>NC_052056.1:1117500-2317500 GCF_903992535.2 Arvicola amphibius | reverse complement strand
TTTATTATGCATACGATATTCTGTCTGTGTGTATGCCTGAAGGCCAGAAGAGGGCACCAGACCTCATTACAGATGGTTGTGAGCCACCACGTGGTTGCTGGGAATTGAACTCAGGACCTTTGGAAGAGCAGGCAATGTTCTTAACTGCTGAGCCATCTCTCCAGCCCTATTTTATTTTTTTAAAAAAGAAAAAAATTATTTTTTTTCATTTTACATACCAAACCCAGTTCCCACTCCTCCCTCCACCAATCCTCACCTCACCCCTGCCATCCACTCCTCAGAGAGGGTAAGGCACATGGCTTTGGGGAAGGTCCAAGGCCCTCCCTACTATATCTACACTGAGCAAGGTATCCAATCAAAGAGAATGGGTTCCCCCCAAAACCAGAACAAGCAGTAGGGATAAATCCTGGTACAATTGCCAGGGGCCCCACAGTCTGCCCCAGCCATACAACTGTCACCCACATTCAGAGGGACTAGTTTGGACCTATGCTGTTTCCTTCTCTGTCCTGCTAGAGTTGGTGAGCTCCCATTAGCTCAGGTAAACTGTTTCAGTGGGTGTCCCCATCACAGTCTTGACCTCTTTGCTCATATTCTCACTCCTTCCACTCTTCAACTGGACTTTGGGAACTCAGCCCAATGCTCCACCATGGGTCTCTGCATCTGTTTCCATGAGTTGCTAGATGTAGGTTCTATGGTGGCATTTAAGATATTCATCAGTCTGACTACAGGGCAAGGCCAATTTGGGCTCTCTCTCTATTGCTTAGGGTCTTAGCTGGGGTCATCCTTGTGGATTGCTGGGAATTTCTCCAGTGCCAGGTTTCTTGCTAGCCCCATAATGGCTCCCTCAATCAAAATTTCTTTTCTTGCTCTCATCTCTGCCCTTCCTCCATCTCGTCTATATCGTTCCCTCAAGTTCTCCTCCCCCTCCCTTTATCTCCTCCTCTTCCTCTTCCACCCTTCCTTCTCCTCCCATCCCCATGCTCCCAATTTTGTCAGGTGATCTTATCTATTTACCCTTTCCAGATGGATCTATGTATGTTTTTCTTAGGGTTTACCTTGTTACTTAGCTTCTCTAGAATCACTGACTATAGGGTATATCCTTGGCTTTGCGTCTAATATCTACTTATGAGTGAGTACATACCATGTTCATCTTTTGGGGTCTGGGTTACCTCACCCAGGTTGTTTTATTTTCCTACTTCCATCCATTTCCATGCAAATTTCAAGATGTCATTGTATTTTACTGCTGAGTAGTAACTCCATTGTATAAATGTACTATATTTTCTTTATCCATTCTTTGGTTGAGGGGCACCTAGGTGTTTCCAGGTTCTGGCTATTACAAATAATGCTGCTATGACTATAGCTGAACAAATGTCCTTGTAGTATAATTGAGCATCTTTTGTATATGCCAAAGAGTGGTATTGCTGGGTCCTCAGGTAGGTTGATTCCCAATTTTCTGAGAAACCACCATACTGATTTCCAGAGTGGTTGTACAAGTTTGCATTCCCACCAGCAATGGAGGAGTGTTCCCCTTACTCCACATCCTCTCCAGCATAGACTGTCATTGGTATTTTTGATCTTAGCTGTTCTGACTGGTTATAAGAAGGTATCTCAGAGTTGTTTTGATTTGCATTTCCCTGATGGCTAAGGATGTTGAGTAATTCCTTAAGTGTTTTTTGGCCATTTGAGATTCTTCTGTTGAGAATTTTCTGTTTAGCTCTGTACCCCATCTTTCAGTTGTATTATTTGGAATTTTTGTGTCTAATTTCTTGAGTTCTTTACATTTTTTGGAGATCAGTCCTCTGTCTGATGTGGGATTGCTGAAGATCTTTTCCAATTCTGTAGGCTGCCTTTTTTTGTCTTATTGACTGAGTCTTTTGCTTTACAGAAGCTTCTCAATTTCAGGAGGTCCATTTATTTATTGTTGCTCTCAGTGTCTGTGCTACTAGTGTTATATTTAGGAAGTGCTTTCCTGTGCCCATGCATTGAAGGCTGCTTCCCATTTTTACTTCTATGAAGTTCAGCATGGTTGGATTTATATTGAGGTCTTTAATCCATTTGGACTTGAGTTTTGTGCATGGGGAAAATATGGATCTATTTGAATTTTTCTATATGTTGACATTCAGTTATACCAACACCATTGTTGAAGATGCTTTCTTTTTTCCATTGTATAATTTTAGCTTCTTTGCCAAAAATCATGTGTTCAAAGTGTGTGGACTAATATCTGTGTCTTCAATTTGATTCCATAGGACGACCTCTCTGCTTTTATGCGAATACCAATCTGTTTTCATTACTGTAGCTCTATAATAAAGCTTGATGTCAGGGATGGTGATGCCTCTAAGTTCCTTTATTGTACAGAAATGTTTTGACTATCCTGGGTTTTTTTATTTCCATATTGTTCTTTTAAGGTCTGTGAAGAATTGTGTTGGGATTTTAATGAGAATTGCATTGAACCAATGGAATGTTTTTGGTAGGATTGCCATTTTTACTATGTTGATCCTACCTTATCCAAGATCCTTCTATTTTCTGGCATATTCTTCTATTTTTTTTTTTATTCAAAGACTTAAAGTTCTTGTAGAACAGGTCTTTCACTTCTTTGGTTAGTGTTGCCCCAAGATATTTTATGTTATTTGTGGCTATTGTGAAGAGTGATTTTTCTCTGTTTTTTTCTCAGCTTCTTTATTTTTGTATATGAGTTGATCTTGTATCCTGCCACATTACTGAAGATATTTATCAGTCTTAGGAGTTCCCTGGTAGAGGTTTTGGGGTCATTTATATCTACTATCATATCAACTGTAACTAGTGAAAGTTTAACTCCTTCCTTTCCAATCAATTCCCTTGATCTCCTTTTGTTGTTTTATTGCTCTAGCCAGAACTTCAAGAACTATGTTAAATAGATATGGAGAGAGTGGGCAGTCTTGTCTTGTTCCTGATTTTGGTGGAATTGCTTTGAGTTTCTCTCCATTTAATTTGATTTTGTCTGTCAGTTTGTTGTGTACTACTTTTATTATGTTTAGATATGTTCCTTGTATCCCTGATCTCTCCAAGACCTTTATCATGAAGGGGTGATGGATTTTGTCCAATGCTTTTTCAGCATCTAATGAGGTGATCATGTGTTTTTTTTTTCAGTTTATTTATATGGTGGATTACATTGATATTCGTATGTTGAACCATCCCTGCAACTCTGGGATGAAGCTGACTTGATAAGGGTGGATGATTTTTTTAAATGTGTTCTTGGATTCTGCTTGACAGTATTTTTTTTTTTTTTGAGTATTTTTGAATCTATGTTCATGAGTGAGATTGGTCTGTAATTCTCTTTCTTGGTTGAGTCTTTGTTTAGTTTTGGTATCGGGTATCAGGTTTCTATCAGCCTCATAGAAAGAGTTTGGCAATGTTCCTTCTGTTTTATTATGTGGAACACTTTGAGGCATATAGGTGTCAGCTCTTCTTGAAAGTTCTGGACTTGAATTCTGCACTGAAACCGTCTGGCCCTGGGCTCTTTTTGGTTGGGAGCGTTTTGATTTTCTTACAGCTCTAGTTAAACTGTCCACCTGGTCTTGATTTAATTTTGGTATGTGGTACCTATTCCGAAAATTGTTTATTTCTTTTACATTTTCCAATTTTGTGGAACAGGTTTTTATAGTAAGACCTAATGATTCTCTGGATTTCCTCATTGTCTGTTGTTATGTCCCCCTTTTCATTTCTGATTTTGTTAATTTGGATGTTCTCTTTCTGCCTTTTGATTAGTTTGGATAAGGGTTTGTCTGTCTTGTTGATTTTCTCAAAGAACCAGCTCTTTGTTTCATTGATTCTTTGCATTGTTTTCTTTGTTTCTATTTTACTGATTGCAGCCCTCAATTTGATTATTTCCTGTCTTCTACTCCTCCTGGGCTAGTTTGCTTCTTTTTGTTCTAGAGCTTTCAGGTGTGCTGTTAAGTCACTAGTATGAGATTTCTCCACTTTCTTTATGTAGGCACTTAGTGCTATGAACTTTCCTCTTAGCACTGCTCTCATAGTGTCCCATAGATTTGGATATGTTGTGCCTTCATTTTCGTTGAATTCTAGGAAGTCTTTAATTTCTCTTTCTTTCTTTCTTTCTTTCTTTTTTTTTTTTTTTTTTGGTTTTTCGAGACAGGGTTTCTCTGTGGCTTTGGTGCCTGTCCTGGAACTAGCTCTGTAGACCAGGCTGGTCTCGAACTCACAGAGATCCACCTGCCTCTGCCTCCCGAGTGCTGGGATTAAAGGCATGCGCCACCATTGCCCGGCTTTAATTTCTTTCTTTATTTCTTCCTTGACCCAGGGGTGGTTCAATTGAGCACTGTTCAATTTCCATGAGTTTGCAGGCTTTCTGCAATTACTGTTGTTGTCAAATTCTAACTTTAAATCATGGTGATCCCATAAAATATAGGGGGTTATTCCATTTTTTTGTATCTGCTAAGACTTACTTTCTTATCAAGTATGTGATCAGTTTTAGAGAAGGTTCCATGAGGTGCTGAGAAGGTGTATTCTGTAGTGTTTGGGTGGGATGTTCTGTAGATGTCTGTTAAGTCCATTTGAATCATGACATCTATTCTCTTATTTCTCTGTTAAGATTCTGTCTGGTTGACCTGTCCATTGGGGAGAGTGGAGTGTTGAAGTCTCTTACTATGAAAAAAAAACCTACTAAATGATGCAGATACCATTCTGTTGCATAACATCTCTCGGAGGTTGAAATAGTCCATCCTGCAGGGAAGTGCCTTCAGCAGGAAGCTAAACAACTCAGAATAGCTGCAGGAAGTCCCTGAGATTGACTAAATTCATAGACCCCTCGCTGCCAGAATAAACAATGAAAGCTGAGTGTCCCTCTCAGACTAACTGAGCAAAGCTCCAAAGAAGACTCAGACCTGCCGGGCGGTGGTGGCGCACGCCTTTAATCCCAGCACTCGGGAGGCAGAGGCAGAGGCAGGCGGATCTCTGTGAGTTTGAGGCCAGCCTGGTCTACAAGAGCTAGTTCCAGGACAGGCTCTAAAAAAAAAAAAAAGAAGACTCAGACCAGCTGAGCTGTGAAGAACATTCTTGGTAACAGATCCACTGCCTGGAAGAAACAGAAACTAGCTGAGCTGCCGGAAAGAGGTTTAGACTATGTGTGATCTTAGAAAGGGCACTTCCCAGCTTGTTGAGTCTCCTGCGGGTGGTGCAGTGTGTTCTAGGTTCCCAGCTTTGAGAGCTGTCACCCACAGTGGGTGGGCTCTGGTGATGAACCTGTCTTTGAGTCATTTTTGCTCCTCATTCATATTCCTGTAAGTAAACTCAGGAAAACTCATTGGTTCACTGAGTTGGCTTTGGTGGTGTCTTAGTGTCTTGGCATTTTAGGTGTCAGACACAGTGCTTAGTTAACCACCAGGAAGAAACAGGCTGGGGACTTTGGGTCCATTATCATATTCTGTTAGTAAAATATCTCAACCACAGAGGACTTGGTAACTCTTTGTGAGACAGGGTCCCGTGTATCATAGACTGGCTTCCCGTCTCTGTACCCCAAGGATAACCTTGAACTTTCTGTAGACCCGGCTGGTCTCAAACTCAGATATCCAGCTGCTCTGCCTCCCCAAATGGGATTTAAGGCATGCACCACTACAGTAGGCCTGGTCAGATCTTGACTTTTTGGTCTTTCTGCTTCCACATCTTCCTGCCTGATTTAAAGGTCCCTAGCCTGGAAGATTACCTTTGGTCACTCACATGGATATCCAGTGTATCCATAAGGCTTCCAACAGTGAAAGAGGAAATTGGGAGGTCGGAACGTTGGCAGACTGAGAGCCCAAACCGAGTGCTGGGGTCACCAATTCTGAGGACGGATGAGAACCACGAGGCCAGAGTGCTGGCCTCAAATGCTGGAAAAGGCTGGAAAATGGACTCTGCCTTAGGAATTCCAGAAGGAAGACAGTTTAATTTTAGCCCAGTGAGCCCTACTTCAGATTTCTAAACTCTAGGACTATAAGGTAAGAAATTCATGCAAACTCAAACCACTCAATGTGTGGTAATTTATTACAGTGTTAAGGGGAGCCCACTAGAGATGACTATTCAAACACGGTTTGTAGTCAGTGGAAAGTCTTTATCCCGGTCGGCTAAGACCTAAGTGTAACACTGAGTGTCCAGAGCACGGGTTTTAAAAGGCAGAAACCATGTCCTAGCATCTCTTCATGGAGGGGAGATTTGCATAAGCAGGCGGTTTAAGAGAAGATATGTTAGCTGGGGCATCTTGACCTTGGGTTCCCAGAAGGTCATTTTGGGTAATTTTCCATGGGATTCTCATCATGGAGGTTAAATTTTACTTAAACCTGAGATGGTCTCAGCAAGAATACAAGACGGAGGAACCTCTGCATTGTCATGCCCTGTCACCATAGCAGAATTAATAAAGAAGCAAGATCTCGTTAGGAGTTCTGCTTACCACAACCTGTACCGGATCTTGACCGACGCTTTCACACTTTCTTTCTTTTTTTTTTTTTTTTTTTTTCCGAGACAGGGTTTCTCTGTGGCTTTGGAGCCTGTCCTGGAACTAGCTCTTGTAGACCAGGCTGGTCTCGAACTCAGAGATCCGCCTGCCTCTGCCTCCGGAGTGCTGGGATTAAAGGCGTGCGCCACCACCACCGCCCGGCTAACTTTCACACTTTCTTTATACAGATTAGAACTCCGTCTTCAACTGAGAACAGGGAGTGGTGCCCAGAACTAAGAGATGAGATGAATCATTCAGATTACCTGCTCCCGAAGGCCAGCAAGAGCTTGTCCACCTCGGCAGCATGTATCTATTACAGGATACTCACCAGTACTTTTATTAGCATCTTGCCTCGCCAGGGACAGAATGGTCCTCCTAGGGTGGTGTGACTGGTGGATAGGGTGGGGACTGCAGTATTAATACTTTCCTCTTCTCTCTGAAAGGCAGAGACTTGGGGTTGGAGAGTAAGCAGACATGGGGGAGTGGGGG
The DNA here is from genome assembly GCF_903992535.2 of Arvicola amphibius. NCBI lineage: Eukaryota > Metazoa > Chordata > Mammalia > Rodentia > Cricetidae > Arvicola > Arvicola amphibius. Next base: position 2,310,545 of record NC_052056.1, on the reverse strand, counting down.
ATGGTTGTGGGGAGAGGGAGACACGGATACAACCGTCATCACTTCTCAAGAGGCGGTTACTCCTCAATCCATCTAAAGCTCCAGTGTGTTGGAACTGGCAGCCTGTTGCAGCATTAGGTAGTCTAGCTGCAGGGGAAGCTTATGGAGAGGGAGTCTACTGTCAGCATTCATTCCACCACTGCTGGTAGTGGGAAAACCAAAGTTACATTTAAAAATTTAAATACTATGCCTATCCATGAAACAAAAATGTCTCTGATCTGCAAGACCCTTGCCCGAGGACAGATAGTTCCTGCAATGTCCCAGGCTGTTGTTTATGGGAGATAACAAGACACCTGTTTTCACTCCCCTAAAGAAGTTTGAGCCAGCTCACTGGATATGTTGATCACATGTGGGAGGGAGGTTCACAGGCAGGAAGTATGTCAGGATGTATGCTTGCCCCTGGTTGGACCTAGTGGGAAATACTTCAGCTGCTGCAAACCTTGTTTCGGAGACATCTTCTGGAAACCCAGAGATAAACCTGGCCAGAGCCCATCCACCTGGTCAGTATTTAATTAAAGTTTGCTTCAAATTTGGCTTTAGATTGTGGTAGTGGTCTTATTCTAGATGGCGGGATTAACAGCAGATAACTGAACGACCCCAACCCTAGTCTCCATCTTAAGATGTCTTTGTGATCAACTAGGAAAAAAACAGGATACCTATGAGTAGCAGAAGCAGCCTTGAGACCAGCTGCACCTGCCAAGGGGGCAAAACAGGGTATCTGTGGGCGGCAGGAGCAGTCTTGAGAAAAACACCCAGTCCTTTGTGTATCAAAGCTCAGGAGGCAGAAACTGGCTGAAAACTGGCTTAATTTAGACTTGTTTTTGTTCTTAAGGTTCTGAGAACTTGGTAACAGCTTTAAGTGCACAATCTATACAGTTAATATAGGTTATAAGATATGCTGAACCAGAAAATAGTGACAGTTTACTGTACAATAGCTTTACCAGTTAGTGCTGTGGACCGTTTCTACCAAAAGGAAATGCACTTGTTTTTATCCTGTTAGACTTGTTTTCTTCCTGTTAGACTTGTTTCCATCCTGTTAGACTTGTTTTCGTCCTGTTAGACTTGCTTTCATCCTGTTAGACTTGTTTTCATCCTGATGTTGATCCCCTCATATGTTAATTTGAGTTGACCAATGATATTGCTGTTGCTATGGTTCCCTATTATGTAACCCTGAGACCCTATAAATGCTTGCTGGAAGACTACCAGGGGGGCTCAGTCTCACTGGAGTATTGAGTTCCCTGCTGGCGCCTTCAAAGAACCTCTTGTTGTTTGCAACCATTGGCGTAGCTTATTGAGTCTGGGGGATCCTTCCCTGAACCCTAGAAATTAGGGTCTTTCAATAACCATCCATGTTTCCTTGCACCTAATGTGTAGAACTATTCATCATTCCTATCAATTACTCACTCTCAGACGCTAACATTTTATCATGTTATTCACCATATGGAAGTGAATCGGGTTTTGTTATGAATATTCATTATTGTCTAATTTAGGTAATTTCATTAAAAGCTCACTGTAAAACTGTCCCTCCTCCTCCTCCCTTTCCTTCCCCTTCCTCCTCCAGTGTGCTGACGGGGACCTAAGACTCCACACATGGTTGGCAAGTCTCAAACAGTCACTAAGTGGTCTCTTTTGATTAATAACCTTATTTTTAGAAATACAATTTGATACGTTGTTCGTGTTTACTAGTGTTTAGTTTAAAAAAATGTAGACAGGCCGTTTAACTTGAGGCAGCTGATTAGAAAACAATTTTTAGTTACTTGCTACGATGAAGCAGGTTTCTATGCATGCAAAGACTTACCCTAAAATAAATTTATTTAAGAATAAATAAATAAAAAGACAAGGTGAGTTGTCTGGCGGTGGTGGCAGAAGTCTTTAAGCCCAGTACTTGGGAGGCAGAGGAAGGCGGATCTCTGTGAGTTGGAGGTCAGCCTGGGCCACAGAGCTAGTTCCAGGACTGCCAGGGCTACACAGAGAAACCCTGTTTGGAAAACCAAAAATTTTTTTATTATTATTAACAATAATAAAAATAAAGGTGACGTAATTCGGTAAGAACGTAAATAATTTCCAGATACTACAGACACTGCGCAACCCAATCACTGTTTGCTAACACTTGTATGGGCACCACGTGGCTACGGTAGCCGGGAAGGCAAAAGGCGAAGAGGCGTCCTAAGTACCATCCCGCTGAGCCCCAGAGAGAGGAAATGAGCAGGCGCGAGCCGCGGCGGCTCGGTTCCCATGGTGCTGCCGTAGCCGCTGAGCGCCGGCGCAGGCGCAGCTGACAGATAGGGCTCCGGGGCCCGCAGTCGCGGAACGGGGGCTGCAGTGCGCAGGCGCAGGCCGGCGCGGCGGCGTGGTCCCCATGGCGCTGCAGTAGCGGTGCTGGCGGCGTGGGAGCCGGGATGAGCGAGTCCGAGGCGGACCGCTGGGCGTGGCTGCTGGTGCTGAGCTTCGTGTTCGGGTGCAACGTGCTGCGGATCCTCCTGCCGTCGCTGTCCTCCTTCGTAAGTGGCTGCCGGGGGGTGGCGGATTCTGGGGCGCCGGGCCTTGCCCGTTGTGTGCTGCAGGGTTTCTACCTTCAGTGGCTCCTAGCTTCTAACAGGTCGCCAGGTTCCAATCAACTCCGCTTACTGCGCCCTGGAGGGTGGGGACTCCCGGAGCCACGCCTTCTGGCAGCAGGAAGCCTCAGATGGGTCGCGCTGGTAACCCACTTCCACGCAGCAGCCCCGGGCATGCATCCTCACGGGTGCCGGGTCCTGGGGCGGCAGATCCCCGGCTGCAGAGAGGGCCCCTTCTCCATACCCTTCTTGCTCAACTCGCGTTTCTTTTTTTATGAGTATGTGTGTTTCGTCTGCATGTATGTAAGTGCATCACACGTGTGCAGTGCCTTTGAGGCCAGAAGAGGAACTGGAATGGCAGTTGTGGGTTCTGGGAACTAAACCCATGTCCTCTGCAAGAGCAGCTAGTGCTCTTAACCACTGGGTTATCTCTCCAGCCCTCCAGTCTGTAGCTATTAAAGATTTATTTGTTGGTTATCCTATATTCCGAGTGTATGTATTTGTACCATGTGAATGCAGTTGCCCGTGGAGGTTGTCACACCCTCTGGAACTGAGTTACAAATGGCGTGCGCTGCCACATGGGTGTTGGGAACCCAGGTCCTCAGCGAGAGCAGCAAGTGTGCTTAACCGCCGAGCCATTCCTCCAGCCTGTATCTGTGGCCTTGGAAAACATTCTTTGTAATACACCTGTGAACAAGAACGTTTCCCTGAGTTTTGTGAGCTGGTCTTAGCAAATCAGTGGAGCCCGAAGAAGGGGCAGAGGAACTCTTGTAGGTGCGTGACTGTGGAAACTGACCGCGTCTGCAGGTTGGCGTGGAGAACACCTAGTTAGTGAGCCTACACATTTGGGATCACAGCAGCCGTCTGTGTGTGGGCGGCTGAGGGTGTTGGACTAGAAGTCCAAAGATCAGGGAGGAGTCGCTCCAGAGACCACTCACACAGGCACAATTGATGCAAAAGCAAGGTTTTATATCTAATATATATATCTAATGTTGACTGTCCTATGAAGACCATGGCTACCGCTGGCTGCTGACCTTCAGAGATTGGGTAAAATGCCTGTAAACCTCCATTAAACATTTAAGGAACACAGATTTTAACTGGCCCCTGGAGAACCTCTTTTACCTTGGCCGAATTAGTGGGGTGCCTTGCAGCCCCCCTGAGATTTGCCATGAGCCCGGCATTTTGACTGTCAGTTTCTCCCTTTAAGAATTAATTAGGCATCATCATGTAGAAGAATGAAAATAGATCCATATTTATCTTTATGTACAAAACTAAAATCCAATCAAAGACCTTAACATAAAACCAACAATATTGAGCCTCATAGAAGAAAAAAGTTTTAAATACACTTTCAAACACAGCCTCAGTGGCATAGACATTGAGAGAAACAATCAATAAATGAGATCTCCAGAACTGAGAAGCTTTTTGTATAGCAAAGGATATAATCAACAGAACATAATATAGAATGGGAAGGTATCTTAAAAACATATAAGGAACTTTGAAACTTAGTCCTCATAAGAACAAATAATCCAATAAAATTATGTTACAGACCTAAACTGTAAATTCTCAACAGATGAACTTAAAATAACTGAAAGATATTTAAAATTTGCTTAAATATAACATACTTAATCATCGGGGAAATGCAAATCAAACAACTTTGAGATTTTATCTTATCCCTGTAAAAATGACCAAGATTAAAAATATTGTTTGACAATTTACGCTTAAGAGAATGTGGAATAAAAATCCCCCATTTTTGGTAAAAATGTAAACTGATACAGCTACTTTGAACATTGATGGAGGACTCCCATTGGCTAATAAAGAAACTGCCTGGCCCATTTGATTGCCCAGCCTTTAGGTAGGCGGAGTAGACAGAACAGGAAGAAGGAAGTGAGGTAGATGGCTCAGTCAGATGCTACATCTCTCCTAAGTTAGGCAGACCGCCGTGCCTCTCCTAAGAGAGAAGCCAGACGCGATGAAGCTCCAGCCCAAGATGGACGTACGCTAGAATCTACCTGGTAAGGCACCACTTTGTGGTGCTACACAGATTATTAGATATGGGTTAGTCAAGATGTGAGTAAGAGGCTGAAAATAATGGGCCAGGCAGTATTGAAAAGAATACAGTTTCCGTGTAATTATTTTGGGTAAAGCTAGCTGGGTGGCCAGGAGCCGGGCGGCAGGAATGAGGCCCGCAGCCCCTCACTACAGAACATTAGTAAGATGAATTTTCAGAATTAGGTAACATATTACCTTAAAACTTAGCAATATCCTTTTTGGGCCTATTTTACATAGCAGAATTATTTCATCATAGACAGAATCTGAAAACAACCCCAAATGTACCTTTTTATATTAATAATAAATGAGAATCTTTGCCATGTGGGGCAACTCGGGGCCCCCACCTCATCACAAGCATTGTGAGCAGTCAAGTGTCAAATTCAGAGCTAAACATGGGCTGTTTACCAAAAGCCACAGGGATACTTATTTGCAATCTCTCTATCTGCTGTCATACCCAGTCCTGGCTGCCAAAATGAAGAGGTCCAGGCTCTTTACGAAACTTTTGCTTTCTAATAGGGTATCCGACCCCAGAGAAACAGCCTACTGCTGGTCCCCAGGCTTACTGGGTCCTGTGGGGAAGAATTAGCACCATCTTGGACCCCCCTGGCATGTGTGCCTCCTGCACAAGAAAAGGGATACGGTGAGGGGCAGACTGCTGTTATCAAAGTCGGAGGGGAGCCGGCCTTGGTGCCTGCACTGTGCTCTGTAACAAAATGGTTTGACCCAGAGTAGGGGGGGTTCTCTGGACAAGCTCTCCCAGGTGACAATATAGGGAACCTGGTCCGGGTGGCTATAAGGGTCAGGCTGGAAGACTTTTTCTTTAACCTGCAAAGTAGTATCTAGATTGAACGTCCCGCTCTATGGCCAGCCCACTTCAAAAGTGGGCCATTCCAGGAAGCAGACCATCTGCCAGCGTTTCTTTCAGATTTCTTTGGGTCTGCAGCTTCTCTCTAAAGTTAGAGTTAGGGTCAGAGAGGTGGTTACTTACTGCCCCATGGTACCAGATTTAGACTCGAGTACAAACATATACAAAAACAAAGACACGAAAAGCCAAAACCAAACTCAAAATCAGAAGCTGCGCAGCGCTACAGATTCAGAGGAAGTGAGCGGCAAAAAGCCATGCCTCCTGGGAACTAGAGGAATGACCTGGTCACTCTTAGCCCCTTTAGATACTGGAGCGTCCTCCAGATTTACAGATTACTGGAGCATCCTCCAGATTTACAGATTTTACTGGAGCGTCCTCCAGATTTACAGATTACTGGAGCGTCCTCCAGATTTACAGATTACTGGAGCGGCCTCCAGATTTACAGATTACTGGAGCGTCCTCCAGTACAGATACTGGCCCTACGTAGGTACAATTTCAGAAGCTGCGCAGCACTACAATAATCACAGAAACAAAGCAGTCAGACAGACAAAGACAATAAGAGCGCTCGATCTTGCCTCCAACTGGGCCTGGAATGGGTCCAGAAGCAACTCATTTCCCGGCCAGTGCACCAAAGTGTTGGACCAGAAGTCCAAACATCAGGGGGGAGTCGCTCCAGACACCACTCACACGGGCACAATTGATGCAAAAGCAAGAGGATTTTTATTCTGTCATGACAGGGCCCTTCAGGTTCGGGATATGAAGGACACCCGATAGCTGTTACAGTCCATCTTTTAAAGCAAAAAGCCACAGATACAAGGGGGCGGGGAGACCTGAAGGTTGTTTTCCAACTTATTGGATTGGCTTATTTAAAGAGTTACTAGCAGTGATTGGTCTATTCCAGGGCAGGAGAATAGCCGCTTGATCGGGTGAGATAAGGGAGCATCTCTGTGGTCTTCCTGACCTTGTTCTAGTGACTAAATCAATACATCAGGAACTGAGTCAACATCTGTGGGTTGTATTTGCCTCAATTCCTAGAATGGAGTTATGTTTGAAGATTATTCACAAGGACACAGGAGGATGAGCAGTCCTGCATGTGTGTGTGGGCGTCTGTCCGTTTCCAAGAGAGAGTGAGTGTAAGGTTTTAGAAAAATGTCTTAGTGTTGAGGGGGCTTACAAATGCATTTAGAGTCTTTCAAGGGGAGAGATGGAAACTGGATCTTCCTGGAGAAGCCTTTCTCCTTTGTCCCTGTAATCTGTTTGTTTGTTTCGGTGGGTAGAGCACCTTACGACAGCAACCCTTTGTGGGGTTCATTCCGGTTATTGTTGGGAGCCGTGAACCCCCCCCCCAGATCCTGAATTTCTGGTAAACAACTTGTAACGCTTGCAGCTGCTCTGAGCACGAGACCCTCAGGCGTTCCTGATGGCAAGGGAGTAGTTTCTGGTGTGTTTGGCTGGGGCGTGGCTATCAGTTAAGGATCCCTATATAAGCTGCCTCTGGACACAATAAAGGGGGCATTTCTGTTTCAAGGATGACCCCTGTCTCTGTGTCTTTGTGTGTTTCAGTCTCCAGCCCCTTGCTGGGTTCACGAACTGTATGGTAGCACGTAGAGCGCAGACGGCCGAGGTGCGCTATAGGTTATGTGTGTTTTCTTCCTGGTTCCTTGTGTAGTTTTATTTCTCAATCTCATATGTGTGTGTGGACATGCACAAATGGAGGACTGAGGTTGATATCCGGGATAGTCCTCGGTCAGTCTTACTCACTGAGGCAGGGTCTCTCCGTCAAACCTAGAGCACACTGATAAGGTAGTCTTCTTAGGTAGCTTGCTGTGGGGATTCTGTCTCTATGCTGGGTTCACAAACTATATGGTAGCACGTAGAGCGCAGACGGCCGAGGTGTGCTATAGGTTATGTGTGTTTTCTTCCTGATTCCTTGTGTAGTTTTATTTCTCAAACCTAGAGCACACTGATAAGGTAGTCTTCTTAGGTAGCTTGCTGTGGGGATCCCGTCTCTATCTTCCAAGGTTGGAATTACAGAGGGGCATCTCCTATATCCACCTTTTAGGTGGCTTCCTCATGCGTGTACGGCAAGAGCTTTAACCACGGGTCCACCTCCCGGCCTTTGTGTGGCTCCTTCTCTTCCTTCCTGTGTCTCGCACCCTTTCATCACAGTGGAGCTCAGTTGCTCAGGGAGGCCGTGTGTGGCTGTCCTCAGTGAGTTCGTCATGAGTTTCCAGTAGCAGGGAGATAGGGAAGAGATGCAGGTCCTGCCATCATCTCAAGTCCTCCAGTATAACTTTACAAGACTCACTGTGCTCTATCAGCCCCTCGTCAGGAAGGATTGCCACTGTAGGTGTACATGCCTGAGTGTTTACCTCGGTGCATCGGGCGTCAGTGCTGGGAGGAGGCACCGGGACCTGACCTGGGCCGTCCCGTGGGCTGTGTGGCCTCTGCCTTGAATCCATGAGCCCAACCCCTTTGGGAGTGACACCCGGGATGGTTGCTGGGTGCAGAAAGGTAATGTATGATTTAATACCGTAGTAGAGAACAGCCCATCTGAATTGGTGTTCAGAACAGGGGAGAGGATGGAGAGAGCCCATTTGTTTGGTTGCTGGGTTTCCAGGGAGGGAGCTGTTGGGAACACCCTGGTCCTCACAATGGTTAGAGCACCTCTACCCGCTGCCTCTGATTTGAATGACCAAGTGTAACATTGATGACAAGATGGTTGGGTTGGGACCGTAGCGCCGTGGTTAGGAGTTCAGAGTGTAGCCTCCCTCACTGAGATTCTAAGCGGTAACTTTGCTCATGGTCTTCTGGGCATCAGTGCAGTCAGGAGGGTGAGCACCCTCAGTTCTGCAGGGCGACTGCTGGGGTGGGGTTGCTGCCTGTGCTTGAGACTGTCTAATTCATAAAGTAGGGGTTCCAGCGTTGTCTTAAGAGGACATAGGACACTCCGTGCACATGCACGGGAGGCACACTGCTTGGCCTGAACTCACATGTACAGGTTGGGGCGAGTTCTGATGTTCAAGTGCCCAAGGAACTGCCCTGGCAGAAGTGGGGTGTAGCCCTGAGAGTTGCAGTGTGCAGGTGCCCGTGTGGACCTCCTGACAGACCTTGCTTTCCTGGTAGGAGCACACCGCACACACGCCTCTGGGGCCTGGCTGGTTCACGATGTGTGCCCAGCAGTTTCTACGTTACCCTTCACTTGTGCTCCTTCCAGGACCTGTCTGGAGCATTTTCCTTAGGTACTCCGTTTCTACAGACCAGTCTCTTAGCAAGGTCATTGTATGAGAGTTTTGGATTGATTGATTGATTGAGACAGGGTTTCTCTGTGTAGCCCTGGCTGTCCTGGAAATCACTCTCTAGACGAGGCTGGTCTCTAACTCAGGAATCTGCCTGCCTCTGCCAACCAAGTGCTGGGATTAAAGGCGTGCACCACTATAACTGGTTGGGACAGGATTTTTGCGGCTTCCAAGTATTAGGATGACATAGTAACCTAACAGGATCTACTTCTAGAGCTGACTGAGGTATGTTCCTGGGGTGATGGGTGGAGTGCTTGGCCCACAGGGCCATTGAGGGTGCAGGAGTGGGGAACCAGCATCCCAGGAGGAGATGGGCCCAGCCCAAAGAGTTGCTGTAGATGATCTGGTACTAGTTGAGGACAGCAGGCCGCTGGACTTTCTGCCTTTGGTCGTGGCTCATTCGTGAGATGAGATGGGTGTTGGAGACACACCCATGCTGGTGACCTGGGTTGGTCTTTTTTGTGCTTGCCTGTGGAATTGCAGGAGGGAGGAGCCAGACTGTTTAATTCCTGCCACCAGCTTTCAGACCTATCTGGCTCTTGGGTCATCAGTGGTAGAATTGGGGTTTGGCCCTTCCATGAGTAACTCCAAGTCTCTTGCCGGCAGGGTGGGAAGAAGGAAGGCTAGCATCTGTCCTTCATTCTCTGGATGTCTCTACCACCTGAATCAACTCGATAGAAATTTCACAAACTTATTTAGTGTTTCAGAGTCTCAGTTCTGTCTCCAGGGCATTTGTGAGTCTGGATCATCTAAAAGCTGGTTTTTCTTCTGAGATAGGCCCCAGTGTGCATTTCCCATTGGTCTGGAGGTGGCCATGCGCTCCTGACTGGCTTTGAAACAGCAGTTCCTGCTGCAGCTCCTGCTGCAGCTTCCCCAGCGATGGGGCAATGGGTGTGCACCCCCAGGCCCAGCTTCCCCAGCAATGGGGCTATGAGTGTGCACTCCCAGGCCCAGCTTCCCCAGCGATGGGGCTATGAGTGTGCACCCCCAGGCCCAGCTTTCTCCTGTTTCCTGTTTAAGCAGCCTTTATAGAGCCCCTGATTTTGAATGGTAGCTCTGTGACTATCATTAAATGGTGTATGGGAGCTGGAGAGATGACTCAGCAGTTAAGAGCATTGACTGCTCTTCCAGAATTGAACCTGGGTTCAGTTCCTACCAACCACATGGCCGCTCACAACTGTCTGTAATTCCAGTTCCAGGGAACCTGACACCCATAGCAAAACAACAATGCACATAAAATAAAAATAAATAGAAAGAACTGGCAAAAAAAAAATGGTGTATGACCTTTAAAATTATTTATGTGCGTGTGGGTGTTGGGCCTGCATGTATGATGTATGTCTGTATATCACCTGGATGCTGGGTGCCCATGGATTCAGAAGAGGGTGTTGGATACCCTAGAACTGGAGTCACAAATGGTGGTGAGCCACCATATGGGTGCTGCAAACTCAGCCCTAATTCTCTATTAAAACAAAACAGAAAAGTGCTCTTAACCCCTGAGTGTTCTGCAGTGTGCCTTGGTGACTTTTAGAGACTTTGGTCCATTCCTGTTTTCGTCTCCAGGGTGGACCAGGGTGGACCAGGGTGGACCAGGCCGGACCAGGCCAGACTAATGCTCTGTTTGAGCGGTGGATCGTGGGTAGCAAAGAGAGGCTGTTTTGCATACCTTTTCCGTGTACCAGCCTCAGACTGACCCAGTAGTGAGCTCAGTGTACAGCCGCCAGGATGACTCAGTGCTGGCCCCAGCCTCAGGGCTCTGCTGTGGGGGCTCATGAGGGGGCCTCACCTGTATGCCTGGACTCTGTGCGCAGTGGAGTGAAGGGTTTGCTTCTGGCTGTAACTGAAGTTGCCCTACTGTGTGGCAAGCAGAGGGGTCCTCTGAGCCGGGGGTGACACTTGCTGTGGGCCAGGTACACTTCAGATATTTCCACTTTTCATTTTTAAAAAATAGCTATTCTTAAAAAGTTTGGACAAAATGTCACATGCAGGAGTTAGTCATACAGTTTAAAAAGTTGTGTCCCCTGTTGCCCTCCCCCCCCCGCCCTGCTGAACCCTTGAAGGTAAGCTGACAGCCCTTTGGTGAGTGAGCAGAGTTCTTGGCTGTAGGGCTAGTGACAAACGTGTCAAAGGCCTGCTTTGGTTTCTCATTAAATGAGGTTCTTTCCACCATGACTGTGTTTGTGGTGATCACTGATGTATCCAGTCGGGGGGAGGGGGGGCTTCTGACTCTGGCAGGGGCTCTGCAGAGCCGCTGCTGTGTTTGGAGGGTTCCTGACAGTGTGCTGTTACTGCATCTGACATCCACTGGTATAGTCAGAGCTTCCATTTGATGATGGGGCTGGTCTGACCTGTGCCTTTCTGCTCTGCACCGTCCCTGACAAGCTCTGATAGTTGGTGGGCGCCACCTGGTGGCCGCTGCTGTCCTGCTCTGCTTTGGCTGCAGGGGCTATTTCTGTTTCACATGACTCCCCAGTGTAGTAGCTGGGCCTGTTCGAAGGCCAGTCCTGGATTGGCTGGGTCTTGGTGAGCACACGCAGGTCCCTCTTCAGAGCCGAGGGAACCCACTCTTCTCTACGTGGAAGGACACTGATGCTGGCCTCCTCCCTGCCAGGTGTCCAGGGTGCTGCAGAAGGATGCAGAACAGGAGTCGCAGATGAGGGCGGAGATCCAGGACATGAAGCAGGAGCTGTCCACTGTCAACATGATGGACGAATTTGCCAGATATGCCCGGCTGGAAAGAAAGATCAACAAAATGACGGACAAGCTCAAAACTCACGGTACCCATCTTGCAGTCACTTGTAACCTGGCATGTGTCGTGAGGGCTGATCGGGGAGGGCCTTGGTGTATGGATTTGAGGTGTATGCATCCTAGGTGGCCTACGGTGAACGACCTGTTGGTTGTATGCAGGATCTGCCACAATCACTTCTTCCTATTCACTGGTAAACATTTGCTTTCTAGATCTAGAAATCATCGTAGATTTTTCTTCATCCTGTAGATTTTCATTTCCAGGTTTGATGCTTTGCTGAGGAAAGTCCAGATAAAGGTCACACAGTTGTTGACAGAGGTTTCTGTCCTGCCTGGTCCTGCAGCCGTTCAGTCCCAAAGAAACACACAGAGGCCTATATTAATCATAAACTGGTTGGCCTGTTAACTCACGCTGGCTTTCTTTTTCTTTTTCTTTCTTTCTTTCTTCCTTTCTTTCTTTCTTTCCTTCCTTCCTTCCTTCCTTCCTTCCTTCCTTCTTTCCTTTCTTTCCTTTCCTTTCCTTCCCCCCCCCCCCCCCCCCCCCTTTTTTTTTTCTTTCTTTTTTTTTTTTTTTTTTTTTTTTTTTTTTTTTTTTCTGGTACCACTACCACAATTTACAGGGCAATACACCTGATGTAATGAAAAGTAAAAGAGAAAGACAGCTACAACAGATCAAAGGAATGCACATCTAATTGACACTGCATTGCACTAATCAGTAGCTGCATTTTTTGCAAACTCTGGCTCTGACAGTCCTGAACAAGAAGGGCCTCCTGTTTAAGCTGCGGTAACTTTTCTGACTACGGATCATGGCTCCTTCTGTGGCAGATTTTCATAGTTCCTGTAATGCATTTAGGACAACTGTCTCAAAGTAACCTGCAGCTTTCCTGACAACTCCTCGCTCTCTCTCCTGCTAAGAACTGCAGACCTTTTCTGCTGTTTTTCTGCTACCATATCCACCACTTCCACCACCATAGGGACTGCCATAAGGCTTTCTTATTAACTAAATCTTACATCCTACATTAACCCATAATTCCTGTCTGTGTTAGCCACGTAGCTTGGTACCTTTCTCATATTGCTACCTCTGCATCTGGGTTATGACTGCAGACTGAGCCTTTCCTCTTCTAAGAATTCTTTTGTTCTGATCACCCCGTCTAAACTTCCTGTCTGGCTACTGGCCAGTCAGCATTTTATTAAATCAGTACAAGTGACAAAGCTTCACAGGGTACAAGACCATTGTCCCACAGCACACAGTGGGTCCTCAGGAGCACATAGTGGGTCCTCAGGGCACTTTGTCTCACTCTCAGGAGCGTGCCCACAGCATATGGATGTCAGGGAGCAGCTCTTGTGCCAAGAGCGGTGCGCACTTGAGTCCCAGCGCTCTGAGGCAGAGGCAGGCAGGTCTCTTTGAATTCAAGGTCAGCCTGGTCTACCTGGTGAGTTTCAAGCTAGCCAGGGCTCCACAGTGACACACACACACACACACCTCTTAGTCTTTCTCTCTCGTCTCTCTCTCACACACAGGCACACACTTTTCTCGTCTCACTCACACATACACACACATGTGCATACACACGTGTCTCTAGAGAGCAGTGTGCCCTGAGAGGCCCTGCTGGACTGTGTAAGGTGGAGTAGGTTGCACACTGCAGAGCACACAGGGGCCTGTGCAGGCCTGGGGGGGGGGGTGCTGAACTCCTGCTGGTGGTTCAGGGATGGTGCAGGTTAGAAAGTGGAGATGATGCTCAGTCCTGTTGGTCGGTGGCAAGCGGTCAGGGAGAGTGCAGGGGTTCCAGGATGCAGTCTGAGATAGCATAACAATACCACCTTTCAAATTTTCCTAGTTAGTGTGCCGGCTGAGGAGTTTCATCATGGCTGTTTGAGATTTCTAAGTATATTGATTATTTTATTTATAATTAGAAGGTGTTTTGTAAGGGAAAATGACATTTCTGTGTATTTGGGTATTTTCTCAACTTTGCAGGATTGGTTCATGTTTCACCTCTTCCCTTTCAGTGAAAGCACGGACAGCTCAGCTGGCCAAGATCAAGTGGTTTATAAGCGTCGCCTTTTACATACTGCAGGCAAGTACGCGGTGTCGGCTGGGCTCCGGACAGCTGCTTGTTTGCTCCATCTGCTTGTGTACGTGTGTGTGTGTGTGTGTGTGTGTGTGTGTGTGTGTATGTGCTTTTCCTCGTGCTCATGCACATGTGTGTGATGTGCACGGAGGCCGGAGGTGGATGCTGGGTGTCTTCCTTGACTGCACTGCTCTCCATTTTACGTCGTGAGGCAGATTCTCTCAGTGTCTTCCTCTCCTGAGCTCTGAAATGTAGACAGGATGCTTTGCTCTCCTGCATCTGTGTGGGCGCTGGGCCCGCTGAGCCATTTGTGGATTTCCGAGAATGAAGCAGCAGCATCTCTGTTGGAGACCCAGGCCCTCAGAGCTGGTTTACCCTGCCCTGCCCTAGAAGCCACTGTGTTCCTTCCTTGCTCCCTGGTTCTTTTCTTTTTTAGATTTATTCATTTTCTTTATGAGTATGAATGTTTTTCCTGCATCTGTGTCTGTGCACCATGTGTGTGCCTGGTGTCCTTGGAGGTCAGAAGAGGGTATCAGATCCCCTGGGACTGGACTTAGAGACCGTTGTAAGCCACCACATGGGTACTGGGAATTGAACCTGGGTCCTCTGGAAGAGCGGGCAGTGCTTTTAAATGCTGAGCCATTGCTAGCCCACCAACCGGTTTTTCTCCTTCCTTGGCCCCTGGCATTCTTACCTGCTGGGGGATTGGCGGTGCTGCTGATGCATCGCTGCAACTGCACAGCTGGCCGGCATGTGGGCGACCTGGGACTTAGTGCTGTGTGTGGGTCTTTCCTGAGGTACAACACCCATGCCAGCTCCCCTAGAGACGAAGCTCGGAGAAAGGCTGAAGAGACGTGGCTCGAGACACTCTTACTTGATAAGCTTGTGCTCCGTGGAGGGCCAGGCCTCTGGCTGGCACCTTTTTCTGTCTATTCCGCAGAGGGCCAGGCCTCTGGCTGGTACCTTCTTCTCTCTGTTCCGCGGAGAGCCAGGCCTCTGGCAGGCACCTTTTTCTGTCTATTCCGCAGAGGGCCAGGCCTCTGGCTGGCACCTTCTTCTGTCTGTTCCGCAGAGAGCCAGGCCTCTGGCAGGCATCCTCTTCTGTCTGCTCGTTTGAGCAGAGTTTGGGGCAACAGAAGCTGCTTCTGGGGAAGGGCAGGAAAGAAGACATTAGTTTTTACCAGCTTGAAACTGATGGGGGTGCCAAAGGGAGCACCTCTGCTGTGTAGGGATGACTGTGCTTATTAGGATCTTGGAGTCACGAGTTCTTTTATATTTGTCATGTAGTTCAGCTACTCAGGATCGACATTGTGGGCGGACTCAGCTGATTTAAATAGTGAATGTAGACTTCTGTGTTCCTACGAGAAGGCCCACACACCTGCCACCAGTACATGACATTTTGTCTAAAGTCCTGTGTGTGTGTGTGTGTGTGTGTGTGTGTGTGTGTGTGTGTGTGTGTGTGTACTGCAGGGACTGACGGATGTGAGGCCTCTGCCACATCTTCCTCCAGGCAGCGTTGATGATCTCGCTCATCTGGAAGTATTACTCCGTTCCCGTGGCCGTGGTGCCCAGCAAGTGGATCACCCCGCTCGACCGCCTGGTGGCCTTTCCTACTCGAGTGGCAGGTAGGCAGTAGAGGTGTGTGGTGGGAGATCAGGCCACCTGCCTTTGTCCTCATTGTCCCCTTCGCAAGCTGCCCTTCCCGCCTCAGCCGTATGGGGTCTCGAGAAGCTGCCTGCAGGTTACTCTGAATGCTCAGGAGCAGTTACAGCCCAGGCTCTCAGAGGTCCCTCCTCCTCCCTGTGGCTGCTGCACTGAGCTGCTTGCTGCTATTGGCTGTTGCTTTTGGATGTTAAAGGCTGTTTGTGTCACTGAAGAATGAGCAGACACAACCCCTGAATGATGGAGGAGGGTCATCTGTCTATTTGTTACTTTCATTGGTTAATAAAGAAACTGCCTTGGCCCTTTAATAGGACAGAAAATTAGGTAGGCAGAGTAGACAGAACAGAATTGTGGGAGAAAGAAAGCAGAGTCAAGCAGCTGCTTCAGGTAGTCACCATGACTCTCCTCTCTGAGACAGATGCAGGTTAAGATCTTTCCTGGTAAGACAGCACCTTGTGGTGCTACACAGATTACTAAATATGGGTTAAAGCAAGATGTAAAAGTTAGCCAGTAAGAGGCTGAAACTAATGGGCCAAGCAGTGTTTAAATGAATACAGTTTCTGTGTAATTATTTTGGGTAAAGCTCGCCGGGTGGCGGGAAGCGGCCAGCCGCTTCTATCCTTCTATACCTGTTGGCCTCCAGCTCGCAGAGATTTGTTTGCTTCTCCCTCCCCAGTGCTTCTGGGATTAAAGGTGTGCTCCTCCATGCCCTGACAACATGGGAACAATTTTTTAAAAATAATGCCAGTTTAAAAAAAAAGCCAGGTGGTGGTGCACGCCTTTAATCCCAGAACTTGGGAGGCAGAGGTAGGTGGATCTCTGAGTTCAAGGCCAGCCTGGTCTACAGAATGAGTTCCAGGACAGCCAGGGCTGTTACACACACACACACACACACACACACACACACACACACACACACACACACCATACACAGACAAACCCTGTCTTGAAAAACCAAAAACCAAACCAAACCCAAACAAAGCCCCCCCCCCCCCAAAAAAAAATGCCAGTTGCCTTGTGTATACTTTTAGTCTGTCTGGCACTAACTTAACAGGCATGAGGAACTCTGTGAGTTCAAGGTCTGCTTGGTCTAAACAGGGAGTTTCAGACCAGGTAGGGCTACTTAGAAAAATGGGGGTAAAAAAGTTCCTGCCAGTTACAGATAAGCTGAGCTGTAGTCTGTGTCTTCCAGTGTGTCTTTGCCGTCTGTCTTAAGATGATCAAGGCCACCTGGCTTAACTCATTCTGTATCCTTTTCACTTTCTTGTGTCTCATATGTTCAGTCTGCTGTAATGAAATATACAGTGGGTACTTGTAGGCCGAGTTTCCCTGTCCTGACTGCCGGCCCCAGAATAAACACACCGAGTCTTAATATTCCTTATAAATGCTCAGTCGATAGCTCAGGCTTGTTACCAACCAGCTCTTACAACTTAACCCATTTCTGTTAATCTGTGTGCCGCCCCGAGGCTTGTGGCTTTTACCTCTATCCCCCTTCGTGGGTCCCACTCGTTCTGTGTCTGGCTGGCGACCCTCTGCCTTCCTCATCCCAGTAGCCTTAGTTTGGTTGTCCTGCCTTTACTTTCTGCCTGGCTGCCATTGTTAACCATGATAACAGTATATATTTCCCGTGTATAAAGATTTTTCCACAGCAGGTAACTTATACAGATCTGCTTCCTGGTGGCTGGGGTCCAAGGTGAAGGCGCCATAGGTTGAGCATTAGGACCCAGTTTGTGTTTCACAAATGGCCCCTTTTCAAGGGTCCTTGGCTAGGAGGAGGAGACGGTAGGCTGTGCTGTGTGGCCCCACGACCCTGCCAAAGAATTTTCTTGTTATTTGAATTTTCCTGTTAGTGCACTTTCTCGGGTCCTGATTGTTGGTGATCGAGGGGATACTGCTGGATGCGGTGGCTTATGCCTGCAGTCCCAGCCTTTGGGAGGCTGAAGCGGGTGGATTGCTGCAAGTTCAAGGCCATCATGGACTACAGTGTAAGAGCCTGTAAAAAGCCAAGTGTGATTCTTGCCAGTCACGGGTTCTGATGTGTGGAAGCGGTTTCCAGGACCCTCAGCTCAGCTGCGCCCCCTGCCCACACTGCTGGGCTCAGGGCGAAGGAGCAGCAGGTCACCTTGCTGGCACTCTGCCTAGCTGTTGGCCTTGCAACCCGGGCACGAAGGATAAGGATGTCTTTACTTTAGGCCTGAGAAGACATAACTTTGAGTACAATGCTTTTTTGCTGTTGTTGATTTTTTAAAGACAGGGTTTCTCTGTGTAGCCCTGGCTGTCTTGGAACTTGCTCTATAGACTAGCTGGGCCTCTAACTGAGAGATTCACCTGCCTCTGCCTCCCTACTGCTGGGATTAAAGGTGTGTGCCACCAGCCCCTCCCCCAGCTTTATAACACTTTTTTGAGAAGTGTAAAATAGTGGTCAGGGTGTTGTTATAGCCTATTGTTATACCCAGGGACATCTCTAGCAGGAAAGGGACATAAGACAGTGCCCGTTGTTCAGCTTGGTACACAGTGTACCTGTCTGTGACCTGTAGTCTGAAGAGCTCCCTCTCTTACCCCTCAACACTTGGAATCGGCATCTTCCTCCCTGTAGGTGTTGCCACTGTATCCTCTGACACGAGTTTCTTTCTTTTTAGGTGGAATTGGAATCACCTGCTGGATTTTAGTCTGTAATAAAGTTGTGGCTGTTGTACTCCACCCCTTCAGCTGAGCGGAGGGTGTGCGGCTACAGAACTTTACCAGAAGGATTCCGACGACCACACAGAAGCCCACAGGCTCTTGTTTTTGTGTTTTGGAATATGTTTGTTTTTGTCTGTCACCCGGGAGTCTTGTTCAAGTCAGGATTTTCTACAGTTGTTATTGAGCCAGAAAAAGACCGGTATGACAGTTAGTGTATTGTTGACATAGTTCTGGACCTCTGTGGGCTGTGAACCGTCAAGTGGCATTTGCATGCTGGCGCTTGCTCTGAGCATGGTTGGGTTTTGCTGCCAGCTGCAGAGACTTTCCTAACAACTCCAATAGTGCCATTTTTGTTTTGTTTTTGTTTTTGCACCACACACAAAACACTTCAGTGTTGTAGAAGACATGGACATGATGTTCACATCAGTAGTTTCTGCAGACAGGACCTATGGTCCTGGGAGGGTGAGGTCCCTCCCCAGGGCACCTGCAGGCAGTGCTCTGCCCTCATGTGATGCCGCCGCATCTGGGTCCCGACACACAACACACATCGTGCAAGGGAGAACCAAGTCCACAGCTGTCTTCTCTCTGGCCTTCACACTTGGTGTCGTGAACACACACACACACGCACACACGAACAGTCTTTAGTCCTGTACATTTGGGATCCCTTTGGAATAGACTATCCCTTTAGAAGAGACTTACAGGTCTGGATTTGGGATGGTGTTAGGATCGTGCACCGCCCCATACCCTTGACCGCTCTGTTTCTGTACACGTTGGCTATGCAGAGTGATGACTTTATGTCAGTTTGAAGAAATTCCTCATTTCTCACAGCAGTTTATGGGGGATGACAAACTCAGAATGTTTCTGTGTTATGTGCATTCAGCCTTGTGTTATACTGTCAGCTGGCAAATTGTTCCGTATGCGTTACGCTCCGTGGACACATCCTATCTGAACGTCTTCCCGGGTGCATCTTATGCAATGCTCTCAGACTGAACCCCAGATTACCCCAGACCTTCTCTGGAATGATACATAGAAATCTTTTTGGAAATTTGTCTAGTTGTCAGAGTTCTGCATTTTGAGTTTTTTTTTTTTTTTTGAGCAAGATCTAGGTAAACATTTTCTAACTACACCTTACAAACATCTCAAAAGAATGAGTTTATGGCAGTTGCTCAAATATTACATCTAAGTCCTGTTTTTGTGATATAAAATGTGGGAAATTTTAAATTAATTTTCTTATATTTATTATTTTTATTACATTATATGTGTGTCCCACAGTGTGTATTTGGGAGTCAGAGTACATCTTTCAGGAGCTAGTTATTTTATTTAATTTTAAAGACTTTTTCAGATTGTTCAGTGAATCAATAAATTATGAAAAAAATTTCTTAAATTCTTAATGACTGGAACTATTGCTGGACCTCACAGCTAAAGTGCATACACTTTGAGATCACATAAGACTTCAGGCTGCATTGTATTCAGCCTGCTTGCTTAACCAGCTTTGATACAGCAGCAGAACCACAGCTTTGTGCTGAATTTCCCATGTAATCGGCTATCACAAGCTAAGAGTGCACAGTTGTAATCCACACTGTCTGTCTGCATCTGGTGCTGTTAACACGTTTTTGAAGTGGCAAGGAAAATATTTAACTGCTAACTTCAAAACCACACACACACACACACACACACACACACACACACACGACTAAGGTTATAACAAATACAATAATCGTGTACCTTGTGGAAGTTTTCTGCTTCTCGCTCTTTCAAGGTCAGTCGCTCTCCTCTCTGCTCCCTCTCCTATCTTTTTCTGTATTTCTTTTTCAGACAACTGCAGTTTTTTCAAACTTGCTTTTTAGATTTTTAGCTTGAATAGAACCTCTTTTTAATTTGATTAGTTCTTCATATTTTCTACTCAGTCCAAAAGTTTCGTTTTCTTCTTCCTCGTCTCCCATTCCTTGTCTCAGTTCTCAAATCCGTTTCTGCATTTCTAGTTTATGCTTCTGTTCCTCCTCTGTTCATCGTCTTTCTTCTTCCATGTTTTTGTTTTAATAATTCTTCAAAAATTAATTTCCAGTTTTCCAGGCATCAGAGATCCTTGAGAAACCGTTTTATGTATCTGTCTCTGGGGAATCATCTAATACCGTGCTTCTCCTTGCTCCCCAAATGCTTCCTCTCTTCCTCTGTTCTCCAGGCTCCTCCTCGGCTTTTCTCTCCTCACCTCTCCTTTGCCTTTCTATTTCTTCAAAACTGAGCTTGCGTCTTCCAGGGTGGTACTCTTTAAAAACTTTTGCTGTACCTTGGTTGGTTTTCATCCTCATCCTCCTCATTTACCTGCTCAGCTCTTTTTGCTAATTCAAGCTGTATTTTCCTCTTTTCCCGGAGATCCTGTCTTTCCTCTTTGTTCTCCTTTTTTGCTCTTCCTGTCTGAGTCTTTCCATTTTATCAGGTTTACCTTTAGCTGTCTCTGTTAGCTTCGGGACATGAGCCTTTTCTTCTGTAGCAGAAATCTCTTCCTCGTCATCAGAAGCAAGCACTTCTTTAATCTCTGCCTTTTGTGAAACGTCATTCATGTTTGCTCTGTGTGGTTTGGGGCAGAAGCTTTGTATATTTTTGTATTCGGTAGATGAGGCTATAAGCATCAGACAGAATGAGGTTGCATGACCACATTCCTCTAAATTCATCCTTTTGTTTCCTGTACTTTGACTCTTAAGGATGAACACACTTTGAGTGTGACACCGGCACTAAAGAAAGTCGGAGGGAGCTCAGGCCGGCCAGGCGCAGGCTGTTCAGCGGTGCCGTTTGTAATTTTAGAAAAAAAAAAACCAAACACGCACACACATTTTTTTTTTTTTTAAGAAAAAAAAATACCACTACAAGAATTCTGCTTTTTATTTCTTGAAGTTCACCTGAAAATGACACTAGTGGATGTTGTTTGTGCTTGTCCTCCTCTTTGAAATGTCATTTGTTGGACCAGGTTCAGTGTAAAACCATGTGAAGAGCATCACCATGCATCTAAGCCTGCTAATTTTTCATAGTGGTTCTTATGTGTGTTCATGAGACCATGTTATGTGTTTTTATTTAAAGCATTTCAAATGAAGTGTGCTGTGTAGGTGGAGCAGTGAAGCAAGGTGAGGTCTGATCAGTTCATTTGAACTGACATTCATTTGGCTCATGAAGTTACAAGACAGAGTTCTGCCAAGTCTCAGTGTTTATCTTTTGTTTTTTTTTTTTTGAGACATAGTCTCTCAATGTAGTCCTGGCTGTTCTGGAACTCTCTCCATAGGCCAGGCTGGCCTTGAACCCACAGAGGTCCACCAGCCTCTGTCTCCCAAATACTGGGATTAAAGGTGTGTGCTGCTTCACCTGGCTCCAAGTCTGTTTTTGAAGCACTTTTCCTAGTTACAGTATTGGCCAGTGCTGATAGCCTAGGTTCTGGGGAGCCATAGCACAGAGAAGCTACAAGCTAGTAGCAGCACATATCTCTGCACATCTGGCTGACCTGGAACTCAATACGGAGACCAGGCTGACCTGGAACTTGCAGGGATTCACTTGTCTCTGTCTCCTAGCTGCTGGGATTAAAGGCACAGCACTGGGCTTTGAAGGATCATATTTATATTCTTATGTGTCCTAGTAATCTCATAAACAGCTTGTTCTTTTGGCTGACTGTACTGTGAATAGGACGAGCGTCAGATGGAGCACCACCCGAGCAGCAGACGCTGCAGACTTACACGGCACCAGGGTGACTTGGCTGGGTATATAGAGGGCACAGTGGTGTGCAGCAGTAGGCATTGCCAGCATTGGCCTGCCCGTCCGCTCCAGCATCCCCACCCCTCAGCAAACACTTGGTCTACAGATCAGTCGAGGATCTGAGGAGGTTGGGACGGCACTGGAAGCTGCAGAATCTGGGCTCGCTTCAGGAGCTCGGCACTCGGGGTTGGGGAGGGCATGCTTGCACCTTGGTCCTTTGTAGTGAGCTGCCATCTGGAACGGTGCTTATGCGGTGCTTACGTCATCCAGACCTAGGCCTCTCCAGGGATGTGTGATGTCAGCTGACTGCAGGAAAACAGTGACAGAGGGTTAGTTTGTTCCCACGTTAGTGCCCCACATGCATAATGTAAGACTGCTCGTGTCCCCACGTGTATAATGTAAGACTGCTCGTGTCCCCACGTGTATAATGTAAGACTGCTCGTGTCCCCACGTGTATAATGTGTGTAAGACTGAGTGGGGGATATCACTGTGTCTCTCCCCCCAGAATTGTATTTGTTTAAAAATGGGTAATAAACATTGAATTAACCAGGGAAAGGTGCAGCAGAAAGCGACTCTGTCCCTCTGCCCTGTCAGTTCTCCACGCTCCACTGCTACCTGCTTCCAAGGGTTCTCCAAGATGCCTGTTTATGAATGTTGCTGTGTATGCACTTTAAAAACCGATGAAAGGAAAAAACCTGAAAAACTAAAATTAATTTTCTTTAATTTTAATTTTTTTGAGGCAGAGTCTTCCTGTGCAGCCCTGGCTGGCCTGGAACCCACCATGAAGAATACCCCTCTGCCTCCTGAGTGTTGAGATGTGGGTGAGAGTGGCCACAGGCGGCAGCAGCATCACCCCTCGGCAGGCACCGAGCCATTGGTGCTAATATACACTAGCGTATGAACATCCGGAGACAGTTGCTCCTTTAGCGAAGTGAAGGCGAGTTACCCAGTGTAGGTGGGAACCCCGACCCTTTATAGCTCCAGCAAAAGCTCTTCGAACTGAGCAGCTAGCTCCAGCATACAGTGGTTTCAGGACAAGGTTAAGAGGAAAGATCATTATGTAACAAAAGAGTAATATATCTCAACAACAACAAAAAATACAGCCTCCTATACAGGCACAGATTGGCTCACTAAGGCAGGGCACTCAGGAGACCACCGGCAATGAGCATGAGGCAGAGCGTGAATCCCTGTACTATCTTTTTGAGTCTGATGGCTGTCTTGCTGCCAGTGCCTCTTCCATGACGTTTTGACAGCAGTCCTGCTGACAGAGTTTGTATGCCTCAGGCTGAGCAAGAGTCGCTGTGAGTCCCAGATCTCCAAGCTCTGTAAATAAACCGGTCTGCCTGAAGAGTGGATGTTTTTTGCCTTCATAGTAAAGGTGTAAGTTTGTATTTAAAATGTTACCATTAGGCTCCAAAGCTACAGAGAAACCCTGTATCGGAAAAAAAAAAAAAAAAAAAAAAAAAAAAAAAAAAAAAAAAAAAAAATGTTACCATTAATCAAGGTACAGTGGATTATTTTATTAGATACCAATAAATTACCCAAATTAACCACAGTCCACTCAAGTACTAAAACAGACACTATGTAAACCCTCACAGGTAAGTAAGATTAAAGGCACGTAACTAGTATATAAACCAGAATGTATTAGGCCTCTGTTGCATTTAAATAACCGTTTTCCTGTTTCCTTTGGCGGGTGAGGCCTGGATGGACCGCACCATGGTGGCTCTGGAGTCCCCAAAGGCGTTGCTGGCAGAGGCCTGGCTAGGTCCGAGCTGCTGGGCCTTGCCGGCCACCTCGCCGTTGGTGGGGCCACTCCTGCCCGCGAAGCCTGCACCGAACAGCTCCTCCATGAGGCTGCTCTTCTTGTCCCGGAAGGCAGTCTCCTTGGCTTTGACCCTGGTGGCCTTGCCGAAGGAGGGCTCGTAGCTGGCGGGCTCCAGCCGCAAGTCCTGGTCGCTGCGGTGCTTGCCCATGCCATGGCGGCAACGTGGGCTGCCTGAGGCATGCCCACAGGACGTGGGCAGCCCGTGGTGCAGGTTCTCAGTGGCCTCTGTGAAGGAGTAGTGCTTCCTTGGCCGAGGGGTCTTGTTTGGGGCCGGCCCAGGCTCCACATCATCTGCCACTCCCTCCTGGGCCACCTCAGCCACCTCAGCCACATCCCTGGCTGGAACCTCGCCCTCTGGGTCTGCAGGGGCCACGCTTTCCCTTGCAATTGGCTCTACTTCTGGTGGGATGACTTTGTTTTCTTCATCTTCCCTTTTCTCTTCTTGCTTCCTAAGAGTTTCCAGAGAGGCTTGTGGTTTTGGGTATTCGATCTCCTTTGATAAATCTGCATTAGAAAGATTAAGATTAAGTGCCCTCAAACAAGAAATAGATTTTAGAAGCAACTCCCCCCCACCCCCTCATGGTGCAGTGGCTGAGGGAACAAGCTGAGGGCTTGAGTTCTACCCCCAAAACTTGCCCGTGGGGCCGAGGCAAGAGTCGGGCCTGAGCATTGGTGGTGGGCCAGTCTAGGCTAACTCGTAGCTAGCTTTGTTCAGTCAGAGCCCTGCTTTGAAGCAATGAGGCCGAGAGCAGTGGAGGAAGAAGACATGGTGGCCTGCCCGGTTCTCAAACGATGTATTTGGGGCTGAGAGTATAACTCGGTAATAGAATACTTACTTAGCATGCCTAAGGTGCCTGCCGGGTTTGATGCCCCAGCTCCATAAAACCAACCAGCTTGAGAGAGAGAGAAACCTTAGTGGGTTTCCATTTCAGGATGGCGTGTTAGCACACCTCCCGAGACTTCAGACATGTCACTGAAATGTACAGGAGGTGAATACTCACAGGACACTAACACAGAAGGGCTCATTGTTAATAAGCTTTCCTAGACTGTTCTAAATAAATGGGAATTAGGAAAAGAAGAAAATTTATCTATGTACAAATACTAAGAAAATCTTCCCTCGATGGTACTCATCAAACAGGAATCATTTCCGTCCGAAGCTGAGGGGCTGGCCCAGTGATAGCTGTGTAGGTAGTTTCTAGTGGGATTTAAGTGACAACGTCCTTCAGCCCAGCACTTCCATCAGAAGGCTGCAGGGGGTGCAGACAGCAAGCACGCTATCCATCCAACTCTGCAAATGTGCGGGGGAGGGGAGTTAAGGGCAGCGTGCTGCTGTGGGGTTCTGGGTAACTGTGGGCAGGTGGCCTTATGGGAATGACGATTCTACACTAGAACAGGAGCTCAGGGATTTTGTATTTGTTCCTGCTGCTGCTGCTGCTGCTGGTGTGTGTGTGTGTGTGTGTGTGTGTGTACGCGTGTGTGCACACACACCGAGAACCATGCCTCACCATAGTATATGCTCAAATAGAATTTGTCAAATGAACAAATAAATTTTCCAAGTGGATTGAAAATAAGTGGAAAGGGCTGGGGAGATGGAGAGACGGCTCAGGGTAAGAGCACGGGCTGCTCTTCCAGAGGGCCTGGGTTTAATACCCAGCACCCACATGGCAGCTCACAACTGTCTGTAACTCTAATTCCAGGGGAGCCATCATGCTAGGCATTGTGTGTGGGACACATCTCTCTGCATGCAGGCAAAATACCCATATACCTAAAATCTTTTTAAAAAAAGATTTATCATGTATATAATAATCTGCCTTCATGTATGCTTGCAGGCCAGAAAAGGGCGCCAAGTCTCATTATAGATGGTTGTGAGCCACCATGTGGTTGCTGGGAATTGAACTCAGAACCTCTGGAAGAGCAGCCAGTGCTCTTAACCTCTAAGCCATCTCTCCAACCCCATACAATACATCTTAAAAAGTGGAAAAACTGACTACCAAGCCTGGGAAATGCAGCTGCCAAAGTTGTTACCTAAACATCAGTATGGCCCTTCAGGTCCTCCCCCAGCTCTGCCCTCAGGCCTGAGGAAAGGTGTGGACTCTGGGCTTGCTCACCTCCCGCTTAGCCTTGACAGGTTCCCCCGGCTCAGCTGTCAGCAGTGATGAGATACAAA
Source organism: Arvicola amphibius (assembly GCF_903992535.2). NCBI lineage: Eukaryota > Metazoa > Chordata > Mammalia > Rodentia > Cricetidae > Arvicola > Arvicola amphibius. The sequence continues at coordinate 2,284,853 of NC_052056.1, read as the reverse complement.
ACCACTGTCTTCAACATTATGAGGGAAACGGTAGCTGATGTGGGATTCCCCCCTGGATGCTGTGAATGTGTTTATACTGTTGGTTAATAAAGAAGCTGCTTTGGCCTATGGCAGGGCAGAATAGAGCTAGGTGGGAAAACTAAACTGAATGTAGAGAGAGAGAAGATGGAGTCAGAGAGATGCCATGTAGCTGCAAGAACCTTACTGGTAAACCATGAGCCTCATGGTAAAATATAAAATAATAGAAATGGGTTATTTAAAATGTAAGAACTAGTTAGATTCAACGCAGTGCCCATCAAAATCCCAGCAAAATTCTTCAAAGACCTTGAAAGAACGGCACTCAACTTCATATGGAAAAGCAAAAAACCCAGGATAGCCAAAACAATCCTGTACAATAAAATAACTTCTGGAAGCATCACAATCCCTGACTTTAAACTTTACTACAGAGCTACAGTACTAAAAACAGCCTGGTACTTGGCATAAGAACAGACAGGAGGAACAATGGAACTGAGTAGAAAACTCAGCTATCAATTCACACATCTCCGAACACCTGATCTTTGATAAAGAAGCAAAAAATACTAAATGGAAAAAAGAAAGCATATTTAATAAGTGGTGCTGGCATAACTGGATATCAATATGTAGAAGAATGAAAATAGACCCATATCAATCACCATGCACAAAACTCAAGTCCAAAGACCTCAACATAAAGCCAGACACACTGAACCTTATAGAAGAGAAAGTGGGAAGTACACTTAAATGTATTGGCACAGGGAACCACTTCCTAAATATAACCCCAACAGCACAGACACTGAGAGAAACAATTAATAAATGGGACCTCCTGAAACTGAAAAGCTTCTGTAAAGCAAAGGACACGGTCAACAAGACAAAACGACAGCCTACAGAATGGGAAAAGATCTTCACCAACCCCACATCAGACCTTGGGTCTGATCTCCAAAAATACAAAGAACTCAAGAAATTGGACACCAAAAGATCACATAATTCAATAAAAAAATGGAGTACAGACCTAAATAGAGAACTCTCAACAGAAGAATTTAAAATGACTGAAAGACAAGGAAATGTTCAACATCCTAGTCATCAGAGAAATGCAAATCAAAACAACTCTGAGATTCCATCTTACACCTGTAAGAATGGCCAAGACCAAAAAACACTGATGACAACTTATGCTGGAGAGGTTGTGGGAAAAAGGGAACACTTCTGCATTGCTGGTAGGAGTGCAAGCTGGTACAACCCCTTTGGATATCAGTGTGGCAATTTCTCAGAAAATTAGGAAACAACCTTCCTCAAGACCCAGTAATACCACTTTTGGGTATATATCCAAAGGATGCTCAGTCGTGCCACAAGGACACGTGCTCAACTATGTTCATAGCAGCTTTGTCATAGCCAGAACCTGGAAACAACCTCAATGCCCCTTGACTGAAGAATGAATAAGAAAAATGTGGTTCATTTACACAATGGAGTACTACATAGCAGGAAAAAATAACTACAGCTTGAAATTTGCGGGCAAATGGATGGATCTAGGAAACATAATATTGAGTGAGGTAACCCAGACCCAGAAAGACAAATATAATATGCACTCACTCATAATTGACTTTTAGACATAAAGCAAAGAAAAACTAGCCTACAAACCACAATCCCAGAGAACTTAGATAACAATGAGGACAGTAAGAGAGACTTACATAGATCTAATCTACATGGGAAGTAGAAAGTAGAAAAAGCCAAGATCTTTTGAGTAAATTGGGAGCATGGGGGACCTTGGGGGAGGACTGAAGGAGGGGAAGAGGCAGGAAGGTGAGCAGAGAAAAATGTAGAGCTCAATAAATATCAATAAAAATGTATGTATATATCTATATATCTTTATCTATCTATCTATCTATCTATCTATCTATCTATCTATCTATCTATCTATCTCTAGAAATATGCCTAAGTCATTAGCCAAACAGTGTTGTAATTAATATAGTTTCTGTGTGATTATTCAGGTCTGGGTGGCTGAGAAATCAAAGCAGAGTCTCCATTTACAAATAACCTAGACTTTTTACCTCTGTGATTATCATCTGTGTGGGTCTAAGAGTGACACTCCAGATGAAAGACACAGATCTGCCCAATGGCCACCTGTCCCCAAGAAGCTCTAGGAGGTGGTTGCTGAGCTGAGCTGAGGGCGTGGTTTATGAACAGATTCAGTGGAGGAGCAGGTGGGCATTGAACTTGTGGGGGATGCTGGGAGATTCCCAGCCACATCCCTGCAGCAGCCGGGCCAGGACCAACCCCCACATCTCCACTCCCCTTTCCCTCCGGGCTCCTCTGTACCAGGGGAGCTAGTCCTCTGCCTAGAGGACCGACCCCGCTCAGCCTGCAGCCTACAGCCTGGCTGGCTGAGGCTTCTCACACCCACAGACGCTCTGGACGCTCTGAGCACCCCTTTCACTCTCTGCCTCTTCCTGTCTTGGCTCTGCCCACAGGAGCCCCGGCAGAGGCTGTGGACCTACTGACTTTTGTGTTTTCCAAGCTAATTCATGACCTTGCCCACTGAGTGTGCTCTGAACTTGTGGTGAGGCCCATTATGCATGGCAGGAGACTTTGTTTTTGGTTTTTGAGGTAGGGTTTCCTAGTAGCTATGGAGCCAGTCTGGAGCTCACTCTGTAGACCAGGCTGTCCTCGAAGTCACAGAGATCTGCCTGCCTCTGTCTCCCGAGTGCTGGGATTGAAGGCGCGCGCCACCAGTGCCCAGCGGGCAGGAGACTTTTTAAAACTGTTCAGTTACCTTCATAGTTTCGCTTAGACTCCTCTTGTTTTGGTAGTTTACACATATAGCAAGAAATGTCATGGTTTATTTCAGTTGATTTTTCTTTATGACCAATGTTTCCTGTTGTCTTTTTACCCTATAATTTAGAAAAGCAGTAAAAAGTGCATGTTTATAATTTTAAATTACATTTTTTAAATAAAAATTTTAAAATGATTTATTATGTATACAGTGTTCTTCCTGCATGTTTGCCTGCAGGCCAGAAGAGGGCACCAGATCTCACTATAGATGGTTGTGAACCATGCGAGGCATGTTGTTGCTGGGAATTGAACTCAGAACCTCTGGAAGAGCAGCCAGTGCCCTTAACCTCTGAGCCATCTCTCCAATCTCTCCAGCCTCTTAAATTATATCTTTATATAATGAATATCTAAATTTTCTAAATAAATATCAGTGTTTTTTGTATACAATAAATGACTGCTTTTAGCTACTCCCCTCCCCCAGGGTTTCTTGAGTAACAATCCTGGCTATCCTGGAACTCAGGCCCGTCTTGAACTCACGGAGATCCGCCTGCCTCTTCCTCCCGAGTGCTGATATTCTTGTTAAGACTTTCAGAACAATGCAAGACTGTGGAGCTCACATACCTTTGCTGTACACAGTGGCACATCTGACTTTTGGGTTTCCTGGTGTCTCATATTTACAGATGGCAAACTTTTTCTGTCTGCTTGTACTGATTTTGTTGAAGAAACTATAAAATGGGTAGATTGTAGGTGAGAAACATTTAATGTTGAGAAGCTACACTGATTTAGACTATGACGTAGCGCTGAAGCGGGCAGCACATCGTAGGGTTCGCCTCTTGCCCGTCTCTGCTTTATTCGAGGCCTCAGGCTCTGCCATCGCAGAGTTAAGGGGAAGCCAGGAGGCTCTGGGATGAGGCAGAACTGCTGCTCTGCTTCTCTGGTGGTTGTGCGAGGCCAAGCTACTGCCGCACCATGTCAGAGCTCCTGAAGCCTGGTGACTAGATTGTCCATGACGTGAACAAGAGCCATGGGCACTGGAAGCAGACTTCACTGAATCGTTCATGTTGACAGCAGACACACCATCTTTTCTGGTAGGCATTACTCAGGATTATAATCCAGAGTGAATGGAGACCGAGAAAACCAACCTGGCTGCTTCTCTGCACAGAGCCTGAGGCTGGGAGGAGAGCAGGGCCCATGAACACATTTGTCTTGTTACAGTGGACTGCAGGGCAGGAGCACTGGCCGGGAGCACTATGCTGAACGAAGGGAACTGGTACAGAACAGTGCTGTGTATGGAGTTCGAGAGTGAGAACTCGGTGCCTGCTCAGGCCTCAGGGACCTTGCTGTGCATGTGATCTGACCCAAGTGATGGTTACACGGGTACATGTCATAAAATGTTCAGAGGCTCCACACTGGCTTATTGATCTCCTTAGAAGGCTGCGTTTGGCAGTCCCTTTGCTTCTGAGCCCTGTGGGAACTAGAGCGTTCTGGTTCTTTGGACAGTATCATAACTCTATTTTCCTACAATCACCAAATGCATTCCAGTGCCCAGTCAAGCGGCTGTTAAAGATTTTCTATATAAATTAGGAAACTATGCCCAGATACTTAAAAATAACTTTTGAGCAAAAGAGACTAAAACCTACCTTTTGGGTAATCTTCCTTTTCATGTAAGTTCTTAAGTATTCGATTAGTGTAGATGTTTTTAATTTCCAGCTCGCGGTCCTTCTCCTAAGAAGAGCCACAGTGTCAGTCTCCCATAAACACCTGCTTTACAACCTTGACTTAAAAGAGAAAAGCATTGTGGCTATAGCAGCACTGGCTACATGCTGTAATTTAAAAGTGAAGCAAAGTCAAAATCTACCCACACCTAGTGACCACAGTATCGGATAGTGGAGATGAAGCTCTCACCCCAGCTCCTGTCGGGGCTGCGCACACCGTGTGGGGTAGGTAAGGCCGGTAACAGGAAGGCCACTGCTTAGCTCTAAACCCCAAAATTAATGTTTTTGAATAATGGCAAAACAAAAGCTTTCTAAGTCTTAACTTGTTGGGGGTAAGAAAGGAACTAAGACCTTAAATGCACCTCTTGAATTGTATGTTGAGACGAGCCTGTGGTCCCCATGTCAGTGAAGGAAACCTTACAGACCTCCGTATGTCTGAGTCGTAGAGCATAGGCTTTATATTCTTAAAAAGTTTTTAAGAAATTATCTTTATGAGTGTTTTGCCTGCATGCATATATGTGCACCGTGTGTGAGCCTGGTATCTGCGGAGGCAACAAGAGGGGATTAGACTCTGTGGACCTGGAGTTGTAGATGTGTGAGCTGCCATGTGGGTGCTGCACTGAACCTGGGTCCTCTGTAAGAGCAGCCAATGCTCCTAACCACTCAGGTGCTGCTCCAGTCCTTTATTTAATCATAAAATTTTATTTTGATATGTACATACATGCATAAGAAATATCTTTTCTAAAATATATGTTTTCAGAAACAAAGTATTATGGTCCACTTCCTCCTTTCTGCTTTCTTATATTTTAACATTTAGCTCAGAGATCAGAAACACCAACAGTTATGGTTGTGACATCCTAAGCCCATGGAGGCCAGGAGGCAGTGCTGGGTCTCCTGGACCTAGTTAAGTAAAAATGGTTGTAAGCCACTGTGTGGGTGCTAGGAGCCAAACCTAAGTCCTGTGCAAAAACAGCAGCAAGTGCTCATAACTGAAGAGCCGTCTCCCAGCCCTAGAGTGATCTCACCCACCGCTTTAGGTGAAGATTTGGTGTTTACCGGAACAAACATGTTGCTTTCTGGAAAGCTCATCCTGTCTTTTCGTTTGATATTTACGTAGTTTAGCAGAGAGGATGCAGGGTTGAGTGCAGTCAGAAGGAAGCAACACAAGGGACAGTCCTCCTTCGGGCTTAGAAGAGAGGTTCAAGGTCCATATGATGGAGCTGGGCCACACCAAGGCAGCAGTTTTGGAACACAACCCAGGGTACTTGTGTGATTGGTCAACAGAAAAAGAAAGATGGACCATAGATGACAGCACATGTCACGCATGATTGTGGGATATCCACAGTGAATATGACCCCTGCGCTCCTAGGAAATAAAACCAACTCAGGGTGAGAGGAGGCGGCAGCATCTTGCTAGGTTCTCCCCAGGGCTTGCCTGCACGACCAAGGTCATAGCATCTCCCTTAGCTGTGGAAGACTGACATCCATTGAGAGTGTTGCTTCCTTCATTGGCCTTTTGTGTTTGAAGTTCTCAGGCATGGTTTCTATGATGTGTTTTTATTATACCCAGTTACCCATGTGCTCCTAATTTATTTGTGGGAATAATACTAGTTTTGCATGATGGCTCATGCTCAACTTTTGCTTAGTAAAGTGGAGTCACCCAGAATGAGGCACAGCCTGAAGTCACTGTGCTATATGGAGTGGCTTAGAGTGGGCAGTCTGAACTCCACACTAGACAGTACACAGCTCAGACAACCTACACTCTCCACACCACTGTCTCCAACTCCACTCCCAGCCTGGAGTACTTTAATCAAATTCTACTTTTTAACCTAACCTGTTGGTATGTCAGGGTCTACAGTAGAAGCCTCAGCGCCCTCATCAGACCTCAGCGCCCTCATCAGACCTCAGCGCCCTCATCAGACCTCAGCGCCCTCATCAGACCTCAGCGCCCTCATCAGACCTCAGCGCCCTCAGACCTCAGCGCCCTCATCAGACCTCAGCGCCCTCATCAGACCTCAGCGCCCTCATCAGACCTCAGCGCCCTCAGACCTCAGCGCCCTCATCAGACCTCAGCGCCCTCATCAGACCTCAGCGCCCTCAGACCTCAGCGCCCTCATCAGACCTCAGCGCCCTCATCAGACCTCAGCGCCCTCAGACCTCAGCGCCCTCAGAACTCAGCGCCCTCAGAACTCAGCGCCCTCAGACCTCAGCGCCATCATCAGACCTCAGCGCCCTCAGACCTCAGCGCCCTCAGACCTCAGCGCCCTCATCAGAACTCAGCGCCCTCATCAGACCTCAGCGCCATCAGATCTAGTCTCACATTTTTGCCGTTGTCTTTCAGTGTTTTCAGAGTTAGTTTGAAATGATCCAGTCGAGGTGCCCAGTACTGTGTGGAGTCACCTGGTGTTCTCTAGCTGAGGGCGGCACAAGCAGCTTACTGTGTGCTTACTGCTTGTGCGTGGCAGACATGGGCAGAGGAGAGGTGGGTGCTGCTAACAGCTTCTCTGTGGAGCCCTTTACGTACTCCTCAGAGCTGTGTGTGGCCTGGCATGAGCTTTACACCAGGGAGGGCTTGCTTTATGGATTCTCTTTTGTCATCTGAGAGGCAATTACTAGCCATTGACTGCCACGATTAATTCACTGTGAACTTTTTGCTAACTGGAATGATTTATAAGGAGGAATGGCCCTTCTCACCGTTGGGTTACTAAGAGTTCACACAGGAAAGGTAAAAACAGTGGCTTTTTCAAAAATGATGTTAAAATCACGAACAATAGTTCTGTGCCCCATGTGGGAAGTTCTGTGGCCCGCCCTTGTGCTCTCTCTTCTGCACACTGTTATCTCTTTTTGGTATGTGTGAATGTGTGTGTTTTGAGACAGAATCTCACATTGTTATCTTTTTTTGGTGTGTGTAAATGTGTGTGTGTTTGACATGGAATCTCACTAAAGAGCCCAGTTGGCATAGATCTTGCTATCTAGCCCAGGTGTGGCCTCAAACTCATAATCCTCCAGCCTTTGCCTGCCAAGTGCTGAGACTGTGTTAGTCACCACACCTGACAGTTTTCCTCTAAATATCAGTCAACATACAGTCTGTACACTCCATGTGTGTACAGTTGACTGACACTCGGATGTGCATGTACACCTGACACTATGGAATGACACTGTACATGTACACATGACACAGTTGAATGACCTCTGTGTGTATATGTGTCATGTTTTATCCTTTAAGCTGTTGAATGCCCACCCTGATTTCACATCTGTGCTTATCAGTGGTGCAGGTGTAAACACAGGTATTGGAGTGTGTTTTTGTATGTAGACTTCATTTCCTTTAGGCGTGTATCCGTGCTGTTGCTGCTGACATAGCCCTTCTGTTTGAAGCCCTCTGAGGAGCCGTCACCACCCTCACGGCTCAGCTAACTACATTCCCACCAGCAGGTCTTCCCCTCTGCATCCTTGGCTGCATTTTCCTGTGGTAACAGCCTCCTGCTAGGGTGGAGTGGGATCCCATGGCAATAACGACATGTGTTGTCTTGATGAATAAAGATATGAACAGTTTTTATATTTTTGTATCATTTGAATTTCTTCTTTGAAAAGTGTCTATTCAAGTTATTCTACTTAATTATTTTAAATGTGTGTGTGTGTGTGTGTGTGCGTGTTTATGTGTAGCACATCATGTGGAGCCGAGCAGATGAGAAGAGGTAGAGTTACAGCTGGGTGTCAACTGCCATGTGGTGCTGGGGCCCAGAGCCAGGTCCTCTGCGTCAGCAGTGAGCACTCTTAACTGCTGAGCCATCTTTATGTTGGGTGGCTCACAGTGGACCAGACTCCAACTTGAGAGGCTCTGATGTGCCTCTCTGACCTCCTTGGGCACTATTCTTACGATTACAAGCCCACACTCTCACACACAAATGTACACACAATTATAAATTAAAAACAGGACTGGGAAGATGGCTCAGTGGTTAAGAGCACTTGCTGCTCTTCCAGAGGATCTGAGTTCAGGTCCCAGCACCCATATCAGGGGTTTCACAACTGCCTGTAACTCCAGTTCCAACACCTCTTTCCAGGCTCTGTGCATACTCACATAAATTATCTACACACAGGAACATGCATAAACACATAATCTAAAAGTAAAATAAATCTAAAAAATGTTTTAAAAGACTCACATTCTTAATTTTTTACATTTTATTTATTGTTTGTGTTTGTATTTATGTGTACGTATGTATATGTGTGTGTATATGTATGTATGTATGTATGTATGTGCACATGCATGCCACTGTGTATGTGTTGAGGTCAGAGAACTACTTGGAGGCTCCTTTTCTCCCTGACCACCTGGGTCCCAGGGTTCTAACTCAGGTTGTAAGGCTAAGCAGCAAGCCCTTTTGCCATGCCAGCCCTATTTTTTGAGACAGAGTCTCACATAGCCCAGGCTGACTTTCAGCTACTCATTCCCATCTCCACCACATCTGGTACTGCAAGTGAAACTACTGGCTTTGCATCTGTTAAGTTGGAAACTCGAGCTCATGCATACCTTGTAAATGCATCACCGATGGGCTACATCTCAAGTACAGCCCATCTCTTAAATAAACTTAAGGGCCATTAGACTTACTCTGAAAGTTACTGTGCTTTGATTTCTAAGTTAAAAACATTAGAATGTTGTTGGATGTACTGGTGTTCGCTGTTGTGAAGGAGCAGTGAAGACAGATAGTCTTATGAAGAGAGGGTGAGTTTTTCTAACCACAGTGCACAGCGGTCAGGCTTCTCACTCTCTCTCCTCCATCTGTTCACTATCGTCTGAAGAAACAACTTGAAGACATCTACATAGGTGTAGGTACTATGGTGTTTGGACAGGCGCGTTGCGATGGTGTTTGGACAGGCGCGTTGCGATGGTGTTTGGACAGGCGCGTTGCGATGGTGTTTGGACAGGCGCGTTGCGATGGTGTTTGGACAGGCGTGTTGCGATGGTGTTTGGACAGGCGTGTTGTGATGGTGTTTGGACAGGCGCGTTGCGATGGTGTTTGGACAGGCGCGTTGCGATGGTGTTTGGACAGGCGTGTTGTGATGGTGTTTGGACAGGCGTGTTGCGATGGTGTTTGGACAGGCGTGTTGCGATGGTGTTTGGACAGGCGCGTTGTGATGGTGTTTGGACAGGCGCGTTGCGATGGTGTTTGGACAGGCGCGTTGTGATGGTGTTTGGACAGACAGACACGCTGTTTTGGAAGAAATACCTTAAGCTTCTGCTGCAGCTGTCGCACTTCTACCTGCAGAGTCTTTGTTGCTGTTTGGGCTGTTAATGTCTTCCGGTTTTCTTTGGCCAACTGCCGACCAAAAGATCGATTGTTCAGCCTCAGCTGTTTTTCCAAGTTCTGAAAACAGTATATATTTCAACTACTCTGCAGCCAGCGTGGAGTCATGAAACTTGACTGCAATGAAACGAGCTGCATTTATGACAGGCGCAAATCTCAACATGACTTTAGCCACTGACTTAGTGGACAAACATTAGAACAAAACAAAATGAAACATCGGCCAGAAAGTCCCAGATCTCAGGTCTAGAGAATATATATACCTTTCTAGCCCAATACCCAATGTTCTTTACAAACCATGGATACTGATAAAAAATATTCAAACACATCCTGAAACATGATTTTGAATTAACTAAAACTGTTTATGTGGAAACCAGTAAGTACAATCAGAGTCTTAACATGGGGCCCAAATGCGCCATTCTGCTGTCTTTGCAGATGGTGACCCTTGGTTCCTCTCCCTAGAGGGTCCAGCCCAGTGCAGACCATGATGGACAGAGATCCCTAGAGAACAGACATAAAGGCTGTAACGGGCTTCATGCCACCCTCTACAGTGCTGGACTGTAACTGATGAAACAGAAGCTTGCTGGGCATGGACCCCCTATACACTAGCACCCAGATGCTGACCTAGGTGTAGCAGAGTGCTGGGCTACTTGGTGCTGTTGGTGTCCAACACCCATTCCACGGAAGACAATTTTCTTTGAAAGTAGAGAACTTTTCCAGCAGAATAATATTATTCTGTCTGTTCAGAAAATGTGGGTGAAACAACCTAATTGTTATCAAAGGAAGCGTCTGTCACCATCAAGTATGGAAGAACTAACAGTACGTCAACTCCATCTGTATTTATGTCCACAAAGGTCATGTAAAACAGGCAGGACTCTGTGTGATTAGTGTTCCTTTCAGAGACATCCCCTGGCTTTGGACAACCAGGGTCTGTTGAGGAAAATCTATCCATCCATCTCTTCAGTTATTTTAATTCCATTCCTTCCCTTCTCCCCTCCCTCTCTCCATCCCTCCTTCACTTTCTCCTCTCCCCTCTTCCCTTCCCCTCCTCTCTGTTACCTTCCCTGCCGTTTCCTTTCTTCTTCCCTGAGAAACACGATTTTGAAATAACTAAAACTGTTTATGTGGAAACAAGTCTATAATCTGTCAGACTGAGGAGAGACAAAAGCAAAGGGAGCCAGCCAGCCAGCCAGCCAGCCAGCCAGCCAGCCAGCCAGCCAGCCAGAATGCTCTGGCAAGGGGGCAGCCTTTCAGCAGGAGCTGAATGCAGGCGTTCATTTCAAAAGGTGACTCCCACAACACACAGAAGGCTTCTGCGTCACACTGGTACCGAGTGTGGCTGTCGGACCAGTTGTTTCCAGACACACAGCCTGGCTAGAGAGAGCCGATGCCCAGCTCTGCCTCCTCCTTCCAGCTCTGCCTCCCTCCCCCACTCGACACTAAACACAATCACTTGCTGTGGTGAGCTGGCTCACAGCCTGTGGACTGAATTATGTGCACCCTCTCTATTAATTCCAGACCTTCTGAGATACAAACCTGTATTTTTTTGTCATTTGCCTCCATTTTGGCTGTCAGAACAGTCAACCTGTGAGTCAGTTCTTCTCTTTCTGCAAGGCTCTTGTCTTCTGAAAGTTTCTGTAGGGCCTGCAAGGCATCTCTGGTCCTCAGCAGCTCACTGTCAGTCTCTCGGAGCTTCCTCGCCACAGCTCGCTCCTTCTCCTGGGATTTCCGAAGGAGCTGCCGCAGGCTCCTCACCTCATTCTGGTGTCTGACTGTGACCTGCGGCAGGCTGTCTTGGGAGCTCACGTATCTCCCGATGGCTTTCGCGTGCCTGAGCTGAAGCTGCTTCAGGAATTGGTTCTCTGTGGCAGTGGCTTCCAGCTTCCGGCGTGTGTCGGCTAGCTCATTCTTCAGCTCTTTAATCTTATGCAGCCGGGCTGACAGTATGCGGTGTGTCATGGCATCTCTTCTTTTGGTAACTGTTTGAATTTGAGAATTGAGGAATGAAGCATTCCAGATGTGCCTTTTCTCGGTGGGGAGGTCCTTCTGGCCTGTGTGAGCAGACAGGGCAGATGGTTACCAGAACACCGAGGTCACACAAGTGTGGGAGACCCCACAACACACGTAAACGCCATGGGCCTAGGTGGCCCCAGGAGGCTCCCTGAGTCTTTACATATGTGTGCCTCACTGACAACTCCTCAGTCCAGTTCATCTACGTTGTATCTGGACGTTTAAGTCACCCAAGGTTATACAGCCATGAAGTGACAGAGAATGGACTGAAAAACCACACCTTGGAGTCTGAAGTCTGTGTTTAAATATCTGCTATAAAAGTTATTAAAAAATCCTGCCAGGTGTGGAGGCACATTCCTGTATCCAGCTCTGAGGAAGAAGAGGCAGAAGGATCAGGAGTTCAGGGACAGCCTACACTGAATGAGATGCCATTTCAAACAGAACACGACAGAATGCAAACTTTATTCAAAGCCGTTGTGTTAGAGTGCTAGACAGTTTATGTCAGCGGCATAAACTGAAGTGAGAGGAGAGAACCTCAGGAAAACTGAGATCAGGCAAGCCTGGAGGGCACTTTCTTAGTGACTGGCGGTGATGGCCCAGCCTGTAGCCTGTAAAGGCAAATCCACAGGACCCATTCAAATGGCTGTCAGGAGCTGATTAGGAAAACACTCACAGGGTTCACATCATGGAGGTCGTCTGTTCTGCCGGGGCGGGGGGTGGTGGTGAATGGAACCTGCAGCATCGGATCTCCAACTACCACGTGAAAGAGAGCCTGTCCCTCTTTCTATTAAAGGAGTTACATCAGCAGACAAGAAACTCTACTTTGCTGGGCAGTGGTGGTGCACACCTTTAACCCCAGCACTCAGAAGGCAGAGGCAGGCAGGTCTCTGTGAGTTCGATCGAGGCCAGCCTGGGCTACAGAGTGAGTTCCAGGACAGCTAGGGCTACACAATAAGATACTGTCTCTAAAAACAAAACAAAAGGCCACAAGGAAAAGACATCACTAAAGCCCTTTGGGTGATGTTGGTTTTAAAGACTGTCAGCATCCTCACCAGACTTGAGACACTGTCTTCTTGGGTCTCAAATGACAAGACATTGACATTTCATTGGCAGTTCAGACTTTGATCCTTTAGCTAAGACCAAAGGCTAAAAGCTAGCACTGACTAGCCATGCTGAGGCTGCCTGTTAACTAAAGTCAGAACCCTCCTTACTAGCAGGCTTGGAGGGTCAGCTCTACTGGGGACAAGGGTACAGCTTCTTGTTATTGTATAATAATCCATACTTTATCTATTTCCCAATTCTTTCTATAAAAGTTCACCCATTGTGGTGGTTTGAAATAAAATGGTCCCAAAGGGAGTGGCACTATTAGGAGAGGTGGCCTTGTTAGAGGAAGTGTGTCACTGTGGGGGTGGGCTTTAAGGTCTCTTTTGCTCAAGCTTCCCTCAGTGTGACAGTCAGTGTCAGCTGACGTCCTGTTGCCTGCAGGCCAAGATGTAGTACTCTCAGCTCCAGCACCATGTCTGCCTGCACACTACCTAGCTCCCTGTCATAACGATAAGGAACTGAACCTCTGAAACTGTAAGCAAGTCACCTCAATTAAATGTTTTCCTTATAGGAGTTGCTGTGGTCATGGTGTCTCTTCACAGCAATAGAAACCCTCACTAATACAGAGGAGGGTACCAGGGACTGGGGTATTGCTGTGATAGACCTGACCTTGTGTTTGTTTTTAGGAAACTAGACTTTGATATTTTGGGTTAGGAAAGCAGTGGATGCTTTAAGCACTGATTAATGGGCCACACAGTAGGAGCAAGGAAGACAGAGGTGCTAAAGGCTATTTGAACTGCTGGGGGCTTACTGAAGGGGGTTCAGAGAAGAAGAACTTTAGTATGTTGCCTAGAGATTGTTCTTGTGATATTTTGGTGAAGACTGTGGCTGCAATTAAAGAAAAGTTCAGAGCTGGGTGTGGTGTTGCACATCTTTAATCCCAGCACTGGGAAGGTAGAGGCTGGCAGAATTCTGAGTTTGTGGACAGTCTGGCCTACAGAGAAAACTCCAGAACAGCCAAACTTAGGCAATGAAGGACAGAAAACTGGTGAAGAGGGAATTGAATGAGGGAGCCATGTTCCAGCCCCAGCAAGCAGCAAAACTTGGCAGTTTTGGCCACGTGGTTCTGGAGTTAAGGACAGAAGAAAGGGGCTGTGTAATCTGCCTCCATGACAAAGGAAAGCTGCTGAGGACAGGCATGTGTCAGGGGCGTCCCTGAATTAGGGGCCTAGGGAGGCCATTGCATGAAGCTGTGAAGTTGAAGCCTGGTTTGCCTTGGAGACCCCAAGATGCTGGAGATGCATAGCAGTGGGATCCCTGCCCAGGAGAGCTGCTAAAAGGGGGTGGAACTGGTGAGAGAAGGAGAGAGAGAGAGAGAGAGAGAGAGAGAGAGAGAGAGAGAGAGAGAGAGACAGAAAGACAGAGAGAGACAGAGAGAAAGACAGACAGACAGAGAGACAGAGAGAGACAGAGAGAGAGACAGAGAGAGAGACAGAGAGAGAGACAGAGAGAGACAGAGAGACAGAGAGAGACAGAGAAAGAGACAGAGAGAGAGACAGAGAGACAGAGAGAGAGACAGAGAGAGAGAGACAGAGAGAGAGAGACAGAGAGAGACAGAGAGAGAAACAGAGAGAGAGAGAGAGAGAGAGAGAGAGAGGTGTTGCTGTCAACAAAGCTGAAAGGAACTGGAGATGTGGGGAGTGCTGACATCAGACACAGAGATGCAGAGTTTGGAATTTGCCCAGCTGGCTTTTGGTCTTGCTTTGGCCCAGCATTTCCTCACTATGCTCCCTTCCCTGTGTTTTGGAATGGTAATATATATTCTGTGCCATTATATGTTGGAAGTATGGAAACTGCTTTTTGATTTTGATTTTTACACGTGATTACAGTTAAAAGATTGCCATGTGTCTCAGAATGAAAGACCTGGATAAATCCAGGTCCTCCCCAGCAGGAAAAAATAGAGCCAAAAATCTAAGCAGGGAGAAAAGAATCAGAAATCTAGGATTAGCCGGTTCGGTGACTGTTTCAGGAACTAGCTGATTATGACCCTGAGAGTGGTCTTGAGAGGCCGGGAGTTGCCCCCCTGTGATCATCACTGGTATTTTCGGAATTTTCTGTGAAGCCCTCCCCATCCCCTTTTGGATTGCTGGGCTGTGGTTTCTTCCTATAAAAACCCCTTCTCCCGGTCACTCGGGGTCGAACTCCTCCCCTGCGTGGGTTATGAGTCTCGGCCCCAGTGCACTATTTCCCGTCTTGTTGATTAAACCTCGTGTGACTACAGCAAGGACGGTCTCTCGTGAGTTACTGGGGGGTGGGGTCGTGTTATCCCGAGACTTGAGAGTCTCCCCACACTGGGGGTCTTTCAAGAAGAGGCTTTAGACTTTTGACTTTGAAACAAGTTTGAGACTCTGATAGACTATGGGGACTTTTGAAGTTGGACAGAATGCATTTTTCCATTATGATGTGGCTACAAGCTTTTGGGTGTCAGGGTTGTGTTGTTTTCTGTCAGGGTCGATGCCCCAACATAAAACTACTTTTGTCTAAATGGACCTAAATATGGGCCTACAGGTTTCAAAGAAAATGGCCCCCGAAGGGAGTGGCACTATCAGAGGTGTGGCCTTGTTGGAGGAAGTGTGTCACTGTGGGGGCGGGCTTTGTGGCCCACACAATGTAGGATGCTCAGTTACTGCTCCAGCACCGCATGTCTGTGGAGCACGTGCCCCTGCTAAGATGATCAAGGACTACACCTCTAAAACTGTAAGGGAGCCACCCCAGTTGAATGTTTTCCTTATAAGAGTTGCTGTGGTCTTGGTGTCTCTTCACAGCAATGGAAACTCAAACTAAGACAGCTATATATGGAATATTTAGGAACATACACCTGTAACTGATTGTGGACCGCTACAAGGTACTAGCATTAAACAAAAACGTTACTGTGCCCAGGGCTGCAGCCTGGCAGGGATGCCTGGCGTTTTACCTTTAGACTGGGGGACTTTAGAAGGGCTATACTTTCTTTTCTCCTTTTCTTTCCCCAGAGGCCTCTCTAACGCGTGTCTGTTGGTGGCTGTGTCAGAGTACTCAGAAAGAAAGTCTTCTGAATAGTCATAGTGGGAGGCCAGGCTTCTGTAGGAGCACTGAGATCTGCTGTAATCCACGCTCCCATTGGAAGCCCTGCTGTTCCGTGACAGGTCGCCAGCGCCTGGGCTGCTCTTGCCTTCTGCAGACTTCCTGCTGTCTCCTAGTGCCAGGCTGAGGAAATGCTCATTTGTGTGTGCTTTTGTTGTATCAGCCAAAGACATAGTCCACAACCTAGTAGGAAAGAAGGATGCTTCAGTTTATGGATACCTGCATTCAAATGGGCCCATGCTTTAGTGTATTTTCTTTACTACGTTGAGGAAGAATGTGAAACAGTACTCTTTTTTTGAGACGAGATTTCATTATACAGTCTTGGCTGGCCTGGAGTTTGCTATGTAGAACAGGTTGGCCTCAAAGTCACAGAGATCTGCCTTTCTCTGCTTACCAAGTGCTAGAATTAAAGGCTGTGCCACCATCAGGTCAGAACAATACATTATTAAAATGCATTTTTTGGAACAATCTCAATTATGCTCTTAAATTATTTCCTACATGAAATATAGGACGTTGGGCTGGGCGGTGGTGGCACCCGCCTTTAGCTCCAGTACTTGGGTGGCAGAGGCAGGCAGATCTCTGTGAGTTTGAGGCCAGTCTGGTCTGTAAGAGTTAGTTCCAGGACAGGCACCAAAGCTACACAGAGAAAACCTGTCCCGAAAAACAAACAAACAAACAACAACAACAAAAAGAAAATAGGACCTTGGAGTCAAACTTTGATAATATTCACAGGCAATATAAAACTATATCTGATAACAACACTGGCAACTTTTTTGATTTACTTATTTTTATGTATATGCATGTTTGTCTGTATGTATCTGAGCACCACATGTATGCAGTACTGTGGAGGCCAGCAGAGGGGTAGGTGCTGGGAACCTGGCCCTGCTGTGGGACAATGGTCCTGTACCCTGTGAAGATTTGTCTCTTGTACTTGTTTAATAAAATGCTGGTTGGCCAATAGCCAGGCAGGAAGTATAGGTGGGGCAACCAGAATAGAAGAATTCTGGGAAGAGGAGAGGTCAGTCTGCAGTTGTCACCCAGACCAAGGGGAAGCAAGATGAGAATGCCTCACTGATAAAAGGTACCAAGCCATGTGACCAGCACAGACAAGAATTATGGGCTAATTTAAGATGCAAGCATTAGTTAGTAAGAAAGCCTGAGCTATTAGGCCAACCAGTTTATAATTAATGTATACCTCTGTGTGTCTCTTTGGGGCTGAATGGCTGTAGGACCTGGTAGGAAAGAAACCTCTGTCAACATAATCCAGGCGTTCTGCAAGAACAGCAGATGCTCTCAGCTGCTGAGCCATTGCCCCTTTTAAAGGTGTATCCCCAGATGGCCACAATTTATGTTTAAACAAAGAAAAGGAAAACAAAAGCAACGAGTTCTCTTTGTTCATTGGCTCTTCCTTCTAAAGGGATCTGGAGTCCAGTCCAGCATTCTCAAAATATATTTTCTAATTTATTTTTTATGAAGTGGAGGGGCACATATGTGGTGGTCAAAGGACAACTTGCCAGAACTAGTTCATTTGGGCATCTTAATGTCAGGCTTGGTGGCAAGCTTCTTTATCTATTGAGACAGCTATCTCTGACCAAGCTGGCCTCAAACTCTAATCCTCCTGCCTCAGCTTCCCCAGCACTAGGATTATAGGCATCCTCTCATGATCAGTTAGGTCTAAGTGGTTTGTTAAGTGGCTGCTGAGTGGCCTAAGAGGTGGACTCAATGTCATCCAAGGAAGAAACTTAGGGCTCTCCTGGTGTGAACTATGGGCAGAGTAGGGAGTCACACACGAGAAGAGTCCCGAACAGATACATTCAAAACAACTTGAGCTGGAACACAGAGGCTCAACACTTATTTATGAGGCTCTGTACTAAGAAGGATCAGGCTACTGGAAGCTCTTGCATAGTAGCCTACCTCATCAGTAGAATGAAACAAACCAATCCATCGCAGGCGTCTTTAAAAGCATGTCGTTTTCATTCAGTTCTCAATTCTGTTTTATCAAGAAAGCAAAAGAGATATTATTAGCTGGTGTAAGATCCTTTGCAAATTTATTTATGTGTATAGATATTTTGCCTGCACATACAAATGCATGTCACCTGAGTACGGTGCCTGCACAAGTCAGCACAGGGTACCGACTCTCACAGAACTGGCGCTATACATGGTTTTGAGCTGACATGTGGGTACTGGGAGAACACCCTGTTTTAACACTGAGCCGTGTCTCCAGCTCCCAGCCTCTCGTACTTTCTCCTTCTCCATGAGTGACTGTGTAGCCTGTGCATAAAGGAAGGTGACTTCTTTCACTGTATGGATAATTTTTTCTTTTTCTTGCTTGGTTGCACTAGACAGAACCTCTGAGGATGGTGAGACTGGATGTCTTGACTTGTTTTGGGTTTTAGGAGGAAAACATCCAATCTCTCACATTAGATATTATATCAGCTATTTAAAAACAGATGTCCTTTATCCAAGGGTGAGTGTTCCCTTCTAGTCACTGTTTGCTTAACGAACTAAGGGAGGGCTAGTGGAAAGTAGAAACAGACAGTGTGGGGAGAGAGAGAACAGCCAGGACAGCTGAGTGGTCCAGCACTTACCTGGTGGGTGCCTGCGGAAGACCTAGAAACTATCCACTGGAAGATACATTCTTGCACTGGATGTGGCAGTGGGTATTGTTGGGAGCAGTGAGACCCCAGATCCTGAATTTCTTATAATCCCCTGATCTGAGTGCCTACAGCTGCTCTGAGCACGAGACCTTCAGGAGTTCCTGATGGCAGGAGAGTGGTTTCTGGTGGGTTTGGCTGGGGCGTGGCTATCTCTATATAATCTGCCCCTGAACACAATAAAGGGGCATTCTTGGGGAATTCAAGGATGACCCGTGTAGCTGTCTGTCATTTGTGTGTGTTTGTGTATTTTAACCTCCTGTCCCTTGCCCGAAACTCGGTAACTGGGTTCAAGTGCGCCAAGCGCAGACACGGGGGCGCAGTGTGCGGCAATTGGAGGTCTCCACCGAGGTTGCGGCAATTGGAGGTCTCCACCGAGGTTGCGGCAGGGCATCCCCCTGGATGCTGCAGGGAAAGCGGCAGTGCTTCTCTTCCCCTGCACTTAGCTCTGCTCCTGCTTCTCTTCCCCTGCACTTAGCTCTGCTCCTGCTTCTCTTCCCCTGCACTTAGCTCTGCTCCTGCTTCTCTTCCCCTGCACTTAGCTCTGCTCCTGCTTCTCTTCCCCTGCACTTAGCTCTGCTTCTCCTTGGGCTCAGCCTGAGCGAGCTCTGAGCAGGACAAGGGGATGAGGTGCTGCCTAGGAGACCAGGAGTGTTCCAAGCCAACCCAAATCATGCTAACAATGTGATAAGAGGCTTTTTCCTTTTTCTTTTTTTCTGTTTTTCTGTTTTGTTTTGTTTTTTTCTTTTTTGAGACAAGGTTTCTTTGTGTAATCGCCCTGGCTACCCTGGAACTTGCTCTGTAGACCAGGCTGGCCTGGAACTCACAGAGATCCGCCTGCCTCTGCCTCCTGAGTGCTGGGATTAAAGGTGTGGGCTGGCTTGAATGTTACGAGTTTTAACTAAACATCCATTCATGAACCGAGCTGCTAGCAGCCAGCTGTGGGAAGGGCTTACAGGCTTTTCCTAGGTGAGGGAGGAAACTGAGTAAAGAGAAACTGTCTCACTTGACTGTTCAGTCAGAAGGTTTCTGCTTATGTAACCTGAGGTTAACTTGGCATTTTAAAGCTGGCTAAATCCAAATGCAAATCAAGACAACTCTGAGATTCCATCTTACACCTGTAAGAATGGCCAAGACCAAAAAACACTGATGACAACTTATGCTGGAGAGGTGGTGGGGAAAAGGGAACACTTCTCCAATGCTGGTGGGAATGCAAGCTGGTACAACCCCTTTGGATATCAGTGTGGCGATTTCTCAGAAAATTAGGAAACAACCTTCCTCAAGACCCAGTAATACCACTTTTGGGTATATATCCAAAGGATGCTCAATCGTGCCACAAGGACACGTGCTCAACTATGTTCATAGCAGCTTTGTTTGTCATAGCCAGAACCTGGAAACAACCTCAATGCCCCTTGACTGAAGAATGAATAAGAAAAATGTGGTTCATTTACACAATGGAGTACTACATAGCAGGAAAAAAATAACTACAGCTTGAAATTTGTGGGCAAATGGATGGATCTAGAAAACATCATATTGAGTGAGGTAACCCAGACCCAGAAAGACAAATAAAATATGCACTCACTCATAATTGACTTTTAGACATAAAGCAAAGAAAAACTAGCCTACAATTTACAATCCCAGAAAACCTAGACAATGAGGACCCTAAGGGAGACATACATGGGTCTAATCTACATGGAAAGCAGAAAAAAGACAAGGTCTCCTGAGTAAATTGGAAGCATGAGGACTATGGGAGAGGGTAGAAGGGCAGGGGAGAGAAAGGGAAAGGAGAAAAATACATAGCTCAATGAAAATAATAAAAGAAACCTGACTAAATCCAGTTCCATTTCCTTCAATGCTAGTCACTTATAGTCAACGCTTTTGACTTAGACTTGACTAGTTTTGGATTGTGGCCACTTGTTAACTGTTTTAACAGGACACAAAAGCAACACCCTTACTGTCCACTACTGGCTGCTGAGGACAACTGGAATCTGACACCAACTGATTTGGAGAAATAGACAAGTGATTTCTTTGACAAATCATCATATTCCTATCTTGAAGTAGGGAGCAGTGTCTCCAGGATAAGAAGGGGATTGCAGCCAGGCATAGTGAAATGTGCTTTAATCCTGGTACTGGAGACAGAAGCAGGTGGATCTCTGAGACAGGGTCTCTCTATGTAGGTCTGGCTGTCCAGATCATGTGTGGATAGACCAGTGTCTGGTTAGAGTTCTCTGGGCGTGTTTACAGTATGATGCTGTCTGCTTTATTCACCTGAAGCACAGTTCTGACTCTGCAGTGAACGGCACACAGGTGTCTCTCTGCTTTCATGACTCAGGAACACAAACAAAAACTGTAGCAGCTGTTACAGTCAGGGCTCTGAATGGCGTCTGCTCCCGGATGGCACCGGACCCAAGGTACGGCTGCCCCTAGTGGCAGCAGACCTTTGCACTGTCTGTCTACTACTGAGGGAGAAAGAAGAATATCCTCATCAGCAGCAAACCTTTGCGTTCATTATAGCTGCATATTATAAAGGGAGACTAAGAAACTTCTAATCTAGGTGTACACATGAATTATCATGGTTCTACACTCTGCTTTTCAATCCTGGTTTTGCAATAAGGCAGCTAAAAAAGCACATACTGAATTATTAAGGAGTTACTGCGTACCTGTTGCTCTTTTCCAAACTCATTCCCTAAGGTGTCTGGAGAGGAACTGTACGCCTCACATGGAGCACTCTTCACTGCAGGACCCATGAAGTTTCCAAGTAGGACTTTTTGACATGTTCTAGTCTCTTTTTAAAATAAAGGCTATATTTCAAAAAACCCTAAAATATTACAGAAGAAAAGTGTTAACCTCATAGTCACATTTGTGTAAGAACCACATCTATCATCCATCCATCTATCTATCTATCTATCTATCTATCTATCTATCTATCTATCTATCTATCTAATATCCATCCATCCATCCATCTATCCATCCATCCATCCATCTATCTATCATCTATCCATCACGAGAATGCTCCTATTTGAATGCATGGTCTACAGACTGTGGAACTGTTTGGGAAGGATTGGGAGGTGTAGCCTTACCGGAGGAGGTGTCCCTGGGGGTGGGCTTTCAGATTAGAGCTCTCTCTGCCTCATGCTTCTGGATCAGATCTAAGATCTTAGCTACTGTGTCAGTAACACACCTGTCTGTTTGCTGACACGCTCCTTACCTTCTAATCCTCTGGAACTGTAAGCCCCCAAATTAAATGCTGTCTTTTTAAGTTGCTTTGGTCATGGTGCTTGTTCATACCAACAGAAAAGTAACTGAGATACTATGTTTGTCTGCAGTATAGATTACTGTGTATATCATACACTGAGGCCTTTTTTTCTTCCAAAGAGAAATCAACTATTGGCAGTTGTAGTTACTCTTCTTTAAAAATCTATTGTGTATGGGTGTTCTGCCTGCATCACTTGTATGCCTGGTGTCCCTGGAGGAGACAAGAGGGCATTGGATCCCCTGGAACTGGAGTCTCAGATGGTTGTGAGCCACCATATGAATGCTTCTTTTCTAGAGCAGCCAGTCCCCAACCGCAATCATTCTTGACTGTCAGCTTGGCAGGATCTAGAGTCACCTAGCTGATAAAGCTCTGGGCATGACTTCTAGATTATGTTCATTGAGGTGGAGAATTAGACATGGGCAGCACCACCACACAGGTGGATAAAAAGGAAAAAGCTACTTGAGCACCAGAACTTGCTCTCTCTGCTTCCTGAATGGACATGACGTGACCAGGGCTTCATGCTCCTACAGCCATGCCTTCCCCAACAATGACTGTCCCTCAGACTGGGAACCAAATCAGTCCTTCCCTCTCCTAAGCTGCTCCTGTCAGGAACACAGCACTGACTGGGAAATGCTTGGCTGTGACATCAGGCAGCTGCGTGGAAGGAAGAATCCAGAGTCATATGAGAACATGCTTGTTCCTTTTTTCTGGTGTTCAACAAAAAATTATTGCATTATGTGTTACTATAGATGACAAAACGTCAAAGGAAAGGCATCTTGGTATGACTGGTAGGCTCGTGGTGTTATTTTAGAAGCAGTGATGTTGGGTGGTGATTGTTACACATGGTTTTCAGTGGGTCTCATGACTTACAAAATTTCTGACCATTAGTATTACAACCATAGCCTCTCCCTGCTTCCCCAGTGCTTGGGATCCATCCAGAACCATGTGATAAAAATCCAAATACCATATACTGAAGTGATTACTAATTCATATGTACAGCATCTTCCAGAAATTATCCCATGGAGGCAACTGTCATGCCTGTAAAGCTCAAATGCTCTGTCTGCAGATTCCTATATCCAATGCCCTGGCAGGCAAGCTCAGTAGGACCAATGCTCGGGATTCTACCCAGGGAAGGTTAGTGTTCAGCACCTTTGCTCGCCTGCTGTGGCTCAGCTTCCATGTCAGTGGGAAATAAGGGCCCAGCACATCTCCCTTTCCTTACTCCTTCTGCACTGCCTGTCCTTTCCAGCGCAGATCGAGATGCAGCATGCACCAGCCCTGACTTACTGACATGTTCGAGATGCAGAATGCACCAGCCCTGACTTACTGACATGTTACTATGTTTCACTCTGGATGATGTGATGACTGCTTTATCTAATTATACCTCTAAAGTCTAGAAGAATTCCTAGGGATACTGAGTGTTCAATAAATACGATCTAATAAGTTTCTTTTTAGTTTTTCTGTGTTTTCTTAATTTCTGTATGCATGTTCATTACTTCTGATAAAACTTCACTACTGCTAAGCCCAGCTGAAAATGCTCTGAATGAAATCTTCCTCAGTGTGGTAAATGAACAAATATGCCAATGGTGAGATGTCAAGCTGGCGCAGGGATAAAGAAAAGGATACCTTCTATCTGTAACTAATATTGTTCTTCATGTTCTAGACAATGGAATCAGACAACTAAAGTATCACACATGAGAAAGAAACCAAAGGTACAAATACTGGAAACTAGAGGTAACTTATTCATTAACTGCAGAGAGCAGAAATGCATCCTTAGAGCACTTGTAAGACACTGGGAAAGACGGGGCTGTGGCACTGGCTTAGTCAGTGCAGTGACTGTGCCATGAGCATGAGGATCGGGCTCGGATCCTGGCACTCATGGAAGGGGCTGGGCCCCGGGGCTCATGTCTACAGTGCTAGCACTGGGGAGCAGAGGCAGGAGGCTCCCTGGGGCTTGCTGGCTGGACAGTCTAGCTGACCGGTGAGCTCCAGACAGTCTGGCTGACTGGTGAGCCCCAGGTTCAGTGGAAGGACTTTCTTAAGATGAAGGTGGAGGTGGGGCTGGAGAGATGGCGCCACGGTTAAGAGCAGTTGTTGCTCTTGAAAAGGACAGAAGTTCAAGTGTCAGCACAAGGAGGCTCATAACTGTGTGTACTCCTTTTCAAGGGGATCTGATGCCCTCTTCTGGCGTCTGTGGGTATCTGTACTCATATGCACATACCAACACTCACACTTAACTTCAAAACTCAAAAGTATAGGCTGTGAAATGGATAAGAGGACCTAGAAAATAGATAATATATCTATTTACTATGAAGAGAACCTTTAAATCACTAAAAAATTTATACAAAGAGAAATATTTTGTTCTTATACCATAATGACAAAGATTCTAAATATGTAATTGTCCCTAATGTAATTAATATAACCAAACCACTCCCAAAAAAACATCAAGGCTTGAAATTGGACAAAATGACACCAAATCACCTGTAGTAAGTATGGGGGACACAGAGACTCTGAAAAGGAATGGCGGCAAGAGCTGTGCCCACCAGAAAGGAAGAAGTGAAGCTGCCATGGGTGCAGTGCCTGTGCAGCTAGCTGTACCACAAGATGGGAGGGAGGAGCATAGCCACACGAAGTCCAGGACGGATGAGCGTGGACAGAGTGGCAAGACTGGCATGGGCTAGATGCCGTCTGCAAACCCAAGGTGAACTCTTACTGCATTCCTTAACCTAAAGTAACTGTTAGATGAATTTGAGAGATATGCATTAAGAAAAATATCTTAAATGAAAACACAACATTTTGGCTGAGCCGTGGTGGTGCACGCCTTTAATCCCAGCACTTGGGAGGCAGAGGCAGGCGGATCTCTGTGAGTTTGAGGCCAGCCTGGTTTACAAAATGAGTTCCAGGACAGTTATGGCTGTTACACAGAGAAACCCTGTCTCAAAAAGCAAAAAAACTCCAAACAAACAAAAAAACAAAAACAAAACCAAAATGAACAAACAAACAAAAACCCCCATAAGATTTGGCAAGGCATAAAGCCCAGGCTGAAATGGAAGCAACAGCAAACAAAATATAAGTGGCGTGCTACAAACGGAGGTTAGTTTCAATATGTGTGACTAATTTCCTTAATTTATCTTTTTTTTTTTTTTTTTGGTTTTTCGAGACAGGGTTTCTCTGCAGCTTTAGAGCCTGTCCTGGAGCTAGCTCTTGTAGACCAGGCTGGTCTCGAACTCACAGAGATCCGCTTGCCTCTGCCTCCCGAGTGCTGGGATTAAAGGCATGCGCCACCACCGCCCGGCAATTTCCTTAATTTATAAAGAACTCGTAAAGCAACCCTTTAGTAAACGAGGCAGAGGACAGAGCATGTTCTGGAACAGCGGGAGAATGGCCGGAAAGGCTCTTTCCTGAGCTTACACACACGGCACTGTACAGGAGTGGAGGGCCAGCATCTGAGGATTTTAAAGAAAGCTGTTCCAAACACAGTATCTTCTAATACTGTATCTCATTTTTGATATAGAAATTTGAGGACTGTAGACACTGACAAAGGGAGATTAAAAATTAACACTGAGAGACAGAAAAAAGAGAGAGAAACTCGGCAAGATATCCAGGGTTGTACTCCAGCTTTGCCAATACAAGTAGCTGTTTTAGCCTCAGCTGCTAAGGCAGGAAGTTAGCTGATTTTTCAATGACTTCTAAGGCCCACCTCTAAATCTACAAGTGAACCAGAAGTAGTGGAACACACCTTTAACCCAGTATCTTGCAAGTGGAGTGGGGCAGGGGATCTGTGGATTTGAGGCCAGCCTAGTCTACATAATGAGTTTCAGGCCAGTCAGAATTACATATTGAGTTCCTATCAAAAAAAATTCAATCAGTGAAACACATTTTTCTCTCTCTCCTCTCTCTCTCCCTCCCTCCCTCCCCCCCCACACCCCTCTTCAAGAGTTGCAACATGAGGGCTGGAGAGATGTCTCAGAAGTTAAGAGCACTGTCTGCTCTTCCAGTGGTCCTGAGTTCAATTCCTAGCAACCACATGGTGGTGTACAACCATCTATAATGAAATCTGGTGCCCTCTTCTGGATGCAGGCAGAACACTGTATACAAAAATAAATAAAAAATAAGTTGCAACATGAGAAGTGTCAAGTTCCAGAGCCTTTGGATGGTTACAGAGTGGCTTTGGATGGTTACATGTGGGTTTTGAACATTTACCAATTGCAAGTGTTTACCTAGTTTTGAACTCCTGGACACAGCAGTCTTGCCTTCAGGGCTGGAAGCCCAGCCTCTCTGCTTCCACCAAGTGGTGGTACTAGTGGACTGCCCTGCACAGAGGAAGCTGGTATGGTCATCAGAGAAATGTCTATTTCTAACTCCCCTAACTTTTCTTGTCTCCAATGTTTATTTTTTTACTGTAATTTTCATTCTATGTCAGTGAGATTGTACTAGAGCACCTAGCAGTGACTTCAATCTTGTATGCAGCGGACGGACACTCATTCCAGCCACTATTCCCACATGTCACGTGCCGGGAACCGTGTGCTGCATCACGAAATGAGGATGCTTTGGGGGAGACTCCTATGTGGGCAATGAACCAGTCTCAGGGCTCTGCTCTGTCTGAAAGGAAAGATCTAACTCTGTGAGGCTACATAACGGAGACTTTAGGTCCCTGGAACATGGCTTCAATAGGTTCAAGCAACAGGGCCAACTGACCCTGGCCTGAAGCCTCTAAGCAACCTTTGATCTTTATAAGTTGACTGTCTTCAGTACTGGCTCTGGCTGTGCAAAGCTGACTGACATGTAGTGGCCGCCTGAACCAAGGTGCTGCTGGGCAGTTAACCTGGTGTAGGGTGAAGGGTGGAGGCACCCTGCCTTACAAAGGATGAGGTTCCTGTTCAGTCTACTGAGAGGCTCTGCTTGTGCACTGTGAGCTGGGTCTGAACGAGTAATCAGGAAGTGATGTCACTCAGCTCAGTGCTTATGGTTTAGGCTTAAAGCTGTAGGCACTAATGTATGCTTGGTGTCAGGGACTGGGGAGACAGGAAACGGGCACTGAACCTGAGGACCTTCATTGTTAAGGAGCCTGGGAGAGAAGGCATGGGGACAGAAGAGGGCTTGGGGTTAGGAGGCAGCTCTGGGGTTTGTTTTTCTGTAGAGTCCCTTTTAAAGTTCTCTCCACAGTTCAAACCAAGGACTAACGGGGTCCCTAAGAGTCCAGCTCTTAAGAAACCCCTCTGTGCCAGCTCTACCATGCTTAGGTAGTCTTGCCTTAAAATTGGGAGTTTTCAAAAATATATACTAAAATACTGGATTTTTTGGTTTTTGTTTTCTGAAACAGGGTTTCTCTGTGTGGCTCTGACACTCATTTTGTAGACCAGACCAGGCTGGCCTTTACAGACATCCGCCTGCATCTGCCTCCCAAGTGCTGGGATTAAAGATCTGTGCCACCACCACCCAGCCTAAAATACTGTTTGTATCTTTGGGAAGCGTGAATTTACAAGTTCCACAAAACCTTTTTTTTTGGTATAAAATGAATGACCATGCTCAAGTAGAGAAAGGGCATATCAGGGAGAACAAATTACTGAAATAACTGGGGACTGACGTGGTGACGGCGGGGGTTGGGAAGAAGGTACAACTAAGAATCTGTGCTGGGTGTATTGTGAGAGGGTGTGCTCACAGAGTCACTAGACACCAAGGCCTGACTAAGTGGAAGAACGGAGTTTCCAGTGACTGGGTGGAGCCTGGCTGCGGGCTTATCAGGCACCTTGGACACCTAGTGAGACAGCCTCAGGCTGCGGCTGAGTCCACCCGGCTGACGTTCAGAAAAGGGGCCGGGGCTGAATAGACACACTTTGGGCTCACTGGCATTCATGTGGGCTTTGAGTCTCTGGAACTGGATGAATCCATCCAAGTGATTCGTGCAAACAGAAAACAGGGTCAGTGTTACCTAGGGCCAACAAAAGCTGGCCGGAAACGAATTAACTTGCCAAGGTAATTGTAATGCACTTGAGGGAAGGAAAGCAACCCAGCGGGGCGGTAATGCACAGCGGAGATTCGGGATAACGATGCTCTGGAAGCCGGGAAGGGGGCACTGTCCTCACTTCGAGGACCAGCGACCCCGGGTGGCGCAAGCTCCAGTGTGTGCAGGCCGCACTTCCTGGGCAGGGAGGCGCCGGGGCTACGTTACCAGCTCGGCCGAGGTAAGGCGAGGAGGGAGGCCCGAGCGGGCGAGGGGACCCACGACGCCGGACCCCCGCGGGGAGCTTGTCGGGCGGCTCCGCGGAGACCGGCGCCGGCTGACCGGACCATGACTGCGGGGGACCACGGTGGCGGCAAGGCCGTTACCTGCTCCGCGCTGCTCCCGCAGCTGCCTCAACCCGGGACCTAAGGAAGCGCGGGCGTCGCCATGGAAACCACGCGGGGCCTCCTGGGACCGCTGGCAGGGCTGGAGGCGGCGGCACAAGGCCTCGAGGTGTGCGCATGCGTGCTCCGAGCGTGGGCAAGCGGGTGCGCCCAGGGGTGGAGGTGTGCGCAGGCGTGCTGAGAAGTTGGAGCCCCGACCAGAGAAGGAATTTATAGCTGAGCCTGCTCCTGGTGGCAGTGCCAGAAAGGGAGAGGACCGGGAACAGAGTGTCCCTGGTAACTTGGTGGTTCCTTTTCTTTTTTTTCTTTTCTTTCTTTCTTTTTTTTTTCGAAACAGGGTTTCTCTGTAGCTTTCGAGCCTGCCCTGGAACTCGCGCTGCAGACCAGGCTGGCCTCCAACTCACAGAGATCCTTGGTTTTATACATGCGGGGCTTCTACTAACACTAAATCCAAGCACAAAAACAATGTGTTTGGTGTAAAATAATTTAAGACTGACTACGGGCTAAGACAGAAGTCACTCAGATGGTAGAATTTTATGAGTTGATCCTTAAAATTGGCATCTTTAATTGTAAATTTCCAGTTACTAAGAAGGGTAGGTGGTTTTAATATTTTTATTGGTGTCACACAAAACGACAACGACATCAGCAACAACAACCACCAAGGTTCTCACCTTCCAAGGAAGAGGAGTTTATTCTGGAACTAAATGTGAGCGACCATTGTAATGGTCTGTCCTGTCCCTTTAAGAGACAAGTCCTGCCCACTCCCTCCCCAGTCCACCACCGAGGCAGACAGATCTTCCTTCTGCTTCCAGCCTGAGCCCCCCTTCTTTCTCTCTCTCTCTCCCTCTCTCCCTCTCCCCTCTCTCTCCCTCCCCCCTCTCCCTCCCTCCCTCTCTCCCTCCCTCCCCCCTCTCTTTCTTTCTCTTTCTCTCTCTTTCTCTGCCTCCCTCTCTGTTCTTCTCCCTTCTCCCCTTCTTCCTTTCCCCTCCATAACTCACTAAATAACTATCCATCCTCACTCTGCATGGTGTGCCTACCATGAGGCTCTGTACCTAGGACCTGCTGGCTTGGCTCCCTGCCTGGGACCTGGCTGCCTTCATGGCCCACTGTGGTCTTGGGACCTGCCCACTGCCTGCTGCCTGTCACCACTCGGGGGCCTGTGGCATCGTAACAACCATGACCTGGGAATACAGATAGATCTTACCTCAAAGATCATGTTCTAACATGGTAGACGTAAAGTTTTGATAGTTACAGAGCGAAATAAATCATTAGTCACTTGCAAAATAGATGATACCAAGCCGGTTATAGCAAGCCAGGAAAATGTGTAGGGTCTGTTTGTTCTTTCTAAAATGATTTACCTGACGGTCATAAAAATGTTATGTCAATCAGGGTGTGTACAGTGTTGGGCTATTAAGACTAAAGATAGCCCAGGGTAATTTGGTTCCAAACCACAGTTATGAAATTATGTAATCTAATTAGCCAATCAGATGTTAGAATCATTAACATGGGTGTGGCTTTTCTGGAGGGGGGGGGGGTGAATGTCAGTTCACAGTGCCCATTATCCTTATTTGGTAGTCTCTCCCAAACTTCCTTTTCTTGTTATCGCTACTGGAGATGCAACCCAGTGCCTGAGGGTTTTTATTTTTAATTTTTACCACACGGGCCAGACTGGCTTCCAATTTACAGGATTAAGTGGTCTCCTTAACCCAGCCTCCCAAGTAACCCGGTCTACTAGGGTGAACCTGGCTTTTTAGCTTACTTTTAACTTGGCATAAATCTTTGTAAAACTGGATTTGGAAGAACTTTTGATGTATGGAAACAGTCTGTGATACATGTTGTAAATACTTCCAAGTTGTCAATCACCTTTTAAAAATTTTATTTATTTCTGTTTTATGTATGAATGCCCTGCATGTATACCTACAGGTCAGAAGAGGGCACCAGATCTCATTATGGATAGTTGTGAGCCATCATGTGGTTGCTGGGAATTGGACTCAGTACCACTGGAAGAGCAGCGGGTGCTCTTAACCATTGAACTATCTCTCCAGCCCATCAGTTACTTTTTTATATTTTTTACCAACAGTGCCTCACTCCACAAATAGACCGGGCTAGCTTTGAACTCATAGAAATCATCCCATTTCTGCCTATTACAGATATGTGCCACCCTCCCCACTGTCATTTATCTTTTGTCTTCAAGTGTCTGTAGAGTTAGATTTTTTAATGTTTACCCTCTTTAATACTGTGTGTGTGTGTGGTGTAGGTGCATGCATGCAGTACCTAAGAAGGCCAGAAGAGGGTGCTGGATCCTCTGGTACTGGAGATGCAGACAGTTCTAAGTTGTCCTAGGGTGCTGGGATTTGAACCCAGGTCTTCTGTAAGAGCAGCAAGTACTCTTAAGTGCTGAACTATGTCTTTAGCCCCTATTTATTTATTTTGAGACAGGGTCTTACTATGTAGTGCTGGCTGGCCTGGAACCAACTCAGAGATCTGCCTGTCTCTGACTCCCGAATGCTGGCATTAAAGGTGTGTGCCACCATGTCCTTAATCTAAGCTTTATTTTATTTTGAATTGTTTGTATGCGTGTGTCTAGATGTGTGCATGCAGGCACAGGTGCTTGTGGCTTCAGATCCCGTGAAGGTGGGGAGCTGGAATTGTGAACCGCTCCAGTTTGCTTCTGGGAACTGAATTCTGGTCCTCTGAGAAAGTAGGACATGGTTGGCTCTTGACTGCTGAGCTGTTCTCCAGTCAGAAGCAGAGTTGGAGATCTCATTAAAGATGTGTTATATAGATTCAGACGGGATTGGGAGAAAAGGAGATCCTCAGAAAAGTCAGTGGTACAGGGATGGGTTCTGACTTCTCATTACAGCCTCTCTCTCTCTCTCTCTCTCTCTCTCTCTCTCTCTCTCTCTCTCTCTCTCTCTCATGTTTTTATATCTCTCTCTCTGGGAATTGTGGTAAACACCTTTAGTCCCATCACTCTGGAGGCAGAGACAGGCAGATCTCTGAGTTCAAGGCCAGCCTGGTTTACAAAGAGAGTTCTAGGACAACCAGGACTACAGCAACAACAACCAATAGCAAAAAACAATAACAACAAAACCTACAACTATATATATATATATATATATGTATATATATATCTATTTTTTCCAAATTTGTACTTGTATACAATTATCACCTTCCAGGAACTTAAATTCTTGATCTCTTTTTTTTCTACTTCCCCAAATGTTGGAATTATAGGCTGTGCAGTGGCTGTCTCAGTCACTTTTGCATTGCTATTGTGATGTCTGAAGAAACTCCATTTTATGCTAGGTGTCCATCTTGGTAGCCACTAGCTGCTTGTCTCTGATTACAGTTCCTGGAAGGTCACGCTGTCTCAGTGACCCTTCCCTAACCCGAAAATGTACAGCCACGACCATGTCCTTGTTACGCTGTAACTACCTTTTGGCTTCTGTAACCGCTTATGCAGACATTGAAGGACTTTTGCGGTTGCCTTGCTACCTAATCTTGCTTGTGCTGATGCTCAACTTTAAAAATTCTCCTCTCACATTCCTTTGCGTGGCAATCTCAACGTTGGCACCAAAGACTCTTGTCCTGCTCGCAGCAATTAATAAATCTCTTAATTATACTTGGATTGACTCTATGGTCCTTTCCCTGTGGTCAGGAACTCTGACACCATGACCATGACCAAAGCAAGTTATAGAAGAAAGAGTTAACTTGGGGCTTACAGTTTGAAAGGGCAATGGCCACCATGGCAGGGAGCATAATAGCATGAAGGCGGGCATGGCACTGGTGCAGTAGCTGAGAGCTTACGTCCTGATCCACAAACAAAGTTTCACGTGTGTGTGCGCGCACACACAGACACACACAGACACAGACTCACACAGACAGACACTGACACACACACAGACACACACAGACACACACACACGCACACACACACACAGGGGGGAGAGAGAGAGAGAGAGAGAGAGAGAGAGAGAGAGAGAGAGAGAGAGAGAGAGAGAGAGAGAGAGAAAGAGAGAGGTAGCTAACTAGCCATCATCAACTGCTGCATGCTTACATGGCCACACAGCTCCAGTCTGAGGGGAAAAACAGTTGAGAAACATATTGAACTTCAAGACTTAGAAATATCTGGCAATGATTTGTCATCTCCAAGCTCAGCAATGTCAATGGAACACTTAAGGAATTCTTGAGTTTTTCAGAGTTCTAAGTATACACTTTTCTGGTTATTTAAAAAATAATGTACTTGGGCCTGTCATGGTGGTACACACCTTTACTCCTAGCACTTGGAAAGCAGAGGCTGGGGGTTTTCTGTGAGTTTGAGGGTGGCTTAGTTTAAATAGAGTTACAGGACAGCCAGGGCTATGAAGAGAGACTCTGTCTTGAAAACCAAAACCAAACTGACAACAACAACAAAAAAACTCCAAAAACGTTATACTTAAAAATAAATCAGTCTTAATTAGGGTTTCTGTTGCTGTGAAGAGATACCATGATCAGACCAATTCTTATAAAGGAAGACATATAATTGGGGGTGGCTTACAGTTCAGAGATTTAGTCCATTATGGTCACAGTGGGCAGACATGATGCTGGAGACGTAGCTGAGAGTCCTACATCTAGATTGGCAGGCAGCAGGAAGAGAGTGACCCATTGGATGTAACTTGAGCATCTGAGACCTCAAAGCCTGTCTCCAGTGACACAGTTCCTCCAACAAGGCCACGTCTACTCCAACAAGGCCACGCCCCATGATCCTATGGGGGCCATCCGTTTTCATTAAAACTATCACAAACTCCATGAAACATGGGCCCTAGGGATTTGAAGGAACCTCTGTAGCTTCATTTGTATCCTACTAAGAGAGCCAGATTTATGTCCTCACTCTGAGTGGGAGCTAAGTTAAGGTTTTCTTTATCAAAGGATGGGTTTGTGCAAAATACCTGGAGTGGAGCTGGCTAATGATCAGCTCCAAAAGATGGGCAGTTATTACTTCTGCCAGTATCTTTTTTTTCTCTCTCTGGACCCTGCAGATGGCAGTTGGAAGGAACACCATTATTGAACACATATTTTATCCTCTGAGCAGGAGTGTGTGTTCTCCACAGAACACGAGAATGCAGCCATAGTTTATATTTCTAATGTACACAGCTATTAGAAAATACACCTAGGATAAGGCCATACCACCCTGAACATGCCCAAACTCTCATCTGATCTCGGAAGAAAATATCCCGAGCTTATTACTGGTCAGAGAGACCCCAGACGCTCCCCAAACAACATAGGTTATTAGCATTGCTCTTTCTGTCCTCTAGAAATAACTGCTGAAGACACCACACACTTGGTTACAGAGTAGTCAATCTTGAACTGACTGTGAAATTCTAAATTCTGCTCCTGGCTAGCTTCCTTAGTACTGGAAGGTGCTGTGCAGGGTCTCTGTGGTCTCTGCAACGCTGGACCCTGCACGCTCCAATACAGACATGCCAGGCAGGATGGGCTCACTGGTGCAGTAGTTCCAGAGTGCATGTTGGGTAATCCTGTCCTCCTGATTGGACGTCTGACGTGACCCCCAGGAAGGAGTTCAACCCTGTGCCTCGGGAAGTCGTCGGTCCTAGGGGAGAAGCTATTGATGCTGTTTGTCTCAATGGTCACATTGTCACTCTGCCTTCCAACTTGTTTACGTTTAGAGTGATAAATTCATGCTGCTCCAGAGTTAAATTTTGACTTGTGAATTAGTTGAACTTGAGCTGGATTCTAGGGACAAGAGTGGTCTTTCTTACTATAGACACCCACCTGAGTGGCAGGGACAGATCTCAGAGTCCCTGAGACACTGGTGAAAGGAGTAGGCTCAGAAGCCAAAGAGTTCTCCACCCTGCTCCCCTCCTCCGTGATGAGTGGCAGGGGAAGAAAGTCTGGAACCAGAGGGAGGCCAATGCTCACAGCGTTTCCTAAGTGACAGGCCTTTGCCACTAATGCCCTTGGACATGATTTTTCAATTTGTGTGCGTGTGTGTGTGTGTGTGCATATGTGTGTATTCGTGTGTGTTCCTGTATGTATGAGTGTATATGAGTGTATGTGTGTGCCTGTGTGTATGACTGTGTATGTGTGTGCATGAATGTTTATGTTTTTGTGTATTTGTTTTTTCCTTCCACTATGAGGTTCCAGGAAGGTCATCCGGCTTGGAGGCAAGTGACTTTAGCCAGGAGACCATCGCATGACACCCATCAACAGAGTCTGGGTTGGCAGCACTCGGGCTTCTTTATTAGTTTTGTATTCAGATTTTTTAAAAAAAAATATTTAATTTTATTTTATGTGCATTGGTGTGAGGGTGTCAGATCCCCTGGCACTGGAGTTACAGACAGTTGTGAGCTGGCATGTGGGTGCCTGAGAATTGAACCCAGGTCTTCTGGAAGGGCAGCCAGTGTTCCTATCCGCTGAACCATGTCTCCAGCCAGTATTCAGATATTTTTTACTGCTATTCAAATCACCTATATAAATCAGACGTATCAGAATTTGCTACAACATCCCCATCCCCTAAGTCTTTAAAACAGGGAAGATAATTTGCGAGTTGCAGTAGTCAGGCAACCACGGGCTATTTCGCTGCCTCTGAGGTGTCCGTGAAGTTATACAGCACCCAACAGCTGGTAGAGAAAGCAGGAAACAGGCCACTCCTAAAGGGATCTTGTGTGACAGACAGTTCACTGGATTGTTTAAAAATAACCCTCTAGAAAACATTAAACAGGGAGTTGCTCTTCATTTGAATGACCACTGTGATTGCTTCAGTCTTCACAACTCTGTTGTTTGTCCAAAGCCCTCCTGGATAAGTTGTTTTATTTTCTGGGCTTTTCCCTATGATCCGGATTCCTGGCTTCTTTTCCACAGCCCCCAGCCTCCCTAGGCCCCGCCTCCTCTGCCCTAGGCATCTCTCCATAGGTCTGTGATTGGTGCGCTCTCGAGCTCCAGCCTGGCCTTTTACGGACTGTTGTCAGGCCTTTAAAGTGATAAGGGAAAGGGTCCAGCAGCTGCTTTTATCAGCCAATCATTTCCCTGACATCCCAAACGGAGGGGGAAACCCAGGATGCCTCTCTGTTACCCTTTAGCCTCTTGGTTGGCGGGGAGGGCTGGGGGCAGAGCCCTCTGGTTGGAACAGCGGCCAACACAGACCTGGCACCTGCTCTCCCAGCGTCACCGCGGGATTTGTCTAGCGACATCCCTAGCAGGGGTGTGTTAGGGGGAGTCCTCTTTCCGACTGTCGAAATGGTTATCAAAGTGTTTGTTGCCACATCTTCTGGGTCCATAGCGGTAGGTGTCTGGGGCTCTGTGGGCTTTCTTCCTGGGTGATTTTCTGGAGGAGTAGTGGGTGTGCCCGGGCTTTGGTCTTGAATTCCATTTTTTTTTTTTTTTTTTTTTTCGTGCGAATCAACTGCACACCGCAGCGAGCATGAGTGCCCTTCGCCTTTTGCATTTGTCTTCCTGGTGTTGGAAAAAGTGTGTGGTGAAGTGTATGATCTGGCAGGTGGGCGGGAAAGGAGACTGGAGTGAGGAGTGTTCCACGCTCGGCTTCAGCCTGCGCTTTCTGTCCTATGGTTTTCTTTTCTTTTCTTTTTTTTTTTTTTTTTTTTTTTTTTTTTTGTTTTTTTTCTGTTACTGGCCTTTGGTTTTCGACTGCTTTACCATTCATTCTGTAAGATGCAGATTAAAACCTGGAAAAAGACGACAGGTCAGGGAGAATTGAAAGAGATCGGCAAAATGGTCTCAGGGCAAAATTCCTTCTGTCTTCGAACTAGCTGGAAGCATGAAGATAGTGGGTGTGATATTATTATTTGTGGAAAATGATGTCACAATGACAATAGCAAACTCATCTGAGGTCACAGTTTTAAATGCTCTCGGGATTGAGGCACCCAGAGTGTGAGGTAAAAGCCCAGTTCCATACCATTGCTTTGCCTGGATTTCTTTGGATCACCCACTCCTGATTCAGACCTTTGTTCTGTGAAGTCTTGACCTATCTGCCAAAGACATAAGGGCAACTCAGGGGCTCAGTTCGCCTAGGAATGAATCAGAGATTGGCTTCAGGCTGGAATTCAGTTTCTGTCTGTGCTGAGGTTTTGACCAGTATTTTAGCAGAAATGAGGGAGACTGTGGGAAGAAAACTGTTAATTAATTTGGAGAGTTGGAGACCAGAGAGGGGGCTGTTTCCTTTTATAGCTGCTTCCTAGAGGGTCTCAGGTTGCAGCTGGAATTCTGACAGTCACTCAGCAGAGATGTTTCCAGGGCCTGGCTACGTACCAGCCCCAACCAGAGCTTGCTGAGGGCCACCACTCCTAGCCCTGAACTTTCAGGAGGATTTCCAGAGAGAGTGAGCAGAAAACCAAAGAGTTTGGCAGTCCCACCCACCCATCCATAATGGTTTCTGTGATTCTACTCAGTCGTTAGGACATAGACTTACAGATAGATGGAATGCCATGTTAACCCCATAATGGACTCAGACCCGGAATAGGAGAAAAAGAGGAGCACACATCTTGAATGGAGAATTCCAAACAACACAGAGACTGCAAATGTAAATATTTCATGACTGTTGGTGATATAAACTTTGCTTGATGGATATAAATAATGAGGGCATGTTTGTTTCTGCAGACCAGGGGCTGCATGTATGCTGTGTGAGCATGCTAACTTACTGCTATGCTACATTCTGAGATTACATGTTTGTTTTTTTTTTTTAGATTGAAATTTTTTTTTCAAGAATAATGGCTTTGGTGGTTCTTTTTAGAAGTGGGTTTTATTTTTAATTTTTAAATAATATTTTAAAAAATAATTTATTTTTACTTTATGTGCATTGGTATTTGGCCTGCCTCTGTGTGAGGGAGTTTGATCACTGAAGCTTAAGTTAAGTAGCTGTGAGCTGCACGTGGGTGCTGGGAATTGAACCGTGGTCCTCTGGAAGAGGCAGTCAGTGCTCTTAACCACTGAGCCATCTCCCTAGCCCCTGGAGTGGGTTTCAAATGTGCTCATTGTTGGAAACTTTTAAAATTTTATGTACCTAGGTGTTTTGCCTACATGCATGCCTGTGCACTACATGTGTGCCTGGTACATACAGAGGTCAGAAGAGGCCTCAGATCCCCAGGACTGGATTACAGGTGGCTGTGAGCCACCATGTGGGTGCTGGGAATTAGACCCATGTCCTCTGGAAGAGCAGCCAGTGTTTTCAACCACTGAGTCAGTGTTTTTAAGCCACTGAGTTACTCCAGCCCCAGCCTTTCCTCTACTCTGACAGTGTGGCTGTTCATATTCTTCAGACAACAGGAATAAACTACAAACTTCTTTGGTTTGTTTATTGCAAATGTTTCCGTGTCATCTGTAACCGTGTGACCTTGGAGGAGACCCTTGCTAAGCCTCAATTTCCTTGTCTGTAAAATGAGGACAAGAATAGTGTTCACCTCATAGCTAGGTCACAAGGACTCCTGAGGTGCCACCCTCTGGTGCCCAGCACTGTGCCAGGGCCTGAGTGGGCCCCAGAAAGTTTCCTGATTATTAGTTATAGACACCGGCAGCTGCTTGGCAGTGTCAGCTGCCGTTCTGAGTTTTGTTAGCCACTGTTAATATTAATGAACATTGTAGCTGTCCTTATTAGTTACTGTGATTATTAGCGACTATTTTAGTAGATCTAGGGCTATTCTCATTACGTATAGAAGAACCGTCTAAAACCAAGGGGATAGAGCACTCCTGCCTTGTACCACGAAGAGAGCCAATGCAGCACCCCACAGCTGTGCTGCCGAGTGTTCAGGAATGGGGAATTTCACCCAACAGCTTCTTGACAGGAAAACTGCGCAGCTACTGTGTTCCTGCTCCCGTGTGTAGGGTGTTTAGAGAATAAATCCCGGCTCAACAGAAAAATAGCCAACAATCTCATCCATAGGAATGGAATTCACGTTATACATCAGCATTATAACAATGACATTCAAAAGCCTGGGCCACACGGTACCCCGCTTGTGAGGACTTTGGCCTGAGGGGAGAGGGCAGGTGTCTTCTGTCACTGCAGTGAAGCATGGGGATAAAGAGCAGAGAGAGGATAGATAGCCTTTCCTTTTTCAAGGCGTTCATTCCCTGCAGGGGCCTCCTGTAAGACAGCGGACGGATGGGTCCTCCCAGGCTTCTCAGTCCCTTCTCCCACTAGACTGGTGGTGTAAATGTGATAGGAAAAGTGGGCCTCTGTGTGTTTGTGCATGTGTGTACGTGTGTGTGTTTGTGAGGGTGGTGTATGAGCATGGCTGCGTGTGAGTGCATGTATGCACGTATCTGCACACACATGCAGAGGCCAGAGGAAGTCACCCTGCAGACTGCGGTTACATGTAAGCCTGTGGCCACCCCCCCCCAAAAAATGAGTTATTTTGATCTGGGTGTCAGTCTTGGAAACCCCAGCAATTCATTGGAAACTCGTTGTTCCTTTTTTGGCGATAAGAGCATGTATGTGGCAAACCAGGCATGACGGCGCACACCTGTAATCCCAGCACTTAGCAGAAAGAGCGTGCGCTTGCAGCCAGCCTGGGCCACATAGCTAGCTCTAGGACAGCCTGGACTGTGTATTGAGACCCTGTGTCTAGCAGTACACCAACAGTGAGACCCCACCTGCGAGCATGGTCAGCCTGACTGGGAAAGGACGGTGTGTGCTGGGTGCGCAGCACTGCAGGTTCTTAGGCTGCCACACAGACGGCCTCACCAAGCACGGCCCCACTCAGTCGTCACCAACACCCCAGAGGAGGGAATCAGAGCCCTAAGCCCTTGCTCGAGAGCAGCCTTGGAGCTAGGACAAAGGTCATCTGTGATTTCCACCCAGCAGGCTCCACACTACAGTATGGTGACCTCAGCTGGAAAATCTCACTGTACCAGACAATAAACAAGAGTGTCAAGTGAAGGGATCTGGGAGGTGTGGCTGTGGATTCTCAGACACACTGTGGTGGCCAGCAGGGGCTGGGTGACTGCAGGACAGAGACAAAGCTTGTGGGCATAAAGAAAAAGCTCATCTAACCTCCACTGAGGTCCCTGAGGCTCTAAACAGTGACTGGGTCCCCAGAGACCTGCAGGTCCTGCAGACCTGTCCTTTAGGGCAGCCAGCCAGTGTGGAAGCGGCAAGGCCTTTGGCATCCTGAGGATGGAGAAGGGACCTACGGAAGGTGTGGAGTGAGTCTTGAAGTGCACGGCTCTCTCTGTCGTGTAGAGGAGGAGTCCTCTGAAGGCTGGCGCTGTGTGCATGGGGTCAGCTCAGGATTCTACCTGGAGAAGAGCAGCTCTTTGCGAGGAGGATGACCCAATGAGAGTACTTGAGCAAGGGCCTATGTGGGGGGGAGGATGAGGTGGGTGAGGGTACTCACCAGAGAGGAAGGACACCTGCCTCCTCCTTCCTCCCCTGGGCTTGACTCTAGAACCCTTCCTTCTCTCAAAGTCCCAGGTCAGGCCTCCCTCACTTGTTCCAGTCAATCTGAGGAGCCTGTTTTAAGTGGTCCTTGGTGAGTCCAAGGGCAGACAGATTTCTTCTGTTTTCTTTCTGGGGGGCAGGTATTGAGAATAGCATTTAGCATAGCATCACGCTTGTGCCGAGACCAACAGCTCCATTGTTCCTCTATTGATCCTTTCTAACAGAAAGGTATGATTTTATTGCTTTCTTTGTTTTGTGCTATATACAGTACAGCTAAAGAAAATGACTGATGTAAACATCAGCCAATCATGCTCCAAAACAAGTTATAATATTATAATACAGTAATGATCATTTTTTTTCTCTGTTCTTAACCAGATTAGAAAGAAACAGCAAGAAGTGGTGGGCTTTTTGGAAGCCAATAAAATAGACTTTAAGGAACTGGACAT
Organism: Arvicola amphibius; assembly: GCF_903992535.2. Taxonomy (NCBI): domain Eukaryota; kingdom Metazoa; phylum Chordata; class Mammalia; order Rodentia; family Cricetidae; genus Arvicola; species Arvicola amphibius. The sequence goes on along the minus strand of NC_052056.1, from coordinate 2,244,794 downwards.
CGCCGGGGATGAAGACAACAGGAAGTGGATGAGAGAGAATGTGCCCGGGGAGAAGAAGCCTCAGAATGGGATTCCTTTGCCACCTCAGATCTTCAATGAAGAGCACTATTGTGGGGTGAGTATTCAGTGCTGTGGAAACGTCTTCTGTGCGTTTGTCAGGACTAATTATCAATTAGTGTGTGTGACTTGCAAGTCTGTGTGCCCACGCATACGTGCACGCGTGTGTGATGTCGACCAGAGGTTGACACTGGGTGTATTCTCCAATCACTCTCTGCTTTGTGTTTTGAGACAGGGTCTCTCGCTAGACCTGGGGCGCCTTGGTTCAGCTCGGCTGGCAGGGTTGTAGGTGTCAAAATCCGTCTCTGCTCCCTTCCCAGCACCAGGTTGACGGGACGTGCTGCTGGGCTCCGCTTCTCCATGGGCGCTGGGGACCTGAACTCAGTGCCCCGTGCTGGCGGAAATTTGCCGCTGACCCATCTTGTCAGCCCGTTGGCCAGAAATTGTTTGAAGTAGATTAATTTTGAGTCACTGTTTGAAATCGTTCTGGCCTGTCAGGTCATGATTTCTTTCTTCTAGCCAACCAACAGTTGAGAGTGAGAAGTTGGCCTAATGAATTACACAGCGACCAGAAGAGTTGGGGTTGTTTTAGATTCTGTATGTTGAAGAATAGGAGTCGTTTGTTCAAACAAAATCTGCACTTTAGGTAGAAAGGGATCAATTCTACTTAACCCTTGTGAAGGGCATACTCAGTGGGTACGTGATAAATTCTTTTTTTGTTTATTTATTTATTTTTTTTGTTTTTGTTTTCAGGATAGGGTTTCTCTGTGTAACAGTCCTGGATGTCCTGGAACTCACTCTGTAGATCAGGCTGGCCTTGAACTCACAGAGCTTCACCTGCCTCTGCCTCCCAAGTGTTGGGATTAAAGGCATGCGCCACCACCGCCTGGCAATAAATTCTTAAAATTTGACTATCGGACATGTTGTCTTATGCCAGAAACAGGATGAATGTGTTCAAACTCACCCAGTTAGTTTAAATGTATTCTGAGAATTTGATGGTAATGACAGTTTTATTTATATTTAAACATTTTTATTTCCTTTAAATTTGTTTGTACGCCCGTGTGCATGTGTGTGGGTATGTGTAAGCCATGGCATATGGGCTTGTAGGTCAGAGGAAAGTTTTGGGAATCAGTTTTCTCTTTTCCCCATGGTTTCTGAGGATTGAACTCATGTTTGTATACATGGCAGACTTTATACACTGAGCCCGTGTGGTGGCCCAACAACTTTATTTGAAGGACTTCATAGTTTGTGTCAACAAAAAGCCACCTTTCTCAGAGCTCACAAGTTTTTTTTTTAATATTTATTTATTTATTATATATACAATATTGTGTCTGTGTGTATGCCTGAAGGCCAGAAGAGGCCACCAGACCCCATTACAGATGGTTGTGAGCCACCATGTGGTTGCTGGGAATTGAACTCAGGACCTTTGGAAGAGCAGGCAATGCTCTTAACCGCTGAGCCATCTCTCCAGCCCCCCGTCACAAGTTTTGCTTAAGAAAGCAAATTGCTGAAAGGAAACATTGAAAAAAAAATCAGTGGACTTCTGCTATGAGAAGTGGACGTTCAGGAGCCCGTTCTTCGGTCATTCCTCCTACGGGGATGAGGGTGCTGCCAAGCAGAGGGAGTTAGTTGTCTGGTGTGTGCTGCGTCTGAAATCCGGGCCCGGTGCAGGATATGCAGGCACTTCTTTGCTCCTGTCATTGGGAGTTGTCTGTGCTTTTCATCCGAACCATCTGTCTCCGAGCAGATGCAGGCCAACTCCTGCTGCTGCCTGTCTAGTTCTCAGTAGCCCGCATCCGCAAGAATCCATTCACCAGTCACCTGCAGCTGAGGTCAGACTGTGGCTCAGCCGAGTGCTTGGAGCCAAGATTATACAGCCCAACGTACTCCCTGGATGGTCTCGTGGGTGTATTCTTGTGTGGAGGTCAGAGGACTGAGCTGGCTGGACAGTAGGTGCCAGGATCCACCTGCCCTTGCCTCCTTGGCACTGAGGTCATATGTGTGCACTACCATTCCTAGATTTCTTTTACATGGGCTCGGGATGGAGCTCCGGTCCCCATGCTTGCAAGACAAGCACTTCACTGACTGACCGACGTCTTAAGAGTCTCTATCAACTCTTTTACACAAAAGCTTTTGGGCTTCTGATCTGAAGTATGCATTTTTGCCTGTTAGGGCCTTGGGTTGCTTGCCTACAGTGGCTCTAACAAACTGCCACAAACTGTGATTTAAAATATCAGGTATTTATGCTTTCTCAGCTCCAGGGGCCATGTTGGAACTTCTTAAGGAGAGCCTGTTCCACTCCTCTCTCCCAGTTGCTCAAATATGCCAGCAGTTCTTGGATTGTGGAAATATTGCAGATGTGGCCTCTGGCTCTCCCTGTGTGTACCAGGGTCTCCGTAGGGCCTTCCTGGAAGGATGACAGCCACTGAAAGGGACCCACTCTAACTTAGTATGGTCTTACCATAACAGCCACAGCTGCAAATATCTTACTTCCAAACTAGGTCACTTTCTGGGGTACCAGGTGGACAAGGGCTTACATGGGAGGCCCTTGAGCCTAGCATGGGACTGCATGAATTTGCAAGGCCAGATTAGCTTGTTGAAAGGCTTGTTAAAAATCCTGTGGGAGAGAGTACTTTCAGTCTTGATGTGGTCCGTACACGCTGTGGGGAGCGTATGGTCTCTTTCAAGCCCCCTGTGAATTTTGCTTGGGGCTTCCCAGAACGCAGAAAGGATTTCCTCTGCTAGGAAAGACCTCCATCCAGTGAGGTGGCTCAGTGGATAAAGACACCCATCACCAAGCCTGGGTGACCCCAGCACCATCTCCGGATCCCACAAGGTGAAACAGGACTCCCAGAAGTGGTCTGCTGACCTCCATATGTGAATGCAAGCATGCTCATCCTCCACAGTAAATAAATGTAATCAAAACAATAAAAGACAAGAGAATCCACTCTCCACACAACCCCTAGTCTCCTATGCATCCTACTGGACAAGGAGAAGGCTAATGCAAAAGGGAGTGATGGTGACAAGAAATTCTGATTTTACTTTTCTCGTAAAAAATAATTTAATTTTATTTTTTGAAATTTATCTGTGTGTGCTTGCATGTGTGTGTACGTGTGTGTGTGTGTGTGTGTGTGCATGTGCGCGCTTCCCCATGTGCCTGCTTGTGCACATGTATCTTAGTATGAAGTACCTACAGAGGTCAGAAGTGGGTGTCAGATCCCTTGGAGCTGGAACTGCAGGTGGTTGTGATCCAGCCACCTGCTGTGGATGCTGGGGAGTGAACCCCAGACATCTGTGGGAGCAGCAAACACTCTTCCCTGCGGAGCCGTCTCTCTGGCACACCATTTCCTTTCACTATTAGGAAAATCAGAAAAGGTCATACTAGCACATACCGAAAGATGAGATGATTTCGAAGGGTCTTCAGTGTGAATCACCCCATCCCAATTCCTGCTCACGGTTAACTACAGTCCCTCGAGCTGAGCTCGCGCCACACTCCCCTCTGGGAGGTCACGGGGCTGCTCAGAAGGACTTTATTCTTGGACCCGATGGATCTACTTTTCTCTGGCCTCAAACATAAAGTAAATGGTCCTGCTTGAGGCACCAGTGTTGCTAACTTCTTGTTTGAAACGTTCTATGTGTGTTTGTTGTCTCTAAATAGGAGCAAGGGCCAGGCCAGAGAGCGACAACAGCCTCACTATATAACCTTTTCCATTAAGGAACCATTTGTCAACAAGCTTTGTGAAACTCTTAAAGGCATTAGGGTGGCTGGAGAGATGGCTCAGCAGTTAAGAGCACTTGCTGTTCTTGCAGAGTACCTGAGTTCAGTTCCCAGCACCTCCTTAGTAGCTACAACCAGCTGTAACTCCAGTTCCAGGAGATCTGATACCCTCTTCTGGCTCCTGCAGCTACTATGTATATACACAGTGTACAGACATACACGCATGCAAAACACTCACGAAATAAAAATAAAATGGCAGAAACTAAAGAGTCTGTCTGTGTTGGCTAGTTTTATGTTATCTTAGCATAGGCTAGCATCATTTGGGAAGAGAGAACCTCAGTTAAGGAAATGCCCCACTGAATTGATCCACGGGCAAACCTGTGTTGCATTTTCTTGATTGATGACTGTTGTGAGTGAACCTGCCTCACTGTGGGTGATACCACCCCTAGGCAGGCCAAGAAAGCCATGGAAAAGTAGCCAGTGAGTATCACTCCTCCATGGCATTGGGTCCTGCCTCCAGGTTCTTCCATGTTTGAGTTCCTGACCTGGCTTTCCTCTAATGGTCTGAAAGTGTAAACTGAAATAAACCCTTTCCTCTCTGAACAGCTTTTGTTCATGGTGTTTTATCACAGCAATAGAAACCCTAACCAAGATACTGTTGCTGTATCTTTCCCCTTATCAGAATGTAGATTATGAAAATCTCACTGGTTCATGTGGATTCTTGGTCAGCTATGCCCTGGGCCCTATGACAGCAGCAGGCCCGGGGACAGGGACAAGCAATGGATGTCTCTGCACCAGGAGGTGAGAGCGTTAGGTGTGTCTGGGAGTCCTGAGCATCTGCCGTGCAGAGAAGATGAAGATGTTCTAAGAGCCATGGCAGACAAGTGTCAGAGAAAGGCAACACCAGACGGAAAGCCAGGCATAGTCAAGCCTAGGCTACCCACCCAAGGGGGAATTCCTGTTGGAAGTAGCATACATGTATGCCCATGAGAAGCTGAATTGGGCTGCAGTGACCGCCTGAGGACCGAGACAGCCTAGGCTTGGGCACAACCAAATATGACATCTTGTCATTACAGGCACGGTGTGCCTGTCCCTATCACCCCGTCTGCAGTCTTTACTCTGTTTCCTCGTGTGTGTGTGCGTGTGTGTGGCAATGCATAAAAACAAATGTAACATTAATGGCTTTATTTTATAGCTTTAGGGGTTAGTTATCTGTTGATAAAACAAGCAGAGAGGACGTTTCATGTTTGATAAGGGGACTGGGCTCAGAACATATACCAGCCCCCAAGTGTAGGATGGTTTTAAGTATTTCATTTCTTTGCCTCCAGGACTTTGACTCTTTCTTCTCTGCAAAAGAAGAAAATATTATTTACTCATTCCTTGGTTTGGCTCCCCCTCCAGGGTCAAAGGTAAGCTGGGATGCCCTGCGTGGTCCAGTACAGGCCATAATAGAAGGAGATAGAAGCTGACAAACACTAGTGCTCATCAATGATGCTCTAAGTCAACATGATCACTTTTTTTTTTTTTTTTGGTTTTTCGAGACAGGGTTTCTCTGAAGCTTTTTTAGAGCCTGTCCTGGAACTAGCTCTTGTAGACCAGGCTGGCCTCGAACTCACAGAGATCCGCCTGCCTCTGCCTCCCGAGTGCTGGGATTAAAGGCGTGCGCCACTACCACCCGGCTCATGATCACTTTTTTTAAATTTACAGAATGCTTCATAAATTTACATGTCACTGTTCTATGGGGCTTTGCTTATCTCTCTACCAGTTCAATGTGTGTGTGTGTGTGTGTGTGTGCTCGCACGCGTGTGTGTGCATGTGTGCACACATGTGTGTGCGTTTGTGCCTTTTGGTCGTAGTGTTTCATCAGAGCAATGGAAACCCTGAGTAGCACAAATAGGAAGTGAGGCAACACTGTAACTCCCCAAAGCCACCCTAGTGATGTAATGTACTTCCTTCAGCAACGCTGCACCTCCTAAAGGTTCCAGAAACTCCCCAAGGAGTGCCACCAACTGTGGACCGAGAGTTCAAACACAGGAGTGTATGGGGGACATCTCTCATTCAGAACACCGCATGGACATTGACTTTAAATTAAAAAATCGTGTTCAGGATGGAGCCTAGGGCTCATTCATACTAGGCAAATACTGTTTTATGAGCTATAATCCCAGCTCCAACCTGTTATTTTATATCATATATAAAATTAGATTATAGATCTAGATAAAGGTCTAGATATTAACAACTATAAAGGCACAGAACTGTTAAGATAAATCTGTCTTTACAAAAGAGTTAAAATTGTGCTCACTTCTGCAGCACATATACTAAAATCGGAATGATACAGAGATTAGCACGACCCCTGCTCAAGGACGATACACAAACTCGTGAAGTGTTCCCAGGTCAGCTGGTCTCAAAGACCCATCCAGAATTAGAAATAACTCAAGGAAAGCGGTCAGGACACAGTTGAAATCATCTGAACAGACAGTGTAAGTGATTCAAAGTGTGCCCTTCCTTTCTAGGGACCAAGGAGATATAAATAAAGATGAAGATGGAACTCCGTTCCCCCCCCCCCGAACACACTCACAATCATTAAAAAGCACAACTGTGTTAATTGGCCACAAGGCTAAAGAAAAGGAGGATGTTCATATATTACAGAGGGATCTGAATCACTCCCACCTTTTGAAAAGGAACCTGATAAAAATATCCCCACCATTTTAGTCAGAGAGTCATAAACATGGGGCCATGTTGACTATCTACCATTTAGGACGTATTTGAATAAATTATCATAGTCTTAATGTTAAGCAGACGTTACAAAGAATAAATTAGAATGGTAGGATATATATATATATCATATATATATATATATATATGAATGATTAATTGTCATATGAGGGTGTCAACAGAAGGTGAGTTTGAAGAATGTTTGTCCTGACGATAAACTCATGATAGCTTTAAAAAGCTGAGGACCTTTTAATAAGTTATGACTGTCATGTGGGGGAGCTAATATGGCTCTGTGTTGACAGAGGTTTCTATCCCACCCAGTCCTGCAGCCGTTCAGTCCCAAAGAAACATATATAAACATATATAAACTGGTTGGCCTATTATCTCAGGCTTCTTATTAACTAACTCTTACATCTTAAATTAACTCATAATTCTTGTCTGTTAGCCACATGGCTTGGTATCTTTTATCACTGAGGCATTCTCATCTTGCTTCCTCTCCCTCTGGGTGACAACTGCAGACTATGCCTTTCCTCTTCCCAGAATTCTCCTGTTCTAGTCACCCCGCCTAAACTTTCTGCCTGGCTACTGGCCAATCAGCATTTTATTAAACCAATAAAAGTGACAAATCTTTACAGGGTACAAGACCATTGTTCCACAGTAGCTCTGCCCCAAGCATGTGCTAAGATGCTTTCTGCTTTCATGCTCTCAAAATTATTGTAATTTTATTTCAAGTGTATGGGTGTTTTGCCTGCATATATGTTTATATGTAAAGTACGTGCCTGGTGTCTGCGGAATCCAGAAGAGGCACTGGGTCCCTGGAATTGGAGTTATGGATGGCTGTGAGCTGCCATGAGTATGCTGGAAACTGAAACCATGTCCTCTGCAAGAGCAGCCAGCGTTCTTAACCACTGGGTCATCTCCCCAGCCACAGGGATTAAGTTCTTATTACTGTAGTATGGGTGGCAATGGCTTCATCTCTTTGTGGGCCCCATTGTTGCTGTGGATAGAATGAAGGTCAAAGATAAGAACAATTCAGTTAGTTCAAAGACACTGACATGTGAGTCATTGTCCTGAAGAGAATCTTCAAGTGTTTTCAACTATTTGGTATAGGTGACAAAGCCCGAGGAAGCTTCTTCCCTTCCCAATGGAGATGTAGCAGGAGAGGCGGAAGGCTCTGCAGAGGTAAGGCTGGTGCTGCCAATGTCTTCAGGGTGACTGCGTGGGCCTAACATTTCTTTCATCTCTCTCTCTCTCTCTCTGAACTATCTATTCATCTATCTATATACCCAACATTATTCATTTATCATCTATCTATCTATCTATCTATCTATCTATCTATCTATCTATCTATCTATCTATCTATCTATCTCTATCTATCATCTATCTATCTATCTATCTATCTATCTCTATCTATCTATCTCTATCTCTATCTATCTATCTATCTATCTATCTATCTATCTATCTATCTATCATCTATCATCTATCTTCCATCTACCTATTATCTATCTTATCTATCCATATACCTTTCATCATTATTATCTATTATCTCTTTATCTGTTATCCATCCATCTATCTATCTATCTATCTATCTATCTATCTATCTATCCATCCATCTATACATCCACCCACCCACCTGCTGATTTATCTACCCACCCATCCACTGATCCATCCACCCACCCACCCATCCACTGATCCATCCATCCATCCATCCATCCATCCATCCATCCATCCATCCAGTTTACCTGTGTATCTGTCTACTGTATTCATCTATATCCATCTATCTCTGCATCTGCCACCTTCACCAGCCTTAAATGGGTGACTCAGCATCTTTCATTCAGTAGCTTATGGCTGCAGCATGCAGGAGTCTGTTAGAAGTTTGGGGCTTTGGGGAGCTGTGTCAGCATCTAAATGACCTTGTGTAGAGGGGTCTCTTACATGCCGTGACTGAGATGGAAAAAGCCACAGCGGGGGTGGCTTGCTTTGTCCTTGGGTGCTTCCTGAAGGTCAGTGATGCTTTGAGATTCTTTTCTAAACAGGGAACAGAGAAGGCCGAGGAAAGTGGAGAAAATGAGGCACAGAAAGAGGACAGTGAAGACACTGGCAACGTTTCTGAATCCCAAGAGAAGAATGTGAGTGTTTGCTCTGTCACTGCGGGTTTGTTGCTTCTGTCCCTTACTGAACTCCTGCATGGTGCCAGGAATTGTGCTGAGCTCACAGCTGCGAGAAAGGGCAGGCTGAGGGTGTAGCTGTGAGGAACCAGCTATTCTCATTCCTGCTTTAACTGCTGTGGACCTGGTGCTGAGAGGGCCAGAGGGAGGAGCCTGAGCCAGACTTAGTGGGAAACAATCGGTGGAGGCTTCACGGATTCCTCATGTACCCAGGGAGAAGTCATAGTCACGCTCTTGCTGGGACACGGGTCCTTACTCCTTGCCTTGAGTGATGGCTAGCTCCAACATGTAGCTTCCTGTGAGCCTCCTGGGGGAAAGAGCCAGGGCATTCGAGTGTCAGCAAAACATAAGTGGGAATGTGAGGACTGGAGCTCAGCATCGGGAAGGAAACTCACTGAGTCCAGTGTTCAGGTAACCAACAGGTCCCAGTGAGTCTGAGGTGTGCATGGGGCCTACTTCTAAACGTTAACAGAAGTTTCTGTCCCATCTGGTCCCGCAGCCGTTCAGTCCCAAAGAAACACACAGAGGCCTACATTAATTATAAACTGTTTGGCCTATTAGCTTAGGCTTTCTTATTAACTAACTCTTACATCATACATTAACCCATTATTCTTGTCTATGTTAGCTACGTGGCTTGGTACCTTTTATCAGTGAGGCATTCTCATCTTGCTTCCTCTGTGTCTAAGTCAGGATTGCAGATTGAGCCCCTTCCCAGAATTCTCCTGCTCTGCTCACCCCACCTATACTTCCTGACTGGCTACTGGCCAATCAGCATTTATTAAACCAATATAACTGGCAAGTCTTTGTAAGGTTTGAGACCATTGTCCCACAGCACCTGAAGAGATTTGCTGTCCAGGGGATGTCTGGGGATTCTGTAGGGACCAAGAGCAACAGGTATGGGGATACTTAAGGAATTGTGGGACGGTGGCTGACAAGGCCTTGGGGTGGCTGTGGGTGGACTACAGGCCTCAGGCTGAGCCTCCCCTTGGGAGAGTTTCAGTGGAAACATCATAAAGTCTTCTAAGACCGTGGAAACATCACAACTGGCTCGTGTTTGCGTTGGCTCTTATCAAGGTAAATTTATCTACAGAAAATGCCAAATTGTTTTGAGTAATGCTTGTTGCCAGCTGGTACTCTTCATCTGAAAATCTCTAAGCCCTGGACTTGGTGACACATGGTTGAAGTCTCACCATCTCGGCTCCTCCCCAAACAAATCCTCACAAAAGTGACTTTTGTTAAGGCCAGCATGGATATAGCTCCAAAAAGCGCACAAGGCTGGACTAAGGGCCAAAGACCCAGGGGACACCACCAGTGCTCTCTCCTGCCAGTTCTAGGGCTAGCTGCCCTTTCAGGTCACACTGGCAGGGTTCAGCATCCTCGTCACCATCCATGTCCGACACTCGTCACCACTGACACCTGCCCTTAGGTCTGTCCCAGTGCCAGGTCAGTGGCCCAAGTCTTGGCTAAGTTCCCAACAGAAAATAGCTGCCGCGGAAGGTCCAACATATCTCATTTCCCGTGTGTGCTCCTCCTGGCGGCTCCTCCTGGTGCTCCTGTCTGCAGTGCTGTGAGTACCCAACTTCACTGACCCAGGAACTACAGTTTTCTCCATAACGCTGTTGTCTATGTGATTATTTTCTGAGCATAAGATTGAGTTCAAGCGTTGTATGGAGTTGGCTTTTTAACAGCTGCCTAGTTCAGACGCCGTCTAGTTCTGTGAGCTAATGCTGCAAAGCTTTTGAAATCAATATATTGTACCTCAACTTAAGAAGAATTGGAAGCAGGAGTGGCATTTGGTAAATATATTCAATTCACATTTTGTCAGTCGTTTGAGCCACTGACCCCGTGACAGGTGGAACCTCAGTGATTAAGAGGGAGCAATGGAAAGGAAGGCAAAATTCTGTCCTGATGGGGAGCCTGTGTTCTGAGTGCTGGTGCCGACAATATCCTGGGCCCTTTGAGGTTACTTTCAAGACTCTTATGATTATGATTATGATTATTACTTACTACTACTATTAATTAGGTTTTTCAAGCAGTTGTTCTCTGTGTAGCCCTTGCTGTCCTGGGACTAGCTCTAAACCAGGCTGTCCTCAAACTCACAGAGATCCACCGGCCTCTGCCTCCTGAGTGCTGGGATGAAAGGTGTACACCTCCACCATCTGGCTGGTTGCCCCATTTTTAATGATACCTTGTTCCGCTTGGATACTAAAAGTCCTTGGATTTAGGAAAGTGTAAAACTCTACAGAATTGATAGCTCCATGACGTTTAATCTGATGACACAGGATAAGAAGAAAATGAAAGCTCTTCGAGAGGCAGAGAGTAGGTACCAGATTTCATGTGTTCCTGCTCCTGGCCATAAACTCGTGTTTATCCAGTTTATAGCAGCAGCGGCAGGGTCCTGGAGATCCTGAAAATAAGTAAGGGACAGATCACACCTGCAGGGAACATGCAGAGAAGCCAGAGAGAAGGACAACTCAGGGATGGCTGTGGGAGCCGAACTGAGGGCCTGTGACTCAGCCTTCTGGGCTAGGAAATATCTTCCCGGCTCATCCGATTCTGAGTGGCAGCTGACGTGAATCTCATGGGGTTCGGTGTTGCTGAGTAAGGAGTGAGGAGGAGGGAAGCCAGAGCGCTAGGTAGGCACGGGGAGGCTTTCAGCCATAGTTGTAGATGATAAAGGAGATGTTCCAGGTTTAATAGGAAATAGATGAGAAGAATTAGCTTTTAGGAGAGCATTATCAAGAGGCCCCAAAGTGGGAGAATCTTTGATGTAGGGAACAAAAGGATTTCTAGTTCTTATAGGTTTCTGGGGATGGGCTGGAAGGGTAGAAGGTTCCATAGCACATGATCCAGCCTGTGGGCGGGGAGCCATAAGGCCAGAAGGGGTTAAATAAGAGAATAAAGTCATTCCAGAGCCTGGGCATTAGGGAGATGGACTTGCCTCAGCTGCAAGAGTGAGGAACTGCCAGCCCATGGCTGGTGTGTTGCTTGTGGTTCCAACTGAAGAGAGACAGGCTGTAGAGTGACAGCCTGATATATCCAAGGTTGCCACCTCTGGTTCTCTAAAGTGGTAGCGTCTTTTAAGGTCTGTAGCCTAACAGCCATGCCGAGGCCATGAATTTGAATGAGAGCAAATGGGGGAGGACATAGGAGCAGTTGGAGAGAAGAGAAGGGAAACGATGTCATTATAATCTCAAAAATGATTGCCATTGTTCCACGGTGTACATATGGAGGTCCGAGGACAACCCTGTGGGATCAGTGTTTTCACACCACCTTTATGTGGGACATGGGGCTGTTGTAGAATATTACTTTAAGGTGTGTTACATTTGTTTATGCTCCGGAACCCTTGTTTAATGATGTAAAGATGTGTTGCTTTTGTTTATGCTGCATTCGTTTATGTCTGTGAAGCTGTGATTCTTTGCCTGTCTAAAGCACAGGCTAATAAAGAGCTGAACAGCCAATGGGGGTGGGGGGGAGCAAGGATAGATGGGGCTGGCAGGCTGAAAGAATAAATAGAAGGAGAAATGTGAACAGAAAGAGGGGCAAGGAGAGGAGAGCGCCAGGGGCCAGCCACCCAGCCAGCCACAGAGTAAAAAGTAAAGAAAAGGTAGACAGAAATAGAGAAAGATAAAAGCCCAGAAACAAAGGGTAGATGGGATGATTCATGAAAAGCTGGTTAGAAACAAGCCAAGCTACAACTGGGCACTTATAAGTAACTGAAGCATGAATAATAGAAACTCAGAGAAATTGGGGTTCACCCTGAAGATTCGAAAAGCAAAACAGCCAGCCACTGGCTCTTACCTCAACCTCAGTCCGAAATGGCTATCCTGCCTCCAAGAATTTTAGAATGAGACCATGTCTGAGAGCTGTCTTCTCACATTTTATAATCCTCTCTCAGGCTGGGATTAAAGGCGTGCACTAATACCTGGTTTCTATGGCAAGCTAGGTGGCTACTGGGATTAAAGGTGTGTTTTATTGTTGCCTGATCTGTAAGGCTGACCAGTGTGGCTGTTTTATTCTCCTGATCCCCAGGCAAGCTTTATTTATTAAAATACAAATGAATTACCACTACAAGTAAGAATAAGACCCCATGTGTGATTTATTTGGGAGCTGGGTAGCGGGCCCCCCAAAAGAGTAAAATAATAAAAACAATGACATTTTGGTGTTCCAGCATGGGCTATAGTAAAAGAAAGTCCAGCAACATGGGGTTTGAACTCAGGTCGTCAGGCTTGCACGGCGAGCACTTTACTGGTCGAGCATCTCCCTGGCCTTTGACATGTATGAACTGTGTTGGAGCTGCAGTAAAGACATACCTATCAGGATAGAGAGGCAGTAAAGATGTTTGTGTTTTGGTTGAAAGACTTAGTTGCTTGCATCTCTGATCTGATGCTGTTAGATCATCACAGCTCTGCTGACACCTTACGGATAAGTAATGTCCTGCTCATTCAATGAGCTTCCATTTTTGTTATAGTTTGTTTACCTTAAACATTCAATTTAAATCTTACTCCATGTTTTATCTTTGTGGACCCAAGGAAGAAGAGGGAGAAGAGGGAGCAAGAACAACAGAAGAGGTAGGATCAGCATCTTTGACCGTTGGTTTAATCAACTTAGTGAAAACGTTTGTGGGTGACACCAGTGCCGCTTTTGCTACACTCCTCTCATGTGTGTTTGTGTGTGTGCGCGTGTGTGTGTGTGACAACTGGAGGTCAATGTCAGATGTCTTTTTTAGACACTCTTCATCTTTGAGTGGCAGGTGTCACTGTGAGCCCTCAGCTCTAGTTTGGCCTCTTATTCCCATGGTGTCTTTGGCTTTTATGCGTCTCAGTAATGATGTGATTTTGTAAACACTAGACAGAAGAGGTGACAGAGGAAGGAGCAGAGGGAGAGGCCGAGGAAGAGGAAGCTGAGGAAGAAGCAGGAGAAGGGGAAGACTCTTAGGCCTTTCAGGCCGGTTCATCAACTATCCCAGGTAGGTGCAGAATTCCAGGCTGAGTGGCTTGTCCCTGTGTGGCCCTGAGTGACCTCTCATGAGGTGTGAGAAGCATGAGCACACATCTCTCCTGCCCGGGTCTGTGCACTGCAGGGCTTCAGACTACCGTGTGCATGACTTGGCTCTGGGGCAGGATGGGAAAAGAGCACTCTGAGCAAAGGAGGGCTGGAGTGTCTACGTTTCCTCCTCCACGTGATCAGAGCTGGCACAGAAGCAGCTTTTGCATGTCCACGGCACGAATGCCGTTCATCACTGATGATGCTGGCGGCAAACCTGACCTCAAAGTCATGGAGCTAGCTGCTGGTTCATGAAAGACAGTTCCTGCAGCTCTGCATGTCATCTTGAGTGCTGGGTAGCCTGGCCTCACTTATTAATATTAACCAAACACTTGTGTGTACATACCTGTGGACGATGAGACATTTGGTGAGCTTTTGCTCCCTTGTGGTTTTAAACGTCTGTTGGTGGTAAGACAGTAATTATGCATTCTCTGCAGGTGGGCAGGTACTGTGTGATTATGTTAATAGGGTAAGGATGGTGTACAGTAGTAGGGCATCAAGGACACGATGGGATCCTTGCCTAGCACAGGCTAAGTGAAAACCCTACAGATCATGTGGTGCTGGGAAACCACGGGCTTCACGAGACACAAGGACAACAACACATTTGCACGAGCCAGCTTGCTGCTCCTATTGTCCTTGTGTCCGAGCCAGAGGCAGTGGATCTTTCTGGGAGGGACCTCACAGTTGTCTGCCACCACGTAAAAACAAAAATAAAACAAAGAATAAACCAAACACTGAACAAACCAGAAACCTAAAAAGTGTTTTAGTCTCCTCGCTGTCTGTATCACTCCTGTACTCAAAAAACTTGAGTCAAATTTCTGGGCAGTAGCTGTGAGCGCAACTGAGAAGGATGCAGTGAGGGATAAATACCTGGACACACAGTAGGTCACCAGCAAAGGCCCGTGATAATGAGGGATAGATACCTGGACACACTGTAGGTCACCAGCAAAGGCCCGTGATAATGAGGGGTAAGTACCTGGACACACAGTAGGTCACCAGCAAAGGCCCGTGATAAGGTGCACACAGGGGTTCATGCAGAGATGGAAAAAGAATTCTTCAGTGCTCTGAAGTAACAGTGGTGCTAGGTACGAAAGAAGAGGGAGAGAAAACCACGGAAGAGGTGGGGTCTGCCATCTTTAACCATTGGTTTTACCAGCTTAGTGAAAACATTTGTTGGTGATACCAGTGCTGCATTTCCCTTTGTATGTGTGTGTGTGTGTGTGTGTGTGTGTGTGTGTGCATGTTTGTTTGTGTGAACAGTGTGGTCATTCTTCCTCAACATTCTTATGGACAAGATGGTTAGTATGCCCAGGTGGTGGTGGCACACACCTTTAATCCCAGCACTTGGGAGTCAGAGACAGGTGGATCTCTGTGAGTTCCAGACTGTTCTGTGAGTTCTAGGATAGCCAGAGCTACACAGAGAGAAAAAAAAAAGAAAGAAAAATGAGATGGTTAATATGTTTTCTTGGAGCTGGTGAGATGTCTGTCACAGTTTGTTTAAACTATAGAAGTATTGTGCTCCATTTATATTACAGAAGATCTAGGGCTTGATGTCTCCCCACCACTTTCCTTCATGCTAGTGACACACAGACCTCTCAACTGTCTGTTCCTCTGTAATGATTCTACTGCTAAGGAATGAATTGTGGCTCATATTTAAGAAAGAGAAAATTGGCAGTTTTATGAAATCCCATCTGAAGAATCAGGAAAAAACGCAAAAGTGATGGTTTTATCATCGAACCAGCATCAAAGCCAAAGGCTACAGAGCCACAGCCTCATGAGCACCATGAAAATCCACTGATACTCACGCTACTTGCAGGGTTCCTTAAAAACTATACAGTTTTAGTATGATGACATGAAAATACTGAATGTGAACTGGCTCAGCAGAGAGAGAAACTTTAGTGTTTGGACGGTGTCCAGGTCCAATTCCAAAGTTAAAATAAAAATGAAGGAACAGTGTGAGGCTGTGTGGATCATTTTGTCTGTTCCTCTGAGGGTGCTGGGTTGGAACTCAGCCCATTGCAGTCTGTTAGATACCTAGACGTGAAGGCGTGGACCAGGAGGCTCTCGGTGTCTCCCTTGGCTCCCACTGATTCAGTGACTTTCTTTCAAGTGTGCCTTGGTTGGCAGCAGGATCCATCTCTGGGAACCGCTCAGCTTCCAGAGGCCACCCTGTCTCGGTGCCTAGGAGTTCACATTCAGTCTGAAAACACCATCTCTGGAGAACATGGCAGTGAACAGAACCATGAAGGCAGGCAGTCACCTGTCCAGTTCAGAGCTAGAATCAAAACTGGTGCTTGAGTCTGAGGAGCAAACTCTACCTCCCGAGGCTGCAGGGATGGTTCAGGGATAAAGAGTACTTGCTGCTCTTACAGAGGACCCAAGCTTGCTTCCTACCACCTACCCTGCCTGCAGCTCAGGCTCCAAGGGGTCTGATGCCCTCTTCTTGCCTCCATGGGCACCGTCATATGTACATCACACATACTCACACATTCACACGTATGAAAATAAATATAAGTAAACAAATAGACGCTACTTCCCAACGCTTGCCTCTCAACACAGCCTCCTACTGTAACCTTGCATCGTTGGAATTCCCTCTTAGGGACTCAGTTGTAGATGCAGACTCTGCTTCCATAAACAGATAGCAGGGAAGCTAGTTAGAGGGCCGGCCTTTCTTCTGGTGTTTGAGATGTTAGCTCTGGCACCCAGTACAAACTTATTTTCTCTTCTCTGCTCTGGGGCCAGAAAAGGTAAACTGTGGTCATGCCTTCCCATTAAATAGCAAAGATTGCAGTAAACACTCCTGTCTTTAACAGTCTTCTCCCGCTCCTTCCTTTCTTTTAGGATGTCCGAGCCACGAGGCCACATTTCAACTCTCTCCACTAAGTTGGTAGCATTCCTGGGGTTCACCGAGGACTTGTGCCCTTCGATGCAGTTGAATGTGTTTGGGTACCTACTGCGCTGTATCACCGTGAGCTGAATGTGAGGACTGCACGCATACTGTGCCTATCATTCTTGGTCTTTGCTTAGTTTTTGTTTCTTTTCTGCACACAAGTAGACCTTCCGTTAATACTCTGCGAACAGGATCTTACTGCGATGCAGCAGGAGTGTTTCCCTGTGTACTGCTTGTTTATGGCTTGGCTTTCAAAATGAAACACTTCCTGGAGAGCAATCCTAAATAAAGATTGATAGCAAGAATCTGTCTGGTCTTTCTGCTTTCTTCCCCCTTTCCCTATGCTCACGTTTTTGTCTCTCTGTGGACTTGAACTTGCTCTGTCTGTTCAGACTAAGTTGTCTGTATCCCGAGGTAGATTGTTTCTGTTGCACTAATTGGTTCAGGTTGTCAAATGGCACTGACTGTCTTGTATCACATCTTGTGTAACACAAAGTGCTGTGTATCCTGTCTGGACCCTGACTGCCGCCCACACCTGCACAGATGTGGCTAGGACAAGACATATGCTGCCTCATGGCCTGAACATTTCTGAGGTGCAGGAATCTCTGCTCCTCTGGCTGCTGACTGATTTGCAGCCTTAGTCTGGGGTGTGCGTCAGCAACTGCTACTGCAGTCGCCATGGGTGCATGATACACATAAATGTGTTTATATAAAACATCCACACGCATAAAAATAAATGAACTTTACAGTGTGTAATTTTTTCTAAAAGTAAAAGATCAAGCCAGGCAGTGGTGGCCCACACCTTTAATCCCAGCACAAGGGAGACAGAGGCAGATATCTGAGTTCAAGGCCAGCCTGGTCTACAGAATGAGTTCCAGGACAGACGTGGCTACAGAGAAAAACCCTGTCTCAATAAATCAAAAAGCAGATCAAATGTTCAAAGTCAGGTTAAATACATAGTGAGTTTATAACAGAGCAAGCTAAATATCACGGAGAAAATAGTGAGTTTATGAAGATACGCCACATTGAGAATCAATCACTTTCCTTAGCTACTGAAGCCAACCAAAGACTGCATACTCACCTCGGACTCAGCCCCCACCAGTCTGCTCACTAGCTGCTCTAACCTTATCTTCTGTTCACCAGAGAGTGTGCTAATGGTCACAAGATGTCCCTGGGGCCTGAAAACCTCCAGAGACAGGTCTGAGTAATCTCTGTCCTTCAATGAACTTCTAATAATGTCCTTGGCTGTCTGGGACCCTAAACTCCGTGGGCCACACCCAGTCCTGTCCGAACAACACTTCTAGAAACCTGTGAGCAGCCTCCATCCTCCATCTGCACTCAGCTGTGTGCGCACCTGCTTGGTTTCTGTTCAAACACACTCTGAAATACATTCCTACCTCCCCGCTTCCAGAACCATAGAAAATGGGCAATGTGACCTAGCCTGATTTGGGGTATCCTCTGAGTGAACTGTTAGGGGAGCTCCCTACTTGTGGTCTTATGTCTATGCAAAAGTTGATGCACATAAGATTAAAGTCAGATGTATCTTGAGAAGGGAGCAAAAGCTTGCATAATCCAAGCCTGTCAGTCAAAACTGAACCACCTGTGTCATGCCCTTGGCAGCCGAACTCCTTATCTGACACCCATAAAAGAAAGCCCCAAGCAATAACAATAAAACACATTTCTTCCTGATCTGTACTAGCACTTCACTTGGAACTAAGCAGTCCTGCTGCTCCGCAATCTTGAATCATCCTTGGAAACATCCAGCCCAGAACCACGCCACTGACCAGCAGTAACCATCACACATCCATAAGCGGAGCTCTGAGTCATTGCTCTGTGCATGGTCCAGTTCTCACTTCCTGAGACCTTTGTCATTTCCATTTCCTTCCTCCAAAACACATGCAGAAAATAAGCAAACCAAGAAGTGAACACCAGGTAAGCAATAAATAAAATAATAAGTAAATATACAGGGGGTAAAAGCAAGCCTCGCTCTTACTACAGAACCTCTGCGCTCACACTGTCCCTCCACTGCAACTGTTGCCACGGAGCGAAACAAACCGAAATTCAGACAGGTTTTCCCCTCACTAAATTGTCCAAATCAAACTCTCCCCTTTTTCTGAGACAATGTTACATCTCAGGCTGGATGCTATCCGGGAAGGCATTTCACTAACTGCAGACCTGCTCTGTCTTGAGACTACAGCGCGCAGGTAGTTATCGGAGGACGGCTAACATCCTTGATGATGCAGCTGCGTGTCTGTGAGAAGCAGACAGCAAAGCAGCAGTCGGACTGCTCCTGGTCATCGGGGTTTTAAGGCAGACTCTGAGGAGAGACTGCGGTCAGGGACTGCACCTATGTGAGAGAATCCGTGACTGCTAAGAAGGCGCCTGGGTCACTCAGGAACACGCTCTTGCTGGCTCCCATGCTCACTTATCTGTTCATAAAGCAACCCAGGGCAGGAAGCTAGGACTCACTTTCTTCCCTGCATCATTCTGCAACAAGGCAGGTGTGACCCTATACACTGTCTCATCCTGAGACAAGGCACATGAGACCATACACAGTGCCTCATCCTTATACAAGGCAAGTGAGACCCTACACTCTGCTTCACCCCCAGAAAACTTAGGTGAAACTCTACACACTGCATCATTCTGAGACTAGGCACATGAGACCTTACCCACTGAATAATTCTAAGAAAAGGCAGGTTAGATCCTACACACTTCATCATTCTGAGACAAGGCAGGTGAGATATTACACACTGCCTCACCTGAGAAAAGGCAGGTGAGACCCTAACAGTACATCATTCTGACATAAGGCAAGTGAGACCCTACACACCACATCATTCTGAGACAAGTTAGGTGAGACCATATCCACTGCATCATTCTAAACTTGAGCTAGTTTCATCCCCCAGAACTGTCTTTAAAAACTCTCTAGTCTTAAGTAAGTTATGAGGTCTCTCTAACCTAGGCTCCTACACTTGGGAGAAAGAAAAACAAACCCTGTACAAATTTCTCAATTTCATATAAGGAATAAATATTTTTAGTAGAAATGTGTTCTATACATTGTGTGGGAACTATTTACCCTAAAAGTATTTGCTTCTTGTCTGGGCATTTGAGACACCCTTAGTTAGTCATTGATGGTCTGTAATTAGCTGATCTACAGTTTATCTGGTAATTCTTCAATCCTAATACTAATTATCTGGTAATTAGTGAGGTGAGCCTTAGAATCTAGCTATTTCCAACATCTGAAATGAGGTGTGTGTTCACTAATTCAATGTAATGGTCAACTTTCTCTTCAGGGAGCATTTGTTCTTGATAGGATTCATCCATGCTAGGTGTTCTAGGAATTATTGTTTCCCATTTCACATACAAAACACTTCAAGTTAGCTTTATGAGGCTACCACAGACAAGCATAAACATGCATAAGTTGGAATGTAGTACTTTACTTCTGCCGCCAGATGGTACTGCAGGGTGAGAAACTAAATTAAAATTACAGTTAATGACATATATGGATACATATGCACTTAGCTCTTTGTGTGTGTGTGCTCATGAAGGCCAGAGGGCAACTTTGTATGGCACTCTTGGTGATTGTGTTATTCTTTGAGACAGGCTCTCTCAATGAGCTAGAGTCCCACTGATTAAACTAGGTAAGGGAGCTAGTGAGCCCTAGGAATCCTATTTCTGCCTCCCTAGAGTAAGGAATACTAGCATGTCCATAGTATGTCAGCACACCTGGCATTAGTGTGTGTGTGTCTTCTGGGGGTGGTAGGTCACACTTGGGTCCTCATGCTTGCAAGACTTTACCAACTGAGTAACAGTCTTCCTGACACTGAAATTTTAATTTACTAACTTTCTTGGGCTGTTTCCCTCCCTGCTCATGACACATAAACATATTCCATTCTGTTTTACCCTGTGAATGGTGAGTCAGATGTTCTTTGAATGTTCACCCTAAAAATACAGTCTGTAGATTCCTTTTCTATAGAAAAAACACGAATGACTATCCACCAGCTATGCTTTATTTTTGAATATGAAGATGTGTGTTCCTGCTTTCTTTCATAATCTATTCTAAAATTAGCTGGGCCACTCTTTGTACTCTTCAGTAGCAGGTTCCTGTTTCATTGATTATGTGTGGTGTACTATTAGCATCTGGTCAAATGCACCATCAGTAGGAGCCCAGAGCCCTAGGTACCAGCAGGTACTGTAGGGAAGGTCCACGGTCACTGTGGTATGCTCTCAAAAGCAATTGTGGAACCCCAGTTTCTACCCCTTCTCTTTCTGCCCCAGTACTTACAACATGCAACCTTTGCCAGAAGACCAAGAAAATGAGGCCACCTGAATTTGCATTTGAATCCCATAAATCCTAAGGCTCTTCATGGCTCCACTGTAGTGATACAAGCTGGTTAGGATACTGACATTCCTCTCATGTGTCATGGATAAATGAATACTTAGTAGAAAATTAGTGAATGAGTGATTGCCAGGGATACATGATACATGTTTGTTGGGGAAAATGACATTTCAGGCATCATAACAGATAGTGATGGTGAAGACCTTTGTGAGAAAAGATGACTGAGCCATAATACTCGCCTGACATCTGGATCTGTCTCTGTTGATAAAACCTGCCACCTGCACTCCCATCACTGTAGAACAACTAATAAAATTCAGAGACAGATATTGGGGTCCAAGCTGAGAGATGAGAGAAGCAAAACAGCCAAGCCACTGGAGAGCTCTTACCTTTAGAAATCTTCCTGTCTCACCCACCTTATATTCCTCTCTAGTGCTTATACACCACCACTGCCCGGCCTCTATGGCTAACTAGTGTGGCTGCTGGGATTAAAGGTGTGTGCCACCACTGCCTGGCTTGTATGACTGACTAGTGTGGCTAGCTTTGCACTCTGATCTTCAGGCAAGCTTTATTTGTTACATCATAAAGAAATTATCACTGTATATCACTCTCAAAGATGTTTTCTTCCACACCACCTTAAGTCAGTACATTGAGACTACACACATCAGAAGTGGATACAATAGTTCCAGTCCTGCAGAGGAAGCAGTTGCAGTGGGTATGAATTGGACTGAAGAATAGTCTCCATATCTGTTATGTCTACAGAGTTGAAGTGGAATGTCATTCTGTATATGTGTTGCTTTTATTGGTTGATGAATAAAGTTGTTTGGTCAATTACTTTGGCATATTTCTAGATAGTTCTTACATTTTAAATTAACCCATTTCTATTGTTTTATATTTTACCACGAGGCTTGTGGTTTGTTACCTCTTGTTTCTTGGGAAGCTACATGGTGTCTTTCTCCTTCGGCAGCTACATGACATCTCCTAGACTCTGCCTACTCTCTCTCTCTATCTCTTCTAGCCTGGCTATATTCTGCCATGCCATAGGCCAAGATAGCTTTATTTATCAAACAATAAAAGCTATAACACATATACAGAAGGACATCCCACATCACAGAGTCACCCGTGGGCATGTATTTAATCAGCTTTCACAGATAGAGGAATGGCCACACTTGGTAGTTAGAATAATGTTCTTGTTAATGACTGCACTGTGTCCTCTTCTGATGGAGGAGGGTCATCTTTCTATGTGTTACTTTCATTGGTTAATAAATAAACTTCCTTGGCCCTTTGATAGGACAGAAAATTAGGTAGGCGGAGTAGACAGAACAGAATGCTGGGAAGAAGGGACATGAGGCAGATGCCTCAGGCAGACACATAGCTCTCCTCTCTGAGATGGACGCAGGTTAAGAATCTTCCCAGTAAGACACCACCTCGTGGTGCTACACAGATTACTAAATATGGGTTAAAGCAAGATGTAAGAGTTAGCCAATAAGAGGCTAGAGCCAATGGGCCAAGCAGTGTTTAAAAGAATACAGTTTCCGTGTATTATTTTGAGTAAAGCTAGCCAGCGGCCAGGAGCTGGGAAGTGGCCCACAGCTACATCAACAGAATGGCACCCATACATTTTGTGTGTTGTTATTTTGGGTGTAAACCTAGCCGTGTGCGAGCCATGTGGGAATGCAGCCCACTGTTCCTACTACACTCTTCAAATATGACCCTGTCACATACTCGGGGTACTTCACCCTTGGCGCCAGGGATAAAACACAGGCCTACCCAGCACCTTGTGGTCTTGGGAAGTCAGCCATTATTTTGGGTGCAAGGGCAAGGGCAGATACAAAGGAACAGGGAGATGGAAGAGATTGAGATGCATGATGTGAAAAACACACAAAATAATTAAAATTTTAAAATATAAAGCTGACCATGTCTATACAAATCTAAAAAAAAAAGCTTGCTCTTACCCTCACTATGTGAGTGGAACTGTGGCTGCTGTGGGTGGCTGTGGGCCTCTTGGGGGAGCTTGTGTTCAATCTACTATAGCTCATTCTTCTAATAATTCATATCCAGTCTGCGTACAAAATTGTCATCACATCCAAAGACCCAATTCTCAGTCCATTATAACCTCAGCCTGTTGAGAAAGGTTTTTGTCTCACCCAGTCCTGCAGCTGTTCAGTCCCAAAGAAACACACAGAAGTCTATATTAATCATAAACTGGCTAGCCTATTATCTCAGGCTTCTTATCAACTCTTTAAACTTACATTAGCCCATAATTCTTGTTTGTGTCATCCACATTGCTTGGTACCTTTTATCAGCAAGGCATTCTCACCTTGCTTCCTCTGTGTCTGGACGACAACAGCAAACTGACCCTTTTCTCTTCCCAGAATTCTCCTGTTCTCATCACCCTGCCTCTACTTCCTGCCTGGTTGCTACACCTATACTTTCTGCCTGGCTACTGGCCAATCAGTGTTTTATTAAAACAATACAAGACCATTGTCCCACAACATCAGCCTGGTTTCAGCACCTCTCAGTCTCACAGGCACTACTATCCATCTGCCATGCTGGCAGACTCTGAATTGCTGATAATATCAGGTAAAGTGGGGTTATTCAGTAGGGAGACCTCTCATCTTCTCTTTTGGACCTGAATTAGTATAACCCAGCTGGATACCAAGCTGCAGCCTTTTGTTGGTATATTGGACTACTATACCCAGCAAAGTTTTCATTTACTATCAGTGGAGAAAACAAGATATTACATGACAAAACCAGATTTAAAAAAATATGTGTCTACAAACCCAGCCTTACAGATCATACTAGAAGGAAAACCCCAACCCAAGGAAGCTAACTGCACTCACAAAAACACAGGCATCTGATAACCACCACCAGCATAACCCAAAGAAGGGAAACACACAAACACTACTACTGAAAAATAACCAGAATTAACAACCACAGGTCATTAATATTACTTAATATCAATGGACTCAATTCACCTATAAAAAGACACAGGCATTTTGAGTGAGGTAACCCAGACATAGAAAGACAATTATCACATGTACTCACTTATAAGTGGTTTTTAAACATAAAGCAAAGAAAACCAGCCTACAAATAACAATCCCAAAGAACTTAGACAACAATGAGGACACCATGAGAGACATACATATATCTAATCTACTTGGGAAGTGGAAATGGGCAAGATCTCCTGAGTATATTGGGAGCATGGGGACCTTGTTGGAGGGTTGAAGGGGTGGGGAGAGGGAGGGAGGGGAACAGAGAAAAATGTAGAGCTCAATAAAAGTCAAGAAAAATACACAGACTAAGAGAATGCATACAAAAACAGGATCCAGTGTTCTGCTGTATACAAGAAACACACCTCAACCTCAAAGATAGACACTATCTCAGAGTAAAGAGTTGGGAAAAAGTTTTCCAATCAAATGGACCTAAGAAACAAGTGGGTGTAGCTATCCTAATATCTAACAAAATTGGTTTTACACTAAAGTCAGTCAGAAGAGTGTCTGTGGGACACCATGACAGCAGTGCTAAGAGGAAAGTGCATAGCACTAAGTGCCCACATAAAGAAAACAAAAAGCTCACATTCGTGACATATTAGCACACCTGACAGTTCTAGAACAAAAAGAAGCAGAATCACCCAGGAGGAGTAGAAGACAGTAAATAAATGGAGAGCTGAAATCAGCAAAATAGAAACAAAGAAAATAATTCAAAGAATCAATGAAACAAAGAACTGGTTCTTTGAGAAAATCAACAAGATAGACAAGCCCTTATCCAAACTCATCAAAAGGCAGAGAGAAAGCATCCAAATTAACAAAGTCAGAAATGAAAAGGGTGATATAAACAATAGACAATGAGGAAATTCAGAGAATTATTAGGTCATACTACAAAAACCTGTACTTCACAAAATTGGAACATGTAGAAGAAATGGAAAGATTTTTAGATAGATACCATATACCAAAATTTAATCAAGACTAGGTGAGCAATTTAAATAGACCTTTAAGCTGCAAGGAAATAGAAGCTGTTGTCAAAAACCTCCTAACCAAAAAAAGCCCAGAGCCAGATAGTTTTAGTGTAGAATTCTACAAGAACTTCCAAGAAGAGCTAATACCTACACACCTCATCATGTTCCACATAATAGAAATTGAAAGGACATTGCCAAAACTTTTTATGAGGCTGCAATTACCCTGATACCAAAACCACACAAAGACTCAACCAAAAAAGAGAATTACAGACCAATCTCAGTCATAAACCTGGTATAAAAATACTCAATAAAATACTGGCAAACTGAATCTAAAAACACATAAACAAAACCATTCACCATGATCAAGTGGGCTTCAACCCAGAGATGCAGGCCTGATTCAACACATGAAAATCTATCAATGTAATCCATCATATAAATAAACTGAAAGAAAAAAAATACCATATGATCATTTTATTAGATGCTGAAAAAGCATTTGGCAAAATATAACACCCCTTCATGATAAAGGTCTTATAGAGATCAGGGATACAAGGAGCATATCTAAATATAATAATAGCAATATACAGCAAGCTGACAGCCAACATCAAATTAAATGTAGAGAAACTCAAAACAATTCCACTAAAATCAGGAAGAAGACAAGGTTGTCCACTCTTTCCATATCTGATGTGAGAGTCTCCTCTGTATGCTGTGATTACCATTAATGAATAAAGAAACTGCTTTGGATCTATAGCAGGGCAGACCTTAGCTAGGCAGGAAAAACTAAACTGAAGGCTGGGAGAAAGAAAGGCAGAGTTGGGGAGAGGACATGGAGCCACCGGAGATAGATGCTATGAACTTTACTTGGTAAGTCACAGCCAAATGATGATATACAGATTAATAGAAATTGGTTAAATTAATAGAAAAGTTAGCCAATAAGAAGCTAGAGCTAATGGGCCAAGCAGTAATTCGATTAGTACAGTTTCTGTATGATTATTTCAGGTCTAAGCTAAGCAGGTTGCCAGGAACCAAGAAGAGGCCTTCCTCGAACACCTATCTCTTCAACATAGTTCTTGAAGTTTTAGCAATAGCAACAAGACAACAAAAGGATATCAAGGGGATTCAAATCGGAAAGGAAGAAGTCAAACTTTTGTTATTTGCAAATGATATGATAGTGTATATAAGTGACCCTTAAAACTTTACCAGGTAACTCCTACAGCTGATAAATACCTTCAGTGATGTGGTAGGATACAAGATCAACTAAAAAAATTAGTAGCCCTCCTATACACAAAGGATAAGGAAGTTGAGAAGGAAATGAGAAAAATATCACCTTTCACAATAGCCACAAATAACATAAAATATCTTGGGGTACTACTAACAAAAGAAGTGAAAAAGATCTATTTGTCAAGAACTTTAAGTCTTTGAAGAAAGAAATTGAAGAAGATACCAGAAAATGGAAAGATCTCCCATGTTCTTGGATAGGTAGGATCAACATAGTAAAAATGGCAATCCTACCAAAAGCAATCTATAGATTCAATGCAATCTTCATGAAAATCCCAACACAATTCTTCATACACCTTGAAAGAACAATAATCAAGTTCATATGGAAAAACAAAAAACCCAGGATAGTCAAAACAATCCTGTACAATAAGAGAACTTCTGGAGGCATTACCATCCCTGACTTCAAACTCTATTACAGAGCTACAGTAATGAAAATGGCTTGGTATTGGCATAAAAACAAAGAGGTTGACCAATGGAATTGAATCAAAGACACAGATATTAATTCACACACTTATGAATACCTGATTTTTGACAAAGAAGCTAAAATTATTTAATGGAAAAAAGAAACTATCTTCAGCAAATGGTGCTGGCAACATGTAGAAGAATGAAAATAGATCCATATCTATCACCATGCACAAAACTCAAGTCCAAATGGATTAAAGACCTCAATATAAATTGACTACACTGAACTTGATAGAAGAGAAAGTGGGAAGTTTTCTTGAATGCATGGGCACAGGAGACAACTTTCTAAATATAACCCCAGTAGCACAGACACTGAGAGCAACAATAAATAAATGGGACTTTCTGAAACTGAGAAGCTTCTGTAAAGCAAAGAACACAGTCAATAAGACAAAAAGGCAGCCTATTGAATGGGAAAAGATCTTCTTCAACCCTACATCAGACAATGGACTGTAGTGAGGAGCTGCCAGCTGCATTCCCCCTGCCCTGCTTCTGGCCACCTGGCTAGCTTATGCCCCAAAATAACAGCACACAGACTGTATTCATTTAAACACTGCATGGCCCATTAGTTTCAGCCTCTTACTCACATCTTGATTAACCCATATCTAATAATCTGTGTAGCACCACAAAGTGGTGCCTTATCAGGAAGATTCTAGCATACATCCATCTTGGGCTGGAGCTTCATCGCATCTGACCTGGTGGCTGGCTTCATGGTGACTGGCTCAGAGAGGAGAATCATGGCAATCTGACTGAGCCATCTACTTCACTTCCTTCTTCCTGTTCTGTCTACTCCACCCACCTAAGGGTGGGCCTATTAAATGGGCCAAGGCAGTTTCTTTATTAACGAATGAAATCAACACAAACAGAAGACTCTCCCACATCATTTTCTTTTTTTCTGTTTAAACAAAAAGAAGGCTTTAACTTTAACATAGCAAAATTACATATAACAAAACAGTTACCAAGCAATAATTACAGTTACAATATTTATATCTACTTTATCTTTTATCATAACTAAGAAAAACTATAACTATCTATCTATTCTTCAACTCCATCAAAGACTCCAGAAGGACACAATAATACCTAGGTGAACAAGGAGTAAGCTACTTCCAAAACTCTAAAAATGACAGAGACATCTTGCTGCCTGGACAATCACCTAAAGTTCTTTTGTACTGTTGGGGCATCCATCTTTAGCCTACAGGCCCATAGTATCCAGCAGACTTTTCCATGAAGTAGGAAATTTCAAAGGCAGTTCAGTCAGTATCTTCTGTGTCCTGTAGAATGTCTTGCAGACTCTTTTATGAATCAGGAACCCCGAAAGATCATCTCACCTTTAGGCAAGTTCAGCAGTCCTCTCTCTGCGGGTTTTTTGTGTCCAGTCTATGCATCAGTCCAGGCAAGAGCAGTTTCTTGCCCAAATGGCTATCAAACTCAGTAAGGAGCCTCTTAGATGCCCATCTTCCTCTTGAAGTAGATTGGTGCTGCCAGGAGCAGATATGTCTCATTGTCATGAAAAAGCCTAAGTTATTAAAACATTTAAAATGCCATATTCTGTAGTCTTTGGAAGATATGAAGAATGCCTATTTAACTGAAATATATCTCTTTATATCTAGAAAATCTAACTAACATGACTACAAGCTTGACTATTATCAATGATTATCCATTAACAACCTATATTTCTTAATTATACATTACATTTTTAAAGTGAACTACACAATCACAATACCTTAATCAGTTTCAGAAATACATATACATATTACAAAATTGTCCTTAGAATCCATACCAATGCAAATTATCCATATCTATATCATTTCCCCCTTTAAATGTAAAAGAACATTTATAAACAATATTTGGGAACATGGGTGCAGTTATATCTCTCCAAACTGCTTCCTGCTGAATGGGGGCACTGTTAATTAGATCTTTCATGGTGTAACCTGTGTGCTAGGTTCCTCTCAGTCAGCAGTTGAGCAAAGTAATTTTTTGGAGTTATTGAATTAACAGATTCAATATATATGTATATTGAATCCTTATCTTTATCTTTACAAGAAAAGGACCAAGCAAAATTTGCCTTCACAGTGTCTACTTGTAGTAATCCTCAGTCTGTTAAGTGATAGCAATGGAATAGTCTCCCACAGGGAATATTAAACAGCCTCAATCTGTATCAATGTTTTGTAAGTCAGCCCTTGAAAATAATATGTCAGCAATTTCCTCAGTCTATAGTTTACCGTTCTATAGAAGATGTTTTACATGATGTCTCAAATGTAGATACTTTAAAAAGAATGTTTGAAGAAGTAAGGAAAAATTTTCCTAGGTGGGGATTACAAATTGCTCTGAAAAAATTCAAAGAAGAGATTCTATTATCTATTTAGGATAAAAATATAAATTTTCTCCAGAAAATTAGACCCCAAATTGTGCAAATAGGAGAGATCAATTGCTGACTCATAATGACTTTCAGAAATTGCTAGAGGACATTCCTATCTAAGACCCATTATTGGAATAAAAAAATGAGCTGAGAAATACGTTCAAAACCTTAGAAGGTAAAAAGGACTTAAATAGTCCCAGGAAATTATCTTATAAAGCTTTGGTGGCAAAAAAATTACAGAATGCATATGTGAATAGTGAGAATCCAAAGCTTAGCTGCATTCTGGTCATATTACCCTCAAAGCATTACTCTACAGGAATTTTAATGAAGAAAGCAGATTTTTTTTTTCAGAATGGATCTTTTTAATACATAAACCGAGTAAAAAATTAAAAACTTTTGTGGAAAGGTCACTTAGTTATTTCTAAATGGAAATTTGAGACTTTGTCAATCAGCTGGAATAAACCCAGCAGAAAGTGTAGTACCCTTTAATAGTGATGAAATTGACAAATCATGGGAAGAAAGTGAACCCTAGCAATGAGCTTGTAGTAATTGTTTGGGAGAGATTAGCAATAAATATCCCCAATGCAAAAGAGCTCAACTTATAAAGAGAACTAACTGGATACTTCTTGCCTTATAAAAATACTAAAATCTAGATCCCCTACATTCTATACTAATGCAAATAAATCAGGAAAGGCAAGATATAAGTCAGAAAATTTGGGTAAAGTGGATCTAAGCCCTTATGATTCTGTCTAAAACAGAATTACATGCTTTTCTCATGGCATTAATGGATTTTACAGAACCTCTCAACATAGTTACTGATTTGCAATATGCATTGTTTTTTATATTGAAACTGCTGAATTTATACCAGATGATTCAGAATTTACTTTTTTATTTATTCAGTTAAAGGAAATAATCAGGAATAGGATTCATCCCATATACACAACATACATATGATTCCATATGGGTCTGCCAGGCCTTCTAGCAAAATGTAGTGCAGACTATTGATTGGAAATGTGCTGGAGGATTCAAAATTTCATAAAAATCATCATGTTAATAGCAACAGTTTTAAAAAAGGTTTTCCATCACATGGCAGCTCACCAAGGAAATTATAAGAAAATGTCCTACTTGTTCTTCATGCAACATAACACAACTACCTGCAGGAAGTAGCCCAAAGGGTACTCAAAGAAATGAAATATGGCAGAGGGATACATTCCATTCTGTAGAACTTGGAAAACTAAAATACTTACAGCACACCATCAAACCTATTCAGGTTTTCAATTGGCAACTGCTTTGAGTTTGGAAAAGGTCGATTCAGTAATCACACATTTACTAGAAGTTTTGGTCATCATGACGTTGCAGCATATGTCTCTAAGAAAATGTAAGTTTTTGCTTATTATGAGACAAATTATTATTATTATAAGACGTATTACAGGTATAACACAATCCTTCAAGGCAGGCAGTTATAAAGACCCATAGAAATAGAATGCTAATGCTCCATTAACTTTGAATTTTCTAAATGCTACGGATAAAGGAACAACAGCAGTGGGGAGACTTTGGATAATAGGAAAAACTTCAGAATTATATCAGCCAATATAATTTAAAGATATGTTGACCTCGAAATAGAAAACAGGCAATGCATTATGTTGGGGAAAAGGTTTTACTTTTGCTTCTGCGGGAGAATGTTAAGGGAGAGACGGCCTGCTTTTCATCCTGGCCACCCAGCTAGCTTACACCCTAAATAATCACACAGAAACTGTATTCATTTAAACACTGCCTGGCCCATTAGCTCTAGACTCTTATTGGCTAACTCTCACATCTTGATTCAACCCATTTCTAATAATCTGTATGTCACCACGAGGTCGTGGCTTACCGGGAAAGCTCCATGTCAGCTCTCTCTCTGCCTTCTCCTTCCTTCCTCCCAGAATTCAGTTCTGTCTACTCTACCTGTCTAAGTGCTGCCCTATCAAAAGGCCAGCACAGTATCTTTATTCAACCAATGAAAGCAACACATAGACAGTAGAAAAGAAAGAAAGATACATCAGAGAAGAAAGCTAAGGATGCCATCAAAATTGATAAAGATTTGATTTGAACAAAAAAGACCTATTAATTAGAAGAGATGGTAGTTCATCAGGCAGCATTATTGTTTAATCTAAACTAACTTTTAAAACTAACAAATGTTTTTCATTTGTTATATCAGATACAACATGCCCAAAGAGAATCTCCCCAAAATTAGGGTTCAGGAAGGGTTTTGTTTCTGTCCTTTCAGGAGAATAAAGGCATCTAGCTAAGAAAAATGAGACATCTGAAGAAAATGGACAAATCATTCACAAAGTCCCAATAAAAAGAATAAATTGTTATATTGATATATCACATTTCCAACAGGATAAAATTTTATCTATCTTCCCAAATGTATGTTTCTGCTGTTCTTTTTTTAATATAATTTTAATTGATTTTTATTGAGCTCTACATTTTTCTCTGCTTCCCTCCCTGCCTCTCCCCTTCTTCTTTAACCTTCCCCCAAGGTCCCCATGCTCCCAATTTATTCAGGAGATCTTGTCTTTTTCTACTTTCATTGTGTCTCATAAATTTGGGTATGTTGTGTGGCCATTTTCATTGAATTTTGGGAAGTCTTTAATTTTTGTTTTTATTTCTCGTTTGACCCATTGATGATTCAGGTGAGCACTGTTTAATTTCCAGGTGTTTGTGTATTTTCTGGAATTAGTATTGCTGTTGACTTCTAGTTTTAAACCATAGTGATCTGATAAAGTAAATTGGGTTATTCCATTTTTTTTTTGTATTTTTGAGGTTTGTTGTGTTATTGAGTATGTGGTCAATTTTTAAGAAGGTTCCATGAGGTGCTGAGAAGAATGTATATGCTTTTCTGTTTGGATGGAATATTCTATAGATATCTGTTAAGTCCATTTGAGTCATAACATCTGTTAGTTCTCTTATTTCTCTGTTCATTTTTTTTTGTCTGACTGACCTGTCCATAGGTGAGATGGGTGTGTTGAATTCTCCCACTATTAGTGTGTGGGGTTTAATGTATGATTTAAGCTTTAGAAGTGTTTCATTTACATATGAAGGTGCCCTTGTATTTGGGACATAGATGTTCAGTATTGAGATTTCCTCTTGATGGATTTTTCCTGTGACTAATATGAAATGACCTTCTTTGTCTCTTTTGACTATTTTAGCTTGAAGTTTATTTTGTTCGCTATTAGGATAGCTACACCCACTTGTTTCTTAGGTCCATTTGACTGGTATATTTCTTCCCAACCCTTTACTCTGAGGTTGAGCTGTGTTTCTTGTATGCAGAAGAAGGATGGATTCTGTTTTCATATCCAATCTGTTGGCCTGTGCCTTTTTATAGGTGAGTTGAGTCCATTTACATTAAGGGATATTAATGACCAGTGATTGCTATCTCCTGTTAATTTAGTTTTCATTGTTGGTTATGTTAATTTGTGCATCCTTCCCTTCTTTGTGATTTACTGCTATGAGACCATCAATTGTCTTGTGTTTCTGTTGGTGTAGTCAGCGTCCTTGGGTTAGAGTTTTCCTTCTAGTATTTTGTGTAGGGCTGGGTTTGTGGCTAGGTATTGGTGAAATCTAGATTTTTCATGGAATATCTTGTCCTTCTGTGGTGATTGAAAGTTTTGTTGGGTTTAGTAGTCTGGGCTGGCATCCGTAGTCTTGTAATGTCTGCATAATGCTTGACCATGACCTTCTGGCTTTTATTGTCTCCAGGGAGAAGTCAGGGGTAATTCTGATAAGTCTACCTTTATATGTTACTTGGCCTTTTTCTTTTGAAGCTCTTAGTATTCTTTCTTTACTCTCTATGTTTAGTGTTTTAATTATTTTGTGGTGAGAGGACTTTTTATTTGGATCTAGTCTGTTTGGTATTCTGTAAGCTTCTTGTATCTTTATAGGCATATCTTTTTTTAGGTTGGGAAAGTTTTCTTCTATGAGTTTATTAAATATATTTTCTGTGCTTTTGAGTTGAAATTTTTCTCCTTCTTCTATGCCTATTATTCTTAGATTTGGCCTTTTCATGGTGTCCCATATTTCCTGGATATTTCGGGCTAAGCTTTTGTTAGATTTAATGTTTTCTTTAACTGATGAGTCTGTTTCCTCTATTGTATCTTCAGCACTTGAGATTCTCTCTTCCATCTCTTGTATTCTGCTGTTCATGCTTGCATTTGTGGTTCCTGATTATTTTCTCAAATTTCTGTTTCTATAATTCACTTAACTTGTGTTTTCTTTATTGTCTCTATTTCAGTTTTCAAGTCCTGAATAGTGTTTTTCATATGTTTGATTTCTTTTTCCTGGCTTTCTTTAAGTGATTTGCTGATGTCTTTCAATTTTTTGTTTGTCTTTTCCTCCATTTCTTTAATGGACTTTCTCATTTCCTCTTTAAGAGTTTCAAACATTCTCTTGAAGTTATTTTTTAGGTCATTTTATTCTGCTTTATCCTGTTGTTTAGGTCTTGCTGCTGTAAGGTCTTAAGGTTTTACTGGTGTTGTGTTGCTTTTCGCATTGTTGCATGTGTTCTTACCCTTTCTACTCATCTTTTCCTCTAATAGGTGTGGTTGGAGCTGTCTGAGATTCTGTTGATTAATCTTTTAGGTACCAGTGAATCCAGAGCTCAGATGGTTGTTCCTTGTGGTACAGTGTCACAGTTCTAGTTACCCCTTTGGTTATTCCGTGTTCCTGGAGATAGCACAGCACTCCTGTACTTTGGTCTGCTCCATTGGAGTTTGCTGTCTCAGGCCTGCTTTTGCCTAGGTTTCCAGCTTTGCCCTGTTTCTATAAATCCTGGTCTAGAACTTCTCCTGCAGAAGTTCCTGGCTTATAGTTGGACCTGTAAAGGTTTCTGGCTCCAGTCTACTGTCTCAGAGGTCCCAGGCTCAGGTGTACCCAGAACTGCAGAGGACCTGGCTCAGGCTTACTCCCTTAGAGGGCCCAGACTCATGCTCAGACCCACAGAGGTTCCAGGTTCCTACTTACTCCCTTTGATGTCCCAAACCAATGCTTGGACCTCTGGCTCAGGCCTACTCCCTCTGAGGTCCCAGACTCACGCATCACCCCACAGAGATCTCTGGTTCCTGCCTACTCCCTCGGAGGTCCCAGATTCACAACCCTGACTGGCAGAGGTCCTGGCTCAGGCCTAGTTCCTGGGAGGTCTTAGACTCACACACAGACCCACTGGGGTCCTGGCATAGGTCTACTCTTTTGAAGGTAACATATTCATGTCCCAACCCTCAGTGGACTCTGGCTCTGGCTCTGGTTCACTCCCTCAGCATTTACCCCCCTGTACCTGTTCTGGTGGAGATTGCTGACTATGGATCAAGTGTTTGGCTTAATCCTAGTCCGCCAGAGTCCTGGGACATGATTGTCTCCTGGCGTCTGCTCCTGTGGAGCTTGCTTCCTCCTCTGGGTTTTTATTTAATAAGACCAATTAGGATTTCATTATATGCTCCAGCAAGTATTGATTGTTCCTCTTCCACATGCCAGGCTGGGTCCTTTTCTTCCAGAGCAGTAGCTCTCAACTGTAGACAACTTTTCTTTCCATGGGACATTTGCCAGTTCAAAGATATTACTGGTGTGTGTGTGTGTGTGTGTGTGTGTGTGTGTGTGTATGTACACACTCACGTGTGCATGAGCGTGGTGCTGGCAGGAATGGATGGGTACCAGGGGTACTGGTAAACACCTAACCACAACAAAGAATGGTCAGACACAACAACAGTCACTGTAGCTGAGGTAGGGTGTGCTGCTTGGGGGTCACTGTGGCACCTGAAGGATGAATGCTTTGACTGGCAATCTCTGGTACTAGGCTCTGGAGATTGTTTGCTTGTGGACTGGGCACACACTGGGGGCACATGGAAAGCAAAATAGTTTACATAGCTCACTGAACAGAACAACCTTCGTGAGAAACAGCACAGTTCACAGCCTGGAATGGTGTCAGAACTTTAGAGTCTGAACTTTGATCAGGAGTCACCTACTATATTAACAGAAACCTCCAAGCCTCAGGGCCCAGCCTAGCTCATTTCCCACTGGGCTTCCCTGTGCCCAGTATTGTAAACACATGAACCTACCTCACCTGACGTCTGCTCTTAGCTCATTTTCTGTCGTGGTCCAGTGCCAGTCCAGACCATAAATTATTTCTCCAGACCAGAGGGGAAGTGTGGGAATAATTGAGACAACTCACATGTCTTTACTGGGAGGGAGTTTTTCATTGATCCCTCATGAAATCCTGAGTTCACATCCTGAAAATTCCTCACGTTTATTTTTCAATCAGCCTTATCTACCAAAATATAATCTGAGGGGGAAATTTATTAGCATTCAGTTTCCTAGGTAACCAGGTAAATGGCTATGGTAATCTCCACATCTACCTATGTCAGCACTGTCATGTAGGCTGAATTAACACCTCTTTCCAGGCATCCTCCAAATTACAAAGAAGGGAGCAGGGCAACAGTAGCATATCCTGACCCTTTATTAGGGAGGTGACCACCACCTACGTGGCAGTTGCAAACTATGGCCTGGTATTTTTGGCTGTCATTCAATGTAGAAATATGGGCCTACAATCCATTCTCTCTTATTAGTTTTAATAAACCTGTGTATTTGTAACAGGACAGATTATTATGTCTCCCTTAGGCAAAGACTTCTCCATTTACCCAAATTTATTCATCCTTGGAACAGGCATTTTATTTTAGGCACACTCCTGTCTTAGGCATCTGGGAAGAAGAAGCTTTAAACCTATCACTGACTGTTGATCTCTGTGAAGAAAAGAGATTAAGGGAGAGAGATACCTTTGGGCTCTGTGTCTTGGAGCCATATTTTTTGTCAGGAGAAATAATCATGTTTCATGAATAAACATGTTTTTAAAGACTATAGTTTTCTATTTAAAGGAGAAGAGGATTGCCTGGTTGAAAAGGTGTTTTTTTTTTTTAAGCTAGTTTGGAGCACCTCTTAAGTCTTTTACATTGTCTCAAAATTTAAAATTTTTAACACATGCATTATGTAAAAGATAGCAAATGAAGGAGAAACAAACCCAGGAGGCAATCCTATAAAAACATTTTTTTTTGTTCCTTTGTGTATATAGCATTGCCTCCTGGGTTTGTATCTTCTTCATTTACTATTTCTGCCCTGGGTCAAAGGGATGGGGGAATAGGTTTTAATGAGGTGGGGTCTGGGGAAGGGATTGGTCCAGTCAATGCTGGGGTGCCCAGTGGTTGCTCTTGTCCATTTTCTGAATGTAGGGAATTCTTAGTTGCATGGCTGAGGGCTACACACACTTAATGCCCATTTTTCTCTTCCTTTTTCTTTTGCCTTCTTTTTTCTTTTTGTCTATTTTCTTTCTTCTTTCTTTTCTTTTCTTTCTTTTCCTTCTCATCCTCCTCTGCTTGCTCCTTCTCCTCTCCCTCTTCCTCCTCCTCCTCCTCCTCCTCCTCCTCCTCCTCCTCCTCTTCTTTCAGGGTTTCTTTGTGTAGCCCTGGCTTTCCTGGAACTTAACCACAGACCAGACTGGCCTCAAATTCAAAGAGATCAGCCTGCCTCTGCCTCTGCTTCTCAAGTGCTGGGATTAAAGGTGTGCACTGCCACCACCATTGCCACCACTGCCTGGCTTTCCCATTCTTGTATAATGAAGGTTTTTAGTTTAATTATAGCTTTGGGCGAGGAATATAGCTTAGTGGTAGAGACATCCTTGGCATGTTGGAGGCCCTAGCTCAATCTTCAGAATTGAAACCAACAAGAAAAACAAGCTTGTCTGTTTACCTGTCTGTCAATCATCCATTAAGTCTTGTGTGTGCTCCATCAGTCTGCCCTGCCTTTTTCAGTGTTTCTTCTCTAAAAAAAATAGTTTGAGTATTATGCAAATTTGTTTTCAAAGAGATGTTTGTCTTAAGGAGTGACTGTGCATGGGTCTGTTCTCTGTTACCTTCAATTTTTGTCTTCTATTTCCAAGTTGTATATCCAAAAGGCAATTAAAAAAAGAAAGTCTATAGATGTAGGTTAAGTCCATTTGAGTCATAACATCTGTTAGTTCCCTTATTTCTCTGTTAATTTTTTGTCTGACAGACCTGTCCAGTGGGAAGGGAAAAGATCTTCACCAACCCCACTTCAGACAGAGGTCTGATCTCCAAAATATACAAAGAACTCAAGAAACTGGTCATCAAAATACAAATAATCCAATAAAAAATGGGGGTGCAGACTTAAACAGAGAACTCTCAACAGAGGAATCTAAAATGGCTGAAAGATGCTTAAGGAAATGCTCAGCATCCTTAGCCATCAGAGAAATGCAAATCAAAACAACTCAGAGGTTCCATCTTACACCTGTAAGAATGACCCAGATGTAAGATGAAAACGTATGAGGAGAGGATGTGGGGTGTAGGGCCCATGGGTCTACCCCTGCTCCCGGGATTCATTTTGAGGATGGTTTCTGGCCAGCCAGCATTTCTCTGTTTGTTCCTGTGCTCCCTCTGCCCTGCCTGGTGATTAGCTATAGGGCATTGTTTACTCCATCTTGGGTGTGGCAATTTACCACCTGCCTGGGGGAATTCCTTGTGCAGCAGTTAGGTATATAAGGATTTTCCTAAGCTTGAGTAAACATCATTTGGCTGATCTTCTTTCGAATGACCCAGGTCTCTTGTGTGTTCTTTCAATCTCCAGGCCGGTATAGTGGCACACCAACTGTACTGAGAATAACGCAGGTGTTACAGTGGGGCAAAGGGAACACTCATGCATTGCTGGTGGGAATGCAAGTTGATACAGCCCCTTTGGATGTCAGTGTGGTGATTTCTCAGAAAATTAGGAAACAACCTTGAGACCCAACCATTTTTGGGTATATACCCAAGGATGCTCAATTGTACCATAAGGACATGTGCTCAACTATGTTCATAGCAGCATTGTTTGTCATAGCCAGAACCTGAAAACAACCTAAATGCCCCTCGACCAAAGAATGGATAAGGAAAATGTGTTACATTTACACAATGGGGTACCACACAGCAGACATCTTTAAATTTGCGGGCAAATGGATGGATCTAGAAAATATCATATTGAGTAAGGTAACCCAGACCCAGAAAGACAATTATCATATGTACTCACTCTTAAGTGGCTTTTAGACATAAAGCAAAGAAAAACCAGGTTAAAATTTATAATCCCAGAGAACCTAGACAATGAGGACCCTAAGAGAGACATACATGGATCTAATCTACATGGAACATAGAAAAAGACAAGATCTCCTGAGTAAACTGGGAGCATGGGAAAGGGTAGAAGAGTCAGGAAGAGAAAGGGAGAGGAACAGAGAAAAATACATAGCTCAATAAAAACAATAAAAATATTAAAAAATTGAAGATTAGAAATAAAACCAAAATAAAAATAATTCCTCAATAGTTATACTTAATGGTCAACGTTGAAAACTGCTCCATATTATTAACTTGCTCTCTCTCAGGAGACATAATGTAAATTATTCATTAAATATTGAGAAGTCCTCAATAATAAAAACAATAATGGTATGTACTCACTCATAAGTGGATACTAGTCATAAACAAAGGGCAACAATGAGCCTATAGCTCAGGATCCTAGAAAAACTAAGTAATAAGGTGAACCCCAAGAAAAAACATATGTAGACCCACCTGGAAATTGTAATCAGACAAAAAATTTGGGAGCAGGGGGAGGGGGTGGGGGGAAGAAGGAGGGTGGAGGAGAACTTGAGGCAATGGGATAGTCGTGATGGAGGAAGGACAGATATGAGAGCAAGGAAAGAGATATCTTGATTGAGGGAGCCATTATGGAGTTAGCAAGAAACCTGGCTCTAGAAAAATGCCCAAGACCCCCCCAGGGATGAACCCAGCTGAGACTCTAAGCAATAGAGGAGAGGGTGTCTGATCTGACCTTACCCTGTAGTCAGACTAATGATTATCTTAAATATCACCATAGAACCTTTGTCCAACAACAGATGGGAACAGAGGCAATGACCCACATCAGAGCACTGGACTGAGATCCCAAGATCCAGTTGAAGAGTGGAGGGAGTGAGAGTATGAGAAAGGAATTAAAGACCATGAGGGGGTCATCCACTGAGACAGTTTGCTTGAGCTAATGGGAGCTCACCAATTCCAACTAGACTGGGAGTGAACGAGCATGGGAACAACCAAGTCCCCCAGAAGGGGGTTGACAGCTGGGGCAGACTGAGGGGCCACTGATAGAGACACTGGGATGTGTCTCTACTGCATATACCGGCTCCATGGGATCCTATTCTCTTTGGATGTAAACCTTGCTCAACCTAAATGTAGTAGGGAGGGCATTGGACTTTCCACAGGGCAGTGTTCATGGCACTTCCATAGGGTTGGAGGGGTGGGGGAGGGTCCGTGGAGGGAAAGGGAGGGGACTGGGAGGAGGGAAGGGAGTGGGAATTTGGATTGGTATTAATAATAAAAAAGGAAATAAAAAAGTAATAAAAAAGGAAAAAAATAAAATAAAAATAAAACTGTAGAAAAATCAATAAAAACAATTTATTTTTTAAGGAAAGAAAGTCTAATTTTGAGGGGAAAGCTCAGGCTGTTGGCGTCAAGTCCATGAAGAGATCTTGGGGAGCAGATGTTTATCCCTCTTCCCCACACCCCAGCTTGACCCAGACAGTTCTTCCTTTATGAACGTTCCTCTCAACAGATGTTCCTTCTTTTGTGGGTTGTGGGCACGTGCTCCGAATAAACAATGGGCATCTCTGAGACTGGACTTCATAACATGAGGCCAGGTGTTCTGACATGCTGGGGAGTCTCCTTTCAGCCGGGCTCTCCCCCTTCTATTCCCACTTGCTGGTTACAGGCAGTGGACAGGAAAGGTTAGGTCAGTGCAGAGAAGGACTTCCAGAGGTGGTCTCTGCTCTCCTGGGCATGACCTTGGTCTTGGACTTTGAGCTCAGGAACCTGCCATCTGTCCTGTTTGCCCCTTTAATTGGGCATCAGATCCTATTTCTCCTGGGTTTTCTGGTCCTGAGAGTCACTCCTGGTTCCTGTGGCCTTGAATAGCTGCCTGGTATCTTCTGTCCCCAGTAAGTGAGTTGACTGAACAGGATGTGATCCTGCCTTGAATCTGACAGATCTAGCATGTCCTTTTCCTGACTCTATGTATCAGTTAGCAGGAGCTCACTGCCCCACCCTGGGTTGGGTGAGCTGAGTGTGTGTGTGTGTGTGTGTGTGTGTGTGTGTGTGTGTGGTATGTGTCGGGGTTGGGGTGGGGTTGAGGGTGAGGAGGGTGGGGATGGGAGTTGGGGAGTGCCATCTAGTACCCAGTTGGCTTTTATCCTGATCCCTATTGCTTGTCTCTGCTCACTTCCCTGCCATCGGGGATGCACACACCTGGCAAGGGAACTTTCCACTTTTCCTGATCGCAGACTTGGGGATTGTGCTCCATCAGCCTGTGTGACTGGCCTCCCTTGGGTTCGGACAACACTTTCCTTTGCTTCTGGTAAGAGGGAATTACCTGAGCCCATGTCTGAAGCTGCAGGGTGAAAGGGTGGGTGAGATGGATGACAGAGGTTTTGGTAAAGTTACATAATCTCAGGGTAAAACCAGGACCATGAGCTTGAGTGTCTCCAGACTGAACTTTGAAATAACTGATGACCAGCTTTCCTGCTAGTCACACAGCATGCAAAGGTTAAACCCTGGACTCTGGAAACCACAGTCCTTGGGTGCTGGTTATTAAGTTAGTTTGTATTTCCCACTGCCCAACTAAAGGAGGGTGGGGTGGTGATGTTCCAGACCAGATCTATGTGGTCTAGATGCCACGTTGACATACCAGATGAACTCAGGGTCTTTATAATTTCAATATAGAGATAAAAACACACTATCCAATGCTGAGAAAGATCTGGGCTTGTCACAGCCCTTATAGCTCAGCCTGAATGAGTGGCTATTCAGAGAGCACACTTGCTCTGGGAGAGGAGACGGGTCCTTTGAAATATAAGCTGACTGTGCTCGTCATTGGCCATCTAGTGATATTTCAAGCTGGCTTCCCAAACTGGTTAGCCATCTGTATTCTGTACTGAGTAGGGAAAGAACCTGCAGACCCAGCTATGGTAAGACTAAAACAGAGCTTTTGACGAAATTATATAAAGCAAGAACATGGCTGCTTCAATGTACGTACTCACGGAGACAGGAACTTGGGCACATTAATTCAACCCTGCACCTCAGGTCTCTCCATTGACACCACAGAGGCTGATATTATTATTTCTCTGGGTGCACATGAGGACGATATGGTCGCACCTTTCCTCGTGACACCAGCGACAATTATTGCAGCATTACCTCTCCTTTTCTTAGTACTCTGCTGAGTTTTGCTTGGTTATGGAAAGAAATAAAAAAGCTTCTCAAATTATAAAATAACTTGGTCTTAAGAATAATTTCCAATCAGCAAGATATATATATATATATATAGGGGCTCAGTAAAATGGCAAAATAGAGGACAGACTTTGGGGCACAGTGGTGACTGTGCTGACTCAGGTTTGGGTTCTCTTCCATGTAGCTCGTTCCCTCTGTCTAAACTCCCTTCCCGGTGTCACTGTTCAAGGCTGTCTATTCTCTCTCTTGCAAGACCTCACTTCTCTGATCCCTAGGGTGTGTTAATTGCTATGTGTTAGCTCTGCAAGTCCCTCTTTTAATCGCCTGTGTCTCTTGTAATTTTTTATGTATGTTGTGTTTTGCTGACTGAGTATTCCCAATTTCTCTGGGGAGCAGTACATTTATCAGGCTCCCCTTTGATCCACTTCTGGGAGTTCCTTCTTCCAGATTAGCTGGGCTGTCATTCTTGTTTAACAAGGGCAGGGTCACCTGGTTGGCTGCCTCTGTAGGCGCAAGTTACTTTGATTATTCATTATTGCCTCTCTCTTATTTGGATTTTATTCAAATTCTTCTCAGAGTTTCAGTTGGAGCCTCTGTATCACAATCTACTTCTTTGTTGTCCGTTCTCCTAGGCTATTAAAAAAGGGGGTTGAGAAGGATCCGGAAGTGCGAACTAGTTCTTGTAGACCAGGCTGGTCTCGAACTCACAGAGATCCACCTACCTCTGTCTCCCAAGTGCTGGGATTAAAGGCGTGTCCCACCACTGCACAGCTAAATGCATATTTCTTAAAATTTTAAACTATTTCAGGTTGTGGAAAAGTCAGGGAGCTGCAGACAAGCTGTGTGTGAGCATGTCCCTGTCACATGGGCGGTACCTGCTTGTGACTTATAAGGTGAGATAGTAAAAAGTGAGTTGGCTATAAAGTATCACCGTTCAATTTTCTCCCAGCCTTTTACGCTTTCTTACTGCTCTGGCTTCTTCCTCCATCCTTCCTGTGTGTGTCCGTATCTCTATGTGTGAGTCGGTATCTCACGTCACTACCATTATGCTTTTTTAAATCTGCCGATATTAAGCTGGAGTCCTAATTTCTGCATTTTCATCACTATTGCTGAATATCTAGATGTTTTGTATTTTTATATAAAACGCAGTGGTAGGCATTCCTGGTCTGTCTCCTCTTGCACAACTGTGTGATTTCCTGTAGATTAAGGATCTGCCAATATGAGTGTAATTAACTTCCAGGGCAGTTCTAGATTGGTCTTAATCTGTCCTTGATCCTGAAGGATGCTACTTGAGAGGGTAGGGGCTGCACTAAATCACACTCCCACCAACCATATGGTTCAGTAACTCAGTTTCTGGTTCCCCATAGCTTGGCCATGTCTTAGACTCACTGGACCTTTACATTTGTATTAATAGAAAAAGTAGTAATTGTGTCTCATTGCTTTAAGATGTATTTACCTAAGCTGGGTGGTGGTGCACATTGTTACACGCGGAACTCAGGATTCAGAGGATGGCGGATCTATGTGAGTTCAAGGCCAGTCTGGTCTGCAGAGCAAGTTCCAGGATGGCCATGGATACACAGAGAAACCCTGTCTCAAAAAACCAAAGAAGACGAAGAGGAGGAAAATATGCATTTATCTGATTCTAGCATAGCTGGCAGTGTTTTCATTAATATATAGGTATTAGCTTATGATTTGTCTGTCCCTTGTTTATCAGTCTGCCATCATCATCTATTGATTGATCTATCCATCTTTCAACTCTCTTTGTTTTTTTATCACCTATATTTTCTTGTCTATCATTTATCCATGACCTATATTAGTCTTCTATAATCTATTTACCTATCACTTGCCTGTTTTCTTTTCAAAATATATATTCTTATATATCATCTAATATCTATCTGGTATATCTATCAATCAGCTGGTAATTTATCTATTATCGATCCATCTCTATCACTTATAAGTAGTCTAGCATGCATGTTTTCATCAATCTATCATCTATCTTCTATTTATAATTTATATTATTTACATAACTTGTATATCTTTTTGGTATACCTATTATCTATCTGCCATCTATCTTTGATTTAAAATCACATATCATTTCTCTATCACCTACCATATATCTATTTATAATCTATTATCTATCCCCTATCTATGTATTTATCTATCTATCAACTATCTATCATCTACATATCACCAATCATCTATCTATTTCTGTCTCTTTGTCACTGTGACCAAGTACTTGGCAAGATAGAAGTAACTTGAGATGGAGAATTGCCCTGGGATCACAGGGGAGAAGGTACAGTCATTACAGCAGGGACAGCATGGAGTCAGGACCAGCTCCTCTCTCTGGCAGCAGGAAGATGAGGTAACTAGTCAAGCCACACCAACCAGACAGCATAGAGCTCAGGCGAGAAGGAGACCAGGCTACAAAATAAAGGGCTGCCCCCACCGTATCCAGTTA
Source organism: Arvicola amphibius (assembly GCF_903992535.2). Lineage (NCBI taxonomy): Eukaryota > Metazoa > Chordata > Mammalia > Rodentia > Cricetidae > Arvicola > Arvicola amphibius. The sequence continues at coordinate 2,201,035 of NC_052056.1, read as the reverse complement.
TGCTTCTACATCAAAGGGCCCATTTCCTCCACAAGACCAGGCCAGAAATTGAGAAGCATTGTAGTCAGGAGCTGTGGGCAGGCCTGCTTTTCGTCCCGCCCAGCTACTGCATGGTTAGCTTTACACCTGAAATAACAACACACAAACTGTATTCATTTAAACACTGCCTAGCCCATTAGTTTCAGCCTCTTACTCACATCTTGATTAACTCATATTTAATAATCTGTGCAGCACCACGAAGTGGTGCCTTACCGGAAAGATTCTACCATATGTCCATCTTGGGCTGGAGCTTCATCACATCTGTCTCAGAGACGAGAGGCATGACATCTGCCCCAGAGAGGCGAGGCATGGCGATTGCCTGAGGCATCTGCCTGAGCCATCTACCTCACTTCCTTCTTCCTGTTCTGTCTACTCCACCCACATATGTTCTAACCTATTAGGCCAAGCAGTTTCTTTATTAATTAACCAATGAAATCATCAGATAGATAGAAGACACACCTACATCATTTCCCCTTTTTCTGTTTAAACAAAAAGGAAAGGCTTTCACTTTAACATAATAAAATTACATATAACAAAACAGTTATCAAGCAAGAATTACAGTTACAATATTTATATCTATTTTATCTTTTATCATATCTAAGGAAAACCATAACTATCTATCTATTCTTCAACTTCATCAAAGACTCTAGGAGGATATAATATTACCTAAGTAAACAAGAAATGAGCAACTTCCAAACTCTAGAAATGACAGAGACAACTTGCTGCCTGGATAGTCATCCAAAGTTCCTCTGCACGGTTGGGGCATCCATCTTTGGCCTACAGGCCCATAGTTTCCAGCAGACATTTCCATGATGCAGGAAATTTCAAAGGCAGTTCAGTCAGTATCTGCTGTGTCCTGCAGAATGTCTCGCAGACTCTTTCATGAAACAGGAACCCCGAAAGATCATCTCACCTTTAGGCAAGTTCAGCAGTTCTCTCTCTGAGAGTTCTCTGTGTCCAGTTTATGCAATAGTCCAGGCAAGAGAAGTTTATTGCCCAAATGGCTATCAAACTCCATAAGGAGCCTCTTTGATGCCCATCTTCCTCTTAAAGTAGCTAGTGCTGCCAGGAGCAGATGTGTCTCATTGTCATGAAAAGTCCTAAGTTATTAAAACATTTAAATGCCATATTCTGTAGTCTTTGAAAGATATTAGGAATGCCTATCTAACTGAAATATATCTCTCTATATCTAGAAAATCTAACTAACATGACTACAAGCTTGACTATTATCGATGATTATTCATTAACAACCTGTATTTCCTAATTATACATTACATTTTTAAATGAACTACTCAATCACAATACCTTAATCAATATCAGAAATACATATACATATAATAAAATTGACCTTAAAATCCATATGAATGCAAATTATTCATATCTATATCATATCCCCCTTTAAATATAAAAGAACATTTATAAACAATATTTGGAAATATGGGCACAGTTTTTTCTCTCCAAACTGCTTCATGCTGAATGGGGGCACTGTTATTTAGGTCTTTCATGGTATAACCTGTGTGTCAGGTTCATCTCAGTCAGCAGTTGAGCAAAGTAATTTTTTGGAGTCACCTCTCCAGAGGCAGTCTGGTCCAAGGCTCCAGTGGGAACAACTGAGTTGGGGGATGGTTGTGCCGAGGCCTCATTTTCATTCAAAATATCACACTAGTTAGAAGTTCAGCAACCATGAAAGGTCACCATCACATTTATCGAAAATACATTCTCTTAAATGGTTAGGGTTTCTGTTGCTGTGATGAAACACCATGACCAAAAGCAGCTTGGGGACAAAAGGGTTTATTTTGTTCACAGTTTTTTATTATAGTTCATCATCAAGAGCAGTGAGGACAGAAACCCAAACAGGACAGAAACCTGGAGACGGGAGCTGATGCCGAGCCATGGAAGAGTGTTGCTTACTGGCTCTCTCAGCCTTGCTTTCTTATAGAACCCAGGACCTCTGACCCAGAGGTGGCACCACCCAGAGTGGGCTGGTCCCTACCCTACAAATCACTAAGAAAATGCCTTACAGCCAGATCTTATGGAGACATTTTCTCAGTTGAGGTTCACTCTCTTTGGATAACTCTTGTTTGTGTCAAGTTGACATTAAACTAGCCAGTACAATGGTGGCTATTAAATTTCTTTCAGTCTCTCAGTCTTTCAGTTTCTCAGTCTCTCTCTCTCTCTCTCTCTCTCTCTCTCTCTCTCTCTCTCTGTGTGTGTGTGTGTGTATGTATGTGTAGGTGTAACTTTTATGTGTGTCTGATTCTGGCCTCTTGATCTTTCCCCTAATGTATCTTTGTGCCAGTTTTCTCAGATAATATGCAGGTCAGCTTGTTCCTCTTATGAAGAACATTTAGCTGTAGGTATTAGATGCCATGCCACATGGGCCATCTTAGAGCTTTTTAAAATGTTGTTTGGGGATCCAACTTGGGTCTTATGCTTGCTTAGAGCTTTACCAGCTGAGCTGTCTCCCCAATCTTTTAGGAAATAGTCTTCACAGATTAGGAAAGAGTAGACCATGGTTGTTCCTGTGGTCTTTTTTGACTCAAAGCAGGCAGTTGTAACCTTTGGCAGGGTAATTAAATGAACAGTCCAGAGAACACAGGATTTCCATGGGTTGAGCATTGCTCCACTGTGGAATGATGGCTATATAGAAAGGGACCCCCACTCTGTCATATGGGAGGGACCCCCACTCTGTCATATGGGCCTGAACTCTTCTCAGACCCCCACCATGCTTTCCTGTGGCATCAGTAACTCTAATAATAAATTGCTCACCCAAAAGGGCAGTTTGCCTCAGTGTTTCCCTCGGGCAAACTGAGAGGTTTTCAATACAATGAGTAGGCAGTCTCAGCTTTTCTTATCAAAACACCTGTTTGCCCAAGTCAACCTGGGGTAAACTGAGTTGTATGACAACAATGCTCTGTGCCTCTATGTAGGAAGAGAGAGCTGCTTGTTGGTTCCTGGCTGCTTAGCCCTGAAATAATCACACAAAACTGTATTAATTAAATTAGGGCTTGGCCCATTAGCTCTAGCTTCTTATTGGCTAACTCTTACATATTAATTTAACCCATCTCCATTAATCTGTTTATCACCATGTGGCTGTGGCTTACTGGCTAAAATTCTGGCATCTGTCAACTGTGGGGTTACATGGCTTCTCTCTGACTGCACCTTTTTTTTTCTCCCAGCATTCAGCTTAGTTTTCCACACCTACCTCTAAGTTCTGCCCTATCAACAGGCCAAGGCAGTGTCTTTTTATTCATTAATGGTAATCACAGCACACAGAGGGAAATCCCACATAATCTCCCCTTTTCTGTTTAAATAAAAAAGTTTTAACTTTAACATAGCAAAATTACATATAACAAAACAGGTATCAGGCAAGAATTACAGTTGCAATATTTATATCTACTTATCTGGTGAGGGATGGAGATAGAGACAGAGACCCACATTGATGCACTGGACTGAGTTCCCAAAGCCCAGATGAAGAGCAGCAGGAGGGAGAACATGAGCAAGAAAGTCAGGACCATGAGGGGTGTGTCCACCCACGGAGACAGTGGGACTGATCTGATGGGAGCTCACCAAGGCCAGCTGGACTGGGTCTGAACGAGCATGTGATCAAATCGGACTCTCTGAATGTGGCTGACAATGAGGGTGGACTGAGAAGACAATGATAACAACACTGGATTTTGATTCTACTGCATATACTCGCTTTTTGGGAGCCTAGTCTGTTTAGATGCACACCTTCCTAGACCTGGATGGAGGGGGGCCTTGGACTTCCCACATGGCAGGGCACCCTGACTTCTCTTAGGACTGGAGAGTGAGGGGGAGGGGGCGTGGGAGGAGTGAGAGGGAAAAGGGAGGATGGGAGGAGGTGGAAATGTTAAATAAATACATTTTTAAAAAAGAAAAACCATAAGTTCTTCAATTCCATCAAAGAATCCAGAAGTATATATTACCTAAGTAAACAATAAGTTCTAAAACTCTGGAATTGACAGAGACATTTCTCTGCCTGTAGAGTCACCCAAAGTTCTTTGTACCATTGGGTCATCCATATTCAGCCTACAGGCCCATAGTATCAGCAGACTTTTCCATGAAGCAGGAAATTTCAAAGACAGTTTGACTTATGTTGGAATTTTGTCAGTCATGTTTTTCTGTGCCCTGCAGAATGTGTATCAGACTCTTTCATGAAGCAGGAACCCCAAAGGATCATCTCACCTTTAGGCAAGTTCAGCAGTCATTTCTCTGTGGTTCCTGCTTGTCCAGTTAAGCAGTCTAGGCAAGAACAGTTTTTTTGCCCAAATGGCTAGGAATCTCCATGAAGAGCCTCTTCAATGCCCATCATCCTCTTGAAGTAGATTGGTGTTGTCAGGAGCAGCTGTGTCTCATGTCATGAAAAGTTTTAACTTCTTAAAACACTTTAAATGCCATATTCTGTAGTCTTTCAAAGGCTTAAAGAATGCCTATCTATCTGATATACATCTGTGTACATCTTGAAAATATATCTAACATGACTACAAGCTTGACTATTATAGATGATTACCTATTAACCTGCATTTCTTAATTTTACAATACTTTTTAAAATGAGCTGCACAAATACAATACCTTTATCAAGAGCAGAAATATATACATAACAAAATTGGCCTTAAGTTTGTATCAATAAACCAAGATCCATACCAATGCAAAAATCTTTAGAATATCCCTTTTTATATGTAAAAGAACATTTATAAACAATATTTGGGAATATGGGCATAGTTATTCTCTAAACTGCTTCCTATTATTTATTGGGTGAAGTAATGTTTTGAGGGGTGGTCAAATCAACCTTTCAGGGGGTCTTTTTTTTTTTTTTTGGTTTTTCGAGACAGGGTTTCTCTGTAGCTTTCTTAGAGCCTGTCCTGGAACTAGCTCTTGTAGACCAGGCTGGCCTCGAACTCACAGAGATCCGCCTGCCTCTGCCTCCCGAGTGCTGGGATTAAAGGCGTGCGCCACCATCCGGCCCAACTGTCTCCTACATTCCTCCAAACACAACAATGTCAGGGCTGTCAAGCTCTATCCTGCTCCCTGGTACCAACTTCTGTGTTAATTACTTTTCCCTTGCTGTGATGAAACACCATGAGCAATGGATCTCATAGAAGCATACGGTTTTTTCTTATAGTGTCAGAGGGTTAGCATCCATGATGACAGCAAAGACAAGAATGGCAGGAACAGCTAAGAGTTCACACCTTGATCCACAGCCTTGAGGAAGGAAGAGAGCACAGTGGTAATGGTGTGAGTTTTGGAAACCTCAAAGCCCACACCCAGTGACACACCTCCTCCACCAAGGCCATACCCCCAATCCTTCCCAAAGACTTCCACCCACTGATGACAAAGTCTTTAAACAAATGACCCATAGAGGCCATTTTCCACCACAGGGCCTATCTTTGTCTGCGAGATCTCAGAGGATTCTTAGATGTTTGTTTGTTGTTGAAGACAGGTGAGTCATATGGTTGATTCTGTGCCTCAGTTGTACCCGTGTTAGAAGTCACAAAACTAGGTCCAGGAATGCAGCTCACACACTTGCTCAAGGTCACACAGGGAGAGGGCGAAGCATGAAATAAAATGAAAACAACTTGAACGCTATTATTTTCTTTCCTAGTTATTCCTGAGAGACACAAGCTTCATTTTTGGTAGACAAACCAAGTCCAGAAGATTGTCTTGGAAGGTAGGGTGGAACATTGGTCCCCAGCTGCTCTTCACAAGGAATTCATTTCATCGTGGCTTCTACTCTGTGGCTTAGCCACCTAGAGGGAGCTAAGTTCTTGCTCAGCAAAAGTGAGTGTTTTTCTTTCTCAGTGTTACAACACTAAGACTGGTGATCTCAAAGCTATCACATTCTATGTTTCTTGAATTTCAAGGTAATTGTGCAAATCAGAAAACCAGAGGTGCCTTTGTGTTCATTACTTTTCTCATTGCTATGACAAATACCTAAAGAGAAATGACTTATAGGGTGGGGGGATTTACTGTGGATCCTGACTCGAGGCGATTCTCCTTTGTGGCAGGAACACATACACACCACTGGGAGCAGTTTGCCGCTGTGGTAGCAGGGTGTGAGATTATTGTTCATATCTTGTGGATCAGGAGGCAGAGAGAGGACATGGAGTGGACGATGCTCATCCCCCTTGAGTACTTCTTGTAGCTCGGCCCCATCTCATAAAGGGTTCTACAACCTTTTCCAACAGCACCGTCGCTGCAGACCAAGAGTTCAGACACTTGAGTTGTCAGGGACTCAAAGTGTTAAGAGTTGCTTTTTTAGCATGCTTAATTAGATCAGTCAAGTCTGTGGCCATTTGTTGGGGATCAGTGCCAAAAAAAGTATCTTTTGCCAGGGTAGAGGCCATGGGGATTTAAAAATATAGTAAAGAGTATGAAAACACAACTGAAAATAATAAACTGGAAAACATATAGGATAGTATCCAGAGGGAATTCCAGTGAGCACTAAAATTTGACTGCATTTAATTTCCACTTGCTTTAAAGACCCCTGATGGCAAAAGGTAGGAGTAAGACAGAAAACTCCATTAACACGATACAAGGAAATGAATATACCAGTTGAAGGCTGAAAGCTATATCCATTAAATATTTTCTGGCTAGAACAAAACAAGTCATGCTCACACCCTAGACCAAAACACTCTGTAGGCAAACCACTCCCTGTATACAATCCAAAGTTATCTCCACAAAGGATCTGGAACCATAGTTAGATTTTTAGACTTTTGTTTGAAGCAGTAACATATTTATTTCTCTATTCCTGAAGTACAAGGTCTAGTTATAAGCCACACCTGTTGACAATAAACTTGAGAGAGCAGAACTCCTAGTCTACAGCTAGGTGGGGCCTTTGAGGTGGAGGCAGAACAACCTTGAAAGAAGTATAGGTAAGTTCCAACTCTTTGACCTTTGTCAATGTGGAAATAGGCTCATATTTTTGGGCCTCCACAGCCAGTCATGTGCTTGTACTCAGAATGCACTGCTTCCAGACCTGTGCTTGCACCCTGAATGCACAGCTGTCAGACCTACAGGCTGTCTAGCTGCATTGTGACATTCCTTGTCATGGAGTCACCAGAGGTCAGAGCTAAGGATCTGTTGGGGGATATGGTCCCATCTGCTGAAGGACAAGGAGTCTGAATACCCCATCAGAGAAGGGCTGGCAGGTCCCAGAGCTTAGAACAGCATCTAGAATCCCAAGGCTGTCTGTGTGGCACTGGGGGACAGCATGGCAGGCTGCCCTGTGTGCTTTACTGTTGGGGCATGGTTTCCATTTCTGTATTCTAAGAGTCCAGACTTCCTTCCTTTCTTTTTCTTTTTTATATTTTATGTATGAGTGTTCTTCATATATGCCTGCATGCCAGAGGAGGGCATCAGATCATATTATAGATGGTTATGAACCTCCATGCGGTTTCTGGGATCTGAAATTGGAATCTATGAAAGAGCAGCCAATGTTCTTAACCTCTGAACCATCTCTCCAGCTTCTCCAGAGTTTTCTAAACCATGGATCTCTTCATCTATCTCACTTACCTGGCACATCAACTCATATTTTTTAAAAGTTCATTTTTAAATTGTGTATATGTAAGGTTTTGTATAATGCAGTACACGTGGTGTATACTGTTTACACAGATTCAAATTCCATTTCCTTAATTATTATTTTTCATTTGTGTGTGGAACTTTTTTGGAAAACTTTAAAAGTTTTTAGTTTATGTGCATGGGAATTTTGACTGCATGTTTATCTGTGCACCACTTATGTGCAGTGCTCACAGAGGCCAGAAGAGGGCATCAGATCCACTGGAACAGCAGATACAGTTGGTTGATTGCAGGAAGTGCTCCTAACTACTGAGCAGTCTCTCTAGCCTGTGTTGAACTATCAAATACTTCTCTGTTAGTTCCTTATAAAATATAAATTCTAGTCCTGGTGCTAGTTTTGGAACACCAGAACAAAGCCATCTAATCTCCGTGTGTTTACGTTATCTGTTACTCCACCCTCTCTCTTGGGAGACCTGGCAGTTTGTCTTTGTTCTTTCAGATGGACTTCATGAAGATGAGGCTGGTTTATGCTTTCATTCTGATGGTGGGCGTTCTTTGCTTGTACTTCAGCATGGAGTCTTTTGAGGAACCACCAATTGTTTTCAAGAAAGGTCATGGGAAGTTCCTTCATCTTCCTGATATAGACTGCAAGCAGAAGCCCCCTTTCCTTGTGCTGCTGGTGACTTCATCTCACAAACAGCTGGCAGCTCGCATGGCCATCCGCAAGACATGGGGTAGGGAAACAGAGGTGTGGGGGAGGCGTGTGAAGACCCTCTTCCTCCTGGGGGCCTCAGACAGCACCTATGAGATGAATGCCATAGCCAAGGAGGGCAAGCAGCACCGTGACATCATCCAGAAGGATTTCAAGGACATTTATTCCACTTTGACCCTGAAGACCATGATGGGCATGGAATGGGTCCACAACTTTTGTCCTCAGGCAGCTTTTGTGATGAAAACAGACTCAGATGTGTTTGTGAATGTTGGCTATCTGACTGAACTGCTTATAAAGAAAAACAAAACCTCCAGGTTCTTCACAGGCTATATAATATCCAATAACCCTCCCTTCAGGAGCAAGTTCAACAAGTGGTTTGTGAGTAAATTTGAATATCCCTGGGATACGTACCCACCTTTTTGTTCTGGTACAGGATATGTCTTTTCTAGTGATGTGGCCAGCAAAGTTTTCAATGTCTCTGAGAGTGTTCCATTCCTCAAGCTGGAGGATGTGTTTGTTGGGCTCTGCTTGGCCATGCTGAAGATCCAGCCTGAGGAACTCCACACTGAACCAACCTTTTTCCCATTTGGCTTAAGGTTCTCTGTGTGCCGCTTTCAGAAAATTGTGACCTGCCACTCTGTGACACCCCAGGACTTACTCACGTACTGGCAGGCACTGGAGAACTCTCAGGAACAGAATTGCTCTTCTGTCTGAGGGGAGCCTGTGGCACAAACTTCCAATAACCTTTGGTTATACTTTAGAAAGATCTGGGCTGGCCTTGCTGGGAACTGTCAGGGGAAGAGAGAGAGGACAGGAAGGCAAAGAGTGCTGTTCTCAATGCCCTGCTTACACTAGAGTGGATGTACACACACACACACACACACATGTCAAGACTCCTTCCCATTTGGCACCCAGAGCAATAACAGATCTCATCTACCAGACTTTTGCACTATGTTCTCTATGTTTGAGACATGCCCTAACCTGCTCATTTCAGAGCTCACTATACATATGAAGCCATGGATGTGATCATTCCCATTTTACAGGTCCAGGAGCAAGTAGCCATGTCTACTTACGTGTCCAAAGATTCCTAGCCTGAGGATGGAGCAAGAATGACAATCAATTGCTATATTAATTCAATTGGTGACCCCCAACTGAGTGTCCCATTATTTGCCAGAGGGCAGTGGTGGAAGAAGCTTAGGGTGGGTGTTTTAAAACAAATAGCATCCTTCAGGACCTTTCCTGGTTCCCCTGCCCCTCCCTTCCCAATCCTTCTACCTTTTAAATGCTAAGTCTGGGATGAACCAGCTTTCTAAGCCATTTCCCCTTACTTGAATGATGTAACTAGGCACTAAGTCTGTTAGCCACTGGGTACCCAATGCATCTTCAATATGAGACATGGTTGCCTGCAGACACTAACGCATCTCCATGTTAGAAGGAAACTGGGTTATATGACCATGTAAATCAGCTTGAGTTTTGCTGTATATGTAGGTTGACCACAGTGCTGAAATCCTAGCAAGGGTGACATCTCCTCTGAACCTTCTGGGACACCTTGTCTCTGCTACGGATGTCTTGATGGATTGATGGTGATCAGCTGCAGCTCTGGAGCACTGCAGACCTCTAAGTTCAAACTCAAGGAGAGCCAGGCACAGGCATGGTCTGGTGTAAGATTTCCTTCTGTTTGTGTGTTGCTTTCATTGGTTAATGAATAAAGAAACTGCCTTGGCCTAGTTGATAGGGCAGAACTTATTTATTTATTTATTTATTTATTTATTTATTTATTTATTTATCTATTTATTTATTTATCTATTTATTTATTTATTCATTCAGTCATCCATTTATGTATGTATGTATGTATGTATGTATGTATGTATGTATGTATGTATGTATATAGTGTTCTCCCTGCATGTATGCCTGCAGGCCAGAAGAGAAAATAAGATCTCACTATAGATGGTTATGAGCCACATGCAGTTGCTGGGAATTGAACTCAGGACCTCTGGAAGAGCAGCCAGTGCTCTTAACCTCTGAGCCATCTCTCCAGCCCCCAGGCATAGCTGTTTTAAACACAAGTAGAAAAATGAATTCTGTGTCCAATTTTTTGTTGTGTTATCATTTTGGGGTTTTGGTGCTGGGATGGAGCCCATGACTGCACAAAGCTCTCCCCAGCCCCTGGTGATTGTTTTGCATCATGCATTCTACTACCTCCCTGCAGGGGTCATGGGGATCAGCTCCTGATGCCTGCAGTTCAAATGCTGTGCTGGGAGATTATGACTGTTAACTTGACACAACCTACAATCACGCTGGAAGAGAGTTTTAATGAGAAATATCTCTTTATTATCCATTGGTGTAGGAAGACTCAGCCCACTGTGGGTGACTCTGCTTCCCAGGCAGGGTGTCCTGAGAAGTATGAGAGGAGGAAGCCAGCTGAGGGCAAGCAAGGATCCATGTGTTTTCCTCTCTCTGTTGGGACCATGGATGCACCCTACTGCTTTAAGTTCCTGCCTCGACTTCCCTGCAATAACAGACCACACCTGGAGTGGTGAGCCAATGAAACCCTTCTTCCCTGAGCTGCTTTTAGTCAGGGTGTTTATCACAGTAACAGAAATGAAGCTAAAACAGATGCTCAGGGCATTACCCACACGGGGTCTCAGACCCTTCTCACCCCACCATGCCCCTGGATGTCATCGCCAGTGCTGCCCCTTTGTCCCAAACAGGTGAGTCCAGAGAGCTGTGATACCCTTCTTACATTCTGCTTTGGGAAATATCAGACGGGGAGAACAGACTCATTTCACTTTGTCACATAGAACAAGAAATACCCTCCGTGACTGGAAGTGACTCATCTGAAACCGAGGTCAAATCTGATTTCCTAAAGGATAAAAAATTGTGGCAAGAAGAGCTGAATGAAGTGGGGCCCGAAACCACCTCCCTGTGAAGGGTTGTGTGGATCTTTTTTTTTTTTTTTTTTTTTTTTTTTTTTTTTTGCACCAGGCTCATCCTCTCCATCATGTGCCTGATGGTCACACAATGGCTGGCTTCAGTGGACCAGCCTTCACGGTGAAACACCTCTTGGAGTACACGCAGGCAACAGAGTCTAACCTGCAGCACAGCTTGCTGTTAGTCCTAGGCCTCTTTCTGACAGAAGTTGTTCGCTCCTGGCCGCTTACGCTGACTTGGACATTGCACTATAGAATTGGCACCCAATGTGGGGTGCCAACTGATAAATGGATTAAAATAAATGCTTAAAAGAAATCCCACACTAGTTTACAATTGAAAAATAGATATTAATTTAGGGCTAAACTCACAAATCAGAATTCTCTGCTTAAACAGTTGACAGAGATCAAATCTAGCAATACAACAATCCAAACAAAGAGCCATCCAAAAGGAGGAAGGGGCCGATGAGGCCATGCCCCAGTAGGTGGGTAACCACAAGCTGTAAGACTTCCTACAGCAAAAAATTAATGCCTGTGTTATTGAATGGTGTTTGAAATTGTCATTTGTCTGTACACCGAGGAGGTTCTATAGGCTGACACCGTGTTTAGGGAGCAGGTATATATATATTTATGATTTGTTAATAATGACATTTATCTTTAATAAAAGTTAAATTATAAGCAGCATAATGCATGTGTGTGGTTCTAGCTTACAGCTTATCTGAAGTTAGCCATATCCATATGTGTGGTCTAAATTCTGCTACCTTTTTTTTTCATTTATCTTTGTGTTTGGAAGTTTTTTTTTTTTTTCAATTTTGCTTTGATTTTGTATGTTTAGAAAAGTATTGAGGAAGAATTTTGCTTATGTCTGAAATATAAGAGGACTTCTTGTTTCAACCATGTTTTGGAAGACACAGAACTCTATAGTTCAAAAGGCTTTCAGGGGCAGTGAGCCTTGGGTGAGTAGTGTGGCATTTTTGGTAATTATAAACGCAGACAGTAGGCAATCATCCTTTGGAATTGCTTTCTCGCTGGAGTACTTTTCTTTTGTTTAAGCCTAAGGAATTAACCTTATGAGATGCGTTTGGCATCTTTGATCATTATTTGTTTTTGAGGTGCAGTTTGGATTCTCAATCTCTTAAATGGAATAAAAGTGGATGAACCAGAAGTCTCCCTTTGACCTTGGCATGTCTGCCACTAATCTCATGCGCAGCCCTGGAAATCTCTGCACCCATGCTCCATACTACTCATCTCTGCAGCCTCAGAAACCAAGTTGTAAGCAGCAGGGAGGGCCACAGGGCTGTGCACACAAGTGCACAGATGCCCGGAGATGGGCAGCTTCCAATGGCTCTACTCATTCTCATCCTCACCCGCAACCTTGCCTTTCCATGACAATATGGAAACTGTGGTCTCCTTGAAGGCTGGTCCTGTCCCATCTGCATGCCTTCCTTGTTGCCTCTCCAGCTAGGCTCCCACTGTTATCTCCCATCTGCAGCTCTAGTACCTCCCTCCTTCTAGAACATTCCCTCAGCACACAGCATGCTCACCCTCTCTACACAGACTGTCTTCCAGATAGCCCTTCTACAAATCTACCTCCTTTCTCTTTTTCTCTTAGTGTAAAAACCCTTCCATAGAACAGCTTTCCCCATTTTATCTGTCTCCAGCTTGCTCCCCTCATCCCACTGTATCCTGACCATTCCGGTGGAGCAACCACACCCTCCCTCTGGTAACTACTCCTACCCCATGGGAGGGCAGAATTCAGCCTGCTATTTCTGCCCCTCCAAAGTCTTGTCATCTCTGCATTCTTCTGCTTTATGACAATCAGTGGTCTGCATCGGATTATTAAGAAGCCAGAGGAGGTGGTAGGGCCATGGTTTGGTGAACATAGTGCTTGCTACATGAGCAAGAAGACCTGATTTTAAATCCTAAGAACTTATCTAAAGCTGGGAACAGAAACATGTTATCCCAGTCTCCCTACTGTGAGATGGGAGGTGGATACTCCCTGGAAATTTGCAGGACAGGGGGCCTGGTGTACAAAGTGTAAACTGCTACAAACAAGGTGGAAGGCAAGAATATTGGTACCACGGTTGCCTTGATCTCCACAGGTGGACTGTGACATGTGGACACACACACACACACACACACACACACACACACACACACACACACACAACTGTGACATAATGATTTCTTTTACATTGGAGTCAATCTGGATGAGCTTGTTTCCTTTCTACCAAGTGGGTTCTGCGAATCATACTCAGGCTGCCAGGCTGGATGACCAATGCCTTTACTGGCTAAGCCATTTCTCCAGCCCAGGTGACTTTCTGTAGACACAGATGATACTTACTGGATTGATAAGCAGCCAGTTCTCGTCACAGAGCCTTATTGATCTGTGCTTTCCTGCAGTGAAGACCTGTTTAAGGTCCTAGAGTAAGGTGGTTCTACAATGTCCGTTTTAGATTTGTTCATTATTCTGGTCCTTTTGACCAACGTCTATGAGCCAGGCAAAGCATCCTCTCCACCTGACATGTGCAGGTGAGGAGGGTGGGCCAGGCCAGTCACAGCCAGTTCCTCGTAGCAATGCTGTGTGCTCTCTCTTTGTTTGGATGCACTGTGGCTCTGCAGGCATTGCCAGTATAGATGGATTTTGAACTCAGCAATTAGATCTCTTTCTGTGATGAGGCTCAGGCCATGCTCAATTAGATAATATTTGCATTAGCGAAATTAACACGAGAAATTCTAGATTTGCTTACCTCAGGCAAGAGCCAAGAACTCCAGACAGAGAAGGGCCTCGTATACAAGAAGCCAAACACCATGCCACGTTTATTCAGAGGGAGAGCTAAATTCCACTGACTTGTTGACTGGAGACAGCACCAGAATCAAGTAGGCTTTCTACTCCCTCCTGGTTTGGGATTTCAAAGAATATAATGATTCATAGTGGTCGAGGCAAGATGTGAACCCCTAGTACTTTTCGGTGATTTGCTGGTCCTGAAATCTGGAAGAGGCACTCCATGTGTGAAAAGCACTGGACTCAGAGACTGAGTTAGGGTTAGGTTGGTCAAGGTAAACAGAAGTTCGACCCTGTTACCTTCTACCTGGAATTCACATAGGGCCAAAGGCACACATCTTAAAGGAGGCCTGGCTGGGCTAGATCAGCTTCCCATCAGTGTCAGGAACAGTGATTGATGTATATCAACACAACAAACTTACTTATCATTCATTTTGTGCCCTCCTAGAGGATCTTCCCTCCCTCTTTCCTCCCTTCCTCTCCCTTTCCTCCTTCCATTCTGGCTTTGAACTCACAATCCTCCTGACTGACCCTCCCGAATACTAGGACTACAGACATGTACCACACCTGGCAGAAATTTATTCTCCATTAAAGAAAATGACTGTTAAGGTGGCTTTGGGAGTAGAGTGTGGCTGTGATGAGTGGACATGGGACAGGCACCGTCAGTATTCTTGAAGTGCCAGAGAAACTTTTGAGAGAAAGTACAAGGAAATAGGTCATACCCCAATATGTCTTCTGGGCACAGCACACAGAATATGTGAACTCACCAAGTTTTTTCTTCATATCCTTGGTGGTGATTTCTGAGACCCTTGCTGATATGTTACAGCTTCAGTTGGACATGGTTTGGTCTCAGAGGACTATGGAATGCTGCCCACTGAGAGAGCAAAAGTCACCAGTCCCTGCACATGAGAACCTGTGCAGTTCCTCTGTAACGTCCTGACAGTCAAAGAAGAGTGTGTGTGCTTCCAGCCTGGCGTTTCCTCCCTTAGAGCTTTTAAATACAAATACCACGACTTAAACACGAATGTCTTCAAAGATGAACATGAATGAAAGTGGATCTACACCTGTAGCTCTGGAGAATTGTAAAGATGGGGATGACATTTGCCTCAGGGAAACTGGAGTCCTTCCTCTAGTGAGGGTAATGACAGGTGGGTCCCCTCTGTGGTGATTACCTTCTGATACTGTCACTCCAGAGCTATCTTTACAGTAGTAAGTCACTCGGTTTACAACCTTCAGGTTAATACCTTTGACAACAAAGTGAAAGGGAAGATTTCTCCAGGCAACAAGGCAGTATACAGACAATAAGGGGGTTATACAGGGTGAGTTTAGGTCAGAGCACACAGTTCTCTCTTCAGATGATATGTCATAGGACATGTGCATACCATCAATGATTAAGATTAATCATTGTTAAACATTGTGCCCTTTGTGCTTCATGGAGTCTCAGATGAGGCATAAGGTTAGGATCCCTATGTTCTCAGGTAGTGGGTATGATTTCCTATGAGTCCTTCCTTTCTTCCCTCAGATTTTCCTCCCTGGTGGCTGTTGACCAGCTATGAGCAGCGCCATGACAGCGTGTGCCACGGACTGACTGCCCAATGATCTTGCACTCCCGTCAATTCCCTACAATTAGTCCAGGAGCAAATCCTTCTGGCCTGTGACCCAAGGCAGAAGGCCACTGAGAGCCAGTGGAGCCTCATCTGTCTTTTTCTCTGCTGAGGTGACATTGGAGGTCATGGGTCCCCAACTGTTGCATGGTCCACTTTCTGTCAGACTTACCATAAGTGAAAATGAGTCCAACTGTGTCAGGCTACTGCGATGCCAGGCCTTATTTCCAGTGCCCTCAGAAAATGTCCCAGCTTGAGTCATAACATTGCTTGTTATCCAGAGCTTATAATGGCATCCTAAAGAGGCAACTGCCAAGATTTTTGGAAATGCTTAGCACTGAAATTGGGCTGCAAAATACTCATGAAGACTTTGAGTGTGTGAAATTTTTAGATGCTCACAGGTGGGGTTTTAGATTTATAGGCTTATATTAATTTTCTTATACAAATACTTTAAAAAGATTTCATGATTTTACCCCAAATAGTACCCATACAGAGACAATGTCTCTGGCTGTAAGACCCACAGGGAATGCCCATAGTAATGTATCTGATGTGGGATTTCCCTCTGTATGCTGTGAATACCATTGGTTAACAAAGAAACTGTCTTGAGTCCATGGTAGGGTAGAATAGAGCTTGGAGGGGAAAACTAAACTGAATGCTGGGAGAAAGGAGGTGGAGTCAGAGAGAAGCCATGGAGCTCCCACCAGAGACAGACACACCAGAAGCTTTTTGGTAGGCCATGAGCCTCATGGTAAAATATCAAATAATGGAAACTGGTTAAATTAAGATGTAAAAGCTAGCTAATAAGAAGTTTAGCGCTAATAGGCCACACAGTGATTTAATTAATACAGGTTTTGTGTGGTTATTTTGGAAGTCTGGGTGGCCTGGAAATGAGCAAGTGGCCTCTTACAACAAACTGGTGCTTCAATGTGTGCTAGATAAATCCATGTAAAACCTAGCCTTTGGTCCTCATTCTGCACATGTGATTCTAAGGTCTGTTTTTCCTTTAAAGATAACATCTCATCCTTGGACATTATTTGGATAGTGTGCAGATTGCCTTCCTGGAGAGATACTCTATCTGCTATCCTATTATAACTTTTAACAGATTTTGATTGTCAAATTCATCAGTATGAATTCTTTCAGATAATTGCTCAGAACCCTTTGGCATGGATTGAATTTTATTTGTTAAATTAATGTTATCCTTTTTAAAGTATTTTTTCAAGTCACATTTGATTTTTGATGGTATTAATTCAGTCAGCTAGTTGTTCATTATTAGTCTGTAAAGACTGTATTATCTATAAAGGTACCTCATTCTTGGCTCTGTTATAAAACAAAAAACAAAACTAGGCTAAAATTCACAGTCTCACAGAGGACCTAGACAATGAGTACCCTAAAAGAGACATACATGGATCTAAATTACATGGGACATAGAAAAAGACAAGATCTCCTGAGTAAATTTGGAGCATTGGGGCCATGGGAGAGTGTAGAAGGGGAGGAGAGAGAAAGAGAGGGAGCAGAGAAAAATATAAAGCTCAATAAAAACAATAGAAAATTAAGAAATTGAAGGTTAGAAAGAAATACAATATAAAAAGAATTCCTCAATAGTTATACTTAATGGTCAAAGTTGATAATTGCTCTATATTATCTTGTTCTCTCTCAGGAAATATAATGTAAATTATTCTTTAAATATTGAGAGGTCCTCAAACTATAAAAACAATAAAAAACAACATTTTTTTAAAAAAGTCTAATTCTGTGGAAGAAGCTCAGGAGAGGCTGTTGGCATCAAGTCCCGGAAGTCTTTTTGGGGAGCAGATTATTTCTTCTTCCTCCTCCCCACCCCCAGCTTGACACAGACCGTTCTCCTTTTATGAACGTTCCTCTCATCAGATGTTTCTTCTTTTGTGGGTTGTGGGCAGGTGTTCTGAATAAACAATGGGCATCTCTGAGTCTGGACTTTATGAGATGAGGCCATGTTTTCTGACATGCTGGGGAGTATCTTTTAAGCTGGGCTCTCCCCATTTTGTTCCCACTTGCTGGTTACAGGCAGTAACAAGAAAGGTTAGGTCAGTGCAGAGAAGGACTTCCAGAGGTGGTCTCTGCTTTCCCGAGCTTGGTCTTAGCCTTGGACTCTGAGCTCAGAAATCTGACATCTGTTCTGTTTGCCCATTTAACTGGGCATCAGATCCTATTTCTCCTGGGTTTTCTGGTCCTGAGAGTCACTCCTGGTTCCTGTGGTATTGTATAGCTTCCTGGTTGTTGTAATGGACGAGCGCAGGCCCCTTGTTCCATCCCACTCGGCTAGCTCAGTTGGTAGAGCATGAGACTCTTAATCTTAGGGTCATGGGCTCAAGCCCCACGTTGGGCATTAGATGAAAGCGTCATCTAACAATCCCACACCAGTTTGGAATTATGATTAATAGAATGGTTATTTATTTAAAGGGAAAAAAAACTTAAAGATCACCATCCCAGACAACAGCCCTCTGCACCATCAGGAAAGGAGTCTAGTAGCCGGAAGTGGAGCCGGAAGCAAGAGAGCAAGAAGAGGGCTGCCAGTGCTTTTTTAAAGAGAGAGACCATGCCCCTGTGGGCTGGTAGCTCAGTGGCTATTGGCTGGAGGAGCAGAAGGAGCTTCACAGCACCCTCTGTTGTAATTGAGGAGTGCAGGCCCCTTGTTCCATCCCGCCCAGTTAGCTTATACCCAAAATAATCACACGGAGATCTGCATTAATTAAATTGCTGCCTGGCCCATTATTTCTAGCCTTTTCTTGGCTAATTCTTACATATTTGTTTAACCCATCTCCATTAATGTGTATTGCCACTTCACTGTGGCTTACCGGTATGAGTCTAACCAGTGTCCATCTCAAGAGAGGAGAGCCATGGCATCTGCCACACTACCTTCTTCCTCCAAGAATTCAGTTCTGTCTACTCCACCCACCTAAGGGCTGACCTATCAAAACGCCAAGGAAGTCTCTTTATTTAACCAATGAAAGTAACACATAGACAGAAGACCCTCCTACACCACCTGGTATCTTCTGTTTCCAGATAAATAAGTTGATTGAACAGGAAGTAATCCTTTCTTGAACCTGACAGAGCTATTGTGTCCTTTTCCTGACTCTATCAGCTACCAGGGGCACACTGCACATTTGTTGCCCCACCCTGGGTTGGGTAAGCTGAGTGTGTATGTGTGTGTGTATGTGTAGGGATTGGGGTGGGGTTGAGGGTGAGGAGGGTGGGGATGGGAGTTGGGGAGTGGCCTCCAGTACACATATGGCTTTTCTCCTGATCCCTATTGCTTGTCTCTGCTCAATTCCCTGCCATCAGGGAAACACATGACTGGCAAGTGATCTTTCTATTTTTCCTAATCGCAGGCTTTCCTTTGCCTGGGCTTGGGGATTTTGCTCCATTAGACTTTGTGACTGGCCTCCTGTGGGTTTGGACAACACTTTCTTTATCTTCTGGTAAGAGGGAATTATCTGAGCCCATGTCTGAAGCTGCAGGGTGAAAGGGTGGGTGAGATGGATGACAGAGGTTTTGGTAAAGTTACATAATCTCAGGTTAAAACCAGGACCGTGAGATTGAGTGTCCCCAGACTGAATTTGAAATAACTGATGACCAGCTGTCCTGCTAGTGATACGGCATGAATAGGTTGAACCCTGGACTCTGGAAACCACAGTCCTTGGCTGCTAGTTATTAAGGTAGTTCATCTGCTCCACCGCCTAATCAAGGGTGGGGTATTGTTGTTCCAGGCAAGATCCATGTGATCTAGATGCCACGTTGACATACCCAGATAAACCTTGGCTCATTATAATTTCAATATAGAGATAAAAACACACCATCTCATGCTGAGAAAGATCTGAGCTTGTCACAGCCCTTATAGCTCAGCCTGAATGAGTGACTCTTCAGAGAGCACACTTGCTCTGGGAAAGGAGAAGAATCATTTGGAATATAAGCTGACTGTGCTTGTTATTGGTCATCTAGTGAAATTTCCAGCTGGATCTCTGAACTGGATAGTCATCTGTAATCTGTACTGAGTACGGAAAGAACCTGCAGACCCAGCTGTGGTAAGACAATAACAGAGCTTTTCACAAAATTATATAAAGCAAGAACATGGCTGCTTCAAAAATATGGCTGAGGGGAAGGTTCTTATTGTAAGTATGAGGGGTGAACAGTCAGAGGCACCTGGAAGAGTCCAGAGCAGGGACAGAAAGTAACAGACTGAACTGAGCTTTGAGAAAAGAGGGAAGTGGGGAGAGGAGAGCAAGAGAGGAAGAAAAGAGAATAGAAGAGAGAGGGGAGAACAAAAGGAAGAGGTCAAGAGGGGCACATGGATAAAATGGCAGGGTTTTAGAGGAAGGAGAAGCTGGGGAAGGATCCCCTGAGCTGGAGGGATTTAGGGGGCAGGGTTAGCAGAGCTGAGAAGAGCCACAGGAACTGAGTGAGCTTGGATATTAGCTTGTGCTCTCCATTGCTAATAGGCATCACAGACAGCCATTTGTTCCTAGTTTCTTTCGGATCTGATAAAAATAACATGGTAGTGAGTTGAAAACCAAGCTCAAGGGCTCAGAATGCTACGTAATGATATTCACTTGGTAAAGATGTCATCCAGACTTTTTATATCTGATTTTGAAGATCATCCTACTTCCTCAGTAAGAACTAGAAGTCATTTGGGACCAAACAGGGCTAAAGATGTAGTTGATCACTCCCTCATTCCCTATGTACTCATGGAGACAGAGGAACTTGGGCACATTTATTCAACCCTGCACCTCAATTCTCTCCATTGACACCACAGAGGCTGATATTATTATTTCTCTGGGTGCACATGAGGACGATATGGTCGCATCTTTCCTTGTGAAACCAGCGACAATAATTATTGCAGCATTACCTCTCATTTTCTAAGTTCTCTGCTGAGTTTTGCTTGGTTATGGAAAGAAATAAAAAAGCTTCTCAAGTTATAAAATAACTTGGTCTTAAGGATAATTTCCAACTAGTATAAGATATATATTTTGGGGCTCAGTAGAATGGCAAAATGGAGGACAGACTTTGGGACAAAATGGCCAGTGTGCTGACTCAAGTTTGGGTTCTCTTCCATGTAGCTCATTCTCTCTGTCTAAACTCCCTTCCCAGTGTCACTGGTCAAGGCTGTCTATTCTCTCTCTTGCAAGACCTCACTTCTCCATTCCCTAGGAGTGTGTTAACTGCCATGTGTTAGCTCTGCAAGTCCCTCTTTTAATCTCCTGGGTCTCATGTAATTTCTTATGTCTGTTGTGTTTTGCTGACTAAATATTCCCAATTTATCTGGGAAGCAGTACATTTATCAAGCTCACCTTTTATCCACTACTGGGAGATTACTTCCAGATTAGCTGGGCTGTCATTCTTTCTTAACAAGGACAGAGTCACATGGTTGGCTGCCTCTGTAGGTTCAAGTTATCTTGATTATTCATTATTGCCTCTCTCTTATTTGTATTTTATTCAAATTCTTCTCAGAGCTTCAGTTGGATCCTCTGTATCACATTCTATTTCTTTGTTGTTTATTTTCCCCGGCTATGATAAAACGGGAGTGAGAGGGTTCAGGCAGTGTGAATAAGCATGATTTCCAGGTTGTTTTTCATGTTATTTTATTATAATATGTTTTCAAGGCTACTCAGGTTAGGTAGGAAATTCCTTCCTTCTCTCTCTCTCTCTCTCTCTCTCTCTCTCTCTCTCTCTCTCTTTCTTTCTTTGATGGAGGATTCTCATTAGCTAATAAACAAACTGCCTTGACCAGCCCTTAGGTGGGTGGAGTAGACAGAACAGGAAGAAGGAAGTGAGGTAGATGGCTCAGTCAGATGCCACGCCTCTCCTAAGTTAGTCAGACTGCTGTGCCTCTCCTAAGGGAGACAGATGAGATGGAGCCAGCCACCAGTTCAGACATGCTGAATCTTTCCCAGTAAGACACCATTTGTGGTGTTATACAGATTATTAGATATGGGTTAGTCAAGATGTGAGTAAGAAGCTGGAACTAATGGCCAGGCAGTATTTAAAAGAATACAGTTTCCGTGTAATTATTTCGGGTAAATCTAGCTGGTGGTTGGGAGCTGGGCAGCTGGAAGCTGGCCCACAGCCCCTCGCTACAGAATGGCACCCACGTGGATAACTGAATCCACAGAAAGCTTGAGAAAACTTGGGAAAGAATAGAGTAAAGCATGGCTTCTTGGTAGCAGCAATTTCTTGGGTCTGAACATGTGTTTTTTGGTTTTCAGCCGTAGCAGGAAAAAAGCTGTGCTGTTTTAAAATGCCAGCTTTTTGGGCCATCCTGCCAGGGCAAACTCTGACTCTTTCAAGCAGGCAGTCCTGACTATGGAGCTTTTGATTGTTGTTTAACACTGTTGCAGCTTGCTTGCTGGCAGGGACCTTGAACTGCCATAGAGTTGTGGCAATGAACATGGCTACAGCCAGTACCTCTGCCATGAGTCTGGAAAGCTAAAGAATGGGCTGGATCTAGCTGTCAAAGTCACGGCTTTAGTCCTACCGATATCGTTTGGTAAATTAAAGACTCATGTAGTCAGAAAAGGAGAGATATACAGTAAATGAAAAATTCAAAGTTGAAGAAAACGTCTAAATGGTTTACAATGTGTTAAAATATATGCAGGCTAAAGGTTAAAGTTCTTAAAAGTAAAAAAGAAAAAGGAAGTAGCTAGGGTATGGTGGTACACACCTTTAATCCCAACACTTGGGAGACAGAGGTAGATTGACCTCTGTGACTTCAAGGTGTGGCAGGACACACCTTTAATCCGAATGCTTGGGAGGCAGAGACAGGCAGATCTCTGTGAGTTCAAGGTGTTATAGCACACACCTTTAATCCCAGCACTTGGGAAGCAGAGACAGTAGATCTCTGTGAGTTCAAGGACAGCCTGGTCTAAAGAGTTATTCCAGGACAGAGATATACAGAGAACCTGTCTCAAAAAATAAAAGTAAAAATAAAAGAAATAGAGGTTAAAGCAAAGCTGCACAAAGATGGAAAATACACAGAGAATCTTGATACTGTATACTATTATGCTCTCTTTGAATTGTTTGAATGCTGAGGAAGAAGCAACAGCTGCTAAAAGATATTTGTTTATAAATGCTGCTGAACTAATCCAAGAAAGATATCTTGAAAATACCTTGACTTCAGAATTTGGATCTAAGGATATGATACTTTCGAAAAGAGATTCTTCTTTTGTTTTTACAGAAAATGAAACCCTGTGGATTGTTTATATCCCAATGTGGTATGATAGACCACGCCCTCCTGAAAGGTTGCTATGAATACCCTCAAAAAATTACTTCACCCAACTGATGACTGAGATGAACCTGACATACAGGTTACACCATGAAAGATCTGATTAACAGCGTCCCCATTCAGCAGGAAGCAGTTTGGAGACAAATAACTATGTCCATATTCCCAAATATTGTTTATAAATGTTCTTTTACATTTAAAGGGGGATATGATGTAGATATGAATAATTTGCATTGGTATAGATTTTGCTTTATTGATAGAGATTTAAGGTCAATTTTGTTATATGTATCTTTGATACTGATTAAGGTATTATGATTGTGTAGTTCATTTTAAAAATGTAATGTGTAATTAGGAAATATAGGTTGCTAATGGATAATCATTGATAATAGTAAAACTTGTAGCTATGTTAGTTAGATTTTCTAGATATATAGAGATATATTTCAGTTAGATAGGCATTCCTAATATCTTTCAAAGACTACAGAATATTGCACTTAAATGTTTTAATAAATTAAGGCTTTTCATGACAATGAGACACGTCAGCGTCTGGCAGCACCAATCTACTTCAAGAGGAAGATGGGCATCGAAGAGGCTCCTTATGGAGATTGATAGCAATTTGCACAAGAAACTGCTCTTGCCTGGACTGTTGCAGAAACTGGACACAAAGAACCCACAGAGAGAGGACTGCTGAACTTGCCTAAGTGTGAGATGATTCTTTGGGGTTCTTGACTCATGAAAGAGTCTGCGAGACATTCTGCAGGACACAGCAGAGAGTGACTGAACTGCCTTTGAAATTTCCTGCTTCATGGAAATGTCTGCTGGATACTTATGGACCTATAGGCTGAAGATGAATGCCCCAACAGTACAAAAGAACTTTGGTTGACTGTCCAGGCAGCAAAATGTCTCTGTGATTTCTAGAGTTTTGCAAGTTGCTTACTTCTCATTTACTTAGGTAATATGTCCTTCTGGAATCTTTGATGGAGTTGAAGAATAGATAGATAGTTATAGTTGTTCCCTTTGTTATGATAAAAGATAAAATGGATATAAATATTGTAACTGTAATTCTTACTTGATAACTGTTGTTATATGTAATTTTACTATGTTAAAGTTAAAGCATTTCTTTTTTGTTTAAACAGAAAAAGGGGAAATAATGGCAGATTCTCATTAGCTAATAAACAAACTGCCTTGGCCAGCCCTTAGGTGGGTGGAGTAGACAGAACAGGAAGAAGGAAGTGAGGTAGATGGCTCAGTCAGATGCCACGCCTCTCCTAAGTTAGTCAGACTGCCATGCCTCTCCTAAGGGAGACAGATGAGATGGAGCCAGCTGCCAGTTCAGACATGCTGAATCTTTCCCAGTAAGACACCATTCGTGGTGTTACAAAGATTATTAGATATGGGTTAGTCAAGATGTGAGTAAGAGGCTGGAACTAGTGAGCCAGGCAGTGTTTAAAAGAATACAATTTGT
Source organism: Arvicola amphibius (assembly GCF_903992535.2). Taxonomy (NCBI): domain Eukaryota; kingdom Metazoa; phylum Chordata; class Mammalia; order Rodentia; family Cricetidae; genus Arvicola; species Arvicola amphibius. The sequence goes on along the minus strand of NC_052056.1, from coordinate 2,176,721 downwards.
GTGATGTTATTTCGGGTGTAAAGCTAGCCGTGCAGGAGCCAGGCGGCCAGGAGCCGGGCGGCCTGCAGCTCCTCACTACCTTTCTTTCTTTCTTTCTTTCTTTCTTTCTTTCTTTCTTTCTTTCTTTCTTTCTTTCTTCTTCTTCTTCTTCTTCTTCTTCTTCTTCTTCTTCTTCTTCTTCTTCTTCTTCTTTCTTTCTTTCTTTTCTGTTCCCTTTTTTGTTTTTTGTTTTCTTTTGCTTTTGGTTTTTCAAGATAGTGTTGCTTTGTAGCTTTGAAGCCTCTCCTGGAACTAGCTCTTGTAGACCAAGCTGGTCTTGAACTCACAGAGACCTACCTGCCTCTGTCTCCTGAGTGCTGGGATTAAAGGCAATCCCTACTACCATATAGCTAAATGCATATTTCCTAAAATTGTAAACTATTTCAGGCTGTAGAAAAGTCAGAAAGCTGCAGACAAGCTGTGTGTGAGCATGTCCCTGTCACATTGGTGGCACCTTGCTGTTATTTATAAGTTGAGATAGTAAAAAGTGAGTCAGTCATAAAGCATTTCCTTTCATTTCTCTCCCTGTCTTTTACCCTTTCTCACTGCTCTGGATTCTTCCTCCATCCTTCCTGTGTGTGTGCTCGTATCTCTATGTGTGATTCTGTATCTCACATCACTACAATTATGCTTTTGAAATTTGTGGATATTAAGCTGTAGTCCTAATTTCTGCATTTTCATCACTATTGCTAGATACTAGATGTTTTGCATTTTTATGTAAAACACAGTGGTAGGCATTCCTGGTCTGTCTCCTCTTGCACAACTGTGTGATTTCCTGTAGATTAAGGATCTATCTGTAAGAGTGTAATTGACTTCCAGGGCAGTTCTCAGACTGGTCTCAATCTGTCCTTGATCCTGAGGGGCTGCACTAAACCACACAACTACCAACCATATGATTTAGTAACTCAGTGCCTGGTTCCCTACAGCTTGGCCAAGACTTAGACTCACTAGACCTTTATGTTTGTATTAATTAAAAATGTAGTAACTCTGTCTCATTATTTAAGATGCATTTACCTCTCTTTGTGTCCTCATTGTTGTCTAAATTCTCTGGGATTATGAATTGTAGGCTGGTTTTCTTTGATTTATGTTTAGAAATCACCTATGTGTGAGTACATGTGATAATTGTCTTTTTGTGTCTAGGTTACCTCACTCAAAATGATGTTTCTTGCTCCATCCATTTTCCTGTAAAATTCAAGATGTTATATTTTTCTTCTGTTTAGTACTCCATTGTGTAAATGTACCACATTTTCCTAATTCATTCTTTGATCTAATCTACATGGGAGGTAGGAAAAGACAAAATCTCCTTAGTAAATTGGAAGCATAAGGACCTTGGGGAATGGATGAAGTGAAGGGTTAGAGGCAAGGAGGGAAACAGAGAAAAATGTAGAGCTTGATTAAAATCAAATAAATAAATAAATAAATAAATAAATACCTCACATATTAAAAAAAGAAAAAAGTGCACTTACCTAAGCTGGGTGGTTGTACAAACCATTAATCCCAGCACTCAAGAGTCAGTTGTTGGCAGATCTCTGTGAGTTCAAGGCCAGCCTGGTTTGTAGAGAGAGTTCCTAAACAGCTAGGGCTACACAGAGAAACCCTGTCTCAAAAAAAAAAAAAAAAACAAAGAAGAGGAAGAGGAAGAAAATATGTATTCACCTGATTCTAGAATAGCTAGTTGTGTTTTCATTAATATATGGGTATGAGCCTATGATTTTTTGTATCTTGTTTATCAAGCTGTCGTCATCATCTATGGATTGATCTATCCATATTTCGACTCTTTGTATTTAACATATATTTTTTCTTTTCTATCATCTAGCCACCACATATTAGTCTTCTATCATTTATGTACTTATCAATGTCTATTTTCTATTCATAATATATATTTTTATCTATCATCTAATATCTATCTGGTATATCTACCAATCAGCTGGTAATCTATCATCTATTCATCTCTATAATTTATAAGTAGCCTAGAATGCATGTTTTCATCAATCTATCATTGATCTCCTATTTATAATCTATATAATTACCTAACTTTTATTGTATATCTTTTTGGTATACCTATTATCTATTTGTCATTTATCTTTGATTTAAAATCACATATCATTTCTCTATCACCTACCATGTATCTATTTATAATCTATTATCTATCCATTATCTATCTTTCTATCTTTCTATCTATCTATCATCTATCTATCTATCTATCTATCTATCTATCTATCTATCTATCTATCATCTATCATCATCTATCATCTATCTATCTATCTATCTATCATCTATCTATCTATCTATCTATCTATCTATCTATCATCTATCTATATCATCTATCATCTATCATCTATCTATCATCTATCTATCTATCTATCTATCTATCTATCTACCTACCTACCTATCTATCTACCTACCTACCTACCTACCTACCTACCTACCTATCATCTATCTATCTATCTATCATCTATCTATCTATCTATCTATCTATCTATCTATCTATCTATCTATCATCTATCTATCTATCATCATCTATCATCTATCATCTATCATCTATCATCTATCTATCTATCATCTATCTATCATCTATCTATCTATCTATCTATCTACCTACCTACCTACCTACCTATCATCTATCTATCTATCATCTATCTATCTATCTATCTATCTATCATCTATCTATCTATCTATCTATCTATCTATCATCTATCTATCTATCTATCTATCATCTATCTATCTATCTATCTATCTATCTATCTATCTATCTATCATCTATCATCAATCATCTATCTCTGTCTCTTTGTTACTGTGACAAAATTCTTGACAAGACAGAAGTAACTTGAGATGGAGAATTGCCCTGGGATCACAGGGGAGAAGGTACAGTCCATTACAGCAGGGACAGCATGGAGTAAGGACCAGCTCCTGTCTCTGGGAGCAGGAAGATGAGGTAACTAGTCAAACCACACCAACCAGGCAGCTCTATAGCTTAGGTGAGAAGATCAGACTGTAACACTTAATGGGTTGCCCCCACCTTATCCAGTTATGCTTCCACACAAAGTGCCCATTGTCTTGCCAAGACCAGGCCAGAAAATGTGGACCAATAATTTATTCACACAAGCCATGTGGGACATTTCCCTTTCATATTAAGAAAGTCTCTCTATCTGCCTACCGCTTGGCATTGCTCTTCTGTGAGGGATCTGTTTGTACCTTCTGTTCATGTTTGTACCTTCTGTTCACTTTTCATTTCAATGTCTTCTTCTTAGTGGTTGCATAGGCTTGTTAGAGCCTTCATTTACCTGTGAAAACCATTCCCTTAGAGACTTAATTTTCACTGTGATGTCTGCTATACAGACATCTTAGTCCAGGTGACTTAGAGCAGAAACTTGTGAAGACCAAGTAAGTCTTAGGTCAAAGTCCCTGAGTGGCTGGCTCCTGGTGAGGTCTCTCTTCTGGTTGCAGACTTCCATTTTCTGTCATTTGAAGGGCCTGGCATTTCTCTTTCTTTCTCTTCTAATATTCAATTTAATTAGGGCCCTACCCTGGAGCCTCATAATCTAACCTTAATTACAGCTTGAAGGCTCTGCCGTACTGGGGTTAGAACTCCACCATGACTGTTAGGGGAGGCACCATTTAGTTCATGACATTGGTCTCTTTGCCTGTACCTCGCCAATACATTCCTAACTTATGACTGAATGGCAGGATTCACAGGCAGCAGGTTTTCCTCTGTTTTCTTTGTAATGTGCTGGTCAGTTTTTGTTCTCTATGTGAATTTCACATTCACTTGTCAAGTTGAGTTAAAACTGTTGTCATTTCAGAATTGTTGTTCTGTCAGAATGTATTTCTTAGTTTCAGAGCAAACACAACTTATTTATTCATTTATTATTACTCCAGGGTTGTATTTTTCAGAGAGTCTTTCTATATAGCTGAGGCTGGCCTCAAATTCTTGATCCTTCTGTCTCAGTTTCCTTAGTCCTGGCATTACAGGAATGCACCACAACACCTGGCTCAATATGCTTAATTTCCAGACTGTTTGCATTTTGCACAGTGTTCTTGTTAATGTCATTCTGGTCTGGGATCACACCCAGAATCACATGTCGTAGTTGGTTTTCATCTCTGCTTCCAATAATACCTCTGTAATAGCCTTTCAGTCTTTGTTTCTCATGAGTTTAACACATCAGGAAGGGCCAGAATGAGTGTTTCATAAAATGTCTTTCAGTTTGAACTTGCCTCATTAGAATGAAATTAGGAATTCTTATTAATAATACTGTAAAGGAACTGGGCAGTGGTGGTGCATGCCTTTAATCCCAGTACTTGGGAGGCAAAAGCAGCTGGACTGGAGACTAGCTTGGTCTACAGAGTGAGTTCCAGGACGGCCAGGTGTACACAGAGAAACCCTGTTTTGAAAAACCAAAAAGAAGAAAAAAAATACTATATAGGCATAATAACCCAGATATATTCTTATTGGTTATAATGTTCATATGTAGGATGTCTTTATATTAAAAAATAAGTTTTACTATGTTTTATTGTGTGTGTGTGTGTGTGTGTGTCTTGTGAATGTATTCCATGTGTGCACACAACCGTGGGGGCCAGAAGAGTGTGTTGGATCCCATGGAGTAGGAATTAGAGGAAATTGTGAATTGCCCAAAATGGCAACTGAGAACTGAACTGGAGTCCTCTGAAAGATGAGAAAGTGCTCTCAAGCACTGGGGCATCTCTCCAGCACCTGTCTTCAGTGTTTTAATGCAGTTAATTATATAAGATATTTTGATTATGAATACGTAGAAAAGATATAGCTTGTCTTAGGGTTTCATTGCTTTGGAGAGACACAGTGACCACAGCGACTCATTTTTTTATTATTAGTTTTTATCACTTTTAAAAAACAACAATCCAATTTCCCACTTTCTCCCCTCCTCTCACTTCCCTCCCACTTCCCTCCCACTCCCTCCACACACCCCTCTCACCCCCTCCAGTCTTAAGAGAGGGCAAGGCTCCCTGCCCCATAGAAAGTTCAAGGTTCTCCCCACTACATCCAGGTTGAGCAAAGTATACATCCAAAGAGAACAGGATCCCAACAAGCCAGTACATGCAATAGAGACGAATCCCAGTGCCATTATCATTGGGCCCTCGTCTGCCCAACTATCAACCATATTCAAAGGGTCCAGTTTGATCCCATGCTCATTCACTGCCAGTCCAGTTGGAGTTGGTGAGCTCCCATGATATCAGGCAAACTGTCTCAGTGGGCGAACCCCTCATGGTTTCAATAGTCTGCCTGCAGCAAGGTAGGCCCTTTGTCGGTGAGCTGCCTGGCCAGCAAGGAGACCGGATTGTCTACCAGAAGATCTATCATTCGTTGGGGTGAGTGAGTGCCTGATCCGTGGCAGCCGCCTGGAGACGGACCACAGACATTCCTCAACCCCCTAGACTTTCTGGTCTTCCTGCAGGGGCTATTCTCCCTGGATACTGCCTCTCTACCTCTCTCTTCCTGTCCCATCCCAGCTTGCACCCAGAACCCCCCCTTCATCCTCCCATCTTCAGGGACATAAAATCCCCCAGCTCAGCCTGTTTGGGTGCTGGGACCGGGTAGTGAGTGCACCCAGGCAGGTGGGAGTTCCTTTGAAATTCTTCTATTGAGAAATCTCTGTATAGTTCAGTACATCATTTTTTAATTGGGTTATTTAGAATTTTAATTTATAACTTATTGAGTTTTTTCTGTTTTTTTTATTTTTCTATTTAAAAATTTACATTTCCTCCCCTCCTCCCATTCCCCTCCCACTCCCCCACTCACCCTCCTTCCTCCCCTTCTCTCCTTAAGAGAGGGCAGGGTACCCTGCCCTGTGGGAAGTCCAAGGCCCTCCCCGCTCCATCCAGGCCTAGGAAGGTGTGCATCCAAATAGACTAGGGTCCCAAAAAGCCAGCACACACAGTAGAAACAAGTCCCAGTGCTATTATCAATGGCTTCTCAGTCTACCCCCATTGGCAACCACATTCAGAGAGTTTGGTTTGATCACATGCTCATTCATTCCCAGTCCAGCTGGATTTGGTGAGCTCCCATTAGATCAGGCATGCTGTCTCAGTGGGTGGACCAACCTCTCCCTGTCCTGACTTCCTTGCTCATCTTCTCCCTCCTTCTGCTCTTCAACTGGACCTTGGGAGATCAGTCCATTGCTCTGATGAGGGTCTCTGTCTCTATCTCCATCCATTGCTGGACAAAGATTCTATGGTGATATTTGAGATCATCAATGTGATAGTGGGGCAAAGCCAGTTCAGGCACCCTCTCCTCTGCTGCCCAAGGACCTAGCTGGGGACATCCCTGTGGACACCTGGGATCCCCCCTAGTGACAAGTCTCTTGTCAACCCTAAAATGGCTTCCTTAATGTAGATATCTTCTTCCCTGCCCCTATATTCACCATTCCTCCATCTCCACCCTCCCACTCCCCCAAGCTCTCCCCAGTCTTTCCCTTCTCCCTTCTTTCTCCCCCTCTCCCCTTCCCCCATACCCATCCCCCCTCTACCCCACCTCCATGCTCCCAACTTTTTCCTGGAGATCATGTTTGCTTCCAATTTCCAGGAGGATCTATATATGTTTTTCTTTGGGTTCACCTTGTTATTTGACTTCTCTACGCTTGTGAACTATAGGCTCAATTTCCTTTTGTTTATGGCTAGAGTCCACTAATGAGTCAGTACATACCATATTCATCTTTTTGGGTCTGAGTTATCTTACTCAGGATAGTGTTTTCTATTTCCATCCATTTGCAAGCAAAATTCAAGATGTCATTTTTTCCCGCTGAGTAGTACTCTAATGTGTATACATTCCACACTTTCTTTATTTATTCTTCAGTTGAGGGGCATCTAGGTTGTTTCCAGGTTCTGCCTATTACAAATAATGCTTCTATAAACATAGTTGAACAAATAGTATGATTGGGCATCTCTTGGGTATATTCCCAAGAGTGGTATTGCTGGATCCTGGGGTAGGTTGATTCCAAATTTCCTGAGAAACCACCACACTGATTTCCAAAGTGGTTGCACAAGTTTGCATTTCCACCAGTAATGGATGAGTGTTCCCCTTATTCCACATCCTCTCCAGCATAGGCTAACATTGGTGTTTTTGATTTTAGCTATTCTGACAGTTGTAAGATGGTATTTCAAAGTTGTTTTGATTTGTAGTTTCCTGATCACTAAGGAAGTTGAACATGACCTTAAGTGTCTTTTGGTCATTTGAACTTCTGTTGAGAATTCTATGTTCAGTTCAGTACCCCATTTTTAATTGGGATAATTTGATATGATAGTGTACATCAGTGACCCCAAGAACTCTACCAAAGAACTCCTACAGATGATAAATACATTCAGTGATGTGGTATGATACAAGATCAACTCAAAAAAATCAGTAGCTCTCCTATACACAAAGGATAGAGAAGCAGAGAGGGAAATCAGAGAAACTTCACCTTTCACGATAGCCACAAATAGCATAAAGTATCTTGGGATAACACTAACCAAGGAAGTGAAAGATCTAGTTGACAAGAACTTTAAGGCTTTGAAGAAAGAAATTGAAGAGGACACCAGAAAATGGAAGAATCTCCATGCTCTTGGATGGGTAGGATCAACATAGTAAAAGTGGCAATTCTACCAAAAGCAATCTATAAATTCAATGCAATCCCCATCAAAATCCCAACAAAATTCTTGACAGACATTGAGAGAACAATAATCAACTTTATATGGAAAAACAAAAAAACCCAGAATAGCCAAAACAATCCTATACAATAAAGTACTTCTGGATGCATTATTATCCCTGACTTCAAACTCTACTACAGAGCTACAGTAATGAAAACAGCTTGGTATTGGCATAAAAACAGAGACATCGACCAATAGAATTGAATCAAAGTCCCAGACATTAACCCACAAACCTATGAACACCTGATTTTTGACAAAGGACCTAAAATTATACAATGGAAGAAAGAAAGCATCTTCAACAAATGGTACTGGCATAACTGGATGTCAACCTGTAGAAGAATGAAAGTAGATCCATATCTATCACCATGCACAAAACTCACGTCCAAATGGATTAAAAACCTCAATATAAATCTGACCACACTGAACCTATAGAAGAGAAAGTGGGAAGTATATTGCAACACATGGACACAGGATACCACTTCCTATGTATAACACTAAGAGCACAGACAATGAAAGCAACAATGAATAAATGGGACCTCCTGAAACTGAGACACTTCTCTAAGGCAAAGGACACTGTCATTAAGACAAAAAGGCATCCTACTGAATGGGAGATGATGTTCACCAACCCCACATCAGATAAAGGTCTGATCTCCAAAATATATAAAGAACTAAAAAAACTAGACATTAAAATTCTAATTAACCCAATTAAAAATGGGGTAAAAAAAAGTTTGACTTTTTTCTTTCTGATTCGAATCCCCTTGATCTCCTTATGTTGTCTTATTGGTATTTCTAGAACTCCAAGCACTATGTTGAAGAGACATGGTTAGAGTGGACAGCCTTGTCTTGTTTTTGATTTTAGTGTAATGGCTTTGAGTTTCTCTCCATTTAATTTTATATTAGCTGTTGGCTTGCTGTATGTTGCTTTTTATTATATTTAGATATGATTCTTGTATTTATAATCTCTCTAATACCTTTATCATTAAGTGGTGTGGAATTTTGTCAAGTGATTTTTCAGCATCTAATGAAATGATCATATGTTTTTATTCTCAGTTTATTTATATGATGGATTACATTGATAGATTTTCTAACTTTATTACATGGTGATCTGATAATACAGAGATGGTTACTAATTTTTTTATATCTGTGGATGTTTGCTTTGTTACTGAGTATGTGATCAGTTTTCAAGCAGGTTTCATGAGGTGCTGAGAAAAAGGTATATTCTTTTGTGTTTAGTGGAATGTTCTATAGATGTCTGTTAAGTCCCTTTGATTCAATACATCTTTTAATTCTCTTATTTCTCTGTTAAGTTTCTGTCTGGTTGACCTGCCCAATGATAATAGAGGAGTGTTGAAATCTCCTACTATTAGTGTGTGGGGTTTAATGTGCGATTTAAGTTTTAGTAATGTTTCTTTTACATATGTGGTTGCTCTTATAGTAGGGGCATAGATGTTCAGGATTGAGAGTTCATCTTGATGAATTGTTCCTGTCATGAGTATAAAGTGTCCTCCATCTCTTCTGATTGATTTTAGTTTGAAATCAATTTTGTTATATATTAGGATAGCCATACCCTCTTGTTTCTTAGGTCCATTTGATTGGAAAACCTCTTCCCAACCCTTTATTCTTAGGTGTTGTCTGTCTTTGAGGTTGAGGTGTGTTTCTTGGAAACAGCAGAATGCTGGATCCTGTTTTCATATCCATTCTCTTAACCTGTGCCTTTTTATAGATGAATTGAGTCCATTGATATTAAGTGATATTAATGACCAGTGGTTGTTAACTCTGGTTATTTTTTGGTGGTAGTGTTTGTTTGTTTCTGTTCTTTGTGTTGTGTTTGTGGAGGGTTATCAGATGTTTATGTTATTTTGGGTGTTGTTAGCTTCCTTGGGTTGAGGTTTTCCTTCCAGTACTTTCTGTAAGGCTGGGTTTGCAGATACATATTGTTTAAATCTGTTTTTGTCATGGAATATCTTGTTTTCTCCATTGATGGTGAATGAAACCTTGGCTGGGTATAATAAGTCTTGGCTTGTATCCATGGTCTCATAGTGTCTGCAGCACTTATCCAAGACCTTCTGCCTTTCATGGTTTCCATTGAGAAGTCATGTGTAGTTCTTATAGGTCTACCTTTATATGTTACTTGACCTTTTTCCTTTGCTTCTCTCAATATTCTTTTTTTATTCTGTAGGTTTTGTGTTTTGATTATTATACAATGAGGGGAATTTTTTTATCCCATCTCTTTGGTGTTCTGTAAGCTTCTTGTACTTTCAAAGGGATATCCTTATTTAGGTTGGCAAAGTTTTCTTCTATAATTTTGTTAAATATATTTCAGTGCCTTTGAGCTGGAGTTTTTCTTCTTCCACCCCTATTATTCTTAGGTTTTGTCTTTTCTTTTGCTTTGTTTAGCTTGAGATATGGTTCTAATTCCTAGTAACTGAACATCTGCCTCTTGGAGAGGCCAATTTGAATGCCAAGATTCTGGAGTAATGACTCACATCTGCACCTTTGTCTGTCAAACTAACAATTATAATACCATTTATATGCACTCTTAGCTTTGGTCTTTGATCATTTATAGAAGTCTGCCTGAATATACATTTCTTATTCCCTATTGGGATTTTTGACTTATCCTCTACGTTTATGCCATCATTTATAACAGCATGGTCTTACACATATGCCTCTGGGTTATTTAATTTTCCTGGTGTGACATTTACTCCACAGTTACTGGGAATGACTGGGCCACTTTTGTCCTGGGGACCTGTGAGAGGTCCCTCAAGAAGTTTCCCAATGGTACCGGGTTGCCTTGTCTGTCTGTTGTGGTTCTGCATTCTTTGGTCTAATGTCAGCCTTTGCCACACCTTCTACATAAACTTGAAGGCTGAGGTCTCCTAATTTTGCCATTCCCAGAGGAGATATTATTCCTAGGAATTCCTTGTCTACAATCCCTTTTCAGATGCTCTATTCTACCACAGTTAAAACATTTGGCAGTTTGAGGTCTCCTCATTCCTTTGGAAATTGCTTCTCCTACTCAGGATTTAGCATTATAGTCAAATGTCTCAACATTTATTGTATGCAGAATCCATTCATCCATAGCTACTGATCTAACCTTTAAAGGCTCCCAAGTATCTTTTTCCATTCTAAGTTTGCATTTTCAAAAGCTAAAGATTCAAGAAGTACTCATCTAGTGTCTGGGTCTGTTACTCCTGTTTGTACAGCCTTACTTAATCTTTGTAGAAAGTCAGTCAAGGGTATTCTCTGTCCCTGTATAACCCTTGTATATGATTCAATTATTTTTCCTATTCCTGAATCCTGTCCAAAGCATTTAAGTCTGCTGTGTGGCATAGGGACAAGATTTCTTCATCATAAAGAGCCTGAACCTGTGGGTCAGCATAAGGGCCTTCAGCAAGAATTTGATCTTTGGAAGTCTCAAGGCCTTTTGCTTTTCCCTGTTGTTCTAAAATTTTGGCTACCTCTCTGAAGTAAATTTTAAATATCAAAAGAGGTTCATCATCCAGTGCTGCTGAAACTAACTGAAAAAAATCATGTGGGGTTTCTCTGACATTAGAAGCCCAAGTCTTTATCATCTCCTTAACAAATGTGGAATGCAAGCCATAAGTTACAACAGCTTGCTTAATTTCTTTTAGATCATTCACTCCTATAGGTATCTATCTACCTTCCTTGGATCCTTTTGAGCCTTTAGAACTTGATGCTTTTTTCAGAGTAGATTTCAGTGTAGGAAGGTAAAACCCTGGGTAAGCCATCTCTAATGTAAGCCATTGTTGATGTTGAATCCTGTTCTTGTTCCTTCTTTCCCTGTTCATCTGCTCCAGAAATTTCCTCAATTATTTCAAATCTTTTTATTATTGTCTTTTGTAAAGCCTGAATCTCCTGGCCAATATATATTTCTAGTGATTTCATTGAGGTACCTAGTCTCTGGTTCTCATTCTGCACATGTGATTTCAAGGTCTGAATTTTCTCCTTTAAAGATAACATCTTCTCCTTGGACTTTACTTGAATATCATGCAGATTGTTAACTTATCATGACTTTTTGACAACTTTTGATTGTCAAATTCAACAGTATGAATTCTTTCCAATAACTTCTTTTTTCTTCTTTTGTCTTGTTTTTTTATTTTTTATTAAAAATTTTCACCTCCTTCCATCCTCCCATTTCTCTCCGCGTCCCCCCACTCTCCTCCTCTTCCCTCTCCAGTCCAAAGAACAGTCAGGGTTCCCTGCCCTGTGGGCAGTCCAAGGTCCACCCCTTAAATATAGATTCAGTTTTGTCTGTAATAGTATTAGGTTTTTCAGGTAACCTTTGATTTTCTATGATATTAATCCTGTCAATTAGGTGTTCATTATTAGTCTGTAAAGATAATTTCATTCCTAAAAGTGCCATATTCTTCCTTAATGATAGAATATGGAGAAGAAAAATGAACCCTAATACCCAATAAACTGAAGTATCACCATAGTCATATAAACCTCACATAATACAAACTATAGTGTTAGCAAAAAAGTTACTAAAAGTTGCACTGTTGATGAAACCTGCCATAATGATTTTTGTATTACCTGTTATTGTCCAGCAGATGTCATGTTGCAGAGTTGCTACTAGAAGTTAAGCAACTGGTGATGACAGGAATGGTTCTGGGCTGCTTTAGTTTCTGCCTTGGTACTGGTTAAATACTGTTGCAGGATGGGCCTGCTAGTTGGAGTTTCTGTCCTGCCCAGTTCCCACAGCCAGCAAGTCCCAAAGAAAATCACACAGAGGTCTATAAATAAATAAGTTATAAACTAATTGACCCTTTAGCTCAGGCTTCTTATTAGCTCTTATAACTTATATTAACTCATTATTCTTATCTATGTTAGCCACATGGCTTGGTACCTTTCTCAGTGGGGCAGGTCACATCCTGCTTCTTCTGTGATCTTGGGAAGACTCAGTGGAATGGGCTTCTTCTTTCCTAGAATTCTCTTGTTTTTGTTGCCCTGCCTCTACTTCCTCTCTGGTTGACCCACCTATACTTCCTGCCTGGCTATCGGCCAATCAGCATTTATTTAAAACATAATTGACAGAATATAGAATTGTCCCACACTACTTCCAACTCTTTTTTTAAACAAAATAAAATAACCATAGTCCATTTTTGGGGAATGTGGGTATAGTATTCCAGGCTTCTTCCTGCTGGTTGGGGGTTCTGATAATCTTTTGGGGACCTAAAGAAAATTTAGAATTATGACCAAGTCCTGACTGGAGTATCCTATGAGGCTTGATCATCTCAGGCAGCCTGTCCTCCTCAGCCTTCCTTAACCACAGAAGAAGACTTCACAATTCCTCATCCCAGAATCATGCGGGTAATAATTTCAAGTCTGACTGCCTCCTTGAATCCTGTTTGCAGGATCTTTTCTTTGTTGTTGCTCTTTAGGAATAGAAAATCCCTTAGGTCTCCCTCTTACAACTTCGGAGCTTAGCTGGCTGGGGTCTTGCCCTAAGGGCACCTTCTCTTTATTACAGTTTGGATCCAGCCTTTTTAAAATTTACTTATCTCTTTTAGCACAAGCCTGGGTTTTAACATTAAATTCCTCTGGTGCTCTTTTTCTCTTCAAACATTTTATATAAATTTTCATTCCACCTGCTCATTTTTATTGTATGTTTGCCTAAGAGTATCACTAGTAACCACATGAGAAAGTCAGTATTAGTCTGTTTTGAAGTTGTTCTGTCAGCAAAATTGTCTTATAGTTTCTATTACTCTGAAGAGACACTGTGACCTGCAACAATGCCACACCTCCTAATAGTGCCACTCCTTATGTGCTTATGGGGTCAATTGCATTCAGACTACCACAGAACTTAATCCCTTATTCTTCAGTTTAGCCTCAGGCATATTTATCTTTTTAAAATGAACACCAACTCTTTTTTTAAAAAAAACTTTGTTTTATGTGCATTGATGTTTGGATGTCACATCTTCTGGAACAGAATTACAAACAATTATGAACTGTTATATGAGTGCTGGGAACTGAACCCAGGTCCTCTGGAAGAACAACCAGTGCTCTTAACCACAGAGCCATCTCTCTAGCCCTCAGACAGGTTCTTAATACAAGGGCAGAAAGCAGCCTCATTCTTTGTAAAAATATCACAAGAATGGTCTCTATTGCCATTACTAATATTGTTCCCCTCTGAAATCTCTTGAGGTGGAATCCCACACTCCACAGCACTACTGCTACAATCCTACTAGGATGGCCCATTAAGCACAGCAGTCAGTGTTCAACCATTTTCCTCCTCCAAAATCCCACTGCTTTTTATATTCCTCCAAAACAAAACAAGATCAGACCTGTCAAGCTCTATCCTGATCTCTGGTACCAACTTCAGTGTTAATTACTTTTCCCTTGCTGTGATGAAACACCATGAGCCAAGGATCTCATAGAAGCATAGTGTTAGAGGGTTAGTGTCCATGATGATAGCAAAGACATGAATGGCAGGAACAATTTAAAGCTCATACCTTGATCCACAGCCATGAGGAAGGAAGAGAGCACAGTGGTAATGGTGTGGGTTTTTGAAACCTCAAAGTCCATACCCAGTGACACACCTCCTCTACTAAGGTCACACCCCCAATCCTTCCCAAAGGCTTCCACCCACTGATGACAAAGTTATCAATCATAAAGGCCCACAGAGGTCATTCTCACGTAAACCTCCACAGGGGCCATTTTTGTCTGTGAGACCTCAGAGGATTCTTAGATATTTGTTTGTTTTTGTAGGCAGGTGAGTCATATGGTGGACTCTGTCTTTCAGCTGAACTCATTTTAGAAGTCATAAAACTGAGTCCAGGAATGCAGCTCACACACTTGTTCAAGGTCACAAAGGGGGAGGGCAAAGTGTGAAGTAAAGTGCAAACAACTTGACTCTATTATTATTTTTTTCCTAGTTATTCCTGAGAGACACAGTCTTCATTTTTGGTTGACAAACCCAGTTCGGAAGATTGTCTCAGATGAACATTGGCCACTATCACTGACTGCTCCTCACAAGGAATTCATTTCATTGTGACTTCTACCCTGTGGCTTAGCCTTCCTGATGGAGCTAAGTTCTTGTTCAGCAAAAGTGAGTGTTTTTATTTCTCAGTGTTACAACACTAAGACTAGCAATCTCAAAGCTATCACATTCCAGGTTTCTCAAGTTTCAAGGTAATTGTGCAAATCAGAAAACCAGAGGTGCTTTTGTGTTCCTGTCTTTTCTCATTGCTATGACCAAATACGTAAAGAGAAATGACATATGAGGGGGGGATTTACTTTGGATGCTAACTTCAGGTGATTCTCCTTTGTAGCAGGAACACATACACACCACTGGGAGCAGTTTGTAGCTGTGGTAGCGGGGTGTGAGATTATTGCTCATATCTTGTGGATCAGGAGGCAGGGAGAGGACATAAAGTGGACGGTGCCATAAACTCAACACTCTTCCCCCTTGAGTACTTCTTGTAGCTCGGCCCCATCTCATAAAGGATTCTACAACCTTTTCCAACAGCACCGTAGCTGCAGACCAAGCGTTCAGACACATGAGTTATTAGGAACTCGAAGTGTTAAGAGTTACTTTTTGAGCATGCTTAATTAGTGCAATCTGTGGCCATTTCTCAGGCATAAGCCTCAATAAAAATACCTCTTGTCATGGTAGAGGCATGGGCATTTAAAAATATAGTGAAGAGCATGAAGATGCAAATGGAAATAATAAACTGGAGAAACATATGCTATAATATTGGGAAGGAATTCCAGTGAGTACTGAAATTGCCCACAATTAAGTTCCAATTGCTTTACATACTCCTGACCCAAAAGGCAGGGGTAAGCAAAAACTACATTAACATGATACATAGGAAATGAACATATCAATTGAAGGTTGTAGGCTACATCCATAGTTAAACATTTGCTAGAACAAAACAAGTCAGGCTCATACCCTAGACCAAAACACTCTGTAGGCAAACCAGTCCCTGGGTGGAACCCAAAGTTATCTCCATAAAGGAATTGGAACCTTAGTTCTATCCTCACACTTTTGTTTGAGGTAGGAACATATTTATTCTTTATTTCTAAAGTACACGTTCTGGTTATTAGCCACACCTGTTCACAATAACCTTGAGAGAACAGAACTCCTGGTCTACATCTAGGTGGGACCTTTGTTTGAGGAAGAAGCAGAATTACCTTGAAGGAACTAGAGGTAAGTTATAACTCTCTGACCTTTGTCAATTTGGAAATTGGCTCACATTTTCAGGTCTCCATAGCCAGACCTGTGCTTGCACCCAGAATGCACAGCTCTCAGACCTACAGGCTGTCTAGCTGCATTGTGACATTCTTTGTCATGGAGTCACCAGAGGTCATAGCTGAGGATCTGTTGGGAGATCTGGTCCCATCTACTGAAGGACAAGGAGTCTGAATACCTTATCAGTGAAGGGCTGGCAGGTCCCAGAGCTGGGACCAGCATCTAGAATCCCAAGGCTGTCAGTGTGGCACTAGGGGACAGCATGGCAGGCTGTCCTGTGTGCTTCACTGTAGAGGAATGGCTTCCATTTCTGTGTGCTGAAAGAGTTCAGACTTTTCTTTCTTTCTTCTTCTTTTTTATATTTTCGCATAAGTGCTCTGCATGTGTGCCTGCATGAAAGAAAAGGGCATCAGATCTCATTATAGATGGTTGTGAACTTCCCTGTGGTTTATGGGAACTGAAATTGGGATCTCTCAAAGATCAGCCAATGCTCTCAATCTCTGAACCATCTCTTCATCCCCTCCAGAGTTTTCTAGACCATGGATCTCTTGTCTCTTGTCTGCGTTTGGTGCACTTGAACCCTGTTATCGAGATTCGGACAAGGGACAGGAGGTTAAAATACACAAACACACACAGACAGAAAGACAGCGACATGGGTCATCCTTGTATTCCCCAAGAATGCCCCCTTTATTATGTTTGGGGCAGATTATATGGAGACAGCCACACCCCAGCCAAACCCACCAGAAACCACTCTGCCATCAGGAACTCCTGAAGGTCTCGTGCTCAGAGCAGCTGTAGGCACTCAGATCAGGGGATTACAAGAAATTCAGGATCTGGGGGTCTCACTGCTCCCAACATCGCAGTATGCATATATAATGTGTACTGTTTACACAGATTTAAATTCCATTTCCTGAAATATCTATATAATTTTTTGCTTTGTGTTTGGAACTCTTTGGGTAAGCTTTAAAAGTTTTTAGTTCATGTGCATGGGAATTTTGCCTGAATGTTTATCTGTGCACCACTTGTGTGCAGTACCCACAGAGGCCAGAAGAGGGAATCAGATCCACTGGAACAGCAGATACAGGTAGTTGCTGGCAGGAAGTGCTCCTAACCACTGAGCAGTCTCTCTAGTCCTGCGTTAGGAACTATCAAATACTTCTCTGTTAGTTCCTTATAAAATATAAATCCTAGCCCTGGTGCTAGATTTGGAACACCAAAACGGAGCTCTCTGATATCCTTGTGTTTGCCTATCTATTACTCCACCCTCTTGTTTTGGAGACCTGGCAGTTTGTCTTTGTTCTTTCAGATGGAGTTCATGAACATGAGGCTGGTTTATGCTTTCATTCTGATGATGGGAGTTCTTTGCTTGTACTTCAGCATGGAGCCTTTTGAGGAACCGCCACTTGTTCCCAGGAAAGGTTACAAGAAGTTCCTCCAGCTTCCAGATATAGACTGCAAGCAGAAGCCCCCTTTCCTTGTGCTGCTGGTGACTTCATCCCACAAGCAGCTGGCGGCTCGCATGGCCATCCGCAAGACATGGGGCAGAGAAACAGAGGTGCAGGGGCGGCGTGTGAAGACCCTCTTCCTCCTGGGGGCCTCAGACAGCACCGATGACATGAATGCCACGGCCCAGGAGGGCAAGCAGCACCGTGACATCATCCAGAAGGATTTCAAGGATGTCTATTACAACTTGACCCTGAAGACATTGATGGGCATGGAATGGGTCCACCACTTTTGTCCTCAGGCAGCTTTTGTGATGAAGACAGACTCAGACGTGTTTGTGAATGTTGGCTATCTGACTGAACTGCTGCTGAAGAAAAACAAAACGTCCAGGTTCTTCACGGGCTACATAATGTCCCATAGCCCTCCCATCAGGCAAAAGTCCAGCAAGTGGTTTGTGAGTAAATTTGAATATCCTTGGGATAGGTACCCACCATTTTGTTCTGGTACAGGTTATGTCTTTTCTAGTGACGTGGCCAGCAAAGTATTCAATGTCTCACAGAGTGTTCCATTCCTCAAGCTGGAGGATGTGTTTGTTGGGCTCTGCCTGGCCAAACTGAAGATCCGGCCTGAGGAACTCCACACCAAACAGACCTTTTTCCCATTTGGCTTAAGGTTCTCTGTGTGCCGCTTTCAGAAAATTGTGACCTGCCACTACGTGTCACCCCAGAACTTACTCACTAACTGGAAGGCACTGGAGAACTCTCAGGAACAGGATTGCTCTTCTGTCTGAGAGGAGCCTGTGGTGCAAACTTTTAATAACCTTTGGTGATACTGTGGAAAGGTCTGGGATGGCCTTTCTGGGAACTTTCAGGGGAAGAGAGAGAGGAGGAGGAAGGCAAAGACTGTCCTCAATGCCCTGCATATACTAGAGCGGATGTACACACAAACAGAGTTAAGACTTGTTCCCACTTGGCCCCCAGAGCAGTAACAGGCCTTGACTTTCAGGCCTTTGCTCTGTTATCAATGTTTGAGACATGCCTTCATCTGCTCATTTCAGGACTCAGTATACATATGAAGCCATGGATGTGATTATTCACATTTTACAGGTTAGGAACCAGCAGCCATGGCCACTTACATGTCCAAAGACTATCCCATTCTGCAGATGGAGCAGGAATGAGAATCAAGTGCTATCATAATTCAGTTGGTGGCCCTCAACTGAGTGTCCCATTATTTGGGAGAAGCTAGTGGTGGAAGAAGCTTAGGGTGGGTGTGTATTGAATGTAACTAGCATCCTTCAGGCTCTTTCCTGAGTCCCCTGCCCCTCAATTCCCAATCCTTCTACTTTTTAAATGCTAAGTCTGGGATAAACCAGATTTTTCAGCCTCTCCCCTTACTTGAATAATTTAACTAAACATTAAGTCTGTTAGGTATTTGGTACCCAATACATCTTCAATATAAGACATGCACATTTGCAGAGACTAGCTCAACTCCATGATAGAAGGAAACTGGGTTGTATTACCATATAAATCAGGTTGAAAAACCATAACTGAGTCTTATTGTATAGGCCAATCACACTGCTGAAATCTTAGTGAGGCTGATGTCTCCTCTGAATCTTCTGGGACACCTTGTCTCTGCTGCGGATGTCTTGATGTATTGATAGTGATCAGTTGCAGCTCTGGAGCACTGCAGACCTCTAAGTTCAAACTCAAGGGAAGCCAGGCACAGGCATGGCCTGTATTAGTGTCCAGGAACTTTGCTGGAACCTGGACTGGTCCAAGCTCCTGGAATGCAGATCATGGAGGTAGACCCAGTCGAAGGGCTCTCCCTGCATCTGTGATCCCTCCCCACCTCTTCACACTGGGTTTATCACATGGTCATAGACCTGCTGAGTGTTTTGGTTTGGAATTTAACCCTGAAGGCTTTCAGAGCTCTGTAAAAATATGGGCTCATGGCCATTCAGCCACTGCCACCAGTCACGTAATCTTGCTCTGTATCATTGGAATTATTGATTTCCCCTGCATTTTACTTTACTAGATTTTACTATGTGCTTGGAGCCAAGGCTTCATGTGACTGTGTGACTATAAACGTTGCAATATGCTTCTCATCTGAACACAGGAAAATTTACTCAAGTCAGAATTGTTACTCCTCCAGTTGGAGAAGGCTGGAAGCTTCCTCTAGTGCCTCATTTCCACACTTATTTCTCCCTCCTCTGAGTCTCTTTTATAACTCTTGGGGGGAAATTCTGACTGTAATATTCTTCAAAATCATACAGCAACAAGTTCAGGACCCTTAGTGTACTTGGAACTATAGACACTGTCAAAACTAAAACCAGCCACATCTTCTCTGGACAGAGGAGAAGCCAAGGCTTATAACAATATGGTGGCTTTGTTTTGCCGTCTAGAGGGTGGAAGAGCTGGCATCAGGATCCAGCACCAGCCGCACTCTGTCAGACCTTCCCTTTATTCATTCCTTCATTAGCCATGTTTGCTTATTGCATTCACACACATCATGAGCAAGGTCAAGGTGAGGGTCTCCAGACAGCAGACCTGAGTGAGCTCAGTGTGGAGAAGCTGGTCGGGCACAGGTTCTCTTGGCCTATGCACAGTGCATGGGAGCATAAGCAGGTGTGGTCACCTGTGCCCAGACTTGCTCTTGCATCGAAGATGCAGGCGTTCTTTGAGGGTAGCTGCACTTCATTCTTACAATCAAACTGGTTGTCAGCAGAGGCAACTGAGGTGACTCAGTGACTCAGGGCCTGAGATGCGGTGGAGGCCAAGCCCTCAACCTTCTCCATTCACACACCATTAATATACCTTCCTATATGCTTACTTCTCTCAGAATCCTGGGGCTGGTGCTACCCAAGGAGTCACCAGCATCTCCCTTTGCCTGTGCACTGCCACCTCTGTCCTGGGTGTTGGCTAGAGTGTTGGTCTACTTCTTCATGGTTCTGTTTGATTTCTGTGACTTGGCACTCAGGCCCTCTGTGAAATTCTTCTATTTATGCTAACTTTATCATGAACAAAAACTTTTTTTTTTTTTTTTTTTTTTACAAAGGCTCCTGCAAACACTGATCTCCGAGGCTCTTTGCTTATTTTTATTTCTCTGGCTCTTCATGACATAAGCCCTGTGTGTGAACACTGGCACAGGTGTATTAGAAGTAAACTCTCAATCACATCTCTAGGGTTTGTATAGGTCTTTCATTTGGCTGAGAATTTGTTGGGAAAATTGTTTGGGGGCTTTCATCTTGTGTCTCCTGCCTTTTAACCTAACTTTCAGGAAAAGGCAGATCCTCAGAGATGGCTTTAGATTGTTTCTGCATGTGAAGATTGAAACAGCCCAAACTCAGAGTTGAAACAGGCTGTATGAGCCTGAGATGAATTTGAATGAAGCATAATAACAATAGAAAAAATTTTAATTTATTAAAAGCAGTATTCTTTAATTTTCAAGCACAGTCATTTCATTGTTTTACAATATTTATTTATTTATGTATACATCGTTCTGCCTGCATGTATGCCTGCAGGCCAGGAGAGGGCACCAGATCTCACTATAGATGGTTGTGAGTCACCATGCATTTGTTGGGAATTAACTCAGGACCTTTGAAAAAACAGCCAGTGCTCTTAACCTCTGAGCCATCTCTCCAGTCCCCAGGCACAGTAATTTTAATACAAGTAAAAAAAAAATATTCTGTGTCCAAATGTCGTGTGTGTGTGTGTGTGTGTGTGTGTGTGTGTGTGTGTGTGGTGTCATTTTGGAGTTTTCATGCTAAGGATGAAGCCCATGACTGCACACAAGCTCTCCCCATCCCCTATTAATTGTTTGGCATCATGCATTCTACTACTTCCATGCAGAGGTCATGGAGATCAGCTCCTGATGCGTGAAGTTCAAATGCTGTGTTAAGAGGTTATAACTGTTAACTTGACACAACCTATAATCATGCCGGAAGAGAGTTTTAATGAGAAATATCTCCTTATTATCCATTGATGTAGAAAGACTCAATTCACTGTGGGTAACACTGTTCCCTAGGCAGAGTATCCTGAGCAGTATGAGAGGAGGAATCCAGCTGAGGGTAAGCAAGGATCCATGTGTTTTCCTGTCTCTGTTGGGATCATGGATATGCCCCCAATGCTTTACGTGCCTGCCTTGACTTCCCTGCAATAATAGACCACACCTGGGATTGTGAGCCAATGAAACCCTTCTTCCCTGAGCTGCTTTTTGTCAGGGTGTCTATCATAGTAACAGAAATGAAGCTAAAACAGATGCTCAGGGTATTACCCACACGAGGTCTCAGACCCTTCTCACGCAACCACGCTCCTGGATGTCATCACCAGTGCTACCCATCTGTCCCAAACAGAGGTGAGTCCAGACAGGTGTGAAACCCTTCTTACATTCTGCTTTGGGAAATACCAGAGGGGGAGAATGGACTCATTTCACTTGGTCACATAATACAAGAAATAACCTCCTGTGACTGGAAGCCACTCCTCTGAAACCGAGGACACTTTGTGGTTAAGTCTGATTTCCTAAAGGGTAAAAAAGTTAAATGTCTGTGTCATTGAATGGTGTTTGAAATTGTCATTTGCCCATACTTTAATGAGGTTCTACAGGCTGATAATGTGTTCTGGGAGCAAATGTATTTATTTATGATAAGGATATTTATCTTTAATAAAGTTTAAAGTATAAGCAGCACAGTGCATGTGGGTGGTTCTAACTTACAGCTCCTCTGAAGTTACCCTTGTCCACATGTATGGTCTCAATTCCGCTGTCTGTTTCCATTCATCTTTGTGTTTGGAAGTTTCTTCTTATTCAGTTTTGCTTTGATTTTGTAGGTTTAGGAAATTATTGCTGAAGAGTCCCACTTATGTTTGTAAATATAGGAGGACTCCTTGTTTCAATCATATTTTGAAAGCAAAACCATAAAACTCAACTGAACTCTGAAAGGCTTTCGGGGGGGGGGGGGGTGGGCAGCGAGCCTTGGGTGAGCGGTGTGGCGTTCTTGGTAACTATAAATCCAGACAGCAGGCAATCATCCTTTGGAATTCTTTTCTCTCTGGAGTACTTTCCTATTGTAAAAGCCTAAGGAATTAACCTTATGAGTTGACTGGCTGTGCCTTCGGCTTCTTCGATCATTATTTGTTTTGAGGTGCAGATCCTCGATTTCTCATGCGTCATTTAAATGGAAATAAAGTGGATGAACCAGTAGTGTCTCCCTTTGACTCTACCATGATTGTCACTAGTCTCATGCGCAGCCCTGGAAATCTCTGCACCCATGCTCCTCACTACTCATCTCCTCTCCAGCCTCAGAAACCAAAGTAAAGTTGGAAGGGGCAGGGAGGACCACAGGGCTGTGCACACAAGTGCACAGATGCCTGTAGACTCATTCTCGTCCCCACCAGCAACCTTGCCTCTCCATGACAATGCGGAGACTGTCTGTGGTCTCCTTGAAGGCTGGTCCTGTACCACCTGCATGCCTGACTTGCTGCCTCTCCAGCTAGGCTCCCACTGTTATGTCCCATCTGCAGCTCTGGTACCCCCTCCCTTCTAGAACATTCCCTCAGTACACAGCATGCTCACCCTCTCTACACAGACTGTCTTCCAGACCATCCCCTCTCCAGTTCTGCCCGTTTTCTCTTTTTCTTGATGCAAAAACCCTTCCAAAGAACAGCCTTCCCCATGTGATCTGTCTCCAGCTTGCTCTCCTCATCCCATTATATCCTGACCATCCTGGTAGAGTAAGTGCACCTTCCCTCTGGTAAGTACTCCTACCACATGGGAGGGCAGAATCCAACCTGCTCTTTCTTCCCCTCTCAAGGCTTATCATCTTTCCATTCCTCTGCTTTATGACAGACACAGTGGTCTCCATTGAATTTTTAAGAAGAAGAGGAGGTGCAAGGGATATGGCTTGTGAACACAGTGCTTGCTACATGAGCAGACCCTAAGGACCTATTTAAAGCTGAAAACAGAAGCAGCCTCCCTACTGTGAGATGGGAGGTGGAGTCTTTTGAAACTTACAGGACAAGTGACCTGGTACGCAAAGTGGCAAATGCCTCAAATAAGATGGAAGGATAGAATTGATACCAAGGTTGCCCTTGATCCTCACAGGTGTACTGTGACATGTGGAAACACACACACACACACACACACACACACACACACCACACACACACACACACACACACAGAGAGAGAGTGATATGATTTAGTTTACATTGGATGTCAACCTGTAGGAGCTTGTTTCCTTTCCACCAAGTGGGTTCTGGGAATCATACTTGGGTTGTCAGGCTGAATGACAAGTGCCTTTACTGGCTAAGCCATTGCACCAGCCCAGGTAACTTTTTGTAGCCACAGATGACCCTTATTGGATGGGGAAGCACCAGTTATCACCACAAAGCCTTATTGATCTCTTCTATCCTGTGGTGCAGAGCTGTTTAAGGTCCTAGAGAAAGGTGGCTCTACAATGTCTATTTTAGATTTGTCAGTTATTCTGGTCCTTATGACCAGTTTCTGTGAACCAGGTAACGCATCGTCTCCATCCAGCATGTGCAGGTGGGGAGGGTAGTGAAGGCCAGTCACAGCCAGTCCCTCATGGTAATGCTGTGTGCTCTCTCCTTGTTTGGATGCACTGGAGCTCTGTAGGCTTTGTCCGTATAGATAGATCTTGAACTCAGCAATTAGAACTCTTTCTGTGATGAGGCCCAGGCCACACCCAATTAGATAATATTTACATTAGTGCAGTGAACACCAGATAGCTCTTAAATCATCAAGCCCATCCATAGAGTAGCATTCTCATGGACTTGAAGATTGATGCTAAAAATAAATGTCGCACTAGCTTAGAATTGAGTATAATAAAGGGTTATTTAATTTGGGGTAGACTCAGATCACAGTCCTCTGCACAAACGAGAAACACAAATGAAATCCAGCAGCCAGAAGAGAGAGGAAATGCATGCATGCTTTATGTTGGTGTTTATAGTATAAGAGGCCATGCCCAAGCAGGTGGGTAACTTAAAGGCTACTGGCTGTAGAACTTTCAAAGCACCTCCCCCTTTTGTTTAAATAAGAGAGTTCTAAGCCTAATACAATTTATGTACAATAAGAGCAAATATCATGTATAAAATTAGGATCACAGCCAGCATAAACAATGACAAGCAAGAAACGTGATAAATGTTTCAGTAATATCCTATCCTGAAGAGTTTAAGACATATTAGAAATAATTTGGCCAAATGATGAGAGGAAAGGAACTATGACTATCTAATCTTCAACCCCATTGAGGACTTGAGAAGGAAAATAATATTACTCGAGCAGGCAGGAAGTGTAATCAAGCAACTTCCAAAATGTGTAGCAAATGAGAGACAACTGGCAATCACTCAAATTCTCATTTGTAATGTTGGAGCAGTCAATTTTGGCTAATGCCTAGAGTCACTGACAGACCATCTTCAGAGGCAGGAAAAATTTTCAAAACTGTCTTACCCTGTCTTGGCAAGATTTGGTTGTCTTGTTTTCTTGTATCCTGTTTGTCCTGCCTGGATGTATTGTACTTTGTCAGTGGTTGAGTCATAGACATTTCCTTGCCCAAAGGCCAATTTTGCCAAGAAGAAAACATGCTCTAAGCGGAGTGTCTTTGGTGCCCAACAGTCTCTTGTGAATAGATCAGTGCTGCCAGGAACAATTGTGTCTCACTTCCACAGAACCCTATGTTATTTAAATGCCTTATTTTACATGCTATTTGAAGTGGTTGAATGTTACCTATCTATGCAGAATAGAATCTCTATGGATCTAAACTCCTGATTAGTATAACTATAAGTATCAATATTCAAGAATCTATACCAATGTAAATTGCCTATAAATAATAGCTTACAAGTAATCACTCCATTATTCATTATTATTATTAGTGTGAGTAAGTTTTCACTAAACTATTATCCCACCCAATTTTCCTTTTTTTTCCGTCAAGATTGCCTACACAATTTCCCAGACAACCTCCAACCCTATGCCCATTATAATAAACCCCTAAATCATGTACCTAATCCTGAAGACAAACTTTGTTGGAAGAAGGGATGTCATCATCTATAATTACTTCCAGCTGTCATGGGGGTGATGTTTTTTTCTTGGGATCCTGTGAAAGTTGAATGATGGTTAAGTTCCAAGATTACTGTCTGGTATAATTGCAAATAGTCTCTGAGTAGTTGGTAGGGTTTTGCTGAGCTTCCTATTTGGAGTTTTAGCCAGAACATTGTAAAAATGTGCACCATTTTAGCTAACAAGTTGGAACCATCTTGAGCAGCAGGTACCCCAAACAGGTCTTATGGTAGTGCTAATAGCATCATGATGTTATATCAAGCAGGTGGAGTCATTGTTTTGGGGCATCTTCTTCCTGGAAACTTCAAAGAATCATGCAGAAAAATGTATTGTTCATTGTGGAAAACTTAAACATTATTTATATAGACATATGTTCAATGAAAGGTATGATAGAGACAAAATAGGTATGAATAAAAGTAATTTTTTTTCTAAATTCTTTCTTGTTTTTATCCCATACCAGTTGGGTCCTGACATGAGACTAAAACTCTGAATTTTTCTTTTAACAACATGCTTGGATTTAGAGAACAGAGCCATTGTCCATCTCTGTTCTTTGATTTTTAAATGAGTCATGACTATTATTCTAGTTAATATTCAATGACTCTTATCAGATGACCTATCCTCACAAGTGATCCTATCTGGACAATTATCTTTTCCTCTTTTGGCATCTAGATTTCCAGGGTCTTTTGATTTCTAAAGATGAGTAATTTCCTTCAAAGACAGGCACAGAACCCTGTCCCAACCTTTATGAGGTTTCCTTATCACCTGTGTGGTTGTCACCTCTTTGGAGGAGCCATCATTTCTCTTTCTCAAGAGATTTCTCTTTTTCAAACTGAATCTTTATTAATTTTGATGGTATCCATAACTTTTCTACTTCTGTTGAAATAAGAGCAAAACCCTTTCCCCAGCCTAGTACATCTTCTGGCTTCCATTGTGAGGTCAGCACATCCCTGAAATACAGTGGGTGATTTAATTCAGAAAACTTTTCTATTATCCAATGTTTCTCTTTGCTGCTGTTGTCCCTTTCTCATTAGCATTAAGAAAAAGCATTATGTAATCTATTTCTGGGTGTATTTTCCATTCCTTTCTGTTTGTTTTAACATATCCTTTATAGTTCGATTTGATCTTTCTATAGCTGCCTGACCTGTAGGATTGTTTTGTCTATCTGTAATATGCTTTATATTATAATAAGCAAAAACTGCTTCATTTTTTAGAGAAATATGTCATACAATTATTATTTTTTATTTGTGAAGTTATACCCATGATGGCCATAACTTTTAATAAATGTGTGATTACTGAATCAGCCTTTTCTGAGCTTAAAGCAATTACCCACTGGAAACCTAAATAAGTGTCATGGTGTGGTGTAAATATTTTAATTTTCCAAATTCTGCAAAGTGGAACACATCCATCTGCCATATTTCATTCCTTTGAGTATCCTTTGGGTTATTCCCTGCAAGTAGTGTTGTTTGGTTATATAAAGAGCAAGTAGGACATCTCTTTAAAATCTCCTTAGCTTGTTGTCATATAATAGAAAACTCTTTCTTTAAACATTTTCTGTTGACATGATGTTTCTTATGAAATTCTGAGGCCTTCAGCACACTTTTAATCAATAATCAATCAATTTCTGCATTACTTTGGGCTAGCGATCCTGGCAGACCTGTATGGAATAGGATGTGTATTATATAAATGAGACAGAGACTATTCCTGATTATACCCCGAATCTGTATAAATAATGAAGACGATTCTGTATCATCTTGTATAAATTCAGCAGTTTCAATATGCAAGACAGCTCTTTCTGCTATTGTGAATCAGTAACTGTATTAAGGAGTTCTTTAACTGTATTAAGGAGTTCCTTAGTACCTTGAGAATAG
Source organism: Arvicola amphibius (assembly GCF_903992535.2). Lineage (NCBI taxonomy): Eukaryota > Metazoa > Chordata > Mammalia > Rodentia > Cricetidae > Arvicola > Arvicola amphibius. Next base: position 2,149,437 of record NC_052056.1, on the reverse strand, counting down.
CATGCAATTTTGCCTTTTGGCCAGAATTTGCTCCATCTTAATAAATTTTCTGATTTGTATCTTGCCTTTCCAGATTTATTTGCATCAATATAAAATGTTTGTGCTCAGTTATTGGTGTGTCCCCTACAATGCAGGGAAGGATCCAAGTAGTTGTCCTTATTAGTTCAATTTTATCACTTTTGGGATAATTGCTATTAATCTGTTCTAAAAATTAGCATAAGCTCTTTGCCAATGTTTATTATCTTCACATAATTTTTAGAAAAATTTCATAAGTAGCAAAAGGCAGTATAACCTCTGCTGGGTCTATACCTGCTATTTTATGAAGTCTCAATTTTTTTATAATTAATTCAGAGACCTTTTCCATATAAACGTTTGTTTTTACTAAGTTTATGTGGTAAAAAGATCAATTCTAAGATAATATCTTCCTTTTGCATTAAAATTCCTGTAAGGGAACTAGTAGATGGCAATATGACTAAAATGCAATTAAGATTTGGATTCACCCTATACACATGTGCTTCCTCTAAGTTTTCTTCAATGACAATTAATTTTTTTCTGCTTCATTTGTTAGTTCTCTGGGATTATTTCAGTCTTTGACACCACCTAAGGTTTTGTTTAAACAAACTATTAGATCAGGTATTGTCCTAATAGCTGGTTATAGACTGGAAATGTCTCCTAACAATCTTTGAAAATCATTAAGAGCCCACAACTGGTCTCTCCTAACTTGTTCCTTTTGTGTTCTAATTTTCTGTATACCTATTTTGTAACCTAGGTAACTGACAGAATCTCCTCTCTGTATTTTTTTAGGAACAATTTGTAATCCCCACTTTAGCAAAACTTTCTTTACTTCTTCAAACATTCTTTATAAAGTATCTATGTTTGAATCAGATAGCAAAATGTCATCCATGTAATGGTAAATTATAGATTTAGGAAAATTTTTTATGTATTATCTCCTATGGTTGACTGACAAAGTATTGGCATATGGTGAGGCTATTCAGAATTTCTTATGGAAGGACAGTCCATTGGTATCTTCTAGTAGGTTGAGAATTATTCTAAGTAGATACTGTGAAAGCAAATTTTTCTCTATCCTTTTCTTGTAAAGGTATAGTGAAGAAACAATCTTTTAAATCAATAATTATAAGAGGCCATCCTTTTGGTAGTAGAGAAGGCAGAGGAATTTCAGATTATAGAGGATCCATATGTTGAATTACCTTGTTCATAGCTCTTAGATCTGTTACCATTCTCCATTTACCAGATTTATTTTTAACAAAAAATACAGGAGAATTCCAAGGGCTGGTTGATTCATCAATATGGTGAGCATCTAGTTGCTCCTGTACCAGCTGCTCTAAAACCTGCAGTTTGTCTTCCATTAAAGGCCACTGTTTAACCCATATTGGTTTCTCAGTTAACCATTTTAAAGGTAGGGCCTTCAGTATCTCTAAAGGTTTGCTATTTGCTTCGTGTTCTTGTACAGCTTGAATAGTTGGTGACCTTTGTGCATAGTACCTTATAATATCCTTTCCAGAAATGTGAGTTTTGGGGACTGCAGGAATGTTAATCTGGGTATTTCATTGCTGTGACCCCAAAAATTTACTGCAATATTAGCCACATATGGCTTCAGCCTTCCCTTCTTTCCTTCTGGCCCTATGCATTAAATAATACTCACATCCTTGCCCATGTCTATTGAACCCACAGTTACAATGCCATTTGTATGTACTCTTCGCATTGGTCATTGATCATTTATAGAAGTCTGCCAGAATGTACCTATTTCACACTGGAATTTTTGATTCATCCTCCATGTTTATGCCATTATCCAGACAGTATGTTTTTTTTTTTTTTTTACAGAAAGCTCTGAAAATTTTTAAATTTTCCTGGAAAGACAGTCTTGCATAGTAACTGGGAATGGCTTAGAGCATTTTTGACTTGAGGGCCTGTGTGAGGTCCCCCAAGGAGTTCCCAAATGGTATCAGGTTGTCTTGTCTGTCTTTTGTTGACCTGCATTCATTGGTTCACTGTTGATCTTTGCCACACTTTCTATATATACCTGAAGGCTGAGTCCTCCTTTTCTTGCCATTCCCAGAGGAGAAATTATTCCTAGGAATTCCTGGTCTACAATCCTTTCTCAGATGTCTTATTCTTCCACAATTAAAACATTTGGCATTTTTGTGTCTCCTCATTCTTTTGGAAATTGCTTGTCCTACCCAAGATTCAGAATTATAGTCAACTGTTTCAGTGTTCATTGTATGCAGGATCCATTCATCCATTGGTGCTGATCTAACCTTTAAAGTCCTGAGTATCATTTTGCATTCTAAGTTGTCATTTTTCAAAAGCTAGAGATTCAATAAGTACTTGTCTAGCATTTGGGTCTGTTACTCCTATTTGTACCCACTTAGTTAATATTTGTAAAAAGTCAGTAAAGGGTTCTTTCTGGTCCTGTTTAACCCTGGTATATCATTCAATTAATTTTCCTGCCTGAATTCTGTCCCCAGCATTTAAGGCTGCTTGTTTTATTGGGACTGGATTTGTCCATCTTAAAGAGCTTGAGCCTGTGGGTCAGCATAATTGCCCTCACCAAGAATCTGTTTTTTGGAAGTCTCAAGTCCATTTTCTTTTTCCTGTTCTGAAAATTTGGCCTCTTTTCTGAAATAACATTTTCATATCAGTTGAGGCCCATTCTCTAGGACTGCTGAAACTAACTGAAGCCAGTGGTATGGGGTGGCTTTAATACTAGAAACTCATGTCTTTTTTTTTTTTTTTTAGAAACTCATGTCTTTACCATCTCCCTAAGAAACATGAAAGGCAAGCCATAAGTTACTACTCCTTGCTTAATTTCTTTTAGATCATTTATTCCTATAGGTATCCATCTACCTTCTTTAGGTTCTTTTGGGCATTTAGGACTTGATGCTTTGTCAGAGTAGATTACTTCCTACAGGGTAGGAAGCTAAAAGCTGAGGAAAGTCATCCCTAACAGCTACTGGCAATGTTGAATCCTGTCCTTGTGCCTTCTTTCTCTATTCATCAGCTCCAATAATTTCTTCAATTGCTTCAAGTCTTTTTACTACTATCTTTTGTAATCCTGAATCTCCTGGCCTCTATATATTTTTAGTGATTTCATTGAAGCACCTAGCCTTTGGTCTTCATTCTACACATGTGATTCCAAGGTCTGAAGTTTTTCCTTTAAAGATAACATCTCATGCTTGGACATTATTTGAATAGTGTGCAGATTGCATTTCTGGAGAGATACTCTATATGCTAACCTATCATAACTTTTAACAGATTTTGATTGTCAAATTCAACAGTATGAATTCTTTCAGATAATTGCTCAGTATCCTTTGACAGATTGATTTTTTTTTCTGTCAAATTAAAGTTATCCTTTCCAATAGTAGGAATTTTTTTCAGGTAACTTTTAGTTTTGATGGTCAGCTAGCTGTTCATTATTAGTCTGTAAAGACTGTATTATTTCTAAAAGTGTTTCTTTCTTGCCTCAGTTATCGAAAATTTTCTTAAGGATATAATATGAAGAAAAAAAATCGAGTCCCAATATCAAATAAATGGATGCATCACAATAACCATATAAGCCTTGCAGAATACAATCCATAGTATTAGCAAAAGAAGCTACTAAAATTTTCCATGGAAATATTGTCTGATATTTATAACTTTCAAGTTTATTGATTTATTAATTAATAAAATACCTGTGTTATGAGGTTTGTTAAATTGTTTTAGTTGTAGTAATCTTTTCTGTCCAGCAGGTGTCATGGTTGCAGAGTTGCTACCAACTGTAGAACAAGCAGTGGTGCCAGGAACAGACCTGCAACTCTTTGGTTTTCTGACTTGGTGCTGGTTAAATACTGACAAATATGCTTTGCTTCACAAATTAAAAGCACAAATTAAAAGCAGTTAAGTCAATTCAGTACACACAGCAAGGAGCCCACAACTCAGGAGCAGGGAGCCCAAACCAGAAGCTGTGCAAGTAACTGCATGGCAGTGGGGGGATGTGCTCAAGTTTGGGAAATTTCCAAGTTGTTGCATGCACTTAAGGCCACTGTTGTGGGGGTTAAAAAAAAAACCTGCTTAGTAGGTGAAAGCAAGCCAAACGGGCATTTTCCACTCCTTTATGTTTGTTTAACATATCCTTTATAGTTTGATTTGATCTTTCTACAACTGCCTGACCTGTAGGATTGTGTGGTATACCTGTAATATGCTTTATATTATAATAAGAAAAAACCCATTTCATTTCCCTGGAGACATAAGCTGGATCATTATCTGTCTTTATTTGTGCAGGTATACCCATGATAGCCATAACTTCTAATAAATGTGTAATTACTGAATCAGCTTTTTCTGAGCTTAAAGCAGTTGCTGACAGAAAGCCTGAATAAGTGTCAATGGTGCGATGTACATATTTTAATTTTCCAAATACTGCAAAATGGAACACATCCATCTGCCAGATTTCATTCATTTGAGTACCCTTTGGGTTAGTCCCTGCAGGTAGCAGTGTTTGGTTATATAAAGAACATGTAGGACATCTCTTTATAATCTCCTTAGATTGCCTCTATGTAATAGAAAAATCTTTCCTTAAACCTTGCTATTTACATGATGTTTTTATGAAATTCTGAGGCTTGCAACACATTTTCAATCGATAATTAATCAATTTCTGCATTATCTTGTTCTAGAGGACCTGGCAGACCCGTATGTGATTGGATATGTATTATGTACATAGGACAAAGCCTATTCCTGATATTCTTGCACACAGATAAACAATGAAGACAGTTCTGTATCATGTGGTATAAATTCAATGGTTTCAATATGCAAGATAATTCTTTCTGCATATTGTGAATCAGTAACTACATTAAGAGGTTCTTTAAAATTCCTTAGCACCATAAGAATGGCATATAATGCTGCCTTCTGGACATAATTATAAGGGTTTTGTTCCACCTTACTTAATTTTTCTGATTTGTAACCTGCCTTACCTGATTTATTAGCATCAGTATAAAAAGTATGGGCTCCAATTATGGGAGCATCATGTACAATTCAAGGAAGTATCCAAGAAGTTCTCTTCATAAGGTTTAGTCTATTTCTTTTGGGATAGTTGCCATTAATTTCTCCCAGATAATTTGGGGCTGGATGATGGCTGACTTTATAATGTAATACATGAAATTTTGCTATGGTTCCCTGGGATTTTCTGCTCTTTTCTCCAGGACAGAGTCAGGTGAGACAGCACAGCTGTGGCCATGCCATATTGCATGGCAAAACAGATTTTTGTGGATGTAATTAAAATTCAGGGTCAGTTGCCTTTGAGTCCATCAAGGGAACATGACTGGGATGAGTCTAGATTGGGAGCCCTTTGAAGAGGAGATTGCTCTGGACTGCACTAAGGCATACAAAAGGCAAATTAAGAAGAAAGTCTATATATGTTGGTTAAGTCCATTTGAGTCATAAAATCTGTTAGTTCCCTTATTTTTATGTTAATTTTTCTGTCTGACAGACCTGTCCACTAAAATGGGAAAAGATCTTCACCGACCTCACATCAGAGTGTTGATCTCCAAAATATAAAAGGAACTCAAGAAATTGGACACCTAAAGAACATATAATCCAATAAAAATGGGGTTCAGATTTAAACAGAGAACTCTCAACAGAGGAATCTCAAATGGCTGAAAGACACTTAAGGAAATGTTCAACATACTTAGTCATCAGAGAAATGCAAATCAAAACAACTCAGAGATTCCATCTTACACCTGTCAGAATGGCCAAGATAAAAAACATTGATGACAACTTATGCTGGAAAGATTTGCAGTAAAGGGAACACTCCTACATTTCTGGTGTGGAGTGCAAGCTGGTACAGCCCCTTTGGACATCAGTATGGCAATTTCTCACAAAAATAGTAAACAACCTTCCTCAAGACCCAGTAATACCATTTTTGGGTATATACCTAAAGGGGGCTCAATCATACCACAAGGACATGTGCTCAACTATGTTCATAGCAGTATTGTTTGTCATAGCCAGAACCTGGAAACAACCTAAATGTCCCTTGACTGAAGAATGGAAAAGAAAAATGTGGCACATTTACACAATGGAGTACTACACAGCAGAAAAAAATGAAATCTCAAAATTTGTCAGAAAATGGATAGATCTAGAAAACATCATATTGAGTGAGGTAACACAGACCCAGAAAGACAGTTATCATATGCACTCACTCATAAGTGGCTTTTAGACATAAAGCAAAGAAAAAAAGCCAAGGTAAAATTCTAAGTCTCACAGAGAACCTAGACAATGAGGATCCTAAGAGAGACATACTTGAATCTAAATGACATGAGATATAGAAAAAAACCAAGATATCCTGAGTAAATCGGGAGCATGAGGACCATGGGAGAGGATTGAAGAGGGAAGGGGAGAGGAAGGTAGGGGAGCAGAGAAAAATATAAAGCTCAAAAAACCCCAAAATTAAAAATTTGATGTTTAGAAACAAAAAGAAAATAAGAATTTCTCAATAGTTATACTTAATGGCCAAAGTTGAAAACTGCTCTATATTATCTTACTCTCTTTCAGGAAATATAACATACATTATTCACTAAATATTGAGATGTCCTCAAAAAATAAAAAAATTTATAAAAGAAAGTCTAATTTTGAGGGAAAAGCTTGGGCGAGGCTGTTGGCGTCAAGTCCCGGAAGAGATCTTGGGGAGCAGATCTTTCTTCCTCCTCCCCACCCCCAGCTTGACCCAGACAGTTCTTCCTTTATGAACATTCCTCTCAACAGATGTTCCTTCTTTTGTGGGCTGTGGGCAGGTGCTCTGAATATACAATGGGCATCTTTGAGACTGGACTTTATGAGATGAGGCCAGGTGTTCTGACATGCTGGGCAGTCTCTTTTCAGCCGGGCTCTCCCCCTTCTCTTCCCACTTGCTGGTTATAGACAGTGGTCAGGAAAGGTTAGGTCAGTGCAGAGAAGGACTTCCAGGGGGGTCTCTGCTATCCTGGATGTGACCTTGGCCTTGGACTCTGAGCTCAGGAACTTGCCATCTGTCCTGTTTGCCCATTTCACTGGGCATCAGATTCTATTTCTCCTGGGTTTTCTGGTCCTGAGAGACACTCCTGGTTCCTGTGGCCTTGAATAGCTGCCTGGTATCTTCTGTCCCCAGTAAGTGAGTTGACTGAACAGGAAGCGATCCTTCCTTGAACCTGACAGATCTAGCATGTCCTTTTCCTGACTCTAAGTATCAGTTAGCAGGAGCTCACTGCCCCACCCTGGGTTGGGTGAGCTGAGTATGTGTGTGTGCGTGTGCGTGTGTGTGTGTGTGATTTACGTGCAGGGGTTGGGGTGGGGTTAAGGGTGAGGAGGGTGGGGATGGGAGTTGGGGAGTGGCATCCAGTACGCAGTTGGCTTTTCTCCTGATCCCTATTGCTTGTCTCCACTCACTTCCCTGACACCAGGGAAACACACGACTAGCAAGGGAACTTTCCACTTTTCCTGATCTCAGGCTTGGGGATTGTGATCCATCAGCCATTGTGACTGGCCTCCCGTGGGTTTGGACAACACTTTCCTTATCTTCTGGTAAGAGGGAATTATCTGAGCCCATGTCTGAAGCTGCAGAGTGAAAGGGTGGTGAGATGGATGACAGAGGTTTTGGTAAAGTTACATAATCTCAGGGTAAAACCAGGACCATGAGATTGAGTGTCCTCAGACTAAACTTTGAAATAACTGATGACTAGCTGTCCTGATAGTCATATGGTATGAATAGGTTAAAGCCTGAACTTTGGAAACCACAGTTCTTGTGTGCTAGTTATTAAGTTAGTTTATATTTCCCACCACCCAACCAAGGGAAGGTGGGGTGGTGATGTTCCAGACAAGATCTGTGTCATCTAGATGCCATGTTGACATACCAGATGAACCCAGTGTCTTTATAATTTCAATATAGAGATGAATGCACACAATCCAATGCTGAGAAAGATATGAGTTTGTCACAGCCCTTATATCTCAGCCTGATGAGTGACCATTCAGAGAGCATACCTACTGTGAGAAAGGAGAGGGGTCCTTTGTAATATAAGCAGACCCTTGCTTGTCATTGGCCATCTAGTCAAATATCAAGCTGGTTTTCCAAACTGGATTGCCATCTGTATTTTGTGCTGAGTAGGGAAAGAACCTGTAGTCCCAGCTATGGTAATATAATAACAGAACTTTTGACAAAATTATATAAAGCAAGGACATGGCTGCTTCAATGTATGGCCTAGGGTAAGGTTCTTATTGTAGGCATGAGGGATGTACAGTCAGAGTCACCTGGAAGAGTCCAGAGCAGGGACAGAAAGTAGTAGACTTAACTGAAAGAAGAGGGGAGTGAGGAGAGGAGAAAATAGAAGAGGAAAGGAGAGGAGCAGAATAAGAGGAGGGGTCAAGAGGGGCTCATGGATGAAATGGCAGGGTTGTAGAGCAAGGAGAAGCTGGGGAAGGGATCCCCTGAGCTGGAGAGGTTTAGGGACAGGGTTAGCAGAGCTGAGAAGAGCCACAGGAACTGAGTGAGCTTGGAGGTCGGCTTGTGCTTTCCATTGCTAATAGGCACCACAGACAGCCACTTGTCCCTGTTTCTTTTGGTCCTGATAGAAATAGCATGGTAGCGAGTTGAAAACCAAGCTCAAGGGCTCAGAATGCTACGTAATGATATTCACTTGGTAAAGATGTCATCCAGACTTTTCCTATTTGATTTTTAAGATCATCCCAAATCCTCAGTAAGAACTAGAAGTCATTTGGGACCAAACAGGGCTAAAAATGTAGTTGATCACTCCCTCATTCCTTAAGTACTCATGGAGACAGAGGAACTCAGACACATTAATTCAACCCTGCACCTCAGATCTCTCCATTGACACCACAGAGGCTGATATTATTATTTCTCTGGGTGCACATGAGGACGATATGGTCGCATCTTTCCTTCTGACACCAGCGACAATGATTATTGCATCATTACCTCTCATTTTCTAAGTTCTCTGATGAGTTTTGCTTGGTTATGGAAAGAATTAAAAAGCTTCTCAAATAATAAAATAACATGCCGGGCGGTGGTGGCGCACGCCTTTAATCCCAGCACTCGGGAGGCAGAGGCAGGCGGATCTCTGAGTTTGAGGCCAGCCTGGTCTACAAGAGCTAGTTCCAGGACAGGCTCTAGAAACTACAGGGAAACCCTGTCTCGAAAAACCAAAAAAAAATATATATATAAAATAACTTGGTCTTAAGAATAATTGCCAATTAGTACAAGATATATATTTTGGGGCTCAGTAGAATGGCAAAATAGAGGACAGAATTTGGGGCACAGTGGTGACTGTGCTGACTCAGGTTTGGGTTCTCTTCCATGTAGCTTGTTCTCTCTGTCTAAACTCCCTTTCCAGTGTCACTGTTCAAAGCCGTCTATTCTCTCTCTTGCAAGACCTCACTTCTCCATTCCCTAGGGTGTGTTAACTGCCATGTGCTAGCTTTGCAAGTCCCTCTTTTAATCTCCTGGGTCTCTTGTAATTTCTTTTGTCTGTTGTGTTTTGCTGACTGAGTATTCTTAATTTCTCTGGGGGAGCAGTACATTTATCAAGCTCACCATTTATCTACTACTGGGAGTTCCTACTCCCTCCCAGATTAGCTGGGCTGTCATTATTTCTTAACAAGGACAGGGTTACCTAGTTGGCTGCCTCTGTAGGTTCAAGTTACCTTGATCATTCATTATTGCCTTTCTCTTATTGGTATTTTATTCAAATTCTTCTCAGACCTTCAGTTGGATCCTCTGTATCACATTCTACTTTGTTGTCCATTTTCCCCGGCTATGATAAAAGGGGAGTGAGAGGGATCAGGCAGTGTGAATAAGCATGATTTCCAGGTTGTTTTTCATCTTATTTTATTATAATATGTTTTCAAGGCTATTCAGGTTAGGTAGGAAATCCTTCCTTCCTTCCTTTCTTCCTTCCTTTCTTCCTTCCTTCCTTCCTTCCTTCCTTCCTTCCTTCCTTCCTTCCTTCCTTCCACCCTCCCTTCCTCCCTCTCTCCATCCCTCCCTCCCTTCTTAAATTTGTAAACTATTTCAGGCTGTAGAAAAGTCAGAGAGCTGCAGACAACCTGTGTGTGAGCAAGTCCCTGTCACATTGCTGGCACCTGCTTTGACTTATAAATTGTGATAGTAAAAAGTGAGTTGGTCATAGAGTATTGTCTTTCATTTCTCTCCCTGCCTTTTACCCTTTCTCACTGCTCTGGATCCTTCCTCCACCCTTCCTGTGTGCCTGTTCATATCTCTATGTGTGAGTCTGTATTTCATGTCACTACTATTATGCCTTTGAAATCTGATTATATTAAGTTGTGGTTCTAATTTCTTTATTTTCATCAATATGATTGGATATCTAGATGTTTTGCGTTTTTATATATCACGGTGGTAGGCATTCCTGGTCTGTCTCCTCTTGCACAACTGTGTGATTTCCTGTAGATTAAGGATCTACACATAAGAGTATAATTGAATTCCAGGGCAGTTCTAGATTGCTCTTAATCTGTTCTAGATCCTGAAGGATGCTACTTGAGAGGATAGGGGCTGCACTAAATCACACTCCCACCAACCATATGGTTCAGTTACTCAGTGCCTGGTTCCCCACAGCTTGGCCAAGACGTAGACTCACTGGACCTTTATATTTGTATTAATAGAAAAAGTAGTAACTCTGTCTCATGCTTTAAGTTGCATTTACCTATGTTGGGTGGTGGTGCACACTGTTAATCCTAGCACTCAAGAGTCAGAGGTTGGCAGATCTCTGTGAGTTCAAGGCCAGCCTGGTCTTCAGAGTGAGTTCCAGGACAGCCAGGGCTACACAGAGAAACCCTAGCTCAAAAAACCAAAGAAGAGGAAGAAAAATATGCATTTACCTGATTCTAGCATAGCTAGCCGTGTTTTCATTAATATGTGGGTATTAGCCTCTGATTTGTCTGTCTCTTGTTTATCAATCTGCCATAATCTTCTCTTGATTGATTGATGCATCTTTTGAATGTCTTTGTATCTGTCATCTATATTTTCTTGTCTATCATCTATCTACCACCTATTAGTCTTCTATCATCTATGTACCGATCACTTGTCTATTTTCTATTCATAATATGTATTGTTTATCTATCATCTAATATATCTCTGGTGTACTATCAATCAGCTTGTAATCTATCATCTATCCATCTCTATCACTTATATGAAGTCTAGCATACATGTTTTCATCAATCTGTCCTTGGTCTTCTATTTATATACTATATAACTTTCATAACTTCTATTGTATATCTTTTTGGTGTCATCTACCTTTGATTTAAAATTACATATCTTTTCTCTATAACCTACCACATATCTATTTCTAATCTATATCTACCCTTCATCTATCTATCTATCTATCTATCTATCTATCTATCTATCTATCTATCTATCTATCTATCATCTATCTATCTATCTATCTATCTATCTATCTATCTATCTATCTATCTATCTCTATCTATCTATCTATCTATCTATCATCTATCTATCATCTATCTATCTATCTATCTATCTATCTATCTATCTATCTATCTATCATCTATCTATCATCAATCATCTCTCCCTGCCTCTTTGTCACTGGGACAAAATTCTTGACAAGACAGAAGTAACTTGAGATGGAGAATTGCCCTGGGATCACAGGGGAGAAGGTACAGTCCATTATAGCAGGGACAGCATGTAGTCAGGACCAGCTCCTGTCTCTGTCAGCAAGAAGATGAGGTGACTATTCAAACCACACCAACCAGGCAGTATAGAGCTTAGGTGGGAAGAAGATCAGACTGCAACACTTAATGGGCTGCCCCCACCTTATCCAGTTATGCTTCCACACAAAGTTCCCATTGTCTTGCCAAGACCAGGCCAGAAAATGAGGACCAATAATTTATTCACACAAGCCACAGGGGACATTTCCCTTTCATATTAAGGAAGTCTGTCTATCTGCCTACCCCTTGGCATTCCTTTTTTGTGAGGCATCTATTTGTACCTTCTGTTAACTGTACTAGGGAGGCCTCTTGTTCATCCCAGCTGTTCCAAACTGAAATATCCACATAGAAACTCTATTAATTAAACCCTGCTTGGCCCATTAGCTCTAGCTTCTTATTGGCTAACTCTTACATATTAATTTAACCCATTTTCTTAATCTGTATATTGCCATGTAGCTGTGGCTTACTGGGTAAAGTTCCCAGCATCTGTCTCCTGTGGCAATTTCATGGCTTCTCATTGACTCTGCCTTCCTTCTATCTTATATAGGGCAAACCAATTACTTTATTCATTAACAAATAAAAGCAACACATAGACAGAAGGACCTCCTTTTCTGTTTAAACAGAAAGAAAGGTTTTAAACTTAACATAGCAAAATTATGTATATCAAGCAAGAACTACAGTTACAATGTTTATATCTACTTTACCTTTTATAATAACTAAGGAAAACCATAATTATAACTATAAAATGTTCAACTCCATCAAAGACTACAGAAGGATATAATATTACATAAGTAAACAGAAAGTGCATTGTAAGCAACTTCCAAAATTCTAGAATTGACAGAGACATCCTGCTGCCATTGGAGTATCCGTTTTAGCCTACAGGCCCATAGTATCCAGCAGACATTTCCATGAAGCAGGATATTTAAAGACAGGTCTGCCTATATTGGCAGTTTGTTAATCACTTTCTTCTGTGTCCCACAGAATGTCTGGTAGACTCTTTCATGAAGCATTAACCCAGAAGGATCATCTTACTTTAATCAAGTTCATCAGACATTTCTCTGTGAGTCCTGCATGTCCAGGCAATAGCAGTTTTTTTTGCCCTAATGGCTAATAAAATCCATTAGGAGCCTCTTCAATGCCCATCTTCCTCTTGAAGTAGCTGGTCCTGCCAGGAGCAGATGTGTCTCATTGTCATGAAAAGTCCTAAGTTATTAAACATTTTAAATGCCATATTCTGAAGGTCTCTGAAAGATTTGAAGAATACTTAGCTGAAATATATATCTATCTATATATAGAAAACCTATCTAACATGACTACAAGCTTGACTATTATAGATGATTCTTTATTAACCTATATTTCTTAATTATACATTACATTTTTAGATGAGCTGCACGAACATAATACCTTAATCAAGGGCAGACATAAACATAAATTGACTTTAAATTTGTATCAATAGAGCAAGATCCATACCAGTGCAAGTCTCTATAGCATATCCCCTTTTAAGTGTAAGCAAACATTTATAAACAATATTTGGGAATATGGGTGCAGTTTTCTAGAGTACTTCCTGCTGATTGTTGGGTGAAGCAGTTTTGGGGGTGTTCACGGTGACCTTTCAGGGGGTCCCTGGAACATCAAATCACATTAGCCTGAAATGAATACACAGGTTCTCATCCTCTTTGGAAACAAAAGCAGAACCTCTTTTCCAAAGCAGCATATCCTTACCTCCAAATTCTGAAGCCATGATAACTTTATAATACACATGTTAATTTAGCTCTCTGCTACATTCAGCAAAATGGATCATTTTAGATCCCACAGGTTAAAGATTAAATGGCCTAAGGTGTAGATGGAAGCTTCTGTCCCACCAGCCGCTCCCAAATAATCATACCGAGGCTTACATTAATTAGAAATGCTTGGCCAATAGCTCAGGCTTTTTACTAGGTAACTCTTACATTTGAATTAAGCCATATGTTGTGTGAGGGAGAGAGGGCCTGCTTTTCATTTCGGCCGCATGCTAGCTTACCCCTGAAATAATCACACAGAAATTGTATTAATTAAATCACTGCCTGGTCCATTATCTCTAGCCTCTTATTGGCTAATTTTTTTTTTTTTTTTTTTTTTTTTTTCGAGACAGGGTTTCTCTGCAGCTTTTTTAGAGCCTGTCCTGGAACTAGCTCTTGTAGACCAGGCTGGCCTCGAACTCACAGAGATCCACCTGCCTCTGCCTCCCGAGTACTGGGATTAAAGGCGTGCGCCACCACCGCCCGGCTATTGGCTAATTCTTACATCTTAATTTAACCCATTCCTGTTAATCTGTATATTTCCACATAACTGTGGCTTACTGACAAGATTCTAACCAGCATCCATCCCAGTCAGGAGATCCATGGCATCTCCTTCTGCCCTTCCCAGCATTCAGTTCTGTCTATCCTGCCTACCTAAGTGCTGCCCTATCACAAGGCCAAGGCAGTTTCTTTATTCAACACATGAAAGCAAAACATAGAGAGAAGAACCTCCTACACTACCTATATTTCTTTTTTTTTAATTAAAAATTTCTGCCTCCTCCCCACCTCCCATTTATCCCCTCCCCCCTCCACTCCCACTCCCTCTCCTGTCCAGAGAGCAGTAAGGGTTCCCTGCCCTGTGGGAAGTCCTAGTTTCTCCCACCTCCATCCAGGTCCAAGAAGGTGAACATCAAAACAGGCCTGCCCCCCCCCCAAAGCCAGTATGCATAGTAGGATCCAAATCCAGTGTCATTGTCCTTGGCTTCTCAGCAGCCCTCATTGTCCGCCATGTTAAGGGAGTCTGGTTTTATCCCATGTTTTTTCAGTCCCAGTCCAGCTGGCCTTGATAAGCTCTGAATAGATCAGCCCCACCATCTCAGTGGATGGGAGCATCCCTCGCAGTCTAGACTTCCTTGCTCATGTTTTCCGTCCTTCTGCTCTTCATTTGGACCTTGGAGCTATGTCTGGTGCACCAATGTGTGGCTCTGTCTCTATCTCCATCCATCGCTAGATGAAGGTTCCCTCATGGTCCTGACTTTCTTTCTCATGTTCTCCCTCCTTCTGCTCCTTGTCAGGACCTTGGGAGCTCAGTCCAGTGCTCCAATGTGGGGCTCTGTCTCTATCTCCATCCATCGCCAGGTGAAGGTTCTATGGTGATATGCAAGATATTCATCAGTATGGCTATAGGATCTGGCCTTTTCCAGCTCCCTCTCCTCAGCTGCCCACAGAACTAGCTGGGGGCATCTCCCTGGATGCCTGGGAACCCCTCTAGAGTCAAGTCTCTTAATAATCTTAAGATGGCTCCCTTAATTAGGATATATGCTTCCCTGCTCCCATATCCACCCTTCCTATATCCCAAGCATCCCATTCCCCCAAGCTCTCCTTATACTCCCCTTCATGCTTTTTTCTCCCCATCTCCCCTTGCCCCCAACCCACACCACCCCCAAGTTCCCAATTTTTTCCCAGCAAACTTGTCTAATTCCAATATCTAGGAGGATAACTATATGTTTTTCTTTGGTTTCACCTTCTTATTGTCTTCTCAAGGATCACGAATTATAGGCTCGATGTCCTTTATTTATGGCTAGAAACCGATTATGAGTGAGTACATCCCATGTTCATCTTTTTGGGTCTGGGTTACCTCACTCAGAATAGTGTTTTCTATTTCTATCCATTTGCATGCAAAATTCAAGATGTCATTGTTTTTTACCGCTGAGTAGTACTCTAATATGTATATATTCCACAGTTTCTTCATCCATTCTTCCACTGAAGGGCATCTAGGTTGTTTCCAGGTTCTGGCTATTACAAATAATGCTGCTATGAACATAGTTGAACAAATGCTTTTGTAGTATGTTTGGGCATCTCTCGGGTAAATTCCCAAGAGTGGAATTGCTGGGTCCTGGGGTAAGTTCATCCCGAATTTCCTGAGAAACAACCACACTGTTTTCCAAAGTGGTTGCAGAAGTGTGCATTCCCACCAGCAATGGATGAGTGTACCCCTTACTCCACAACCTCTCCAGCAATGGCTATCATTGGTGTTTTTGATTTTAGCCAATCTGACAGGTGTAAGATGGTATCTCAAAGTTGTTTTGATTTGCATTTCTCTGATAGCTAAGGAGGTTGAGCATGACCTTAAGTGTCTTTTGGCCATTTGGACTTCTTCTGTTGAGAATTCTCTGTTCAGTTCAGATCCCCATTTTTAAATGGGTTAATTAGCATTTTAAAGTCTAGTCTCTTGAGTTCCTTATATATTTTAGAGATCAGACCTTTGTCAGTTGCAGGGTTGGTGGAGATCTTTTCCCAGTCAGTAGGCTGCCTTTGTGTCTTAGTAACAGTGTCCTTTGCTTTACAGAAGCTGCTCAGCTTCAGGAGGTCCCATTTATTCAATGTTGCCCTTAATGTCTGTGCTGCTGGGGTTATACGTAGGAAGTTGTCTCCTGTGCCCATATGTTGTAGAGTACTTCCCATTTTCTCCTCTATCAGGCTCAGTGTGTTCAGATTAATATCGAGGTCTTTAATCCATTTGGACGTGAATTTTGTGCATGGTGATATATATGGATCTACTTTCAATCTTCTACAAGTTACCATCCAGTTATGCCAGCACCATTTCTTGAAGATGCCCTCTTTCTTCCATTGTGTAATTTTGGTTCCTTTGTCAAAAAAATCAGGTGTTCATAGGTTTGTGGGTTAAGAACCGCGACTTCTATTTGATTCCATTGGTCAACTTCTCTGTTTTTATGCCAATCCCAAGCTGTTTTCAATACTGTAGCTCTGTATTAGAGTTTGAAATCAGGGATGGTAATGCCTCCAGAAGTTCCTTTATTGTATAAGATTGTTTTGGCTATCCTGGGTTTCTTGTTTTTCCATATAAAATTGATTATTGTCCTCTCAAGGTCTGTGAAGAATTTTGTTGGGACCTTGATGGGGATTGCATTGAATCTATAGATTGCTTTTGGTAGAGTTGCCATTTTTACTATGTTGATCCTCCCAATCCAAGAGCAAGGGAGATCCTTCCATTTTCTGGTATCCTCTTCAATTTCTTTCTTCAGAGAATTAAAGTTCTTGTCAAATAGATCCTTCACTTCCTTGGTTAGAGTTACCCCAAGATATTTTATGCTATTTGTGGCTATCATGAAAGGTAATACTTCTCTGATTTCCCTCTCTGCTTCCTTATCCTTTGTGTATAGGAGGGCACCTGACTTTTTGGAGTTGATCTTGTATCCAGCCACATTACTAAAGGAGTTTATCAGCTGTAGGAGTTCTTTGGTAGAGTTTTTCAGGTCGCTTATATACACTATCATATCATCTGCAAATAATGAAAGTTTAACTTCTTCCTTTCCAATTCGAATCCCCTTGATCCCCTTGTGTTGTCTTATTGCTATTGCTAGAATCTCAAGCACCATATTGAAGATATAAGGAGAGAGTGGACAGCCTTGTCGTGTTCCTGAATTTAGTGGGATGGCCTTGAGTTTCTCTCCATTTAATTTGATGTTAGCTGTCGGCTTGTTGTAAATAACCTTTATTATATATAGGAATGACCCTTGTATCTCTAATCTCTCCAAGACCTTTATCATAAAAGGGTGCTGAATTTTGTCAAATGCTTTTTCAGCATCTAATGAGATGATCATATGGTTTTTTCCTTCAGTTTATTTATATGATGGATTACATTGATAGATTTTTGTATGTTGAACCAACCCTGCATCTCTTGGATGAAGCCTAATTGATCATAGTGGATAATTTTTCTAATGTGTTCTTGGATTCTGTTTGCCCATATTTTATTGAGAATTTTTGCATCGATGTTCATGAGTGAGATTGGCCTGTAATTCTCTTTCTTGGTTGAGTCTTTGTGTGGTTTAGGTATCAGGGTAATTGTAGCTTCATAAAAGGAATTTGGCAATGACTGTTCTGTTTCTATATTATGAATTATTTTAAGGAGTATAGGTATTAGGTCTTCTTGGAAGTTCTGGTAGAATTCTGCATTGAAACCATGTGGTCCTGGGCTTTTTTTGGTAGGGAGGTTTCTGATAACAGTTTCTAATTCTTCGTGACTAACAGGACTATTTAGATTGTTCACCTGGTCCTGGTTTAACTTTGGTATATGATACTTATCTAAAAAACTGTCCATTTCTTTTACATTTTCTAATTTTGTGGCATACAGGCTTTTGTAGTAAGATCTAATGATTCTCTGAATTTCCTCTGTGTCTGTGGTTATGTCCCCCTTTTTATTTCTAATCTTATTAATTTGTTTGTTCTCTCTCTGCCGTTTGATTAGTTTGGCTAGGGGTTTGTCAATCTTGTTGATTTTTTCCAAGAACTGGCTTTTTGTTTCAGTGATTCTTTGGATTGTTTTCTGTGTTTCTATTTTGTTGATTTCTGCCCTCAGTTTGATAATTTCCAGTCTTCTACTCCTCCTAGGTGAGTCTGCTTCTTTCATTTCTAGAGCTTTCAGGTGTGCTGTTAAGTCTCCAATGTGTGCTTTCTCCATTTATTTTAAATGGGCACTTAGTGCTATGAATTTTTCTCTTAGCACTGCTTTCATAGTGTCCCATAGGTTTGAGTATGTTGTGTCTTTGTTTTCATTAAATTCAAGGAAGACTTTAATTTCTTTCTTTATTTCTTCCTTGGCCTAGGTGTGGTTTAGTAGTTGACTGTTCAGTTTCCATGAGTTTGTAGGCTTTCTGGGGGTAGCATTGTTGTTGTATTCTAATTTGAATCCATGGTGTTCCGATAAGACACAGGTGGTTACTAATATTTTTTTGTAACTGTGGAAGTTTTCTTTGTTACCGAGTATGTGGTCAATTTTTGAAAAGGTTCCATGAGCCGCAGAGAAGAAGGTATATTCTTTCCTATTTGGGTGGAATGGTCTATAGATATCTGTTAAGTCCATTTGGTTCATTACCTCCATTAAGTCTTTCAATTCTCTGTTAGGTTTCTGTCTGATTGACCTGTCCATTGGTGAGAGAGGAGTGTTGAAGTCTCTAACTATTAGTGTGTGTGGTTTGATGGCTGCCTTGAGTTCTAGAAGTGTTTCTTTTACATAAGTGGGTGCTTTTATATTAGGGGCATAGATATTCAGGATTGAGACTTCATTCTGATGGATTTTTTCTGTAATGAGTATAAAGTGTCCCTTTCCATCTCTTCTGATTGATTTTAGTTTGAAGTCAACTTTGTTAGAAATTAGTATGGCCACACCCCCTTGTTTCTTAGGTTCATGTGCTTGAGAAACCTTTTCCCAACCCTTTACTCTGAGTAGGTGCCTGTCTTTGTGGTTGAGGTGTGTTTCTTGTAAACAGCAGAGTGTTGGATCCTGTTTTTATATCCAATCTCTTAGCCTGTGCCTTTTTATAGCTGAATTGAGTCCATTGATATTAAGTGATATTAATGACCAGTGGTTGTTAACTCCTGTCATTTTTTTCTGTTAGTAGAGTTTGTGTGTTACCCTTCTTTGAGTTGTGCTGGTGAAGGTTTGCTAGATGTCCTGAGTTTATTGTGGGCCTTGTTGGACTCCTTGGTTTGTGATTTTCCTTCTATTACTTTCTACAAGGCTGGATTTGTGGCTAAGTATTGTTTAAATCTGTTTTTGTCCTGGAATATCTTGTTTTCTCCATTGATGGTGAATGCAAGCTTTACTGGGTATAGTAGTCTGGGCTTGCATCCATGTTCCCTTTGTGTCTGGAACTTTTTCCTTTGCAGCTCTTAATATCTTTTCTTTATTATTTATGTTTTGTGTTTTGATTATTATATGGCATGGGGATGCTTTCCTTTGATCCAGTGTATTTGGTGTTCTGTAGGCTTCTTGTACCTTCATAGGAATATCCTTCTTTAGGTTGGGGAAGTTTTCTTCTATAGTTTTGTTGAATATATTTTGTGGGCCTTTGAGTTGTAATTCTTCTCCTTCTTCTGCTCCAATTATTCTTAGGTTTGTTCTTTTCATGGTGTCCCAGATTTCCTGGATGTTTTGTGTTAAGAATTTGTTGGATTTGTTTTGTTCTTTAATCTGTGAATTTATTTCCTCAATAGTATCTTCAGAGTCTGAGATTCTTTCTTTCATCTCTTGTATTTGGTTGGAAATACTTGTCTCTGTACTTTCTGTTCATTTAACCAGAATATCCATTTCCATTTTCCCCTTGGATTGTGTTTTCTTCATTACCTCCATTTCATTTTTCAGGTCTTGTACTGTTTTCCTTACCTGTTTGATTGCTTTTTCTTGTTTTTCTTGGGTATCTTTGATAGATTTATTTATTTTGTCTACCTTTTTTTTGTCATCTCCATTTCTTTATGGCAGTTTTTTTTACCTCCTGTTTAAGGTCCTCTATTATTTTCATAAAGTACTGTTTAAGGTCGATTTCTTCTATTTCTTCTGGAGTAGGGTTTTCAATTCTTGTTGTTTCGGGATGTCTGGATTCTGGTGATGTCATGTTGCCTTTCATGTTGTTGGAGGAGTTCTTGCATTAGCACCTGCCCATCTCTTCCTTCAAATGGAGCCAAGAGGGACGTGGTGTCTTAGACCAATATTTGCTGTGACTGAATCTGGTTGGATCTCCTCAGTGCCTGAGCAGGAGCTATTCCTTGCAGCACAATCTGAAGGAGCCTGCACTCCCTTGCCAGAATCCTCAGACATGCCTGGAGGGCAACCTCTCACCCCTTTAGGTGGATGCCCTTAGTGCAGGAGCAGGACACTTGAATACACTAGGGAAGGCCATCCAGATGGAACTCCACTGCACTGAATCAGGGATTCCTGGTAGCTCAGGGATGCCGCAGGGACAAAAGGGCCAAGGTGGGGGTAGGGCGGGATGGAGTATCACACAGTGAACCTTGCAGCACAATCTGAAGGAGCCCCACACTCCCTTTCAGGAATCCTCAGACCTGCCTGGAGGGCAGCCTCTTACCCCTTTGGGTGGATGGCTTAAGTACAGGAGCAGGACATTTGAATACACTAGGGAAGGCTTGGGAGAGGCAGGGACATGAGAAACAAAGACAAGCCTGCTGAGGCAGCTGGGGGAGGGGCTCTGTGCTCTCTTCCAGGGCAGATTGCCCCAGAGTCGCACACACTCATCTGTCCAGATGGAATTCCCCACACCAGATCAGAGATTCCTGGTAGCCAGGGATGCCGCCGGGACAAAAGGGACCACCACTCATATTTCATATCTGTTTTGCCACCATGGCTTGGTATTTTTTCTCAGTATAGCACCCCAATCTTGCTTCTCTCTGCATTCCTGGCTGCTCCTGATACTGCCCCTTATTCCTCCCAGTATCCTCTTAGTCTGGCTATCTGTCTATACCTTCTGTTTAGCTATCAGCTGATTAGCTTTTTATTAACAATGAGAGCAGTACATGTTTACAGTGTACAAAGATTGTTCCCCAGCCCCAAGCTCAGTCACTCATTTATTCTAAAGTGTCTACATTTTGTTGACTTTACATACAGTGACCAACTTTTCCTGCCTACCAGAATCTTGGGACTGCAATCTGGGGATACATTGTGCTGTCCTAATCTGTTTTCTCATGGTTACAGTGTCTCTCCACGTACACACTCAGAGAGGGAGGTTCCCTTTTCACCTCAAGGCACAAAAACCTACTTTGTACATGGGAATACTGATGGTGTCACTTTGGACACAGTTTCTTGGTAATTCTACTATAGACAGGAAAAATTTTCCACCCTTCATTGGAACAGGAAATCTAGGAAGTATTGGCATTTGGTATGGCTTCTGCTTTGATCATGGTCTGTCATTTGATGTTTATGTAGAGGGTGATACAGTGGAGGAGGGGAGCGTTCACACCTGAGAATTTTAACCTCTGTGATGTGTCCAGAGTAAAGGTGTAGTGGTGAGCTGTGGGCCGCTTTCCCGCCGCCCGGCTCCTGGCCGCCCGGCTCCTGGTCGCCTGGCTAGCTTATGCCCCAAAATAATAACACACAAATTGTATTCATTTAAACACTGCCTGGCCCATTAGTTTCAGCCTCTTACTCACATTTGATTAACCCATATCTATTTGTGTAGCACCACGAAGTGGTGCCTTACCAAGAAGATTCTAGCATATGTCCATCTTGGGCCAGAGCTTCATGGCATCTGTCTCCCTGAGGAGAGGCGTGGCATCTGACTGAGCCATCTACCTCACTTCCTTCTTCCTGTTCTGTCTACTCCACCCACCTAAGGGCGGGCCTATTAAATGGGCTAAGGCAGTTTCTTTATTAATGAATGAAATCAACACAAACAGAAGACTCTCCCACATCATAAAGGAACCCAGGAGGTAAGGGTACTTTGTTCACAAAGCCTGATGACATGAGACCTGAATTCAAGCTTTTGTCTGAACTTCACACTTACATTGTAGTGTAAACACACACAAAACATACACATACACACACTAATGATTTTTAAAGATGAAATTTTTTTACTTTTAAAATTTTATGTGCTTATGTCTCTGTGTGGGTTTTCACATAGAATATAGTTAGTTGCCTGCTGAGGCCAGAAGATGTTAGATTCCCTGGAACTGAAGTTGCAGATAGTTATGAACTTCTTG
Organism: Arvicola amphibius; assembly: GCF_903992535.2. NCBI lineage: Eukaryota > Metazoa > Chordata > Mammalia > Rodentia > Cricetidae > Arvicola > Arvicola amphibius. The sequence continues at coordinate 2,127,217 of NC_052056.1, read as the reverse complement.
ACATGGGTGTTAGGAACTGAATTCAGGACCTTTGAGAATACTGCTCTGAGATATTCATATTCAAACCACCACAGTCTCCTCTCTGACTCCACAGAGTTGTATCTATACTATACTGCAAAATGGATTTAGTCCAACTCAGGAAATCCCATAGTCTCTCACAGTCTCAACTCAGTTTAAAAGATCAAAGTCTCTTTTTGAGACTAAGGAAGACTCTTTACTGTAACCACCTGTAAAATATAATCAAAGAGTATATTAAATAATTTCAACACACAATAGCAGGGAATATACAAAACCATTCCAAATGGGGGAAGGAGGCATACTGAAGAAATATTAGATAAAAGCAATATAGAGACTGAACACAGCAAAGTCCAAATCCTCTAGCTCCATACTCAGTGTCACTGGGCTTAGCTGGCCCTTCCCTCCCGCTTGGCTCCCCATACCACACATCCCTCTGTGCTCCACTCCTCTGTGCAGCTGTCCTTGGCAAACATCCATGGCTCCGGCAAGTCTAACACCTGAGAGTCTCCATGCAACCCAGGCTTCAGTTTCACAGCTTCATGCGATGCCCCTCAGGGCTTCTAGGTCTTGCAGGGTCTTTCTTACCATAAACTACTGCCTGGCCTCCTCAGCCCTCCTTAACCACAGAGGAAGACTCCATAGTCCTCCATCCCGGAACCATGTGGGGGACAGTTCCAAGTCTGGCTGCCTCCCTGAATCATGATTGTAGGATTTTTCCTTCATCATTATTCTTTAGGTATAGAAAATTCCTTAGGCCTCCCTTTTACAGGTAAGGAGCTTAGCTGGGTGGGGGTCTTGCCCTGAGGACACCCTCTCTTTATTCCAATTTGGATCAGGCCTTTTTAAAATCTCCTTATCTCTTTCAGCACAAGCCTGGGTTCCAACAATAGATTTCTCTGGTGTTGTTTTTCTCCTCAAAAATTTTATATTAATTTTTGTTCCACCCACTCTTTTTTATTGTATGTTTGCAAGGGTATCACTAGTAACCACATGAGAAAGTCAGTATTAGCCTGTCTTGAAATTGCTCTGCCAGTGAAATTGTCTTTGGGTTTCTATTGCTGTGAAGAGACACCATGACCTCCAACAAGGTCATACCTCCTAATAGTGCCACTCCTTATGCGCTTATGGGGGCCAATTATATTCAGATTACTGAAACTGCCTGGTGTGAGTGAGAAGGAAATACCAAACACGCAACAAACCTGCTTAGGAATTTATTAGAGGGGTGTGTACAGGCCTGTGGAATTGGTGTGCAAACAGAGAAATACGGCACATCTAGCTTTTAAAAAGCTGCCTAGCACATGCGCACAGGGGGTTGGCATGACTATGTCATATGCAGATAATGCAGATGATGGGCTCATGCATGCAAACAGGGCTTAGCTGAGTCAGTGGATGTAAACACACATGTATGCACATGGGTCACATGGGGGGCCCTTTAACACTCAGGCACTTTTGCCTGAGGGCTTCTGTGCATGGGCATGGTTCTAGAACTCAGAAGTGCAGCTTTATTTGTGGCTGTATAATTACAACTACCACAGAACTTAATCCCTTACTCTTCAGTTTATCCTCAGGCATATTCATAGTTTTTTAATATGCACACCAACTCTTGTTTTTTCCTTTAACTTTATTTGTGTTGATGTGAGGATGTCACATTTTCCAGAACTGGAACTACAAACAATTGTGAGCTATGTGAGTGCTGGGAACTGAACCCAGGTTTTCTGGAAGAACAACCAGTGCAATCCATCATGACTTCTACCCCGTGGCTTAGCATTCCAGATAGAACTAAGTTCTTGTTCAGCAAAAGTGAGTGTGTTTCTTTCTCAGTGTTACAACACTACGATTAGCAATCTCAAAGCTACCACATTCCAGGTTCCTTGAATTTCAAGGTAATTGTGCAAATCAGAAAACCAGAGGTGCTTTTGTGTTCATGTCTTTTCTCATTGCTATGACAAATACCTAAAGAGAAATGACTTACAGGGTGGGGAGATTTACTTTGGATCCTGACTCGAGGTGATTCTCTTTTGTGGCAGGAATGCATACACACCACTGAGAACAGTTTGTAGCTGTGGTAGCAGGGTGTGAGATTATTGCTCATATCTTGTGGATCAGGAGGCAGAGAGAGGACATGGAGTAGACGGTGCCATAAACTCAACACTCATCCCCCAGGAGTCACTTCTTGTAGCTCGGCCCCATTTCATAAAGGGTTCTACAACCTTTTCCAACAGCACCGTAGCTGCAGACCAAGAGTTCAGACACTTGAGTTGTCAGGGACTCAAAGTTTTAAGAGTTGCTTTTTGAACATGTTTAATTAGAGCAGTCTGTGACAATTTGTTGGGGATCAACAAAAGTATCTTTTGGCAGAGTAGAGGCCATGGGGATTTAAAAATATAGTAAAGAGTATGAAGATGCGAATGGAAAAAAATAAGCTGGAGAAACAAATACTATAGCATCAAGAAAGAATTCCAGTAAGTACTGAAATTTTCCCATGTTTACATGCCAGTTGCTTTAAATACTCCTGACCTGAAAAGGTAGGAGCAAACAAAAAACTACATTAACATGATACAAAGAAATGCACCTACTTATTGAAGGTTGTGGGCTACAACCCTAGTTAAACTTTCTGTTGCTAGAACAAAACAAGTCACTCTCACACCCTAGACCAAAAACACTCTGTAGGCAAACCACTCCGTGGGTGGACCCAAAGTTATCTCCATATAGGAACTGGACCCCTTAGTTGGATCTTTAGACTTTTGTTTAAGGTAGGAAGATATCTACCTCTCTATTCCTGAAGTACAAAGTCTGGCACTCTAGCCAACAACTGTTCGTACTATACCTTGAGAGGCAAAACTCTGGTCTACAGCTAGGTGGGACCTTGAGGTGGAGGCAGAATAACCTTGAAGGAACTAGAGTAAGTTCCAACTCTCTGACCTTTGTCATGTGGAAAAAGTCTTATATTTTTGGGCCTCCAAAGCCAGTCAGGTGCTTGTACCCAGAAGGCACTGCTTCCAGACCTCAGCTTGCACCCAGAATGCACTGCTTCCAGACCTCAGCTTGCACCCAGAATGCACTGCTTCCAGACCTCTGCTTGCACTCTGAATGCACTGCTTCCAGACCTCTGCTTGCACCCAGAATGCACTGCTTCCAGAACTCTGCTTGCACCCTGAATGTATAGCTGCCAGACCTGCAGGCTGACTAGCTGCATTGTGACATTCCTTGTCATGGAGTCACCAGAGGTCAGAGCTGAGGATTTGTTGGGAGATCTGGTCCTATCTACTGAAGGACAAGGAGTCTGAATACCTCATCAGTGAAGGGCTGGCAGGTCCCAGAGCTGGGACCAGCATCTAGAATCACAAGGCTGTCAGTGTGGCACTGGGGGACTGCATGGCAGGTTGTCCTGTGTGCTTCACTGTAGAGGAATGGCCTCCATTTCTGTGTGCTGAAAGATTCCAGAGTTTTCCTTCTTTCTTTTTCTTTTCTATATTTTATGCATGAGTGCTCTGCATGTGTGCCTGCATGCCAGCGGAGGGTGTCAGATTTCATTATAGATGGCTGTGAGCCTCCATGTGTTTTCTGGGAATTGAAATAGGGATCTCTGGAAGAGCAGCCAATGCTCTCAATCTCTGAACCATTTCTCCAGCCCCTCCAGAGTTTTCTAAACTGTGCATCTCTTTATCTATCTCACCAACCTGGTACATCAACTCATATTTTTTGAAAGTTCAGTTTTAAATTTTGTATATGTGGGGTTGGTATAATGCAGTAGCCATATTTAATGTGGACTGTTTATACAGATTCAAATTTCACTTCCTTAATTATCTACTTTACATTTGTGTTTGGAACTTTTTTGGTAAACTTTAAAAGCTTTTAGTTTACATATAAGGGAATTTTGCCTGTATGTTTATCTGTGCACCACTTGTGTGCAGTACCCACAGAGGCCAGAAGAGAGAATCAGATCCACTGCAACAGCAGATACAGGTGGTTGCTGGCAGGAAGTGTTCCTAACCACTGAGCGATCTCTCTAACCCTGTGATATGAACTTTCAAATACTTCTCTGTTAGTTCCTTATAAAATATAAATCCCAGCCCGGTGCTAGGCCTGGAACACCAGAACAAAGCCATCTGATCTCCTTGTGTTTGGGTGTCTGTTGGGCCCCTTGACTTTCTTTGCCTGCCTCAGATACTTTGCCTGCTGGAGTGAAAACACCCATGCCTGTAGCTGCTCTGAGCAGGAGACTTTGCCTGCACCTGAGCACAAGGCCTGCAGCTGAAAAATCTCGAGAGCTGGGTATGGCTATCAGTAATTCCTATGTAAGCTGCCCCTGTGCACAGTAAAGTTGGGCATTTGGCATTGTGGCCATTTCATGTATCCAGGATTGGACCTGCGTTGTGCCTCCCTATTCCTCCCTATTCCTCCCTCCCATCCCTCCATTTCCCTCCCTCTCTCCTATCCTCCCCCCTCCCGTCTGTGTTTGTTTGTGTTGTGTGGTTCTCTCTCTCCCTCCCCCCCCTCTCCTCTCTCTCTCTGTGTGTGTCTGCCTGTCTCTGTCTCTGTGTATGTTTTCAAAGCTCCAGGCCTGGTTCCTGAGAATGGCAGAACAGGTCTTGTGGTGGCACAGATGCTACAGGACCATTTTGTGTTTTCACAGTTATCTGTTACTCTACTCTCTCTCAGGAGACCTGGCAGTTTGTCTTGTTTTTTCCAGATGGCCATCATGAAGAGGAGAGTGGTTTATGCTTTCATTCTGATGATGGGTGCTCTTTGCTTCTACTTCAGCATGGAGCCTTTCAAGGAACCACCATTTGTTCTCAAGAAAGGTCTCGGGAAGTTCCTTCAGCTTCCAGATGTAGACTGCAAGCAGAAGCCCCCTTTCCTTGTGCTGCTGGTGACTTCATCCCACAAGCAGCTGGCGGCTCGCATGGCCATCCGCAAGACATGGGGCAGAGAAACAGAGATGCAGGGGCGGCGTGTGAAGACCCTCTTCCTCCTGGGGGCCTCAGACAGCACCGATGACATGAATGCCACGGCCCAGGAGGGCAAGCAGCACCGTGACATCATCCAGAAGGATTTCAAGGATGTCTATTACAACTTGACCCTGAAGACATTGATGGGCATGGAATGGGTCCACCAGTTTTGTCCTCAGGCATCTTTTGTGATGAAGACAGACTCAGACGTGTTTGTGAATGTTGGCTATCTGACTGACCTGCTGCTGAAGAAAAACAAAACCTCCAGGTTCTTCACGGGCTACATAAAGTCCAATGAACTTCCCATCAGGCAAAAGTCCAGCAAGTGGTTTGTGAGTAAATTTGAATATCCCCAGGACAAGTACCCACCATTTTGTTCTGGTACTGGTTATGTTTTTTCTAGTGATGTGGCCAGCAAAGTATACAATGTCTCACAGAGTGTTCCATTCCTCAAGCTGGAGGATGTGTTTGTTGGACTCTGCCTGGCCAAGCTGAAGATCCAGCCTGAGGAACTCCACACCAAACAGACCTTTTTCCCAGATAGCTTAAGGTTCTCTGTGTGCAGCTTTCAGAAAATTGTGACCTGTCACTCTTTGATGCCCCAGGATTTACTCACTTACTGGCAGATACTGGAGAACTCTCAGGAACAAGATTGCTCTTCTGTCTGAGGGGCGCCTGTGGCGCAAACTTTTAATAACCTTTGGTGATACTTTGTGAAGATCTGGGATGGCCTTTCTGGGAGCTTCCAGGGGTAGAGAAAGAAGAAGGAGGAAGGCAAAGAGTGCTGTTCACAATGCCCTGCAGATACTAGAGTGGATGTACACACAAACAGAGTAAAGACTTGTTCCCACTTGGCCCCCATAACAGGCCTCGACTTTCAAGCCTTTGCTCTATGTTATCAATGTTTGAGACATGCCTTCATCTGCTCATTTCAGGGCTCAGTACATATATAAAGCCATGGATGTAATCATTCCAATTTTACAGGTTAGGAACCATCAGCCATGACCACTTACTTATTCAAAGACTCCCATGAAGGCATAAGTTCAAAACAATCATACACCAGTTTCGAATTATAATTAATAAAAGCATTATTTATTTAAGGGGGAAAAACTTAAGATCACCGTCCCAGACAACAGCCCGCTGTGCAATCAAGAATGAAGTCTAATAGCCTGAAGCCAGATGCAAGAGAGAGAGACAGAGAGAGTGCATGGTTACAGCTGCTTTTTAAAGCAAAAGAGACCACACCCAAGTGGGCTGGTATCTTAAAGACTATTGGCTGAAGCAGCAGAAGGAGCTCCTGTAGCACCTCCCCCTTTTATTTAAGTAAGAGAGTTCCAAACCCAATACAAAACAATATACACTAGGAACAGATATCAAGTATAAGATTAGAATTGCAATCAGCATAAACAATACTAAGCAAAGAACATATGCTAAATATTTTAATAAACATTCTATCCTAAGGAGTCTAAGTCTTGTATTGGAAATGGCTTGGCTAGATCATAAGAGGATGGTAACTACAACTATCTAAATTTTCAACCCTATTGAAGGCCTGAGAAGGGAGATAATATTACTTGAGCAGGCGGGAAGTACAATCAAGTAGCTTCCAGAGCAAGCAATATATGACAGAGACAATTAGCTACCTGAGCAATCACCCAAAATCTTATTTTGCAACATTGAAGCAACTAACTTTGGCTATGGCCTAGCATAACTGAGAGAATATTTTCAGAGGCAGGAACTTTTTCAAAACAGTCTTATCCTGTCTTGGCAAGATTTGACAGTCCTGTATATCCATTTCCGGATATCCTATAACTTGTCACTGGTTGAGGCATTGTCAGTTCTTTGCCCAAGGGCCAGTTTAGTCAAGAAGAAAACAAGCTCCAAGTGGAGTGTCTTTGGTGCTCAGCATTCTCTCAGGAATAGACTGGTGCTGTCAGAAGCAGTCATGTCTCATGACAACAGAACCCTAAGTTATTTAAATGCCACATTCCACAGATCCTTGAAGTGGTTAAAGATACCCCATCTAGACAGAATACAGTCTCTATATTTAGGATATTAAATCTTATCTGTGTTTTAATTAGCTGGATTAGGTGCAATAACAGTTACCTGCAAGTAGGTGTCGCAGGTAATGTACCAGACTAACCCAGCAGGGCGTAATGGTGCATGTGAGCTCACATGGCCCATCTTTTTTTTTGGTTTTTCAAGACAGGGTTTCTCTGTAGCTTTGGAGCCTGTCCTGGAACTAGTTCTTGTAGACCAGGCTGATCTCAAACTCACAGAGATCCACCTGCCTCTGCCTCCCGAGTGCTGGGATTAAAGGTGTGTGCCACCACCGCCCGGCACATGGCCCATCTTAAATCTGATTTTAGAGCAAAATGCTGAAAGATAAATCACAGACTGTGTGCTCTTCAGATGTCTCTAGAGCATTGGAATAGGCAAATGCAAACAAATCATTAGAAAGCTTCAGAACAGCTGGCGGAAGTGTGTCATTGTGAGGGTGAGCTTTGAGGTTTCAGATGCTCATGCTACACCCATTTTGACACCCAGTCTCTTTCTACTGCCCACAATCAAGATGTAGAACTCTCAGCTACCTTTCCAACATTGTGTCTGACTACATGCCATCTACCATGAAGATAATGGACTAACATTCTGAACTGTAAGCAACCCCAATTAAATGCTTTCTTTTGTAAGAGTTGCCATGGTCATTGTGTCTCTTCACGGCAATAGAAACCCTAAGAATGCCTTCCAACATGACATGGAGAAATAGGCTCCAACATAGTAATCTAGGGGATATAACAGTACACATCAGGTCAGGCTTGCCCCGTCTCTTCTGACTCTAATCTCACTAAATTGAACACCTTAATCCCTGGTTCAACATGTTTCTGCATCCACCAGTCTGTCCACTCTAGCCTCTCCCCAGGAGCCTCTGCTGCTCACATGTGAGTAGGGGTCACTGGGTCTCCATTTGCTTGTACTTTCTCTGGAGAGAAATTACTCCCAGTAGTTCACGAGAGTTCCACCCCATGGATGGGCTTGATGATTTCAGAGGTAATACATTTGTACACAAGAGTTCTACCCTTATGGATGGTTCAACACATTTATGACAGGAGATTAGATTGATGGTCTCTCTGCCACAGAAGATACAGCATAGGGGATAAGAAAATATCTGTTTGTATAACAAGAAGAATGTTCTTTAGAAGGACCTGTCTTGACCAACACTTTGACCCCAGACTTTCAGAACTGCCTGATATTTAAGCTGCCACAGTATATATTTGTTTAGAAAGCCAAAGCTAAGGAAACAAGACTAGATAATTTGGGGCTCGATGATGACTGACTTTATAATGTGATACACAGAATTCTGTTATGGTTCCCTGGGATTTTCTGCCCTGTTCTCCAGGACAGAGTCCGGAGAGACAGCACAGCTGTGGCTTTGCCATATTGTATGGCAAAACAGATTTTGTGGATGTAATTAAAGTTCAGGATCAGTTGACTCTGAGTCCATTAAAGGGGCATGACGTGGATGTGTCTAGACTGGGAGCGTTTTGAAGAGGAGATTCCTCTGGACTGCACTGAAGTTCCAGGGTGGGGAAAGAGCCGTGCCACAGCTGTTGATGGGTGTGTACTGGGAATGGGGTGCCCTCAGCTAACAGCCAGGAAGGAGATGGAACCTCAATCCTGTAGAGCCTGCAGAGCTGAAGCTCCTAGCATTTACTCAGTACCTCCTGGGATAGCCTTGTTGTGGGAACTCCTTCAGCTAACAGCCTTTAAGATACCGGCCCACTTTGTGTGTGGTTTCATGTACTATAAGTGCAGCTAAAAAGCACCCATGGCCCATTTTATCTGCTGGATGTTGTGGGATTCCCCTCTGTATGCTGTGAATTTGTTTTATTACCTTTGGTTAATAAGGATGATGTTTTCATCTGTGGCAGAGCAGAATAGAGCTAGGCAGGGAGCACTAAACTGAATGCAGGGGAAATAAAAGCCAGAGTTAGGCAGATACCACGTAGCTGTCAAAAGAGAAAGATGTCAGCGCTTACCACTAGGCCACAGCCTCATGGGGATACATATCGTAATAAAATAGGTTAATTGAAGATGTAAGAACTAGCTAGAAATATACCTGAACCATTGTCCAAACATCATCGTAATTAATACAGTTTTGTGTGATTATTTGGGTCTGGGAGGCCAGGAAGTGATCATGCAATAACCGTTTGCATAGCCTTCCCCTGACAAGCATGGCCAGCTTCCTGCCTTCAGAACTGTGAGGTAGCAAGCAGGTGTTTAAGGTTCACTCTAGTTAGTTGCACGATGTGGTTAGCTTTTAATGTTGACATTACACAAGCTAGAGTTATCTGTGAAGAGTGAATTTCAACTGTGGAATTGTCCCACAGCAGGAGGAAGAAGGGCAGAGTCAGAGAGAAGCCATGGAGCCACTGTTGGAGACAGACTGCTGAAATTTTGCTGGTAGGTCATGACCTCATGGTGATACACAGATTATTGGAGATGGTTTAAATTAATATGTAAGAGTTAGCCAATAATAAGCTAGAGCTAATGGGCCAAGCTGTGATTTGAATAGTATAGTTTCTTTGTGATATTTTGGGGCTGAGCAGCCGGGAACCAACCAACAAGCATCAAGTCCTCTTAAGCTCTGAGACGTTTCTCTGCCCTCCTTATAAATTTCGTAAAGATTTATTTTATGTGTGTCAGCATACATGTATGTGTACCACATGTGTGCACTGTCTGCAGAGGCTGGGAAAGCCTGGATTTCTTAGAACTGAATTCACAGACATCTGTGAGCTACCAGATGGGTGCTGGGAACTGAACATGGGTCCTCTGCAATAGCAGGCAATGTTTTAACCACTGAGCTATTTCTCTAGCTCTTAATTTTCTTTTGATTTCATAGAAGTCTGCAGTTGAAAGATTTTGGACTCTTAAAAAAACTTTCTTTTAAAAGAGATTGGACTTTACAAGTGTTGAAAAATTTAAAGCCTATGAGAGTTTTAAAGTTACACTTGTTTTATATTGTATTATATACAAGAGACCTTGGGGACAAATCAAAAAGAAAGGCTATGAGTTGAGAGGGATGTATTTGTGCGTTGAGTTGACAAGGGGTCAATTGTGTCGCTTAGTTTTTTGTCAACCTGGCACAAACTAGGTCATCTTGAAGGAACTGAGAAATTAACTTTATCAGATTTGCCTGTGGGAAATTTCTTGGGGGTCTTTTCTCAATTAATGATTGATGTGGGAGGGTTCAGCTCACTGTGGGCCGTGCCAACCCTGGAAGATGGTCCTGAGTTGTGTAGGAAAGCAAACTGAGCATGACGTGAGGAGCAAGCCAGTAATCAGCACTGCTCTGTGGCCTCTGCTTCTGTTCCTGTCCCCAGTTCCCTGCCCTGATGTCCCCCAGTGATGGAGTACAACCTGAGAGTTGTAGGCTGAAATAAACCTGAAAACCAGTCATGAAAAGCTAAAATGAACAGATCATCCAAAGGAAGTTCTGTACTTCCAACCATTATGACCTGCCAGTGTAGGACTCAGCTATTGATAAATTTAATAGAGGCCTGGGTCTCAGTAGTTTACCCTGAAGCAATACCTGGTTGCAGTAAGGACCACAAACTGAGATTACCTGAGCACTCTCCAAAAACAGACCATCCAATGGAAATGCCTATCATTCCAACTGCTTTAGATAGGATCACCTGCCAGCACACACTCACCAGGACATCCCTAGACAAATGTCAGCCAATCAGGGGTCCTGAAACCCCTCACCCCTACCTTTACTACTATCAAACCCCAATTCTAACTGAGCTCAGAGCTCTCTGGTTATTCCAATACATTGGACATGTGGAGAGACTGAGTTTTCAAACTTGCATATAATAAAGGCACTTGCTTTTACACATGGAACTCAGTCTCCTTGTTGGCTTTTGGGGACTTTGCAGATTTTTTGCATTACATTTGGGGGCTTGTCTGGTATCCCCCAAGCCCACTGGGACTACCACCTGTAGAGCCTTCAACTGGCCAGTAAGTTTTCTGTGTTTTGTTTCATGTCTCATGTCTGTGTCTTATATCTCATGTCTTTCTGTGAGTGGGCCCAGGAAACATAAGCGCCTGTAGACAATGTGCAGATGTGTCAAAAAAATCACAGGTGGGGTACCTGGAGGAGATGTCCCCAGGACCCTTCTGCAGAGGGTGGTTTGCTCTGATAAGACTTGCGGGTAGCATTCTTAGTTCTGTTATGAGACACTGAGGTGGTGTTCTCAGTTTTGTGGTGAGACCCATGGGTAGCATTCTTAGTTCTATTGTGAGACATGCAGGTAGCATTCTCAGTTCTGTTGAGAGACACATGGGTAGCTTTCTTAGTTCTGTTGAGAGCACATGGGTAGCATTCTCTGTTCTGTATAGAAACATGTGGGTAGCATTCTCATTTTGATAGAGGGGCGGGTCACACCCACAAAACAGCTTGAGGCTGTCATCTTTGGTTTGATTTGGCTACATTGTCCTTTTCATTGTCTTGTGTGTCTGTGTGTTGTGTTTTTGTCATGACTCACGTGCTGACAATATGGGACAGACTCAAATCATGACTTCTTTGACTTTGAAATTGTGATCACTTACAGGACTTTAGAGATAGGGCCATAAGCATAGAGGTATATTTTCCTAAAAGGGATAAGACAAATAACCTCTACCCACCACCTTAAACATTTGATAAAAAGGAGTCAGCCTTGGCCCCAACTACGAGGCTGCAGGGCAGTGTGCTTGTGTGGATGAGTGGCTGGGCTATGCAGCCTTGTTGTTGCAATGTAGCAAGGCTGCCAGCCACAGTTGTAGGGGGCAGATGTATCCCGATAGGATTTTAAATACTAGACAGAGAATCTGGGGTTAATTGCTATGGCTTGAGAGGTTAAAATCTCTTCCTCCCCATGCTGCATATCACCCTGCCCCCTCCCATGCTGGTGGATGAGTTCCTTCAGCCTGCCCTGCGGCTGTATGCCTCAGCTTCTGATCAAACCAGACCAAGGTTTGGCTCCACTATGGCTATAGGTGTTGTGACACTACAGCCAGACTTCCATCCACCAGAGCTACTTTGATCATTCAGATCCAATGTGTTATAAATATCTATCAAAATTTATAGGGGCTGGTTAAAAATTACTATTAGTTAATGTATTAGAAAAAACTGTTGGTCTCAAATGTTTCATGCTAGTACAGGATTTTATTTGATGTAAATCTAAAGGTTTTTTTGTTATAGTATATTCATGTTTCTGTTCTTGTTTAAAATATTGTAACCATACAGTATAAAAAGTTATAAAAGGTCAGAAGGAGATGTAAACTATGCTTGCTGTGATTTTTCATACATGCAAATACTGAATATACTTGTTTTATTAAAATATTTGTCTTTATAAGTTTTCTAGAAAGCATGGAGCTGAGACAGAAATGGTCTGGCTATTTTTGCTGTCTCTGCCATCCATCACTGCTTGGCCACAATTATGGGCCTGACTTCAGAAATTTATCACTGAGCTCTGATTACTGAATTTGGGTTAGCAGAAATTCAGATGACTTTTTGGTATAAATGTTAAAACTGCTATATGCTGTTGTTTTATTAAAAAGCTGGCTCTAGAATTGGATTATGGCTCTTCCTTTGTTAGATCCATGTTTTATTTACTTAAAATCTATACATGGGTAATTTTAAAGAAACAATAAGCCGTAATTCTATTTTAAATTTAGGATTGCCATTTTGCTAGAGTTTTAAAAAAGATGCCTCATGATTTCACCATCATTAAAGGTGATCACATGGAGTGGGCCTAAAACATCTCCAAGATAGTCTCTCTCTGTCTCTCTCTCTCTCTCTCTCTCTCTCTCTCTATATATATATATATGTAAATATATATAATTAATATTTATATATTATATACATATATATGTATATATGTACATATGTATGTATATATGTATATATTAATTATATATATATAATTAAAAAAATTAAAGCTACACCTCAGTGTTTTTTCTTTTTTTTTTTTTTTTTTTTTTGGTTTTTCGAGACAGGGTTTCTCTGCAGCTTTTTTAGAGCCTGTCCTGGACCTAGCTCTTGTAGACCAGGCTGGCCTCGAACTCACAGAGATCCGCCTGCCTCTGCCTCCCAAGTGCTGGGATTAAAGGCGTGCGCCACCACCGCCCGGCCACCTCAGTGTTTTTATACTCAAAAATGTACCTTGCTCTGTCAGCTACACTTTGTTAATTTAAGAATAACCCAGGTAATAATGGTTGTAAAGACATAAAGGGATCATAAAAAACCACTAAGGTTTACAAATGTTTAACAATACTAAAGTCCCACAATGGACCTTAATAGTTTTAGAAATGCCAGTGCCAGGTGTTAGTCACCAGAAGTACCAGCTACGGTGAAAAGGAGCAGGCTGAGGTCTAAGGCTATGTATATGCTGTCGAGGGTGGGACCAAAGAAGTTATTTTTAATATTCTTGATATTGCAGGAAGACATTTAGGAGATTTTAATTTTTTTAAAACAATTAAATGAATGTATAAGGTTGTGAGACATCTGTGCTATAAAATGTTTTATATTGTCAATATTTAAACTTAAAAGGCTAAAAATTAGGGTCAGAGCCATAAGCACCAAAAGCTAACCAGAAACAAACGTGTTCATCTCTTGTGATGCAGAAGACAGTGGCCTAAACAGTTTGATAGAGGACTTGGAACAGCATCCAAGCCAATGAATCTCAATCTTTTGGAGGTTGTTGTACAGGGGTAGTCTAGGACCACCTGCATGTTAGATGTTTGGATTGAGATTCACAACAAAGGCAGAACTGCAGATGGAAAATAACAACAGAAAAAATTCTGTAATGGGAGGATCACTATAACGTAAAAACTATATTAAAAGGTAAAAGCATTAAAATATTAAGTGATGGTTTAAAAATATATTTCTTTGTCCAAGGTCTATTGGCTTAAAAGTGCATGTTTAGCCTCCCTATCTTTGCTAACTTTGTTGGGTTTAAACTATTTGGATAAACTGAGCCATAAATTTTCATATTGAAACTAAGAGGTTTGGACCTTCTCTTCTGGGGAATGAATGGTGTTTCTATGTCAATCACTCTGGGCTGATTAGAGATTCAATGGCCTTGCTAATGATAGAGAACAAAATGTCCTGCTTCCACAGAAAAAGAAAAAGAAAAAGTTCACTTTATGAGCCTGGCTTAGGCAGTAAGACTGCTGTTCTGGATATTTCTGTCTCCAATGCTATGGGGATCTGGGTATGACTAACTATATATGGACTCTGGTCCCTGTCATTTTTAATAGATTTGGAAACTATTTGGTGTGTACTCAGATATACTTTGTTTATCCTTCTGAGATCTCTGATAGTATTAGTGGATAGGACAGTTATAATGTCAGTTTAATAACAAAAGTTATCCAGATTCTTCCACAAAGCTGTAGCTAACTTGTAAGCTAGGAATCAAAAGTGTAGTCTATACCTCCTGTTTACAGACATCTGTTATCTGCTCTTTTTCTAAATTTTAACTTTTGTTCCTAGTTTAAACTTATCTCAATATGCTTCCACTTGGCTGGCAGATGCATCTAAGCATAAGTTACTTATTACAACCTGCTCTAAATGGCGGTGAGCCATGAACTTGCTGAAAGCTGATGTGGACCAGTCAAGCTGGTGTGAGTGCTCCCTGTCCCTTCAATGAAGTCTGATGAGTGCCCATTGCCTAAATTTCCTCCCTACCTTTGGCTAGCCTTTCAACCTGCTTGGGCCTGGATAACATTCCCCAATGTCATCTTGAAGAAAGGAGTTAATACTCTTAGAGGCAGAAGAAGCAACATAAAGAGAATAGTAAAAAAGCAGGAGAGAGTGTAAAGCCTGCATTACTCATTATGGTGCAGTTCATGCTGCTGTACCATCTGCAAGTCAGAAAAGGGCCTGAAGGTTAAAAGAACACAGAAGAGATCTTTGTGAGTCATGAGGAGATAATGTCAAATGCTGTTTATTCAAACTTAGGAAAAACCTTATATACCTAGCTGCTGCACAATGGAATTCCCCCCAGGAAAGTGGGATATTACCAAGCCCAAGATGGAGTAAACAATGGCCTATAGCTAACCACCAGGGGGGCAGAGGGAGCACAGGAACAAATGGTATGTTTAGCTGGAAGTTGCAACAAGATGTCTGGCCAGAAACTGTCCTCAAGTTGAACTGCTAGAGGAGGGGTAGACCCATGGGTTCTACAAGTCCCACTTTTATATAAATTACATGATTAGGCCTGTCTTGGGTGGCATTGGATATCAGGCAACACCCCTTATCTGTCATGAGAAATCGTCCAGGTCAAAACACATTTCCTATCTTAGGTTGGGGCAGCTGCCCCCAAAACTTACCCATCATTGGCTCACTAGTCACCCCATCACCATGTTCAGCCAGATATGCACTGAAGGATCCTTTGGGTAAATAGCTAAAAGGACTTGCCAAGGGGCAACATTGACCTGAGCTTGCCTCTGGGCCTGGCACCGCGAAAACATGAAGATGATGCTCCAGCACATATAAGGAGGTTGTGCCTGCTCAGTGCATAATGAGTCTGCCCATAAATTGGAGCCCTTAAGTAAGGTCTCAGTGCTCATGGGAGGAACACTGGTATTTTTAACCAGAATAATCTTATGAGCCAATTTGTAAATTGTGCACTCCAGTGTCCGTGAATAGCAGCATTAAGCATTTTTACTGTATCTGTAAAGTTGTAACCTTACAGTGGTCTTGAATGAAAACCAATTGCAAATTTAATGGCAATATTTATTTTGAGTGACCAAGGCTCTTGCAACCTGCCCCAATAAGGTTCCATTGTGCTAGCAGAAGCAACTTACTGGCTAATGGAAACTCCAGCAGCTGTAGCCGCTGTGGTAGCCATAGCAATGGTTACTGATATGACTGTTGTGATGCCAAAATCTCTTCTTGCTGGATGCAGGATAAGTTGATCATCATGGGATGGGTTGATAGGCAGAGGAACAAACCTTGGCACTCGGACCAACACAGCCAGCTCCTCAGAATCCCAGCAGCAATACCTCAGTTGAAAAATGTGCTTAGAACATTTTAAAACTCCAGAAATATTAGCAGGATTAAAAAGTACAATTTTTTTTTGCTGAATGGGAATTAAGAGTCCTGGGGGAGATGGTGTTGCACTCAGTCCTAAGTATGGAAAGACTCCAATCACAACTCAAAGGCTCAGGTTAGCAGCAACTAACTGGAGCTGGGCAAATTCTGCTAACAGAAGTATCTACAACTGAGGAATTTTCCAATTCCTGTGATAATATTTTGAGTGATATCCAAAGACATAGTGGGTTTACCTGTGATAAAAATTGGTAGATAAGAAATAGGGCCACACAGGGCTATCCAGTCCCACCAGCATCAGAGACAGAGGATTCTTTACCAGTGTCCATCTGATCTCTTGGCTCTGTCCTGTCCTCTGGCTCCCGGACAGAAAAATCCACAGCATGCACCAAGAGCTTAGGTACCCATACTGGACTGACAGCATCCTGTGGGAAAACACAAACAGTCCCTTTCCCTTACACCTGCATGGAATCTGGACCATACCAAGTGCCAGCTGCTAGATTCTTCCTTTTGACATCAGGCATCCTGGAAGAAACTGGCAGACAATGCCGGTCAGCTGTGGTATGAGATTGAGCATCAACAGTCAAAACATTTATAATGCAAGAATAAAAGATAAATGCTCTTTGGGGGTGGAACCATATTCCCCCTTTTTTGTTTTATGCAAATAGGCTTTGAGCATATAACATGCTCGCTCTATTATAGCTTGTCCTTGAGGATTATATGACATTCCTGTTTTATGAGAAATAGAGAAGTCAGAGAAAAATTTAGCAAAGCTAATGCTGGTGTAGGCTGGCCCATTTTCAGTTTTTACAGATTTTGGAACTCCCATGTAGGCGAAATCCTGGAGACAGTGACTTCTAACATCCCATGATTTTTCTCCTGAATGGGCAAAAATAAGATGAGAATATGTATCCACTATTATGAGAACATGTTGCATACACCCAAAATAAGGAACATGGGTAACATCCATTTGGCATAAGTGATTAAAAGCAAACCCACAAGGATTAACTCCCAAGTGGGGAAGAGCTAACTTTCTATGGTTTCAGCAAAAGCCACAAGAACTATATCTAGGTCCTGTCCAGCTAATAGAATATCATCCATATAATGAATGATATACAGTTAAGAATATGTATACCTTATCGGGGCAATAAGTCAGGCCACAAACATTTGGCAGATGACAGGACTATCAGCCATTCCTTGAGGCTATGTTACCCATTGGTAGCATTTATATGGTTCTTTGAAATTTAGAGACAGTACACTGAAAGCAAGTTTATCAGAATCTTTTGGATACAGTAGAATGGTGAGAAAACAATCCTTCAGGTCAATAACTAAAAGATGGTATCCTACAGGTATACCCACTGGCTGAGGTAACCCAGGTTGAGTTGCCCCCATTATTTCCATACTATCATTTACTGCTCTAAATCTTGCAGTCTGGTAAATACCAGACTTTTTCTTAAGACCAAAGATAGGAGTGTTCCAGGGAGCAGTGGATGGCACTATGCATCCTGCCTCTGGCTGTTCCTGGACCAGAGTATGAGCAGTCTGTAATTTTTCCTTACTTAGGGGCCATTGCTCTATCCGTACAGGTTTTTCAGTTTTCCATTTTATGGGAATGCTTTCTGGCTGCTCTGCAATGGCCCCTAAGAAAAATTTACCAGCCCTGCACACTGTTCAGGTGACTGTTGTACCATTTTCTTATCTGCTAAAATTTTCAGGTCTCCCAGCAGAATTTTTCCCAAACCATGACCAGGGAAAAGCCCTGGTCTGTTAACATGCACTGCACAGGTTCAGTGGTCAGAACTGCTCCCATAGTTTTCAAAATATCTCTGTTAACCTCACACCCTGAGTTTGAGCTGGTGGGTTATACAAGGTAGCAGTCAGGTCTAGGGCTATCTCTGACTGCAGGGGCAGAAGCTTAGTGTTTTTACTAGGGTGTTCTAGAATGTTCCTTGTTCTCTGGGCTTAGTTGTGGACTCTACTGACTCAGGTCCACGCTGAGCCATTCTGTCAGGCTGTGCATTGATTCTCTGCCACCGGATACTACTCTGCTGCTGAGGGGATGTTGTGAGTGTAATGGGAGTTGATTTCTGTTGACTGTAACTGTAAACCCTAATTAGTGCATACAGAAAGCCTACAGCAAATATCAGACCTCATGGGAAAAGGCCAGAATCCCACCTTTAAAAGGGGCCACTGACCTCGGCTACTGCGGAACCCAAGCAAGGCCTGAGCCACTGTCCTTTGCACCCTGCATCTCTAAAGTGACAGCTGTCATGTTGGGATTCTGCTCACAACAAACCATAGATAGAGCCGCTATTCAGGGAGGGGAATCACTCAAGAGCCAGGAGCATAGGTGTGACCCCACAAAGAAAGTAGCTTAGATCAGTGAGATAATTGTGTGTAACAGCATGTGTGTTAGCTGGACCCACAGGAAACATTGTTAGCTGGACCCACAGGAAACATTGGTTGTGAGAGTTCCCCTTTCCACCTACCAACACACCTTAGCTAATGAAAATGGTTGTCATCAAACAGAGGATTGATAGGGCAAGGAATGAGTTTTAATTTGGTGGGGGCAGATATGTGGAAGCTTGGAATAGATAGCAGCTAAACCTGGAAGAAGCAGAGGGAGGAATGATGCGATAAATAGTTCCACTCTGTCTCATATTTCTGTCTGTTGTACATATTTTTAAAATTTTAGAATTATTTTTATCATATCTCCCTTCGTTCTCCTCTCTGCTTGCTTTCAAATTTGCAGCCTCTTTTTCTTCAATTGTGTATGTGCATATACATACATACATACATACATACATACATAATTCCTAAAAACAAAAAATACAACCTGCTCAGTCCACATAACATTACTTGTATTTTTATGTTTTTAAAGCTGACTATGTCATATTATGATAATAGGTATTAATTTGTCCTAGACATCACAAGGTTTTATTGGGTACCTTAAAAACATGACCTAAGAGATTATAGAAAAAAATGAATCTCATTTGATCAGTTTGGTATAATGGAAATCAGTCTAAGTGTTATTCTAGGAAGGCTGTGTAAGGCATTAGCAACAGCCAGCAAAAATCTTACAAACACTTGTCATCCTTTGAGCTAAAGACCCCAGTGTTGATGTGGTGTCCCACAAACCATTCAGTTGATGTGAAAGTGCTGTCAACAGGAGCACTGCTTACCTTAGCAAGCTATTGAAACAATGCTCACATTCAAGGAAGAATATACAATAAACAATGAAAAATTGTGCACTGGTCCAGTAATAACACACCGGGGGATTACATTTGCCTCAGGGAAACTGGAGTCCTTCCTATCATGAGGGTAATGACAGGTGGGTCCCCTCTGTGGTGATAACCTTCTGATACTCCCTCTTAAGAGCTATCTTTACAGTAGTAAGTCACTCAGTTTACAACCTTCAGGTTAATACCTTTGAAAACAATATGATAAGGAAGATTTCTCAGGAAATAAGGCAATAAACTGACAATAAGGGGTTTATACGAAGTGAGTGTAGGTCAGAGAACAGCCTCTCCTTTACCCATGAATTTGCATACCATCAGTGATTAACAGGTGTGGGTGTGTTAGTTGTTGTTCCCTTTGTACCTCCTGGTGTCTCAGATGAGGCATAAGGTTAGGATCCCTATGTTCTCAGGTAGTGGGTATGATTTTCTGTGAGCCTTTCCTTTCTTCCCTCAGATTTTTCCCCCTGGTGCCTGTTGACCAGCTATGAGCAGTGCTATGACAGTGTGTGTCGCTGACTGACTGCCCAATGATCCCTGCACTTCTGTGGATTTTCTACAATTAGTCCAGGAGCAAATCCTTCTGGCCTGTGACCCAAGGCAGAAGGCAACTGAGAGCCAGTGGAGCCTCTTCTTTCTTTTTCTCTGCAGAGGTGACACTGGCGGTCATGGTTCCCCAACTGTGCCATTGTCTACTTTCTGTGAAACTTGCCATAAGTGAAAATGAGTCCAACTGTGTCAGGTTCTTACAATGCCAGGCCTTCTTTTCAGTGCCCTCAGAAATGTCCCAGCTTGAGTCATAACATTGCTTCTTATCCAGGGTTTATAACTGCATCCTAAAGAGGCATCTGATGAGGTTTTTGAAAATGATTAGCACTGAAATTGGGCTGCAATACACTCCTGAAGACGTTGAGTGTGTGAAATGTTTAGATGTCTGCAGGTGGGTATTAGGAAAAAAACCCTAACGGGCGGGTCTGCCAGTGCAAAGAAACCCAATTAGACCAGAGCAAACCAAATTAAATGCTGATCATTTTATTAAATCCAGTGCTCTCGGGTGATTGAACACATAGCAGGAAGACAGGAAAGCAGGGAGCACATGCAAACCTGGAACCATGTGTTTTTCCTCTGGAAGCCCACTTTAATACCCTGTGGGAGTGGTCCTGACCATCCCCCATGGAGGGGTCAGGACCTGGCATGCTGGGATTTGGAGTCCAGACTAATGCAACTCGCAGGCCAGGGGGGCTGAGATGGATGCCAGAGAATGGGAGCTATGCTCCAGACTTAACATTCCATACTATTTGGATATAGGGGTGACAGAAAGTTGAGGTGATAATTATGGCCAACATTTTAGGCTCTCTTTGGAAAAAGGGCATAGACTCAAGTCTGGCTACTTCCTGCAGGCATGGGGAGTAGTTGGGGAGGGGAGAGCTGGGTGTTGGTGGGTCCATGTTCAGTGGGTGGTGTGGCTGGAAAGGCATTCTGTTTGCTGTCATCCTGTAGATGCCAGGCATTTGTTTCTTGAGGAAGGTAAGAAGTCAGGTGTTTAGGAGAAAAATAATATTGTTATCATTGAATCTTTGAAATGGGGCTAGCCATGGGCTGAGACACAATAGCAAAGGAAACCAGAGTTTAGCTGGCAGATGTCCTTGATTGAGAAGGGCTGGTACAAATGGTGAAGTCCTGGACCTGGTACTGGTGCTGTTAGTGTTGTCCTGGGAGCAGTCTTGACTTAGGCAGCAGGAGTAACCTGCAAAATATGCTTAAAACTGGCTGCAGTTAAAAATTAAATCCTTGGATTTTATCATACCTGATTTTGATGTAGTGATAGAACTTTTCCAGGAACCTATAAAAGAACTGGAACAGATTTTTTTTTTATTTTGGTTTCAAAGGTTAGAAGTCTATTAAGAGTAAATTGGGAACTCTGAACCTCTGAAGGTTGAAACCTGTTAATCCTGAACTATGAAGCCTATTAAAGAATAGTACCTTGAGTTGTCAAATGCCTTTAGACAGATCTGGGAGGAAAAGATAAATAAAAATCTAGACAGATTTTGGCTATCAGGAAATCCCAAGTCCTCTCCTGGTCCTTGGAGAACATCAGTCTTAAAAGCAATATGTGCTAATACCTGTTGAGTGTGAGAGGCCCAAAGATTTTTTTTCATGAGGGGAAGATTGTCTTACATGTCTTGGCAGGAAAAGCTGATCAATTCCCTGGGTAAAAGGCCTCCTTTTGCTACTCTGTGTGTCGGCTTTGCAAACACAGAGCAAATCTGGAGACAGTAAGTCTTCTGTCTTCTTGGAGAAGTCATAGGGCGCTGCAAAGGCTGGCTGTCTCTGTGTTAGAAGCTCTTGTTGTTAAAATGCCATGATCTCAGATCTATAAAGGCACTTGAGAACCAGGTACAATTACCTGGTATTTTAAACTGGGCATATAAGCTAAATTTTAAGAGCTGTTGTAATCTGGAAGCACACATATACAAAACTTAATTCCCATCACAAAAACACAGTTATACATTTATATAATAAACACATTGTGACCACATTATTTTTTAACAGAGAAACAGATATGGCAGCATTAGTGACCTGTGTCAGCTGAGTAGGCATTGCAAGAGAGAATAGAAACATAAGGATAAAACATTTTTGTAGAGTTTTAGAGTGGAAGGAGGTTGGGAAAAGCAGATTTGTTGTCAGCAGGGAAGGGCGGAGCAGCAGCAGAGATGCCAGAGTAATCTGAGCGCAGATGGTAGAGGCCAGGGAACCAGCTATGGCAAAAGGAAGGCCAAGAGCCCGGCATGTGCTGGGGCCCTGATAGGAACCTGTGTTGATGCAGTTTAGTGAAACTGGTGGGCAAGTGCCACTTCACAAACCAGCTGACCCATGCCTTCAAATGGGCACACAGCGGAACACAGCTTTGAAGCACTTTGGAACAGAGGGGCAGGACAAAGTGCTAATGTAGAATTGGACACTTTTTGGGGGGCATGCAGCAGTGCAAGGCATTGGAACGGAAGTGGGGACAGGCAGCAAATGAAAACATAGACAGAGACAGAAGTAGAGGTGGGACAAAGCATGGTCGCCAATGAACAGAGAAAGAACAACAGAAGGGGAAGGAAAAATACCGGAGCGCCATACTTGAAGAAACATGGATTTTGGAGCATAATTTGCTTTAAGTTAGATTGTTGCTGAAAGATCCTAATTTCTAGGATTCAAGGAAGGATCCCCCAGACTCAATAAGGCACGCCAATGGATGCAAACAGCAAGAGGATTCTTTAATGTTGAAGGCGCCAACGGGAGACTCAATATTCCAGTGAGACTGAACCCCCTTGGTATTTTTCCTGCAAGTATTTATAGGGTCTCAGGGTTACATAACAGGGAAACATAGCAACAGCAATATCATTGGTCAACTCAAACTAACATATGGGGGTTGTCAACATCAGGATGAAAACAAGTCTAACAGGATGAAAACAAGCCTAACAGGATGAAGACAAGTCTAACAGGATAAAAACAAATCAGGACAAAACAAGTCTAAATTAAGCCAGTTTTCAGCCAGTTTCTGCCTCCCTGAGCTTTGATACACGAAGGACTGGGTGTTTTTCTCAAGGCTGCTTCTACCGCCCACATATATCTTGTTTTTGCCTCCTTGGCAGGTGCAGCTGGTCTCAAGGCTGCTTCTGACGCTCAGGTATCCTGTTTTTCCCTAGTTGATCACAAAGACATTTTAAGATGGAGACTAGGATTGGGGTCTTTCAGTTGCAACTTAAAAAAGTTTTTAAGTGCCCACTTAAGGGCATTTGAAATCAGCTAGGAATCACAAGAAACCCACTTTAGATGCATGCCTCTGACACAAGCCCGTTGCAGTGCATCCACCGGAATGGTGCTGAGTCAGGTGTTCATGTACAGGGTACATGAGAAATTGGATGGGTACGTCTTCCGGCAACGAAATCTCATCTCAGCAGGAGGCCTGGCTTGTGCTGCATGCGTGTCAGGCTTTAGGCATGGCTGTGACTTTCACCAAGCCAGAAGAAATGAATGGGTCACATCAAAACCCTATCCGCATGCAGTTTAAAAGGGGGAACTCACCAAGTGAAGCAGAACTTGTCTGGCAGAGCACATGTGCAAGAAAGCCCATTTTCCAGCATGGCCTTGGATCCCAGGCCCAGGGGCCTAGGCCCACAAGAAAACATAAGGCCTCTTGGTTGAAAAACCTCCATATATTAGAAAAAATCATAAGAGGGGCAGCTCCACTGGCACAGAGTAATCCAATTAGGTCATATCAAACAAAATTAAAATGCCCACTGTTTTATTAAATATGATGCTTTTGGATAGCCAAGTACATGCAGGGAGACAGGAAAGCAGGGAGCACATGCAAACCCAGAACCATGTGTTTCTCCTCTTGTGAGCCCACTTAGTACCCTGTGGGAGTGGTCCTGACCCTCCCCCATGGAGAGACCAGGACCTGGCATGCTGGGATTTGGAGTTCAGACTAATGCAACTCCCAGGCCATGGGTGCTGGAATGGATACCAGGGGTTGGAGGCTATGCTCCAGACTTAACAGCTGGGTTATACTAATTCAGGTCCAAAAGAGAAGCTGAGATGTCTCCTTACTGAAAAACCTCACTTCATTTGGTATTACCAGCAATTAAGGGTCTGCCAGTGTGGCAGATGGATAATAGTGCCCATGAGACTGTGATATGCTGAAACAAGGTTGACATTATAATAGCTTAAGAACTTGGGTCTTTGAATGTGGTGACAATTTTGTACACAGACTGTATATGAATCATTAGGAGAATGAGCTACAGTAGATTGAACACAAGCTCCCCAAAGATGACAACAGCCACCCACAGCAGCCACAGTTCCACTCAGACACTGTAGGTAAGAGCAAACTTTTTTTTTAAGATTTGTGTAGACAGGGTCAGCTTTTTTTTTTTAAAAATTAATTATTTTTTGTTCTTTTCATGTTATGCATCTCAGTCTCTTCCATCTCCCCATTCCTATGTATCTACCCTTACCCTTGTATGCATAATAGTGGCTGACTTCCTGGGACCACAAGGTGCTGAGTGGGCCTGTTTTTTCACCTTGGCACTCAGGGTGAAGTGACCTGGGTATGGGACAGGGTCATATTTGGTGAGTGCTTTGTGCCTGTGTTCAGAATAATGTTTTGAGAGTTCATTCTATATCTGTGTATAATGTATTCTATTCTTTATCTGCTGTTAAATAGTGCTGCATGGTATGAAGGTATCCAAAAGTGTTAATCTGTTTTCCATGGTGTAGACATTAAAATCTTTTCTGGTTTAAACTGTTTTATATACAAACCTCTGTAACTCATTCAGTTCCTTATTCTGTGTGGGTGGGTATTTACATTTCAGAAAACCGAACCACATAAAGGCATGTTCTCCAGTTTTATTGGTTCCGGGTTGGAATTGTGTACAAAGATAATGGACCTTAAGACTAAATGAATATAACCCTTATAAAATATAATTGATGTTTTTGTAAATATTCTTGAAGTACCAGGAAAGCTCTCATTAACACGTCTCAAATGAGCTACATCAGCCTGGATTGAAATGTGATTCATGAGGGAACACATTTTCTGATTTCTAGGTACATCAGATGGCAACTTGTTTGTCTAGGGTGTTTATAGGCAGAAGTCCTTGGCATTTGTTTGATTAGACCATTATACTTTGCTATAATTTACTGTGAGCTCTGATCCCTTAAGCATCATCCCTTGGATCTTGGCCAACCACTAAATTGCTTAGCAAACATTTCCTTACAGGCAGTGTGAGCAAACAATGGAGACATAACAGATTTCTGGCTGATGAAGCCAATTAATGAAGCTGTAACTTAATGTGAGTAGAATTCAGACCCCTGTAGCTCAGCCCATGAGGAGCAGCAAGTCCCCAAGATGCTAAGTGAGCCCATGGGAGCAGAGACTGATGTTCAGTGTCACAGCACTGAGTGATAGGATCCTTCTAAGCACATGGCCCCTGGTAGGAGATTTTAAAGACAAATGTCGCAGATAGGAAGCACATGCTAAGCTAAAGCATTAAAAGCAGAAATCTTAGTTTTGAGTACACCAGCTGACCCTGGTTCTCAAACTTAATTACCCAAGAATCAGTCTCAGAAGAGAGAAAAATGGGAACAACACTATTAAATCCATCCTCCCATATAGATAGAGTAGAAATCGTGTGTCAACAAGACAAAACAGAAGCCTACAGAATGGGAAAAAGATTTTCACTAACCTCACATCGAACAGAGAACTGATCTCTAAAATATTCAAAGAACTAAAGGAATTGGTCATCTAAAGAACAAATAATGCTATGAAAATAAAGGGGATACAGTCCTAACCAGGGAACTCTCAACAGAGGAATCTAAAATGGCTGAAAAACACATAAGGAGATGTTCAATATCCTTAGCCATCAGAGAAATGTAAATAAAAAACCCTCTAAGATTCTATCTTACACTTTTAAGAATGGCCAAGATGAAAACACTTATGACAACTTAAGCTGGAAAGAATCTGGTTTAAAGGGAACACTCCTGCATTGCTGGTGGGAATGCAAACTGGTACAGAGCCTTTGGGTATGGTGGTTTATCAGAAACTTAGGAAACAACCTTTCTCAAGACCCACCAATACCACTTTTGTGTATAAACCCAAAGGATGCTCAGTCATACCATAAGGATATGTGTTCAACTGTATTCATAGCAACATTATATGTCATAACCCAAATCTGGAAACAACCTAAATACCCCTAGACCGAAGAATGGATAAGGAAAATTGGTACATTTACACAATGGAGTACTAGACAGCAGTAGAAACAATGACATCTTGAAATTTGCAGGGAAATGGATAGATCTAGAAAACATCATATTGAGTGAGGTCACCCAGGCTCAGAATGACAAATATCATATATACTCACTCATAATGGGCTTTTAGACATAACAGAAAAAAAATCAACCTATAATTCACAATCCCAGAGAACCTAGACAACAATGAGGACCCTAAGAGACACATACATGGATCTAATCTACATGGGAAGTAGAAAATGACAAGATCTCCTGAGTAAATTGGGCACATGTGGACCATGGGAGAGGGTAGAAGGGCAGGGGAGAGGAAAGTAGGAGAGCTGAGAAGAATATATGGTTCATTAAAAACAATCCATAAAAAATATAATCTAAAAAAGGAAAAAAGAAAGAAATTGACTGCTTTACAACCTGCACCAAAGATAAAAATGGGAAGACTGCAGAGCCTTAGCCAGGACTTTGCGGGAGTTCGGAGGTTAGAGGCATCATTTCCAGGTGGCTCAGGGGGTCTGAGCCTCTTTCAGGCATCTCACCTGGAGCTTGCTTCTTCCAGGCTGCTTGGCTTGTCAGAGAGTGACTCTCAGCACTCCTTACTGTTCATAGGCTTAGGGAAGGTCACTTACAGGGACTTCCTGAAGCCATTTTGAGGTGATCAATTCCTGTATTAATGAGCTTCCCTGTAAGATGGTATGTTTCCACCCTGGAGGGAACTGATACATAACACAAATGTATACATCAATAAAGTTTTGTTTTTGAGGAGAAAGAAGTAGGGTGGTTATTCATTGCCATAGGGCCACTACGACTTTTTTTAATGAAGTAAATGATTTAAATCTTAGAAGAAAATTGCCATAAATTATGAGAAATCTTGGTTGCTTGGCACAGGGAGGTCAGGTGGATCTATAAGGAGTTAGAGTGTGGGGTGACTATTGCTGTCAGAGTTTCTGTTCCACCTAGTCCTTGTGCTGCCTGATTCTTGCAATCATTAAGTCCCAAAGAAATCACATCAGAGGTCTACATTAACTATAAACTGATTGGCCCATTAGCTCAGTCTTCTTATTAGCCCTTATAACTTATATTAGCCCACTATTCTTGTCTATGCTAGCCACATGGCTCGGTACCTTATTTCAGTGAGGCAACCACATCTTGCTTCTTCTGTGGCTAAGTAAAAAAATTCCCATAGGAAATTAGAAACACATATTCTGGAAGGCTTCTATAAATGATCAAAGATGAAAGCTAAGAGTGCGTATTAATGGCATTAGAATTGTTGGTTTGATAGACACAAGTGCAGATGTGAGTCATTACTCCAGAATCTTGGCATCCAAATTGGCCTCTTCAAGAGGCAGATGTTCAGTTACTAGGAATTAGAACCATATCTCAAGTTAAAGAAAGTGTGAGATGGGTATTGGATCATAAGGTCAACGAGGAAAGCTGAGGCCATATGTGGCTAATATTGCAGTAAATTTATGGGGTCATGACCTGTTGCAGCAAAAGAATATCCAGACTAATGTTCTTGCCAATCCAGGAACTCTTAATTCTGGGAAGGATATTATAAGGTACTATACACAAAGGTCACCAGCCATTCATGCTGTATAAGAACATAAAGCAACCAGGAAACCTTTAGAGGTATCAACAGACCTACCTTTAAAATGGTTAACTGAAAAGCCTATATGGGTTAAGCAGTGGCCTATAGCTGAAGATAAGTTACAGGCTTTAGAACAGCTAGTACAAGAACAACTAGATGCTCACCATATAGAAGAATCAATCAGCCATTGGAATTCTCCTCTATTTCTTGTAAAAAATCTGGTAAATGGAGAATGGTGACAGATCTAAAAACTGTCAATAAGGTAATCCAATCTATGGGTCCTCAACAATCTTGAATTCCTTTGTCTTTTCTATTACCAAAAGGATGGCATCTTATAGTTATTGATTTGAAAGACTGTTTCTTCACTATATCTTTACAAGAAAAGGATAGGGAAAAATTTTTCTTCACAGTGCCTACTTATAAAAATTCTCAGCCTACTAGGAGATATAAATGGACTACCCACCCACAATGAATGCTTAATAGCTCTACTCTGCCAATACTTGTAAGTCAGCCATTGGAAATAACATGTAAGCAATTTCTGAAATCTATATTACCATTACATGGATGACATTTTGCTATCTGATACAAACATGGATACTTTAGAAAGAATGTTTGAAGAAGTAAAGAAAGTTTTGCCAAAATGGAGATTACAAATTGCTCCTGAAAAAAATACAGAGAGCAGATTCTGTTAATTACTTAGGTTATAAAATAGGTTTGTAGAAAATTAGGACAGAAAAGGCACAAATTAGGAGAGACTGGTTGAGGACTCTTAATGACTTTCAAGATTGTTAGGAGACATTTCCAGTCTATGACCAGCTATTGGGATAACACCTGATCTAATAATTCATTTAAACAAAACTTTAGATGGTGAGAAAGGCTTGTATAGTCCCAGAGAATTATCAGATGAAGCAGAAAAGGAATTGACAATTATTGAGGAGAAATTACAAGAGGCACATGTGGATAGGATTAATCCAAATCTTAATTGTATTCTAGTTATATTGCCTTCCAGAATTTCTCCTACAGGAATTTTAATGCAGAAGGATGCTATCATCTTATAATGGATCTTTTTGCCACATAAACCAAACACATAAACCTGCAGGGAGTAATCCAATGGGTCCTCAAAGGAATGAAATCTGGCAGATGTATATGCTTCACTTTGAAGAATTTGGAAAATTAAAATAAGTACACCACACCATTGACACTTATTCAGGTTTTCAATGGGCAACTGTTTTAAGCTTAGTAAAGGCTGATTCAGTAATCACATATTTATTAGAAGTTATGGCCATCATGGGTATACCTGAATAAAGACAGATAATTGTCCAGCATACATCTCTAGGAAAACGAACCAGTTTTTTTGCTTATTATAGTATTAAGCATAATACAGGAATATCACACAATCCTACAGGTCAAGCAGTTATAGAAAGATCAAATCGAACTATAAAGGATATGTTAAATAAACAGAAATGGGTGGGAAATGCCTCCAGAAATAGATTACTTAATATTTTATTAACCTTGAATTTTCTTAACGCTAATGAGAAAGGGACAATAGCAGTAGAGAGGCATTGGATAATAGAAAAGTCTTCTGAATTAAATCAACCAGTTTATTTCAAGGATGTGCTGACCTCACAATTTAAGCCAGGGGATGTGCTATGTTGGAGAAGGGGTTTTGCTCTTGTTTTCAGAAGAAGAAAAACTATGGATACCATCAAAATTAATAAAAATTCAGTTTGAAATGTAGAAACTTCTTGAAAAAGAGAAATGATAGCTCATCCATAGTGGTGACAACCATACAGATGGTAAGGAAACCTCATAGGTTTTGGGCAGGGTTCTGTTCTTATCTTTGCAGAAAAATACTCATCTTCATAAATTTAAGAAACCCTGGATGTTTGAATGATGACAGATGGAAAAATAACCATCCAATAAGAATCACCAAGAAAACCAAATATGATTTGTAAGTACAAATGTTAAAACATATACATTGATATAGATAGTTCTATGAATATACAGAACTGGCTTTGGAGTTGGACACTGGCTCTGTCCCTCTCTAAATCTGATCCATGTTTTTAAAATAAAAATTCAGAATTTCTGTTTCATGTCAGGAGCCATGATGTGGGACAGAAAGAACAAAGAATTTAGAAAATATTTTTAATTTTCTTCATATCTATTTTTGTCTCTATCATACCTTTCATTAAATATATGTCTGTACATGTGTATATAAATAATGTTTAAGTTTTCTACAATGAACAATGACTTCTTCTACAGTAATCTTTGAAGTTTCCACAAAGAAGATGCCCCCCCCCAAGAATAACTCCACCTGGCTGATATAATGTCATGATGCTGTCAGTGCTACTATAGGACCTATTTTGGGTACCAGATGCTCAAGATAGCTCAAACTTGGTTAACTGACATGGTACTGTTTTTTTTTTTAATAGCATTCTAGCCAGAACTCTAAATAGGAAGCTCAGAAAAACCCTACCAAATACTCAGAGACTATTTGCAATTATACCAGATAGTAATTTTGGAATGTAACTATCATTTTAATTTCACAGGATCCCATAGAAAGAACATTGCCCCCCCCATGACAGTTAGAAGATGATGTCCCCTTTCACATCATCAAACAGAGTTTGTCCTCAGGGTTTGCAACATCATTTAGGGGTTGATTATAATTGGTATAGTGTTGGGGATTGGGAGGGAAGTTTTATAGGATCAGGGATCTCTTTGAAAAAAAGGGAAAAGAAAATTGGATCAGATAATAGATTTTGTGATCTTACACATACTACTACTAATAATAGCAAGTATTAGAGTAAATACTTATGAGTTATTATTTATAGGCAATTACACTGGTATAGATTCTTGTATATGGATACAAAGTTAAATTACATTGAACATTATATGCATGCATGCTTCTACCTCTGATTAAAACATTTTTATATATTGATATATATATATATTTATCATATTGCAATGTACATTTCTACCTCTGATCAAGATATGTTATACATTGTCTTCATTTGGAGGTCATTTTCCTCATTTGTTGCACATTTGTTTATTGTATCATATTCTAATATGAAGTCTTAGTCTTTAAGTTATATAGGTACTAAGGATTATAGATCAATAGTCATCTATGTTTGTCATACTTATAGTTAGACTAATCAGGTTTTTGGATACATACAGATTATATTCTGCATAGGTATGTAATCTTCAACCCCTCCAAATAGCTGTAGAATATGGCATTTAAATAACTTAGCGTACTGTTGAAGTAAGACAAAATTGCTCCTGGAAGCACCAATCTCTTCCCAAGAGAATGTTGAGCACTGCAGAACCTCCACTTGGAGCTTGTTTTCTTTTTGGCAAAACTGGCCTTTGGGCAAAGAAATGCCCATGCCTCAATCAGTGACAAGATACATGATATCCAGAAATGGATAAGCAGGACTGTCAAATCTTGCCATGACAGAGTAACATGGTTTTGAAAATTTTCCTGCCTCTGAAAAAGGTCTGTCAGTTATTCTAGGCCTTAGCCAAAGTTGGTTGCTTCAACATTGCAAATGAGACTTTGGGTGATTTCCCAGGTAGCCAGTTGTCTCTGTCATTTGTTGCATATTTTGGAAGTGGCTTGATTGCACTTTCTGCTTGCTCAAGTAATATAATTTCCCTTCTTGGATCTTCGATGGGGTTGAAGACTAGATAGTTGTACTTACTTCCATAACTTGGCCAAGTTATTTATTTCTACATTGAAATATATTTGTTTTTATTGTGTTCAATTTTGTATTAGGTTTAGAATTCTCTTATTTTAGAAAAAGGGGGAGGTGCTGTAGGAAGTCTTACAGCTAGTGGTTACCAGCCCACTGGGGCATGGCCTCGAATACTATATATGCTGATGTAGAGCAAGCTTCTGGCCTGTTTTCCGGCCTCTATTTCCCAGTTGTGGGATTCGATTTCTGGTTTCTGTTCAGACAGAGGATTTTGATTTGTAAGTTTACTCCTAAATAAATAACCATCTATTTCTCAATTCTGAGCTAGTGTGGGATTTCTTTTGAGCATCTATTCACAACTTTGTGCTCCCCAAACCCAAGAAAACGAGGCAAGAGAGGCTCTAAGGATGTTTGTCAGCATTCAGGGGGAGCAGAAAGCTGCACTGTCCTGGAAGCCGATGGCAGAGCATGAAGGGTAACGTGGCTTTCACTGAGTCACAGGGTATGAGAGAAGAGAGTAGAATGTCACTGATAATCCAACCAGGAGGCCACTGCTGCCTTAGCAGTGAGGGGAGGGGTAAAAGACCCAACACTGCTAAGTGATGGAAATGTCTGAACTAAGGGTAGCCCCACAGTACCACCTGCTGGTGTGTACCCAGATAGCACATAGAGCCCCACAGTGCCATCTGCTGGTGTGTACCCAGATAGCACATAGAGCCCCGCAGTGCCACCTGCTGGTGTGTACTCAGATAGCACACAAAGAGCCCCACAGTGCCACCTGCTGGTGTGTACCCAGATAGCACACAAAGAGTCTCACAGTGCCACCTGCTGGTGTGTACTCAGATAGCACACAAAGAGCCCTGCAGTGCCACCTGCTGGTGTGTACCCAGATAGCACATAAAGAGCCCCACAGTAGCAAACTATCTACTGGGTCTTAGTTCTCAGTGTAGACCAGTGGGCCAAGACTGAATGCACCAGTATAACCATGATATGGCTCTGTGGTGTTTCCAAATGAGTTAAAATGTCCTTATGTGAAAAAATAATTGTAATAAACATGACATTATTATTTGGGGGAACAGATACACATATGCCATGGTACATGAATCATTGTAGGTTCTGGAATAAAACTCATATTGTCAGTTTTTTTAGACTTACATATCTTTTATTTTATACGTGTTGGCATTTTGCCTACATGTCTGTGCACCATATGCATGCACTGCCCACAGAGGCCAGAAGAGGGTGAGAGATCTTCTGGAACTGCAGTTACAGACAGCTATGAGCCACCTCCAGGAGCTTAGCCTTGATCTGGAATTTGTAGGCAGAGCAACTAGTGCTGTTACCCACTGAGCCATCACTCCAGGCCCCTGGGTTTCTAAAGTTCATTGTGTTTTCTTTAAAGATACTGACCGAAAAACAAAAAAAAATGGTCAGCACACTTGCACCCAGCTCTGTTCCACTAGCTAGGTATAAGGGTTATTCTTCATTGTCAGTGTGGTTGGTTTTAGCCTGATCTAGGAGACCCATCTCTTGGAGTGTTCGAGATGACACTTCCAGAGACCTTAACTGAGGGAAGACCCTCCCTTCCTGCAGCTGGCACCATCCCATGGCCTGGGGATCCAGATCTGAATCAAAAACTGAAAATAGAGAAAGGAAACCTAGTCCTGGAATTTATCTCTCTTTGCTTCCTGATTGGGGACACAGTGTTATCTCCTCAGGCTTTCCTACTGCCATGCCTTCTTTGCTATGGTAGACTGTATCTCCTCAAATGTGAGTCAGACAATCATTACTTCCTTCAGATGATTTTTGTCACGCATTTCTTGCAGTAACCAGAAAAATAACTTGGGGTTTGGTTGGTAGGCATGTGTAGATGCCTCCAGTCCTGCCTGAACTTTAGCTCTTTTGTTTTTTCATTCACCCCCTCTTCAAAGTCTGGTCTCAGGCTTTGCTCTAGTTCAGGGCCTCCTGGGATAGACTCTGGGATGGAGACTTGCCTGTAGCAAGTGACTGGGATGACTGTTGATATAACTTATTTTAAAGCTAGAAATTTGAAGAGGACCCAGTGCTGTCATTAGCAAGATTTTTATTCTAGCTACCAAGTAATGCCATTCCTCTACTTGTAGCAGCTGATTCAATGCTTGCCCACAGGCAACTCTGTGGGTCTAACAGATCTGTGTAATATTCTATTCTCCAGTCCAATGTGTACCCATTGCAACTCTTTCCTCTGCAGGTCTGGGTCTGTCATATCCATGTCTGATATGTGTGTAGTCTCAATGTACTGAACTAAGATAGAGTGGAAGAAAATGTCATGGGAGTGATGAACAGTGATATTTTGTTTATGATCTAACAAATAAAGGTTGCCTGATGATCAGAGTACAAAGTTAGCCACACTAGTTAGTCATAAAAACCAGGCAGTGGTGGAACACACCTTTAATACCAGCAGCCACACTAATAATTCATAGATT
Organism: Arvicola amphibius; assembly: GCF_903992535.2. NCBI lineage: Eukaryota > Metazoa > Chordata > Mammalia > Rodentia > Cricetidae > Arvicola > Arvicola amphibius. The sequence goes on along the minus strand of NC_052056.1, from coordinate 2,093,400 downwards.
CCAGGCAGTGGTGGTGCATGCCCTTATCACCAGCACTAGAGAGGAATATGAGACAGGATGAGATATGAATCTACTCTTTTTTCAGTCTGAAGATTTCTAGAGGTAAGAACTCTCTAGTGACATGACTGCTTTGCTTCTCTGATTTCTCTGCTTGAACCCCAATATCTGTCTCTGAATTTTTATTAGTTCTTCTACAGTGATGGGAGTGCACATGACAGGTTTTCTCAACAGAGACAGATCCAGATGTCAGGTGATTATTATGGCTCAATCATCTTTCCTCACTATCTGTTATTGATGCCCAAAAATGCCATTTTTACAGACAAACATGTAACATTTATCCCTGACAATCACTCAGTCACTCATTTATACTAAGCCTGCATTTATCCATGACATATGCTAGGAATGTCAGTATCCTAACCAGCTTGTGTCACTACAGTGAAACCCAGGATGTGGGCTTCCTGTGGAGCCAGGAAGACCCTTATAATTTATGGGATTCAAATGCAAAGTCAGGTGGCCTCATTTGCTTGGTCTTCTGGCAAAGGTTGCATGTTGCACGTACTGTGACACAAAGAGAAGGGGGTGGTGACCAGGGTTTTGAGGGCATATTACAATGACTATTGGACTTCCCAAAGCACCTGCTGATACCAACCCTGGGACCCTGGGCTGCTGCTGACTAAAACAGAATGTGATATGTGTATGTGTCATGGACAGCGATGGAAACAGCCCAAGGAAGTTAGTGAATTAAATTTTAGTGCTGGGGAGATGGCTCAGTTGGTAAAGTGCTTGTATAGCAAGTATGAGAACCTGAGTGTGACTTGCCACCCCCCAAAGTGGCCACCCACACCACAAACCAGGTGTGGTTGCATGTTAGTATTCCTTTCTCTAGGGAGAGAAAAATAGGATTCCTAGGGCTCACTGTCTCCCCAGCCTTGTTTAATTGGTGGGTTTGGGTGAGTGAGAGAGGCTATCTCAAAGAATGACACTATCACCAAAGAGGAAGTACAAATTTGTCCTCTAGCCTTCACGAACACACATACACAAATATGGATATACTTACTAAGTATATATGTATCTATATAGAGATCATTAAGTGTAATTTTATTATTTTATTTTATTTTTAGTTTGCAAGAACTTATTTTTAATTGTTCCATTCCCGTGACATACAGATGCTGATAATGCATGCATACGATTTTCAAATTGCTGTGAGAATCATTTTCTTTCTTCACCCGTCCCTCTGTACCCCCTCTTCTCCCTCTTTCCCTCTCACTCTCATTCTCGTCCCCTCCATTGCCCTTGCCTCTTCTTCCTTGTTCCCTTCTCCACCCTTCCCCTTTGTTCCCAAAACCTGTTTTTATTCTTCTCATGCTCAGTTTACGGAGTTTCATAGGGGAGACATTTAGGTTTTTTTTTATTAAAAATTTCTGCCTCCTCTCCGTCTCCCATTTACCTCCCCTCCCCCCTCCACTCTCCCTCCCTCTCCTGTCTGAAGAGCAGTAAGGGAAGACCAAGGTCCTCTCTCCTCCAACCAGGTCTAGGAAGGTGAGCATCCAAACAGGCTAGGCCCTCCCAAAGCCAGTATGTGTAGTAGGATCAAAATCCAGTGCCATTGTCCTTGGCTTCTCAGCTGCTCTTATTGTCCGCCATGTTCAGGGAGTCTGGTTTTATCCCTTGCGTTTTCTGTCCCAGTCCATCTGGCCTTGGTGAACTCTGATTAGATCAGCCCCACCATCTCGGTGGATGGGTGCACCCCTCATTGTCCTGATTTCCATGCTCATTATCTCCCTCCTTCTGCTCCTTATTTGGACCTTGGGAGCTCAGTCCAGTGCTCCAATGTGGGGTTCTGTCTCTATCTCCATCCATTGCCAGATGAAGGTTCTATGGTGATATGCAAGATATTCATCAGTATGGCTATAGGATCTGGACAATTCTGGCTCCCTCTCCTCAGCTCCCCAAGGAACTAGCTGGGGGCATCTCCCTGGATACCTGGGAACCACTCTAGAGTCAAGTCTCTTAATAATCCTAAGATGGCTCCCTTAATTAGGATATATGCTTCCCTGCTCCCACATCCACCCTTCCTATATCCCAAGCATCCCATTCCCCCAAGCTCTCCTTATCATCCCCTTCATGCTTTTCTCTCCCCATCTCCCCTTGGCCCTGTCCCACCCCACCCCCAAGTTCCCAATTTTTGCCTGGCAATCTTGTCTCCTTCCAATATCCAGGAGGATAACTATATGTTTTTCTTTGGGTTCACCTTCTTATTTATCTTCTCTAGGATCACGAAATATAGGCTCAATGTCCTTTATTTATGGCTAGAAACCAATTATGAGTGAGTACATCCCATGTTCATCTTTTTGGGCCTGGGTTACCTCACTCAGGATGGTGTTTTTTATTTCCATCCATTTGCATGCAAAATTCAAGATGCCATTGTTTTTTTACCGCTGAGTAGTACTCTAATATGTATATATTCCACAGTTTCTTCATCCATTCTTCCACTGAAGGGCATCTAGGTTGTTTCTAGGTTCTGGCTATTACAAATAATGCTGTTATAAACATAGTTGAACAAATGCTTTTGTAATATGATAGGGCATCTCTTGGGTAAATTCCCAAGAGTGGTATTGCTGGATCCTGGGGTAGGTTGATCCCGAATTTCCTGAGAAACCGCCACAGTGCTTTCCAAAGTGATTGAACAAGTTTGCATTCCCACCAGCATTGGATGAGTGTACCCCTTATTCCACAACCTCTCCAGCAAAGGCTATCATTGGTATTTTTGATTTTAGCCAATCTGACAGGAATAAGACGGTATCTCAAAGTTGTTTTGATTTGCATTTCCCTGATCGCTAAGGAGGTTGAGCATGACCTTAAGTGTCTTTTGGCCATTTGAACTTCTGTTGAGAATTCTCTGTTCAGTTCAGTGCCCCATTTTTTAATTAAGTTAATTAGCATTTTAAAGTCTAATCTCTTGAGTTCCTTATATATTTTGGAGATCAGACCTTTGTCAGTCGCAGGGTTGGTGAAGATTTTTCCCAGTCAGTAGGCTGCCTTTTTGTCTTAGTGACAGTGTCCTTTGCTTTACAGAAGCTGCTCAGCTTCAGGAGGTCCCATTTATTCAATGTTGCCCTTAATGTCTGTGCTGCTGGGGTTATACGTAGGAAGTGGTCTCCTGTGCCCAAATGTTGTAGAGTACTTCCCACTTTCTCGTCTATCAGGTTCAGTGTGTTCAGATTAATATTGAGGTCCTTAATCCATTTGGACTTGAGTTTTGTGCATGGTGATAGATATGGATCTACTTTCATTCTTCTACAAGCTGACATCCAGTTATGCCAGCACCATTTGTTGAAGATGCTTTCTTTCTTCCATTGTGTACTTTTAGCTCTTTTATCAAAAATTAGGTGTTCATAGGTTTGTGGGTTAAGATCTGGGTCTTCTATTGGATTCCATTGGTCAACTTCTCTGTTTTTATGCCAGTACCAAACTGTTTTCAATACTGTAGCTCTGTAATAGAGTTTGAAGTCAGGGATGGTAATGCCGCCAGAAGTTCCTTTATTGTATAAGATTGTTTTGGCTATCCTGGGTTTCTTGTTTTACCATACAAAGTTGATTATTGTCCTCTCAGGATCTGTGAAGAATTTTGATGGAAATTGCATTGAATCTATAGATTGCCTTTGGTAGAATTGCCATTTTTACTATGTTGATCCTCCCAATCCAAGAGCAAGGGAGATCCTTCCATTTTCTGGTATCCTCTTCAATTTCTTTGATGTGGGAGAGTCTTCTGTTTGTGTTGATTTCATTCGTTAATAAAGAAACTGCCTTGGCCAGCACTTAGGAGGGTGGAGTAGACAGAACAGGAAGAAGGAAGTGAGGTAGATGGCTCAGACATGCCATGCCTCTCCTAAGTGAGAGAGACTCCCGTGCCTCTCCTCAAGGAGAGAGACGCGATGAAGCTCCAGCCCAAGATGGACGTACGCTAGAAACTTCCCGGTAAGGCACCACTTCATGGTGGTACACAGATTATTAGATATGGGTTAGTCAAGATGTGAGTAAGAGGCTGAAACTAATGAGCCAGGCAGTATTTAAAAGAATACATGTTTCCGTGTAATTATTTTGGGGCACAAGCTAGTCAGGAGGCCGAAAGCAGGGCGGCAGGAATGCAGCCCACAGCTCCCCACTACATTTCTTTCTTCAGAGAATTAAAGTTCTTGTCAAATAGATCCTTCACTTCCTTGGTTAGAGTTACCCCAAAATATTTTTTGCTGTTTGTGGCTATCATGAAAGGTGATGCTTCTCTGATTTCCTTCTCTGCTTCCTTATCCTTTGTGTATAGGAGGGCACCTGATTTTTTTGAGTTGATCTTGTATCCTGCCACGTTACTAAAGGAGTTTATCAGCTGTAGGAGTTCTTTGGTGGAGTTTTTCAGGTCGCTTATGTACACTATCATATCATCTGCAAATAACGAAAGTTTAACTTCTTCCTTTCCAATTCGAATCCCCTTGATCCTCTTATGCTGTCTTGTTGCTATTGCTAGAACTTCAAGCACTATATTGAAGAGATAAGGAGAGAGTGGGCAGTCTTGTGTTCCTGAATTTAGTGGGATGGCCTTGAGTTTCTCTCTGTTAAATTTGATGTTAGCTGTCGGCTTGCTGTAAATAGCCTTTATTATATTTAGGAATGACCCTTGTATCCCTAATCTCTCCAAGACCTTTATCATAAAGGGGTGTTGAATTTTGTCAAATGCTTTTTCAGCATCTAATGAGATGATCATATGGTTTTTCTCATTCAGTTTATTTATATGATGGATTACATTGATAGATTTTCATATGTTGAACCAGCTCTGCATCTCTGGGATGAAGCCTACTTGATCGTAGTGGATAATTTTTCTAATGTGTTCTTGGATTCGGTTTCCCAGTATTTTATTGAGAATTTTTGCGTCTATGTTCATGAGTGAGATTGGCCTGTAATTCTCTTTCTTAGCTGAGTCTTTGTGTGGCTTTGCTATCAGGGTAACTGTAGCTTCATAAAAGGAATTTGGCAATGACTCCTTTGTTTCTATATTATGAAATACATAAGGAGTATAGGTATTAGGTCTTCTTGGAAGTTCTGGTAGAATTCTGCATTGAAACCATCTGGTCCTGGACTTTTTTTTGGTAGGGAGGTTTTTGATAACCGTTTCTATTCCTTCACAACTAACAGGACTATTTAGATTGTTCACCTGGTCCTGGTTTAACTTTGGTATATGGTACTTATCTAAAAAATGTTCATTTCTTTTACATTTTCCAATTTTGTGGCATACAGCTTTTGTAGTAAGATCTAATCATTCTCTGAATTTCCTCTGTGTCTGTGGTTATGTCCCCGTTTTCATTTCTGATCTTATTAATTTGCTTGTTCTCTCTCTGCCATTTGATTAGTTTGGATAGGGGTTTGTCAATCTTGTTGATTTTCTCCAAGAACCAGTGTTTGTTTTATTGATTTTTTGGATTGTTTTCTGTGTTTCTATTTTGTTGATTTCAGCCCTCAGTTTGATTATCCAGTCTTAGGTGAATCTGCTTCTTTTTTTCTAGAGCTTTCAGGTGTGCTGTTAAGTCTCCAATGAGTGCTTTCTCCTTTATTTTGAGTGGGCACTTAGTGCTATGAACTTTCCTCTTAACACTGCTTTCATAGTATCCCATAGGTTTGAGTATGTTGTGTCTTCATTTTCATTAAATTCAAGGAAGACTTTAATTTCTTTCTTTAGTTCTTCCTTGACCCAGGTGTGGTTCAGTAGTTGACTGTTCAGTTTCCATGAGTTTGTAGTCTTTCTGTTGTTCAATTCTAATTTTAATCCATGGTGATCCAATAAGACACAGGTGGTTATTAATAACTTTTTGTAACTGTGGAAGTTTGCTTTGTTACCGAGTATGTGGTCAATTTTCGAAAAGGTTCCATGAGCCGCAGAGAAGAAGGTATATTCTTTCCTATTTGGGTGGAATGTTCTATAGATGTCTGTTAACTCCATTTGGTTCTTTACCTCCATTAAGCCTCTTAATTCTCTGTTAGGTTTCTGTCTGATTGACCTGTCCATAAAGGAGTGTTGAAGTCTCCAACTATTAGTGTGTGTGGTTTGATGGCTGCCTTGAGTTCTAGTAATGTTTCCTTTATATAAGTGAGTGCTTTTATATTAGGGGCATAGATATTCAGGATTGAGACTTGATCCTGATGGATTGTTCCTGTTATGAGTATAAAATGTCCCTTTCCATCTCTTCTGATTGAGTTTAGTTTGAAGTCAACTTTTTTAGAAATTAGTATGACCACACCTGCTTGTTTCTTAGGTCCATTTGATTGATAAACCTTTTCCCAACCCTTTACTCTGAGTAGATGTCTGTCTTTGTGGTTGAGGTGTGTTTCTTGTAAACAGCAGGATGTTGGATCCTGTTTTTGTATCCAATCTCTTAGCCTGTGCCTTTTTATAGGTGAATTGAGTCCATTGATATTAAGTGATATTAATGACCAGTGGCTGTTACTTCCAGTCATCATTTTTTTTTGGTAGTAGATATTGTGTTTCCCTTCTTTGAGATGTGCTGGTGAAGGGTTACTAGATGTCTGAGTTATTGTGGGCATTTTTGGACTCCTTAATTTGCGATTTTCCTTCCATTACTTTCTGTAAAGCTGGATTTCTGGCTACATATTGTTTAAATTTGTTTTTATCTTGGAATATTTTGTTTTCTCCATTGATAGTGAATGGAAGCTTGGCTGGGTATAGTAATCTGGGCTTGGATCCATGGTCCCTTACTTTCTGCAGAACATCTATCCAGGATCTTCTGGCTTTCATGGTTTTCAGAGAGAAGTCAGGTGTAAGTCTAATAGGTTTACCTTTATAAGTTACTTGTAATATTTTTTCTTTATTCTGTATGTTTTGTGTTTTGATTATAATATGGTGAAGGGATTTTTTTTATCCAGTCTATTTGGTGTTCTGTAAGCTTCTTGAACCTTCATAGGAATATCTTTCTTTAGATTGGGAAAGTTTTCTTCTATGATTTTATTAAATATATTTTCTGGACCGTTGAGCTGTAATTCTTCTCCTTCTTCTACCCCTATTATTCTTAGGTTTGGTCTTTGTATTGTGTCCCAGATTTCCTGAATGTTTTGTGATGAGAATTTGTTGGATTTGCTGTTTTCTTTGATCAGTGCATTTATTTTCTCTATGGTATCTTCAGAATGTGAAATTCTTTCTTCTATCTCTTGTATTCTGTTGCTTATGCTTGTTTCTATAGTCTCTGTTTGTTTATGTAGATTTTCCATATCCAGCTGGCCCTCGGCTTGCGTTTTCTTCCTTGCCTCCATTTCAGTTTTCAAGTCTTGCACTGTTTTCATTATCTGTTTGATTGTTTTTTCTTGGTTTCCTAGGATATCATTTACGGATTTACTCAATTCTTCAAACATTTTGTTATTCTTCTCATCCATTTCTTTAAGAGAGTTTTTCATCTCCTGTTTAAGGGACTCTGTTACTTTCATAAAGTAAATTTTTTTCTACTTCTTCTTGATTAGGTTGTTCACGTCTTTCTGTTGTAAGTTCGCTGGGTTCTTGTGCTTTCATGTTGTTTTTCAAATTGTTGTAGGAATTCTTGCATTGGCACCTGCCCATCTCTTCCTCCAAATAATCCCCTATGGGTCTTCTTTGACAAGTTCAATTCTCCTTGTTGGCCAGGCAGCTCGCAGGCAAAAGGCCTACCTTGCTGCAGGCAGGCTATTGAAACAAAGGACCTCCCACCCGCCTGGCTGCACTCAATACCTGGTCCCAGCGCCCAAACAGGCTGAGCTATGGGATTTTATGGCCCCAAAGATGGGAGGATGAAGGGGGTATTCTGGGTGCAAGCTCGGAACGGACAGGAAGAGAGAGGCAGTATCCAGGGAGAATAGCCCCTGCAGGAAGACCATAAGTGTAATTTTAATGTAGTTTCTCGCCCTGCATTGCCATCTGGTGGTAGAAGTAAAGTACTACATGTTTATGCTTGTCTGTGGTAGCCTCATAAATTAAAACTTGAAGAGTTTTAATATAAAATGAAAAACAATTAATAATTCCCTAGAGTGCCAAGTGTGGATGAAATCTGTCTACTACTAATGCACCCTGAAGGAAAAAGCGACCATTACACTGAATCAGTGAACACACACCTCATTTCAGATGTTGGAAAAGGCTTGACTCTCAGGTTTACGTTACTAATTACCATGTGTGGATTGTGGAATTGCCAGGTAAAGTGTAAGGCAGCTAATTACAGACCATCAATGACTATCTAAGGGGTTCTCAAATATCCAGATAAGCAGCAAATATGTTTAGGGTAAGTGGGTCCCACACAAAGTATGGAATAATACCTTTGTACTAAAAATATTTGTCCCTTATCTGAAATTGGGACATTCCTACAGGGTTTGTTTTCCTTTCTCCCAAGTGTAGGAGCTTAGGTTAGAGAGGTCCAGTAATTTGCTTAAGACTAGACCATTTTTAAAGACAGTGCCGGGGACTGAAACCATCTCTTGCTTAGAATGATTCAGTGTGTAGGGTCTCACCTGCCTTGTTGTCTCAGGAGTTGGGGACACTGTGTAGTAGGAGAGAATGCTATAGTGACATATAGTGCTCAGAGACTTGAGGATGGTGACTTGGAACTCTTGGGTGGGGGTTACTCCTGTGCTCATGTGCCAAAACAGTGTCAAAGAGGCACAATGCAGTCCAAGAAGGGACAGCGCCTCTGACAGAGGTAGGCAGATAGTAGGCTTGGCTCTGGGTATAAGTACTGGGTTTGAGCAGGAGGCATCAGCTTCTAGAAATTTCATCTTAGGGACTTTGTGGCATCAAACTCTTTTTTCTGATAATTACCATCCTTCCCACATAGGAGAATCTGAAATTTATTTCTGAAGCAGTGTCTTAACCTCATGACCACAATACCAGTCAGTCTGGGGACACCCAACTAAGGTGGAACAGATGGAGCCTATACTCCAGAAATTTAAAAATTGAGATCTAAAGTGTTAGTCAAGGTAGAAAAGAAATCCTGGAATATGGAATAATCTTGCCAGCAGGGATGTGGGAAGGAGAGAGGAAGATAAGGAAAAGGGCAAAAGCAAAGAGGAGAGAGGAGCAGGAGTCTGAGGAAGGGGTAAGTGAGAGAGCATGAAGGACTCACAAGGAAATTCAGAGACCCCCAAGGCTCCAGCAACACGTGAATCCCAGGGCTCCCATCTCTGTGTTCTAGAACCTACTGCCTGTCACCGAATCTAGTTTAGGGAGCTTCGGTAACCTCTTAGACCCCAAACCCCCGAACCTGCATGTCTCCATAACCCCATAGCCCCACTGCTGTCAGGGGTTTCTGTCCCCACCAGTCCTGGAGCCATTTAGTCCCAAAGAACACACAGAGGTCTACATTAATCATAAACTGGTTGGCCTATTAGCTCAGGCTTCTTATTGACTCTTAAAGTTCATAATTCTTGTCTGTGTTAGCCACGTGGCTTGGTGCCTTTTTCAGTGAGGCATTCTCATCTTTTACATTGTATCAAAATTTAAAATTTTTAAAAACACATGCATTAAATCTAAACATTGTCAGGTCAATACCAACTTTTCTCAACATCTTATAAGCAGCTACTAACATGATCAGGTCAATACTAACTTATTTTTAACATCTTATAAGCCGTTACAAACACTACTAGGTCAGTATCGTAATTGACAATAAGTCCACCATTAAACATGTCACTTTTTTTAAAAATTCACACTAATCAAAAGACAAGAAAAGCTTTTCTCGTGGGTGAGGATACAGTGACATTGCTGTTATTAAAAACCAGTTCAGATCATGTCATGGTCCGGTGCCAAACCAGACCGTGAATTATTTCTCCAGACCAGAGGGAGGCATGGGAATAATTGAGAGAGATTTTCCGTGATTCCCTCATGAAACCCTGAGTTCATATCATGAAAATTCCTTTCATTTATTTTCCAAACAACCTTATATACCAAAACATAAACTGAGGCGGAAATTCAGTAGCGTTCAGTTTCCTAGATAACCAGGTGAATGGCTGTGGCCACATCCACATCTACCTATGTCAGCTCTGTCACATAGGCTGAATTAACATCTCTTTCTAGGCATCCTCCAAATTACAAAGAAAGGAGCAAAGCAACATTAGCATATCCTGATCCTTTGTTAGGGAGGTGACCCACCTCCTATGTGTCAGGTGCAAACTATGGCCTGGGAACTGGCCACCATTCAGTGTAAGAATATGGGCCTACAATTTTCCATACAAGAAAATGGAGTTGCAGGCAGATATTTTCCCATTGCATGATTGAGTCTGGCCAGACCCTCTTCCTGCAATTCTCTCACCTCATCTGCTCCCTGTGTCTTCATCATCCAGGTCAATCACAACTCTGCCCAGGACAGGATTTTGGCCTTGCATTCTAGGCTGTACCCATAGTGTATCTCCAGTCCTGTCATCCCCAGGCCAGAGAGAATCTTAGCAAAGCCCAATCTAATGTAATGTGATAATCGCACCCACCATTTTGTAATCTAAGCAAACACAGAAACAATGATGAAGGTATGATTAATCTTTCCCATTTTGTAGATGCAGAAATTGAGGCACAGGAAAGTTAAGAGTCAGTGCTGGGTAATGCCCTCTGCCACAGGCCAAGAGGAAATGGAATGCAAATGTGTTGATGGAACAGAGGGAAGGAAGCTAGCTGGGGTGGCAGAAGACACCAGACCCTTCTCTGGACTGAAAAGTGCCCATTTATTTATGTGCCCTTGTGTACAAAACTGCACAGCATTTTTGTCAATTGAGCACTGCTCTAACTCAGTGCTTAACCTGAATCACACAGTGAAAATCTTTGGGAAGCTCTGAAGAATCCCAGTGCACAGCTCCCATCCCTAGCAAGTGGGTGTTGCTCTTTTCCCTTAAAGTCCTGTCTTTGGTGGTCTCAGACAATGCAGGACCTTGTCTGCCTACAATTAGCATGCCATTGTTTTTACACAGAGACAAACGCACTCCTGGGCTAGGGACCTGGAGCAAAATTTTAGGACAACTGGAGTTCACAGCCAGACTGATGTGAAATCCTTTCAGGTATGAGAGCAGGGACCTGTGGGTTGCGGGAACTGCAGTCTGTGGGAGAGGAGAGGAGCTGAGTGAAGCACAGTCCTCACCCACAGTTATTAAACTCCCACGCCATTCTGTGCAGAGCTTCATGCAGAAGCTCAGTTTCCTGGGGTAACCAGGCCTTGATGTACAAGCAGAACCAGGTTCTACAGAGTCCCCTGCAGCCAGGGGCTGGACCACCCACAGAGTGCAGGACTGTGTCCACTACTTTCCACACCTGATCTCTCCATCCTGACCCTCCCTGACCTCAGAGCAGCCCCTCTCCCATCTATCTCATAGCCTTTCCACCAAGGTCAGCTTGGCTCTGACAGGTTAGTTCATGGACCTCGAGCAATTGAGGGAAGTGATCAGAGGCAGGAATGTTTCATTTCTTTGTTTGTTTTTGTCTGAGAGACCTGTCCAGTGTAATGGGAAAAGATCTTCACCAACCCCACATCAGACAGAGTTCTGATCTCCAAAATATATAAAGAACTCAAGAAATTGGTCATCAAAACCACAAATAATCCAATAAAAATGTCATTCAGACCTAAAAAGAGAATTCTCAACAGAGGAATCTAAAATGGCTGAAAGACACTTCAGGAAATGTTCAACATCCTTAGTCATCAAAGAAATGCAAATCAAACCAATTCTGAGATTCCATCTTACATCTGTAAGAATGGCCAAGATCAATAGCACTGATGACAACTTATGCTGGAGAGGTTGTGGGGAAAAGGGAACACTTCTGTATTGCTGGTTGGAATGCAAGCTTGTATAACCCCTTTGGAAGTCATTGTGGTGATTTCTTAGAAAAATTAGGAAACAACTTTTCTCAAGACCCAGTAATATCACTTTTGGGTATATACCCAAAGGATGCTCAATCGTGCCACAAGGACATGTGCTCAACTATGTTCATAGCAGCTTTGTTTGTCATAGCTCAAACCTGGAAACAACCTAAATGCCCCTCAATCGAAGAATGGATAAGGAAAAATGTGGTACATTTACAAAATGGAGTACTACACAGCAGAAAAAAATAACAACATCTTGAATTTTGCAGGAGCTTTTGATGGAGCTTGAAAACATTATTTTGAGTGAGGTAACCCAGACATAGAAAGATAATTGTCACATGTATTCACTCATAAGTGGTTTTTAAACATAAAGCAAAGAAAACCAGCCCACAAACCATAGTCCCAGAAAACTTAGACAATAATGAGAACACTAAGAGAGACTTATATAGATCTAATCTACATGGGAAGTAGAAAAAGACAAGATCTCCTGAGTAAATTGGGAGCAAGGGGATCTTGGGGGACAGTTGAATGGGGGAGGGTTGAGGCAGGGAGGGGAGGAGAGAAAAATGTAGAGCTCAATAAAAATAAAAAAATGGGGTACAGACCTAAACAGAGAACTCTCAACAGAGGAATCTAAAATGGCTGAAAGACACTTAAGGAAATGCTCAACATCATTACCCATCAGAGAACTGCAAATCAAAACAACTCTGAGATTCCATCTTACACCTGTAAGAATGGCCCAGATTCCCTGAGCTAATGGCAGCTCACCAACTCCAGCCGGACTGGGAAGGAGCAAGCACAGAACAAAACTATTCCCTCTGAATGTGGTTGACAGTTGCATGCCTGGGGTAGACTGTGGGGCCACTGGCAGTGGCACTGGGATTTATCTCTACTGCAAGTACTGGCTTTTTGGGATCCCATTCTCTTTGTATGTGTACCTTGATCAGTCTAGATGTAGTAGGGAGGGCCTTGGACTTTCCACAAAGCAAAGTGCCCTACCCTCTCTTAGGATTAGGGGTGGGGTGGGGTGGGAGGTGTGTGTAGGGAATGGAAGGAGGGGAGGGAGTGGGTATTTGGATTGATATTTTTTTAAAAATATAAATCCCAAATAAATAAGTTCTTAATGGTTTAAAAAAAAGAATGGCCCAAATCAAAAACACTGATGACAACTTATGCTGGAGATTATGTGGGGTAAAGGGAACACTCCTCCAATGCTGGTGGGAGTGCAAACTGGTACAGCCCCTTTGGATATCTTTTTGGCTATTTCTCAGAAAATTAGTAAACCACATTGCTCAAGACCCAGCAATGCTACGTTTGGGTGTATATGCAAAGGATGCTCAGCAGAAAAAAAATGACATATTGAAATTTGTGGGCAAATGGATGGATCTAGAAAGCATCATATTGAGTGAGGTAACCCAGACCCAGAAAGACAGTTATCATATGTACTCACTCATAAGTGGCTTTTAGATATAAAGCAAAGAAAAACCAGCCTATAAATCATAATCCCAGAGAGCCTAGACAACAATGAGGACCCTAAGGAAGACATACATGGATCTAATCTACATGAGAAGTAGAAAAAGACAAGATCTCCTGAGTAAATTGGGAGCATGGGGACCATGGGAGAGGGTAGAAGGGGAGGGAAAAAGCAGGGAGGAGAGCAGAGAAAAATATATAGCACAATAAAAAGAATACAAATTTTAAAAATTGAAGATTAGAAATGAAACAAAATAAAAAGAATTTCTCAATAGTTATATTTAATGGCCAAAGTTGGAATCTGCTTTATATTGTCTTGCTCTCTCTCAGAAAACATAATGTAAGTTATTCATTAAATATTGAGAAGGCCTCAAAAAATAAAAAAAAATTTTTATAAAGAAGAAAGTTTAATTTTGAGAGGAAAGCTAGGGCGAGGCTGTTGATATTAAGTCCCAGAAGAGATCGTGGGGAGCAGATCTTTCTTCCTCCTCCCCACCCCCAGCTTGACCCAGACAGTTCTTCCTTTATGAACGTTCCGCTCACCAGATGTTCTTTTCTGGGTTGTGGGCAGGTGCTCTGAATAAACAATGGGCATCTCTGAGACTGGACTTTATGAGATGAGGCCAGGTGTTCTGACAGTCTCCTTTCAGCTGGGATCTTCCTATTCTGTTGCCACGTGCTGATTACAGGCAGTGGACAGGAAGGGTTAGGTCAGTGCAGAGGACCCTAGGACTTCCAGAGGCGGTCTCTGCTCTTCTGAGCTTGAGCTTGGCCTTGGACTCTGAGCTCAGGAACTTGCCATCTGTTCTGTTTGCTAATTTAACTGGGCATCAGATCCTATTTCTCCTGGATTTTCTGGTCCTGAGAGTCACTCCTGGTTCCTGTGGTCTTGAATAGCTGCCTGGTATCTTCTGTCCCCAGTAAGTGAGTTGATCAAACAGGATGTGATCCTTCCTTGAGCCTGACAGAGCTAGTGTGTTCTTTTCCTGACTCTAAGTATCAGCTACCAGGAACTCACTGCTCAGTCATTGCCCCACCCTGGGTTGGGTAAGCTGAGTGTGTGTGTGTGTGTGTGTGTGTGTGTGTGTGTGTGTGTGTGTAGTTGATATGTGTAGGGGTTGGGGTGGGGTTGAGGGTGAGGAGGGTGGGGATGGGAGTTGGGGAGTGCCAGTACCAGTTGGCTTTTCTCCTGATCCCTATTGCTTGTCTCTACTCACTTCCCTGCCATCGGGGACGCACACACCTGGCAAGGGAACTTTCCACTTTTCCTGATCTCAGGCTTGGGAATTGTGCTCCATCAGCCTTTGTGACTGGCCTCCTGTGGGTTTGGACAACACTTTCCTTTGCTTCTGGTAAGAGGGAATTATCTGAGCCCATGTCTGAAGCTGCAGAGTGAAAGGGTGGGTAAGATGGATGATAGAGGTTTTGGTAAAGTTACATAATCTTAGGGTAAAATCAGGACCATGAGATTGAGTGTCCCCAGACTGAGCTTTGAAATGACTGATGACCAGCTGTCCTGCTAGTGGTACAGCATGAATAGGTTAAAGCCTGGACTCTGGAAACCACAGTCCTTGGCTGCTAGTTATTAAGTTAGTTCATATTCCGCACACCCAATTAAGGGAGAGTGGGGTGGTGATGTTCCAGACAAGATCTGTGTCGTCTAGATGCCATGTTGACATACCATATAAACACAGGGTTTCCATAATTTCAACATAGAGATAAAAACACACTATCCAATGCTGAGAAAGATCTGAGCTTGTCACAGCTCTTATAGCTCAGGCTGAATGAGTGACCCTTCAGAGAGCACACTTGCTCTGGGAGAGGAGACGGGTCCTTTGGAATATACGCTACTGTGCTAGTCATTGGCCATCTAGTGAAATTTCAAGGTGGTTCTCTGAACTGGTTAGCCATCTGTATTCTCTACCCATTAGGGAAAGGACCTGCAGAGCCAGCTGTGGTAAGACAATAGCAGAGCTTTTCACAAAATTATATAAAGCAAGGACATGGCTGCTTCAATGTATAGCTGAGAGGAAGGTTCTTATTTTAGTCATGATGGGTGAACAGTCAGAGGCATCTGGAAGAGTCCAGATCAGGGGCATGAAGTAGTAGACTGAACTGAGCTTTGAGAGAAGAGGGGAGTGGGGAGAGGAGAGCAAGAGATAGAAGAGAAGGGAGGGGAAGGGAAGAGAAGGTAAAGGAAGGGAAAGGAAGGGAAGGGAAGAGAAGAGAAGAGAAGAGAAGAGAGGAGAGGAGAGGACAGGAGAAGAGAGTAGAGAGTAGAGAGGAGAGAGGAGAGGTCAAGAGGGGCGCATGGATGAAATGGCATGGTTATATAGGAAGGAGAAGCTGGGGAAGGGAATCCCATGCCCTGGTTGGGTTTAGGGGGCAGAGTTAGAAGAGCTGAGAGAAGCCACAGGAACTGAGTGAGTTTAGAGACCAGTTGTGATTTGGAATGCTAATAGGCATCACATAGAACCATTTGTCCCTAGTTTCTTTTTGACCTGACAAAAATAACACGGTAGTGAGTTGAAAACCAAGGGCTCAGAAAGCTATGTAATGATATTCACTTGGTAAAGATATCATCCATACTTTTTATATCTGATTTTGAACATCATCCCACATCCTCAGTAAGAGCTAGAAGTCATTGGGACCAAACAGGGCTAAAGATGTAGTTGATCACTCCCTCATTCCCTATGTACTCACGGAGACAGAGGAACTTGGGCACATTTAATTCAACCCTGCACCTTAGTTCTCTCCATTGACACCACAGAGGCTGATATTATTATTTCTCTGGGTCCACATGAGGATGATATGGTCCCATCTTTCCTTGTGACACCAGCGACAATGATTATTGCAGCATTACCTCTCCTTTTCTAAGTTCTCTGCTGAATTTTTCTTGGTTATGGAAAGAAATAAAAAGCTTCTCAAATTATAAAATAACTTGGTCTTAATAATTGCCAATTAGTACAAGATACACACACACACACACACACACACACACACACATATGGGGCTCAGTAGAATGGCAAAATAAAGGCCATATATATATATATATATAAATTATAAAATAACTTCGTCTTAATAATTGCCAATTAGTACTATATATACATATATATATAGAGCTCAGTAGAATGGCAAAGTAGAGGAAGTTTGGGGCACAGTGGTATGTGTGCTGACTCAGGTTTGGGTTCTCTTCCATGTAGCTCGTTCTCTCTGTCTAAACTCCCTTCCCAGTGTCACTGTTCAAGGCTGTCTATTCTTCTTAGAGACCTCACTTTCTGTTGCCTAGGGGTGTTTTTGTAGTGAGGAGCTGTGGGCTGGATTCCCGCCACCCTGCTCCTGCCATGTTTAGCTTTACATGCGAAATAACATCACACAAATTGTATTCTTTTAAATACTGCCTGGCCCATTATTTTCTGCCTCTTACTCACATCTTGACTAACCCATATCTAATAATCTGTGTAGCACCACAAAGTGGTGCCTTACCAGGAAGTTTCTAGCGTACATCCATCTTGGGCTGGAGCTTCATTGCGTCTGGCCTCTCTCTCAGGAGAGGCACAGTGGTCTGTCTCACTTAGGTGAGGTGTGGCATCTTACTGATCCTTCTACCTCACTTCCTCTTCCTGTTCTGTCTACTCCACCCACCTATGTTCTAACCTATTAGGCCAAGCAGTTTTCTTTATTAATTAGCCAATGAAATCAACAGATTGATAGAAGACCCGCCTCCATCATTTCCCCTTTTTCTGTTTAAACAAAAAGGAAAGGCTTTAACTTTAACATAGTAAAATTACATATAACAAAACAGTTATCATGCAAAAATTACAGTTACAGTATTTATATCTACTTTATCTTTTATCATAACTAAGGAAAACTATAACTATCTATCTATTCTTCAACTCCATCAAAGACTCCAGAAGGACACAATATTACCTAAGTAAATAAGAAATATGCTATTTCCAAACTCTAGAAATCACAGAGACATCTCGCTGCCTGGACAGTCACCCAAAGTTCTTTTGTATTGTTGGGGCATCCATCTTCGGCCTACAGGCCCATAAGTATCCAGCAGACATTTCTATGCAGCAGGAAATTTCGAAGGCAATTCAGTCACTATCTGCTGTGTCCTGCAGAATGTCTTGCAGACTCTTTCTTGAATAAGGAACCCCAAAAAATCATCTCACATTTAGGCAAGTTCAGCAGTCCTCTCTGTGGGTTCTCTGTGTCCAGTTTATGCAACAGTCCAAGCAAGAGCAGTTTCTTGGCCAATGGCTATCAAACTCCATAAGGAGCCTCTTTGATGCCCATCATCTTCTTGAAATAGATGGTGCTGCCAGGAGCAGGCAAGTCTCATTGTCATGAAAAGCCCTAAGTTATTAAAACATTTAAGTGGAATATTCTGTAGTCTTTGAAAGATATTAGGAATGCCTATCTAACTAAAATATATCTCTATATATCTAGAAAATCTAACTAACATGACTATAAGCTTTACTATTATTGACTATCCATTAACAACCTATATACATTACATTTTTAAAATGAACTACACAATCACAATACCTTAATCAGTATCAGAAATACATATACATATAACAAAATTGACCTTAAATCTCTATCAATAAAGCAAAATCTATACCAATGCAAATTATTCATATCTATATCATATCTCTCTTTAAATGTAAAAGAACATTCATAAGCAATATTTGGGTAATGGGCGCAGTTTTTTTCTCTCCAAACTGCTTCCTGCTGAATGGGGACGCTGTTAATCAGATCTTTCATGGTGTAACCTGTATGCCAGGTTCATCTCAGTCATCAGTTGGGTGAAGTAATTTTCTGAAGTTGTTCACAGCAACCTTTCAGGATGCCGTGCTCTATCATACCATATTGGGATAGATGCAATCCATAGGGTCTCATTTTCTGTAAAAACAAAAGAATCTCTTTTCCAAAGTATCATATCCTTAGATCCAAATTCTGAAGTCAAGGTATTTTCAAGATATCTTTCTTGGATTAGTTCAGCAGCATTTATAAACAAATATCTTTTAGTTGCTTCTTCCTCAGCATTCAAACAATTCAAAGAGAGCATAATAGCATACAGTATCAAGATTTTCTGTGTATTTTCCATCTTTATGCGACTTTACTTTAACCTCTATTTCTTTTATTTTTACTTTTATTTTTTGAGACAGGTTTTCTGTATATCTTTGACCTAGAATAACTCTTTAGACCAGGCTGTCTTTGAACTCACAGAGTTCCGTCTGCCTCCCCAGTGCTGGGATTAAAGGTGTGCTCTACAACACCTTGAACTCACAGAGATCTGTCTGTCTCTGCCTCCCAGGCATTGGAATTAAAGGTGTGTGCTACCACACCTTGAAGTCACAGAGGTCAATCTACCTCTACCTCACAAGTGTTGGGATTAAAGGTGTGTACTACCACACCCAACTACTCTTTCTATCTTTTTTACTTTTAAGAACTTTAACCTTTAGCCTGCGTATATTCCCAACACATAGTAAACCATTTAGACATTTTCTTCGACTTTGAATCTTTCTTTTACTGTATATCTCTCTTTTTGGACCACATGAGTCTTTAATTTACGAAACAATATCAGTAGGACTAAAGCCGTGACTTTGACAGCTAGATCCACCCCATTCCTTAGCTTTCTGCTATTCCAGCCTTGTGGCTGAGATACCCGCCAGAGCCTTGTTCATTGCCACAATTCTACAGTGTTTCAAGGTCCCTGCCAGGAAGCAAGCTGCAACAGTGTTTAACAACACTCAAAAGCTCCATAGTCAGGACCACCTGCTTGAAAGAGTCAGAGTTTGCCCTGGTGGGACGGCCCAGAAAGCTGGCATTTTAAAACGGCACAACTTTTTTCCTGCTACGGCTGAAAACCAAAAAACAAACGTTCAGCTTTTCATCAACACCATTTAAGTGTTTCGTGGCAGGACCTCTTAAAAGAGCTGCAAGATTTTGCAGCTAAAGCTGAGTCAGGAAGCCTCTCTTAGATGAGAGTGCTTTCTTACCTCTAGCAAGCAAAGCCAAACCTGAGAAATAGCTGCTACCAAGAAAACATGCTTTACTCTATTCTTCCCCAAGCTTTCTCAGGCTTTCTGTGGATTCAATTATCCACGTGGGCGCCATTCTGTAGTGAGGAGCTGTGGGCTGGATTCCCGCCACCCTGCTCCTGCCATGTTTAGCTTTACATGCGAAATAACATCACACAAATTGTATTCTTTTAAATACTGCCTGGCCCATTATTTTCTGCCTCTTACTCACATCTTGACTAACCCATATCTAATAATCTGTGTAGCACCACAAAGTGGTGCCTTACCAGGAAGTTTCTAGCGTACATCCATCTTGGGCTGGAGCTTCATTGCGTCTGGCCTCTCTCTCAGGAGAGGCACAGTGGTCTGTCTCACTTAGGTGAGGTGTGGCATCTTACTGATCCTTCTACCTCACTTCCTCTTCCTGTTCTGTCTACTCCACCCACCTATGTTCTAACCTATTAGGCCAAGCAGTTTTCTTTATTAATTAGCCAATGAAATCAACAGATTGATAGAAGACCCGCCTCCATCATGTTTTAATTGCTATGTGTTAGCTCTGCAAGTCCCTCTGTTAAACTCCTGGGTCTCTGGTAATTTTTATGTCCATTGTGTTTTGCTGACTAAATATTCCCGATTTCTCTGGGGAGCAATACATTTATCAGGCTCACCTTTGATCCACTCCTGGGAGTTCCTTCTTCCAGATTAGCCGGGCTGCTATTCTTTCTTAACAAGGGTAGGGTCACCTGGTTTGCTTCCTCTTTAGGTACAATTTACAATTTATCATTTATTATTGCCTCTCTCTTATTTGAATTTTATTTAAATTCTTCTCAGAGCTACAGTTGGATCTTCTGTATCACATTCTACTTCTTTGTTGTTCCAGGCTATATAAAAGGGGGATGAGCAGGATCAGGTAGTGTGGATGATCATGATTTTCAGATTGTTTTTCATCTTTTCATGTTATTTTACCATAATATGTTTTCAAGGTTACTCAGGTTAGGTAGGAATCCTCCTCCTCCTCCTCCCTCCTCCTCCTCCTTGTCCTCCTCCTCCTCCTCGTCCTCGTCCTCGTCCTCCTCCTCCTCCTCCTTGTCCTCGTCCTCGTCCTCCTCCTCCTCTTCTTCCTCTTCGTCTCCGTCTCCGTCTCCTCTTCCTCCCCTCCTCCTCCCCCCTCCCCCTCCGCCTCCTCCTCCTCCTCCTCCTCCTCCTCCTCCTCCTTCTTTTGGTTTTCTTGAGACAGTATTTCTCTGTAGCTCAGAAGGCTGTTCTGGAACTAGCTCTTGTAGACCGGGTTGGCCTTGAACTTACAGAGATCTTCCTGCCTCTGCCTCACGACTGCTGGGATTAAGGGCATGTCCCACCACTGCATAGCTAAATGCATATTTCTTAAGATTATAAACTATTTCAGGCTGTAGAAAAGTCAGAGAGCTGCAGACAAGCTGTGTGTGAGCATGTCCCTGTCTCATGGGCGGCACCTGCTGTGACTTATAAGGTGAGATAGTAAAAAGTGTGTTGGTCATAAAGCATTGCCTTTCATTTCTCTCCTGGCCTTTTACCCTTCCTCACTGCTCTGGATCCTTCCTCCATCCTTCCTGTGTGCATGTTCTTATCTCTATGTGTGAGTCTGTATCTCACGGCACTACCATTATGCTTTTGAAATTTGCTGGTATTAAGCTGTAGAGCTAATCTCTGCATTTCTATCACTATTACTGTATATCTAGATATTTTGCACTTTTATATAAAACACAGTGGTAGGCATTCCTGGTCTGTCTCCTCTTGCACAACTGTGTGATTTCCTGTAGATTAAGAATCTACCTGATTCTTATGAGTGTAATTGACTTCCAGGGCAGTTCTAGATTGGTCTCAATCTGTCCTAGGTCCTGAAGGATGCTACTTGGGAGGATAGGGGCTGCACTAAATCACACTCCCACCAGCCATATGGTTCAGTTACTCAGTGCCTGGTTCCCCACAGCTTGACCAAGATGTAGACTCACTGGACCTTTATATTTGTATTAATAGAAAAAGTAGTAACTCTGTCTCATGCTTTAAGTTGCATTTGCTTAAGGCAGGTTGTAGGAAGAGTAGCTTGTTTGTTCTGCCTTCCCAGAACAAAAATAATCACACAGAGATTGTATTAATTAAATCACGGCTTGACCCATCAATGCTAGCTTCTTATTGGCTAACACATCTTAATTTAACCCATTTATATTAATTTGTATATCACCATGAGGTCGTGGCCTACCAGCAAAGTTCCAGCATTTCTAACTCTGTAAGCAGACCCATGGCATCTCTCTGACTCTGCCTTCTCCCTCCCAGCATCCAATTCCATCTTCCCCGATTCTTTGGATTGATTTCTTTGTTTCTATTTTGTTGATTTCAGCCCTCAGTTTGATTATTTCCAATCTTTTACTCCTCCTGGGTGAGTGTAGTGTGAAGCGGCGGGGCTGCGTCCCGCCACCCGGCCGCCGGCTAGCTTTACACCCGAAATAATTACACGGAAACTGTATTCTTTTAAACACTGCCTGGCCCATAGTTTCAGCCTCTTATTGGTTAATTCTCACATCTTTCTTTAACCCATATTTAGTAATCTGGGTAGCACCACGAGGTGTGGCTTATCAGGAGAGATCTTAACCTGCGTCCATCTCGGAGAGGAGCAGCATGGAAACTCACTATGGCGACTGCCTGAAGCGTCTCCCCCACTCTACTTCCTTGTTCCCACAATTCTGTTCTGTCTACTCCACCTACCTAATTTTTTGTCTCTTAAAGGGCCAAGGCAGTTTTCTTTATTAATTAACCAATGAAAGAAACATAGACAGATAACTCTCCTCCATCAGGTGAGTCTGCTTCTTTTTTTCTAGAACTTTCAGCTTTGCTGTTAAGTCTCTAATGTGAACTTTCTCCGTTTTCTTAATGTGGGCACTTAGTGCTATGAACTTTCCTCTTAGCACTGCTTTCATAGTGTCCCATAGGTTTGGGTATGTTTTGTTTTTGTTTTCATTAAATTCAAGAAAGACTTTAATTTCTTTCTTTATTTCTTCCCTGACCTAGGGATGGTTCAGTAGTTGACTGTTAAGCTTCCATGAGTTTTTAGGCTTTCTGGGGGTAGAATTATTGTTTAATTCTAACTTTATTCCATGGTGATCCAATAAGACACAGGTGGTTACTACAATTTTTTTTTGTATCTGTGGAAGTTTGCTTTGTTACCGAGTATGTGGTCAATTTTCGAGAAGGTTCCATGAGCTGCAGAGAAGAAGGTATATTCTTTTCTATTTGGGTGGAATGTTCTATAGATGTCTGTTAAGTCCATTTGATTCATTACCTCCATTAATTCTCTTATTTCTCTGTTAGGTTTCTGTGTGATTGACCTGTCCATAGAGGAGTGTTGAAGTCTCCTACTATTAGTGTATGTGGTTTGATGGCTGCCTTGAGTTCTAGTAATGTTTCTTTTACATAAGTGAGTGCTTTTATATTAGGGGTATAGATATTCAGAATTGAGACTTCATCCTGATGGATTGTTCCTGTTATGAGTATAAAATGTCCCTTTCCATCTCTTCTGATTGAGTTTAGTTTGAAGTCAACTTTTTTAGAAATTAGTATGGCCACACCTGCTTATTTCTTAGGTCCATATGATTGATAAACCTTTTCCCAACCCTTTACTCTGAGTAGATGTCTGTCTTTGTGGTTGAGGTGTGTTTCTTGTAAACAGCAGGATGTTGGATCCTGTTTTCGTATCCAATCTCTTAGCCTGTGCCTTTTTATAAGTGAATTGAGTCCATTGATATTAAGTGATATTAATGACCAGTGGTTGTTAACTCCAGTTATTATTATTTTTCTGGTAGTAGAGTTTGTGTGTTTCCCTTCTTTGAGATGTGCTGGTGAAGGGTTACTAGATGTCTGAGTTATTGTGGGCATTGTTGGACTCCTTGGTTTGTGATTTTCCTTATATTACTTTCTGTAAGGCTAGATTTGTGGCTACATAATGTTTATATTTGTTTTTTTTTTTATCCTGGAATATTTTGTTTTCTCCATTGATAGTGAATGCAAGCTTGGCTGGGTATAGTAATCTGGGCTTGCATCCATAGTCTCTTAGTTTCTGCAGAACATTCTGGCTTTCATGGTTTCCATAGAGAAGTCAGGTGTAAGTCTGATAGGTTTACCTTTATAAGTTATTTGACCTTTTTCCTTTGCAGCTCTTAATATTCTTTCTTATTCTGTATGTTTTGTGTTTTGATTATTATATGGTAAGGGGATGTTTTTATTTTGATCCAGTCTATTCGGTGTTCTGTATACTTCTTGAACCTTCATAGGAATATCTTTCTTTAGGTTGGGAAAGTTTTCTTCTATAATTTTATTGAATATATTTTCTGGGCCTTTGAGCTGTAATTCTTCTCCTTCATCTACCCCTATTATTCTTAGTCTTCCCTGCCTACCTAAGTTCTGCCCTAACAACTGGCCAAGGCAGTTTCTTCATTAATGCTAATCACAGCACACAGAGGGGACTCCCACATCACTGGGTGGTAGTACAAACCAATAATCCCAGCACTCAGGAGTCAGAGGCAGGCAGATCTCTGTGAGTTCAAGGCCAGCCTAGTCTGCAGAGAAAGTTCCAGGACAGCCAAGGATACACAGAGAAACCCTAGCTTAAAAAACCAAAGGAGAGGAAGAAAAATATACATTTACCTGATTCTAGCATAGCTGGTAGTGTTTTCATTAATATATAGGTCTTAGCCTATAATTTGTCTGTTTCTTGTTTATCAATCTGTTATCATCATCTATTGATTGGTTGATGCAGCTTTCAACTCTCTTTGTATTTATCATCTATATTTTCTTGTCTATCATCTATCTACCACCTATTAGTCTTCTACCATCTATGTATTGATCACTTATCTATTTTCTATTCATAATATATATTATTTATTTATCATCTAATATCTATCTGGTATATCTATCAATCAGCTTGTAATCTATCATCTATCCCTCTCTATCACTTATCAGTAGTCTATCATGTATGTTTTCATCAATCTATCATCTATCTTCTATTTATAATCTTTATACTTTATCTAACTTCTATTGTATATCTTTTTGGTATATCTATTATCTATGTGTCATTTACCTTTGATTTAAAATCACATATCATTTCTCTATCACCTACCATATATCTATTTATAATCTATTATCTATCCCTCATCTATCTGTCTGTCTGTCTGTCTATCATCTATCTATCTATCTATCTATCTATCTATCTATCTATCTATCTATCTATCTATCTATCTATCTATCTATCTATCTATCTATCTATCTATCTATCTATCTATCTATCTATCTATCTATCTATCTATCTATCATCTATCTATCTATCTATCTATCTATCTATAATCTATCTATCTACCTGTCTGTCTGTCTGTCTGTCTGTCTATCAATTATCTATCTCCTGTTCTCATTGACCCGCCTTTACTTCCTGCTTGGCTTCTGGTTAACCAGCATTTATTTAAAATAAAATTCACAGAATCCAGACCATTCTCCCACACCATATCTCTGTCTTTTTGTCACTGTGACCAAATTCTTGACAAGACAGAAGTAACTTGAGAGGGAGGATTGCCCTGGGATCACAGGGGAGAAGGTACAGTCCATTACAGCAGGGACGGCATGGAGTCAGGACCAGCTCCTGTCTCTGGCAGCAGGTAGATGAGGTGACTAGTCAAACCACACCAACCAGGCAGCTCTATAGCTTAAGTGAGGAGGAGGCCAGGCCACAATTTTTATATGTCTGCCCCAACTTTATCCAGTTATGCTTCCACACAAAGGGCCCATTTCCTCCCCAAGACCGGGTCAGAAAGTGAGGACCAATAATTTATTTATATGGGGGACATTTTCCATTCATATTAAGGAAGTCTGTCTACTTGTCTATCCCTTGGCATTTTTCTTCTGTGAGTAATCTGTTGGTACCGTCTGTTTACTTTTCATTTTGATGCTTCTTTCTTAGTGGTTGCATAGGCTTGTTAGAGCCTTCATTTACCTGTGAACACCATTCCCTTAGAGTCTTAATTTTCACTGTGATGTCTGTTATACAGACATCTTAGTCTGGGTGACTTTGAGTAGAAACTTGTAGAGACCAAGTAAGTCTTAGGTCAAAGTCCTTGAGTGGCTGGCTCCTGGTGAGGTCTCTCTTCTGGTTGCAGACTTCCACTTTCTGTCATTTGAAGGGCCTGGCATTTTTTGTCTTTCTCTTCTAATATTCAATTTAATTAGGGCCTCACCTGGAGCCTCATCATCTAACCTTAATTACAGTTTGAAGGCTCTGCTGTACTGGGGTCAGAACTTTGCCATGACTGTTAGGGGACACAATTCATGACATTGGTCTCTTTGCCTGTACCTCACCAATACATTCCTGACTTATGACTGAATGACAGGATTCACAGGCAGCATGTTTCCCTCTGTTTTCTTTGTAATGTGCTGATCAGTTTTTGTCTTCTATATGAATTTCATGTTCACTTTTCAAGTTGAGTTAAAACTGTTGTTCTCATTTTTCAGAATTGTTGTTCTGTCAGAATGTATTTGTTGGTCTCAGAGCAAAAAACCTTATTTATTTATTTATTTATATTTATTTATTTATTGTTATTACAGGTTCATATTTTTCAGACAGTGTCTTTTTGCTCTATAGCTGAGGCTGGCTTCGAATACTTGATCCTTCTGTCTCAGTTTCTTTAGTGCTAGGATTACAGGCATGCACCATAACACCTGGCTCAATATGCTTAATTTCCAGACTGCACATTACACAGTGTCCTTGTTAATGTAATGCCCAGAATTGCATGTCGTACTTGGTTTTCATCTCTTCTTCCCATAGTCACTCTGCAATAGCATCTCAGTATTTGCCTCTCATGAGTTGAACGTTCTGGGAAGGACCAGGACAATTGTTTCATAGAATATTTTTCAGTTGAACTTGCCTGACATTTATTTTCATTAGAATGTGGTTATGAATTTTTATTAATAATACTGTAAAGGAGCTGAGAAGTGGTGGTACATATCTTTAATCCCAGGATGTGGGAGGCAAAAACAGGTGAATATCTGAATTAAAGACTAGCCTGATCTATAGAGTGGGTTCCAGGAGAGTCAGGGCTATACAGAAAAACACTGAAAATCAAAAACAAGAAAAAATACTGGGAAAAGAGAAAACATACTGTAAGAGCATAATAACCTAATTATATTCTTAACAGTTCTATTGTTCATATGTAAGATATCTTTATATTAAACAATAAGTTTTAGTATGTTTTATTTGTATGTGTATGTATCTTTGTGAGTATATACCATGTGTGCACATGACCATGTGTGCCAGAAGAGGGCATTGGATCCCTTAGCATAGGAATTATAGGAGATTGTGAACTGCCCAAATGGCAACTCAGAACTGAATTTGAGTCCTCTGAAAGAGCAGGAAGTGCTCTTAACCACTGGGGCATTTCTCCACCCTGTCTTCAGTGTTTTAATGCAGTTAATTACATTAGATATTTTGATTATGAATGCATAGAGAACGATATATCTTGTCTGATGGTTTTATTGCTTTGAAGAGATACTATAACCACAGCAACTCTTATAAAAGAAAACATTTAATGGAGGCTGGCTTACAGTTTAAGAGGTTTAGTTCATTATCATCATGGTGAGAAGTATGGCAGTATGCAGGAATACATGGTACTGGAAAAGGAGTTGAGAATTCAACATCTTGATCTGCAGCAGTAGGTGACTGTGTGCCATACTGGGCATAGCTTGAGCATATAAGAGCACAAAGCCCTCCTCCACAGTACAAAATTCTTTCAAGAAGACCACACATATACAACCAAGGCCTACACCTAATAGTGCCACTCCCTATGGACCAAGCATTCAAACACATGAGTCTATGGGGCCATACCTATTCAAACCACTGCACTCTACCTCCCAAATACTCGGATTATTAGTAAGTGACATCATACCTGGCTATTCTGTTTCTTTGAAATCACTCATGTATTATATAAATATATATAATCATTGTGTTGCTTTAAAATCTTTGCAAAACTTGTTTTTAAATCTTTTCTGGGTTGTACTTTAGAATGGAGGCAAGTCAACATTTGATTATAGACTTATTGTCTAATCATTCTCTGTCTATTCACATTTTGTTTATTGTTTAGCAAGCTTTATGAATTCATGATTTGTTCTAAAATCATTTCAGATTTGGAATTTATGGATAGAATTGATAACAGTATTATGTGTGTATGTTTTTTTTGCTCTTTTTCTTTTAATCTCTTAATTTTACATACCAACCTCAGTTCTCCCTCCTACCCATCCTCCATGGGCTCCCCAACCTCCATCCACTCATTAGATAGAATAAGGCCTCCCAAGGGGAGTCAACAAAACCTGGCATATCAAGTCCAGGCAGG
This sequence comes from Arvicola amphibius, assembly GCF_903992535.2. Taxonomy (NCBI): domain Eukaryota; kingdom Metazoa; phylum Chordata; class Mammalia; order Rodentia; family Cricetidae; genus Arvicola; species Arvicola amphibius. The sequence goes on along the minus strand of NC_052056.1, from coordinate 2,065,638 downwards.
ACCAAGTCCCTGTCCCCTGCATTAAGGTGGAGCAAGATATCTCACCATAGGGAATGGGCTCCAAAAATTCAGTTTATGAAAAAAATTCAGTTCATGTACCCATGATAAATCCTGGTCCTCCTGCCAGGGGCCCCACAAACAGACCAAACCACACAAATGTCACCCACATTCAGAGGTACTAGTTGGGTCTCGAGCAGGCTCCCCAGTTTTCAGTCCAGAGTCCATGAGTTTCCAGTAGTTTGGGTCAGCTGTTTCTGTGGGTTTCCCCATATTGATCTTGATCCACCTTGCTCATGTAATCCCCATCCTTCTCTTTTACTAGACTCCAGGAGCCAGGTCCAGTGCTTGACTGTGGATCTTTGCATTTGCTTCCATCAGGTTCAGGATGAAGGTTATATAATGACAGTGAGGGTAGTCATCAATCTGAGTACAGGAGAAGGCCAGTTCAGGGACTATTGCTAAGAGTCTTAGCTGGGGTCATCCTTGTGGGTTCCTGGGAATTTCTCCCTAACCTCAAAATGGCTCCCTCTATCAAGATATCTTTTTCATTGCTCTCCCTCTCCATCCCTCCCACAACTTGACCACCCTCATGTTCTTATCCTCTTTCCCCTCCCATATTTCCCAACCCCAGCACACAGTGTACCCAAAAGATCTTAGCTTACACTTGAAATAACCACATAGAAACTGTACTAATTAAAACACTGCTTGGCTATTAGCTCTAACTTATTATTGGCTAACTCTTACATATTTGTTTAACCCATCTCCATTAATCTGTGTATCACTATGTGGCTGTGGCCTACCAGGAAAGATTTGGCATGTCTCTTTCTGGCAGCTCCATGGTGTCTCTCTGCCTCTGCTTTTCCTCCCAGAATTCAGTTCTGTCTTCTCTACCTACCTAAGTTTTGCCCTCTCAACTAGGCCAAGGCAGTTTCTTTATTCATTAACCAATGAAAGCAACACACAAACAGAAGGAACTTCTACACCAAGGATAGCTACACCAGCTTGCTTTTTAGGTCCATTTGATTGAAAAATCTTTTCCCAACCCATTACTCTGAGGTAATGTCTGTCTTTGAGATTGAGCTGTGTTTCTTGCATGCAACAGAAGGATGGAAATTACTACACAGTCAGAAGAGATCATAGGGTCCAGGGGATTTACGCCAGGATAACTGATAAGCACTGTACTCTGTAAGCCATGGAGGAAGGCTCCTTTAAGATGGGCAATCCCACCTCTAACTAAGGAATTTATGTTGCACACAGGGAAAGATATGCCCCTATTGTGTTTAGAGTCTGACCCTCAGCCACCAAAGGCACAGCTGCACATGTGTTTACATGGTTCAGGTACATAACAAAGTCAGTTTTCTTGACTGATACTTTACTTTTGATTTTTTTTTCCATTCTGGGAATCTGTTCCTCGGTTCTTATACAATATATATGTCACTGGATTCACCCTGAGGAAGGTCCTTCTTTTCTTCATGTCCTTCCTTCTTGATGATTTCTAGCAGTATGCCAGAATTCACAAATATTGGATGGCTTTCTTGACATAAGCCACGTGAATATCTGGCATTGCTTTGGTGTGTGTCCCAGCATCTGCTCTACATCAGATGTGTGTAGACTCTTTGTATTTTCACACGGTGTGAGGGGTGTTGGTGTGGATAAAGGGCAATGAACAATGATGCCTAGATGAGCTTCTGTTCAGAGTCTCTGTTGGCCAAAGGTAAACTGGGGAGAGTGGATTTTTGACTTCTGAATAAAGGTGACTAGTTGCTGATCCCAACTGATCTAGACAAATTTCTTCCTGGGTGACAGCCTTTGAGAAATGCCATGAGCCAGGTCAGGCAGTGGTCAAAGGGGGAGAAGAATAATAAGCACTCCATGTCCACCTACACCTTTCATTGTTCAGCAGAGTCACCAAGGAAGAAATACTTCCCAGAGAAGGTTTAGGCTTGAGTGCTGATCTGGCAGCTGGTGGACACTCATGGTAATATTTATTCTTCCTCCCTGGATTCTTGGAGCTAATCACTTATAAAAAGTCAGACATAAGTGCTCTTTTATAAGTCCCTTTTTAACAGAAAGAAGGGAAAATAGCTGTGTGATAAAGGATTTCCCAGTGCTTGGGGAAGCTAGCAGCAGGGACACTGGAGCACCCCAGTGCTGAGCTGCCCTAAAAGCACACTGGGTCACTAATCACCCACCAGGCCCAAAGCCCCACCCCATGAACAGCATGGAGTGAAACACATGACCACTTCTTTTCTGAAATAAACTTGACTCACCTCTCAGAAATCATCAAAATCTCTTAGGAAAGATGTAGAAAGCAAACATACCTGACTCAATAAACATTTTAATCAACAGTTGAGGAGTCACATAAACCACGTGTCTGTTTCCAAGAGGGAAAATTTTACTGAATCAAGAAGTGTGGAAATCTGGAAACAGGAATCTCTTCCATTCTCATCTACTGGCTCAAAACTTTCCCTTGGTTGGCCATGTGCTGGATAATCTGTCCAAACGGAGTCTACAACAGTGGAAAATGCAGAAAGATGGTGACTGGTTCTCTGGAGTTGTTAACGAATAATAAGATGGGCTGTACCACCCTGTAATTAAATCCATATAACACAGTGCTGCAAGTGCCCAAGTTTATTATCACGCCAAGGTCACCTGATATCACCATGGGGAATTAAATCACGCCATTTGGAGGGGCCACAGTACAAGTAATTCTGTGGCAATTTTTATGGAGAGCAATCAGACTTATGGAGACATTTATCAGAAACAGAAAATAATAGCAGTTGCCAGGATCAGTACAGTTGTAGTTTCCAGGATACAGTGAAGTTTGCAAGCTACAAAGGGTAGAGAAGATTAATGTCTAAGAACAATTGTCCTCTCAGGCTTCTATGCATTCTCAACTTCTGAGGGAACATACAGAGAAACACAAAGTAGCCTGGATGCTTCATTGCCTGAGGGAGTGCATTGGTCTCTCAAGTACTGGAAGGCACATGGTGCTCCAGGGGCCATGGACTCTAGCAGGAAAAACCTATGAGGCATGCCTCTTAAGGCAGCTAGGCCAGGCCAGCTCCATGGTTCCCAGCATAACAAAGCACATTGGTGATGTGAGTAGCCTATGGAGGAGCTGGCAGAGAAGGGAGACATGTGGTAGTAGGCAGAGGTGTTGAGCATGGGGGGCATAAGACCCACACAGGGTGGGGGTGACCAAGGCACAAAAACCGGTGTGAGGGCTGGGCTTTGGGTAGTCACTAGGACTAGACAAACCAGCTTGCAGACCATGGGAGCCATGTCCTTCAGAGTGCTGAATTTGCTCACCAAGAAAAGCCATGAGAGTTAAGGTGGTTGCATGGTCAAGAACAAGGGATTGGACTTAGTGAAGCGCTTGCCACTTGTCAAAGTTCTCTTCATATTGCTGAGATAAGACACCATGTCCAGTGCCCTTGTGGAAGGAAGAGTTTATTTGGGGTGTACAGTTTCAGAGTGTGAGTTTATGGACATCATGGTGGAGAGTTTGGCAGCAGGCAGGCTGACATGGTGCTGGAGCAGTAGCTGAGAGCTTCCATCTGATCCACAAACATGATACAGAGAGGGCAAACAGGATGGTGAGCCTCAAAGCCCACCCAATGTCACACCTCTTCCAAAACCACACCTCTTAGTCCTTCCCAGTTGAGTTCCACCAATTGAGGATCCAGTATTCAAATGTATGAGCCTCTGGGGACATTCTTATTCAATCCACTGCAGGGTTCAAAGGGTTTAAGGATTCATCCTTTACTTTATTTCGCCAGACCTTGGTGGCCAAGGATCTAATACAAAATACTCATAGTTTCTATCTTGGATGGTGAAAATACCCAGCATTGCTATTGATGTCATTCTGCAGAGCTTTAAAAAACTGTAGCTTTTAATTAGTTTGGTTTGATCTTTGCTAAGAAAAAAACTCTGTTGGTTTGATTTTTAGTGTATTGAAGTCACCAACTTATTTTCCTAAAACAAACATAATGACTCAACCTCCTTAAATCTGGAAACATTTTTTGTTCCTTTTTGTCACTGTGGATAAATTGTAGTCAGTAAAATTTTCAGTATCATCTGGAGTTTTTCTTGAATAGAGCAGAAATTCCATGCTTGTGCCATACAGGGTGAAGGCCCAGCAGGTTGTTCGTTGCATGTAAAGTTGGTTCTTTGAAAACGATGATTTATATAAGATAGTGGCAGCTTTAGCAGGTATCAGATTGCAGGCTGAGGGGCAGAGCTTGCAACATAGATACCCCCACCGTCTGCATTGGCATGTTGTCTCCAAATCTGTGTTTCCAGCCAAGGTAAAAATGACATTTTCCATGTCTTAGAAGGAAATATTTGAGGTCAAGTGTAATTTCCCAGCAGGAAACCCCCCTGCTTGGACAGAAAAGTGCAACATTCCTTCAGAGACAACCCCACCCCTATGGGATTGAGAGAGGTGCCCCTTGACTGTTGGAGATGATTCCTGCTGTGGACTGTATTAGTATCCTCTGATTCATAGGCAGAGGCTTAGCTAGCCTCCAGAGCACTGACCCAAAGGACATGGGGCCTTTGGGAGCTGAGCAGGGTTAGGTGAGATCAGCATGGTGAAGTCATGGCAAAGGGAATAGTTTCCCCATAAGAGTAGGGAGAGACAGCTGGGCATGGTGACACATGCATTTAGTCCCAGCACTCTGGAGGCAGAGGCAGGTAAATCTCTGAGTTCAAGGTCAGCCTAGTCTCAGAGTGAGTTCCAGGATAGTCAGGGTTGTTTAGAGAGACCCTGCCTTAAAAATCTAGAGTGGGAAGAAACATTAAATTATATTTGCTGTGCAAAGATACAGCAAGGTAGGGAGAGAGGGATTTCCCTAAGCAGCTGCTTCCCTGCTTGGGGCCTTCAACTTCAGAACTGTGGGATGGTACATCTGTGAGTTTGGTCATTCATGTGTTTTCCCACCATACCTGATCAATTGGAGAAGCCTCCTAAATGACCCGCTTCTTTGATTTCTTGCTTCTGAGACTAGTCATGACAAGGCTATCTGAACAGCCTCCCTAGGTCTTCCCTTGGCTGCAGCTTTCCCTCCACACACTGCACTGATACCCAGCAGGCCATCTTGGATACCCTGTCTCTACTCATTGACTTCCTGGAGTAGGAACATCCCCATGTGAGACCTCACTGGCCTGGGCCCTACCTACTGGCTTTAGGTAAAACTCCTTGGCCCAGCCAGTCATAGAGGTCAGATGTGCACTTACACTGCTCCTTAAGAGAAAGTCATTGACATCTGAGGGACTTGTCCTTGGCTGTGCTCTTTGTCCTATAGACGGGGCTTGGGATGTAAGCAAGAGCTTGGAGCAAGGCTCTTATTCTTATTTATTTATTCATTCATTTATTAGACTTCTTAAAAAATACCAATCCAAATTCTCCCTCCCTCCCCTCCTCCCATTCCCTCCACACACCCTCCCATCACACTTTCCCCCATTTCTAAGGGAGGGTAAGGTACTTTGCTTTTGGGAAGTTCCAAGGCCCTCCCTACTATATCTGGGCTGAGCAGGGTATACATTCAAAGAAAATAGGATCCCAAAATCCAGTACATGCCGTAGAGAGAAATTCCAATGCCACTGCCCATGGTCTTCAGTCAGCCCCAGCCATTCAACTTTCAACCACATTCAGAGGGACTAGTTTGGTCCTATGCTTGTTCCTTCCTAGTTCAGCTGGAGTTGGTGAGCTCCCAATAGCTCAGGTAAACTGTTTCAGTGGATGAACCCTTCATGGTCTTGACTGCTTTGTTCCATATTCTCATTCCTTCTACTTTTCAACTGGACTTTTGGAGATAAATCCAGTGCTTCAATGTGGGTCTCTGTCTCTGTTTTCATCTGTTGTTGGACGAAGGTTCTATGGTGATATTTAAGATAATCATCGTCTGACTACAGGGTAAGACCAGTTCAGGCACCCTCTGTTCTATTGCTTAGTGTCTTAGCTGGGGTCATCCTTGTAGTACCCTGGGAATTTTTCTAGAGCCAGATTTCTTGCTAACCCCCAAATGGCTCCCTCAATCAAGTTATCTCTTTCCTTGTTCTCATATCTGTCCTTTCTCCATATCAATTATCCCATCCCCTCAATTCTCCTCAACCATTCCCTTCTCCTCTCCTCTTCCCTTTCTCCCCCTTTTTCTACTCCCAGCCCAAATGCTCGCAATTTTGTCAGGTGATCTTGTCTCTTTCTAATTTCCATGTGGGTCTATATGTTTTTCTTTGGGTTTATCTTATTATTTAGCTTCTCTAGGATCATGAACTATAGGCTCAATGTCCTTTGTTTATAGCCAGTATCCACTTATCAGTGAGTAGATACCATATTTATTTTTGGGGGTCTGAGTTACCTCACAAAGGATAGTGTTTTCTGATTCTATCCACTTGAATGAAAAATTCAAGATATCATTTTTTTTTTTTTACCACTGAATAGTACTCTAATGTGTAAATGTGCCACACCTTCTTTATCCATTCTTCAGTTGAGGATTATCTAGGTTGTTTCCAGGTTCTGGCTTTTACAAATAATGCTGCTATGAACATAGTTGAATAAGCGCTTTTGTAGTATGAGTGAGTATCTTTTGAGTATATGCCCAAGAGTGCTATTGCTTGTTCTATTATTGTAGGTTAATTCCCAATTTTTTCAGAAACTGCAGTACTGATTTCCAAAGTAGTTGTACAAGTTTGCATTCCTACCAGCATTGAATGAGTGTTCCCCTTACTCCATATTCTCTCCAGCATAAGCTATCATTGGTGGTTTTGATGATCTTAGCCCTTCTGACAGATGTAAGATTGTATCTCAGAATTGTTTTGATTTGCATTTCCCTGATAGCTAAGGAAATTACCTTAAGTATCTTTTGGCCATTTGAAATTCTTCTTTTTGAGAATTCTCTATTTAGTTCAGTACCCATTTTTTAACTGTATTATTTAGAATTTTAATGTCTAATTTCTTAAGTTCTTTATTTATTTTGGAGATCACTCTTCTGTTTCATGTGGGGTTGGTGAAGATCTTTTCCCATTAAGTAGGCTGCCTTTTTGTCTTATTGACTGTGTCCTTTGCTTTACAAAAGCTTCTCAATTTCAGGAGGTCTCATTTATTTATTGTTGCTTGTAATATCTGTGCTACTGGTGTTATATTTAAGAAGTGGTCCTCTGTGCCCATTCATTAAAGACTACTTCCCAATTTCTCTTCTATCAGGTTCAGTGTAGTCAGATTTATAGTGAGGTCTTTTATCCATTTGGACTTGAGTTTTATGCATGGTGATAGATATGGATCTATTTTCATTCTTCTACATGTTGACACCCAGTTATAGCAGCACCATTTGTTGAAGATCCTTTCTTTTTTCCATTGTATAATTTTAGCTTCTTTTTCAAAAATCAGGTGTTTATAGGTGTGTGGATTAATATCCGGATCTTCAATTTGATCCCATTGGTCATTGTCTCTGTTTTTATGCCAATACCAAGCTGTTTTCATTACTGTAGCTCTGTAATAGAGCTTGATGTCAGGAATGGTGATGCCTCTGGAAGTTCCTTTATTGAACAGGATTGTTTTGGTTATCCTGTTTTTTTTTTGATATGAAGATGATTATTGTTCTTTCAAGGTCTGTGAAGAATTGTGTTTGGATTTTGATGGGGATTTCATTGAATCTATAGATTGCTTTTGGTAGAATTGCCATTTTTACTATGTTGATTCTTCCTACCCAAGAGCATGGGAGATCTTTCAATTTTCTGATATTTTCTTCAATTGCTTTCTTCAAAGACTTAAAGTGTTTGCTAAATAGGTCTTTCACTTACTTGGTTAGTGTTACCCCAAGATAGTCTATATTATTTGTGGTTATTGTGAAAGGTGATGTTTCTCTGATTTCCCTCTCAGCTTCTTTATCTTGGTTGTACAGAAGGGCTACTGATTTTTTTGAGTTAATCTTATAGCCTGCCACATCTTTGAAAATATTTATAAGCTGTAGGATCTCTGGTAGAGTTTTTGGGGTCACTTATATACACTATCATATCATCTGCAAATAACAAAAGTTTGACTTTTTCCTTTCCAATTTGAATCCCCTTTATGTCCTTTTGTTGTCTTATTGCTATTGTTATAACTTTAAGAAATATATTGAAGAGATAATACCTTTATAATATACATGATGGTTTGGCTTAACAGCCCACACAATGAAACGTGTCTCTGTACTTAGTTCCTTCATAGTCATGAAATTTAAAGAAAACGCATTAAAATACATATTTCAGACTCTGTGAATTTTCCATTTTTACGTAGCCTATTTTTCTTTATTTTTAATCTATGACTATCTGTACTCTGTCTCTTTAAAGACTGTACCCCCTTTTTAAAAAAGCATTCACTTTATTTTATGACTTTATATACTCCTTTTCTCCTCTTTCCCTAGCCCACTTACTTTATCTAACAGTATGACTCATTTAGAGGTCTTTTATGTCTGAATCTGTTCTATGGTATTGTCTTTAATTCTTTACTGTTTTGAAAAGCTTTAAAATGCTAAGCTCTTAAGAATCTTAGATGAGACAATCCCAGGTCAATACAGGTACTGCCTGCTTACCCTGGTCAGTCCAACATGGCGGAGCTGCTTGTGCCTCTGAGCCGTGGCACACAATGCCTGCTTCCAGGTACACCACAGCAGTTTACTCACAAAGCCCCATCTAAATGCTCTGTCTCCCGTAAGGGACAGAGGTCACACTAGGAGCATAGCCCAGAAATCTGCACGGCTTTTTAAAAGTATTTATTTATTTATTTATTTATTCATTCATTCATTCATTCATTCATTTATTTAGTACACATTATTCTGTTTGCTTGTATGCCTGCAGGCCAGAAGAGGGCACCAGACCTCATTACAGACGGTTGTGAGCCACCATGTGGTTACTGGGAATTGAACACAGGACCTTTGGAAGAGCAGGCAATGTTCTTAACTACTGAGCCATCTATCCATCCCCGCTTTTTTCCAGTACAGCTGAATCAGGAAAATCTCTTTTAAAGCTGCCAGCAAACAGCAAGAAGCTGTGCTAAACTCTGTATTCTTTATGAAGCTCTTTGAGATTTTATGTAGAGTCAGTTCACCACAATGGAGCGCCAAACTGTTGTGTGAGAGGACCTGCTTTTGGTCCCGGCTGCTTTGCTAGCTTACACCGTAAATAATCACACAGAAACTGTATTCATTTAAACACTGCCTGGCCCATTAGTTCTAGCCTCTTATTGTCTAACTCTCACATCTTAATTCAACCTATTTCTAATAATCTGTATGTCACCATGAGGTTGTGGCTTACCAGGAAAGATTCAGCATGTTTGATCTGGCAGCTCCATGGCAGCTCTTTGTCTGCCTTTCTTCCCAGCATTCTGTCCTTTCTACTCCATCTACCTAAGTTCTGCCCTATCAAAAGGTCAATGAAGTTTCTTTATTCAACCAATGAAAGCAACACATAGACAGAAGAACCTCCTACACCAGTGCTCTTTGTCCTAGAGATGAGGCTTGAAATGTAAGCAAGGAGTTTGGAGCAAGGCTCTTATTCTTTAGTCTCTCCAGTTATCCCATGGACAGGAAATTTCCATTTATAAACAGGAAGGCTGGTGCCCACAAGGGCTCTTGAAAAGGTGGGGCAAAAAGGGCAGAACCAAGCTGGCATCCCTTAGTAACGTATGTGGATGCTACCACATTTTAGTTGGAAGAAGTCAGTTACCCTATTATTCACATGATGAGGGATTCAGGATGGGAGGTGTGGAGCATCTCTCTCTCTCTCTATCTATCTCTCTCTCTCATGTGTGCATGTGTGTATGTGTGTGTGCATGTGTGTGTGCGTGTGTGTGCATGTGTGTGTGTGTGTGTGTGTGTGCATGTGTGTGCATGTGGAGACCAGAGTCCAACTCCAGGTGTCATTCCTCATTCCTGGAAGTTGTCAAATAGCCTAGGCTGGTTATACAGAGAGCCCCAGGCTGTCTGCACCTTCCCAGTGTTTGAATCAGCAGTGTATGTCACCGTGCCCAGCTTTCTTCTGAAGATAGAACTCAGGTCCTTGTGCTTGCACCAGCTGAACCAGCCTTGTGAGCATTCTTCTGATTCCAAGTTCCTGGTTCCCTCCATCCTACTTGTATACTGGGATTCCTGTACCTGAGTCTTCTGCCTCAATGCTCATTCATAATGGAAATCAAATAGGCTTTGGTATGTAATTGACTGGCTCAGTAAGTTATGAAATATTACAAGAGCCATTGTACAAACTCTCAGGGATCAAGGGTTCTGCCAGGATCTAGTCTCTCACCAACTGATATGAGGTTTGGATTGGACTGAAAGAGCAAACCTGGTTTTCTTCCTGTGGCCTGTGTTGTGACACACAGCAATATGAACTGCATTGTGGAGGGTAAATCAAATATGTGTCCAAATGAATTTGGGTAGTTCTGGAGAAGATATCAAAATTTCAGAGATTTATTTCTAATTGTGATAAAGGTATTAGCATATATTACATCATTTTTGTAGATGTGATAAAACACTCTGCTAAAAGTGACTGACGGAAGAAGGAGTTTATTTCAGCTGATGGTTCCAGGGGGATAAGAGCTCTATATGGAAGGTATGTCAGCAAGGATGAGAGCAGGAGTAGGTAGGGGAGCTTATATATCAACTCTTCAGACACAGGAGAGAGAGAGAGAGAGAGAGAGAGAGAGAGAGAGAGAGAGAGAGAGAGAGCAGGAGGTTGGAGTAGGAGAAAAATCCCCAATGCCTGTCCCCAGTGATGTAAGTTCTCCAGCAAAGCTCCACCTCCTGAAGGTTTCATAGCCTCCCCAAACATTACCATCAACTGGGAACCAAGTGTTCAAGCACATGAGCCTTTGGTGACATTTCTCATTCAAACCACATTACATAGTATGTTCCTATAACAAAAGGCACAGAAATTAGCTGTCTGGTCCAATGGATCTTAACATAAAATCATATCCTTATAGCCACCACTCTGATCAAGAATAGGATGTATTTAGCTCTCCAAATTGTTCCTGTGTCCCTCCCAGTCAATAAGTCCTCACCAAAGATAATCACTGCTCCATCTTCCTCTACCATGGAAAGGTTTTTCCTGTTTCATATAAATGCGTCCATTCTTGTGTAGTTCCTTTCTACAACACAGTGTCTGTTGTGTTAGCATACAGTGCATATGTTGTTTGTATTTTATGGCTGCGTGGGAGTTCACTTATCTGTCTTTCTGTTAATGTGTATTTCCTGACAGCAGCTGTTTTAGGTATCAGTGTATTCCTGCTGGGCTCCCAATTTGCCTTTTCTCAAGGGTTGTAAAAGTAGATCTGTGCCTTTTGAGCATCATTCCTTACTGTGCAGCTTTTAAAGCTTGTCAGCAAAGGGTGAATCTGGAGAAGCCTTGTAGGGGGAAGAGTTTTCCTAATTGGTCAGAAAGTTCCTCTCTTGCACAGAATTGTTTGGGCTATTGCTTTTTACTTTTCCATATAAAGCTAAATATTTTTCTTTCAATGTCTGTGAAGAATTGTGTTGGGATTTTGATGGGGACTGAATAATCTATAGTTTGCTTTTGGTATGGTTGCCATTTTTATTATGCTGATCCTACCTATCCAAGAGCAAGGGAGATCTTTCCATTTTCTGATATCTTCTTCAGTTTCTTTCTTCAAAGACTTAAAAGTTTTTTTGTAGAAGTCTTTCACTTCCTTGGTTAATGTTACCTTAAGATATTCTATGTTATTTGTGGATATTGTAAAGAGTGATGATTCTCTGATTTTATTCTCAGAGAATAATCATTTTTCTGTAGGAGGGATACTGATTTTTTGTGTGTGTTCATCTTGTATCCTGCCACATTTTTGAAGCTGTGTATCAGTTGTGGGTGCCACTCTTGATGGAGAGAGGGCCTGCTTTTTGTTCTGACCACCTGGCTAGCTTATACCTGAAATAACCACACAGAAATTGCATTAATTAAATCACTGCCTGGCCCATTACACTTATATATACTATCATATCATCTGCAAATGGCAAAATTTGACTTCTTCCTTTCCAATTTGCATCCCCTTGATCTCCTTTTGTTGTTTTTATTTCTCTAGCTATAACTTTGAGAACTATATTGAATAGATATGTAGAGAGTGAACAACTTTGTCTTGTTCCTGATTTTAGTGGAATTGCTTTAGGGTTCTTTTAATTTCATGTTGGTTGTTGGCTTGCTGTATATTGCTTTCATTATGTTTAGATAAATTTCTTGTATTCCTGATCTTTCCAAGACCTTTATCATGAAGGGATGTTGGGTTTTGTCAAAGTTTTTTTCACCATCAAGGATCATATGGTTATTTTCCTTTCAGTTTATTTATATGGTGGATTACATTGACAGATTTTCATATGGTGAATCATCCCTGCATCTCTGGGATGAAGTCTTCTTGGTCCTGGCTGTTAGAGCAGGAAGGGTCACATGTTCATCCTGGTTGCCCAGCTAGATTAGACCCAAAATAATCACACAGAAACTGTATTAATTAAATCAGTGCTTGACCCATTAGCTCTAGCTTTTTATTGGCTAACTCTTACATCTTTATTTAACACATCTCCATTAATCTGTGCACCACCACAAGGTTGTGGCCTACCAGCAAAGTTTCAGCACATCTGTCTCTGGCAGCAGTTCCATGGTGTCTCCCTAACTCCGTCTTCCTCCTCTCATGCTATAGATCAAGCCGGTTTATTCTTTAGCCAATAAAATCAACACACAGACAGAAGGACATCCCATACCACCTGGTGGATGATTTTTCTGATGTGTTCTTTGATTCAGTTTGCCAGGATTTTATTATTTTTGCATCAATGTTCATAAATGAGATTAGACTGTAATTCTCTTTTTTAAATTGAGTTTTTGTGTAGTTTGAGTTTCAGGGTAACTGTAGCCTTGTAAAAAGGGGTTGGCAATGTTTTTTTTCTGCTTATATTGTGTGGAAAAATTTGAGGAGTATACATATTATCTCTTCTCTGATGTTCTGGTAGAATTCTACACTGAAGTCTTCCAGCCCTGGACCTTTCTTGGTTGGGAGGCTTTTTATGACTGTATTTCCTTAGGGTTTATAGGTCTATTTAAATTGTTTATCTTGCTTGATTTAGTTTGGGTATGTGGTACTTATCCATTTCTTTCAGATTTTCCTGTTTTGTAGAGTATTGGTTTTAAAAGTATGACATAATGATTCTCTGAATTTCCTCAGCATATGTTGTTATATCCCCCTTTTCATTTCTGATTTTGTTAATTTGGGTATTTTCTTTCTGCCCTTTGGTTAGTTTGAATAAGGGTTTGTTTATCTTGTTGATTTTTGTCAAAGAATCAATTCTTTGTTTCATTGATTCTTCATATTGTTTTTTGTTGTTGTTTTATTTATTGATTACAACCAACAGCTTGATTATTCCCTGTTGTCTACTCTCCTGAGTGAGTCTTCTTTGTTGTTGTTGTTGTTCTAGAGCTTTCAGGTATGCTATTAAGTCACTAGTATGGGATTTCTCCACTTTCTTCATGTTGGCACTTGGTGCTGTGAACTTTCCTCTTAGCACTGCTTTCTTAGTGTCCCATAGTTTTGGGTATGCTATATATTCATTTTCAGTGAAATCTAGGAAGTCTTTAATTCCCTTCTTTATTTCTTCCTTGACCCAGGGTGATTCAGTTGAAAACTGTTGGATTCCCACGAATTTGTAGGCTTTTTGCAATTAGTATTGTTGTTGAGTTCTAATTTTAAGCCATGGTGATTCAGTAAGATATAAGGGATTATTCCAATTTTTTGTGTCTGTTGAAGTTTTCCTTGTGACCAAGGATGTGGCCAATTTTAAATAAGGTTCCATGAGGTGCTGAGAAGAAGGTATATTCTTTTGTGTTTGGGTGAAATATTCTTTAGGTGTATATTAAATCCATTTGCATCATGACATCTGTTAGTTCTTTTATTTCTCAGTTAGCTTTCTTTCTAGTTGACCTGTCCATTGGGGAAAGTAGGGTGTTGAAGTCTCCCCCATTAGTGTTTGTGGTTTGATGTGTGATTTAATCTTTAGTAGTCTTTCTTTTACATATATGGGTACTCTTGTATTTGGGGCATAAATGTTCAGAACTGAAACTTTATTTTTATGAATTTTTCCTGTGATGAGTATAAACATTTCTTCCCTATCTCTTTTGATTGATTTTAGTTTAAAGTTTATATTTTTAGATACTAGGATAGCTACATCTGCTTATTTCTTAGGTTTATTTGATTAAAAAATCTTTTCCCAACCCTTTACTCTGAGGTAATGTCTGTTTTTGAGGTTGAGTTGTGTTTCTTTTATGCAGCAGAAGGATGAATCCTCATTTTGTATTCATTCTGTTAGCTTGTATCTTTTTATAGGTGAGTTGAACCCATTTATATTAAGAGATATTAATGACCAGTGATTGTTTATTCCTTGTTTTTTTTGGTGATGTGGGAAGTCCTTCTGTCTATGTGTGTAGTGTGAAGCGGCGGGCTGCGTTCCCGCCGCCCAGTCGCCGGCTAGCTTTACACCCGAAATAATTACACGGAAACTTTATTCTTTTAAATACTGCCTGGCCCATAGTTTCAGCCTCTTACTGGTTAATTCTCACATCTTCCTTTAACCCATATTTAGTAATCTGGGTAGCACCACGAGGTGTGCCTTACCAGGAGAGATCTTAACCTGCGTCCATCTCGGAGAGCAGCAGCATGGAGACTCCTATGGCGACTGCCTGAAGCGTCTCCCCAACTCTACTTCCTTGTTCCCACAATTCTGTTCTGTCTACTCCACCTACCTAATTTTCTGTTCTCTTAAAGGGCCAAGGCAGTTTTCTTTATTAATTAACCAGTGAAAGAAACATAGACAGATAACTCTCCTCCATCATATGTGTTGCTTTAATTGGTCAATGGATAAAGAAATTCCCTTGGCCTGTTGATAGTATAGAACTTAGATAGCCAGGGAAGACTAAACTGAATGCTAGGAGTCAGAGCGATGCCATGGAGTTGCTGCCAGAGATAAATGTGTTGAAACTTTTCAGGTAGGCCATGAACTCGTGGTGATATACACCACAAAATGGGTTAAATTAATATGTAATATTTAACCTATAACAAGCTAGAGCTAATGGACCAATCAGTGATTTAATTAATATAGTTTCTGTGTGATTATTTCAGGTCTAAGCTAGCTGGGCAGCTGGGAAAAACAAGCAGCCTTCCTCCAACATTTTGGTGTAGTGTTTGTGTGTTTCCCTTCTTTGGAGTTTACTGGTGGGAGGTGGGAGGTTAACTGTTACCTGTGTTTTATGTGTGCAACTATCTTTCTTGGGTTGGAATTTTTCTTCTAGTATTTTCTGTAGGATTGGATTTGTGGATAGGTATTATTTAAATCTGGTTTTGTTATTGAATAACTGGTTTTCCCTGTTTATGGTGATTGAAAGCATTGATAGGTATAGTATTCTGGGCTTGCATCTGTGGTCTCTTAGTGTCTGCAGCACATCCATCCAGGACCTTCTGGCTGTCAGAGTTTCTGTTGAGAAGTTGGCCGTAATTCTGATGGGTCTGCCTTTATATGTTACTTGGCCTTTTTTCTTTGCAGCTCTTAATATTCTTTCTTTATTCTGTAAGTTTAGCGTTTTGATTATTATGTGGCAAGGGGATGTTTTTTGTCCAGTCTAATTAGTGTTCTGTAAGCTCCTTTTGCCCTCATAGGCATGTCCTTCTTTTAGGTTGGAAAAGTTTTCTTCTATAATTTTATTGAATACATTTTCTGTGTCTGTGATCTGGAGTTCTTCTCCTTCTTCTATCCATTTTATTCTTAGTTTTGGTCTTTTCATGGTGTCCCAGATTTCCTGGATGTTTTGTATTAAGGATATGATGGATTTAACATTTTCTTTGAATGATTAATCTATTTCCTCTATTGGATCTTCAACTCCTGAGATTCTCTCTTCCATCTCTTGTACTCTATTAGTTATGCTTGCATCTCTAGTTTCTGTTCATTTACCTAGATTTTTCATTTCCAGGATTCCCTTGGTTTATGTTTTCTTTATTGACTCTATTTCAATTTTTAAATCTTCAACTGTTTGCTTCGCCTGTTTGTTTTTTTTTCTTGGCTTTCTTTAAGAGATTTATTGATTTCTTCCAAGTTTTTGTTTGTCTTTTTCTCCATTTCTTTAATGGAATTTTTCATTTCCTCGTTAATGGTCACTATCATATTTATAAAGTTATATTTAAGGCGTAACCACGAAAGGAAGGTGTTTCACTGGAACACAGGGAATGACAGTCATCTCAATGAAGCAGCCCTTTTGACTAGACCATTCCTCAGCTGAGTACAGGAGCCTCAACTCCATGGGAAAGGTCCACCCATTCAAATGCTATTTTTGTTTCCAAACACCATCTCAGACACTTTCAACATAATATTTAACCAAGTGTCTGAGAGTACCCCATGCCCAGTCAAGCTGACAAAAATTAGTCAGTACATTGCAGGAGCTGTGTGGGCTACTTTGCCCAGCCCCCACCCAAATGGCAAAGAGCAGGATTTTAGCTAGGAACTTGGAGCTAATGGCCCCATTTGGGTCTGGGCATTGCCAAAGACTTCACCATGCCCTCCTGTTCCATGACTGGTGGGGAGCTATGAAGGATGTCTGACCCATCTCACTCTTGGAGACACTTTTCCTCAGCATGTGGTTTCTGTAGCTTATATAATTTTGGTGGAGGTCTTTCATTTTTAGGAAGAGAACAATATGTGGCCTGAGGCTTGTTTTCCTGGCAAATCATGGAATGGTCTTTCTCTGAGAAGGGCTAGCTCAGTCTTGCCTGGTAATACTGGGATGGGAGGGGATGGAGAGATGACTCAGAGGTTAAGAGCACTGACTGCTCTTCCAGAGGTCCTGAGTTCAATTCCCAGCAACCACATGGTGGCTCACAACCATTTGTACTGAGATATGGTGCCCTCCTCTGGCATGCGGGCATACATGGAGGCAGAATGTTGTATACATAATAAATAAATCTTTAAAAAAATACTGGGATGGGATTCACTGGGGAAACCATTGCTCTTCTCTGGCTTCAAGCTGTGGGTGACCCATGAGTTCATTCTCTGTGCAGTACCCTTAATCACTACCCTCTTCCTCTTCTCTGCTACACTCAGCAGAATGGATCTTTTCAGATTCCACAGCTTAAAGATTAAGTGACCTGCTCTTTTCCATCTTCCTCTCGGAAAGGCAGCTTCGTTTCTGCCTCTCTCCCCACTTCTCTGCTTCCCCCCCTCTCTCCCTTTCCCCTTCATAACCCCCTTGAATAAATCTTCAACCTCAAAAAAAAAAGATTAAGTGACCTAAGGTATAGATGGATGATTCTATCCCATCAGCAGCTCCCAAATAAACACACCAAGGCTTATATTAATTAAAAATGCTTGACCAATCTTATTACTAATTAACTCTTACATTTAAATTAACCCATATTTCTTATCTCACCATGGCTTGGTACCTTTTCTCAGTAAACACACCCATCTTGCTTCTCTCTGCATCTCCTGGCAACTCCTAACTCTGTCCTTCTTTCTTTCAGCATCCTCTTAGTCTGGTTGTCCTGCCTATACCTCCTGTTTAGCTATCAGCTGATCAGCTTTTTATTATCAATGATAGCAGTACATGTTTACAGTGTACAAAGGTTGTTCCACAGCCCCAAACTTAGTCACTCATTTATGCCACAGCTTTCATATTTGGCTGACTCCATACACAGTGACCAACTATTCCTGTCTACGAGAACCTTGGAGCTGCAATCTGGGTATACATAACGCTCTTCCAGAAAAATGCTGTCCTAATCTGTTTCCTGATAGTTCCAGAGTCTCTCCCAGTACACACTCTGAGAGGTGCCCCTTTCAACTCAAGGCACAGATACCTACTTTGCACATAGGAGTACTGAGGGTGTCACTTTGGACACAGTTTCTTTTTTCAAATATAATATGATTTTTATTATTGCCTTCATCGAGCTATATATTTTTCTCTATTCTCCTTCCTTCATCCCCCTCCCCTTCCACCCCCTTCCATGATCCCCATGCTCTCAATTTACTCAGAAAATCTTGTCTTTTTCTACTTCTCATGTAGATTAATTTCATGCATGTCTCCTTTAGTGTCCTCTTTGTTATCTAGGTTCTCTGAATTGTGAATTGTAGGCTGGTTTTTCTTTGCTTTATTTCTAAAGCCTACTGACGAGTGAGTACATAGGACATTGTTCTTTCTGTGTCTGGGTTACCTCACTCAACACGATGTTTTCTAGATCCATCCATTTTAATGCAAATTTTGAGATGTCCCTGTTCTTTTTTCTGCTGTGTAGTACTCCATTGTATAAATGTACTACATTTTCCTTATCCTTTCTTCAGTCAAAGGACATTTAGGTTGTTTCTAGGTTCTGGTTAAGACAAACGATACTTCTAAGAACATAGTTGAACACATGTCCTTGTGGTACAATTGAGCATCCTTTGGGTATATACCCAAAAGTGGTATTGCTGGGTCTTGAGGTAAGTTGTTTCCTAATTTTCTGAGAAATTGCCATACAGATATCCAAAAGGGCTGTACCAGTTTGCACTCCTATCAGAAACAGAGGAGTGATCCCTTTAACCCACATCCATTCCAACATAAGTTGTCATCAATATTTTTGATTTTGGCCATTCTTACAAAATGATGGAATCTCAGAGTTGTTTTTATTTGCATTTCTCTGATGGCTAAGGATGTTGAGAATTTTCTTGAGTATCTTTTTAGCCATTTCAGATACTTTTATGAGAGTTCTTTGTTTAGGTCTGTCCTCCATTTTTTCTTTTAGATTATTTGTTCTTTCCATAACCAATTCCTTGAGTTCTTTTTATATTTTGGAGATCAACCTTCTGTCCAATGAGGGGTTGGTGAAGACATTTTCCCATTCTGTAGGGTTCTGTTTAGTCTTTTTAACTGTGCCCTGTGCTTTACAAAAAAACTCTCAGTTTTAGGAGGTCCCATTTATTGTTTTTTTGCAGTGACTGTGCTACTTGGGCTATGTTTAGGAAGTAGCCTCCTATGTCAATGTGTTCAAGTGTACTTCCCACTTTCTCTTCTATGAGGTTCAGTGTGGCTGTCTTTATGTTGAGATCTTTGATCCATTTGGATTTGATTTTTGTGCATGGTGATAGATATGGATCTATTTTCTTTCTTATACATGTTGATTTCCAGTTATGCCAGCACCATTTATTGAATATCCTATCTTTTTTCCATTTTATATTTTTTTGTTGATTTGTCAGAAATCAGCTGCTCTTAGGTGTGTGGTTTGATATCCAGGTCTTCAATTTGGTTCCATTGGTCCTGCTGTTTGTTTTTATTCCAATACCAGGGTGTTTTCAGTACTGTACATCTGTAGTAATCTTTGAAGTCAGGGATTGTGATGCCTCCAGAAGTTTCTTTGTTGTACATGATTGTTTTGGCTATCCTGGGTTTTTTCTTTTCCATATAAAGTTGAGTATTGTTCTTTCAAAGTCTGTGAAGAATTTTGCTGGTATTTTGATGGGCATTGCATTGGATCTGCAGATTGTATTTGGTAAGATTGACATTTTTACTATGTTAATTCTACCTACTTAAGAGCATACCAGATCTTTGCATTTTCTGGTGTTTTCAATTTTCTTCTTCAAAGACTTAAAGTTCTTGTCATACAGATCTTCCATTTGTGTGGTTAGAGTTATTTTCATTAGAGACATTTTACAAATCCTGTAGCTCCATACCCAGTGTCACTGGGCTTAGCTGGTCCTTCCCTCCCGCTTGCTCCCCACACCACACATCCATCTGTGCTCCACTCCTCTGTGCAGCTTCCTTGGCAAACATCCATGGCTCCGGCAAGTCTAACACCTGAGAGTCTCCGTGCAACCCAGGCTTCAGTTTCACAGCTTCATGCGATGGCCTCTCAGGGCTTCTAGGTCTTGCAGGGTCTTTCTTACCATAAACTACTGCCTGGCCTCCTCAGCCCTCCTTAACCACAGAGGAGGACTACAGGATTTTTCCTTATCTGTTGCTTTTTAAGAACAAAAATTGTTTAGGCCTTCCCTCTTACAAGTTGGGATCTTCTCTGGGTGGGATCTTGCCCTGAGGATACACTCTCTTTATTGCAGTTGGATCAGGCCTTTCTTTATCTCTTTGTCTCTTTCAGCACAAGCCCGGGTTCCAACATTAAATTTCTATGGTACCCTTTTTCTCCTCAAACATTTTATATTAACCTTTATCATAGCTGATCTTTTACATTTGCATAAGGGTGTCACTAATTACCACATGAGAAAGTCAGTATTAGCCTGTCTTGAAATTGCTCTGCCAGAGATGTTGTCCTAGTGTTTCTATTGCTGTGAAGAGACACCATGACCTCCAACAAAGCCACACCTTCTCCAAGAACATCACACATCCTAATAGTGCCACTCCCTGTGTGCTTATGGGGGTCAATTGCATTCAAATTACCACAGATAATCCCTTACTCTTCAGTTTAGTCTCTGGCAGATTCTTGGTACATGGGCAGAAGGCAGCCACGTTCTTTGTCAAATTATCACATGAATAGTCTCTAACCCTGTTACTAATATTGTTCCCCTCTGAAACCTCTTGAGGTGGATCCCCATGGCCCACAGCACTATTGCCACACTCATACCAGGGTGGCCCATTAAGCTTAGCAAAAAGTGTTCAACCATTTTCCTCATCCAAAGCCCCACTGTCTTCAACATTCCTACAGAACACAACAAGGTCAGGCCTGTCAAGCTCTATCTCACTCCATGTTAATTACTTTTACTTTGCTATGATAAAACACCATGAGCAAAGGATGTCATAAAAACTTTCAGTTGTGCTTATAGTGTCAGAGGGTTAGCATCCATGATGACCAAAAAGACATGAATGGAAGGAACAGCTTAGAGTTCACACCTTGATCCACAGTCATGATGAAGAAATAGAGCACAGTGGTAATGGTGTGGGTTTTCTAAACCTCAAAGCCCACATCCATTGACACACCTCCTCCACCAAGGCCACACCCCCAATCCTTCCCAAAGACTTCCACCCTCTGATGACAAAGTCATCATCATATAGACCCACAGAGGCCATTCCCCCTCAAACCACCACATGGTCTATCTTTGTCTGTAAGACCACAGAGGATTTGTTTGTTGTTATAGTCAGGTGAGACATTTGGTTGACACTGTGCCTCAGTTGTACCCATGTTAGAAGTCACTAAACTGAGTCCAACAATGCAGCTCACACACTTGTTCAAGGTCACACAAGGAGAGGGCAAAACATGAAGTAAAAGAAAACAACTTGAATGCTATTATTTTCTCTTCTAGTTATTCCTGAGAGACACAGCTTCATATTTGGTAGACAAACCGAGTCCAGAAGATTGTCTTGGAAGGTAGGGTGGAACATTGGTCACCAACTGCCCCTCACAAGAAATTAATTTCATCGTGGCTTCTACCCTGTGGCTTAGCCCCCTGGAGGGAGCTAAGTTCTTGCTCAGCAAAAGTGAGTGTCTTTCTTTCTCAGTGTTACAACATTAACATAGGAGATCTCAAACTTATCACACTCCAGGTTTCTAGAGTTTCAAGGTAATTGTGCAAATCAGAAAACCAGAGGTGCTTTTGTGTTCATTACTTTTCTCATTGCTATGACCAAATACATAAAGAGGAATGACTTAGGATGGGGGGATTTACTGTGTATCCTGATTTGAGGTTTTTCTCCTTTGTAGCAGGAATACATACACATCACTGGGAGCAGTTTGCAGCTGTGGTAGCAGGGTGTGAGATTATTGCTCATATCTTGTGGATCAGGAGGCAGAGAGGGCATGGAGTGGACAGTGCCATAAACTCAACACTCATCCCCCAGGAGTCACTTCTTGTAGCTCGGCCCCATCTCATAAAGGGTTCTACAACCTTTTCCAACAGCACTGTAGCTGCAGACCAAGAGTTCACATGAGGCTGCCAAGAACTCAGTATGTTAAGAGTTACTTTTTTGAGCAGGCTTAATTAGTGCAGAGAAGTCTGTGGCCAGTCCTGTGCTTGTACACAGAAAGCACAGCTGTCAGACCTACAGACTGTCAAGCTGCACTGTGACATCCTTAGTCATGGAGTCACCAGAGGTCAGAGCTGAGGATCTTTTGGGAGATCTGGTCTCATCTACTGAAGGACAAGGAGTCTGAATATTCCATCAGTGAAGGGATGCCAGTTCCCAGAGCTGGGACCAACATCTAGAATCCCAAGGCTGTCAGTGTGGCACTAGGGGACAACATGGTAGGCTGTCCTGTGTGCTACATTGTTGTGGCATGGCCTCCATTTCTGTGTGCTGAAAGAGTCCAGATTTTTCTTTCTTTCTTTTTCATTTTTACATTTTCTGTATGAGTGCTCTGTATGGATGCCTGCATGCCAGAGGACGGTATCAGATCTCATTATAAATGGCTGTGAGCCACCACGTGGTTGCTGGGAACTGAAATTAGAATCTCTGAATGAGCAACCAGTGCTCTTAACCTCAGAACCATCTTTCCATCCCCTTCAGAGTTTTCTAAACTGTAGATCTCTTCATCTACCTCCCCTACCTGGCACATCTACTTATATTTTTTAAAATTTAATTTTTAAATTGTATATATGTGCAGTTTGGTATAATGCAGTATGGATATATAATGTGTACTGTTTATACGGATTCACGGTTCCATTTCCTTAAACCTCTATTTTCCCTTTGTTTGGTACTTTTTGGGGAAAATTTAAAAGTTTTTAGTTTACACATAAGGGAATTTTCCCTGCATGTTTGTCTGTGCACCACATGTGTGCAGTACCCACAGATGCCAGAAGAGGGCATCAGATCCAGTAGAACAGCAGATGCATGTGGTTGCTGGCAGGAAGTGCTCCTAACCACTGAGTGGTCTCTTTAGCCCTGTGTTGGGAGCATTCAAATACTTCTCTGTTAGTTCATTATAAAGTATAAATTCTAGCCCTGGTGTTAGGTTTGGAACTCCAGAAAAAAGTCCTCTGATCTCCTTGTGTTTGATTATCTGTTACTTCACCCTCTCTCTTGGGAGACCTGGCAGTTTGTCTTTGTTCTTTCAGATGGCCTTCATGAAGATGAGGCTGGTTTATGCTTTCATTCTGATGGTGGGAGTTCTTTGCTTGTACTTCAGCATGGAACCTTTCAAGACACTGCCCTTTGTTCTCAAGAAAGGTCATGGGAAGTTCCTTCAGCTTCCAGATATAGACTGCAAGCAGAAGCCACCTTTCCTTGTGCTGCTGGTGACTTCATCCCACAAGCAGCTAGAGGCTCGGATGGCCATCCGCAAGACATGGGGTAGAGAGGCAGAGATTCATGGGAGGCATGTGAAGACCTTCTTCCTCCTGGGGGCCTCAGACAGCACTGATGAGATGAATGCTACAGCCCAGGAGGGCAAGCAGCACCGTGACATCATCCAGAAGGATTTCAAGGATGTCTATTACAACTTGACCCTGAAGACACTGATGGGCATGGAATGGGTCCACCACTTTTGTCCTCAGGCAGCTTTTGTGATGAAGACAGACTCAGACATGTTTGTAAATGTTGGCTATCTGACTGAACTGCTGCTGAAGAAAAACAAAACATCCAGGTTCTTCACAGGTTACATAATGTCCCATTATATTCCCATCAGGGAGACTATCAGCAAGTGGTTTGTGAGTAAATTTGAATATCCCTGGGACAGGTACCCACCTTTTTGTTCTGGTACGGGTTATGTCTTTTCTAGTGATGTGGCCAGCAAAGTATACTATGTCTCAGAGAGTGTTCCATTCCTCAAGCTGGAGGATGTGTTTGTCGGACTCTGCCTGGCCAAGCTAAAGATCCAGCCTGAGGAACTCCACACTGAACCAACCTTTTTCCCAGGTGGCTTAAGCTTCTCTGTGTGCCGCTTTCGTAAAATTGTGACTTGCCATTCTCTGACACCCCAGAACTTACTCTTTTACTGGCAGATACTGGAGAACTCTCAGAAAAAGTATTGTCCTTCTTAATGTTGATGGTATCCACAGTGCAAACTTCCAATAACCTTGGTGATACTTTGGGAAGATATGGGATGGCCTTACTGGTAACTGTGAGGGGTAGAGAGAGAAGGAGGAGGAAGGCAAAGAGTGTTGTTCTTAATGCCCTGCATACACTAGAGTGGATATACACACACACGTCAAGACTTGTTCCCACTTGGCATCTAGAGCAATAACAGATCTCATCTATTAGGCTTTTGCACTATGTTCTCAATGTTTGAGACATGTCTTCATCTACTCATTTCAGGGTTCACAATGCATATGCAGCCATGAATGTGATCATTCCCATTTTACAGGTTAGGAACCAGTAGCCACAGCTAATTACTTGTCCAAAGACTCCTGGTCTGCAGACAAAGCATGAATGAGAATTCAGTTGGTGGCCCCCAACTGAGTGTCCCAGTCTTTGCCAGAGGGAAGTGGTGGAAGAAGCTTAGGGTAGGTGTCTTAAAGCAAACTAGCATCCTTCAGGACCTTTCCTGAGTCCTCTGCCCCTCTCAATCCTTCTACTTTTAAATGCTATGTCTGGGATGAACCAGCTTTCTCAGCCCTCTTCCCTCACTTGAATGATGTAGCTAGGCACTGATTCTTTTAGCCACTGCATACTCAATGCATCTTCAATGAGACATGCACACCTGCAGACACTTGCTCACCTCCATGCTAGAAGGAAACTGGGTTATCTGACCATATAAATCAGCCTGAGAAGCCATTGGTGAATCTTTCTATATAGGCTGATCACACTTCTGAAATCCTAATGAGGGTGATGTCTCATCTAAGCCTTTTGGAACACCTTGTCTCTGCTGTGGATGACTTGATGGATTGATAGCGATCAGTTGCAGCTCTGGAGCACTTCAGACCTCTAAGTTCAAACTCAAGGGCAGCCAGGCACAGGCATGGTTTGTATTGGTATCCAGGAACTTTGCTGGAACCTGGACTGGTCCAAGATCCTGGGATGCATACCATGGATGCAGACCAGTCTGTTTTCAGGGTTTTCTTTCCTTCCCGGTTCATGCAGTCGTAAAGTCCCAAAGAAATCACATAGAAGTCTACATTAGTTATAAACTGATTGGCCCATTGGCTCAGGCTTCTTATTAACTCTTATAACTTATATTAGCTCATTATTCTTGTCTGAGTTAGCCAAATTGCTCGGTACCTTTTTCAGCAAGGTAGTCACATCTTGTTTCTTCTTGCAGGCTCAGGACTTCAGAGGAATGGGCTTCCTTCTTCCCAGAATTCTTATTTTCTCATTGACCTGCCTCTACTTCCTGTCTAGTTGTTCTGCCTATTCTTCCTGCCTGGCTACTGGCCAATCAGAATTTATTTAAATATATTTGACAGAATATAGACAATTGTCCCACACCATCAGTCAAAGGGTTCTTCCTGCATCTGTAATCCTTCCTGAACCTGGCTTTTCACACTGCATTTATCACATGGTCATAGATCTGCTGAGTGTTTTGGTTTGGAATTTAACACTGAAGGTTTACAGAGCTGGGTAAAAACAGGGGCTCATGGCCATTTGGCCAATGTCACCAGACATGTAATCTTGGTCTGTATCATGGGAATTATTGTTTCCCCCTGCCTTTTACTTTACTAGATTTTACTATGTTCTTGGAGCCAAGACTTCTTGTGACTGTATGATTGTAAACATTATAATATGCTCTCATCTGAAGTCAGAAAAACTCACTCAAACCAGAACTGTTATTCCTCAATGGGAGGAGGCTGAAGAAGCTACCTCCAGGGCCTCATTTCCATACTTGTTCCTGTCCTTCCTCTGAGTCTCTCCCTTAACTCTTGGGGGAAAATTCATCTGTCTGTGACATTCTTCAAAGTCATACAGCACCATGTTCTGGATGCTTAGTTCTGAATATGTGAAAATCTGAGCAGGGGAAAGAGAAAGGGTGATTGTTCGTACGTGTGTACTAGAGACTACATACACCCTCTAAACCCAAACCAGCCTGATCTTCTCTTGATAGAGAGGGAAGCCAAGGCTTGTAACAATATGGTGGCTTTGCCGTCTAGAGGATGGGAGAGTTGGCATCAGGACCCGGCAGCAGCTGCTCTGCATCAGACCTTCCCTCTATTCATTCCTTCATTAGCCATGTTGCCCACTGCATTCACACACATCACGAGTAAAGTTGAGGTGAGGGGTCTCCTGACAGCAGACCTGAGTGAGCACTCAGTGCTGCAAAGCTGGTTGGGCACAGGTTCTCTTGGTCTATGAGCAGTGAATGGGAGCATAAGCAGGTGTGGTCACCTGTGCCCAGATTTTCTCTTGCACTGAAGATGCAGGCATTATTTTTAGGTAGCTGCACTTCATTCTTATGGCCAAAATGGTTGACTGTGGAGGCAACTGAGGTGACTCAGTGACTCACCCAGGGCCTGAGATGTGGTGGGTGCCCAGACCTAAGCTTTCTCCATTCACACACCATTAACATACCTTCCTACATGCTTACTTCTCTCAGAAGCCTGGGGCTGGTGCTACCCAAGGAGTCACCAGCATCCCTCTTTGCCTGCACACTGCTACCTCTGTGCTGGGTGTTGGCTAGAGTGCTGGTCTACTTCTTCCTAGTTCTCTCTGATTCTCACTGGGGCCCTCCGTGGAATTCTCACAAACCTCCATTCAGATTAGCTTTATCATGAGGTCATGTGTATTTTGCACATGCACACATGGCAGATCAAGGTGTCTACATGCAGGCAGCAGGCTAGTTTTATTACTTGGGAAGAGACATAGCAAGTGCCTCTGATCTTCTCTTTGGAGTGTCAGGTTGCCTTGATTGCTCTCTTTCACAATCAGCTGCACTTTTTCATGAGGCCACTATGGTGGGGACTGAGCTGAAGGAGTGGCTCACAGTTGAACACCCAGAGGGTTATTGACATCCAGCCTCCAGGCAGAAGTGAAGCACACCCATCAGCCTGCTGAGGGAGCATAGCTTTTACTGTCACAGCTGCACCAGTGATTGCACTAGAGTGCCCATCGCTGGACTCAGGATGCTGCTTTGAAAGGACAAAGCCAAGATTCAGACATACTCTGGTTTCCCCACTGAGTCTGCAGCCTCATGGCAGACTGAATAATTCGCAAGCCAAATTTAATAAGGCAGCTGTTGGGCATCATTTAAAAAATAAATACGATGTTGCTCTAAGCATCTAATCTTCTCCATCCCTCCATTTGGAAGCGTTTGTTTTCTCATACCACGTTTTTAAAATTAAGAATGAATTTCCTATATTCATCACATTAGGACTGGCCTCTTAGCCTTCTCTAGGCTGGGACTCTCCTGGTAGACAGGATGCTTCCTCTTCTCTCTGTCTGGGACTTTGACTTGGTATAGTGGGGGAGGAGAGTCTTGTAATTATTCACAGGTCCTGACGTGACTTCCCAAAGGAGGTGTCTGATACCAGCCAAGCTGCTGTATTCGATGAGGGTGCTAGCCTGGGAGTCCCTTCTGGCCTGGGTAAGATGGATCAGTGGGTTAAGGTGTTTGCTGCCAAATTACTCTAGCAAATGCAATTCAGTCCTTGAGACCCACATGGTGAAAGAAGACAGTTGAGTTTCACAAGCCCATGGTTGGTCTGCACACATGTGCACGCACACACATAATAAATGAAATGCAAACAAAAATAATCTTTGCAAAGGCTCCTGCAAACACTGACCTCCCAGGATCTTTGCTTATTTTTATTTCTCTATGGCTCTCCAGGATGTAAACTGTGCGTGAACACCGGCAAAAGTGAATTAGAGGTAAACTCTCAATGACGCCTCTTTGTTTTGTATGGTGCTTTCATTTGGCTGAGAATTTGTTGGGGTCAGTCTTGCCTCAGGTGTCTCCTGCCTTTTAGCCTAACTCTCGGGAAAAGACAGATCCTCACAGATGACCTTAGATGTTTCCTGGAGGTGAAGATTGAAACTGCCCGAGCAGCATTCTCTAATAACCAGGCAAAGTCATTTTAAATATAACTAGAAAAATGGATTCTGTGGCCAAATGTCTTTTTTTTTTGGTGCATATCATTTTGGAATTTTGGTGCTGGGGATGGAGCCTGTGACTGCACACAAGCTCTCCCCATCCCCTGGTGAGTGTTTTGCATCATGCATTCTACTACCTCCATGCAGGGGTCATGGGGATCAGCTCCTGATGCCTGCAGTTCAAAAGCTGTTCTGAGAGGTTACGACTGTTAACTTGACACAACCTACAATCACGCTGCAGAGAATTTTAATGAGAAATATCTCTTTATTATCCACTGGTGTAAGAACACTCAGCCCACTGTGGGTGACACTGTTCCCTAGGCAGGGTGTCCTGAGCAGTACCAGAGGAGGAAGCCAGCTCAGGGCAAGCAAGGATCCATGTGTTTTCCTGTCTCTGTTGGGACCATGGATGTGCCCCTCTGCTTCAAGTTCCTGCCTTGACTTCCCTGCAATAACAGACCACACCTGGGGTTGTGAACCAATGAAACCCTTCTTCCCAGATCTGCTTTTAGTCAGGGTATTTATCAAAGTAACAGAAATGAAGCTAAAACAGATGCTCAGGGAGTTGCCCACACGAGGTCTCAGACCCTTATCACCCCACCATGCTTCTGGATGTCATTGCCAGTGCTACCCCTCTCTCCCAAACAGAAGTGAGTCCAGAGAGCTGTTAAGCCCTTCTTACATTCTGCTTTGGGAAATATGAGAGGGAGAGCAGACTCAATTTACCCGGTCACATAAGACAAGAAATACCCTCTGTGACTGGAAGTCAGTCCTCTGAAACTGAGGACACTTTGTGGTCAAATTTGATTTTCTAAAGGATAAAAACATTAAATGACCATGTAATTGAACTGTGTTTGTAATTGTCATTTGTCTGTACTTTGATGAGGCTCTACAGGTTGATACTGTGATTGGGAAGTGGATATATACATATATATGTATATATATATACATATATACACACACATATAATTTATTTATGATTTGTTAACAATGATATTTATCTTTAATAAAAGTTTAATTATAAGCAGAATA
The DNA here is from genome assembly GCF_903992535.2 of Arvicola amphibius. Taxonomy (NCBI): domain Eukaryota; kingdom Metazoa; phylum Chordata; class Mammalia; order Rodentia; family Cricetidae; genus Arvicola; species Arvicola amphibius. The sequence goes on along the minus strand of NC_052056.1, from coordinate 2,036,664 downwards.
ATGCATGCAGGTGGTCCTAATTTACAGATCCTCTGAAGTTAGCCATATCTGTATATATGGTCTGAATTCTGATACCCTTTTTTCCATTGATCTTGTGTTTAGAAGTTTTATTTTTTCAATTTTTCTTTGATTTTTCTAAATTTAGAAAAGTATTGCTGAAGAGTCTTGCTTTTGTTTGAAATATTCTTGTTTCAATTGTGTTTTGGAAACCTTAGAACTCTACAGTTTGAAAGGCTTTCAGGGGCATTGAGCCTTTGGTGAGCAATGTGGCATTCTTGGTAATTATATAGTAGGCAATCATCCTTTGGAATTTTTTTCTCTCTGGAGTACTTGTCTATTGTATAAGCCTAAAGAATTTACCTTATGACTAGCTGTGCCTTCCATATCTTTGATAATTATTTATTTTTGAGGTGCACCTTGGATCTTTGATCTCTCATGTATTCTTAAATGGAAATAAAGTGGATGAACCTGAAGTGTCTCCTTTTGACTCTAGCATGTGCCACTAATCTCATGCTGAAGCCTTGTAAATCTCTTCACCTGTGCTCTGTACTACTCATCTCCTTTGCCAGCCTCAGAAACCAAACTAAAGTTGTAAGCAGCAAGGAAGGCCACAGGGCTGTGCACACAAGTGCACAGATGTCTGGAGATGGGCAGCTTCCAATGGCTCTCTTCATTCTTGTCACCACCCACAACCTTGCCTCTCCATGACAATGTGAGACTATCATTGGTCCCTTTGAAGTCTGGTCCTGTCCCACCTGCATGCCTACCTTGTTGCCTCTCCAGCTAGGCTCTCACTGTTATCTCCCATCTGCAGCTCTGGTACTTTCTCCCTTCTAGAACATTCCCTCAGCACACAGCATGCTCATCCTCTCTACACAGACTGTCTTCTAGACTGCCCCCTCTCCAGTTATTTCTCTTTTCTCTTTTTCTTAGTGCAAAACCCCTTCCAAATAACAGCTTTTCCTGTGTTATCTGTCTCTAGCTTGCTCCCCTCATCTCAGAATACCCTGACCATCGTGGTGGAGGAACAGCACATTCCCTCTGGCAAGTACTCCTACCACATGGGAGGGCAGAATCCAGCCTGTTCCTTCTGCTCCTCCCAAGGCTTATCATCTCTGTATTCCTTTGCTTTATAACATGATGTGGGAGAGTCTTCTGTTTGAGTTGATTTCATTGGCTAATAAAGAAACTGCCTGTTTGGGAAATGCAGAGGCTGAGACACCCCATAGGAACCATCATTCAATGTGAGGAATTCTTCAGAAGGTGTGGGCTGATAGTTGCATTTTTTAAGTTTTGTCCATGTAGATGAATAAATCAGAGTGTCCAATTTGGAAGTTTCTGGTAGTTAAAAAGATAAAGTTTGTGTACCTTACCAGAATTACAGCTGAGGGTCTAAAATAAGCAAAAACTTGTGACTGAGCCAAAGATGTGGAGCCTTGCCTACCATGTACAAGGTCCTGGGCTGCATCTGTGCCTCCAGAACTGAAGAAAAAAAATCACCAATTCACCCTTTAAAATGCCTGTGTTGGACGCCATCCAGAAATGCGCTAGTACGTACAAAACCACTGAGATGATACGGTTACACTTAACCATTGTTAATGGAAGAGGAGACAGGTAGAAGATAGATAGATGATGGATAGGTAGATGATAAGTAGGTAGGTAGGCAGGCAGACAGACAGACAACAGCAGACAGAGCAATACTATTCTAGAGGAACAAGAGTAAAAATAAAAACAAATGCTACTACAGCTTTTCCTGAGGGAGCGATTGAGGGTCAGAGAAACAAAGCACCACAGCGGTATCACAAAACTCTTAAAACATTGTGGGTTACGAAATCCGCTGGTTTTCCAACACAGGCCACGCTCTTACTCCATCCCTCCACCTGGTCTGTGCTGCAGGTTCCTATTTGCGTCTTCGCTGTTACGCTATGCACAGACTTCATCAAGCAAGGAGAATGATTCCCTTCGCCTTTGACTTTGTCCCTTATCCTTGTCCTGTATCAGTCCTGAAATCATCCGTGTGGATGTTAGCAGACTGCTGTCTGGTGGGCTAATGTTCGTTGACTGAAAGCGTTCTCCCAGCTTGCCCCTCACTGAGGGCTCTCTCTGACTTCTGACCACAACATTTCACAGGACAGTACATTCTGTGGCCTTGCAAACACTTTTCAGATTTTCAGCTTGTTTTTTTTTTTTTTTCCAAATTTCATCTTCACTGATGTGGCCTCACCCAGAGAAAACAGAACACTGTCTTTTTTCACGAAATCTCTCTTACTGCATTCTCCTTTTAGCGATGCTTCATGATGCTGACAAGATGATCTTGAAAAAGTCAAGAGTGATCGCAAGAATCCCTCTGAAAAATCCTTCCGTGTTCACTCTAATTCCTTCTGGATAAAGCCCTAGCATCTGTATTATGGTTTATAAGCCTCTTCACTAGACTGCACTACAGAGGGATACCGAGTGCGTAAGAGGACTTGAGTCAAACTTGGCTGTGGAGAGCTTCTCCAAAACTTGACAGGAAGGCAGGAAGCTGCTGGGGTAGGCTATGGAGGGGGGGGACATGTTTATGTCTTAATTGAAGGTTATTATTCTCGTGTTCTAAATCATTTATGTTCCTCTCTGTTCTTCCTATCATTACTTTTGCTATCTCATCAATTTTATCCCTCTCTACCTACAGCCACCAGCAAGAGTTCCCCATATTTCTAAAAACCCTCATAGTCTAGAATACAGCTGGCCTTAGAGGATCCTATAGCTTTGAACATCTATCACATGACTAAAATGGTCATATCTGTCTTATTAAAAAAAAACTGTCTACTAACTTGTTAAACTTGGTTTTGTGATCAAGTTTCCAGAATGACGTCTTTGGCTGAGACCTTAAAATAAACACATTGTTGGTAACAGCATCCACCTACACTCTGTCCTATCGTATGTGATAACTAGCTACAGTACTTCCTTTACCCAGATCTCAATTCAGTATTAATATGCCCTTTTGCTAACTTGAAAGAAGGTTTTTAATACATGTTCTGGTTAGTTTGGGGGGTATTGATTGGTTTTTTAAAAAAATTTCTCTTGTCAACTTGACACCAGCTAAAATCATATTGGAAGAGAATATATCAATGAGGAATTGTCTCTATTAGTTTAACCTGTAGGCAAGTCTACAGGGGAATTTTCTTAATTAAGGCTTAGCATGGGATAGGCAAGCCTACTATGGGTTTTGCCACTCCTGGGCAGATGGTGTGGGATAGTATTAGGAAGCAAGATGAGCAAGTGAGTAAACAGCGTTTCTCCATATTCTCTGTGTCAGTTCCTGTCTCCAGGTTCCTGTCTTGAATTCCGGCATGACATACATTCATGATGGAGTAGTAGTTTTAAGAAGAAATAAACCCTTTTTTCTCCAAAAAAAAAAAAAAAAAAAAAAAGAAACTGCCTGGCCCATTTGATAGACCGCCCCTTAGGTGGGTGGAGTAGACAGAACAGGAAGAGGAAGTGAGGTAGAAGGATCAGTAAGATGCCACGCCTCTCCTAAGGCAGACTGCCGTGCCTCTCCTCAGAGAGAAGCCAGACGCGATGAAGCTCCAGCCCAAGATGGACGTAAGCTAGAAACTTCCCGGTAAGACACCAGATTATTAGATATGGGTTAATCAAGATGTGAGTAAGAGGCTGAAAATAATGGGCCAGGCATTGTTTAAAAGAATACAATTTGTGTGTTGTTATTTTGGGGCATAAGGTAGCCAGTGGCCGGGAGCCGGGTGGCGGAAAGCCGGCCCACAGCTCCTCACTACAATAACAGACACAATGGTCTTCACTGAAGTATTAAGGAGGTGCTAGGGACATGGTTTGCTACATGAGCAAAAAGACCTTGGATCCCAAGGACCTATGTAAGGCTGAGAACAGAAGCATATTATCCCAGTCTCCCTGCTGTGAGATGGGAGGTGGAATCTCTGGAAACTTGCAGGACAAGTGACCTGGTACACAAAGTGGCAAATGCCTCTTAGAAGGTGGAAGGCAAGAATTGATACCAAGGTTGCCCTTGATCTCCATAGGTGTACTATGACATGTGTGTGCTAGAATTAACACATGGAAACACACACATACACAACTGTGACACAAATGATTTACTTTACTTTGGAAGTCAGCCTGGAGGAGGAGATTGTTTCCTTTCCACCAAGTGGGTTCTGGTAACTCAGGTTGTCAGGCTGGATGACAAGTGACTTTATTGGCTAAGCCATTTGACCAGCCCTGGTAACTTTCTGTAGCCACAGATGACCCTTATTGGATGGGGAAGCACCAGTTATCATCACAAAGCCTTATTTATCTGTGCTATCCTGTAGTGCAGAGTTGTATAACGTCCTAGAGAAAGGTGGTTCTACAACGTCCATTTTAGGTTTGTTGATTATTTGGTCTTTATGACTAATGTCTGTTAACCTCTTTATCTGGCTTGTGCAGTCAGGGAGGGTGGGGCAGGTCAGTTACAGGAAGTTCCTCATGGTAATGCTATGCGTTCTCTCCTTGTTTGGATGAACTGTGGCTCTGAAGGCTTTGTTAGTATAGACAGATCTTGAACTCAGCAGTTAGATCTCTTTCTCTGATGAGGCCCAGGCCATGCTCAATTATATAATATTTACGTTAGTGCAAGGAACATCAGATACCTCTCAAATCATCAAGCCCATCCATAGAGTGGAACTCTTATGCACTTGAAGATGGATGCTAAAAAGTTATTCCATGCTAGCTCAGAATTGAGTAGAATAAAGGGTTATATATTAGGGGTAGACTCACAGATCACAGTTCTCTGCACGAATGGTGAACAGGAACCGAATCCAACAGCCAGAAGACAGAGGAAACATATGCATGCTTTACTTTGGCATTTATAGTATAAGAGACCATAGCTAAGTAGGTGGCTCTAGGATTTCCATAGCACCCCCCATTTGTTTAAATAAGAGAGTTCTAAGCTAATACAAAATTATATAAATAAGAACAAATATCAGGTATAAAAATGAAAATTACAATCAGCATAAACAATATCAAACAAAAAAACACATGATAAATGTTTCAATAATTATCCTATCCCAAGGAGTTTATGTCTTGTATTATAAATAACTTGGTCAAGTCATGAGAGGACAGTAACTAAGACTATCTAATCTTCAACCCCATTGAAGATTTGAGAAGGGAAATAATAATCCTTGAGTTAGCAGGAAGTGCTCTAGCTAGAATCTCAAGAACTAATTGAATAGATATGGAGAGATTGGACAACCATGTCTTGTTCCTGGTTTCAGTGGGCTCACTGGGAGCTTCTCTCCATTTTGATGTTTGATGTTGGCTGTTGGCTTGCTGTACAATGGCTTTATTATGTTTAGGTGTGTTTCTTGTATCCTTGCTCTCTCAAAGACCTTTATCATGAAGGGATGTTGTATTTTGTCCAAATCTTTTTCAGCATCTAATGAGATGTGGTTTTATTATTCAGTTTGTTTATATGGTGGATTACATTGACAGATTTTTGTATGTTGAACCATCCTTGCATCTCTAGGATGAAGCTGACTTGATCATGGTGGATGATGGTTCTGATGTGTTCTTGGATTCAATTTGCCAGTATTTTATTTAGTATTTTTTGCATCAATGTTCATGAGTGAGATTGGTCTCTAATTCTCTTTCTTAGTAATGTAGTTCTGTGGTTTGGGTATCAGGGTGATTGTAACCTCATAAAAAAGTTTGGCAATGTTCCTTCTGTTTCTATTGTATGGAACAATTTGAAGAGTATTAGTATTAGTTCTTTGAAAATCTTGTAGAATTCTGCCATGAAACCATGTGGACCTGGGCTTTTTATTTTGTTGGGAGACCTTTGATTACTATTTCTATTTCTGGAGCAATTATAGGTCTGTTTATTTTGCTCATCTGGTTTTGATTTAATTTTGGTAAGTGATATTTATCCAGAAAGTTGTCCATTTCTTTTAAGTTTTCCAATTTTGTAGAGTACAGGTATTGGAAATATGACCTAATGATTCTCTGTATTTTCTCCATGTCTATTGTTATGCCCCCTTTTCCATTTCTGATTTTGTTAATTTGAATATTCTCTCTCTGCCTTTTGGTTAGTTTGGATAAAGGTTTTTCTATTTTGTTGATTTTCTCAAAGAACCAACTCTTTCTCTTATTGATTCTTTGTATTGTTTTCTTTTTTGTTTCTTTCAGCTCCCAATTTGATTATTTCCTGATATTTAGTTCTTATGGGTGAGTTTGCTTCTTTTTGTTCTAAAGTTTTCAAATGTTCTGTTTATTGACTAATGTGGGATTTTTCCAGCTTCTTTGTGTAGGCATTTTGTGCTATGAACTTTCCTCTAACCCTGCTTTCATTGTGTCCAATAAATTTGGGTATGTTGTGTGGTCATTCTCATTGAATTTTAGGAAGTCTTTAATTTCTCCCTTTATTTCTTTCCTGACCCATCCATGCTTCATGTGAGCATTGTATAATTTCCCTGTGTTTGTCAGCTTTCTGGAATTGGTATTGTTGTTGAATTCTAGTTTTATTCCATGGTGATATGATAAGATACATGGGGTTATTCCAATTTTTTTTGCATTGGTTAAGGTTTGTTTTGTTACCTAGTATGTGGCCAATTTTTGGGAAGCTTCCATGAGGTTCTGAGAAGAAGGTATATTATTTATGTTGGGATGGGATATTCTATAGATGTCTTTTAAGTCCATTTCAGTCATAACATCTGTTATTTCCCTTATTTCTCTGTTATTTTTTTCTGACTGACCTGTTCTGTGGTGAGAGTGGAGTGTTGAAGTCACCCACTATTAGTGTGTGGGGTTTAAGGTATGATTTAAGCTTTAGAAGTGTTTCTTTTATATATGCAGGTGCCATTGTATTTGGGGTCTATATGTTCAGTATTGAGATTTCCTCTTGACAAATTTTTCCTTTGACTAATATGAAATGTCCTTCTTTGTCTCTTTTGATTGATTTTAGTTTGAAGTCTATTTTGTTAGCTATTAGGATAGCTACATCAGCTTGTTTCTTAGGTCCATTTGATTGGAATATTTTTTCCCAACCCTTTACTCAGAGGTGAAGTCTGTGTTTGAGGTTTAGATATGTTTCTTGTAAGCAGCAGAAGGATGATTTCTGTTTTCATATCCAATCTGTTAGCCTGTGCCTTTTTATAGGTGAGTTGGGTCCATTTACATTAAGAGCTATTAATGAGCAGTGATTGCTATCTCCTGTTAATTTAGTTTTCCTTGTTGATGATGTTAATTTATGTGTCTTTGGCATTTGCTGCTATGAGATGATCTATGTTTTTGTTGATGTAGCTAACTTCCTTGGGTTAGAGCTTTCCTTCTAGTATTTTGTGTAGGTCTGGGTTTGTCATTAGGTACTGGTTAAATGTTTTTTTCATGGAATATCTTGTTTTGTCCTATGGTCATTGAAATTTTTGCTGGGTATAGTAGTCTGGGCTGGCATCCATGGTCTCTTAATGTCTGCATAATGCTTGACCATGACCTTCTGGCTTTCATTGTCTCCAATGAAAATTCAGGTGTAATTCTAATAGGTCTGCCTTTATAAGATACTTGGCCTTTTTCCTTTGCAGCTCTTAATATTCTTTCTTTATTCTGTATGTTTAGTGTTTGATTATTATGTGGTGGGGACTTTTTTGAGATACAGTCTGTTTGGTATTCTGTAAGCTTCTTGTATCTTCATAGGCATATCTTTCTTTAGGTTTGGAAAGCTTTCTTCTATGATTTTGTTAAATATATTTTCCAGGCTTTTGAGTTGAGCTTCTTCTCCTTCTTCTATAGCTATTATTTTTAGGTTTGCTCTTTTCATGGTGTCCCATATTTCCTGGATATTTTGGGTTAAGCTTCTGTTAGATTTAAAGTTTTCTTTAACTGATGAGTCTATTTATTCTATTGTATCTTCAGTGCTTAAGAGTCTCTCTTCTATCTCTTGTATTCTGCTGTTTATGCTTGCATGTGTGGTTCTGGATCATTTTCTCAAAATTTCTGCTTTTATAATTCTCTTGGCTTGTGTTTTCTTTGTTGACTCTATTTCAGTTTTCAAGTCTTGAATAGTTTCATTCATATGTTTTATTGCGTTTTCTTGGTTTTCTTTAAGGGATTGCTCATGTCATCCAATTTTTGTTTGTCTTTTCCTCCATTTCCTTGAGGGAATTTCTCATTTCCTCTTTAAGAGTTTCCAACATTCTCCTGAAGTTATTTTAGGTCATTTTCTTCTGCTTCATCTATATTTGGTTGTTCAAGTCTTGTTGTTGTAGAATCTTTATGTTTTACTGGTGTTGTGTTGCTCTTTGTGGTGTTGCATGTGTTCTTAGCTTTTCTACTCATCTTTTCTTCTATTAAGTATAGTTGAGGCTGTCTGTGATTCTGTTGATTAATATTCTAGGTGCCAGTGCATCCAAAGCTCAGATGGTTGTTTCTTGTGGTAACAGTAAGTGCCACAGTTCTAGTTACCTTGGTGGTCACTCTGTGTTCCTGGAGGTCGCTCAGCTCTTCCAGGCTTTTGTCCACTTTCTTGGAGTTTTCTGTCTCAGGCCTGCCAGGGGCTGGAGCTACACTCCAAACTTAACATTTAGACTCTTTCAATAGAGGAGTGACAGGAAGTTGAAGGGATAATTATGACTAACATTTTAGACTCTCTTTTGAAAAAGGGCAAAGACTCAAGTCTGGTTACTTCCTGTGGGCATGGGGAGTAGCTGGGGAGGTGGGAGCTGGGTGTTGTTGGGTCCATGTTCAGTGGGTGGTGTAGCTTGAAAGGCGTTCTGTTTGCTGTTATCCTGGAGATGCCAGGCATTTCTTTCTTTTTTTTTTTGGTTTTTTTGAGACAGGGTTTCTCTGCAGCTTTAGAGCCTGTCCTGGAGCTAGCTCTTGTAGACCAGGCTGGTCTCGAACTCACAGAGATCTGCCTGCCTCTGCCTCCCGAGTACTGGGATTAAAGGCGTGCACCACCACCGCCAGGCTAGGCATTTGTTTCTTGAGGAAGGAAAGAAGTCAGGTGTTTAGGAGAAAAAATAATATTGTTATCATTGAATCTTTGAAATGGGGCTAGCCATGGGATGAGACACAATAGCAAAGGAAACCAGATTTTAGTTGGCAGATGTCCTTGATTGAGAAGGGCTGGTACAAGTGGTGAAGTCCTAGACCTGATACAGGTGCTGTTAGTGTTGTCCTGGGAGCAGTCTTGACTTAGGCTGCAGGAGTAACCTGCAAAATATGCTTAAAACTGGCTGGAGTTAAAAATTAAATCCTTGGATTTTATCAGATCTGATTTTGTTGTAGTGATAGAACTTTTCCAGGAACCTGTAAGAGACCTGGAACAGATTTTATATTTTGGTGTCAGAGGTTAGAAGTATATTAAGAGGAAATTGGGAACTCTGAACCTCTGAAGGTTAAAACCTGTTAATCCTGAACTATGAAGCCTATTAAAGAACAGTACCTTGAGTTGTCAAATGCCTTTAGACAGATCTGGGAGGAAAAGATGAACAAAAATCTAGACAGCTTTTGGCTAGCAGGAAATCCCATGACCTCTCCTGGCTCTTGGAGAACATCAGTCTTAAAAGCAGTATTTGCTATTAGCTGTTGAGTGTGAGCATCCCAAAGATTTTTTTTTGTTTGTCTTAACTGTCTTGGCAGGAAAATCTGATCAATTTCCTGGGTAAAAGGCCTCTTTTTGCTTCTGTGTATGTTGGTTTTGCAAACCCAGGGGCAAGTCTGGAGACGACAGGTCTTCTGTCTTTTTGGAGGAGACATAGGGTGCTGCAAATGCTGGCATGTCTCTGTGTTAGAAGCTCTATGATTGTTAAAATGCCATGATCTCAGATCTATAAAGGCACTTGAGAGCCAAGTACCATTACCTGTTATTTTAAACAGGGCTTATAAGCTAAATTTTTAGAGCTGTCGTAATCTGGAAGCACACATACCCAAAACAAATCCACATAACGAAAAGACAGTTACATACTTACATAAACACATCATGGCCACATTATTTTAACGGAGAATCAGACAGGGCAGCTTTAGGGACCTGTGTCAGCTGACTAGGCATTGCAAGAGTAAACAAAAACATAAGGACAAAACAGTTTTTGTAGAGTTTTAGAATGGAAGGACAGAGGAAAGGGGGGATTAGTTGTCAGAAGGGAAGGGCGGGGCAGCAGGGGTCTGAGCGTGGACGGCAGAGAGAAGGGAGCCAGCTATGGAGGACAAGAACGTAAGGCTGAGTGCCGGGCCTTTGCTGGGTCCCAGATAGGAACCTGTGTTGATGCCGGCTAGTGAAACTGATTGGCAAGTGTCGCTTGCTGTTATTCAAATTACCTGGCACGAATGAGAATGAAACATGGAACGCACAGCAAACCCACTTAGGAGTTTTTGTTTTCTTATAAAGTTGAGGATTGTTGTTCGGAGGTCTGTGAAGAATTTTGGTGTAATTTTAATGGAAGTTTGCATTAAATCGGTATTGTTTTTGGTATGATTGCCATTTTTGTTATGTTAGTTCTACCTTCCTAAGAGCATGGGAGATCTTTCCATTTTATGATGTTTTCAGTTTCTTTCTTCAAAGATCTAACAGGTTTTCCCACTGGTTTAGTTAGAGTTACTTCAAGATTTATTTTATTTGTGGCTATTGTAAAGGTGATGTTTCTCTGATTTCTTTCTCAGCTCATTTATCATCTGTATAAGAGAGGAGTATTTAGGTTGTTTCCAGATTCAGACTATGACAAATAATTCTGCTTTGAACATAGTTGAGCACATGTCGTTGTGGTATGATTGAGAATTTTTTGTGTATATACACAAACATGGTATTGCTGAGCCTTAAAGTAGATTGTTGCCTAATTTTCTGGGAAATTGCCATACTGGTATCCAAAGTGGCTGTGCCAGTTTGCACTCCCACCAGCTATGGAGGAGTTTTCCTTTACCCCATATTTTCTTCAGCATAAAGTGTCAGCAATGTTTTTGATTTTGGCCATTCTTACAGGTATAAGATGAAATTTCAGAGTTGTTTTAATTTGCAATTCTCTAATGGTTAAGGATGTTGAGCATTTTCTTAAGAGTCTTACGGTCATTTTAGGTTCATCTGTTGATAGTTTTCTGTTTAGATCTGTACCCTATATTCTTTTATTGGATCATTTGTTCTTTAGATGACCAATTTCTTAAGTTCTTTGTATGTTTTGATGTGGATTAGTAAAAATCTTTTCCCATTCTGTATGCTGACATTCTATCTGTTAACTGTAACTTTTGCTTTACAGAAGCCTCTCAGTTTCAGAAGATCTCATTAATTAATAGTTTATCTCAGTGTAGGTGCCACTGAGGTTGTATTTGGGATGTGCCAATGCATTCTAGTATACTTACAACTTTTTCTTCTGTTAAATTCAGTGTATTTCATTTTATATTGAGGCCTTTAATTCTTTGGATTTGAGTTTTGTGCAGAACAATGAGTATGAATCTATTTTTTATTCTTCTACATGTTGATGTTCAGTTATGCCAGCATCTTTTGTTGAATATTCCTTCTTTTTTATTTTCTTATCAGCTGGCAGACTTGCAACTTAGATTAAAAGGATAGCTTACAAACTTTTAATTAGGCTTACAATGACTAAAACCTTAATTATAATACTCTAAAGGGAGATCTTGTAGGAGGAGGGCCCACTTGTTTTTCCCAGCTACTCAGAACCAAAACTACTACACAGAAATTGTATTAATTAAGTCACTGCTTGACCCATTAGCTCTAACTTCTTATTGGCTAATTCTTACATCTTTTTTTTTTTTTTGGTTTTTCGAGACAGGGTTCCCCTGTAGTTTCTAGAGTCTGTCCTGGAACTAGCTCTTGTAGACCAGGCTGGCCTCGAACTCAGAGATCTGCCTGCCTCTGCCTCCCGAGTGCTGGGATTAAAGGTGTGCGTCACCACCGTCCGGCCTAACTCTTATATTTTAATTTAACCCATTTTTATTAATCTGGGGATAAGAGCACCCTTTTTTTAGATTTGTGTAGACATGGTCATCTTTTTATTTTGAATTTTAAATAATTTTTTATGTCTTTCACATCATGCATCTAATCTCCACCATCTCCCTCTTCTTTTGTATCTGTCCTTGCCCTTGCACCCATAATCATGGCTGACTTCCCATGACCACAAGGTGCTGGGTGGGCCTGTGTTTTCACCTTGGCCTCCAGGATGAAGTGCCCCAGGTATGTGATAGGGTCATATGTGGTGAGCGCTTTGTGCTTGTGTTTAGAATAACATTCTGAGAGTTTGTTCTCTGTCTGCTTACAACATATTTTATTCTTTTTCTGCTGTTAAATAGTGCTGCATGGTATGAACATATCCAAACGTGTTAATTTGTTTTACGCAATGTAGACATTTAAATCATTTATGGCTTAAGCTATTTAAATAAAAACTGCTGTGACTCTTTCAGGTCCTTATCCTGTGCGGGTGGATATTTACAATTCAGAAAACCAAACCACATAAAGGCATGTTCTCCAGTTTTATTGGTTCTGAGTTGGAATTGTGTACAAGTATAATGGACATTAAGTCTAAATGAATATAACCCTTATAAAATATAATTGGTGTTTTTGTAAATATTCTTGAAGTACCTGCAGTGCTCTTATTCACATGGCTCTGATGATCTACATCAGCCTGGACTGAAGTGTGATGCATAAGGAAACACATTTTCTGATGTCTGGGAACATAATATGCTACCTTGTTTGTCTAAGGTGTCCTGTGGCATTTGTCTGAGTAGACCATTATACTTTGTTATAATTTACCACAAATTCTCGTCCCATTAGCAGCCTCCCTTGGATCTTGGCCAACCACTAAATTGTTTAGCAAACAGTTCCTTCCAGAAAGTAAACAATGGAGACACAACAGATTCCTGGCTGCTGAGGCCAATTAATGAAGCTGTAACATTATGTGAATAGAATTTGGACCCCAGTAGCTCAGCCCACAAGAAGCAGCAAGTCCCTAAGATGCTAAGTGAGCCCATGGGAGCAGAGGCTGATGTTCAGTGTCACAGCACTGAGTGACAGGTTTCTTCTAAACACATGGCCCCTTGGTAGGAGATTTTAAAGGCAAATGTCACAGATAGAAAGGGCATGCTAAGCTAAAACTGTAAAAGCAAAAATCTTAGTTCTGAGCACACCAGCTGACCCTGGTGCTCAAACTTAACTCCCTAAGGATTAGTCTCAGGAGAGAGGAAAATGGGAAAACTGTTAAGTTAATCCTCCAAGATAAATAGAGTAGAAATTGTGTGGTTGATGGTCAACAAGACAAAACAGAAGCCTACAGAATGGAAAAAAAAGATCTTCACCAACCCCACATCAAACAGAGAACTGATCTCAAAAATACTCAAAGAACTCAAAGAATTAGTCATCAAAAGAACAAACAATCCAATGAAAAAAATGGGGTACAGACCTAAATATGGAACTCTTAAAAGAGCAATCTCAAATGGCTGAGAGACACATAAGGAAATGCTCAAAATCCTTAGTCATCAGAGAAATGCAAATCAAAACAACTCTAAGATTCTATATTACACCTGTAAGAATGGCCAAGATCAAAACACTGATGACAACTTATACTGGGATAAAGGAGACACTCTTGCATTGTGGTGGGAGTGCAAACTGGTACAGCCCCTTTAGATGTCAGTGTGGCAATTTCTCAGAAAATTAGGAAACAACCTACCTCAAGACCCAACAATACCACTTTTGGGTATAAACCCAAAGCACACTCAGTCATATCACAAGGATATGTGTTCAACCATATTTATAACATTATTTGTCATAACCCAAACCTGGAAACAAACTAAATTCCCCTCGCCCAAAGAATGGATAAGGAATATTGGTACATTTAAACAATGGAGTAGTACACAGCAGAAAAAGTAATGACATCTTGAAATTTGCAGGCAAATGGAATGCATAGTCCTAGATAACAATATATTGAGTGAGGTCACCCAGACTCAAAATGACAAATATCGTATATACTCACTCATAAGGGGCTTTTAGACATAATAAAAAAGAAAACCAGCCTACAATTCACAATCCCAGAAAATCAACCAGCCCTTGGAATTCTCCTGTATTTGTTGTAAAAAGGAAATCTTATAGATGGAGAATGGTGACAGATCTAAGAGCTGTCAACAATGTAATTCAACCTAAAGGCCCTCTGCCTTCTCGATTACCAAAAAGATGGCCTCTTGTAGTTATTGATTTGAAAGACTATTTCTTCACTATACCTTTACAAGAAAAGAATAAAGAAATTTTTTCCTTCACAGTGACTACTTGTAATAATTCTCAGCCTACTAGGAGATAACAGTGGACCATCCTTCCATAAGGAATGCTCAATAGCCCCACGCTGTGCCAATACTTTGTCAGCCAACCATTGAAAATAATATGTAAGAAATTTCCTAAATCTCTACTTTACCATTACATGGATGACATGTTGCTATCAGATTTGAACATGGATACTTTAGAAAAAAATATTTGAAGAAGTAAAGAAAGTTTTGCCAAAATGGAGTTTACAAATTGCTTCTGAAAAAATACAGAGAGGAGATTCTGTCCATTACCAAGCTTAGAAAATAGGTTTGCAGAACATTAGGACACAAAAGGCAAAAATTAGGAGAGGCCAGTTGAGGACCCTTAATTACTTTCAAAAATTGTTAGGAGACATTTCCAGTCCATGAACAGCTGTTGGGCTAACACCTGATCTAATAATTCATTTAAACAAAACCTTAGATGATGATAAAGACTTTAATAGTCCCAGAGAATTAACAGATGAAACAAAACAGGAATTGACAATTGTTGAGGAGAAATTACAGGAGGCACATGTGGATAGGATGAATAAAAATCTTAAATGTATTCTTGTCATATTGCCTTCCAGAATTTCTCCTACAGGTAATTTAATGGAGTTCATTTTGAGGACAGTCTCTGGCCAGCCAGTGTTTACATTTGAACCTGTACTTGCTCTGCCCCCACCTGTTGATTCGCTGTAGGGCATTGTTTATTCCATCTTGGGTGTGGCAATTTCCCACCTGCCTGGGAAGAATTCCTTGTGCAGCAGCTAGGTATTTAAGGATTTCCCCAAGGTTGAATAAAGGGCTCCTTTCGAATGACCCAGGTCTCTTGTGTGTTCTTTCAATCTCCAGGCTGTTGCCTGGCTCACATACGGTACAGTGGTGTGTGAACTGTACCGAGAGGGTAACACAGAATTGGTGTTACAATTGGAAGCCCCACTGGGATGATCAGGAATTACAGTCAGTGGCCCATCAGTGAGATGGGGAAGTAGAGGTCCCCTGAAAGATTGCCCTTGGAAGGCTGGCCAGCAGGTAAGAAATTGAGTGGTGAGGGTAAATTGATAATGGGTGCAAGTAATTCTGTTCCAGTGTTAAGGGGCTGATTAACAGGCCAATTGTTAGTTCTTTTGGAAAAACAAGGTACCAGTGTTAAAATTGAGACAGCACTAGAGATCATTAAGACGGTTTTAGAGTTTATTCCCTGGTTTCTACGTGCAGAGGGCTTTAATATTATTGATTGGGAGCAGGTAAAGGCTGACCTTCTAAAAACATTGAAAGAGCAAGGGCCAGAAGAATTCCCCCTAGTGATACTTTCACAATAGCACCTAGTCAGAGATGCTCTTCTCAGTGATGATATAAAAGTAAAAAAGCAATTAGAGAACTTGAACAAAACCTTTGAGGAGATTCACGAAGTAGAGTCTGTGAGTTCTATAAAAACCTTTGAGGAGGGGGAAGTTAAGAATATTAGAAGGGATATAGAAGTGGAAGAAGAAACTTTAGAAAAGGAGATTACACTGATAAAAAAGGTTAGAAAAAGAAGAAAGGAAGGAAAAAAACAGAGATGTCTCCACAAGACCTCCACCGCAAAATCCATCCCTTCCCACTTCAAATCCTTGTGCTGCTGCTTCTGCCCCTATAGACTTAGAGGTAGAAATCTGAGAGTTCCAAAATAGGCTTAATAATCTAAGCAGAGAAAGACAAATTTATCCTGTTGTGGAAATTATTGATCTGCAAAGACAGAGGATCAGGCAGCATAACCCCCTGGCCTTTAAGGAAATTAAGCAATTAAAAGAAGCAGTTACGGCATATGGAACTCATGCCCCCTTCACTGTGGCTTTATTGGAATTCTTTGTGGAACTCAACCTTACACCTAGTGACTGATTGCAGCTTTGCAGGGCTTGTCTTTCAGGTGGGGGGGGGGGGGGGGATTATTTGTTATGGAGAGGTGAAATGCAGGAAAATTGCAAAAATACCGCACTGAGCAATGCCACTACAGGTTTCCCTAGCATAACCTTGACATGTTAACTGGTGAAGGAGAGTATGCTGGTTTAGCAGCACAGATTGCATATGATCCTGAGATTTATGCTCTGATAGCTGCCATGGCCGTTAAAGCTTGGAAAGCTTTACCTAACAAGGGAGCAGGAGAACAACTGTCTAAGGTCCTTGAAGGACCTTCAGAACCTAATTCTAAGTATATTGACAGCCTATTACAGGTGGGAAGTCACATTTTTGGGGATGTGGACTCAGCTATGCTGGTCATAAAGCAATTGGCTTATGAAAATGCTAACAAATATTGTCAAGAGGCATATGCCTCCATAGAAATGGGAACTTAAATGACTTTATCCAGTCATGTAGGGACATTGATGGCACTCATGTGATGGGTCAGGTAATTGTTTTTGCCCTTAGGGAGGGAGAAGGTGGAGCTGGATCAAGGAATTGTTTTCAATGTGGAAGGTCAGGACACATCAAAAGGCATTGCCCTGCAGGTAAAGGGGCAGTCTATCAGCCCAGGAAAAATCCAGGTATTAGCCTGAAATGTCAAAAGGGGGCTCATTGGACTAATGACTGTCACTCTAAAACTGACAGTCAAGGAAATCTTGTCCCCATGTCAGGAAATGGGAGGAGGAGCCCCCAAAACACAAGTGTACAGGGCCACGAGCGGACCAGCTGTTCCCCTCAGATTCATTCCTCTAAGAAACACCTCACTGTCTATGACCTTGTCCGAGGCACCCCACAAAGTGCAGGACTGGACCTCGGTACCTCCACCTGGGCAGTATTGACTCCACAAATGGGTGTGCATGTCTTGGGGACTGGAGTATTTGGACCTATTCGAGAGGGTTCAGTAGGGATAGTCTTGGGTAGAAGTAGTTCTGCGCTTAAAGGAATTGAAATTTTACCAGGAATTATAGACTGTGATTATACTGGAAAAATTAAAATCATGATTGAAGCTGGTATGGGAGTCCTTGTCACCCCTCAAGGAGCGAGAAGAGCTCGACTAGTGTTTTGACCCATGTTTCGCTCTACTAATCCATTCTTTAAACAAGAACGAGGGGACAAGGGGTTTGGCTCCCTGGAGCATTTTGGGTCTCCAGTTTAGAGAACTGCCCCATGCTTACATTAACAATCAATGGGAAAAAGTTCCAAGGCCTTTGAGATACAGGGGCTGATAGTTCTGTGACTGTTAAAAAATAACACTGGCCTGCAGGCTGGCATCTATAGCCAGCCTCTATGACATTACAGGGGGTAGGAATGGCCAGTTCTCCAGAGTGCAGTACTTAATATTTAGATTGGAAGGATGAAGAAGGCCATAAGGGCATTTTTAAACCATTTGTCCTGGAACACCTTCCTCTCAATTTGTGGGGAAGAGATGTTTTGCAAGCTATGGGAACAGTTCTGACCACTGAACCTGTGCAGTGCATGCTAACAATTCAGGGCTTTGTTCCTGGTCGAGGCTTGGGCAAAAATCTGCAGGGAGATATGCAGATTTTTGCGGACAAGAAAATAATACAACAGTTACCTGGTCTGCATACAGGGTTAGGAAATTTTTCTTAGAGGCCATTGCAGAGCAGCCAAAAAACATTCCCATAAAATAGAAAACTGAAAAACCTGTTTGGATAGAGCAATGGCCCCTAAGCAAGGAGAAATTACAGGCTGCTCATACTCTGGTCCAGGAACACCTAGAGGCAGGATGCATAGTGCCACCTACTTCTCCCTGGAATACTCCTATCTTTGTTATTAAGAAAAAGTCTGGTAAATGGAGGCTGCTGCAAGATCTTAGAGCAGTAAATGACTGTATGGAAATTATGGGGACAACTCAACCTGGGATGCCTCAGCCTGTGGGTATTCCTGCAGGAGACCATCTTTTAGTTATTGACCTGAAGGATTGTTTTTTCACCATTCTACTGTATCCAAAAGATTCGGATAAATTTGCTTTTGGTGTACCATCTATAAATTTCAAAGAACCATATATGTGCTTTCAATGGGTAACATTACCACAGGGCATGACCAAAAATAGTCTTGCCATCTGCCAAATATTTGTGGCACAAGTTATTGCCCCGATAAGGTATACATATTCTCAACTGTATATCAGTCATTATATGGATGACATCCTCTTAGCTGGACAAGGACCCAGATATAGTCCTTGAGGTTTTTGCTGACTTGCAAAAATGCCTAGCACATGCTGGGTTGATGATTGCTTCTGAAAAGGTATAACAACAGTTTCTATATCAATACTTGGGGCATCAGCTGTTGTAGAGAGGAGTAAAACCACAGAAAGTTACTCTTTGCTTAAATAAACTACAAACTTAGAATGATTTTCAAATATTGCTTGGAGACCTCAATTGGGTCTAGCCCAGTCTAGGAATCCCTACTGGAGTCTTAACACCACTTTTTGACATTCTGCAGGGGGATCCAGATCCAACCTCCTTTCGTGAGCTGACACCTCAGGCAAGGCAATGTATTACTTTAATTGAAGAAAAGCTTGCCTCTGCTCATATTCTTTATATTGGCTATAGTCAGTCACTGCTGTTGATAATTTTTCCCTCTCAACATAGTCCTACTGGAGTTTTTTTTTTTGGCAGCAAGGACCCATCCTATGGGTACATGAACATGTGTCACCTATAAAAATTGTTATTTCATATCTATCATCTGTGCTATATTTTGCTAAAGATTGGACCTTGTTTTTATGCAGTAATCCCTACAGGTTTGAAGCTGGTCACCTTTTCCAAAAATCATCCGATATGCTTCCCTAAAGTTATTTCTTTGCAGTCTCTGGCAGGGGTATGAAATGTGTTTACTGATGGGTCTTCCACTGGGAGAGCTTTGGTGGCCTAACCTCCTGATTTTGATATTCAGCCTGTTAATGCTAAATCTGCCCAGGTGGCTGAATTGGTCACTGTACAAATGGCCTTAGAAAAATATGCTGATATTCCATTTAACCTTTATACTGACAGTCAATATATAAGCAAAATTCTTGCACCATTGGAAACTGCAGCTTATATTGCCTCTGTATCTCGAGTCCAGATGCAGTTATTGGCTATTCAAACTTTGCTTTGGGCCCGATCCATTCCCATTTACGTAGGGCATTTGTGGGCTCATACTGACCTTCCTGGTCCCTTGAGAAAGGGGAATACATTGGCTGATCAGCTTACTTGCCAAATTTGTGCAGTTATTCAAGAATCTTATGGAGCTGCAGAACCAGTTCATAATTGTTTTCATTTCAATGCTGGGTCTTTAAGATTTCATTTTGAGATATCTTGAGAGCAAACCACTGATACTGTTAAAAATATGCTCTCTGTGTAAAGAACTTTTAACTGTTCCCCATTTGGGAGTTAATCCTCATGGGCTTGCTCCTAATCATTTATGGAAAATGGATGTTACCCATGTTCCTTCTTTTGGGTGCATGCAATATGTTCACATAACTGTGGATACATATTCTCATCTTATTTTTGCCTCAGCTCATACAAGAGAAAAATTAAGGGATGTTAGAAGTCACTGTCTCCAGGCTTTTACTTACATGGGAGTTCCAAAAACTGTAAAAACTGATAATGGGCAGCCTTCACCAGCACTGGCTTTGCTAATTTTTTTCTGAGTTCTCAATTGCTCATAAAACAGGAATAATCTATAATCACCAAGGACAAGCTATAGTGGAGAGAGTGCATCATATGCTCAAGGCCTATTTGCATAAAACAAAAAAGGGGGAATATGGTTCCACCCCCCAGAGATCATTGGTCTTTTATTTTATACATTTAAAATTTTTTGACTGTTGATGCTCAATCTCATACTGCTGCTGACAGGCATTGGCAGCAAGTTTCTTCCGGGATGCCTCCTGTCAAATGGAAGAATCTAGAAGATGGCATCTGGTATGGTCCAGATCCTGTACTGGTGTGGGGAAGAAGAGATGTTTGTGTTTTCCCGCAGGATGCTGACAATCCAATATGGGTACCTGAGCATCTGGTGCATGCTGTGGATTTTCCTGTCCAGAAGCCTGAAGACAGAACAGAGCCAAGAGATCAAATAGATACTGGCTTGTCAAATGAAGAGTTGCTGGGATCCTGAGGAGCTGGATGTGGTGGTCCATGTGCTAAGGATTATTCTTCTACCTATCAACCCATCCCATGATAATGGCAGTCATTGCCTAGAGCTGCTGGATTTTCCATTAGTCAGTTAGTTGTTTCTGCTAGCACAATGGATACCTTCTTAGGGCAGGTTGCAAATGCCTTGGCCATTCAAATTGAGCTAAATTTACAAAGGAATATTGCAGTTAATTTTGTAATTGGTTGTGGTTAAAGACCTCTGCTAGGTTACAGTAAAAGGCTTATTGCTGTTATTCATGGACCATGGAGTGCACAATTTACAAATTGATTTATATGGATATTTTAGTTTACTATACCAGGGTTCCTCCCACCAGCACTGATTCCTTACTTAAAGGGCTCCAATTTGGGTATACTTATTAAGGATTGAGCAAGTTCATCCTCCTTAAGGAGTGCTTATATGTGTTGGAGCATCATCTTCATGGCTTCATGTTGCAAGAGCCAAAGGCAAGCCCAGGACAATGTTGCCACATGGCGAGTCCTCTTAGCTATTGCCCTGGAGGGTCTTTCAGTGCAAATCTGGCTAAACTCGATGATGGGTGACTAGTGAGCCAATGACAGGAAAGGTTTTTGGGGGGCTGCCTCAACCTAAGACAGGAAATGTGTTTTGACCTGGACACTTTCCCATGGCAGGTAAGGGGTATTGCCTGATATCCAATGCCACCTTAGACAGGCCTAGTCATATACTTTATATAAAGGGGGGACTTGTAGGGCCCCAGTCTAGCCCCTGCTCCTGGGGTTCATCAAACACTGGGGCCAGCCAGTGTTTGAACCTGTGATCCCTCTGCCCTGCTTAGTGATTAACTGTAGGGCACTGTTTACTCCATCTTGTGTGTGGCAATTTCCCACCTGCCTGGGGGGAATTCCTTGTGCAGCAGCTAGGTATTTAAGGATTTCCGCAAGGTTGAATAAAGGGCTCCTTTCTAATGACCCAGGTCTCTTGTGTGTTCTTTCAATCTCCAGGCTGTTGCCTGGCTCACATATGGTATGGTGGCATGTGAACTGTACCAAGAGGGTAACACAGACTTAGGTGTTACAGTGTTTCATTTTGCAGAATTTGTAAAATTAAAATATGCATACCACACCATTGGCACTTATTCAGGTTTTCAATGTGCAACTGCTTTAAACTCAGTAAAGGCTGATTCAGTAATCACACATTTATTAGAAGTTATGGCCATAATGGGTATACCTAAACAGATAATGGTCCAGCATACGTCTCCTGGGAAATAAAACAGTTTTTTGCTTATTACAATATTAAGCATATTACAGATATACAACACAATCCTACAGGTCAAGCAGTTATAGAAAGATCAAATCAAACTCTAAAGGATATGTTAAACAATCAGAAAGGGGTGGACAATGCCCCTGAAATAGATTACATAATGCTTTATTAACCTTGAATTTTCTTAACGCTAATGAGAAAGGAACAACAGCAGCAGAGAGACAGTGGATAATAGAAAAGTCTTCTGAAATCAACCAGTTTATTTTAAGGATGTGTGACCTCACAATGTTAGCCAGGGGATGAGCTGTGTTGGGGAAGGGGTTTTGCTCTTGTTTCCACAGAAGAAGAAAAACTATGGATATCATCAAAATTAATAAAGATTCAGTTTGAAAAGTAGAAACCTCTTGAAAAAAAGAAATGACAGCTCATCCAGAATGGTGACAATCATACAGATGATAAAGAAAACTCATGAGGGTTGGGGCAGGTTTCTGTTCTTGTTTTTGAAGAAAAATACTCATCTTCAAAAATTTAAGAAACCCTGGATGTCTGAATGCTGACAGATGACAAAATAACTACCCAATAAAGATTATCAAAAAAATTGAATATAATTTATAAGTACAAATGTTAAAACATATACATTGATATATAAGTATCTATATATATATTTATCAATATATAGAGATGGCTTTGGACTTGGACACTGGCCTGTCTCTCTCTCTCTCTCTCTATGCAAGCATGTTGTTAAAATAAAAATTCAGGGATTCTGTCTCATATCAGGAGCCATGATATGGGAAAGAAAGAAAAAAGTATTTAGAAAAAATTTGACTTTTCTTCATATCTATTTTTGTTTCTATCATACCTTTCATTGAATATATATGTCTGTATATGTGTATATAAATAATGTTTAAGTTTTCTACAATGAACAGTGAATTTTCCTACATTAATCTTTGAAGTTTCCAGGAAGATGGGCCCCACAACAATAACTCCACCTGGTTGATATGATGTCATGATGCTGATAGCACTCCTATAAGACCTGTTTTGGGTACCAGATGCTCGAGATGGTTCCAACATGGTTAGCAGAAATGGTGCACACTATTTTTTTTACAATGTTCTGGCCAGACACCCAAATAGGAAGCTCAGGAAAACCCTACCAAATGTTCAGAGACTATTTGCAATTATACCAGCAGTAATCTTGGAACTTAACCATCATTTTACTTTCAAAGGATCCCATAGAAAGAACATTGCCTCCCCATGACAGCTGGAAGTAATTCTAGAAGATGATGTCCCCTCTCACAACAAAGTTTGTCCTCAAGGTTAGTGACATCATTTAGGGGTTGATTATAATTGGTATAGGGTTGGGGGTTGGGAGGGAAATTTTATAGGCTAGGGGATCTCTTTGAAAAAAGGGGGGAGGTAAATTGGATGGGATAATAGATTAGTGTGAGCTTACTCATACTACTACTACTAATAGTAATAGAGTGAATACTTGTAACTTATTATTTATACGCAATTACATTGGTATAGATTCTTGTTTATTGATACAAAGTTAAATTACATTGAATATTGTATGCATACATGTTTCTACCACTGATTAAAACATTTTATATATATACACATATATATTTATTTATCATATTGCAATGTACATTTATACCTATGATCAGGATACTTATACATTATTTACATTTTGAGGTCATTGTCCTCATTTGTTGCACAATTGTTTATTGTATAATATTTTAATATAACATCTTTGTCTTTAAGTTATATAGGTATTAAGGACTATAGAACAATAGTCATCTATGTTTGTCAAACTTATAGTTAGACTAATCAGGTTTTTTGGATACATACAGATTATATTCTGCACAGATATGTAACATTCAACCACTTCAAAGGACTGTAGAATATGACATTTAAATAACTTAGGGTACTGTTGAAAGGAGACAAAGTTGCTCCTGGAAGGATGAATCTATTCCCAAGTGAATGTTGAGCACTGCAGACACTCCACTTGGAGCTTGTTTTCTTCTTGGCAAAACTGGCTTTTGGGCAAAGAAATACCCATGCCTCAACCAGTATCAAGATACATGATAACCGGAAATGGATGAGCAGGACTGTCGAATCTTACCAAGAGAGAATAAGACAGTTTAAAATTTTTCTTGCCTCTGAAAATGGTCTTTCAGTTATTCTAGTGATGCAGGAGTTCCTTCTGCTCCTTCAGCCAATAGCCTTTAAGATACCAGGCAACTTGGGCATGGTCTCTTTTGCTTTAAAGAGCAGCGGTAGCCATGTGCTTGCTCTCTCTTGCTTTGGACTTTGCTTCCAGCTATTAGACTCCTTTTCTGGTTGTGCAGAGTGCTTTTGTCTAGGATGGTGATCTGTAATTTTTCCCTTTAAATAAAGAACTCTTGTATTAATCATAATTCCAAATAGGTGTGGGATATTTTGTGACTTACACCTTTATTCTAGGCCTTAGCCAAAGTTGGTTGCTTCAGTGTTGCTAATGAGACTTTCAGTGATTGCCCAGGTAGCCTCTGTCATTTGTTGCACATTTTTGGAAGTGGCTCGATTGCACTTCTGGCTTACTCAAGTAATATTATTTCCCTTCTTGGATCTTCAATGGAGTTGAAGACTAGGTAGTTGTACTTACTCCTCTTATGACTTGGGCAAGTTATTTATTATACATGACTTAAACTAGTTAGGATAGAATAATTATTAAATTTATTTGTTCTTATTGTATACAATTTTATATTAGGTTTAGAACTCTCTTATTTAAAGAAAGGAGGAGGTGCTATAGGAAGTCTTACAGCTAGTAGCTACCCACCCACAGGGGCATGGCCTCAAATACTATATATGCTGATGTAGAGCATGCCTTTGTCCTGTTTTCCAGCCTCTTTGTTCCAGTTGTGAGATTCATTTTTTTGATCTCCATTCTAAAAGAGGATTTTGATTTGTAAGTCTACCCCCAAATAAATAACCATCTATTTCTTAATTCTGAGCTAGTGTGGGATTTCTTTCAATCATCCATCCACAACTTTGTGCTCCCCAAACCCAAGAAAACTAGGCAAGAGAGGCTCTAAGGATGTTTGTCAGCTTTCAGGGCAAACAGAAAGCTGCACTGTCCTGGTAGCCCATGGTAGAGCATGAAGGATGACGTGGCTTTCACTGAGTCACAGGGTATGAGAGAAGAGAGTAGAATGTCACTGATAATCCAACCAGGAGGCCACTGCTGCCTTAGCAGTGAGAGGAGGGGTAAAAGACCCAACACTGCTAAGTGATGGAAATGTCTGAACTAAGGGTAGCCCCACAGTGCCACCTGCTGGTGTGTACCCAGATAGCACATAGAGCCCCGCAGTGCCATCTGCTGCTGTGTACCCAGATAGCACACAAAGAGCCCCACAGTGCCACCTGCTGGTGTGTACCCAGATAGCACACAAAGAGCCCTGCAGTGCCACCTGCTGGTGTGTACCCAAATAGCACACAAAGAGCCCCACAGTAGCAAACTATCTACTGGGTCTTAGTTCTCAGTGTAGACCAGTGGGCAAAGACTGAATGCACCAGTATAACCATGCTACGGCTCTGTAGTGTTTCCAAATGAGTTAAAATGTCCTTACATGAAAAAAAATTGTAATAAACATGACATTATTATTTGGGGGAACAGATACACTTATGCCATGGTACATGAATCATTGTAGGTTCTGGAATAAAACTCATATCATCAGTTCTTTTAGATTTACATATCTTTTATTTTATACATCTTGGCATTTTGCCTACATGTCTGTGCACCATATGCATGCACTGCCCACAGAGGCCAGAAGAGATTGAAAGATCTTCTGGAACTGCAGTTACAGACAGCTATGAGCCACCTTGCAGGAGCTCAGCCTTGATCTGGAATTTTCAGGCAGAGAAGCTCTGCTGTTACCCACTGAGCCATCACTCGAGCCCTGTGGAAAACACTTTTACCCACTGAGCCATGTCAATGGCCCCAAAGCCCAGTCCCTTCACCAATGAATCTACACTTAAAGTGTCAGAGAGAAGAGGGGCATGGATACTTTGGGGTAATGCTAGGCAAGACCCAGATAGCACATGTGTCCTAGCTTATACGAGTTCTTGAGCACAGACTTCTTATCACACAGAGATGCCATCTGTGCCACATGGCCTTTGGATGCCACCTGAGGTCTGAGGCAGAGGGAGGAGTAAAATCCTGAGGCAGAAAACCTTGTTGACTGAGTTCACCCAGAGGTAACAAAGCTTAGTTTAAATTGCTGTTGTTGGCTATTTTGTTAGAAGGTCAAGGAGACTTTCAGACAGAGATTAAATTTAAGTGTATTAAACATAAACATGTGGCTGCTGTTTTATTTTGTTTCTGTGAAAAAGAATAACCCAACAAAAGTGAGTGTAAGGGACAAAAAACAATCCATCCTTGTAGAGAAGCCAAGGCAGGAACTTTGAGGTGGCTGTTCATATCCATGGTTGAGAGCAGAGAATGGACATATTCACACTTAAAGTCAGCTTGTTTTCTTCATTCATATGTAGTCCATGATTTTCTGCTTAGGGGATGGCTCCAGCCACCCAGGATGATCATCTAACATCAAATAGCCATCGTGACAGCAGCCGCCACACAGAGGTGCACTGTTGAGCCTGATCTAGACAATGGCTCACTGAGATTCTTCCTAGGTGATCTAAACTGTGCAAGCTGACAGTTCAATTTAACCATCAGCCAGGCGCTGAGGGCCACATCTTTAATCCCAATACCCAGAGGCAGTGGCAGGCAGACATCTCTGAGTTCAAGGCCAACATGTTCTACACGATGATTTCTAGGACAGTCAGAGTTATGAAAAAAAAAACCCTGTCTGAAAAAAAACAAAACAATCTCCCAAATCCAACCCTACCAACCAACCAACCAAAGTCTATAAACCCCCTCAATAAAAAACAAACCACGTCCCTCGGGGGGGAGGGGAAAGAAACAAAAAGCAAACACAAACCAGTGAACAAAGAAGATTTAAACATCCTGGATTTTGTACCTATTGTCCACCTGAATTCTGTAAACTGAGGCACTGGCACTTCCAGGCTTGTAGTTATATCCCTGCCACCATGGTAGGTAATTTTTACCCATTAGGTTCTTGATCACTGAGCCATCTCTCCAGGCCCCTGGGTTTCTAAGGTTCATTGCATTTTATTTATGGATACTGAATAAAAAATAAAAAATGGTCAGCATACGTGGACCCAGCTCTGTTTCACTAGCAAGGTGTGAGGGTTATTCTTCATTGTCAGTGTGGTTGGTTTTAGCCTGACCTAGGAGACCCATCTCTTGGAGTGTCAGATATTCTAGTGAGGGGCAGCGGGCTGCATTCCTGCCTGGCTCCTGGCCGCCTGGCTAACTTATGCCCTGAAATAATAACACCAAATAGTATTCATTTAAACACTGCTTGGCCCATTAGCTCTAGCCTCTTACTAGCTACTTGGTTAACCCATTTCTAATAATCTGTGTAGCATCACAAGGTGGAGGCTTACCGGAATTACATCGCATCTATCTTGGAGAGGAGAGTCATGGCAACTGCTTGAGGCATCTGCCTCACTTCCAGCATCCTGTTCTGTCTACTCCACCTATCTAAATCCTGCCCTATCAAAAAGCCAAGGCAGTTTCTTTATTAACCAATGAGAGTCCTCCATCAAGAGATGACACTTCCAGAGACTTTGACTGAGAGAAGACCCTTTTTTCCTGCAGCTGGCACCATCCCATGGCCTGGGGATCCAGATCTGAATCAAAAACTGAAAATAGAGAAAGGGAACCTAGTCCTGGCATTTATCTCTCTTTTCTTCCTGATTGGGGACACAGTGTTGTCCCCTTCAGGCTTTCCTACTGCCATGCCATCCTTGCTATGGTAGACTATGTCTCTCAAAATGTGAGTCAGACAAATCATTTCTCCCTTAAGATGATTTTGTCAAGCATTTCTTACAGTTACCAGAAAAATAACTTAGGGATTGATTGATAGGTGTGTGTAGATGCCTCCAGTTCAGCCTGAACTTTAGCTCCCTTGTTTTTTCATCCACCCCCTCTTCAGGCTCTGCTTTAGGTCAGGGCCCACTGGGATGGACTCTGGGATGGAGACTTACCTGTAGCAAGTGACTGGGATGACTCTCATGGAGATACGTTGGGAGAACTTGGCTTGAGAAACAGAAATGCCTGCTATGACAGTTCTCAGGAGCACTTATGGATGGTCCTGGAGCCTGGACAACTTTGATGTGTGTTGAATGAAAGCTAAGAGCGAGGGGTTTATATTTGTGTATTACTTCTTAAGAAGGGAGTGAATGTATGGAGAAGGTAGCTCCCTTCGGCTTAGGATGAACTGCTGATATAACTTATTTTAAAGCTAGAAATTTGAAGAGGACACAGTGTAGTCATTAGCAAGATTGTTATTCTAGCTACCAAGTGTGGCTGTTCCTCTACCTGTAGTAGCTAATTAAATGCTTGCCCACAGGCAACTCTGTGGGTCTAACAGATCTGTGTAATATTCTATTCTCCAGTCCAATGTGTACCCATTGCAACTGCTTCCTCTGCAGGTCTGGGTCTGTCATATTCATGTCTGATGTGTGTAGTCTCAATGTACTGACCTAAGATAGAGTGGAAGAAAATGTTACAGGGACTGATGTACAGTGATATTTTGTTTATGATCTAACAAATAAAGCTTACCTGATGATCAGAGTGCAAAATTAGCCACACTAGTCAGTCATACAAACCAGGCAGTGGTGGCACATACCTTTAATACCACCAGCCACACTAATAATTCATAGAGGCCAGGCAGTGGTGGTGCATGCCCTTATTGCCAGCACTAGAGAGGAATATAAGATGGGATGAAACATGAGCCTGCTCTTTTTCAGTCTGAAGATGTCTAGAGGTAAGAGCTCTCTAGTGACTTGGCTGTTTTGCTTCTCTGATCTCTCAGCTTGAACCCCAATATCTGTCTCTGAATTTTTAGTAGTTCTTCTACAGTGATGGGAGTGCACATGACAGGTTTTCTCAACAAAGACAGATCCAGATGTCAGGTGAGCATTATGGCTCAGTCATCTTTCCTCACAAAGAACTTCACCATCACTGTTATGATGCCCAAAGAGTCATTTTCACAAACATGTAACATTTTCTACTAAGCCTGCATTTATCCATAACACATGCTAGGAATGTCAGTATCCTAACCAGCTTGTGTCACTACAGTGAAACCCAGGATGTGGGCTTCCTGTAGTGCCAGGAAGACCCTTATGATTTATGGGATTCAAATGCAAAGTCGGGTGGCCTCATTTGCTTGGTCTTCCGGCAAAGGTTGCATGTTGCATGTACTGTAACACAAAGAGAAGGGGGTGGCGACCAGGGTTCCACAATTCCATTTTGAGGGCATATCACAATGTTTGCGGGACTTCCCTACAGCACCTGCTAATACCATCCCTGGGGCCCTGGGACCCTGGGACCCTGACCTGCTACTGACTAAAACAGAATGTGATATGTGTATGTGTCATGGACAGGGAAGGAAACAGCCCAAGGAAGTTAGTAAATTAAATTTTAGTGTTAGGGAGGATTACTCAGTTGGTAAAATGCTTGTCTTGCAAACATGAGAACCTGAGTGTGACTTGCCACCCCCAGAAGCAACACACACACACACACACACACACACACACACACACACACACACACACACACACACACCAGGTGGCTGCATGCTAGTATTCATTGATCTAGAGAGGGAAAAATAGGATTCCTAGGGCTCACTGTCTCTCCAGCCTTGTTTAATTGGTGGTTTTGGGTGAGTGAGAGAGGCTATCTCAAAGAATGACACTATCACCAAACAGGAAATACAAATTTGTCCTGTAGCCTTCACAAACACACAGACAAACATGGATATACTTACTAAGTATATATGTATCTGTATAGAGATCATTAAGTGTAATTTTAATGTAGTTTCTCACCCTGCATTGCCATCTGATGGCGGAAGTAAAGTACTACATGTTTATGCTTATCTGTGGTAGCCTCATAAAGGTAACTTGAAGAGTTTTTAATATAAAATGGGAAACAATTAATAATTTCCTAGAGCACCAAGTGTGGATGAAATCTACTAATCTACTAATGTACCCTGAAGGAAAAAGTGACCCTTACACTGAATCAGTGAACACACACCTCATTTCAGATGTTGGAAATGGCTTGACTCTCAGGTTTACCTTACTAATTACCACGTGTGTATTGTGGAATTGCCAGGTAAACTGTAAGGCAGCTAATTACAGACCATCAATGGCTTCCTAAGGGGTTCTCAAATGTCCTGATAAGCAGCAAACATGTTTAGGATAAATGGGTCCCACACAAAATATGGAATAATACCTTTGTACTAAAAATATTTGTCCCTTATCTGAAATTGAGACATTCCTACAGGATTTGTTTTCCTTTCTCCCAAGTGTAGGAGCTTAGGTTAGAGAGGTCCAGTAATTTACTTAAGACTAGAGCATTTTTAAAGACAGTGCTGGGGACTGAAACCATCTCTTGCTTAGAATGATTCAGTGTGTAGGGTCTCACCTACTTTGTTTCAGAATGATACAGTGTGTAGGGTCTCACCTGCCTTGTTGTCTCAGGAGTTGGGACACTATGTAGTAAGAGAGAATGTTATAGTGGCACATAGTGCTCAGAGACTTGAGGATGGTGCCTTAGGACTCTTGGGTGGGGGTTACTCCTGTGCTCATGTGCAAAGACAGTGTCAATGTGGCATCCTGCAGTCCAAGAAGGGACAGCACTTCTGACAGAGGTGGGCAGACAGTAGGCTGGGCTCTGGGTATAAGTGCTGGGTTTGAGCAGGAATCATCAGCTTCTAGAATTTTCATCTTAGGACTTTGTGCCATCAAACTTTTTCTGACAATTACCCTACTTCCCACACAGGAGAATCTGAAATCTATTTCTGAAGCAGTGTCTTATCCTCATGACCACAATAGCAGCCAGTCTGGGGACACCCAACTAACGTAGAACAGATGGAGTTCAGACTCCAGGTATTTAAAAACTGAGATCTAAGATGTTAGACACAGGTATAAAAGAAAGTCTGGGATATGGAATAATCTTGCCAGAAGGCTGGTGGGAAGGAGAGGGGAGTAGAAAAAACAGAATACAAGGAGAAAGGAGAGAGGAGCAGAAGTCTAAGGAAGGGGTGTGTGAGAGAGCATGAAGGATTCACAAAGAAATGCAGAGATTCCATGATCCCAGAGAAATGTTAATCCCTGGGCTCCCATCTCTATGTTCTAGACCCTGATGTCTGTCACTGAATCTAGGTTAGGGAGCTTCTGAAACTTCTAGATGGCCTGTAACCCCATAGCCCCAAAGCCCCATTGCCTGCATGTCTCCACAGCCCCATATGCTGTCAGGGGTTTCTCTCCTGACCAGTCCTGCAGCAATTTAGTCCCAAAGAAACACACAGAGGTTTACATTAATCATAAACTAGTTGGCCTAGTAGCTTAGGCTTCTTATTATCTCTTATAACTTATATTTGCCCACATTTTTTGTCTGTATTAGCCATGTGGCTTGGTACCCTTTTCAGTGGGGCATTCTTATCTTGTTTCCTCTGCATCTGGGTGATGGCTGCAGACTGAATTCTTCCTTTTCCCACAATTCTCCTGTCCTCATTGCCTATATTTCCTGCCTGGTTATTGGCAAATCAGCACTTTATTAAATAAATAAAAGAAACAAATTATTACAGGGTAAACCCATTGTCTCATAGCACCATCCTCCCCAATTCTCTTTTCTTTTTTTCTCATTTTTTTATTTAAAATTTCCATCTCCTCCCCTCCTCCTCCCCCTTCCCTCCCCTCCCTTCCACCCATACCCCCACTCCGCCCCTCTCCAAGCCAAAGAGCCATCAGGGTTCCCTTCACTATGTTAAGTCCAAGGTGCTCCCAGCTCCCCCTAAGTCCAGAAAGGTGAGCAACCCAACTGACAAGGCTCACAGTGAGCCCATCCATGCTGTAGAGTTCATGCTCATTGCCATTGTTCTTGGTTTCTCAGTCCTCCTCCACCGTCAGCCACATTCAGAGAGTCCGGTTTGGTCCCCTGTTCCATCAGTCCCATTCCAACTGGACTTGGTGGTCTCCCGTTAGATCTGCTCCACCGTCTCAATGGGTAAACGCACTCCTCACGGTCCTGACTTCCTTGTTCATGATCTCCCTCCTTTTGCTCCTCATCAGGACCTTGGGAGCTCAGTCCGGTGCTCCTATGTGGGGCTCTGTCATTTTCTCCATCCAATGCCAGGTGAAGGTTCTATGGTAATATGCAAGATATTCATGAGTATGACAATAGGATCTGGACATTTCTGGCACCCTCTTCTCAGCTGCCCAAGGAACTAGCTGGGGGCATCTTCCTGGACACCTGGGAACCCCTCTAGAGTCAAGTCTCTGCCAACCATAGAATGGCTCCCTTAATTAAGATATATAATTTCTTGTACCCATATCCACCCTTCCTATATCCCAACCATCCTATTCCCCCAAGCTCTTCCCATCCTCCACTTCACACTTTTCTCTCCCCATCCCCCCATCCCCCCATCCCACCCCACCCCCAAGTTCCCATTTTTTGTCCGGCAATCTTGTATACTTCCAATATCCAGGAGGATAAATATATGTTTTTCTTTGGATTCACCTTCTTATATAGCTTCTCTAGGATTTTTTATGAATTATAGGCTCGATGTCCTTTATTTATGGCTAGAAACCACTTATGAGTGAGTACATCCCATGTTCATCTTTTTGGACCTGGGTTACCTCACTGAGGATGGTGTTTTCTATGTCCATCCATTTGCATGCAAAATTCAAGATGTCATTGTTTTTTACTGCTGAGTAGTACTCTAATATGTATATATTCCACACTTTCTTCATCCATTCTTCCACTGAAGGGCATCTAGGTTGCTTCCAGGATCTGGCTATTACAAATAATGCTGCTATAAACATAGTTGAACAAATGCTTTTGTAATATGATTGGGCATCTCTTGGGTAAATTCCCAACAGTGAGATTGCTGGGTCCTGGGGTAGGTTGATTCCAAATTTCCTGAGAAACTTCCACACTCATTCAAAAGCGGTTGCACAAGTTTGCATTCCCACCAGCAATGGATGAGTGTACCCCTTACTCCACATCCTCTCCAGCAAAGGCTATCATTGGTGTTTTTGATTTTAGCCAATCTGACAGGTGTAAGATGGTATCTCAATGTTGTTTTGATTTGCATTTCCCTGATTGCTAAGGAGGTTGAGCATGCCCTTAAGTGTCTTTTGGCCATTCGAACTTCTTCTGTTGAGGATTCTCTGTTCAGTTCAGTGCCCCATTTTTTAATTGGGTTCATTAGCATTTTAAAGTCTAGTCTCTTGAGTTCCTTATATATTTTGGAGATCAGCCTTTGTGTCTTAGTGACAGTGTCCTTTGCTTTACAGAAGCTGCTCAGCTTCAGGAGGTCCCATTTATTCAATGTTGCCCTTAATGTCTGTGCTGCTGGGGCTATACGTAGGAAGCTGTCTCCTGTGCCCAAATGTTGTAGAGTACTTCCCACTTTCTCCTCTAACAGGTTCAGTGTGTTCAGATTGATATTGAGGTCTTTAATCCATTTGGACTTGAGTTTTGTGCATGGTGATAGGTATGGATCTACTTTCTTTTTTTTTTTTTTTTGGTTTTTTCGAGACAGGGTTTCTCTGTGGCTTTGGAGCCTGTCCTGGAACTAGCTCTTGTAGACCAGGCTGGCCTCGAACTCACAGAGATCCACCTGCCTCTGCCTCCCGAGTGCTGGGATTAAAGGCGTGCGCCACCACCGCCCGGCATGGATCTACTTTCATTCTTCTACAGGTTGACATCCAGTTATGCCAGCACCATTTGCTGAAGATGCTTTCTTTCTTCCATTGTGTGCTTTTAGCTCCTTTATCAAAAATCAGGTGTTCATAGGTTTGTGGGTTAAGATCCAGGTCTTCTTTTCGATTCCATTGGTCGACTTCTCTATTTTTATGCCAATACCAAGCTGTTTTCAATACTGTAGCTCTGTAATAGAGTTTGAAGTCAGGGATGGTAATGCCTCCAGAAGTTCCTTTATGTATAAGATTGTTTTGGCTATCCTGGGTTTTTTGTTCTTCCATATAAAGTTGATTATTGTCCTCTCAAGATCTGTGAAGAATTTTGATGGGATCTTTAAGGGATTGCATTAAATCTATAGATTGCCTTTGGTAGTATTGCCGTTTTTACTATGTTGATCCTCCCAATCCAAGAGCAAGGGAGATCCTTCCATTTTCTGGTATCCTCTTCAATTTCTTTCTTCAAAGACTTAAAGTTCTTGTCAAATAGGTCTTTCACTTCCTTGGTTAGAGTTACTCCAAGATATTTTATGCTATTTGTGGCTATCGTGAAAGGTGATACTTCTCTGATTTCTTTCTCTGCTTCCTTATCCTTTGTATATAGGAGGGCGACTGGTTTTTTGGAGTTGATCTTGTATCCCGCCACAATACTAAAGGAGTTTATTAGCTGTAGGAGTTCTTTGGTGGAGTTTTTTGGGTCGCTTATGTACACTATCATATCATCTGCAAATAACGAAAGTTTAACTTCTTCCTTTCCAATTCGAATCCCCTTGATCCCCTTGTGTTGTCTTATTGCTATTGCTAGAACTTCAAGCACTATATTGAAGAGATAAGGAGAGAGTGGACAGCCTTGTCGTGTTCCTGAATTTAGTGGGATGGCCTTGAGTTTCTCTCCATTTAATTTGATGTTAGCTGTCAGCTTGCTGCAAATAGCCTTTATTATATTTAGGAATGACCCCTTTATCCCTAATCTCTCCAATACCTTTATCATAAAGGGGTGTTGAATTTTGTCAAATGCCTTTTCAGCATCTAATGAGATGATCATATGGTTTTTATCCTTCAGTTTATTTATATGATGGATTACATTGATAGATTTTCGTATGTTGAACCAGCCCTGCATCTCTGGGATGAAGGCTACTTGATCATAGTGGATAATTTTTCTAATGTGTTCTTGGATTCTGTTTGCCAGTATTTTATTGAGAATTTTTGCATCGATGTTCATGAGTGAGATTGGCCTGTAATTCTCTTTCTTGGTTGAGTCTTTGTATGGTCTAGGTATCAGGGTAATTATAGCTTCATAAAAGGAATTTGGCAATGACTCTTCTGTTTCTATATTATGAAATACATAAGGAGTATAGGTATTAGGTCTTCTTGGAAGTTCTGGTAGAATTCTGCATTGAAACCATGTGGTCCTGGGCTTTTTATGGTAGGGAGGTTTTTGATAACAGTTTCTAATTCTTCGCGACTAACAGGACTATTTAGATTGTTCACCTGGTCCTGGTTTAACTTAGGTATATTGTACTTATCTAAAAAAAGTGTCCATTTCTTTTACATTTTCCAATTTTGTGGCATACAGGCTTTTGTAGTAAGATCTAATGATTCTCTGAATTTCCTCTGTGTCTGTGGTTATGTCCCCTTTTTCATTTCTGATCTTATTAATTTGTGTGTTCTCTCTCTGTCGTTTGATTAGTTTGGCTAGGGGTTTGTCAATCTTGTTGATTTTCTCCAAGAACCAGCTTTTTGTTTCATTGATTCTTTGGATTGTTTTCTGTGTTTCTATTTTGTTGATTTCTGCCCTCAGTTTGATAATTTCCAGTCTTCTACTCCTCCTAGGTGAGTCTGCTTCTTTCTTTTCTAGAGCTTTCAAGTGTGCTGTTAAGTCTCCAATGTGTGCTTTCTCTGTTTTTGTAAAGTGGGCAATTAGTGCTATAAATTTTCCTCTTAGCACTGCTTTCATAGTGTCCCATAAGTTTGAGTATGTTGTGTCTTTATTTTCATTAAATTCAAGGAAGACTTTAATTTCTTTCTTTATTCTTCCTTGACCCAGGTGTGGTTCAGTAGTTGACTGTTCAGTTTCCATGAGTTTGTAGTCTTTCTGGGGGTAGCATTGTTGTTGAATTCTAATTTTAATCCATGGTGATCCGATAAGATGCAGGTGGTTACTAGAATGTTTTTGTTTTTTTTTTTTTTTTTTTTTTTTTTTTTTTTTTTTTGGTTTTTCGAGACAGGGTTTCTCTGTGGCTTTGGAGCCTGTCCTGGAACTAGCTCTTGTAGACCAGGCTGGTCTCGAACTCACAGAGATCCACCTGCCTCTGCCTCCCGAGTGCTGGGATTAAAGGCGTGCGCCACCACCGCCCGGCTTTAGAATGTTTTTGTAACTGTGGAAGTTTAGCCATTCTTCAGTTGAGTGTCATCTAGGTTGTTCCCACGTTCTGACTATGACAAATTATGCTGCTATGAACCTAGTTGAACAAATGCCCTTGTAGTATGATTGAGAATTTTTTGAGTATATGCCCAAGGGTAATATTGTTAAGTTCTGAGGTAGATTGATTCCCAATTTTCTGAGAAACAACCATACAGATTTCCAGAGTGGTTGTACAAGGTTCCTTTCCTACCAGCAAAGGAGGAGTGTTCATTTCCCTCACTCTATATCCTCTCCAGCATAAGCTATCATGTTTTTAATCTTAGCCATTCTGAAAGGTGTAAGATGCTATTTCAGAGTTGTTTTGATTTGGATTTCCCTGATGGTTAAGGATGTTGTACATTTCTTTATGTGTCTTTTGGCCATTTGGGATTCTTCTGTTGAGAATTCTCTGTCTAGCTCTGTACCACATTTTTAGTTGGGTTATTTGAAAATTTGATATCTAATTTCTTGAGTTCTTTATATATTTTGGAGATCAGTCCTCTATCTCATGTGGGGTTGGTGAAGATCTTTTACCATTCAGTAGGCTACCTTTTTGTCTTATTGACTGTGTCCTTAACATTATGGAAGCTTCTCAATTTCAGGAGGTCCTATTTATTTATTATTGCTCTCAGTGTCTGTGTTACTGGGGTTATAATTACGAAGTGTTTTTTTTGTGCCCATGCAGTGAAGGCTACTTCCCATTTTCATTTCTACCAGGTTCAGTGTGGTCAGATTTATATTGAGGTCTTTGATCCATTTGGACTTGAGTTTTGTGCTTGGTGATAGATATGGATCTATTTTCATTCTTTTACATGTTGACACCAAGTTATGGCAGCACCATTTGTTGAAGATGCTTTCCATTTTCTATTGTATAGTTTTAGCTTTTTTGTCAGAAATCAGATATTCATAGGTGTGTGGATTAATATCTGGGTTTTGATTAGATTCCATTGGTCAACCTCTCTGCTTTTATGCCAATACCAAGATGTTTTCACTACTCTAGCTCTATAATAGAGTTCGATATCAGGGATGGTGATGCCTCCAGAAGTTCCTTTATTATACAGAATTGTTTTGGCTATCCTGGTTTTTTGTTTGTTTGTTTTCCTATGTGAAGTTCAGTATTGTTATTTCAAGGTCTGTGAAGAATTGTGTTGGGATTTTGATGAGGATTTTCTTGAATCTATAGATTGCTTTTAGTAGGATTGCTATTTTTATTATGCTGATCCTACCTCTCCAAGAGCATGGGAGGACTTTCCATTTTCTGGTATCTTCTTAAATTTCTTTCTTCAAAACCTTGTAGTACTTGTCAAACATGTTTTTCAGTTTTTTGGTTAGAGTTACCCCAAGATATTTTATGTTATTTGTGGCTATTGTTAAGCATGATATTTCTCTGATTTCTTTTTCTCTCAGCTTCTTTAGCATTTTATATAGGAGGGCTACTGATTTTTTGAATGGATCTTATATTCTGCCACATTACTGAAGTTATTTATCAGTAGTAGAAGTTCCCTAGTAGAGTTTTTGGGGTCATTATATATACTATCACATCATCTGCAAATAACAAAAGATTGACTTCTTCCTTTCCAATTTGAATCCCCTTGATCGCCTTTTGTATTTTGTCTTAATACTCTAACCAGTACTTCAAGACCTATGTTGAATAGTCCAAGAATGATGGAGAGAATGGATAGCCTTGTCTTGTTCCTGATTTTTGTGAGATTGCTTTGGGTTTTTATTTAATTTGATGTTGACTGTCGGCTTGTGGTATATTGCTTTTATTATATTTAGATATATTTCTTGTATCCCTGATTTCTCCAAGACCTTTATCATGAAGGGGTGTTGGATACTGTTGAATGCTTTATCAGCATCTAATAAGATGGTCATTTGGTTTTTTCTTCCAGTTTATTTATATGGTGGATTACATTGATAGATTTTTATATGTTGAACCATCCCTGCATCTCTGGGGTGAAGCCAACTTGATCATGGTGGATGATTTTTTTTTTTTGGTTTTTCGAGACAGGGTTTCTCTGTGGCTTTAGAGCCTGTCCTGGAACTAGCTCTTGTAGACCAGGCTGGTCTCGAACTCACAGAGATCCGCCTGCCTCTGCCTCCCGAGTGCTGGGATTAAAGGTGTGCGGGTGGATGATTTTTTAAATGTGTTCTTGGATTTAGTTTGACAGTATTTTATTGAATATATTTGCATCTATGTTCATGAGTGAGATTAGTCTGTAATTCTCATTCTTGGTTGAGTCTTTGTGTGTGTTTGGTATCAGGGTACTGTAGCCTCATAAAAAGAGTTTGGTAATGTTACTTCTGTGGAACACTTTGAGGACTATAGATTTAGCTCTTCTTTGGAGTTCTTCTAGAGTTCTATACTGAAACCATCCAACCTTGAGTTTTTTTTTTGTTCAGAGGATTTTGATGACAGCTTTTATTTCCTTGTAGGTTACAGATATATTTTAATTCTCACCTGGTTTTGATTTAATTTTGGTATGTGGTACTGATTCAGAAAATGTTCCATTTCTTTTACATTTTTCAAATTTGTTGAATAGGTTTTTGTAATATGACCTAATGATTGTCTGGATTTCCTCAGTGTCTCTGTTATGACACTTTTCATATCTGATTATTTTAATTTGAATGTTCTCATTCTACCTTTTGATTAGTTTGTCTGTCTTGTTGATATTCTCAAAAAACCAGATCTTTGTTTCATTTATTCTTTGTATTCTTTCCTTTGTTTCTATTTTGTTGATTTCAGCCCTCAATTTTATTATTCCCTGATGTCTACTGCTCCTGCATGAGTCTGCTTTTATCTGTTCTAGTGCTTTCAGGTGTGGTATTAAGTCACTAGTGTGAGATTTCTCTACTTTCTTGATGTGGGCACTTAGTGATATGAACTTTCCTCTTAGCACTGTTTTCATAATGCCCCATAGGTTTTGGTATGATGTGCCTTCATTTTTGTTCAATTCTAGGAAATCTTTAATTACTTTATTTCTTCCTTGACCCTACAGTGGTTCAATAAAGCACTGTTTAATTTCCATGTGTTTGTGGGCTTTCTGTAATTAGTGTTGCTATTGAATTCTAATTTCAAACCATGTTGATCTGATAAGATACAGGGGATTACTCCAATTTTTGCATCTGTGGATGTTTGCTTTGTTACCGAGTATATGGTCAATTTTAGAAAAGGTTCCATGAGGTGCTCAGAAGAAGGTATATGCTTTTGTGTTTGGGTGGAATGTTCTGTAGATGTTGGTTAATTCCATTTGAGTGATAATATCTCTTAGTTCTCTTATTTCTCTGTTAGGTTTCTGTCTAGTTGACCTGTCCATTGGGGAAAGTGGGATGTTGATGTTTCCTACTATTAGTGTGTGGGGTTTGATGTGTGATTTAAGCTTTAGTATGTTTCCTTTACATATGTGGCTGCTCTTGTATTTGGGGCATATATGTTCAGGATTGAGGCTTCATCTTGATGGATTGTTCTTGTTATGAGTATAAAGTATCCTTCTCCATTTCTTTTGATTTTAGTTTGAAGTTTATTTTGTTAGATATTAGAATAGCTATGCCAGCCTGTTTCTTAGGTCCATTTGATTGGAAAAATCTTTTCCCAACCCTTTATTCTTGGGAATATCTGTCTTTGAAGTTGAGGTGTGTTTCTTGTATACACCAGAAATCTGGATCCTGCTTTGCTATTTTGCTATCCATTCTCTTAGCCTGTATCTTTTTATAGGTGAATTGTGTCCATTGGAATTAAGAGATATTAATAACCAATGAATTTTCATTTCTGTTATTTTTTCAGTGGTAGTGTGTGTGTTTCCCTTCCTTGGCATTTGTGGGTGTGAGGTTATCTGTTGTCTGTATTTCTGTGGGTGCAGTTAGCTTCCGTGGGTTGAGGTTTTCTTTCTAGTACATTCTGTAGGGCTGGGTTTGTGGATCCACATTGTTTAGATCTGTTTTTGTCCTGGAATATCTTCTTTTCTCCATTGACGGTGAAAGAAAGCTTTGCTGGATATAGTAGTCTGGGCTTGCATCCATGGTCTCTTAAGTGTCTGCAGCAATCTATCCAAGACTTTCTGGCTTTCATGGTTTCCATATAGAAGCCAGGTGTAATTCTGATAGGCTTACCTTTATATGTTACTTGTCCTTTTTCCTTTGCAGCTTTTAATATTCTTTCTTTATTCTGTATGTTTTGAGTTTTTTTTTTTTTTTGTTTTTCGAGACAGGGTTTCTCTGCAGCTTTAGAGCCTGTCCTGGAGCTAGCTCTTGTAGACCAGGCTGGTCTTGAACTCACAGAGATCCGCCTGCCTCTGCCTCCTGAGTGATGGGATTAAAGGCGTGTGCCACCACAGCCCGGCATGTTTTGAGTTTTGATTATTATACGGTGAGGGCATTATCTTTTTGATCCAGTCTATTTGGTGTTCTGTAAGTTTCTTGTACCTTCATAGGAATATCCTTCTTTAGGTTGGGAAAGTTTTCTTCTACAATTTTGTTGAATATATTTTCTTGGCCTTTGAGCTGTAATTCTTCTTCTACCCCTATTATTCTTAGGTTTGGTCTTTCATGGTGTCCCAGATTTCCTGGATGTTTTGTGTTGAGAATTTATCAGATTTGCTGTTTTCTTTGATCAATGTGTCTATTTCCTCTATAGTATCTTCAGCACCTGAGATTCTTTCTTCTGTCTTTTGTATTCTGTTGGTTATACTTGTCTCTGTAGTTCCTGTTTGTTTACCCAGATTTTCCATATCCAGCTATCCCTCAGTTTGTTTTTCTTTATTATCTCCATTTTGGTCTTCAAGTCTTGAACCTTTTCCTTTACATGTTTGATTGCTTTTTCTTGGTTTTCTTGGGTATCTTTGAGGGATTTATTAATTTCTTCTTTTTGTTTGTCTTCTTATTCATTTCATTAAGGGAGTATTTTTTACTTCCTGTTTAAGGGTCGCCATCATTTTCATAATGCTATGTTTAAAGTCAATTTCTTCTATTTCTTCTGGGTTAGGGTGTTCAAGTCTTCCTGTTACATGTTCACTGGATTCTGGTGTTATCATATTGCTTTTCAAGTTGCTAGAGAAATTCTTGCATTGGCACCTGCCCATCTCTTCCTTCAAATGTGGCAAGGAGAGTCTTGGTGTCTTGTTCCAATCTTTGCTGTGCCTGACTATATACCTGGGGCTTTTTCTTGGTCTTCTCTCTCTTAGGTCCCCTCAGTACTGGAGCTGGCTTTCAGATTTCCTCCACCCTGAAGCAGGCTATGCTGGTGCATCTAAGGAACCTGCAGATGAACAGGAGTGCTTGGGGGCAAGATGGGATGGGGTAAATAATGAAAGCAAGTAGTCAGGGAGACACCCCATTGGATGGCCAGAAGAGTTTAGGGAATTGGAGGGGGCCTGTACTCCATTCCCTGTCTGTCTGGGCAGCTACTCACTCACCACTCTGGATGGATCTCCCAGTATGGGAGCAGGGCCTCTTGCTGGGCTCCAAGGACTCAACACTCCAGATGGATCTCCTTAGTAAAGGAGCAGGGCCTCTTGCTGGGCTCCAAGAACTCAATATTCAAGATCTTGTCATTTTCTACTTAACATGTATATTAGATCCATGTATGTCTCAAGGTCCTCATTGCTGTCTAGGTTCTCTGGGATTGTGAATTGTAGGTTGGTTTTCTTTGTGTTATATCTAAAAGCCACTTGTGCGTGAGTATATATGATATTTGTCATTCTGAGTCTGGGTGACCTCACTCAATATGATGTTTTCTAGATCTATCCATTTGCCTTCAAATTTCAAGATGTCATTGTCTTTACTGTTGTGTAGTACTCCATTGTGTAAATGTACCAATTTTCCTTATCCATTCTTTGGCCAAGAGGAATTTAGGTTGTTTCCAGGTTTGGGCTATGACAATTAATGTTGCTATGAACATAGTTGAACACATCCTTGTGGTATGACTGAGCACCCTTTGGGTTTATACCCAAAAGTGGTATTGCTGGGTTTTGAGGGGGTAGGCTGTTTACTAATTTTCTGAGAAACCACCATACTGATATCTAAAGGGGCTGTACCAGTTTGCACTCCCACCAGCAATGCAGGAGTGTTCCCTTTACACCAGATTTTCTCCAGCTTAAGTTGCCATCAGTGTTTTGATCTTGGCCATTCTTACAGGTGTAAGATAGAATCTTAGAGGGTTTTTTTGGTTTGCATTTCTCTGATGGC
Source organism: Arvicola amphibius (assembly GCF_903992535.2). Classification (NCBI taxonomy): domain Eukaryota; kingdom Metazoa; phylum Chordata; class Mammalia; order Rodentia; family Cricetidae; genus Arvicola; species Arvicola amphibius. The sequence goes on along the minus strand of NC_052056.1, from coordinate 1,994,672 downwards.
TAAGGATGTTGAACATTTCCTCATCTGTCTTTTAGCCATTTTGGATTCCTCTGTTGAGAGTTCCCTGTTTATGTCTGTACCCCATTTTTTCATTGGATTATTTGTTCTTTTGAACTCTTTGAATATTTTAGAGATCAGTTCTCTGTTTGATGTGAGGTTGGTGAAAATCTTTTTCCCATTCTGTAGGCTTCTGTTTTGTCTTGTTGACCATCAACCACACAATTTTTACTCTATCTATATGGGAGGATGGATTTAATAGTGTTCCCACTTTCTTCTCTCCTGAGACTAATTCTTGGGTAATTAAATTTGAGCACCAGGGTCAGCTGGTTTGCTCACAACTAAGATTTCTGTTTTTACTGCTTTAGCTTAGCACACCCTTCCTGTCTGTGACATTTGTTTTTAAAATATCCTACCAGGTGCCATGTGTTTAGAAAAAGCCTGTCACTTAGTGCTGTGACACTGAACATTGGCCTCTGCTCATATGGGCTCACTTAGCATCTTAGAGACTTGCTGCTCCTCATGGGCTGAGCTACAGGGGTCTGAATTCTACTCACATTAAGTTACAGCTTCATTAATTGGCTTCATCAGCCAGAAATCTGTTATGTCTCCATTGTTTGCTCACACTGCCTGTAAGGAAATGTTTGCTAAGCAATTTAGTGGTTGGCCAAGATCCAAGGGAGAATGCTTAAGGGATTAGAGCTCGCAGTAAATTATAGCAAAGTATAATGGTGTACTCAAATGCCAATGACTTCTGCCTATAAACACCTTAGACAAACAAGTTGCCATCTGATGTACCTAGAAATCAGAAAATGTGTTCCCTCATGCATCACATTTCAATCCAGGCTGATGTAGCTCCTCTGAGTCATGTGAATGAGAGCTTTGCAGGTACTTCAAGAATATTTACAAAAACATCAATTATATTTTATATGGGTTATATTCATTTAGTCTTTAAGACTATTATCTTTGTACACAATTCCAACCCAGAATCAATATAAACCAGAGAATATGCCCTTATGTGGTTTGTTTTCTGAAACATAAATATCCACCCACACAGGATAAGGACCTGAATGAGTCACAGAAATTTGTATTTAAAACAGCTTAAACCAGAAAAGATTTTAATGTCTACACTATGGAAAACAAATTAACACTTTTGGATACCTTCATACCATGCAGCACTACTTAACAGCAGATAAAGAATGAAATACATTATACACAGACACAGAATGAACTCTCAAAACATTATTCTAAGCACAGGCACAAAAGCACTTGCCAAATATGACCCTGTCCCATACCCAGGGCACTTCACCCTGGGTGCCAAGGTGAAAACACAGGCCCACCCAGCACCTTGTGGTCCCAGGAAGTCAGCCACTATTTTGGGTGCAAAAGCAAGGGCCGATCCAAAGGAACAGGGAGATGGAAGAGATTAGATGCATGATGTGAAAAACACAAAAAATAATTAAAAATTAAAAAAACCTCATTACCTGGTTCAAGACCTCCAGCTCTTTAATTCCTCAGTGGACCCTCTTCATCCTGTAGTGCCTAACCTGTACACACTTCTTTCTGCTATTCCTCCAGGAACCTCCCACTTCTCAGTTCTAGACCATAAGAATGCTTTTTTCTTTATTCCTCTCAGCTCTCAATCTCAAAACATCTTTGCCTTCACCTGGACTGAACCTGACACTCATCTGTCCACACAGCTCACGTGGACTGTCCTTCCCCAGCATTTTCAGGACAGCCCACACCTGTTTGGTCAGGCTTTATCTTCTGATATTCTCTCACTAGCTCTCCCTAAGTCTAAACTCATACAATGTGTGGATGATATTTTACTTTGCTGTACATCATTGGAGATCAGCAAAATTGATGCCTCTGCTCTTTTACATTTCCTGTCCAAAAGGGGCTATAGAATCTCATCTTCTAAGGACCAACTGTCTAACTCTCAGGTCATTTACATGGGATTAACTCTTACCCCAACCCAAAAAGCTATTACCCTAGACAGAAAAAAGCTAATTCAGTCCTTTGCAGTTCCTTCCACAAAAGAAGAGGTTTTTTTTTTTTTTTTTTTTTTTTTTTTTTTTTTTTTTTTTTTTTTTTTTTTTTTTTTGCATTCCTAGGAATAGCTGGCTTTCTGCATTCCTGGATCCCCTCTTTTTCTCTCCTTGCCTGCTTCTTATATGAGGCAGCTCTTGGATCTCTGCATGAGCCCCTTCTCCATCCCATTACTAAATCCTTTCAAAGACTCAAACAAACCCTTATCCAGGCCCAGTTCTCATCTCCCAGATTTAACTCATTCTTTCTCCCTCTATGTAACAGAGAAGGAGGGATATGCCACTGGACTCCTAGGACATCAGCTGGGACCTTCCTTTGCACCTGTAGTGTACCTATCAAAGAAGATGGACCTTGCATAGGTGCTTTAGCAGCCACTGAGCTTCTTATTTGTGAGTCAAAGAAATTAACCTTTAGGTCATCCACCACTGTCTTCTCCCACCACAATCTGTCCCATCTCTTAACTTATAAAGGCTTAAAAACCTTACCCCCTTCCTGAGTTCTTTCCCTCCAGATGGCACTAGTAAAAGATGCCACACTCATTTTCCAATGCTACCCACCCCTTAATATCTCAAATCTTCTACCTCAACCTAACATTAATTATTTGCCATCTTACTCCTGCATAGAGGCCTTAGAGGATCCACTGTCCCACTCCTCACATATACAGGAGGGCAAACTGTCCTAGGTCACTTATACCTGGTACACAGATGGCAGCTCCTTTTTATATGAAGGGACCCATAAGAGCAGGCTATGCCATAGTGTCAGATGCTGGGGTAGTGGAGTCACAGGCTCTCCCTGCCCAAACCACTAATCATCTGGCTGAGTTAATATCCCTTACCCATTCCTTCCAGTTAGCAAAGGGACAATCTTTAAATGTTGCACAGACTACAGATATGCCTTTCATATTCTCCTGTCCCACACAGCTATCTTGATGGAGCACGGGCTTCTTATGACAAAAGGAGGAACCACAACTAACTCAGGTTACATTATGGACCTGTTAAAAGCCTCTCATATCCCCAAAGCTATAGGAATTATTCACTGTCAGTCACATCAGACCATCAGTTCTATTATTTCCAAGGGAAATAACCAGGCTGACCAAGCAGCTAGAACAGCAGCATTCCAGAGCCCAAACCTACCTCAATCACCTCAGGGGGTTCATACAGTACAGCCCACATTCTTGCAGACACCCCCTGACACCAAGAAAACTCTGGTCTACCCACATCAGCTCTTTCATCTTAATAGCAAAGCTCTATTTAATTTTGTTAAGGCTCACCTTCAACTCACCCCTGAGGACATAGAGTTCCTAAAAGCTATCACTGCCTCTTGCAAAATCTGGCAAAAGTCAGATCCCAAGACCAAATATTGTAGCTTCCCTTTTCCCACCCACCAGGCCAGGGTTTCCCTTCCAGGAACTGTCTGGCAGCTGGATTTTACTCATATGGCCACAGTCAGAAAAGTTAAGTATTTCCTGGTTTTGGTGGACAGAGTTTCTGGGTGAATTGAAGCGTTTCTCACCACTAATAAGAGGGCCCAGACAGTTTCCAATGTTCTCTGAGAAATCATCTCCCAGTTTGTAATCCCAACCTCTCTTTAGTTGGATAATGGCTCAGAGTTCACTCCCCAGACTTCTCAAAGTTTGTCTAAGGCTCTTAACATTACCTGGCATTTTCATATCCCATATCACCCTCAGTCTTCATGGAAGGTAGAGAAACCTAACTGTTCCTTAAAAAATGTTCTTGTTAAAATGTCACAGGAGCTTCACCTCGACTGGGTAAAACTTTTGCCTCTGGCCCTTCTAAGGCTTAGGGATCTCCCCAAAAGCCCCCTTTCCATCTCGCCCTTTGAACTCATGTATGTGCAGCCAGTTTTAACCCCTGTCCTCTCCCCTTCCTGATCATCTGCTTACTCTGTTGTTATCCCATCTATGCTCCCTATTATAGGATTTTACCAACTACTCATTATCTCAACCATGTGCTAATTCATGCCCACTGTTGATTAAAATAGGGGATCAGGTACTCTTCTCTTCCCCAGACCAACACCCCTCACCCTTTCCCCCTAAATTGCAGGGTCCAATTAAAGTAATTCTTGCAACTCCCACAGATGCCAAGCTAGGGGGACATCCTCATTGGATTCACCTCTCCCACCTTAAATCTTTTACTCTTCCAGCTCAAGATACTCCCTCATGTATGGTAACTCAAAGAGGGCACAAAAATCACCCACTCTTTCTCCAGTTCCAGAAAGATAAAAGTCTCATCTCTACTTGACTCTTCTGTGCCAAAACTCCATATATTCTCCCTCATCCTCTTTCTCCAATCTGCTTTACCAAATTCTCTATATCTCCAATGTTATGCTTAAATTTCCAGTTAACCACTCAGCTGTTAATACAGGGACCACCATTAAACATACAGCTGGAGGTACAAAGACTGTCAAAAGCTCAGGTGGTAAGAAACAATAATGAGTTTGCAACCCCAAACTCCAAAAACTCACCAAACAGACTTTAACATAACAGGTTTATCACTCACTGCAGCAGTGTTTCTTGGATGTTAAGGTAATACCATGATGCTAGAGGAAAACAAATGCCTTAAGAAGCAAAAAGTAAAAATTCTTTTACTCAAAGAATTGATTAGCTTTTCCTGCCAAGACAGGTAAGACAATCTCCCCATCACAAAATAAAAATCTTTGGGATGCTCACACTCAACAGCTAATAACAAATACTGCTTTTAAGACTGAAGTTCTCCAAGGGCCAGGAGAGGACTTGGGATTTCCTGATAGCCAAAAGCTGTCTAGATTTTTGTTCATCTTTTCCTCCCAGATCTGTCTAAAGGCATTTGACAACTCAATGTACTGTTCTTTAATAGGCTTCATAGTTCAGGATTAACAGGTTTTAACCTTCAGAGGTTCAGAGTTCCCAATTTCCTCTTAATATACTTCTAACCTCTGACACCAAAATATAAAATCTGTTCCAGTTCTCTTACAGGTTCCTGGAAAAGTTCTATCAGTACATCAAAATCAGAACTGATAAAATCCAAGGTTTTTAATTTTTAACTCCAGCCAGTTTTAAGCATATTTTGCAGGTTACTCCTGCAGCCTAAGTCAAGACTGCTCCCAGGACAACACTAACAGCACCTGTACCAGATCCAGGACTTCATCATTTGTACCAGCCCTTCTCAATCAAAGACATCTGCCAACTAAAATCTGGTTTCCTTTGCTATTGTGTCTCATCCCATGGCTAGCCCCATTTCATAGGTCCAATAATAACAATATTATTTTTTTCCTAGATACCTGACTTCTTACCTGTCTCAAGAAACAAATGCCTGGCATCTCCAGGATAACAGCAAACAGAATGCCTTTCAAGCCACACCACCCACTGAACATGGACCCACCAACACCCAGCTCTTTCCTCATTAACTGCATGCAGGAAGTAGCCAGACTTGAGTCTATGTCCTTTTCCCAAAGAGAGCCTAAAATGTTGGTCATAATTATTGCTTCAACTTCCTGTCACCCCTATATCCAAAGAGTCTGGAATGTTAAGTCTGGAGTGTAGCTCCAGCCCCAGGCATCCATCCCAACCCCTCTTGGCCTGGGAGTTGCATTAGTCTGGACTCCAAATCCCAGCATGCCAGTCCTGACCATTCCCACAGGGTATTAAAGTGGGCTTGCAAGAGGAGAAACACGTGGTTCCAGGTTTGCATGTGCTTTCTTTTTCCCTGTCTCCCCACCATGTGCTCAGCCACCTGCAAGCATTGTATTTAATAAAACAATGGGCATTTTAATTTGGTTTGCTCTGACCTAATTGGATTTCTTTGCACTGGCGGAGCTGCTCCCTTAGGATATTTTTCCTGATACCCACCTGCAGACATCTAAACATTTCACACATTCAAACTCTTCAAGAGTGTTTGCAGCCCAATTTCAGTGCTAAACATTTCCAAAAGCCTCATCAGATGCCTCTTTAGGATGAAGTTATAAACCCTGAATAAAAAGCAACTTTATGACTCAAGCTGGCACATTTTCTGAGCACAGTGAAAAGAAGGCCTGGCATTGCAGTAGTCTGACACATTTGAACTCATTTTCACTTATGGTAAGTCTGACAGAAAGTAGACCATGCCACAGTTGGGGACCCATGGCCCCCAGTGTCACCTCAGCAGAGAAAAAGACAGAAAAGGCTCCAGTGGCTCCAGGCTGTCTTTTGCCTTGGGTCACAAGACTGGAATAATTGTAGAAAATTCACAGGAGTGCAGGGATCATTGGGCAGTCAGTGACACACGCTGCCTTAGCACAGCTGATAGCTGGTCAACAGGCACCAAGGAGAAAAATTTGAGGGAAGAAAGGAAGGGCTCACAGAAAATCATACTCACTACCTGTGAACATAGGGATCTTAACCTTATGCCTCATTTGAGTCATCATGAGGCACAAAGGGAACAATGATTAACACACCTGCACCTGTTAATGGTATGCAAATGCATGGGTAAAGGAGAGGCTGTTCTCTGACCTACACTCCCTTGGTATAAACCCCTTATTGTCAGTTTATTGCCTAATTTCCTGAGAAATCTTCCTTATCACTTAACTTGTTTTCAAAGGTATTAACCATTGTAAATGGAGTGACTTACTACTGTAAAGACGTCTCCGGAGTGGCAGTATCAGAAGGTAATCACCACAGAGGGTACCCACCTGTCATTACCCTCACTAGAGGAAGGACTCCCGTTTCCCTGAGGCAAATGTCATCCCCATCTTTACAATTCTCCAGAGCTACAGGTGTAGATCCACTTTCATTCATGTTCATCTTTGAAGACATTCATGTTTAAGTCGTGGTATTTGTATTTAAAAGCTCTAAGGGAGGAAACGCCAGGCTGGAAGCACACACACTCTTCTCTGTCAGGACGTTACAGAGGAACTGCACAGGTTCTCATGTGCAGGGACTGGTGACTTTTGCTCTCTCAGTGAGCAGCATTCCATAGTCCTCTGAGACCAAGCCATGTCCAACTGAAGCACTAATGTATCAGCAAGGGTCTCAGAAATCACCACCAAGGATATGAAGTAAAAACTTGTTGAGCTCACATATTCTGTGTGTTGTGCCTAGAAGACATATTGGGGTATGATCTACTTGGCTATAACTGATCACATGATCTTAATCCCAATGCAAAGAAGGCTGGTAGATGCCATCTGGTATACAAGAGTTAGGTGGTGCTATCTCTTTATTTTTATATGTTCATGTTGCATGTTGACACCTGTTCATATATGTGCACACACATGTAGAAGCCAGAGGTTGATGCTAGGTGTATTACTCCATCACTCTCTGCCTTATTTTTTGAGGCAAAGTCCCTCACTGAACCTGTAAATCATTGATTCAGCCAGACTGGTCAGCCAGCAAGCTTCAGGGAACCTCCTGCCTCTGCTTCCCCAGGGCTGAGAATCCAAGCTCATGCCACAAAACCCAGCTGTGTTATGAGGATGCTGGGTTCACACTCATGTCCTTAAGCTTGCATAACAGACTCTTTTTTGACTGAGTCACCTCACCAGCTCTCGTGATGCCATCTGTTGTTATTACGTAATACAGAACCACCTGGGAACTGGCAGCCAGGGGTCCTAGGCGGATGTGAAGGGTTATTAGGAGAACTTCCTGGAAGAACTCCAGAGCCAAGGCTGTAAAGCAGACAGCTTGCACTACCCTGAGTGTGTCATGCCGTAAAGATACTTCTTGTGAGATCCCATGACCACATTTCAATCAGTCTCCTAAGCCCAGTTTCTCTTTTCTCTGCAGATTGCAAGGGCTCCATGGGGTCAAAGGAGCTGGACATCATTACCCACCATGCCAATTAACTTGGAAACCTTTAAACAGACCACAGGCTCTGACCCTTATTACAGAAAGAAAACAGCTCTGTTGTCCACAGCTCAAAGGCCTCTATGAGCTCATCGACCACGGGCTCCATACTTCTCTTCACTGTCACAAAGCACAAAGCAAGGCAGCTTAAGGCAGAGCTGACTCACAGATCTCCTGCTGCTGTCCTATGCCACCGCAGCCATAACAGAGACCTGAGAAAGCAGGTTACCACCACAGGAAAACACTGCCTTGGCATCCTAACTCCATACATCCAGACTGACAGGACTGGAACAAGGGCAGTCAGTCCTTCTGGGGCTCAGTCTTGCCCCTCTGCTCAGGTGGTGACTGCCATATTCTGAGACTCTGTGCTTCTTTCCCTCTCCTTGCATGTTTCCCTGTTCTCTGAACTTCTGGGCCTACTTAGCAGTGCCTTAACCCTGTGTTACTCCAGTTACCACCAGGACATTGAGGTCGATGAAAACAAACACACCCTCAACTTTATGCTAGGTTATTGATTATACATGCAGCTTCCTTTCTACACTGCAGATGCAAAAGTGTCTCTATGTGCTCCAACCTCAAGGGGAAAAAGGATTTATTTGGGGCTTCCAGCTTCAGAGGTTTCAATACATGGTTATCTGGTTTCTGCTAGGTGATAACACACCCTGAAGATCTTCAGTAGGTGCTTGTGATCCCATCTTAGACTCCCCCATCTTCAGAGAAGCTCCTTGCTTTTGGCCTGAGTCCTTCTGCCACAGTTCCAGTCTGCCTGCTGTCTGGGTCTCTATGTCTGGTCTAACATCTGAAAAGAGGCGCCTCTCCAGAGAACTCTAGCTCCTTTTGTTTGAGTGACCACAGAGGGGGCAGTGAGGGTCTACACTGCTGAAGGATCATTCGTGGTGTATAGGCTTTGTGGCCTAGATGAAAGTGAGGGAAGGTTTCAAAGAGAGAATGTGTGATGCATTGAGCCTAGTCTCCTCCAGTCCAATTCTGGACAAAAAGCATACAGCCAGCCAACAGATCCTGTGTCTCATCTCCTCTCAGCAGACCGTAATCTCTGGTTCTATACTCCATTGTTCAAGTGTTTTACCTCATGCCACACCTGCCACAGTGAGTGGAGACCCCTATAATAGACTTAAGGTCACTATCGGGTGTAATTATTACTGTCCAGGGATGGTTGTAGAGTGGGCATCTCACTATACTATAAAATCAATACACATCAATGTCTATTTGTTTCATTTTGTTCTTTGATTTTTGGAAACGACTTTTAAAGTAAATTTTTGTGTGTGACCATGAAACCTATTCATTGACTACAAAGTCAAATTTAGACCCACGGGCTATGGGTGAAGCTGAGACTAGAACTCTGTGCCTTCCCTCTGCTTGGTCCATGCACAGCTGGCCCTCACTGAGCAGTACATCTCAGCAGTCTACACATGTTTTGTACTCCACAGCCCTGTGTGTTATTCCTGGACCAGTGCAAATTTTCCATTGTTTATTACATATTTTTCCTTGAATGTGAGCATTGTTTTCAATATTTTGCTAAGGTAAGCAGTGTTCCTGTTGACAGCGGTTTTGTATCAACCGAATGGTTTGTGGGGTACCACATCAACACTGGGGTCTTTAGCTCAAAGGATGACAAGAGTATGTAAGAATTTTGCTGGCTGTTGCTAATGCCTTACACAGCCTTCCTATAATAACACTTAGACTGGTTTCCATTATTCCAAGTTGATCAAATAAGATTCATTATTTTCTATAATCTCTTAGGTCATGTTTTTAAGGTACCCAATAAAACCTTGTGATGTCTAGGACAAATTAATGCCTAATATCATAGTATGACATAGTCAGCTTTAAAAACATAAAAATACAAGTAATGTTATGTGGACTGAGCAGGTTGTATTTTTTATTTTTAGGAATTATGTATGTATGTATGTATGTATGTATGTAAGTATGTATGTATATGTACATACACAAATGAAGAAAAAGAGGTTGCAAATTTGAAAGCAAGCAGAGAGGAGAAAGAAGGGAGATATGATAAAAATCATACTAAAAATTTAAAAATATGTACAACAGACTGAAATATGAGACAAAGTAAATCTGGAACCATTAATCCCATCATTCTTCCCTCTGCTTCTTCCAGCTTTAGCTACCATATATCCGAGCTTCCACACATCTGACCTCACCAAATTAAAACTCATTCCTTGCCCTATCAATCCTCTGTTTGATGACAACCACTTACATTAGCTAAGGTGTCTTGGTAGGTAGAAAAGGGAACTCTGGCCACCAATGTGTCCTGTGGGTCCAGCTAACACGCACACTGGTACACACAGTTATCTCACTGATCTAAGCTACTTTCTCTGTGGGTTCACACCTATGCTCCTGGCTCTTGAGTGATTCCCCTCCCTGAATAGCGGCTCTATCTATGGTTTGCTGTGAGCAGAATCCCAACATGACAGCTGTCACTTTAGAGATGCAGGGTGCAAAGGACAGTAGCTCAGGCCTTGCTTGGGTTCCTCAGTAGTCGAGGTCAGTGGCCCCTTTTAAAGGTGGGATTCTGGCCTTTCCCCATGAGGTCTGATATTTGTTGTAGGCTTTCTGTACGCACTAATTAGGGTTTCCAGTTACAGTCAACAGAAATCGACTCCCATTACACTCACAACCTCCCCACCGCAGCAGAGCAGTATCCGGTGGCAGAGAATCAATGCACAGCCTGACAGAATGGCTCAGAGTGGACCTGAGTCAGAAGAGGCCACAACTAAGCCCAGAGAACAAGGAACATTCCAGAACATGTTAGGAAAAACACTAGAAGATGCTTCTGCCCCTGCAGTCAGAGATAGCCCCAGACCGGACTGTTACCTCATGTAGCCCACCAGCTCACATTCAGAGAGCAAGGTTAGCACCAGGTTGATGAGGCTCAGGTCACTGGTTGACCAGAAGCCTGACAGGTCCTTGCTCTTGGGCTCCTCAGCATTTACAACTATGAGAAACACATGTCTGTTCTTTAAAAATGGCTCAGCCTTGGGTATTCTGTTATAGCAACACAAGAGGACTAGAGGACTAAGGATATCTCCTAGAAACCCTTGCCCCTAGATAAACCAGGTGACAAAGTTCTGATAACTATCCTTGGAGAGAGGAACAGGTGGTTCACCTGATCAGTTTGTCTTTCTGGCTTATGAAAACAAATCACGAAGATTCTTTTTCTTTGCCATTTTCTTGATTTCCAGGTTCTCATTTGCTGTCCTGTTTATTATTATTATTATCATCATCATCATCATCGTCATCGTCATCTTTATGTTGCTTCTTGTGCCTCTAAGAGTATTAATTCCTTTCTGTATTTTAATGTTTTATTTATTAGTGTTGTGCGTGTTTGACGTATGAGAGTGTGAGAACAGGTATGTCACAGCACACATTTGGAAGTCAGAGGACACCTTCTGTTACTTACTTCCCCTCCTTCCATTATAGGGTCCCAGGAATCAAACTCAAGTGTCAGGCTCATGTACCAAGCGCCCTTACCCACTGGGCCACTTTGCCAGCTCTAATTCTCATTCCTAAGCATGTCTTCTACTCCCACTCTCCAGATCCTCTCATCACTGTGATGAACACCATGACTAAAAGCAACCTTGGAAGGGTTAATTTCAGCCTACAACTCTCAGGTTACACTCCGTCATTGGGGGACGTCAGGGCAGGGAACTGGGGACAGGAACTGAAGCAGAGGCCACAGAGCAGTGCTGCTTACTGGTTTGCTTCTCACGGCGTGCTCAGTTTGCTTTCTTACATGACTCAGGACTACCTTCCAGTGTTGGCCCTGCCCACAGTGAGCTGAACTCTCCCATGTCAATCATTAATAGAGAAAAGGCCCCAAGGATTTTCCCACAGGCAAAGTGATGGAGTTAATTTCTCAGTTCCTTCAAGATGACCTAACTTGTGCCAGATTGACAAAAAAACTCAGCGGCACAATTGACCCCTTGCCAACTCAACACACAAATACATCCTTCTTAAGCCATAGTCTTTCTTTTTGATTTATCCCCAAGGTCTCTTGTATATGACACAATATAAAACAAGTGTATGTTTAAAACTCTCATAGGCTTTAAATTTTTCAACAATGTTAAAGTCCAATCTCTTAAAAAAAAAAGTATTTTTAAAAGTCCAAAATCTCTCAACTACAGAAGGAGGGAGATCATGAGCAAGGAAGTCAGGACCGTGAGGAGTGCGTTTACCCATTGAGACGGTGGGACAGATCTAATGGGAGACCACCAAGTCCAGTTAGAATGGGACTGATGGAACAGGGGACCAAACCGGACTCTCTGAATGTGGCTGACGGTGGAGGAGGACTGAGAAACCAAGGACAACGGCGATGAGCTTGAACTCTACAGCATGGACGGGCTCAATGTGAGCCTTGTCAGTTTGGTTGCTCACCTTCCTGGACTTAGGGGGAGCTGGCAGGACCTTGGACTTAACATAGTGAAGGGAACCCTGATGGCTCTTTGACTTGGAGAGGGAGGGAGTGGGGGTATGGGTAGAAGGGAAGGGAGGGAAGGGGGAGGAGGAGGGGAGGAGATGGAAATTTTTTATAAAAAAAAAGAATTTTAAAAAAGTAAATTAAAAGCTAGAGAAATATTTCAGTGGTTAAAACACTGGCTGCTCTTGCAGAGGACCCATGTTCAATTCTCAGCACCCATATGGCAGCTCATAGCTGTTTGTGACTTCAATTCTAAGGATTCTAGGCTTTCCCAGCCTCTGCAGGCAGTGCACACATGTGGTACACATATATGTATGTTGACAAACATAAAATAAATCTCTAAGAAGCATATAAGGGGGTCAGAGATATATCTCAGTGCTTAAGAGAACTTCCTGCTCTTCTAGAGGACCTGAGTTCAGTTCCTAGAATCCATAAAACATGGCTTTATCACTTCCTATAACTCCAGCTTCACATGCTCTTCAGGCCTCAGAGGGCACCTGCATGTGTGTGTGTGTGTGTGTGTGTGTGTGTGTGTGTGTGCATGCACACACTCACATAGACACCAATTAGTCACGTATTTCTCATCTCAACCATGCTAAAGCAAAACCCAAACCAAGCAATATAAATACCTTTGTCCCCGACATCAGATATTCACTCATGATCTTCTGGTTTCCAAAAATCTTGGGACTTCACCTTGCTGACTCTGCCACGTGCAGCACCCACAGCTTGCCTTCCAAGGTCAGGCCAGTTCCCCTCCACACCTGCTGCCATTCTTGGTGGGCACCCCATGGTCCTGGCATCTCCAATGTGCTGGGGCCTCTATTGACTGCACCTTCATGAATAAATTCCTTTTCCCTTGCCTCAGGGCCCCAGTGTCAGCTTCTCCCCATGACCCCTTCAATCCTGCAGTTTTCACTGATACTGAGGCTGTACCTTCATGAGTGGCATCTCTTGGCCTCTCACTGCGCCAACCCTCAGCTGCTCTCCATGATCTCTTTAGTTCCTCAGCTCTCATACTGCTAAAACCAGCACCACATGGAAGACTCTTGCACATAACCAGCTGCCAGCATCAGATGCAGCTTTGACTCCCTCTGGACTGCAGCTTCTGTGTGCTGACCATGAGGATGTATTGCCAGAAGACTTCATTTCATGCTGGTTTCCTCTGAACCACATATGAATTTTCAGCCTCACACGGCTAGGCACGACAGGTTCCTAATTCACATGAATGATACTGATAGAATCTTTGCAAAACTCTGAAATTTTCCTGAAACTCTCAAGTTTCAAGTAAGGCCTCCACTGCCCGCACTGATCTCAGCAGTCTCACCTCCCAAACTCTTACAGAAGATCAGGGTAAGCTCTGAGTACTCAGTGGTTTTGCTAGCGCAGAGCTCAAACATTTCCACAATCATCCCAACCGCGTCTAGGTAGGTCACAGCCATAGTCTACATTCCGGTACCAATTTCCACTCTAGTTTACTCTCTGTTGCTGTGATAGAATACCGAGGAAAGGCAATCTGGGAGGCAATCAACTTACCACCCTCAGGTCCTACCCCATCACAAGGGAAATCAGGGCAGGAACCTGGAGGCAGGAACTGAAGCAGAGGCTAAGAAAGAGGGCCGCTTACTGCTTGCTTTATATAGTTTGCTCAGTGTGTTTTTCATACAGTCCAGGTGTCCTAGGATTGTCCACCCATAGCAGACTGTCCCTCCCACATCAATAATCAACCAAGAAAATGCCCCCTAAAACATGCCCATAGGCCAATAGGTTTAATTAATTCCACAGTGGAAATTTGCTCTTCCCAGATGACTCTAGCTTGTGTAAGGTCAACATTAAAAACTAACCACCACATCGTGCAACTAACTAGAGTGAACCTTAAACACCCAATTGTGACCTCGCAGTTCTGAAGGCAGGAAGCCGGCCACGCTTGTCAAGGAAAGGCTATGCAAATGGATATTGCACAATCATTTCCTGGCCTCCCAGACCCGAATAATCACACAAAACTCTATCAATTACAACACTGTTCCTGGCCAATGGCTCAGGAATATCTCTATCTAGCTCTTACACCTTCAATTAACCCATTTTTTATTAATCTATGTACCCGCCTACTGGCAAGGTTTCAGCATCTTTCTCCTTCGGCAGCTACATGGTGTCTACCTGACTCTGCCTTCTATCTCCCTGCATTCAGTTTAGTGTTCTCTGCCTAGCTCTATTCAGCCCTGCCGCAGGTGAAAACATCATCCTTATTAACCAAGGGTAATAAAACAAATTCACAGCATACAGAGGGGAATCCCACAACATCCAAAAGATAAAATGGTCCATGGGGGCTTTTTGTCTGCACACACAAAGTGGTCCGGTATCTTAAAGGCTGTTAGCTGAAGGAGTTCCCACAAGGCTATCCCAGGAGGTACTGAGTAAATGCTAGCAGCTTCAGCTCTGCAGGCTCTGCAGGCTCTGCAGGATTGAGGTTCCTTCTCTTTCCTGGCTGTTAGCTGAGGGCCCCCCATTCCCAGTACACACCCATAAACAGCTGTGGCACGGCTCTTTCCCCATCCTGAAACCTTGGTGCAGTCCAGAGAAATCTCCTCTTCAAAAGGCTCCCAGTCTAGATGCATCCAAGTCATGTCCCTTTAATGGACTCAGAGTCAACTGATACTGAACTTTAATTACATTCACAAAATCTGTTTTGTCATGCAATATGGCATAGCCACAGCTGTGCTTTCTCACCCAACTCTGTCCTGGAGAACAGGGCAGAAAATCCCAGGGAACCATAACAGAATTCCATGTATCACATTATAAAGTCAGTCGTCATCCAGCCCCAAATTATCTAGTCTTGTTTTATTAATTTGGGCTTACTGAACATATCTTCTATGGCAGCTTAAATATGAGGCAGTTCTAGAAGTCAGAGGTCAAAGTGTTGGTCAAGTCAGTTCCTTCTAAAAAACATTCTTCTTGTTATACAAACATATTTTTTATCCCCTATTCTGTACCTTCTGTGGCAGAGAGACCATCTCTCTAATCTCCTGTCATAAAAGTGTTGAGCCATCCATAAGGGTGGAACTCCCATGGACTAATTCATTAACTCTCAAATCATCAAGCCCATCCATATGGTAGACCCTCAGAAGCCCTCTGTGTTGGTTTGAGTAGGTACGGTCCCTAGAGACTCGTGTGTTTAATGCTTGACCCATATGGAATTGTGCTATTAGGAAGTGTGGCCTTCTTGGAGGAAGTGTGTCATTGTGAAGGTGGGCTTTGAGGTCTCAAATACTCAAGCTACACCTACAAATCAAGATGTGATGTAGGTGTGTCTTCTATCTGTTGATTTCATTGGTTAATAAAGAAACTGCCTTGGCCCATTTGATAGGCTGGCCCTTAGGTGGGTGGAGTAGACAGAACAGAATGCTGGGAAGTTAGTCAGAACGCCATGCCTCTCCTTTCTGGGACAGATGCGATGAAACCAGCCGCCAGGTCAGACATGCTGAATTTTTCCCAGTAAGACACCACTCGTGGTGTTACACAGATTATTAGATATGGGTTAGTCAAGATGTGAGTAAGAGGCTGAAACTAATGGGCCAGGCAGTGTTTAAATGAATACAGTTTGTGTGTTGTTATTTCGGGGCATAAGCTAGCCAGGCAGCCGAGAGCAGGGCAGGCAGGAATGCAGCCCGCTGCTCCACACTACAAAGATGTATAACTTTCAGCTACCTTTCCAACCTTGTGTCTGCCTACATGCTATCTACCATGACAATAATGGACTAACATTCTGAACTGTAAGTAACCCCAATTAAATGTTTTCCTTTATAAGAGTGGCCATGGTCATGGTGTCTCTTCACAGCAACTGAAACCCTAAGACAGCCTCCAAACATGACCACATGTGAATCTAGGGGACACAGACTGTACATAGCAGGTCCAACCCTGCCTGGTCTCTTCTGACTCTGATCTCACTACATTGGGCATCCTCTTCCCTGGTTCAACAAGATCCTACATCCGACCAGCCTGTCCACTCTAGCCTCTCCCCAGAAGCCCCTGCTGCTCACATGTGAGTAGGGGTCACAGGGTCTCCATTTGCTTGTGCTATCTCTGGAGAGATTTTTCTGGCACTTCAGGAATACTGATGGCACCTGTCCCATTTCCACTCATCACAGCCACACTCTCCTCTCAAAGCCTCCTTAGCAGCCATTTCCGTTAATGGAGAATAAATTTCTGCAAAGTGTGATACATGTCTCTAATCCTAGCACTCGGGTGGGTCAGTCAAGGGGATTGTGAGTACAAAGCCAGAGTGGAAGGAGGAAAGGAAAAGAGGGAGAAAGGGAGAAGAGAAGGAAAAAGGTGTTCTTGGCTCTTACTTGAAGCAAGCATAACCAGAATTTCTGATGTTCACTGCACTAACGTAAATATTATCTCATTGAGGCTGGCCTGGGTCTCATCACAATAAGAGATCTAATTGCTGCATTCAAGATCCGTCTATACTAACAAAGCCTGCAGAGCCACAGTGCATCCAAACAGGGAGAGAGCACACAGCATTGCCACAAAGGACTGGCTGTGACTAGCCTGACCCACCCTCCCCACCTGCACATGTCAGGTGGAGAGGATGCTTTCCCTGGTTCACAGATGTTGGTCATAAGGACCAGAATAACTGGCAAATCTAAAATGGACGTTGTAGAGCCACCTTTCTCTAGGACCTTAAACAGCTCTGCACCGCAGGATAGCACAGATCAATAAGGCTTTGTGACGATACCTGGTGCTTTTCCATCCAGGCAGTGTCATCTGTGGCTACAGAAAGTTACCAGGGCTGGCGAAATGGCTTAGCCAGTAAAGGCACCTGTCATCCAGCCTGACAACCTGAGTTTCCAGAACCCACTTGGTGGAAAGGAAACAGGGTCCTCAAGGTTGGCTTCCAAAGGAAAAGAAATCATTATATCACGGTGTGTGTGTGTGTGTGTGTGTGTGTGTGTGTGTTCGTGTGTGTGTGTGTCCACGTGTCACAGTACACCTGTGGAGATCAAGGGCAACCGTGGTAACAATATTCTTGCCTTCCACCTTGTTTGTGGTAGTTTACACTTTGTACACCAGGCCCCTTGTCCTGCAGGCTTCCAGGGAGTCTCCACCTCCCATCTCACAGTAGGGAGGCTGGGATAACATGCTTCCGTTCCCAGCTTTACATGGGTTCTTAGGATCCAAAATCAGGTCTTCTTGCTCATGTAGCAAGCACTGTGTTCACTGAACCATGGTCCTTGCACCTCCTCTGGCTTCTTAATAATCCACTGCAGACCACTGTGTCTGTCAGAGGAATGCAGGGATGAGATGCCTTGGGAGCTGAAGAAGGAGCAGGTTGGATCCTGCCTTCCCATGTGGTTGGAGTATTTACCAGAGGGAGGGTGCTGTTCCTCCACCAGAATGGTCAGGATATAATGGGATGAGGGGAGCAAGCTGGAGAAAGATAACATGGGGAAAGCTGTTCTTTGGAAGGGTTTTTGCACTAAGAGAAAAAGAGAAAGGAGGCAGAACTGGAGAGGGGGTGATCCGGAAGACAGTCTATGTAGAGAGGGCGAGCATGCTGTGTGCTGAGGGAACATTCTAGAAGGGAGGGGTACTATAGCTGCAGATGGGACATAACAGTGTGAGGAGAGGCAACAAGGTAGGCATACATGTGGGACAGGACCAGCCTTCAAGGTGACCACAGACAGTCTCCACATTGTTATGGAGAGGCAAGGTTGCTGGTGGGGACGAGAATAAGTAGAGATATTGGAAGCTGCCCATCTCCAGGCATCTGTGCACTTGAGTGCACAGCCCTGTGGCCCTCCCTGCTGCCTACAATTTGGTTTCTGATGCTGCAGAGGAGATGAGTAGTATGGAGCATGGGTGCAGAGATTTCCAGGGCTGCACATGAGATTACTGACACATGCTACAGTCAAAAGGAGACACTTCTGGTTCATCTACTTTATTTCCACTTAAGTGACACATGAGAGATCGAGGATCCAAGCTGCACCTCAAAAAACAAATAATGATCAAAGATGCCAAAAGCACAGTCCATTCAACTCATAAAGACAATTACTTAGGCTTAAACAATAGAAAAGTACTCCAGAGAGAAAAGAACTCCAAAGGATGATTGCCTACTGTTTGCATTTATAATTATCAAGAATGCCACACTGCCTACCCAAGGCTCGCTGCCCCTGAAAGCCTTTCAGAGTTCAGTTGAGTTTTATGGTTTTTCTTTCAAAATATGATTGAAACAAGGAGTCCTCTTATATTTCAAACATAAACCAGACTGTTCAGCAATACTTACTTAAGCATACAAAATCAAAGCCAAATAAAAAAATTCCAGACACAAACATCAATGAAAAAAAAAAGATAGCCAAATTTAGACCGTACAGATATGGATAACTTCAGAGGAACTGTAAGCTAGAACCACCCACATGCACTATGCTGCTTTTAATTTAACTTCTATTAAAGATAAATATTATTATTAACAAATCAAAAATACATATACCTCCTCCCCAAACAGAGTATCAGTCTGTAGAACCTCCTCAATGTACAAAAAAAATGACAATTTCAAGCACCATTCAATGACACAGACATTTAATTTTTACCCTTTAGGAAATCAGATTTGACCACGAAGTGTCCTCAGTTTCAGAGGAGTGGCTTCGAGTCACGGAAGGTAATTTTTGTCTTATGTGACCAGGTGAAATGAGTCTGCTCCCCCTCCTCTGTTATTCTGAAGCAGAATGTGAGAAGGGTTTCACACCTCTCTGGACTCACCTCTGTTTGGGACAGAGGGATAGCACTGGTGATGACATCCAGGGACATGGTGGGGTGAGAAGGGTCTGAGACCTCGTGTGGGTAATGCCCTGAGCATCTGTTTTAGCTTCATTTCTGTTACTATGATAGACACCCTGACTAAAAGCAGCTCCAGGAATAGGGGTTTCATTGGCTCACAACCCCAGGATGTGATCTGTTATTGCAGAGAAGTCGAGGCAGGAACTTAAAGCAGTAGGGCGCATCCATGGTCCCAACAGAGAGAGGAAAACACATGGATCCTTGCTTGCCCTCAGCTGGCTTCCTCCTCTCGTACTGCTCAGGACACCCTGCCTGGGGAACAGTGTCACCCACAGTGGACTGAGTCTTCCTACATCAATGGATAATAAAGAGATATTTCTCATTAAAACTCTCTGCAGCGTGATTATAGGTTGTGTCAAATTAACAGTTGTAACCTCCCAACACGGCATTTGAACTGCAGGCACCAGGAGCTGATCCCTATAACCCCTGCATGGAGGTAGTAGAGTGCATGGTGCAAAACACTCACCACGGGCTGGGGAGAGCTTTGTGCAGTCACGGGCTTCATCCCCAGGACCAAAACTCCAAAATGACACCTCACACAAACAAATGACATTTAACCATAGAATTCATTTTTCTTCTTGTATTTACAATGACCATGCCTGGTCATTAGAAAATGCTGATTTTAATTGATTAAAACCTTTTGCTATTGTTATTTTGCTTTATTCCAATTCGTTCATCTCAGGCTCAGACAGCCCATCTCAACTCTGAGCTTGGGCAATTTCAATCTTCACCTCCAGGAACAATCTAAAGCTATCCGTGAGGATCTGTCTATTCCTGAAAGTTAGGCAGGAGACACAGGAGGCAAACCCCCAATGAATTTTCCTATTAAATTCTCAGTCAAATGAAAGTATCACACAAATCCTAGAGGTGTGATTGAGAGTTTACTTCTAATTCACCTTTGCCAGTGTTCACGCACAGTTTACATCCTGAAGACCCACAGAGAAATAAAAATAAGCAAAGAGGTTGGGAGGTCAGTGTTTGCAGGAGCCTTTGCAAAGATTATTTTTGTTTGCATTCCATTTATTATGTGTGTGTGCGCACATGTGTGCAGACCCACCATGGGCTTGTGAAACTCAACTGTCTTCTTTCACCATGTGGGTCTCAAGGACTGAATTGCATTTGCTAGAGTAATTTGGCAGCAAACACTTTAACCCACTGATCCATCTTACCCAGGCCAGAAGGGACTCCCAGGCTAGCACCCTGACAGAATGCAGCAGCTTGGGTGGTATCAGACACCTCCTTTAGGAAGTTCCCTCAGGACCTGTGAATAAATACAAGACTCTCCTCCTCCACTATACCAAGCCAAAGTCCCAGCAAGAGAGAGGATTAAGCATCCTGTCTACCAGGAGACCCAGCCTAGAGAAGGCTAAGATGCCAGTCCTAATGTGATGAATACAGGAAATTAGTTCTTAATTTTAAAAATTTGGTATGAGAAAGCAAATGCTTCCAAAAGGAGGGATGGATAAAATCTAAGCAGCATCTCATTTATTTTTTAAGTGATGCCCAGCAGCTGCCTTATTAAATTCAATTTGTAAATTATTAAGTCTGTCATGAGGCTGCCGACTCAGTGGGGAAACCAGAGGATGTCTGAAGCCTGGCTTTTTTCCTTCAAAACAGCATCCTGAGGCCAGCGATGGACACTCTAGTGTGACCACTGGTGCAGCTGTGATGGTAAAAGCTACGCTCCCTCAGCAGGCTGGTGGGTGTGTTTCACTTCTGCCTGGAGGCGGAGGTCAAGAAACCCTCTGGGTGTGCAACTGTGAGCCAATCCTTCAGCACTTGTCCCCACCATAGCACACCTGGCCTTGTGACAAGCATGCAGCTGATTGTGCAAAAGAGAGAGATCAAGGCAACCTCACACTCTAAAGAGAAGATCAGAGGCACTTGCTATGTCTCTTCCCAAGTAATAAAACTAGCCTGCTGCCTGCATGTAGACACCTGTATCTGTCGTGTGTGTATGTGCAAAATACACATGACTTCATGATAAAGCTAGTCTGAATGGGAGGTTTGTGAGAATTCCACGGAGGTCCCCAGTGAGAATCAGAGAGAATCATGAAGAAGTAAACGAACACTCTAGCCAACACCCAGGACAGAGGTGGCAGTGTGCAGGCAAAAGGAGATGCTGGTGACTCCTTGGGTAGCACCAGCCCCAAGGCTTCTGACAGAAGTAAGCATGTAGGAAGATATGTTAATGCTGTGCCAATGGAGAAGGCTGAGAGCTGGGCCTCCGCCGCATCTCAGGTCCTGGGTGAGTCGCTGAGTCACCTCAGTTGCCACTGCTGACAACCAGTTTGGCCTTAAGAATGAAGTGAAGCTACCCTCAAAGAACGCCTGCATCTTCAATGCAAGAGCAAGTCTGGGCACAGATAACCACACCTGCTTATGCTCCCATTCACTGTGCATAGACCAAGAGAACCTGTGCCCGACCAGCTTCTCTGCACTGAGTGCTCACTCAGGTCTGCTGTCTGGAGACCCCTCACCTCGACCTTGCTCGTGATGTGTGTGAATGCAGTGGGCAAACATGGCTAATAAAGGAATGAATAGAGGGAAAGTCTGATGCAGAGCAGCTGCTGCCGGGTCCTGATGCCAGCTCTCCCATCCTCTAGAAAGCAAAGCCACCATATTGTTACAAGCCTTGGCTTCCCTCTCTGTCAGGAGAAGATCTGGCTGGTTTTGGTTTTGAGGGTGTATATAGTCCCTAGTACACACCCAGGAACAATCACCCTTTCTCTTTCCCCGGCACAGATTTTCACATACTCTGAACTAAGGGTCCAGGACATGGGTCTGTATAACTTTGAAGAATGTCACAAAGAGTACAATTTCCCCCCCAAGAGTTATGGGAGACACTCAGAGGAGTGACAGGAATAAGTGTGGAAATGAGGCCCCGGAGGTAGCTTCCAGCTTCCTCCAACTGGAGGAGTAATGGTTCCGACTTGTGTAAATATTCCTGAGTTCAAGGAGCATATTGCAATGTTTACAGTCACACAGTCACATGAAGCCTTGGGTCTAACCACACAGTAAAATCTAGTAAAGTAAAAAGCAGGGAGAAACAATAATTCCCATGATACAGACCAAGATTACGTGTCTGGTGACAGTGACTGAATGGCCATGAGCCCTGTTTTCACCCAGCTCTGAAAACCTTCCGTGTTAAATTCCAAACCAAAACACTCAGCAGATCTATGACCATGTGATAATCCAGTGTGAAGAGCCAGGGAAGGATCACAGATGCAGGGAGAGCCTTCAACTAGGCCTGTCTCCATGCTCTGCATCCCAGGAGCTGGACCACTCCAGGTTCCAGCAAAGTTCTTGGACACCCATACAGACCATGCCTGTGCCTGGCTTCCCTTGAGTCTGAGATCCGAAGTGTTCCAGGGCTGCAACTGGTGACCACCTCAATCCATCAAGACATCCTCAACAGAGACAAGGTGTCCCGAAAGGCTCAGAGGAGATGTCACCCTTACTAGGATTTCAGTAGTGTATTTGGCCTTTACAGAAAGACTCAGCTATGGTTTCTCAGTCTGATTTATATGGTCATACAACCCAGTTTCCTTCTACCATGGAGGTGAGCTAGTCTCTGCAGGCATGCATGTCTCATGTTGAGGTACCAAGTGGCTAACAGACTCAGTGCCTAGCTACATCATTCAAGTGAGGGGAAAGGCCTGAGAAAGCTGGTTCATCCCAGACTTAGCATTTAAAAAATAGAGGATTGGGAAGTGAGAGGCATGGGACTCAGGAAAGAGACTAAAGGATGCTAGTTAGCTTTAAGACACCCCAATCCTAAGCTTCTTCTACTACCACCCTCTCTCAAAGAATGGGACACTCAGTTGGAGGCCACCAACTTAATTCTAATAGCACTTGATTCTCATTCCTGCTCCATCCTCGGGCTGGGAGTCTTTGGACAAGTAAGTGGCTGTGGCTACTGGCTCCTGACCTGTAAAATGGGAATGATCACATCTATAGCTTCATATGCATAGTGAACCCTGAAATGAGCAGATGAGGGCATGTATCAAACCTTGAGAACATAGTACAAAAACCTGGTAGGTGAGATCTCTTATTGCTCTGGGTGCCACGTGGGAACAAGTCTTGACCTGTGTGTGTGTGTACATCCACTCTAGTGTATGGATGGCATTGAGAACAACACTCTTTGCCTTCCTCCTTCTTCTCTCTCTTCCCCTGACAGTTCCCAGCAAGGCCATCCCAGACCTTCCCAAAGTATCACCAAAGCTTATTGGAAGTTTGCACCACAGGCTCCTCTCAGACATCAGAGCAGTTCTGTTCCTGAGAGTTCTCCAGTATCTGCCAGTAAATGAGTAAGTTCTGGGGTGACACATAGTGGCAGGTCACAATTTTCCGAAAGCGGCACACAGAGAAGTGTAAGCCACCTGGGAAAAAGGTCTGTTTGGTATGGAGTTCCTCAGGCCGGATCTTCAGCTTGGCCAGGCAGAGCCCGACAAATACATCCTCCAGCTTGAGGAATGGAACACTCTCAGAGACATCGTATACTTTGCTGGCCACATCACTAGAAAAGATGTAACCTGTCCCAGAACAAAAAGGTGGATAGCTATCCCAGGGATATTCAAATTTACTCACAAACCACTTGTTTAACTTATGCCTGAAGGGTGGTTGATGGTACCTTATGTGGCCTGTGAAGAACCTGGAGGTTTTGTTTTTCTTCAGCAGCAGTTCAGTCAGATAGCCAACATTCACAAACATGTCTGAGTCTGTCTTCATCACAAAAGCTGCCTGAGAACAAAAGTGGTGGACCCATTCCATGCCCATCATGGTCTTCAGGGTCAAGTTGTAATAGTCATCCTTGAAATCCTTCTGGATGATGTCACGGTGCTGCTTGCCCTCCTGGGATGTGGCATTCATCTCATCGGTGCTGTCTGAGGCCCCCAGGAGGAAAAGGGTCTTCACATTCCTCCCATGAATCTTTGCCTCTTTACCCCATGTCTTGCGGATGGCCATGCGAGCCTCCACCTGTTTGTGGGATGAAGTCACCAGCAGCACAAGAAAAGGGGGCTTCTGCTTGCAGTCTATATCTGGAAGCTGGAGGAACTTCCCATGACCTTTCTTGACAACAAATGGCGGTTCTTCAAAAAATTCCATGCTGAAGTACAGGCAAAGAATGCCCATTGTCAGAATGAAAGCATAAACGAGCCTCACCTTCATGAAGTCCATCTGAAAGAACAAAGACAAACTGCCAGGTCTCCCAAGAGAGAGGGTGGAGAAATAGACACACAAACACATGGCGATTAGATGGCTTTGTTCTGGTGTTCCAAATCTAGCACCAGGGTTAGAATTTATATTTTACAAGGAACTAACAGAAAAGTATTTTACAGTTCATAACACAGGGCTAGAGAGACTGCTCATTGGTTAGGAGCACTTCCTGCAATCAACCACCTGTATCTGCTGTTCAAGTGGATCTGATGCCCTCTCCTGGCCTCTGTGGGCACTGCACATAAGTGGTACACAGATAAACATGCAGGCAAAATTCCCTAATATATAAACTAAAAACTTTTAAATTTTACCCAAAATGTATCAAAACAAAGGAAAAAAACTAGGAACCATGTCCCCTAAGAGATCTCAGCTCTGACCTCTAGTGACTCCATGACAAAAAATGTCACAATGCATCTAGACAGCCTGTAGGTCTGATAGCAATGCATTCAGGGTGCAAGCACAGGACTGGCCACAGACTTGACTGCTCTAATTAAACATGCTAAAAAAGCAACTTTTCACACTATGAGTTCCTGACAACTCATGTGTCTGAATTCTTGGTCTGCAGCTACGGTGCTGTTGGAAAAGGTTGTAGAACCTTTATGAGATGGGGCCGAGCTACAAGAAGTGACTCCTGGGGGATGAGTGTTGAGTTTATGGCACCAACCACTCCATGTCCTCTCTCTGCCTCCTGATCCACAAGATATGAGCAATAACCTCACACCCTGCTACCACAGCTACAGACTGCTCCCAGTGGTGTGTATGTGTTCCTGCCACAAAGGAGAATCACCTCAAATCAAGATCCAGGGTAAATCTCCCCACCCTGTAAGTCATTTCTCTTTAGGTATTTGTCATAGCAACAAGAAAAGTAATGGACACAAAAGCACCTCCATTCACCAAACCACATCATGCAGAAGTCTGATCTCCAAAATATACAAAGAATTCAAGAAATTGGTCATCAAAAGAACAAATAATCCAATAAAAAATGGAGTATAGACCTAGACAGAGAACTCTCAACAGAGGAATCTAAAATGGCTGAAAGACACTTAAGGAAATGCTCAACATCTTTAGTCATCAGAGAAATACAAATGAAAACAGCTCTGAGATTCCATCTCACACCTATAAGAATGACCAAGATGAAAAACACTCATGGCAACTTATGCTGGACATGATGTGGGGTAAAGGAAACACTCCTCTATTGCTGGTGTACAGACACTTTGGAGATCAGTAGGACAGTTTCTCAGAAAACTGGGAATCAATCTACCTCAAGACCCAGCAATACCACTCTTGGTATTATATCAAATATTGGGTATATATCAAAAATATTCTCACTCATATCACAAAGACATTTGCTTATCATTATAAACATTATCTGTAATAGTAAAAACCTAGAAACAACCTAGGTGCCCCTTAACCAAAGAACGGATTTAAAAAAATGTGGTATATTTAAACAATGGAGTACTACTTAGCAGTAAAAAACAATGACATCTTGGAATTTTCATGCAAATGGATGGAACTAGAAAAAACATCCTGAGTGAGGTAACCCAAACCCAGAAAGACAAACATGGTACGTTCTCACTCATAAGTGGATATTAGACATAAAGCAAAGGATAAACAGATTACATTCCATGTCTCCAGAGAAGCTAGGTAACAAGGAAAACCCCAAGAGAGACATACATGGATCTATTTGGAAAGGGGAATTAAACAAGATCTCCTGAGAAAGTTGGGAGTCAGGTGGAGATAAAGGAGGTCAGAAGGAGAGGGGGAGGGAAGAAAAAAAGGAGGAGGAGAACATGCGGAAATGGAATGGTGAGATAGGAGGAGGACAGAGAAGGAGATCAAGGAAAGAGATATCTTGAGTGAGGGGCCATTACGGTGCTAGCAGGTGAAGGGGCGTGGTTGATCAGCAGTTATGATTAACCAGACCAGCTTTAATATATAATATTCAGCTTTAATAAAGAAAAGAAAAGGGAACTTACAAATCCAAGGTTCCAGCAAGGAGCACAGGAAAACAAAGAGAGGAGGCGGGCCACCCACCGGCAAGATTTTATATGTAAATATTAGCCTAAGGGGGATATGCCTTACAAACAAGGTGATTGGCTGGGCTTCCCCTTCACCTCCCCCTTTTGTCTAAATAAGACAGAACCAAACCAAATACAACTATATACAATAGGAACAAATAATAAATATAAAATTACAAACAACAAATAATATTAAGCAAGAAACATATAAAAAAGTTTTACTAAACATTCTATTTCAAGGAGTCTAAATAATGTAGAAGGGTAACTACAATTATCTAATCTTCAACCCCATGAAAGATCTGAGAAGGGAAGTGATATTACTTAAGCAACCAGGAAGTACAAACGAGATACTTCCAAAATGTGCAACAAGCAGGAAACCTGGCACTAGGAAAATTCTCAGAAATTTACAAGAATGACCTTAGCTAAGACCCTAAGCAATAGTGGAGAGGGTGCCTGAACTGGTATTCCCCTATAATCCGATTGATGACTACCTTAATTGTTATCATAGAACCCTTATTTAGCAACTGATGGAAGAATGTGAAGAGATCCACAGCTAAGCACTGGGCTGAGCTCCCAGAGACCAAAGAGAGGGAAGAGCAATAATATGAGCAAAGGGGTGGTGACTATAATTGGGAATACCCACAGAAG
The DNA here is from genome assembly GCF_903992535.2 of Arvicola amphibius. Lineage (NCBI taxonomy): Eukaryota > Metazoa > Chordata > Mammalia > Rodentia > Cricetidae > Arvicola > Arvicola amphibius. The sequence goes on along the minus strand of NC_052056.1, from coordinate 1,967,638 downwards.
CAGCTAACCTGAGCTAGTGAGAGCTCACTGACTCTGGACTGACAGCAGGGGCAACCTGCATAGGATTAAATTAGGCTCTCTGAATGTGGGTGAAAGTTGAAGTGTATTAAAGACCTCAATATAAATCTGACCACACTGAACCTGATAGAAGAGAAAGTGGGAAGTAGTCTTCAATACATGGGCACAGGCACCCACTTCCTAAATATAACTCCAGTGGCACAGACACTGAGAGCAACAATAGATAAATGGGACCTCCTGAAATTGAGAAGCTTCCATAATGCAAAGGACGCAGTCAATAAGACAAAAAGGGAGCCTACAGAATGGGAGAAGATCTTTACCAACTTCATATAAGAAAGAGGACTGATCTCCAAAATATATAAAGAACTAAGAAATTAGACATCAAAATTTCAAATAATTCAACTAAAAATGGGGTACAGAGCTAAACAGAATTCCCAACAGAAGAATCCCAAATGGCACAAAAAAAATTAAAGAAATGTTCAAAATCTTTAGCCATCAATCAAGGAAATGCAAATCAAAACAGCTCTGAGATAGCATCTTACACCTTTCAGAATGGCTAAGATCAAAAACATCAATGATATCTTATGCTGGAGAAGATGTGGAGTAAGGGGAATACTCCTCCATTGCTGGTAGAAGAGCAAACTTAACACTTTGGAAATCAGTATAGTGGTTTCTCAGAAAATTGGGAATCAACCTAACTCAGAGTCCAGCAATACCACTCTTGTGCATATACTCAAAAGATGTTCAATCATACTACAAAGACATTTGTTCAATTATGTTCAAAGCAACATTATTTGTAATAGCCAGAACGTGGAAACAACCTTGATGCCCCTCAAGAATGGATAAAGAAAGTGTGGCACATCTACACATTAGAGTATTACTCAGTGGTAAAAAAACAATGACATCTTGAATTTTGCATGCAAATGGATGAAATTAGAAAACACTATCCTGAGTGAGATAACCCAGGCCCCAAAATATGAATATGGTATGTACTCACTCATTAGTGGATACTAGCCATAAACAAAGGACATTGAGCCTATAGTTATTGATTCTAGAGAAGCTAAGTAATAAGGTGAACCCAAAGAAAAACATATTAATGTTTATATATGGAAATTGGAACCTGGTGTGGGAGAATTGTCTGTAATCTGTCAATCATGTTTTAAATAAATGTTGATTGGCCAGGCAGGAGGTAAAGGTGGGAAAGCCAAACAGGAAGTAGAAATGATATAATGAGAACAGGAGAATTCTGGGAAGGAGGAAGTTGATTCCTCCCATTCCTGCCCAGATCACCAAAGTAGCAGGATGTGATCTGCACCACTGAAAAAAGGTACTGGGCCACATGGCTAACATAGATCAGAAAAATGGGTTAATCAAGAGGTGAGAGTTAGCCAGTGAGAGGCTAGAGCTAATGGGCCAATCAGCTTTATAACTTTAGAGACCTATGTGTGATTTTCTTTGGGGCTAAACAGTTATGGGGTACTGGGTGGGACAGAAACCCAAACAAGCAGTATGTGGACCCTCCATGTTACAGGAACCTGGAAATTGGAAGCAGACAAGATTGCCTGACAAAATTTGGGAGCATGGGGGTGGGGGGTAGAAGGAAGGGGAGAAAGGGAAGAGGAGGGGAAAAGGAGAGGGTTGAAGAGAGTTTGAGGGAATGGGATAGTTGAGAAGAAGGAAGGACATATGTGAGAGCAAGGAAAGAGATATCTTGATTGAGGGAGCCATTTTGGGGTTAGCAAGAAACCTGGCTCTAGAAAAATTCTCAGAAATCCACAAGGATGTCCCCAGCTAAGATCCTAAAGCAATAGAGATGGTGCCTCAACTGGCCTTGCCCCATAGTCAGACTGATGGTTATCTTAAATATTACCATATACCTTCATCAAACAACAGATGGAAACAGAGACAGAGACCCACATTGGAGCACTGAACTGAGCTCCCAAGGTCCAGTTGAAGAGTGGAAAGAGGGAGAATATGGGTAAGGAAGTCAAGACCATGAGGGGTTCACCCACTGACACAATGTGTCTGAGCTAATGGAAGCTCACCAACTCCAACTGGACTGGGAATGAATATGGGATCAATCTAGTCCCTCTGAATGTGGTTGACAGTTGGGGAAGACTGAGAAGCCAATGGAACTGGGATTTGTGTCTACTGCATGTACTGGCTTTTTAGGAATCCTATTCTTTTTGGATGTATACCTTGCTCAACCTGGATGTAGTGGGGAGGGCCTTGGACTTCCCACAGGGCAGGGTGTGTTGCCCTCTTTTAAAATTGGAGGGGGTTGGAGGAAAGTGTGTGGAGGGAGTGGGAGGAAAGTGGGAGGAGAGAAAGAAGGAGGAATTTGGATGGGTATTTTTTAAAGTAATAAAATAATAATAATAATGAGGAGGAGGAGGAGGAGAAGGAGAAGGAGGAGAAGGAGAAGGAGAAGGAGAAGGAGAAGGAGAAGGAGAAGGAGAAGAAGAAGAAGAAGAAGAAGAAGAAGAAGAAGAAGAAGAAGAAGAAGAAGAAGAAGAAGAAGAAGAAGAAGAAACACTTATAAAAGGCCTGCCTGCCTTGGCAGCATCCACCTAAGCAGGACACATATGTCAAGACTCAGCAAACATCTCCTGATCATACCCAACAGAAATGACTACTGGTGGACACCAAGAGACACAGCCCAGAACATTTATATTAGCATGGCATAGAACTGCCAAAAATGCCTGTGGATCCAAACAAGAGAGAGAAGTCACTGAGTTATTTGCAAAGAGGAAATTAATACAAAAGAAGTTGCTGTGTTGGGGGCAGATGTAAACAGTGCAAGATTAACCAAAGGAAGAAGAGAACTATGGAGAACTGAGAAGAGTCACTGCCCATCCCAGACTGAGATGCACAGCCAAGGCAAAACTTCACAGCCCAAGGCTGAGATCTGGACCACGGGAGAAAGGCAGAGCCATGCAGTTGCACTTCACAGGAACATGTTTTAACACACACACACACACACACACACACACGCATGTGTGTGCGTGAGAGAGACAGAGAGAGAGAGACGAAGACCTCTGGTTTGCCTGGGGAAGCTATTTGCAACTTACCTCACAGCTGTACTCTGCTAGAAACCCGGAGGATGTGTCCTCCCTCACTGAAGCTGCTTTCCGCTGGGTGCTGTGATGCTATAGGAGCCTGCAATGCCAGCTGGACTGACCTGTTAGGAAAACACTTCCCCTCCAAGGCTTCTCCAGCTTCACCCTCTGCTGACAAGCTTTAAGAGTTGGACTGTGAGGAACTATGTTCAAAAGGTCCAGATCTACTTTCACAGCCTTTGAGAAAGGGCAAATTGGGAGCCCAGCAGTAATACACTGATACCTAAAACAGCTGCTGTCAGGAAATACGCATTAACAGAAAGACAAATAAGTGAACTCCCACACAACCATGAAATACAAACAACATATGCACTGTGTGCTAACACAACAGACACTGTGTTGTAGAAAGGAACTACACAAGAATGGACACATTTATGTGAAACAGGAAAAACCTTTCCACGGTAGAGGAAGACAGAGCAGTGATTATCTTTGACTAGGAGGGACACAAGGAACATTTTGAAGAGCTAAATACATTCTATTCTTGATCAGAATGGTGGCTACAAGGAAATGATTTTATGTTAAGATCTGTTGGATTAGACAGCTAAGACCTATGCCTTTTGTTCTAGGCACACACTATGTAATGCGGTTTGAATGAGAAATGTCACCAAAAGCTCATGTGCTTGAACACTTGGTTCCCAGTTGGTGGTGATGGTTGGGGAGGCTATGAAACCTTCAGGAGGTGGAGCTTTGCTGGAGAACTTATATTACTGGGGACAGGCATTGGGGATTCATCTCCTACTCCAACCTCCTGGTCTCTCTTCTCTCCCTCCCTTCCTCCAGCACAATGTCAGCCTGCCTGCTGCCAAACTCTCCACCATGATGTCCATAAACTCACACTCTGAAACTGTACACCCCAAATAAACTCTTCCTTCCACAAGGGCACTGGACATGGTGTCTTATCGCAGCAATATGAAGAGAACTTTGACAAGTGGCAAGCGCTTCACTAAGTCCAATCCCTTGTTCTTGACCATGCAACCACCTTAACTCTCATGGCTTTTCTTGGTGAGCAAATTCAGCACTCTGAAGGACATGGCTCCCACGGTCTGCAAGCTGGTTTGTCTAGTCCTGGTGACTCCCCACAGCCCAGCCTTCACACCAGTTTTTGTGCCTTGGTCACCCCCACCCTGTGTGGGTCTTATGCCCCCCATGCTCAACATCTCTGCCTACTACCACATGTCTCCCTTCTCTGCCAGCTCCTCCATAGGCTACTCACATCACCAATGTGCTTTGTTGTGCAGGGAACCATGGAGCTGGCCTGGCCTAGCTTCCTTAAGAGGCAAGCTTCATAGGTTTTTCCTGCTAGAGTCCATGGCTCCTGGTACACCATGTGCCTTCCAGTACCTGAGAGACCAAGGCACTCCCTCAGGCAATGAAGCATCCAGGCTACTTTGTGTTTCTCTGTATGTTCCCTCAGAAGTCAAGGAAGCATAGAAGGCTGACAGAACCATTGGTCTTAGACATTGATCTTCTGTACCCCTTGTAGTTTGCAAACTTCACTGTATCCTGGAAACAACTGTACTGATCCTGGCAACTGCTGTTGTATTCTGTTTCTGATAAAGGTCTCAAAAGTCTGATTGCTCTTCTTAAAATTCCCACAGTGTCACTTGTACTGTGCCCCTCCAGATGGTGTGATTTAATTCCTCATGGCTATATCAGGTGACCTTGGTGTGGTAATTAAGCTTTGGCACTTACAGCACTGTGTTATATGGACCTAATTACAGGCTTGTATAGCACATATTATCATTAGTTAACAATTCCAGAGAACCAGTTACCATCTCTTCTGCATTTTCCACTGTTGTAGACTCTGTTTGGACAGATTATCCAGCACATGGCCACCCAAGGGAAAGTTTTGAGCCAGTAGATGAAAATGGAAGAGATTCCTTTTTCCAGATTTCCACACTTCCTGATTCAGTACATTTTTCTCCTTGGAAACAGATACATGGTTTATGTGGCTTCTCAACTGCTTATCAAAATGTTGATTGAGCTCACTGTGAGCCTTAACCTTCACCTGGCGATGGATGGAGATAGAGACAGAGCCCCACATTGGAGCACCGGACTGAGCTCCCAAAGTTCTGATGAGGATCAGAAGGAGAGATTTACGACATGGACGGGCTCTGTGTGAGCCTTGTCAGTTTGGTTGCTCACCTTCCTGGACCTGGAGGGAGTTGGGAGGACCTTAGACTCAACATAGTGTAGAGAACCCTGATGGCTCTTTGGCCTGGAGAGGGAGGGAGTGGGGGTATAGGTGGAGGGGAGGGGAGGGAAGGGAGAGGAGGAGGGGAGGAGATGGCAATTTTTAATAAAAAATAAATAAACTGGAAAAAAAAGAATTCACAGTCGGGTGGGGGTGGCTAAGAGCACTGGCTGCTCTTACACAGGACCGGGGTTCAATTCCTACATGTAGAGCACCTACATGGCAGCTCACCATTGTCGATAATTCCAGCTTCAGGAGTTCCCAAGGCCATCATACAGATACACACGCAGGCAAAACACCAACACATAAAATAAAAATAAACAATTCAAAAAAAATGTTGATTGAGTCAGGTATGTTTGCTCTCTGCATCTTTCCTAAGAGATTTTGGTGATTTCTGAGAGGTGAGCCAGGTTTATTGCAGAAAAGAACTGGTCATGTGTTTCACTCTATGCTGTTCATGGGGTGGGGGTTGGGGACTGGTGGGTTATTAGTTTCCCAGTGTGCTTCTGGGACAGGTTCAGCACTGGGGTGCTCCAGTGTCCCTGCTGCTAGCTTCCCCGAGCAATGGGAAGTCCTTATTACACAACTATTTTCCCTTCTTTGTGTTAAAAATGAACTTTTAAAAGAGCACTGATGGCTGACTTTTCATAAGTGATTAGCTTCAAGAATGCAGGGAGGAAGAATAAATGTGACCATGAGTGTCCACCAGCTGCCAGATCAGCACTCAAGCCTAAACCTTCTCTGGGAAGTATTTCTTCCTTGGTGACTCTGCTGAACAATGAAAGGTGTAGACGGACATGGAGTGCTTATTATTCTTCTCCTCCTTTGACCACTGCCTGACCTGGCTCATGGCATTTCTCAAAGGCTGTCACCCAGTAAGAAATTTGGCTAGATCAGCTGGGATCAGCAACTAGTCACCTTTACTCAGAAGTCAAAAGTCCAATCTCCCCAGTTTACCTTTGGCCAGCAGAGACTCTGAACAGAACCTCATCTAGGCATCATTGTTTACTGCCCCTTTATCCACACCAACACACCATGTGAAAACACAGAGATTCCACATGCATCTGACATAGAGCAGATACTGGGACACACACCAAAGCAATGCCAGATATTCACATGGCTTGTGTCAAGAAAGCCATCCAATATTTGTGAATTCTGACATACTGCTGAGAAATCAAGAAGGAAGGGCATGAAGAAAAGAAGGACCTTCCTCATGGTGAATCCAGTGCCATATATATTGTATAAGAACCAAGGAATAGATTCCTAATAATGGAAAGAAAATCAAAGGTATCAGTCAGGAAATTTAACTTTGTCATGTACCTGAACCATGTAAACACAGTATCATCTGTGCCTTTGGTGCCTAAGGGTCAGACTCTAGACAAATAGAGACCACTTCTTTTCCTGTGTGGGACATAGATTCCTCAGTTAGAGGTAGGCTTGACCATCTCAAAGGAGCCTTTCTCCATGACTTATAGAGTACAGTGCTCATCAGTCATCCTGCCCTGGATCCTTTGGATCCTATGATCACTTCTGACTGTAGTAATTTGGGCCAATCATCTAACAAAGAAGGGAGCTGTGAACTGTTCATCTTCTTAGCTCACGGCTGCTCTGGTGGAGAGAGCTAGTGGGGCATATCCAGCTTCATGGTAAAACTAGCTGGGTATTTAAAAAGATGCAGCAATGTCTCTGTGGCTCAGAATTATCCTTCCACCTTCAATACAATGCAAGACATTCCCAAAGAAAATAAACTACTTGGGGTCTTGCCATGTTCAAGGAGAGAGAGGGAGCTACATTTACCAATCTCTTGCTGTAGTCCCTGAACATTATGTCATCTAGTTAGTATGCCAGCCTTCAGATTAAATCTTTTAAAAATGAAAGACCGGGAGGAGGTTACAGAGAAGGCCCAGTGACTCAGAGTCCTTGACGCTCCTGCAGAGGACCTTAAGTCTGGTTCCAAGTATAGACATAGTGACTTATTCCAGAAAATTCATTCTTTCTTTCCAGCTATCATGCTCTTTTACACAGAACTTGTATGCACACTCATGCTCACATACATGCACATACACACACACACACATGTAAAATAAATTTTGAAAATTGAGAGAAGGAGTTGAGCGAGAAAAGGCTTTTTTGATAAGGTCATCCAGGAATGAGCTGGAGGAAGAAGAGCAAGTGACCTCGAGAAGAGGGCCTCGAGAAGAGGAACTTGATTCCTATAAAAAAACAACTCTATTGGCAACAGCCAACTCAAAAAGGAGGAGTTCTGGGTTAGTGACATTCCACTGATTATAAACCACAAGACCCTGGATGCAGCCTGTGGCCTAAAGAAGGGCAGTGATTTGGAGCATGTGCCAAGAGGGACCAGGAATGGACTTGAACTTCAGGGTGCAGACATAGAGCCCATGTTCTTCTGTCTAACACAAAGATCTCCAACAAGCTGTTTGACTTGATGAACCCAGATTCCTCATCCATTGTAAGGAAATGTCCCCAGAGGCAACCTACTTAGGGCTGAAGTTATCTTTAGCCACACAAAAGGCTTTGACACACAACATGGGATCTACCATAAAGGGTTGCGGAAATTGTTTAACACTGCAGGGGCACATTCCCTCATGCATGGCTTTAGTAAGCCTCCTATAAGCTCTGCATCTTCACGGTAGCTGTGGGAACCACAGCAGTATGGAAATTAGTACTGTCTCCAACCAATAGACAGGAAAATGCAAGCTGACTGAACCACTTTGCGGAGTGGCAATCACTTTTCCAGAACGCTGGTACCAACCTATCTTGCATGCTAAGTAGTCAGCTGACCTAAAGGATGATGGGTTGATGGAGGAGAGTTATCTGTCTATGATACTTTCATTGGTTAATTAATAAAGAAAACTGCCTTGGCCCTTTAAGAGACAGAAAATTAGGTAGGTGGAGTAGACAGAACAGAATTCTGGGAGAGTTGGGGAGACGCTTCAGGCAGTCGCCATATGCAGTCTCCATGCTTCTCCTCTCCGAGATGGACGCAGGTTAAGATCTCTCCTGGTAAGCCACACCTCGTGGTGCTACCCAGATTACTAAATATGGGTTAAAGGAAGATGTGAGAATTAACCAATAAGAGGCTACAGATAATGGGCCAGGCAATGTTTTAAAAGAATACAGTTTCCGTGTAATTATTTTGGGTGTAAAACTAGCCAGCAGCCGGGTGGCGGGACGCAGCCCCGCCGCTTCTTTCTACAATGGGTGATACTTTGTAAACCAGTGTAGGAGAAACTTGAGCTCACTCCTACTAAGGTTGAGACTAGTGGTGGGGCGGTGTTAAGGGTAGCACTAGGGTTTGGGTTAATGTAGGACTAGGTTTAGGGATGAGTTAGGGTGAAGATAATGGTTGAGATTAGGCTTTCAAATATAGTTTCCTCAAGTAAATGTTTTGCTCATGGCACCTCTTCACAGCAATAAAAAAGTAATCAAGATAGAACTTTATTATTTTATTAAGCATTTTAGAAGGTAGGGAGAGAGAGAGAGAGAGAGAGAGAGAGAGAGAGAGAGAGAGAGAGAGAGAGAGAGAGACACACAGAGAGACACAGAGAGAGAGAGACAGACAGAGAGAGAGAGAGAGAGAGAGAGAGAGAGAGAGAGAGAGAGAGAGGGAGGGAGGGAGGGAGAGAGAGAGAATGTGTATACAGGTACAGGTACATTTACTTACTCATTCACAAATGAAGGCTAAAGAAAGCAGAAGGCTCTATGATGGGATTCTGTTCTGGGCTTGACAGCAACATTGAACATCCAAAGAGAATTAGGAAGAGGGAGAAAAATCGGAGCAGACTGATCCGGTCAGCAAAGACAACACCAGCCAAGTCAACTGAAAGCAAGATAAAGGAAGAAGTTGGGGGAGCCCCTGGGACTGAAGTTGCAGATCATTGTGAATCACTGGGTATATACTGAGAATCAAACCTGGGTCCTCTCTGAAATAGCAGCCAGTGTTATTAACAGCTGAGCCATCACTCAGGCCCTAGATCTTCATTTTTTTGAGGAGGCCATGCTGCATATAGTGACGTTACCAGAAGATAGGTGGTCACAGAGGCCTAAAGACAGCAGGGACCTGTTTTCAGAACTGGATCCCACTCTTAAGCTGGTGTCTGCCTCATCTTAGCTCTCAGAGGTGGAAATGACAGGAAACCACTTATCAAAGAGGGTTTAGACAAAACTCAAGATTCTGGGGCTGCCCACTCCAGCATCTGGGTTACTTATGGAATCTGATTTTAGCTTCTCACACTCACATAACTTTAAGTCTGACTGCAAACACATGGCTTGCAGTAAAGATGACTTTGCCAGGAATCTACAGATTTTACTATAAAATGATTACCAGCTAACACACAACACATTTTACAACCTTGTTAAAATATTTAAACATTGATAGGTTTGTTATAAATTCTTTCTGTTTGGTAGAATAGTTCTAAGTTTTAACAGGTGTCTGTCTTTCCACGTTGGCTGTAATGGAACAGGCTGAAACTGTTTTCCCACGAAAACTCATAGTAGTAATTCTGTCTACAAATTTTATTGATAATATATATTTTACCTGTTTAAAAACCTGTTGAGTGAGGAACCAGGGAGGTAGCTCAGTGGATGATCTTGCTGAAAAAGTGTCATCATCTGAGTTCAGGTCTCTAAAACTTGGTAGACACAGTGACTCTCCTGTAAGCCCAACAATACTAGAGAGGCAGACAGGGGATCCCTCACTAGCTAGAGGGCAGTGGATCCCCTGGGAATGAAGTTACAAATGATTGTGAATCACCATGTGTCTGTGGGAATCCAAACTTGGGACTCCTGAAAGAGAGGCCAAATCCTTAAGCCCTAGGTTCAGCAAGAGACCTCAGTCCAGTAAAATAAAATGGAGAGTGATTGAGGAAATTATCCTCTTCTGTTATCTACATGCATCGTCCCACATGTAAACACATACACACACACATACACACACACACTTAATTTTATACTAAGATTGTGACTTGTGAGTAAGATTTCCAGATTCTAGTTGCCTTACTGTTAAATCAGCATTGCTGTCATTGTGTAAACATCCACAAGTCAATACAACCACGTTGAATTTAAGAAGTAGCCTATTATCCTGGTCACAAGGCATTAATTAACAGCAAACTTCATAAAGATCAAAACTTCTAAGTACTTAGAATCAAAGAAGCAGTACCAGGCATGGTGGTGTGATCCCAGCATTCAGGAGACTGGGGAAGGGAGATTTTGAGTTTGAAATCAGCCTCACTAGGTAACAAAACTTTGTCTGAAAGAAAAAAGGGAAAGGGAAAGGGAAAGGGAAAGGAAAAAGGAAGGGGTAGGGATTTGAAGTCAAGTCAAATGCAAAACTAAATATGCAATGGCAGACTACACTACAAACATGTAAGAATTTTAGGGACAATCTCTTAGGTGTATTTAAAATTGCTTTCACAGGTAAACCCTTACATAGCCCTAGGAATTTCGATTAATAAGCCAAACTTGGTGGCACATGCCTGCAATCCCAACAACTCAGGAGCCTGAAGCAGGAGAGTCACAATTTCCCAACAGCCTTAACTATACAGTGAGATCTTATCTTGTTCTTCCAGTGCTGGAGGGGGAGAGACAGGAGGAACCCTACAGTTTGCTGGCCAGCCAGTCTAGCCAAATCATCAAGTTCTAGGCCAATTAAAAAAATTATAGACATCTTCTGAAGAACTACACCCGAGATTGACTTCTTGCTTCCACGTATGTACACACATAAACGGGAACACTGAATGTCACTTTGACCTATCTTTGTGTCAGATCATTTCAGCAACTACCGTTACTCTCAGTGCGAGGTAGAGCACGGAGCTTGTGTTTCTCTGCTGTTCACCCTAAAATAATAACAAAGTTCAAATCAGGCATGGTGATCTGTACATGAAACCACACACTTAGGAGACCGGAGCAGGAGGGTCACCGTGAGTTCAAGACCTGCTATAGAGTAAGCTCCAGACCCTGTCTCAAAAAGCAAATCCACAAACTCTAGAGAGGCCAAAATATATACAAAGGGCACCAAAATAGATACAGCTCTAGGCAATTCCATCACACAGAAGATTAGAGGAGGGACACTGGAAGTATCAGATTTTTACATGTACCTTTTCAGCAAAAGGAAAGATGAAGCACTGAAAATATAAAGTCTCACTAATAATCCCCAGGTTAGATAAAAGGGAACATAGGCATTAAATATAAGATCCAAGGGAGATGATCTCTTGACATGAACTCAGAAGTCTGGACTCACCTCTCCACTAATCACAGAGACAGAAGGCTGGGGCTAGAAGAGCCATCTTCATTAGAAGTAACTCTCTCCATAGTAACCTGCATAAGGCAGAGGGGCTGATGAAGAGGACCAACCTGCTCTGATGAACACTGCTGACAAAAGGAATGGGGGATAACAGAAATAGATGTGAGGAAAAGTTTGCTGATGACTGTGCATAATTGAAAATGTGAGTCCTTAGATCAAAGCTGTACCCTAATTGTCACCAGGACAGATTCATACTTCATTATGTAACAGTGAGACTGAAGAGCTGCCAGAGGGAAAGGCAAATTACTACAAAGAACTGATAATGAGGCTAATAGTACCTTCCTATAATTAACAATACGAGCCAAAGTTATCCTCAAAATGCTGAAAGGAAATACTTTCTAAGCAAGAATTTTTATACCCTGCTAAATTAACATGCAAAAGTGAAGTCATAAATGACATATCTTCAAGCATTTATGTATAAAGCTTGCAATCAATGTACCTGCTGCCATAGAACATTGGTCTTGCTACAAAAAGGGAATTAATTTATTCTGAACCAAATATGAGTGATCATAGTCAAGGAAATATACAATCACATTGCCACAAATAACATGTTCCCCTGTGGAAAGTAGTTACATGTACTTTTAACAAAAACCATCATAAGGGATCACACTAAGTACATTGGTAGAGATGAAAGATTTGTAGCTCAATGGGAAAACTTGTCTATAGGTTCAGATGCTAGCTAATAACATAACTTTGAATTTGTGGAAGCCAATGGTATCTTAAGTTCATATATTAAGAAGATTTTTACCTGAGAGTCCAAGATTTTAGATCAGATACAGAAGTGGCTGATAAATTATTATTAAAGATAATTTTGGCTCTTGAGTTGCAGCATTCCAATCCTATACAATCAGGAAGTTCTGACCAGTCAGTCAGTGTGTAGTACCTCCCACACAGGTAAGTGTGTTCCTTTTCCAGGGAACTTCAGCTCACACAGTCTTGTTCCAAGGTTTATAAATGGATTTACTTGGACAGGATATTGTATAAACCCATGTATATGTCGCAGGATATAAGACATGAAAAAGAATGCAGAGAAAGAGGCTGAGGTAGGAGAGTCCATCTACTTCCATCCATTAGCAGAGATGAATATTTGCTACAGTGGGTGAGCTGGAGGGTCTTCTGTGTCAGGAGAAGAAGGCAAAGAAATATAATGAAGCCTTGGAATCAATCAAGAAGCCAGAGATAAACACAGCTGGCAGCTGAAGGAAGAGACTTTCTACTTTTACAAACAAAAATAGGATTAAAGCTAGAGCCAGGGAGAGACTAGACAGCAGCATTGAACAGACAGAAAACAAAAAACAAGAGAGAATATAAAACAAGAATGATTCAAGAACATGGGCAAGAGGATGAGGTGGAGTTGAAGCTGACCTGGTTGTACCTTGGAAGTACAGCAATGCATCCATTCCAGCTGATACTGATGAATTGATGAATATGAGGCTTTCCATAAAAAATAAAAATAAAAAAGGAAAGAGGAGCACCATGGGTATCTAACAAACTGGGTAAATCTGTAGTAATGGGCTGACTATAAAATGAGTTTTTGCCTCTCTGCTACCTAGGGCTCCTGGTAGTCACTGTTTGGGGAAAATATCCTGACCCATTTTAGCCACCTTTGTCCTCCCTGGGTATCAAAATAGCCTTGAAGGTCCCAGCAAAGCAGAACACAGTGAGCTCTTTGTTTCTTCTCTTCCACTATTCCTACAGCCCATCCTCCTTCTCCATCCAATACCTTCAGTTCAGTATGTGTAACAGCAGATAGAAGCCATAGATGTAGCATCTTGTTCTGCTTACAGAACTATAGCACAGATTTAAACACTAGACAAATGAAACTAACCTACATTTAAAACAACAAAGGAAAAGTACAGGAATCGATTAAATACGTGATTAAGTTCAGTTTATGTCCATTAAAGTGACTACAATTTCATATTTACCAAATTCTTGGCAATAAAGACAAGGCATAGAAGTTTCTTGATGATTAAGTAATGGGAACACAAGCCTTGCATTATATATAGCTAAAACGTAGGGCTCAGCATCCAAGAGAAATAGCAAACAGGTGGAAACATGGTTTCTAGACTGCACAGCAGTGAAGGGAGGAAAAACCAGAGTGTGAGAAATACCCAACAGAAGAGAAAAGGTAGAGAAAAGAGGAGAAAATGTGGCAAAGAGGAAGCACGTAAGGATCTACTCACGTCCAATGTCGTAAGACATTCATTTAAAGGGCTGGAGAGATATCTCAAAGATGAAGAGCACTGGATACTCTTCCAGGGGAGGTGGGTTCAATTCCCAGTACCCACGTGTTAGCATTAACTCCAGCTTCAGGGAATCCCCACAAACTCACACAGACATAAATGCAGGCAAAACACTAATGCACATAAAATAAAAATAACTTTAAAAAAGACAAAAAAATTAAGATTTTTTTTAAAAAAGACAATTCTGTTAAAACAAATTATCAGATTGGGAAAAATATATAAGTTTAAGTAATATCTTCAGTAGAGAGGTATAAAAAAGCTGGGAAACAAGTGTGATGTGGGATGCTCTTGTTTATGCTGTGAATATATTTTATTACCATTGGTTAACAAAGAAACTGATTTGGCTAAGAGCCAGGCACAATAGAACCAGGAAGGAAATCCAAGTAAAGATATAGAGAAAAAGAAGGTAAAGTCAGAGAGACACTAGCAGCTGCTGTAGAAGTAAGATGTGAGGTAACAAGCCACAAGCCTCGTGGTAAAATATAGAATAACAGAAATGGGGCAATTTAAGTAATAAGAGCTGGTTAATAAACCTGACCTAATAAGTCAAAACAGTTTGTAATTAATTTTAAGCCTCAGAGTGGTTATTTGCAGGTGGGAGAGAGACCACCTGTAGAGAAAGTATTAAATGCTTCCATTTAATACGATTCCTAGCCAGAAAGTGGTAGCACACACCCTATCCTGATGTAGGGGCGTCTTCTATCTATCTGATGATTTCATTGGTTAATTAATAAAGAAACTGCTTGGCTTAATAGGTCAGAACATAGGTGGGTGGAATAAACAGAACAGGATGCTGGGAGTGAGGCAGATGCCTCGGGCAATCGTCATGCCTCTCCTCTCTGGGCAGTCGCCATGACTCTCCTCTCCGAGATGGATGCAGGCTAGAATCTTCCCAGTAAGCCACCCCTCATGGTGCTATACAGATTACTAAATATGGGTTAATCAAAATGTGAGAGTTAGCCATTAAGAGGCTAGAGCTAATGGGCCAAGCAGTGTTTAAATGAATACAGTTTGTGTGTTGTTATTTCAGGGCATAAGCTATCCAGGCGGCTGGGAGCCGGGTGGGAATGCAGCCCGTTGCCTCATCAGTACATTATCCCAGCACTCAGGAAGCAGAGGCAGGTGGATCTGAGTTAGGACAACCAGAACTAAGCAAAGAAACCCTGTCTTGGAAAACAAACAGCCTCACACACTGTAGCACCAGAAGCCAACCAGCAAGTAAGAGTCCTGTGAACAGACCCCTCCACCACCCCTGCCTCCCACTTCCCTGACCAATTAAAACCCATGGATTCAGAGGCCTCTGGAGGCAAGGCTCACCTGCACCAATTGAAAGCAAATCTCCCACAGCCAGCCAGCAGAGGCCCCTGGAGGCACTGGCTCTGCCTGCACCAACTGTAGGAAGAGCAGCCTGCAGACACAAGCAGTACCTGCACTGTTTGGAGAAAGAACCAACATCTGAACCTGTAACTCCCCAAATGCAGATAGGTAGACAGCAGAGTAAGAATCCATTCAACATCATAAAGAGCAATATGCTACCACTAGAAACTAGTGGTTCTACAACAGCAATACCTGAGCATACCAATGAGGATGAAGCAGAAGAAAACAACCTTAAAAATAACTTCATGAAGATGATATAGGCCCTTAAAGAGGAAATGACAAGTTCCCTTAAAATAATTGAGGATAAGACCAACAAAAAATGGAAAAAAAAACCAATAAATCCCTTGAGGAAAGTCAAGAAAGCCAAGAAAAAACAATCAAACAGGTGAAGAAAACAGTTCAAGACATAAAAACTCAAAGAGAGGCAATAAAGAAAACACAAACAAAGAGAATTCTAGAAAGTGAACATCTGGGTAAATGAACAGGAGCTACAGATGCAAAACATAACCAACAGAATGCTAGAGATGGAAGAAAGAATCTCAGGTGTTGAAGATACAATAAAAGAAATTGATTCATCAGTCAAAGAAAAATTTAAATCCAACAAAGTCTTAAAACAAAAATATCCATGGAATCTGGAACACCATGAAAAGACCAAACTAAGGATAATAGGAATAGAAGAAGGAGAATACCAGCTCAAAGACACAGAAAATATACTCAACAAAATCCCAACCTAAATAAGGACATGTCTACAAAGGCACAGAATTACAAAACACCAAATAGACTGGACCAAAAAAAAGTCCCCTTGCCACATAATAAAAATCAAATCCACATAGAATATAGAAGGAATATTAAGAACTTCAAAGGAAAAGGCCAATTAATGAATAAAGGAAGACCTATCAGAATAACACCTGACTTCCAATCAATGGAGACACTAAAAGCCAGAAGGTCCTAGACAGATATTTTGCAGACATTAAGAGACCACGGATGTCAGCTCATACTTTTATACCCCCAAAAATCTTTCAATCCCCATACATGTAGAATACAATATATTCTATAACAAAACCAGACTTAAACAATAGCTATCCAGCCCTACAGAAAGTATTAGAAAGAAAACTCCAACCCAACCAAGGAAGTTAGCCACACCCATGAAAACAAAGGAAATAGAGAATCTCATACCAGCAAATCCCAAAGAAGGGAAACACACACACAAAGCCAATAACAATAGCCAAACCAAAAATTAACAATCATTGGTCAATAATATCCCTTAATATAAATGAACTCAACCTATAAAAAGACACAGACTGACAGAATGGATGTGGAAACAGGATCCGTCCTTCTGCTGCATACAAGAAACATACCTCAACCTCAAAGACAGACATTGCCTCAGAGTAATGGGTTGGGAAAAGATTTTCCAAGCAAATGGACCTAAGAAACAAGCTGATGTAGCTATCCTAATATCTAACAAAAATGACTTCAAATGACAATCAATCAAAAGAGTGGGAGAAGAACATTCCATATTCAACACAGGAAAAATCCATCAAGATGAAGTCTCAATTCTAAACATTCATGTCCTAAATACAAGGGCACCCACATTTGTAAAAGAAATATTACTAAAACTTAAAGCACACATTAAATCCCACACTCTAGTAGTGAGATACCTCAGCATCCCACTCTAACTAATGGACAGGTCTGCCAGACAGAAACTTAACAGAGAAAAAGGGAACTAAAAGATGTTATTACTCAAACAGGCTTAACAGACATCTATAGAATATTCCACCCAAACACAAAAGAATATAACTTCTCTCAGCAACTCATGGAACATTCCCTAAAATTAACCACATACTCAGTCACAAAGCAAATCTCATTAGATAGAAAAAAATTGGAATAACCTCATGTATCTTATCAGATCACCATGACTTAAAGTTAAAATACTACAACAACACAAATTGCAGAAAGCCAACAAAGTCATAGAAATGGAATAATGCACAACTGAGTCAACACTGGGTCAAGAAATAAATAAAAAAAGAAATTAAAGACTTTCTATATTTCAATGAAAATGAATGCACAACATACTCAAACCTATGGGACACTATGAAAGCAGTGCTAAGAGGAAAGTTCACAGCACTAAGTGCCTACATAAAGAATTTGGAGAAATCTTATACTAGTGAATTAACAGCATACCTGAAAGCTCTAGAACAACAACAACAAAAAAGCAAACTCACCCAGAAGGAGTAGAAACCAAGAAATAATAAAATTATGGGCTGCAATCAATAAAACAGAGACAAAGAGAATAATACAATGAATAAATTAAACAAAGAGTGGTTTTTCAATAAAATCAACAAAATAGACAAACCCTTATCCAAATTAGCCAAAAGGCAGAGAAAGAATATCCAAATTAGCAGAATCAGAAATAAAATGCAAATCAAAGCAACTCTGAGATAGCATCTTACAGCAATCAGAATGGCTAAGATCAAAAACACCAATGGCACCTTATGCTAGAGAGCATGCAGAATAAGGGGAACAGTCCCTCCATTGCTGGTGGAGTACAAACTTGTACAGCCACTTTGGAAATCAGCATGGTGGTTTCTCAGAGTATTGGGAATCAATTGACCTTAAGATCCAGCAATACCACTCTTGGGTATATACCCAAAGGATGCTCAATCATACTACAAGGACATTTGCTCAACTATGTTTATAGCAGCATTATTTGTAATAGACGGAACCTGGAAATAACCTAGATGGCCCTCAACCAAGGAATGGATAAAGAAAATGTGTTACATTTGCACAATGGTGTACTACACTGCAGAAAAAAATTACATCTTGAAATTTGCATACAAATGGATGGAACTAGAAAAAAAATCCTAGGTGAGCTAACCCAGACCCAGAAAGACAAACATGTTATGAACTTACTCATAAGTGGATCTTAGCTGTAAAGCAAAGGATAACCAGCCAATAGTCCACAACCCCAGAGAAGCTAAGTAACAAGGGGAATCCTAAAAGGGACACACATGGATCATACTAGGAAAGTGAAATAGATAAGATCTTTTGGGTAAACTGGATGCTGGGGTTGGAGAATATGGGAGGGGAAGGGGGATGAGAACATGATGGAATGGGGTGGTCAAGTTGGGGGAGGATGGAGAGGGAGAGCAATGAAAGAAATATCTTGATAAATGGCGCCATTATGGGGTTAGGGAGAAACCTGGTGCTTGGGAAATTCCCAGGAACCCACAAGGATGACCCCAGCTAAGACTCCTAGCAATAGTGGTGAGAGTTCCTGAACTGGCCTTCTCCTGTAATCAGATTGATGACTACCCTCATTGTCATTATATAACCTAACTGGAAATTAAGCATTTTGATCCAGATGTTGTGGTGCATGCCTGTAATCCCAGCACTAAGGAAACTGAGACAGAAGGATCAAATATCTGAGCCCAGACTCAGCTATAGAGAAAGACACTGTCTGAAAAAATATGAACCTGTAATAATAATAATAATTTTAAAAAATGAATAAATAAGTTGTATTTGATCTGGAGTCAGCAAATTACATGATGAAAGAACAATGATTCTGAAAACTGACAACAGTTTTAACTCAACTTGACAAGTGAATGTGAAATTCACAGAGAGAACAAAAACTGACCAGCACATTACAAAGAAAACAGACGGAAACCTGCTGCCTGTGAATCCTGCCATTCAGTCATAAGTCAGGAATGTATTGGCGAAGTACAGGCAGAGAAACTAATGCCATGAATTAATGGTGTCTCCCATAACAGTCATGGCAGAGTTCTGGCCCCAGTCCGGCAGAGCCTTCAAGCTGTAATTAAGGTTAGATGATGAGGCTCCAGGTGAGGCCCTAATTCAATTGACTTATTATAAGAGAAAGAAAGAAATGCCAGGCCCTTCAAATAACAGAAAATGGAAGTCTGCAACCAGAAGAGAGACCTTATCAGAAGCTAGCTGCTCAGGGACTTTGACTTAAGACTTACTTGGTCTCTACAAGTTTCTCCTCTAAGACCTGGACTAAGATGTCTGTATAGCAGACATCACAGTGAAAATTAAGGCTCTAAGGGAATGGTGTTCACAGGTAAATGAAGGTTCTAACAAGCCTATGCAACCACTAAGAAAAAGGCATCAAAAGTGAACAAAAGGTACAAACAGATCCCTCACAGAAGAGCAATGCCAAGGGGTAGGCAGATAGACAGACTTCCTTAATATGAATAGGAAACGTCCCTCATGTTAATAAAGTATTGGTCCTTAATTTCTGGCCTGGTTATGGGGAGACAATGGGCTCTTTGATGTAGAAGCAAAATGATGGATAAAGGGGGGGGGCAGACGTTTAAGAATTGTAGGCCGGTTTCCTTCTCACCTAAGCTTTATGTTGCATGGTTGGTGTGGTTTGAATAGTCACCTCATCTTCCTGCTGCCAGAGACAGGAGCTGGTCCTGACTCCATGCCGTCCCTGCTGTAATGGACTGTACCTTCTCCCCTGTGATCCCAGGGCAATCCTCCCTCTCAAGTTACTTCTGTCTTGTCAAGTATTTGGTCACAGTGACAAAGAGACAGAGACAGATACAGATGATTGATGATAGATAGATGACAGATAGATAGATGAATAAATAGATAGATGAGGATAGATAATAGATTATAAATAGAAATATGGTAGGTGAAAGAGAAATAAAATGTGATTTTAAATCAAAGATAGATGACAGACAGATAATAGATATACCAAAATGATATACAATAGAAGTTAGGTAAATTATATGGATTATAAATAGAAGATAGATTGATGAAAACATACATGATAGACTACTGATAAGTGATAGAGATGGATAGATGATAGATTACAAGATGATTGATAGATTCACCAGATAGATATTAGATGATAGATAAACAACATATATCATGAATAGAAAATGGACAAGTGATCTGTACATTGATGATAGAAGACTAATAGGTAGTGGATAGATAATAAATACAAAGAGAGTTGAAAGATGGATAGATCAATCAATAGATGATGATGGCAGGTTGATAAACAAGAGGCAGACAAATCATAGGCTAAGACCTATATATTAATGAAAACACTGCCAGCTATGCTAGAATAAGGTAATGCATATTACTCTTTCAGGTGCCTCTGACTGTTCACCCCTCATGCCTACAATAAGAACCTCCCCCTCAGCCATACCTTGAAGCAGTCATGTTCTTGCTTTACATAATTTTGTCAAAAACTCTGCTGTTGTCTTACCATAACTTGGTCTGCAAGTTCTTTCCTTACTTGATACAGAATACAGATGGTTAACCAGTTCAGAGAACCACCTGGAAATTTGACTAGATGGCAAATAAAAAGTACAGTTATCTTATATTCCAAAAGACCCTTCTCCCTTCCCAGAGCAAGTGTGCTCTCTGAATGGTCACTCATCAGGCTGAGTTACAAGGGCTGTGACAAGCTCAGATCTGTCTCAGCATTGGATGGAGTGTTTTTATCTCTATATTGAGATTATAGTGAGCCTGGGTTCATCTGGTATGTCAACGTGGCATCTAGACCACATGAATCTGGTCTGGAACATCACCTTTAGTTGGGTGTGGGGAATATGAACTAACTTAATGACTAGCACTGAAGGACTGTGGTTTCCAGAGTCCAGGGTTTAACCTATTCATGCCATATGACTAGCAGGACAGCTGGTCATCAGCTATTTCAAAGTTCAGTCTGAAGACACTCAAGCTCATTGTCCTGGTTTTACCCTGAGATTATGTAACTTTACCAAAACCTCTATCATCCATCTTACCCACCCTTTCACTCTGCAGCTTCAGACATGGGCTCAGGTAATTCCCTCTTACCAGAAGCAAAGGAAAGTGTTGTCCAAACCCACGGGAGGCCAGTCACACAGGCTGATGGAGCACAATCCCCAAGTCTGAGATCAGGAAAAGTGGAAAGTTCCCTTGCCAGGTGTGTGCTTCTCCGATGGCAGGGAAGTGAGCAGAGACAAGCAATAGGGATCAGGATAAAAGCCAACTGGGTACTAGATGGCACTCCCCAACTCCCATCCCCACCCTCCTCACCCTTAACCCCACCCCAACCCCGACACATACCACACACACACACACACACACACACACACACACACAGTTCCCCCAACCCAGGGTGGGGCAGTGAGCTCCTGGTAGCTGGTACTTAGAGTCAGGAAAGGACATGCTAGATCTGTCAGGTTCAAGGAAGGATCACATCTTGTTCAGTCAACTCACTTACTGGGGACAGAAGATACCAGGCAGCTATTCAAAACCACAGGAATTAGGAGTGGATCTCAGGACCAGAAAACCCAGGAGAAATAGGATCTGATGCCCAGTTAACTGGGCAAACAGGACAGATGGCAAGTTCCTGAGCTCAGAGTCCAAGGCCAAGGTCATGCCCAGGAGAGCAGAGACCCCTCTCTGGAAGTCCTTCTCTGCACTGACCTAACCTTTCCTGTCCACTGCCTGTATCCAGCAAGTGGGAACAGAAGAAGGAGAGCCCGGCTGAAAGGAGACTCCCCAGCATGTCAGAACACCTGGCCTCATGTCATAAAGTCCAGTCTCAGAGATGCCCGTTGTTTATTCAGAGCACCTGCCCACAACCCACAAAAGAAGGAAAATCTGTTGAGAGGAACGTTCATAAAGGAAGAACTGTCTGGGTCAAGCTGGGGGTGGGGAGGAGGAAGAGAAAGGATCTGCTCCCTAAAATCACTTCTGGGACTTGATGCCAACAGCCACATCCTGAGCTTCTTCCTCAGAATTAGACTTTCTTTTTAATTTTCCTAAATAGACCCGTGCACAGTCACCCCTTAAAAAAAACTTTTTGAAGTCAACATTTTTTTAAGAGAAGAAAAACTGAAAAAGACAAGGCAGATAGATGGAGAGATGGAGCGTACACAAGCCTGGATGGGTGATTGACAGGCAAGTAAACAGATAGGGTTTTTGTTGTAGTTATTTTCAGTTCTTATGATTGAGCTGGGGCCTCCCACATGCCAGGGATTTCTCTACACTAAGCTATATTCCTTTCCCAAAGCAATAATTTATAATTAATGGGCAAGCTGGGTGGTGGTGGCAGCAGTAATGGCAGAGTATGCCTTTAATCCCAGTGTTTGGGAGGCATAGGCAGGCAGATCTCTGTGAGTTTGAGGCCAACCTAGTCTGTGAGTAAGTTTCAGGACAGCCAGGGCTACAAGAGAAACCCTGTAACAAAGAAGAAGAAGAAGGAGTAGGAGCAGGAGGGGAGGAAGGGAGGATGGGAGAAAAAAAGAAAGAAAAGAATGGACATTAAGTGTGTATAGACCTCAGCCATGCAACTAAGAATTCCCTACATTCAGAAAATGGACAAGAGCAACCAGTGGGCACCCCAGCATTGACTGGAGCAAGATCTTTCCCCACACCCCACCTCATTAAAACCTATTCTCCCACCCCTTTGACCCAGGGGAGAAATAGTAAATGAAGAAGAAACAATCACAGGAGGCAATGCTATATACACATAGGAACAAAAAAAAAGTTTTTAAGTTGGTTGAACAAATTGAAAAGTGAAAAGGAAATCTATAGCAGCTTTCTTCTGTTAGTTTCCATTTGAAAGCTGACTCTGTCCCCTAAAATTAGAAACCTGTGAACTGAAACGAGATGAGGAGGCAGAGGAGTTCCTCAAATGCTGTGTCCATATGATGTGTAGCCCTCATGTATGTGTGTGTGCTGTTACCCACCCAGAAACACAACTTCCTTCATTGTGATGTGTATATAAGACTGTCAGTGAACCCAGGCTCGCACAAACTCCGTGACATCTCTGCCTTAATTTTACAGAAAGAAGGAACACATGGATGCCAGCTTGCTCTGCGCTCTCCTCAACCTGGGGTCCCAGGATTCTCTTACCTTTGTCCTGCTGGAGCTGAGGCAGGGTAGCTTCCTGGCTCAGGCGGCCCCTAGGCGCTGTCCAGGCTGGGGCGGTAGCTGACTGGGCAGGCATTTGCAGGTGGGAGGAGCACAGGGCAATGCGCTCAGAGACTGTGATAGGTGCACAGTGGAGGGAGGAGGTGCACTTGAATCCCACAGCACACAGCAGCGAGTCATTTTCTTGGCCCCCGGACCACGGACCTGACAAGCAACCTAACTGTCTGCGAAGGTCCCGCCACCCGAGTGCGCCGGCCAGAGCATCTTCCCTGGCACCAGCAATTGCGGAGATCCTCTGCAGAGACGCTGCTGGCTCTGCGCTCTGGCCCTCCCAGGAGACAGTCTCGAAGTTAACTTTGAAATTACTCCTGTGCAAGCCAAGTTTGGAGTCCCGAGTTCACAGACCCCAGAGGCCTCCAAAGACCATAATGCTCCCTCAAAGAGGCCGGGAGTGGGAGGTGGTGTGGGGGGAGGGAGGAAGGAAGAGAGAGAGAGAGAGAGAGAGAGAGAGAGAGAGAGAGAGAGAGAGAGAGAGAGAGAGAGAGAGAGAGAGAGAGAGAGAGAGAGAGAGAGAGAGAGAGAGAGAGAGAGAGAGAGAGCCTGAGAGAGGGAGGGAAGGAAGAAGGAGGGAGGGAGGGAAGGAAGAAGGAGGGAGGGAGGGAGATGATTCTTTTATAGGAAACATTTCTGCAAGGTTAAAGAACCTCATGGGGAAATGCACCTGCATCCTAAGCACTGGGGCAATGATGAAGGTACGATTCATTTTTCCCATTTTGCAGTTGCAGAAATTGAGGCACAGGAAAGTTAGGAGTCGGTGCTGGGTAATGCCCTCTGCCACAGGCCAAGAGGAAATGGAATACAAATGTGTTGATGGAACAGAGGGAAGGAAGCTAGCTGGGGTGTCAGAAGACACCAGACCCTTCTCTGGACTGAAAAGTGCCCATTTATTTATGAGCCCTTGTGTACAAAAGTGCACAGCACTTTTTGGGGGGAAGCTCTGAAGAAGCCCAGTCATTGCACAGCTCCCATCCCTAGCAAGTGGGTCTCACTTTTTTTTCCTTAAAGTCCTGTGTGTGGTGGTCTCAGACAATGCAGGATCTTGTCTGCCTACAGTTATTATGACATTGTTTTTACATAAAGACAAACGTGCTCCTGGTCTAGGAACCTGGAGCAAAATTTCAGGACAACTGGAGTTCACGGAAAGGAGTTGAGTGAGCACCGCCATCACCCACAGCTATTAAACTCCCATGCTATTCTGTGCAGGGCTTCAAGCAGAAGCTCAGTTTCCTTGGGCATGGTCTCTTGTAATATAAATGCAAACATAAAACTTGCGCAGTCTCTCTCTCTCTCTCTCTCTCTCTCTCTCTCTCTCTCTCTCTCTCTCTCTCTCTCTCTCTCTCCCACCTGTATCAGTTCCTGTTCTCTCCTTGTGAAGAGAACTGTTGATCTGTGAGTCTATCCCTAAATAACAAACCTTGAACTAGTCTGAGACTATGTTTATTGTTTTCATCTATATTTCTCACACATGTTCTGTGGCCAAAGGTCTCTCATCCCTGCCCACCTGTCTTGATTTCACTTATTAACCAGTTTTTTTGCCAAAACCCTGCTGCAATGGAGCTACCCCTTTCATGGGCCTGCTGCAGGGCAACTTGACAATTTCCCAGGATGGTGCATACCCTCCCCCACCCACTTCTTTCTCTGCTGTGTGGCATCTTTGTGCAGTTTCCAGTTTGTGTTCCCAGTTCTCCAGTTTGTGTTCCTGGATTATGGGCTCTTGGTTCCTTGCTATTCTGGTCACCAAAAATAACCTCTCTCCGCATATGGAATTGATTTAATTGCTCTTAAGTTTTCAAGCATATTTGTCGGTATTTAAGCAGGTGCCAACATAAAACCAAGTGGGACTGTTCACGCTACCACAGATTATGTCTCTCTACCATGCACCCACAATATCTACTGGTCAATAAAATTTATTACACCTCCAACAATTTACTGAAATCTCATAATAAAGCTAAGTTCATTTGATTAATAAATAAATCAATAAATTTGAGATTTATATAATTGCAGACAGTATCACCATCCAGAAATTTAATAACTTTTTTGCTTATACTATGGATGGTATTCTGCAAAGCTTATATGGTTTTTCTGATGCATTCATTTATTTGATATTGGAAATTAGCTTTGTTTTATATCCTTAAAAATAGTTTGATAACAGAGCCAAGAGTGAGGCACTTTTAGAAATGACACAGTCTTTATGGACTAATAATGAACAACTAGCTGACAGGAATTATACCATCAAAAATCAAAGTTAGATGAAAAATTAATACCATTGAAAATGATAACATTAATTTTACAGACAAAATTCAATCCATGTCAAAGGGTGCTGTGACATTATCTGAAATAATTCATACTGTTGAATCTGACAATCAAAATCTGTTAAAAAGTCATGATAAGTTAGTAGATAGAGTATCTCTCCAGGAAGGTACTCTGCATGTCATCCAAATAATATCCAAGTATGAGAAGTTATCATTAATGGAAAAATTTCTTGCCTTGGAATCTTATGTGCAGAATGAGGATCAGAGGTTATGTCAGTAGATGAAATCATTAGAAATATTTACAGACCAAGAGATTCAGGCTTTACAAAAGACAGTGTAAAAAGAGTTGAAATGATTGAGAAAATTATCAGAACTGATGAGCAGAAAGAGAAGGTACAAGGACAGAATTAGCATCACCAGTAAGTGTCAGAGTTAGAGACGACTTAACAAGAGTTTTAGCTACTTACCCCATAATCTCCTCTGACAAACCATTCAGTAGTAAATACCCAAAAGGATTGAAATAATGTAAATGGCAGCCTATAGCTATGGATGATCTAAAGTAAATTAAGAAAGCAGTCGTATCTTAGGGCTTGCACAAACCATTTGTTAGGAAAGTGTGGAAACATGAGCTTCAAGCAATAAGGCGACCCACACAACTGGTTTCAGTTAGTGTCCGTGGTCCTGGAAGATAGACCACAACTACTGAGAAAATTCTCCTTGAAGATGGACACCAAAACGTAATCCCACATTAGGTCAGAATTGAGCATAATATATGGCTATTTGTTTGGGGGTAGCTTCACAGATCACAGCCCTCTGTACAAATGGGGAACAGGAACCAAATCCAGCACCCAGCAGAGAGATCATGCAAGCTTTACAGCTGCATTTATAGTATAAGAGACCACACCCAAGTGGACTGGTCTATTGACAATACTGAGAGACAGGAATGTGATGATATGATTTGGACAGAGCTAAAAGGCTTGAAAAAGTTGATAACCTTTGATGTGGGAGGGTCTTCTGTTTGAGTTGATTTCATTGGTTTGAAACAGTCTGAATCCTCTTTACCTTGGAGCTGAACTAGAAATATAATCTCAACATTTGGCTGTTTTCAGACATAGAACTCAGATTGGCAATGAGGTATTCAGTTTGCTGTTGAAATGTTAAGAGAGCCTAAGAGCTGAGATCTCAATTTTCCCTTCGGGAAAAAAGGACTCTTACAAGGAGTGACTGGAAGCCCTCTTCAGATATGGGGAGGGTTGCCTAAGGGTTTTTGCTGCTGCTCAGAGACTGGGACAGTTACTTAAAAGCAGCATTGCAATTTGGACTCTTACCGTTACAAAAACCTTATATTTTCTTTTGGTTAGCATGGATTTAAGAGAATCATGATTTGTTAAATTGTGTTATGGTATTGACCTGTTAATACTTTAGTTCACGATAAGATGTTTATAATTAGAAAATAATTAGAACTTGTCTAAGAAAATTTTGATATTAGCAATGTTCACTATAAGATGTCAATGATTAGGAAATGATTAGAACTTGTTTAGGAAAAGTTTGACACTAGCAGTGAATTCTTGAGTTTTACATGTTTGATAAGACAAATTTAGATTTTAATACATTCTAGGCCAGTTCAAAAGTGGGCATTCCCAACCCTGGTGATCGTCTATTCCTTTAGTTAGGAGATATATTAGCCATAGAAACATGCATAGCACAAAGTATTATCTACTTGCTTACCATTAGCTAATTGCTGATGAACTATCTTGACATAAACTTGGCTCAGAGACACAGAGCTCAGTACTTTCTCTCTTAACCCTTTGTTTACAGGGGTCAGCAGTCAGTGATGGATTTTAATCCTCCCCCCCCCCACCAGGCGCCTAAGATATGGACTTGCATAGGTGAAATGCATGTTCTGAAGATGAATAAGTCTTGGAAATGAAAAAGTATTCAACCTAAGGCAGAGGTGATCATCTGTACCATTGCAGAAGCACGGGTTTTATTAAAAATAATAAAAAATAGAGGAATTTCAAAGGTCCGAATATGTGAGCCTGCTTCCATGCTGACCAAAGGTCAGAGAGTTGGAACTTTCCTCTAGTTCCTTCAGGGTTATTTTGCTTCTACCTCAACAAAGGTCCCACTTAGATTTTGATCAGAGAGCTATGCTCTTGCAAGGTTATTGTCTACAGGTGTAGCTAATAGCCAGACTTTGTGATCCAGAAATAGAGAAGTAGATTGTTCTTGTCTCAAACAAGAGTCTAAGGATCCAACTAAATCCCAGTTCCCTTTATGGAGATAACTTGGGATTCCAGCCAGGGAATGGTTTGCCTACAGAATGTTTCGGTCTAGGGTGTAAACATGACTTGTTTTGTTCTAGCAACTGAATGTTTAACTATGAATATAACCTGTGACTTTCAATTGGTATGTTCATTTCCTTGTATTAGGTTAATGTAGTCTTTTGTCTTACTCCTACCTTTTGGGGTCAGGTGTACTTTAAGCAGTTAGAAATTAAATGCAGGCAAATTTTCAGTACTCAATGGAATTCCTTCCCAATATTATCCTTTATGTTTCTCCATTTTATTATTTTCTTCACATCTTCATATTCTTTACTATATTTGTAAATTCCCATGCTTCTATCTTGGAGAAAGCCATTTTCGTCGCGGTTAGTCTCCCACAAGTAAGGATAGGTGGAGCTGGCAGGAAGACGAGAATAAATAGAAGGAGAAGTATGAACAGAAAGAAGAACAAGAGGAGCAAGGAGAGAAGAACAGAACTCTAGGGTCCAGCCACCCAGCCATCCATGTAGTAAGAAATGAAGAAAAGGTATACAGAAATATAAGAGATAAAAACCCAGAGGCAAAAGGTAGATGGGATAATTTAAGAAAAGCTGGCTAGAAACAAGCCAAGCCAAGGCTCGGCACTTACAAGTAAGAACAAGACCCCATGTGTGATATATTTGGGAGCTGGGTAGCAAGCCCTCCCCCCCCCCCAAAGAGTAAAAGAAAAAAAAAAAACAATGACATTTTGGTGTTCCAGCATGGGGCTAGAGTAAAAGAAAGGCCAGGTTGTGAGGCTTGCACAGTGAGCAATTTATTGGTCGAGCATCTCCCTGGCCTTTGACGTGTATGAATTGTGTTGGAGCTGCAGTAAAGACATACCTATCAGGATGGAAAGACAGTAAAGGCATTTTTGTTTTAGTTGAAAGCCTTAATTGCTTGCATCTCTGATCTGATGTAGTTAAATTATCACAGTTTTGCTGATTGACACCTTATGGATCAATAATGTCCTGCTTATTCAATGAGCTTCCATTTTGTTATAGTTTGTTTACCTTAAAAATTCAACTTAAATTTTACTCCTTTAAAAAAAAAATCTTTGTGGACCCAAGGAAGAAGAGGGAGAAAAGGGAAAGAGAAAAACAGAAAAGGTAGGATCTACATCTTTAGCTGCTGGTTTAATCAACTTAGTGGTGATACCTGTGCTACATTCCTCTCGTGTGTGTGCATGTGTATGTGAATCATGTGCGATTCTTTTTCATAATTCTATGGACAAGAAGCTGTTATCAATATGGTTAATATGGCCAGATGGTGGTAGTGGTGCATGCCTTTAACCCCAATACTTGGGAATCAGAGACAGGTGGATTTCTGTGAGTTCCAGACCATTTTGGTCTACAGAATGAGTTTCAGGACAGCCAGAGGTACAAGGAGAAAAAAGAAGAAAAAAAGATGGTTAATATGTTTTCTTGGTGCTTGTGGGGATGTCTGTCACGGTTTGTTATTAGACTATAGAAGTATTGTGCTCCATTTATGTTACAGTAGATCTAGGCCATGGCTCGATGTCTCCCCACCACTTTCCTTCATGCTGGTGACACACAGACCTCTCAATTGTCTGTTCCTTGGTAATGATTCCACTGCTAAACAATGAATTGTGGTTCATATTTAAGAAAGAGAAAATTGGCAGTTTTATGAAATCCCATCTGAAGAATCAGGAAAAAAACGCAAAAGTAATGGTTTTATCATAGAACCAGTAGCAAAGCAAATTATATTTTTAATTGTTATAAGGGGAAACTCAACACAAGAATGGGTAGTCCAAGTTCCGCTGTGTTCCGCGAGAGTGCTCACCTGGTCCGTTCCAGTTTTTCTTTTTGGGCTCCAGGTAGCCACGTCTTAACTAGGTTCCACTTTTTTAAGGTGATGGGTTAACAGAGCTTCCCCATCACTACAGAGCCACAGCCTCCCAAGCATAGTGCAAATCCACTGATAGCCACACTTCTTGCAGGGTTCCTTAAAAACAATGCAGTTTTAATATGATGACCATGAAAATACTTAATGTGAACTGGCTCAGCAGAGAGAGAAGCCTTAATGTTTGTACGGTGTCCAGGTCCAATTCCAAAGTTAAAATAAAAATGAAGGAACAGTGTGAGGCTGTGTGGATCATTTTGTCTGTTCCTCTGAGGGTGCTGGGTTGGAACTCAGCCCATTATAGTCTGTTAAATACCTGGATGTGAAGGCGTGGACCAGGAGGCTCTCAGCTTCACCCTCGGCTCTCACTGATTCAGTGATTTTCTTTCAAGTGTGCCATGGTTGATGGCAGGAGTGGTCTCTGGAACAAAATGATATCTGGGTCTTCTATTCTGTTCGATTGGTCCTCCTGTCTGTTCTTCTGCCAATACCAGGCTGTTTTCAGCACTGTAGCTCTGCAGGAGAGTTTGAAATCAGAGTTTGTGATGCCTCCAGAAGTTCTTTTATTGTACAGGATTGTTTTGGCTATCCTGGATTTTTTGCTTTTCCATATGAAGTTGAGTTCTTTCAAGGTTTTTGAAGAATTTTTCTGGGATTTTGATGGGCATTGTGTTAAATCTGTAGATTGCTTTTGGTAAGATTGCCATTTTTACTATGTTAATTCTGCCTACCCAAGAGCATGGGAGATCTTTCCACTTTCTGGTGTCTTCTTCAATTTCTTTCTTCAAAGATTTAAAGTTCTTGTCATACAAGTCTTCCACTTGTTTGGCTAGAGTTACTCTGAGATATTTTATGCTATTTGTGGCTATTGTGAAGGGTATTGTTTCTCTGATTTCTTCCCCAGCCCTTTTATCATCTGTGTACAGGAGGGCTAATGATTTTTTTTTAGTTAATCTTGTGTCCTGCTACATTGCTGAAAGTGTTTATGAGTTGTAGAAGTTTCTTGGTAGAATTTTTGGGATCACGTATGTAAACTATCATATCATCAGCAAACAGTGGGAGTTTGAATTCTTCTTTTACAATTTGTATCCCCTTGATCTCCTTTTGGTTTCTTATTGCTCTCGCTAGGACCTCAAGAACTATATTGAATAGATATGGATAGAGTGGACAACCTTGTCTTGTTCCTCATTTCAGTGGAATCACTGGGAGTTTCTCTCCATTTAGTTTGATGTTGGCTGTTGGCTTGCTGTATATTGCCTTAATTATGTTTAGGTATGTTCCTTGTATCCCTGCTCTCTCCAAGACCTTTACCATTAAGGGATGTTTACATAAAGAAGCTAGAAAAATCCCATACTAGTGAATTAACAGAACATTTGAAAGCTTTAGAACAAAAAGAAGCAAACTCACCCATAAGAACTAGACAGCAGGAAATAATCAAAGTGAGAGCTGAAATCAACAAAATAAAAACAAAAAAGATATTGTATTTTGTCAAAAGCATTTTTGGCATCTAATGAGATGATCATGTGGTTTTTAATTTTCAGCTTGTTTATATGGTGGATTACATTGACAGATTTTTGTATGTTGAACCATCCCTGCATCTGTGGGATGAAGCTGACTTGATCATGGTGGATGATGGTTCTGATATATTCTTGGATTCGATTTGCCAGTATTTTATTCAGTATTTTTGCATCAATGTTCATGAATGAGACTGGCCTGTAATTCTCTTTCTTAGTAATGTCTTTCTGTAGTTTGTGTATCAGGGTAATTGTAGCCTCATAAAAAGAGTTTGGCAATGTTCCTTCTGTTTCTGTTGTGTGGAATAATTTGAAGAGTATTGGTATTATTTCTTCTTTGAAAGTCTTGTAGAATTCCAAGTTGAAACCATCTGGTCCTGGGCATTTTTTTGGTTGGGAGACTTTTCATGACTCTTTCTATTTCTTCAACAGTTATAGGTCTGTTTAATTTGCTTATCTTGTCTTGATTTAATTTTGGTAAGTGATATTTATCCAGAAAGTTGTCCATTTCCTTTAAGTTTTCCAATTTTGTGGAGTACAGGTTTTTGAAATATCACCTGACGATTCTCTGGATTTCCTCCGTGTCTCTTGTTATGTCCCCCTTTTCATTTCTGATTTTATTAATTTGGATATTCTCTCTCAGCCTTTTGGTTAGTTTGAATAAAGTTTTGTCTATTTTGTTGATTTTCTCAAAGAACCAGCTCTTTGTCTCATTGATCTTTTGTATTATCTTTTTTGTTTTTATTTTGTTGATTTCAGCTCTCACTTTGATTATTTCCTGCTGTCTAGTTCTTATGGGTGAGTTTGCTTCTTTTTGTTCTAAAGCTTTCAAATGTTCTGTTAATTCACTAGTATGGGATTTTTCTAGCTTCTTTATGTAAGTGTTTAGTGCTATGAACTTTTAACACTGCTTTCATTGTGTCCCATAAATATGGGTATGTTGTGTAGTCATTTTCATTGAATTTTAGGAAGTCTTTAATTTTTCCCTTTATTTCTTCCTTGACCTACTGATGATTCAGGTGAGCATTGTTTAATTTCCATGTGTTTGTGGGGTTTTTGGAATTAGTATTGCTGTTGACTTCTAGTTTTATACCATGGTGATATGATAAGGTACATTGGGTTATTCCATTTTTTTTTGTATTTGTTCAGGTTTGTTTTGTTACCGTGTATGCGATCAGTTTTTGAGAAGGTTCCATGAGGTGCTGAGAAGAAGGTATATTCTTTTCTGTTTGGATGGAATATTCTATAGATGTCTGTTAAGTCCATTTAAGTCATAACATCTGTTAGTTCTCTTATTTTCTGTTCATTTTTTGTCTGATTGACCTGTCCAGTGGTGAAAGGGGAGTGTTCAAGTCGCCTACTATTAGTGTGTGAGGTTTAATGTATGATTTAAGCTTTAGAAGTGTTTCATTTACATATGAAGGTGCCCTTGTATTTGTGACATAGATGTTCAATATTGAGATTTCCTCTTGATGGACTTTTCCTGTGACTAATATGAAATGACCTTCTTTGTCTCTTTTGACTGATTTTAGCTTGAAGTCTACTTTATTAGATATTAGGATAGCTACACCTGCTTGTTTCTTAGGTCCATTTGATTGGTATATTTTTTCACAACCCTTTACTCTAAGCCAATATCTGTGTTTGAGGTTGAGATGTGTTTCTTGTATGCAGAAGAAGGATGGATTCTGTTTTCGTGTCCAATCTGTTAGCCTGTGCCTTTTGATAGGTGAGTTGAGTCCATTTACATTCAGGGATATTAATGACCAGTGATTGCTATCTCCTGTTAATTTAGTTTTCATTGTTGGTGATGTTAATTTGTGCATTTTTTTTCTTCTTTGGGATTTGCTGCTATGAGATCATCAATTGTCTGTGTTTTTGTTGGTGTAGCCATCTTCCTTGGGTTGGAGTTTTCCTTCTTGTATTTTGTGTAGGGCTGGGTTTGTGGCTAGGTATTGGTGAAATCTAGATTTGTCATGGAATATCTTGTTTTGTCCTTCTATGGTTATTGACAGTTTGCTAGATATAGTAGTCTGGCTGACATCTGAGGTCTCTTAATGTCTGCATAATGCTTGACCATGACCTTCTGGCTTTCAATGAGCTTCTGGTCTCCAATGAGAAGTCAGGTGTAATTCCGATAAGTCTACCTTTATATGTTACTTGGCCTTTTTCCTTTGCAGCTCTTAATATTCTTTCTTTACTCTATATATTTAGTGTTTTGATTATTATGTGGCAAGAGGACTTTTTATTTGGATCTAGTCTATTTGGTGTTCTGTAAGCTTCTTGTATCTTCATAGGCATATCTTTCTTTAGGTAGAGAAAGTTTTCTTCTATGATTTTGTTAAATAAATTTTCTGTGCCTTTGAGTTGAACTTCTTCTATACCTATTATTCTAAGATTTGGGCTTTTAATGGTGCTCCATATTTCCTGGATATTTTGGGTTAAGTGTTTATTAGATTTAATGTTTTCTTTAACTGATGAGTCTGTTTCCTCTATTGTATCTCAGCACTTGAGATTCTCTCTTCTATCTCTTATACTCTGATGTTCATGCTTACGTTTGTGGTTCCTGATCTTTTTCTCATAATTTCTGTTTCTATAATTCCTTTGGCTTGTGTTTTCTTTATTGTTTCTATTTCAGTTTTCAAGTCCTGAATAGTTTCTTTTATAAGTTTGACATCTTTTTCTTGGTTTTCTTTAAGTGATTTGCTGATATCTTCCATTTTTTTTTGCATGTCTTTTCCTCAATTTCTTGAAGGGAATTTCTCATTTCATCTTTAAGAATTTCAAGCATTCTCTTGAGGTTATTTTTAGGGTCCTCATTGTTGTCTAGGTTCACAAGAGATATTTTAGAGAGAATTAACGTAATTCTTTCCCAAATCACCGAAGTCGCTTCCTTTAAAACCATTTCTCCCTTTGCTAACGGTAAGGTAAGAGACCGGTGAGATGGAAGTCAGGTGATTAAAAGTTAATTCATCGTCTTCTATTTCATTGCAATGGATTGTATTCTAGAAGTGTTTAAAGAGCATTGGGGCTGACTCTCTGTCCTCGGCCGACTAGGATGAGGTAGACAAAGCTCATTGCCAATTTACCTCTTAGTTCACACGTTTTAAAGCAGGAGGTGGAGGCAGGAAGGAGCCTCCCTCCCACTGATGGGCCAAGTCTTGAAGAGCAGCGGCCCCCTTAAGCATGTGCACTTATGTACCCCAATAACTCAAAATTCCACATTAAAAACAAAAATAAAAAACCCCAGGAACCCCTCAAGAAATCAACTAATTTTATGTTAGTCCAATAGGACTAGAAGATTAAAGGGTTTTAT
This sequence comes from Arvicola amphibius, assembly GCF_903992535.2. Classification (NCBI taxonomy): domain Eukaryota; kingdom Metazoa; phylum Chordata; class Mammalia; order Rodentia; family Cricetidae; genus Arvicola; species Arvicola amphibius. The sequence goes on along the minus strand of NC_052056.1, from coordinate 1,933,161 downwards.
TAGTCTAAAGAAGGCCTGAGTTTTTAAAGTAAGATTTCTAATTAGAAAATCAATGACACAAAAGCTCGAGTTTATTTTTTTCAGCCTCTTTCATCCCCTTTTCCCATCATTTCATCCACCCAGAGGGGTGTCCTCCGTTCTTCTTGTTTTGAAGAAGCTACCTCTCATGCTAAGGACAGTTTGTTCTTGTGTTCCAGGTTAATGTGAGAACAGGAAGGGAATGAGATGGTGTGTCTGCAGAGCATCTTGGGGAATCTTTGGGAATATTTTCTCAGAGTTCTCCAACCATTAAACACCCCCTCCCAACCCCACCAACATGGGAAATGGTCCATGCTGTAATAACACAGAACCACCAGTAGGTGGAGAAAAAGGACAAGATTCTTGATCGGGCGTCACAGACCCTGGGGCAGGCAACCTGTTTGTCCACCACGATGAAAGCCAAGGTCTAGGAGGAAGAGAGAAGACAAACCCCACACAAATTAGTGAGCTAACAAACACACCGTTTACAATGTTTTTATCCAAGACAATTTGTTGTTCAAGATGTTGGACAGCTCCAAAATTAATATGTGTGTACATATGAATGCGTAATATGTAAACACATATATCATAAATGACTTCATGATGGAATTTCATACGTATATATCATGCTGTTCACCCCTTATTGTAGCCCCACCCTCTGATTGTTCCCATATGAATCCTTAATTTTTTTTCTCTTTAAATGTGTCTGGGTGTTTTGTCTTTATTGGTGCCTGGTGCCCAGGGAGGATAGAAAAGGAGTCAGATCCCCTAGGACTGAAGTTATAGACAGCTATGAGCCACTGTGTAGGTGCTGGGAATCAACTCCTGGTCATCTGGAAGAGCAGCCGGTGCTCTTAACCACTGAGCCATCTCTCCAGGTCCCTACCTGGGTATACCTGCAGAAGAGGCATTCAGAACTCATTTAACACTTAGCTGCCAGCTACCACTGGGAAGTTGCCACAAGTTCCTGGAGGCATTTTTTAGTAGTGAGAATAATTTCTGCCTGAGTAATTCAGAGAGATGAGATGTGTCCAAATCTTGGGGTATTTTTGGTTTGGTTTGTAGCAGGCCAGATTTCTCTGTGGGTCTTTGCCAAAATATTTGTCTAGGGGCCTTGGCAACCCTAACAATTTAGATTTAGTCACCTATCCCCGGTAGCCAAATAGAGACAAAGCAAGGGGTTGGGGACTTGACTGAGCAGTTAAGAGCACTGGCTGCTCTTCCAGATGATCCAGGTTCAATTCCCAGCACCCACATGGTGCTCACATTGTCTAACTTCCCTCCCAGTCAATCTGACACCCTGCTCTGGCCTTCAAGGCACTGGGCACATGCAGACAACACACATGCATACAATAAAAATAAATAAATCCAAGAAATAAACATAAGAGAGAAATGATAGTGAAAAGCAGAGAGAGGGAATTCATTCGAGGTGTTGGAATGCAGACCAGGCAGCTGCGCAGGCCCTGATGGTAGCAGCCTCCCCTCCCCCTTCTCTCTAACTAGCAGTCTGTGAAGCTGAGGCTTCCTAACAGAATCTCCAGTGCCCAAATTGCTTGATTCTCCTAGGAGGTTGCAGGACCTGAAACATCAAAGGGATCCTGATGAAGACTCCAACCCCTGAGCCCTGCTGAAGAATCACAGCTGACCTGGCTGCTGGCTCCAGGGAGACCCCATAAGGAAGGTTCCTGACTCAGTTCTAAGATACTGAACTCCGCAGCGTTCTTATCTAATGGTTCTCGCTCCATCTGCTGATGGCATTTGTAGCTATTCTAATGAACCTCTTACCCTGGCTGTCTGCTGCAGTGACCTCTTTAAACCCTTTCCCGGATGTGAGGCTTAAATTTCCACAGAGGCTGAGCAACGCTGGCCAAGGTGTGGTTCTCTGTTTGACCGCCAATCTCTCCTGCAAGGCAGTTCCCACAAGTTGTCAGGACCGTGTGAAATTTCCTCTTAGGCTCCAGGTTCCTCCTCTGACTGATCCCTGGCTTCAGCTTCTTCCTCCTCCCAGCCCAAGATCCCTGGGGAAATTCCAGTTCCATTGGGATAATTATCTCAGTAGCCAGATGGCCAAATGAGGGATGCACGTCTCTCTTTGGAATGTCTTGGCATCTGCCAGGTTGGCTACAGCTTTTCTATGGAGAAACGTGAGAGTCAGACATCTGGTTCACCTAAGTCTTCACGGCTAACAAAGGCCTGGGAAAGGACACCAGACTCTCCTGGCTTGAAAGAGCTGTCTGTTTTCTGGCAGCTTAGACTGACTTTGTGTCCGCACAAATCATGCACCCGGTTCTCTACTCTGGGGTGAGATAACTCCTTCTGCTGTAGAATGTGGTTCTCGGGGCAAAACAGCTGCCATCTTCATGGGATCCACAGGGTCTGGTTGCAGAACGTCATCATAGCCGTGCTTGTCTGTTGGTGTTCCCTACAGAAGGAGGGTCGGGGCAGCTATTGGAATCTGTCTTGAGATTCTCTTCTCCTCTCCCAGCCATTTGTGTGCAGTTCTGTCCCAACTGAGCAGGGCCTCCCGAGTCTGGGGAGGCATTAAGTATATAGGCTGGGGGAAGATTTCCATCTATGGTGACTTGAGGAAGCCATCATCCATGCAGGGGTTGTTTATCTTCTAGGGGTCTTGGTTAGGTTCCTTTGCTGGGACAATTAAGGAATTAAAAGACAGGAAATCTTGAGCATATCAGGTAGCTGCAAGGAAAATCTCAGACTCAGAAGTCAGAATCAGTCCGTAAAGAATAGTTTTTATTGGGGGTGAGAAAGAACACACACAAACTTAGACAGATACACAATCAGACATAAAAACAAACACACATATAGAAACACACACAGATACACACAGACACACCCATACAGACACATATATACAGACACACACACACACACACACACACACACACACACAAGGAAAAAAGAAAGAAACCTTCTGCAGAGCAGATTGGAGGGCCTGAAGCCTAGCCTCTCCAGTGGGCTTGGGGTTTTAAGGGTCTTTGAGATTTTCTTTCCTTAATTTAGGGTTGGTCAGTTTCAATAAAGTCAGAGAGGCTGATAGGCCCCCAACTTTGGGGAAAACATGTCCTCAAAGTCCATCAGGTCTTTGTTTCGAGCTTCCAGATTTTGTCTCAAGTTAAGCAGGAGAGGACAAAGCTGGGACCTATCTTTGGCTGGTCTCCCCATCTGTCTCCTTCCAGGGGTCTGTCTAACTCTGAGTCCCTCAGGGTCTCCCATTCTCCCTCCAGGAACCCTCCACGCAAGCTGCGTAGGTCAATCAGATGAACTTGCTGGGTCCCCAGGGTGGACTTGTGTTTTGGTTTGGGACCTTCTGGGGAGGGGGTAGAAGCTCTTTGTGTCTCCCCAGGGAACAGACGTTTACCTTTTGATAGTGTTCTAGGATTCCAAGGTAGGCAATGGTCAGAAATTGCTTGCGTTTCCACCAATAGGGTGAGGAGACAGATTTATACAAGCATGAAGCTTGAAGAGGGAGCATCTTAGGGGTTTTATGGAGTGACTCCTGGACCGTCCCTCCTAGTTCCATCCCTGCTGCAGCTTTCTTTGACAGTTAGTATGGTGCAGCCCTTCGGTCTTTTCTTTTGAAGATCAGGTGCAAGTGTGACCCCCATGGTACCACTTAATTAGTTAAATTAGTTAAATTAGTTAAATGCAAGCGAAGTGGAGTTGGGGGTGGGAGTGGGGCTGGATTCCACCACGGTCTGCCGTTGAGTATGAGTGAAAAAGATAGATTGTTGTAAGTTAAAGAAAAGGTGGAGGGAGGGTCGTATCGAGTCTTGGTTTACATTGAATACCAAAGCCCTCAAAGTGCAAGGTCAGCCATTTCCATCCAGGCAAAGCGCTCCTCCTCACAAACAGTCTCTGAGTTTTAGGTAAACACAATAAGCTCATATTTCAGCCTGCGGCAGCATGGTGTGGTTTGGCTGTGTATTTGGACCACGTGTACTGGTGTGACTCCGTCTCTCCCACTGCGGTTTGCCACTCACATTCTCAGGTTAGGCCTGGTCTGGGCTCAGTACCACCGGCTTCCTCAGGGCTCTGCAGGGCTCCTTCTGCTGCCTGCCCTGTTAAGTTGGGAGCTTAGGCCCCAGCCTTTTGCATCTATCCTAGCCCTCTGACCCCAGGGAGTTAGCACTCTGGACTCCAAATCCCAGCAGATGGTCAGAACCAGGGTATTTAAATGAGCTCCCAAAAGAGGAACACGTGGTCTCCTTTTCTTCCTCCCGGTAGTCGCAAAAGCATTTGCCTGGCTTCCCGGTTTTCCCTCGGGGCCACATGAGAGTGCAGAACTCCCATTATACCTAGATATCTCTTAATTTGGCTTGTTTTGATTTGGCTTGATTGGAATTTTACGTCAGCGGAGAGCTCGCATTAAGAAAATATTCCTAATATCTTGGTTCCCGGTGTATATGTATATGTGTGTACGTGTATATGTATGTATGTGTGTATGTGTATGTATGTGTGTATGTGTGTAATATATGTATGTGTATATGTATGTGTATGTGCATGTGGTTGCTTGCTTATGTCTGTGTACACATGTGTTTAGAGGTGCCTGCATCAGTGCATACATGGGATGCACATGTGAAGGCTGGAGGCTGACGTTGTGTGTTTTTCGATTTTTGTCACTTGAGCCCAGAGCTTACGGACTCGGCTAATCAAGCTGTCCAGTCTGTCGCAGGCATCCAGTCTCTACCTTCTGTAGGATTTATAGGCGGCCACCGCACCTGACTGGTATTTACCTGGGTGCTGGGGTCCACACTGCAGCCCGCATGCTCACCCTGCAAGCACTTTACCAGGGGGCCTTCTCCCCAGTCCCGTCTCCTATCTTTCCTCTGCCAAATCATTGTTGCACATTTGACACCAACAGCTGGTCATGGAAGCTAATTTAGTAGCCTGCACTTCAATTTGAATTTTGTTTTGTTTTCCTGAAGGTTTTGTGTCAAGGTTTAGGGACCCACTGTAAACAGCAAGCCTGGTAACCATGGCAACACCATTGCAATCCACAAAGTAGCTCCCAGAACTCAAGGCTCTGGGGCTGGAGATTAATTCCTATAACAAAGGGTTTTCTGTTCTAGAGGGCACAGGAAGGCTCCTGTTTGCGGTGGTGGCCAGGACAAGCTTTCGGGCTGATGACTCCGGAGGGAAGAAAGTGAGTCCTAGCTTCCTGCCCTGGGTTGCTTTATGAACAGATAAGTGAGCGTGAGAGCCAGCGGGAGCGTGTTCCTGGGTGACCCAGGCGCCTTCTTAGCAGTCACGGATTCTCTCACATAGGTGCAGTCCCTGACCGCAGTCTCTCCTCAGAGTCTGCCTTAAAACCCTGATGACCAGGAGCAGTCCGACTGCTGCTTTGCTGTCTGCTTCTCACAGACACGCAGCTGCATCATCACGGATGTTAGCCGTCCTCCGATAACCACCCGCAGGCTGCAGATTCGAGACAGAGCAGGTCCGCAGTTAATGAAATGCCTTCCGGGATAGCATCCAGCCTGAGATGTAACATTGTCTCAGAAAAAGAGAAGAGTGGGATTTGAACAATTTAGTGAGGGGAAAACGTGTCTGAATTTCGGTTTGCTTCGTTCCGTGGCAACAGTTGCAGTGGAGGGGACACTGTGAGCGCAGAGGTTCTGTAGTAAGAGCGAGGCTTGCTTTTACCCCCTGTATATTTACTTATTATTTTATTTATTGCTTACCTGGTGTTCACTTCTTGGTTTGCTTATTTTCTGCATGTGTTTTGGAGGAAGGAAATGGAAACGACAAAGGTCTCAGGAAGTGAGAGCTGGACCATATACAGAGCAATGACTCAGGGCTCCGCTTATGGATGTATGATTGTTACTGCTGGTCAGTGGCGGGGTTCTGGGCTGCATGTTTCCAAGGATAATTCAAGATTGCGAAGCAGCAGGACTGCTTAGTTCCAAGTGAAGTGCTAGTACAGATCAGGAAGAAATTGTTTTATTATTGCTTGGGGCTTTCTTTTATGGGTGTCAGATAAGGAGTTCAGCTGCCAAGGGCACGACACAGGTGGTTCAGTTTTGACTGACAGGCTTGGTTTATGCAAGCTTTTGCTCCCTTCTCAAGATACCTCTGACTTTAATCTTATGTGCATCAACTTTTGCATAGACATAAGACCATAAGTAGGGAGCTCCCCTAACAGTTCACTCAGAGGATACCCCAAATCAGGCTAGGTCACATTGCCCATTTTCTGTGGTTCTGGAAGGGGGGAGGTAGGAATGTATTTCAGGGTGTGTTTGAACAGAAACCAAGCAGGTGCGCACACAGCTGAGTGCAGATGGAGGATGGAGGCTGCTCACAGGTTTCTAGAATTGTTGTTCGGACAGGACTGGGTATGGCCCACGGAGTTTAGGGTCCCAGACAGCCAAGGACATTATTAGAAGTTCCTTGAAGGACAGAGATTACTCGGACCTGTCTCTGGAGGTTTTCAGGCCCCAGGGACATCTTGTGACCATTAGCACACTCTCTGGTGAACGGAAGATAAGGTTAGAGCAGCTAGTGAGCAGATTGGTGAGGGCTGAGTTGGAGGTGAGTATGCAGTCTTCGGTTGCCTTCAGTAGCTAAGGAAAGCGATTGATTCTCAATGCGGCGTATCTTCATAAACTCACTATTTTCTCCGTAATATTTAGCTTTCTCTGTTATATTTAACCCGACCTTGAACATTTGATATCTTCTTTTTTTTTCTTTTGAGAAAGGGTAATCCTATCTGTCCTAGAACTCATTCTGTAGATCAGGCTGGCCTTAACTCAGATATCTGCCTCTGTCTCCCTTGTGCTGGGATTAAAGGTGTGGGCCACCACTGCCTGGCTTGGTCCTTTACTTTTAGAAAAGATTACGCACTGTAAAGTTTATTTATTTTTATGTGTGTGGATGTTTTATATAAACACATATCTATGTTCTATGTACACATGGATGCCAGAAAGTGGCCTTGGATTTGTTAGAAATATTTCCTAACGCGAGCTCCCTGCCGATGCAAAAATTCCCAATTAAGCCAAATCAAAACAAGCCAAATTAAGAAATATCCAGGCTTAATGGGAGATCTGCCCTCTTGGGTGGCCCTGAGGGGGAACCAGGAAGCCGCAAAAACACGACCCCAGGGAGGAAGAAAGGGAGACCACTCCTCTTTCGGGAGATCACTTAATACCCTGGGGAGTGGTCCTGACCCCATCCCCAGGGAGAGGTCAGGACCTGGCCTGCTGGGATTTAAAGTCCAGACCAGGCCTGGGGGCCGGGATAGATGCAAGGGGCTGGGGCCTATGCTCCCAACTTGACAGATTCCCTGATGCTGGAGCTACACAGATGTGAGTCATTATATGGGTGCTAGGAATTGAGCCTCCTCTCTCTCTCTCTCTCTCTCTCTCTCTCTCTCTCTGTGTGTGTGTGTGTGTGTGTGTGTGAGAGAGAGAGAGAGAGAGAGAGAGAGAGAGAGAGAGAGAGAGGAGAGAAAGGGGATTGAGCAAGAGGGGGAGAAAGAGCAAGAGCAAGAGGGAAGATGAACAGAGAGCGGGATACTATGGAAAGCAGAACTGTGCATCTGAGAGGCCTGCAGGCCATGCCCCATCCTAGCTGGCTAAGGAAGATCATTTGTGCCCTTCCCAGGTGGCCACAGCTTGCAGCAGCAGCAGCCCATTTCTGTCTCTTCTTTACACACCATCTCCGCTGTGTCTTTTGTTACCCTCCTCTCTTACAAGGAGGGAGGACTTACTCTGAAGCAAGGGTGTCTTGCCTTGAGATCCTTAACATAATTACAGCTACAAAGATTTTCTCTCTACGGTCACACTTAGAGGTTCCAAGTGATCATGAGTCCCATCCCCCATTATTACTTTATTATTATATATGCATGGATGGTCTGCATATATACATACATATTTATGCAACATATGTGTGTATACATGCTGAGACCAGAAGAGGGCATCGAGTCTCCTGAGACTTAGAGTTACAGATGGTTGTTAGCCACTGTGTGGGTGCTGGGAACCAAACCTAGGGCCTCTAGAGGAGCCCCAAGGGCTCTTAATCACTGAGCTATCTCTCCAATCTGGGACATGAGTTTGAAAGAGACATTGCCATCTCAGGCAAATGGTCCCCAAGCTTTAGTTATATGGAAACTACCCCGCAGGCAACCAGTCAGAGTTACCAATGCCTGGTGCAGACCTGCTTACTGAGATGGCAATGGGAGCCAGTACCATGAACTCTGAGCCAGGGTGAGAAGGTACTTATGGTCCACAAAATAAGAGCATACACTCAATAAAAATCTGACTGGAGAATTGGGTTCCTCCCACAGAGAGGCACGGCCTTTATTGCCTATGAGATGTTGGCTGTGAACCTTAGAGTATTCCTCTATGAGCGGTGCCTAGCCGTGAAATCTGCTTATTAGAGTTCTGTGGATTCAAAAGGAAAATGTATCTTGGATGTTGGGTATAGTGCTTAGGACATAGCAAATACACAGTGGAGAGTGGTTTTCCAAGCTCAGCAGCTGAGAAAAGACATCATTTCATGTAGGAAATGATGGCCAATGTCACTAAAGAAGCATGTCCAGGCACCTGGGTACCGAGGAGAACTCTCCAGATTTTGCAGAGATGGGCACCTGGTGGTCCAGCATGCTTCGATTGGGAACGCTTGAATGGGTAGATTCCAGGTGGAAATGCCCAAGCAGGGAGTTGGGAAGCAGCCAGGCTGGTGCAGGGTGGGAAGAAAAGGAAGACTAACAACTTGTGTTAGCTGTTTTTTTTTCCCATTGCTATGGCAAAAGACCCAACAAAAGCAACTTAAGGAAGGGCTCATTTTGGCTTGTATTTTGAGGTGGGATACAGTCTGTCATGGTGGGAAGTCATGGAGGCAGGAGGATGGCAGATGTTCACCCGGCAGCCACAGTCAGGACACAGAGGTAGGTGAATGCTGGGTCTCCTTTTTATTCAGTCAGGGACTCAAGACCTTGGGATGGTGCCACCTACCTCCAGGGTAGGTATTCCACCTCGGTTAGCCCAATAAAACTTCCTCATAGGCCTGGACAAAGGCTTGTTTTACGGGTTATTCTAGATACTGTCAGGTTGCCAGTCAATATTAATTCTTACACAGCTCTTAACTCCCCAGGACAAAACGTGGGAATCAGGAAGTGGCCAAAGAGATGAAAAAGAGAATTATGTTGGAAGACTACCCAGATGGGAGCAGTGACCCAAGACGCCCTGTAGGCAACAGCCCACTGTCCTGACTTCTTTTCTAGTCTCCCTGGAAGCAGTTTTGATATCACGTAATAGCGACGCAGCTTGCTGTGTGTGTCTCTGTGTGTGTGTGGCTCTAACCTAGGTCCCAAGAAAGCAAACAAAAAGCAGGCTAGAGAGGAGTAGGGAGACACAGGAAGGACACCTGTCTTTATGACTGTGGGTTCCTTGTCAGCTCGTGGAGCCCTCTCTGTGGCAGATGACACTGACCTTGCATAGTAAGCAACTGGTGGCTGAGCCCCATCTGCTGTGACCGCATGCTCACTTGGCATCTGTTCGCTCTCACCAGATGGCTACAGAGGGCTTTGCCATGTTACCAACTTCAGTAAGTGGTAACAGGACACTGTGTGGGCTGGAGCGCAGGTTCATGGACAGCACTCACCTGGTCTATGTGAGGCCCTGGCGTCCACAGCTGCACAGGCTGAGACAGGAGGGGCTGGAGGTCTCTAATGGTCTCACTTCTGTTGTGAGACTAATCCCATGGCCTGCAGCCCAGGGGGCGGCCCACTGTGCCTCTTCTAGACAGCAGCAATCCTAGTTAGTGTTATTCCTCTTGTACAAAGCCCTCAGGCTGGGTATTCAGCACAGCTGGCTCATCCCTGCTTTCTGCATCCATCTCCTCTCTACATCTTCCCCCATGCCTTCATTTCCTCTCTCCTCCCTTTCTCCCTCCCCTTCCTTGTCTTCTCTTGCCTCTTCAATCCTCTTTCCCCTGCTGTTTTTCCTCTCCCTCCCTCTCTCCCTCCCCCCCTTATCCATCTCTCTTCTCCTGTTTTCTTTTCTCTCAATCCCATGTGGAGTCAGATTCAGATGACTGAGCCAGCTACACTTTCTGACTCTGGGCAGATTCTCAGTGCTGCTTAATGCGAGGATCTGTGTTGTTTTATTTTTGAATTCCCTTCCTAATGGCAGCTGCACCAAACCTTCTGAGCGTTATTTTTGAGCAGGATATATCGATAGGCTTCTCATGCACACAACCTCTCTGCTCCCCTTTTTCAGCCCAAGGAACTTGCTGAACCCCATAACCATGCGCAGGTGGTCCATAGTAGTGAGTACCTTGACCCTGCTCTGTGTTGCTGCACCGACCCACTTCCGTTTCCCAACCACGACTTCCTGTAGGACTTCTCGTCCTTACAAACCAGGCACAAAGTTGTTTCTTGAGTCTTGCTTTATGGGCTGAGGATGGAGCCCAGTTGCTACCGTGTTTACCTAACATGCAAGAAGCCAGGGTCAGATCCCTGATCTGGATAGACCAGATGTAGTGAAGCATGTCCGTAATCCCAACAATCAGCAAGGGGATGCCAAAGGAGCAAGGCAGTCACCATCCTCCTTGGCAACCGGGCTTTTGTTTTCTTATTCTAGTTTTATCAACTTGTAGCAATCTATAATCACCCGTGAGGAGTCTCAATGAAGGGTTGTCTAGATCATGTTTACCTGTGGATGTGTCTGTGGGGTTGTCTCAGTATTTGGTGATTTATGTGTGAAGATACAGTTTAAAAGCGAGCCCTCCTGCCCCATGGGTGTGGGCCCTGGGCTGTAAGAAAGAGAAGGTGAGTGAGTGTCAGCAACCCATGCGTTCATCTCCTACCTGCTCTGTATTGTGCACGTGACCAGCTGCTCCAAATGCCTGCCGTGGCTTTTCTGCAGTGATTGACTGTAACCTGGGTTTGTCAGTGAAATAAACTCCCTCAAAACTGTGCTGCCAGGGTCCCCCACCACGGCAGCAGGAGGAAGCTAGAGCAGGTTAGCCTGGGTACACGAGTCCTTGTTTTAAAAGCAAAGCAAAAGAAATCATGTCTTTCTTTCATTAAGTGGTGTGTCTAAGATTTGTCTGTGTTAAATGTAAAATCGAACCTGTGATTCTTCCCAGTCACTGCTTCTGATTCTCCTGGAGGGAAGTACACCACCTGTCTTAGTGTTCCGCTGCTGTGGTGAGGCGCCACAGCCACGGCAACTCTTATAAAGGAAAGCATTTAGTTGGAGCTGACTTACAGTTCGGAGGTTTAGCCCATTATCATTATGGCAGGAAACACGCAGGCAGACATGGTGCTGGGGAAAGAGCTGAGAGCTCCACATCTGGATCTGCAGGCAGCAGGAAGAGGGAGACACGGGGTCTGGCGTGGCCATCTGAAACCTCAAAGTCCACCGTCAGTGACACTTCCTCCAACAAGGCCACACCTCCTAGTTAGTACAGCTCCCTATGAGCCTATGGGGACCATTTCCATATAAACCATCACATCCCCTCCCCCCTCTCCTAGTGGTGGACACAGGTCACTAGAACCTAGAGTTCCCCATTGTACAAATAAGAGCACCATGAGTCTTTTCCTCTGTCATCACAGACGCTGTGCAAATATCCCCAGTCATAAGGTCAGAATTGCCTTGGCTGACCATGGCTGAGCTAGGCCAGGCTGCCGGACAAGTCTTGCCTGCTACCAATACACACAGCCCAACATCCCCATATCCCTGCCAGCTCGGCCCAGCCTGCTGACTGGCACTAGGCTTATAGGTGTGAAGTGCTGCCCCTGGCATTAATTTGCATGTCCCTGACTGCTAATGGTTTCCTGAATTGCTTTCCAAGCCTGCTGTTTTGACCCCAGTGCACCCTCTGCCAACTGAGGACATTCATTTATTGCTGGAGTTGCAGTTTTCTCTCTAGTCCTCTGGAGTTCCTGCTCTTTGTTTTCACATCTGGTTGACTGTCCTTGTCCCCAGTGACCTTTCTCAATGCATGGCCTCCATGTCGTAACACCATGTGTGCTCATATTACTGTGAGCATTGACGTTTAGCTTAAGAAGACTCATGCTGTTCATAGTCTGGAAGTTATGTGCCTGGATCTCCTCCAGGCACAGTTTTGTCTTATTTGGTAGGAAAGGCATTTACCTGGGGCTCATCATTACATCTGTATTGGGCAGCATTCTCTCGCACCTCTGCCAACCCATGTGCCATTTACTCTGGGTTTTTACCACCTTCACCATATGTTGACCGCCATGCATTCTTCTGTTTTATTGGAGTATTTTCTACTTCGTGCCTATGGAACACTGTCCTCCCATACCGCATCTAAGATGCGTTCTTCAGACTGGATTTAAATTCCTGCCTCTGTGTCTGGAAGGCTGAAACTGCAGGTATAGAGCACTGAGCCCAGAACACCCCGTCTTTTTGTTCCTCTGACTTGGAGTTCACCTTCATGTCTTGTGGGACAAGTGATTGTACTTGGATTAGAAAGTTGATTTAGCTCTTGATAGGTCTGTTTTCCTCCATTTGAGACATTTAGCTTTATCATGTTCCTCAAAACACTCTGCTGGAATTTATTGCCCATGGATGGCAATCAAGAGTGAAGGTAGAATAGCATATTTATTCTGCTGCTTGACATTGTAGAGTCTTTTTTTCATGGATTCTTGACTTGCTCATACTTGCTCACAAGGATCAATCAAGGCTGAGCTCCAAAAAGCTCACTTCTGTTCCTTTCTTTCATCAGTGAGGGCTTAGGTGAAGCTTCCCTCTCTTCCTGTTTCAGTTACTGGGTATAGCACGAAGTCTAGTTGGTATAAATAATAAAAACCCAGAGACAGATATTGGGGTTAATGCTGAAGACCAGAGAAGTAGATAGGTCAGAGAGAAGTAGATAGGTCAGCCACTTGAAAGTAAAATCCAAATTGATATTGCTACTAGAAGGATTCTCAACTAAACAAAGAAAAAGTAAAGAAAAAGTCACCTAGGAAAGTGATCCCATGATCAGCGCACAGTAAAAGAATGGCGGTCCAAGGAGATCATCTTCAGATCAAGCTGGCAGCAGAACTTGGCAGCATCAAGCACATGACACTGATTTTGAAAGCATGGGAGATGCAAGATTTCGGGGGCCCTGGAGCCTTGCTTCACAGTTTCAAGAGCTACCAAGGTCAGGCAATATGTGACAAGGTCAGAATTTCCTGCACGGAGGCCCTGAGAGATCATGCTGTGTAACTGTAAGGATGAAGTCTAAGTTGCAATGGAGATACCAGGGTGTTGGGGATGCTGGGATCATTGGATGTCTATTGAGGGAGAGAGGGGCTATGAGTGTGGCAGGCAGGAGATGTGAGGGATGGGGTTAAGCAAGCTCTTTGGGGCCCAGACAATTCTGTCACAAGCCCAAGATGCTGGATATGGGATTATAAGCTTCATCTTTGCTTAGGTCCCATTCCTTGTTGTGCCCTACTTCTTTCTCTTGCAATTGTAACATCTACTTTGTACCACTACCTGTGGAAACTATGTAGCTTGGTTTGCTTTTATAGGGGCTCATGGCTAAGAAACTGCCTTAGTTTCAGAGAAGACCTAGAGTTCAGACTTTTGAGCAGTGTTGGTACTGTTAAAGACCACAGGGAGTTTTGAAGCTGGGTTGGATTCATTTTGCTTTGTCAAAAGGGACAAAGGATGGAAGATCATAGCTCAACAGTGGTATATCAGGGTGTCAAGTTGACAAGGAGTTGACGTGATGGCTTATATTAACTGTCAACTTTGATAGGATCTAGAACCACTTTGGAGAGACACCTCTGGAAATGTGAAGGAATTTCTAGATTATGTTCATTGAGGTTGGAAGACCCCACCCCCAAAGGTGAGTGACACCGTTTCATGGACTTGGAAACTGGACTGCATTACAAGGAGAAAGTAGATTGATTTCAGACAGTTTTCTGCTTATGCCAGCATGCCTTCTATATGGTGCTAGATTCTATCGCATGAATTAAGCCAAAAATACACCCTTCATTCCTTAAATTTCTTTTTTGTAGGTATTTGTTTATAACAAGAATAAAAGTGATCAATACACAGCAAAACTATCTATCTATCTATCTATCTATCATCTATCTATCTATCTATCATCTATCTATCTATCTATCATCTATCTATCTATCTATCTATCACCTATCCTATAGAATGGGTAGAGAATATATGCCATAGATGAGCTCAAGAAACTTCACAGAAGGTGGATAGAGGTATGAAGATAATTTCTGCAGGGATTGGATAACCAACTCTCTTATAGTGTGTGTCCTGTGGATAAAATTGAGCAGATTGTATTGTTTGTGTGCCCGACAGCATATAGAGTCAGCCTGCCTCTGTGTTTGTACTCTAAAAAAAATGAAGTTTTATAGCACAAGATAGTATGAAAAAATATCCAGTGTGTTGAACAACCTAGAGTAGCTTAAGGCAGGCCACAGCCTGCTCTCAACAAGAACTATTTAGATAATGTCAAGATTCAACATAATGTGATGTCAAGAAAGATCTCTTCATATGTGCAATATGGTTGTGTGTATAATGCCTGCATATTTAGACAGGTTCATTTTGAATGGGGAACATGCATCCTCCCAACAGGATTCTTTACATGGCAGCAAAGCTTCCATCCTGAGTCCTCTAGGGAGGGAGGCTTCCACAGCAGCACCCTGATCAATTAGATAGGGTTTCACCTGAGGCAAGCACTCAGAGAGCTAAGAAGCTGATCTAAAAGCAATCATAACCCTTTTAGTTTATAATATATCGGCTATGGGACATAGCTAACTCCAGAGTTTCTGTTTTCCCTGCTGGCTGCCTTCTGTTGTAGTTACTTTCCTATTGCTCTGAAGAGACACCATTGCCAAGACAACTTATAAAATATAGTTTAGTAGAGGTTATAGTTTCAGAAAATGAATCCATGCAGGCAGGCAGGCATGGTGCTGGAGTAACAGCTGAGAGCTTATATCAGATGATCCACAAGTTGAAGGCAGAAAAGCCCACCCCCAGTGGCACACCTCCTCCAAGGCCACACTTCCCATTCCTACTCAAACAGTCCCATCAACTGGGAACCAAGCATTCAAACATGTGAGCCTATGAGGGAAGGGACCATACCTTCCCTTAGGTTTTTAAGACAGTAACAAAGATCTCTTCACAATGTCAGGTAGGTCCATTTAAGCTTTTCTCTGTGCGTTGTCTCCTTGTGGGATCTAGGACATGTGTGGAGTATGCCACCGTTAGTTCATGTGTTTATGGTGCTTCTGGCACAAATTTGGGGAACCACACGGTTCTTTGATTTTATCCCCAAATATCCCCCATTACATCATGATGATAGTGGGAGTATCTTCCTGCTTTTAAAAATGTACTGTTAGTATTTTGTGTGTGAGAGTGTTGTGTCTTCATATATGTCTGTGTACCATATGCATGCCTGGTGCCCACAGGGGCCAGAAGAGGATGTCAGATTCCCTGGAATGGGAGTACCAGATGGTTGTGAGCTGCTCTGTGGGTGTTAGGAATTGAACCCAGGTCCTTTGGAAGAGCAGCCTGTGCTCTTAATAAGCAGCTGTTGTGCCAGCCCTGACTTCCTCCGTTTGAAATTCTTATTTTTGAAATTTTGAATCTGACCTCATCATTACCCACAAGCTTTTCTAATTAATTTATTGGAATTGCTCCAACTTATCTCTTGTTTTTATGCTGTTTTTCCCTGTTTGCTGAATTTTGCTGTTTTTTTTTTTTAAACAAAAGATCCTAGAATTCTAAGATCTGACTATAGACTCTTGAAAGAGATAATAACTAACAAAGAAGAAAAATGTTCGAAAATCTTGTAAATCATACAGACAGATAAAACATCAAGAGAAGACAGAAATCTATACTGGAAGACTGTTGGGATTGAATTTAGGAAATCATATGTGAGTGACTGGTGCGTGCATGCACACATATGTGCATTTGTGCATGCTGTTTATTTATTTATTTATTTATTATTATTATTATTAAAAATTTCCGCCTCCTTCCCACCTCCCATTTCCATCCCCCTCCCTCCACTCCTCTTCCCCTCCCTCTCTAGTCCAAGGAGCAGTCAGGGTTCTCTGCCCTGCGGGAAGTCCAAGGTGGGGCTGGTCTAATGGGAGCTCACCAAGGCCAGCTCGACTGGGACTGAAAAAGCATGGGATCAAACTGGACTCTCTGAACGTGGCAGACAAAGAGGGCTGACTGAGAAGCCAAGGACAATGGCACTGGGTTTTGATCCTACTGCATGTGCATGCTGTTTAAACGGGATAAGGCTGAGGTAGGGAAATAGGCTTTTGAAGGGACTATGGTGGGGGAGGGAGCTAAAGGATTAAGGTCTTCCTAGAGGAGCAGGATGTTAATTAGTAGAAGAAGGAGGAAGGAAAACAGTATTTCTCAGTCTATCGCCTGCCAAAGAGGAGTTCATGAGTGCATGCAGAACACTACCAAGGGAGGTAGACACAGGGGAGATAGGAAGAGTTCCACAGAGCATTTAACCAGGCGTACAAACTCCGAACTCTTGAGTTATACCCCAGTGTTTCTGAGAGTTTGTAGACTCCAGAGACTCAGCGTGACTTCTCCTCTTAGGAAAGGGAAAGGTAGAGGTAGTCTAGATTGATAAATTCCCAGTCAGGCCCTGGAAGCTTCTGGAATGGTATGTGAAACAGATGGCTCTCTAACATGAGCCAGAGGAAACATCGAACATGTTGTGTAGCTTTGATTTTGCATGAGCAAGATCCTGGTGCTTCAGTTTTTCTTCTCTTCTTGTTCTAACTAATAACTCTAGGAATAATTTATTTCTCCAATTTGTTAAGATTCTTGGATCTCTCATAGAACTACTCTGCAGGTGGCTAAAAGATATTTGATAATATGTTGACAGAAGTGGTATTTCCATTAGCCCCGGAGATGACGATTCCAAAGCTGAACTTTACATGGAAGGGTGGCCTATGTATTTATAAAAATACATTTTATGATCTATAACTTGAGATAATGCATATCTTGAGAAACAAGATCTGGGGTTAGGGTCCAGAAAGCAAGTTCCTAACTGACGAATGACTCTCCTTGAATAGTGTAGATGAGAGGCCTGGGATCCTAAAATGATTTTGTTGTTGTGTGACTTTTACTGGGGAGGTGTGAGCAAATGTCTGTTCACTCCAGATAGGGCATCACGGACAGACCAAAGGAATGAGTCCACTTAGTCTTGTTTAGGGAACCGGTGAGATTTTGAGGGAATAAAATAAATGAGGATGCTTACTTACAGGAAAACTGGGGACTTAAAGGCAGCTATATATTGAAAAGCCCACACCAGCATGAGTGACGACTCACAAAATTGCTGGATGTGGGGAGCAAAGGAAGCTTGAGCGTCCCAAGGAGATGTGCATTGCTGACATGGGCTTGGCCTCTGAGAACCATGGGAATGGCCAAACCTTCCCTAGATAGGACTCAGACTTGACAAAGGGCTCGAGCGGTGGCAAAGCCTTCCTGTGGCCTGTGTGGGCATGTCCATGTTGATGCTGCTTGGAAACCCAAGTGTTTAGGAGCAACTGTCCAGAGTATAGGAAAGCTAACAACTTTAGCTTCCTCCTCCAGGTTGTTCACAGCTCACCACCTGAGACTAGCTAAGACCCTCCCCCCCCCCCCCCCCCCCCGAGAGCTCTACTTAAAAGTGCTGAGATCCCTGGCTCCTGTGGGTAGTTAGGGTGCTCCGTGAGAGCAAGCACAGTCCACCTGACCCTAGCTTTTCTGTTCTGTGGCCATGCATCTGTCCTTTCTTCATTCCTCTGATGCCTGTAGTCAGGTAATGGGGCTAAACCATGCCCAGCGTGGTAGCCGGATGCCCGGTATGAATTTCAGGCAGCAGTTGTTACTGCATACATAACCTTGAGACAGCCTTGTAAATCTTCTAACTTTCTTCTACTGCTTGGGCTTTGTGTGTTTCATTTGTTTTTCGAGTCTCATAAACTTCCCTCCGAGCCTCAGAAGGAATGATTTAAATAGGAGAGAGCACCTGTACAGTATGGTTATGAAGATGAAGGCAGGAGAATGAAGGGTCACAGAAGAAAATCTTAGCTAATGGCTGGCATATAGCAGCTAGTCATTAAAGATTTATTAAGCAATAAGTTAAAATAAGCACAATAAAATACAGAGCTGTTTGTGAAGCAGAGCCCTGAACAGGGGGGCTTTCTCCCTGACCCTGGATATGGCACAAACCACATCCACACACCTGTTTTCACAGAGAGATCCTTTTTTTTAAGTAGGAGAGAAAAGTTAAAGAGGCTGCTTTCAGCAACAAATGACCTTGCAGGTGTAATTTTTAAGAGGAGAAGGAGGGCAGTTCTGTGTTAGAATGGGCTAAAATGTGATGGGAAGGGAGATAGGGGACAGGGAGAAGGGGAAGGGGACAGGGAAAGGGGCAGGGTTTTTTGTTCTGGAAGGACAAAGAACTGCCTCTGCATGGAGGGGAGATAGACACGGCACATAGGCAAATGGTGGTTTATAAAGGTAAAGGGAGAAACGCCAGATGGATGAGGGTTTTAATTTTAATTGGGCATGTTAATTAGGTGAGCCAAAGGGCAGGGGTTGATTGCTGGACTTTGGTGGTCAGCCTCAGGAGGAGGAAGCAGCCAACTAAGGGAATAGACCTTGGTGGCTAGCTTTAGGAATGTAATCTAACGGGTTTTAGCAAGGCAGAGGGAATGGGGAGAAGCACAAGGCCATCCAGAGCCACATGCTTGCGTGGGCTAGTGCCCCTTTGTTGTAAGCAGCACTTGTTGGTTTCCTGGCTGCACAGACTCCCAAAATAATCATACAGAAACTTTATTAATTAAAACACTGCTTGACCCATTAGCTATAGCTTCTTATTGGCTAACTTTTACATCTTAATTTAACCCATTTCCATTAATCTGAGCATCACCATGAGGTCGTGGCCTACCAGCACAGTTTCAGCATGTCTGTCTCCAGTAGTGGCTCCATGGCTTCTCCCTGACTCCTCCTCCTTTCTCCCAGCATTCACTTTAGTTTTCCCCTTCTAGCTATATTCTTTTGCCATATCACAAGCCCCAAAACAGCTTCTTTATTAACCAATGGTATTGACAGCATACAGAGATGAATCCCTTATCACCCTTTCAGTTTCCAAATTTTAAAAATTGAGTGGATGGGCCTGAGGGATGGCTCAGTGGTTGGGGCACCTGAGTTTGATCATCAAAATCTACACGAAGGAAAGAGAGAACCAAGGCCTTCAAGTTGTCCTCTGACCCCCACTTGCGTGCTATGCTATGTGCACAACCCCTGAAAAAAAAAAAACAAGTAAAAAACAAAGCCGAGTGAAATACCTATTGAATATTGAAGGTTAAAATATTTTTCTAAGTGCTATAACATTACCAAAAACTGCTAATGGGATTTATAGAGTACATAAACATTTTGGTAATTAGGTTGTTGTCATTTCTCCCCGTCTCTGCATGCACTCTATTTTTTCGGCTACTTAAATAAATGAAAGGTGGGGAAAATGGGGTTCAGGAGGGATGTCAGGACACTTTGATGGGGAGGTGGTCTTCACTCAATCCCCTCACTTCAGGAGTGGACAGACCACACCTAGAGGACCGCACCCATTCCACATGTGTGACGTGACTTCGTGATTGCCTAGATGGGACCAAGATCATCGCTTCCCAGAATTCACTAAGGGAACAGTTAGAAGAGAGAAGTTTGGGGCGAACCTGTTAATGGTATGCTAGATTAGTGTTGACCTATGAGCCAATTGACCCAACAATGCGAGAAAAGTCTAGATTTACATAACTAATATAAGATCATGGCCAGCTTCAGGAATCTATTACATGGGACTGGAGACATGGCTCAGAAATTAAGGGTACTTGCTGCTCTTCCAGAGGACCTGGTCTTGATTCTCTGCACCCACATGACTGCTCACAACCATGTGTAACTCCAGGGGATTGACACCGTCTTCTGTGCTGTGCGTATGTGGTACGGATATACACACACATGGTGCAAGGGCTGGCCCACCGGAAAGAGTGACTGCCTGTGAAGCTGATCTTCCACAGAGTGAATGCGATGGGGTAGGGAGCGACATGGATGAATCCAGAAGTAATTACACTCTGACATGCCAGAGTCCTTCTCCTAATAAGTGACCAAACAAATAAGCCAGCAAGGGTACGGAGGGTTTGACTGGCGTTATGAACAGTCTGATGTAGCTGGCAGGGTAAGATAGCCCACCCTCCAGCTGTGTGTGTATATACATAGGCTTCAAATGCTTGCACAAGACAGACTAATATAAGCCAAATTCTGGGCCATTGGACAATCCCCAACACATTAAACATGATCAAAGTGATGAAACCTCTATTCTTAGACCAACGTGGAACCAAAGGCACCAGTACCAGGAAGCTTATCTTTAAACAATCCTCAAACATTTGGAAACGATAAATAACCCACTTGTCAAGAGAAAATGACGAGAGAAATCAGAATACATTTTTGTCTTCACTGAGTATAGAAAAGAAAAAGTTGCAAGAGTCAGTATCTTTTTATAGAAATGGCAGCTATTAAAATTCAATTTAGTTGAATACATTTTCATAATCTTAACTCGTATGAGAACAATGTTAGTGTAAGACCAGCAAAGCAGGTGCAGAAACCCAACAAGCCCAGGCTGATGAGGTGTTCTCCAGGGAAGTGAGTTACATGTTACATAAATTAGAATTTTATGCTAACATTCTTTCTGCACTGTTATTAAATCAAAGCAATGTCTAATTTTTAATGCTTCATCCTGACTAAAAATATTTCTTAAAAATCCCTCTCTCCCCTTTCTCTAAAATGTCAACATCTGTGAGTCAGTGGCCTTGCTTCTTATCCCAAAACCTCAAGCATAACCGACCAAAGAAATCCACTTAGGTCTCACTGGAACTCTTCCCCCTTCTGGTGCTGCAGTTTCAGCATGAATGTTTTACTTACAAAACATGGGAAAATGAGCTATTAATTTTCCCCCTTTGGAAATTCTATTTTGCTTAAAATTTATGCAAGTGCTCTATCCAGCAACTAGAACGAGGGACTCTGAAAATAGATTTATTAGCTTTTTTTTAAATGGGCGTTTTGTTTGAGTGTTTGCCTGTGCACCACATGTGTGCAGAAACCTGATAAGGTCAGAAGACGGCCTCGGACCCCCTGAAACTGGAGTTTCCACCATGTGGGTGCTGACATGGGACTAAGCTGGTCCTCTGTAGGTGCAGCAAGTGTTCTTAACCACCAAGCCATCTCTCCATCCCCGGAACTGATTGATTTTCTTCTATTTGCTCTCCACCCATGTGAACGAGAGTTTGCAGACAATGGCACCTGAGGATGGGAAGCACTTCCTGACAGGGGCAACAGAAGGCAGAAGGCGTTTTCCTTCAGAGGCCAAAGGCAAAGCCCAGGAAAAGCAACACCAACCAAGCTTGGAATCTCAGCTGGCTGAGCGCTCTTAAGAGTGCAAAGTCTTAATGAAGATTGCCACCAGAGTTACAAAATGACCCGTGAGCTGTGAGCCCCCAGCTCAGTAGCCTCTATGAGGTACCAGGTGCCGGAGTCCATCTCGGGCAGGGTTCTTGTGCCACAGGACGGATGTATGAAGTCGGCGAAGAATAGTCTATCCACCGCTTGTCTTTCAAACTGACTGCCCCTACTATCTCAGGCCGTCTTTATACAAGTTCTAACACATTCAAATATGAACAGTTTTATATCCTTTCTCGTTAATCATTAAAGAATCACTGACATTTATTCAATTAAGTTCCTCTTCTTTCCCACTCCCTTGACGTCATTGACCTTTACCCCATATCATTACAATGCAAGCCAAATGTTTGTATCTAGCTAGGTGCATCTCATTCAAACTGTGCCCTATCCCACAGCAAACATGTGATTACAAAGTAAGAGATTTAAGCCTTGTGATTGTTTCTTAACAATATGAAATCAGCTAAGTGTATTGTGATGCCTAGGGTATCATTTTCAGGTATATACCAGTTCTAAATAATATAAGCCACCTTTATTATGAAAACCACAGTTGTAATCCTATTCTTTATAAGTTCTCAAAATAGGAATGATTTATACCTAACTTTTTAACTGTTGGGACTAAATTTCTATTCTTCCTGAAAATTTCTGCATGTGCTTTCTTTAAGAGAACTGGGGGTTTTAGATTCCTTTATTGATATATTGGAAAAATATCCAAGTGTTCATGTCCTGGGGCCAGAATAATATCTGACCTTTTGTGTCCTATATCATTTCATTATATGTTCCTACAAGTTTTTAACGTCATCTTTTAAGAAACCGTTTTCCAAGTTGTTAAGTTCTTCAGAGTATATTTATCACCTTTTGGAATTGAATGAGCAATAATCATTAACCTTAGAGAGTTCTTTATTCTTGCTTGGGATGGCTGCAAATGCAGGCAGGAACAACTGGAAACCATTTCTGTGGCAGATCAGAGAAATTTAATTTTTCTGTAGGGGCTTTTGTTTCCAGTAAACTCAGGCACAATCACGGCTAATAACGCAAAACTAAGAGTTACCATAAGAATAAGCATATCAGGAGTTACCGAGGCCTGAAGCCCATGAGTTCGAGTCTGCAGTATTGTTTCCACAGGTCCTTGCCAAATGGACGGGACTCTCCAAAGGGCCTTGCCATCCAAGGAACTCCTTTTGCAAAACATTTATGCTCTGTTCCCAGGGTGACAGTATGGCTTCCGCCAACCAGGACACAGGAAGTTGGGCCTTCCTGCAGAGATCATAGGAGAGGATGTGTTTCTGCTCACAGGTTTATGGTTTCCATCCCAACCTAGCAATTCCAATAGGCTTTCCAGGCAGTGGGATAATACACAAAGACCACTGGTTGTACATGGAAGTTTCTTTCCCACCCTGTCTAGTAGTCATTCAGTCCCAAAGAAACAGAGGGGTTTATATTAATTTTAAACTGTTTAGCCTATTAGCTCAGGCTTATTACCTCACTCTTACAGCTTAAATTAACCCCTAATTCTTGTCTATGTTTAGCCACATGTCTTGGTACCTTTTCTCAGTGAGACATTCTCATCTTGCTTCCTCTGCATTTGGCTGATGACTGACTCTGCCTTTCCTCTTCCCAGAATTCTCTTAGTCTGATGGCTCCGCCTATACTTCCTGCCTGTCTACTGGCCAATCAGTGTTTTATTAAACGAGTGAAAGATGTTTGCAGTGCACAAGAGCATCATCACACAGCAATTGGTACTAAGTAATAGGAAGCTAACCTTATCATGCTGACAAGGACAGGATGGGAGTCTTGGCCCTGGAGACACATGGATTTCTGACTCCCGGAACCATAAGGTAATAAGTTCTCATGGTTATCAGTGATTGAATGGGATCCAGGAGGGCTCCAGGATCCCTGCAGGAACTATTATCCATGCATGCTCAACTCTCTGTCAGAAGACGGTGCGATATGTGAATAAATCCCACGTACATCCTTCCACATGCTCAGCCATCTCTGAGTTTGCACAGCTAGTCCAATGCAAATAGACACTGCACTGTATGGCTTATGGATTGACAAGGGAAAAGTCTGCTTATTCAGAAAAGTGCAATTCAAGTTGGCTGAATCTGAGTATGTGGAAGCTATAGATATGAAATATTGACGGAGTCCTGACCCTTTCCTTATTTCATGCCTTTTTCGAACGTGTAAAGGTTTCCTGTACTTCTTCACTCGCAGGGTGCCGCCTGACCACTTGTGTGGTAGTGCTGTGTCCTTGTCAGTGAACAGCTGTCCCTCCTGATGGCCTGGGTGGGACGCAGTAAAGCCTCAGGCTACAGTGAGCCTCATTTGTCCCTGAACTCTCTGGTCTCTGTCTATGATGCTACTTCTTGATGCACCCTGACCTTTAGTGGCAGGTAGCCCTCCTCTCTCTTAGTAAATCATGACCACATTGCTACTTGTTTTTTTCTCTTAAAACTCTCTTCCTGTGGCCACAGAAAGACTATAGATGCAGTGTGGAGCTAATTTTATGTCAGTTTGACACAAGCTAGCTCTCGGAGCAGGATCCTCAGTTGGGGAAAATTCCTCCAGGTAGGAAAGCAGGTGGGGCATTTTCCTTGATTGGTGATTCATGGAAGAGACCCAGCCTATTGTATGTGGCACCATCCTTGGGCTGGCGGTCCTGAGTCATAAGAAAACAGTCTGAGCAAGCCACGATAAGCAAGCTCGTAAGTAGCGCCCCTCCATGGCCCCAACTTGAGTTGCTGCCATTGCTGTTTTGATGATGAACAGTTATATGAACGTGTGAGTGAAACAAACCCTTTCCTCTCTAAGCGTCTTTTGGTCATGGTGTTTCATCACAGCAATAGTAACCCTAGCTAAGACATGCGGCTTCCAAAGTGCTCTCTCCCTCTCTAACTTTGATATGGAATCTGCATGTCACAGAGCAGTACCTAAGTAAAGGAAATGAAATGTTAGACTGGTTAAGAGTCTATAGCCTCTCTTTCCCCTTCTTTCTGGAGAGTCCCAGGTTGTATGAGTTTATTGATAGCTTCTGATTGGCTATAAACATCTTGAGTTTTCTTTTTTTGTTATTGCAGGCGTTTACTGTGTTTGCAGACATAGCAAAGTTCAAGTCACCCATGAGATCAGGTGGCTCCAACTGTGCGCCTCCACAGAACTTCAAACACTTGCGACTATCACTATTTGTGCAAACACACCCTTAGACCTTTCACTGTGCCTCAGTCTACCTTTAGCCAGAGGCCCCAAGAGGAACCATCCCTGTTGACATCTTGCTCTCAGATTTCTTGTCTTCATTGTTGGGAACTCATGAGTCTGATACTTCAGTTGCCAGGAAGATATACTCACTTTCCTGCATCTGTATTTCAGGTTCTGGGTCCCCCTGCACAGGCAGTACATTAGACTCTGTGACTTTCTCCCAGCTCCCATTGTGAAAAGGGGTAGATCCTGGCTCAGCTGACCTCTGCACCAGCCTGGGAAGCCCCAAGGCTGTGAGCCAGCCTGGGAAGCCCCAAGGCTGAGTAAGGCATGGTGTGGCCATATACAAATCAGGTTCATGCTGGGCTGGCTACAGCAATGGAGGGGAAACATGAACCCTCATGGTCCAGAGGGCACGCAGGGAAGGTTGTCAGTGTGTCTACAAGAGGTAGGATAGAGCCCATGGGGAAGGGAGCTGGTTATCCCACGTATGCCTGTGTTTTTCTCAGCTGGCCTCCTGGGTGAGAACTAACATGAGGTGCTGTGGTCCTGCCCTGCTGGTCACTACCTCACTCTCAGAAGTGCTGTGGGCCACACTACTCTTTCTCCTGATGTGGGCTTACCTTCTTGGGTGAGATGTCTCTTCCTTAAGGAGCCCAACATACACCATGCATTTTTATCTTAGTGTTCGGCTCTGCTTCTGCATCACTTTAGTAGGATGAGTTGGGCAAAGGGATCATTGAAGAGTTGTGGTTTGTGCTTAGGACATAGGGGTCTCTGACTTACTGTGTACAATTGGTTTGCTGGAATGCCTGGTGTCTTAGGGTTTCTATTGCTGTGATAAGACACCATGACCAAAATATACTTGTAAAGGAAAGGGTTTATTTCACCTTAGAGCTCATAAGTCCTTCTCGGAGGGAAGACAGGACAGGGATTAAGCAGAACACTGCTTATTGTCTTGCTCCTCATGGCTTCTTGAATTTGCTTTCTTATACAACTTAGGACCACCTACCCAGAGTTGGCACCACCCACAGTGAGCTAGGCCCTCTCACATCAATCAATCTGGTAGGGCATTTTCTCAGTTGAGATGTCCTCTTCCCAAATGCCTCTAGCTTGTGCCAAATTGACATAATGCTAACCAACACCGATTAAGGTGCCAAAACCAGGCAGGGTTTGGAGCAGGTACCTCATACCTGCGTTTGGAGTCAAACAAGGCAAGTAAGCTGAGGTAGGGCAAAGGGTGACTCAAGAGTAACCCAGTAACACTGTTCCCCATGCCAGTGGTTTTAGGAAGTCTTGAGGTAAGTCAGACATAAATATATACATGGATAGCTTGCTTCTGGCTTGTCGTGGGGGCATGGTCAGAAGAGCTGGGCAGAGTAAATTACTGACCAAAAGGATGTGGGCTTGGCCAAGTGGCTCTTACCATTTGTAAATAAGTAGCTTTCAGGAGACTGATAGTGTGGACTTGGTGAATGTGAAAACCTGGGCTGCAGACACTTGAACTGCTTTCTTTCAAAATAAGAGCAGTGCCTCTTATTTATAGTGGCTTCTCTAAGATTAAACCTTTTGACTTGAGCTGGGTGTGGTGGAATTTTAGCACTAGGGAGGCTGTGTCAGGAGCGGCTGAGAGTTCAAGGCTACCCTGGTCTACTTAGTGAGTTGCAGGATTTACTGTGGGAAGCGTCAGTTCTCCTCCCCATTTTGAGGCCAGGGTGGAGGTTTTGCCTTCCCTGTCTACAGGGCAGTCCTACTTGGCTGGCTTTTTAAAAAAGTTTTCTGAGGTTAATGACTTAAGCCCAGCAGTGTAACTCATTCCAGAATTTTCTTCATCAGCTGTATGAGAGAGTTCATTGTTACACATGGGGAAATTCCTTGGTGGTTGTCAACAGTTATCCACGGGAATGCACAAAAATACCATGTTTCTGGTTCTGTAGGGACGTGGACCTAGCAAGTGAATATTAACATGTTTTCATGAAGCTCCCGCGGAAGGTGGATGGTGATTATTCATCGTACTTGTTTTTCAACAGATAAGCTAGAGATAGTAGCTTAGACAGCCACTGCATTTCCCAGGCTTCACCATGTCTAGGTGTGAAGTCAGCACTCAGATGGATGAAAATACCACCCCAAATCTGAATAATGTTCAAAATGATACGGCATCAGATGTCTTGCTCTGTCACCACCACCCCAAATCTGTTCTCTAGCAATCTTTCCCTGGGCTTCCAGCCAGCTGCCCTCCCTGATGATGGAAATTTCTGTGTCTGAGGGCAATTGGGCTGGCAGTACTGCCTGTAGCCACCGCCTTCAACTGAAACTCAATTGTCCCCACTGCAGGTGTCCTGTATACATGCCGTTTCCCTTCCACACATGGCTCTGCCATGTCTTAGCCAGAGATGGGGGAGGGCAGACAGATACTAGCAGTGGGGGTGGCACAAATGAAATCTAGCAGAAGAGGAGCTACTTACTGTCTCTATCCCTTCCCTCCCTTACCCCAGTCTGCCTGTTGTAAGGACAGGATCTAGGGACGGTGGCACCTGAGGAATTTCCTTATAGTCTTAGTAAGTGACGAGATACCATGACCGTGGCAACTCTCATAAGGAAAAGCATAAATTTGGGGGATTGCTTATAGTCTCTGAGGTTTCCTGGCAGGGAACATGGCTACATGCAGGCAGCTATGGTGGAGAAGTAGCTGAGAGTTCTACAGGCAGGGTCATACACACACCACACACACACACACACACACACACACACACACACACACACACACACACACCACACACACACACACACACACACACACACTGACTGGTCCTGGCTTGAGCTTTTGACCTGTGACACACTTTTTTTCAAAAAGGCCATATGTCCTATTCTTTTTTCAAGTAGTGCCACTCCCTAATGACAAAGCATTCGATTATATGAGGCTATGGGGGCCATTATTCTTCAAACCACCACACTTAGCAGGTCCCACTTCACTGTTTAATAATGACATGGTAATACCATGCAAGTGGGGGCCATTGGTGATACAAAGTTCCTGACCCTGAGTAGGGTACGGGCATGTGATCTGAGTAGCCCTAATGGTGCCATGTGATCCATGCTGCTGCAGGGCCAGGAACAAACATGCCCTAAGGACAAAGTTACTAACAGAGTCAGGGCACATAAGGTAGCATGTGTTGTGGGGTTGTGGTGAATGACTAGGAGTTTTCTAGTAATATGGGGAGGGAAATGGTGAGGAAGCCAGGGAACAAATAATACCAGGGTCTTGTGATGGTGGATGGTGACCATCACTGGCAACAGAGACTGAACAGTAGTGGATGAGAAATGAGGTTGGGAACAATTTGAGATGTCTTATGTGCATGCATTTCTGGCTAGGGTAGTCATGGTTTCTATGTAGACTTGATTTCATTAGAATGGTGCTCATAGGGGAGCTCATGCAGGAGGCCACTCAGGGATGCTGCAGAGAGCCCACTAGCCGTGGGGAAGACCTCTTAGTTGCTCTAAGAAAAGAGGTGTTAAGGAAGAAATGACCAGAATTTGTGGAAGATGAGAAGGACTGAAGGCTTCTGCCCCAGTTGTCACGTGGATGATGGTCCTGCATCCCTAGAAAGGTCAGTCTGGATGTCTGGATACAACTTGCAGGAAGGACGCTGGTGCATCTGGGTTCTCTGCTTCTCAGCCTCACCCTGACATCTATCCAGTGATGACTTGGCATGGGTCAAAGGTTCCACATGGATACAGATCCACTTTGTGAGGTTCCAAGCTCCAGAGAGATGCCATCAGCAGATGTGTGTCTCGAGGGATGGGGCTGAGCACACGCTGCCTCCATGGCACAACCTGAGAGGCTGGCCCTGCATCTTCCCACCCTAGCCAGTGTGTTAATGACAATCAGGTTCTATCGAAAGGAGTGGAGTTGGAATTTGCCCTTGTCTTTTTGGTTTTCTTTTGATAAAACCAAGTGGCACAGACTAAGTAACTTAGAAGGGATGAGAGTTCATCCATCTTATAGTATTTGATGAGAAGTGGTCAAAGTGTTGCATCTGCTGAGTAGGTTGGCGATGGGGTATGACTTTGTAGCGTTCCAAGGCAGTGCTAGGCATTACGTGGTGTGGAGAGATATATATGTAAGGAAAGCTGGACATTATAACAGACTTGACCTTGCTACAATCCTTAATCTATGCACTCACTCTTTTTTTTTTTTTTTTTTTTTTTTTTTTTTTTTGAGATGGGTTCTCCTGTGTCCCAGGCTGGCATTGAGCTTTCTCTGCAGCTGAGGATGACCTTGAACTCCTGATCCTCCAGCCTCCACGTCCCAAGTGCTAGGATCATATGAGTGCTCACCACCCTTGTCTACAGTGTGTAGGGGATGGAACCCAGGGCTTTGCATGTGCTATACAAGCACTCTGTGAACTGAGCTACTTCCCCATGAGTCAGTGAACAGACTGCTCCATCCAGGAGGACAGAGCCCTCTCCAGCTTACTCTGATCAAAAGCATACATGTCCTATTGATTCATATCTCACCATCAGGGTCACCGTGATAGGCATGCACTGTGCCTCTTGTAGCTTGTTGGTTAGGCTCCAAAGCCACCATTCCTGAGCTGCCTGACAGTATGGCATGCTGTCCTCCTTTGAGATACAGGGGTTTAGGCCCAGCAGAATGTAATATAATAACTGCCTTCTGAAAACACATCTATTTCTAAGCATAGCACTGTCCCCTAGATTTAGGGACAGTGTGGTCTGGTTCCATAAGTATATAAAAGTCAACTGTATACAGATTCTCACTTCTCAGCCTCCCTAGGCCATAACCAGGTGCCTCTCACCCTCGTTCATAAACTTGAGGGTCAAATTGCTCAAGGAAGAATCTCAGATAATCACAGAAATAGGTACCACCCATATTTATTTATGTTTACTTTGTTTTTAGAACAGCTTTTACCCTAAGTGGAATCCTCAACATGTCTATACAACACGTTCTTTGAAAAACGGGTTCCAGTGTTAGACGATTGTGGGGAAACCTGCACCCCTCATGCCATTCTTCAGTATTTGCAATTCACCATCAAGGCTCTGAGAAAGTCTGCAGTGTGAACAGTTGGCTTGGGCTGGGAGATGTTGGATCAGGAAGGTGAGTGCTCGCTGAGCAAGCATGAGGTTCTCTGTTCAGATCCCCAGTACTAAGCACTGGCAGCACATCTGTGATCTCAGTACTGAAGAGAACAGAGGCAGGAGGATTCCAGGCTCCTTGGCCATCTAGATTAGCCAATCAGTGAGCTCTGGTTCAGTGAGAGACCCTGTTTTTCTTCACCATTTTAGATGTATGTGGTGGGGAGCTGTAGAGCAGACACCTTGTGCCAACTTATGGTTTCCACATATATGTGCGCACGTGAGCACTTGTACCAGACAGTTCATGTGCACACACATGAACACATACAACTCTCTGTCTCTCTAACTCTCTGTCTCTCTCGCTCCTCAGAACTGTAGATTCTCTATTGGTTGTGAGGACACAAAACCTGTTTGCTGGTTTGCATTAAAACTGCATTTTATGTGTACATGAGCTTTGCCTGAATATATGCTTATGTAATGTGGGAAAGTCTTCTGTTTTTGTTGATTTCATTGGTTAATAAAGAAACTGCCTCAGCCCATTGAATAGGCCAGCCCTTAGGTGGGTGGAGTAGACAGAACAGGAAGAAGGAAGTGAGGTAGATGGCTCAGACAGATGCCACACCTCTCCTCTCTGAGCCAGACACGATGAAGCTCCGGCCCAAGATGGACGTACACTAGAATCTTCCCAGTAAGGCACCACTTCGTGGAGCTACACAGATTATTAGATATGGGTTAATCAAGATGTGAGTAAGAGGCTGAAACTAATGGGCAAGGCAGTGTTTAAATGAATATAGTTTGTGTGTTGTTATTTCGGGGCATAAGCTAGCCAGGCGTGCAGGAGCCAGGCGGGATGAAAAGCAGGCCTGCCTGCAACTCATTACTACACTTATGCACTCATGCATGCCTGGTGCCTAAGGAGGCCAGAAGAGGGCAGTGGATTCCTGGGCTGGAATTATAGATGGTTGTGAGCCAACATTGGAGTCCTGAGAGCTAAACTCTGGTCTTGGCAAGATCTGTAAGTGCCCTTAGTTAGTGAGCCATCTTTCCAGTCCCCTTGCTTTGCACTTTTTGCTGACTAATTTTAACACCTGGGGGCTAGACCACTGTGAATATTGTCATAGCGCATTCAAACCAGGCTAGCCTTTAAGGTCATGTTAAGAGTCTGTGAAAGCGGTAGAGCCTTGGGCAGCCCTGGAGCTGGAGTGGGACATCCCCTGACCTGTGGGAGGATGTCAAATGTCTTCTGCCTTCATCTTCCATTTTCATTTTCCCCCTACTCGCTCATGATAATTTTCTTACTTATCCTATTTCTTGATCTTTTTCCTCAGATGAAAGTAGGGTAATTAGTTCCCTGTCTCTGTTTTTAATGGTGTCTCATCTGCCTTCTGGCTTAGCAGTTAATTATGGCTTTAGGGTTCTTTCCCTTTGAAATGAATCTATGCTGTTAACCTCCACCACCCAACCGCCCCAGGTTGATTTCTCTTCTGTCCCTGGAGACTTCAGACTCATTTATTATTATAAAAAGTTAGAAAGGGTCCTGGAGAGATGGCTCAGTGCTTAAGAACATTTAACTCTCTTACAAGAGCTAGGTTCAGTTCCCAGCACTCACAAGGCAGCTCATGACTATAACTCCAATTACAGGGGACCTGACTCCCATTTCTGATATCGGCAGGCTCCCGCATGTACGCGATGCACAAAACACTCATGCAGGCCAAACACTGGTACTCACAAGGTAAAAATAAATCTTTAAAAAAAAAGCTAAGGAGGAATTGGGTGTGCTGATAAAGTATTACAGTATTCATTCCGCATTGCTATGATGCTGTTTTCCCTGGATCAATGCTTTGACCTCTCTGAATGCCATTTCTGTCATCTGCTAATGCCACCTGCCTTACTGGAGTGTGGTGGGAAGGAAATGAGTTAATATGGCACTAAGAATCACAAATGACACAGTTATTATAGTAATTAATAAGAACAATATTTTTGCTTTAAAAAGGCACTTAAATACATTTTCTAAATAGCCCTTTATTAACTCTGTTTCCCCCTGGTTTTACTCAACAAGATGAACCACAGAAAATGGTCCTTCCTACCACAGTGTTATTTTTATTCACCAAGCTGCATTTTCTTCTCATTTGCGGTGCACGCAGCCACTCCAAGGACACTAGCCTGGCAGAGTGAGAGGAGGGGAGAGGAAGGAACCCAGAGGTTGGGCCCTGTCTTGCCACTCTCTCTTCCTCCTCCCAAGGGCCTGCTCACTAAATGACCAGCACTAACACATGCAAGGCTTGCACTTCGAGGTAACAAGAGACCATGGGCTCAGTCACCCATGGGTCTCAATTTCAGGTGTAAATAATACATTCTGCCCACTCCATCCCACTGCCTCTCAGAGGCTGTGCTGGGTGCCTGTAAACAGTGCTTTGAAAGCCGCAGCTTTCTGGTGGGAGATGGTAGATCTCAAAAGCTCACTTTGATTCATTATTCCTTAAAGTTTTTATTTGTGCATGATGATTTTACAAAGTGAGGTTTTGTGAGCGTGTCACTTCAGTATCTCATGTTCTTTACGATGGTAGCCCAGCATTGTTCTCTCAGACTCTGTGGATGTGTCATCCCGGCCTTTGCAGAGAGCTGACAAGAGAGCTCTTGTCCCTTACCCTACCACGTGGACCAGCCATAAAGGACTGTTTGAAAGCAGCAGCAGGAGAAGATGCCTGGGACTTTGGGGTGGCAAGCTGTCTGGATTTCCTCTTCTTATGGTTCTGCTGCTGGGAGGGCCAGCCTTCTCCATGCAGGGGTCAAAGGGAATCCACAGAGTCAGTGTTCTAAGACTTTGTTTTTGTAGGAGAGAGTAAGGGGAAAGATACTCACACATTCTCTTGATGGCTTCCTTCAGAACTTTATTTTTCTTCTGTATTCTGAATCTTTGTTTTTCATCTACAGCTTATATACCCCAACAGAATCTTTCAGGCAATATGGAAATTACAATGTGGTTACATTCTATTTTTCAAGTGAATGATTATAATGAATACAGGTAAGAACATGTTCTTCATTTCCGTTTACATAGTGAAGACAAAATCATCCCAAGAACCCACATACATTTACATCTAAGCAACTTGTTATAGATTATCAGAGTGTGAGGATGCAGGGTGATTTTCTCAGCCAGTTCTTTTGCTGGCAGTCTGCATATTGTGGTTACAAAGGAAGAATCGGTCACTTTATTAATTATCTTGAAAGGTAATCTTATAAGAAGCTACAAATCTAAACTTGTGTACATAAAAAACAATTAGCCAACTCTAAATCTTTAGGCTTTAGCCTACTCATCAATAGTTTTATATATATATATATATATATATATATATATATATATATATAGAGAGAGAGAGAGAGAGAGAGAGAGAGAGAGAGAGAGAGGTTGAAGCCAGAAATGGGCACGAGGAATTAATTATCATCTTTGATCACCAACCAATCCTAGCGAGGAAAGTACGTCAACTAGTAATTGGGCTTCTTTGATTTTAGATCCTGTACTGAGAGGTTTTGTTTGTCAACTTGACACAGCTGTAGAGTCATCAGAGGAAGGAGACTCAGCTGAGTGAAGGCCTCCGTGAGATCCAGCTGGAAGGCATTTTCTCATTTGTTGATCAATGGTTCAGGGCCCAGCCCACAGTTGGTGGTGGCATCCCTAGGCTGTTGGTCTGGGTTCTACAATAGGTTGAGAAAGTCATGTGGAGCAAGCCAGTATGCAGCTCCCCTCCATAGCCTCTGTTCCTGTTTCCAGGATCCTGCCCAGTTTTGAGTTCCTGTCCTGACTTCTTCAGTGATGAGCAGCAACGGTGAAGTGTAAGCCTCATAAACCCTGTCCTCCCCAGCTTGCTCTTTGGTCATGGTGGTTTTTGTCACAGCAGCAGAAACCCTAACTAAGACAGATGCCTTAACCTAATGAATCTATCCCTCAGCTGAGGATGGATGTGTCCTTGTGAATTGTTTTCTAGGGTTTAGATTGTTTTCTAGGGTTTTCCATCTCAGAGTTGTTATCAGAACATCCCAATCTAACCTGAAGTCATCCTAAGGCTTTGTTTCAGCTATGATAAAATGGAAACCTGTGAATCTTCAGTCTTTCAATACCAAGATTAAAAGAATTTCAGCCATCCTGGTTCCTGGACTGAATTGTTTTCTTTAATCATTACCTTGCATTGTGATCCCTGAAGCTCCTGAAGTGAAAACCCTCGGCTTTTTCTAGAGCATCTACTCTGTCTGTTAGTCCTTCTCCATCAGTCCCTTCTTTAGTAATCAATGCCTATCAATAGAATAGGTATAGCCATGAATCTTTCAGGCCATTCGAATGTGAATGCAGCAGGATCTTCCCACTAGGGTGGAGAAAGTGTAACATTGTGACAACACATATGGTTATAAGGAAAGCACTGGGATTCACGGTAGAGTTCATCATCATTGTCAAATAACAAGTTTTACAGGAAATGTCATATATAGATCCATTCATAACAATATTCATAAGGCCTGGATCTCCTAGATATAAAGGAGCAGAATGTGACACAAGACTGAATTCTAGGAGAAAGACAATCAGATGGCAAAAGCAATTTTAAGTTAGTGTACGTAAGGGCAGCAAATAGGTGATACAATTGACTCTGAGGTTCAGGCTAGTGGGATGTCAGGGCTACATATGTGGGGTTGGGCCAGTCAAAGTCCAGTGTGTTACAGCATGTATTTCCATAAGGATGAAAAATAACTCCTATGTTGGGGAAAGCACATGGTATCCACCGGGGACTGTGGGTAACAGGGTTAATGCCATTCCAAGTATGATTTAGGTTCTGGAATCACAATATGGAAGGCTCTTAGGAGGAGGTGTGGGATCAGAAGTTAGTTTATCTGGGTGATACCAGTCTGCAGGGGAAATAATATTTAGTGACCAAGTCTATTTTCCAGCTGTTTGAGTAGGCTGACTAGTCTCGAGTGTCCTGTATTTTAGAAACAAACATCCTGGTAGTGGGGTCACAGCAGATGTAAAAGAGGACAAGGGAAGACTATCTGAATGTCCCTGAAATTCAAAAGGCTTGGTTAAACGGGGTTGAACAAAACCAGATCCCCATAAATAAAGAACCAGTAGTGACAAGTTTTACTTTTTCATAGTTCCATGTAACTGGGTGAAACAGGGGAGGGCCAGGGACACAAGCCCAATATGCTTCTTGAGCAAGAGCACAAGGAATAAGGCACAGTACCTGCAGAGTAGCCATGGCTGGCATAACCATGAAAAGATTTTCAGGAAGTAGAGCTTTTCCCTGATTCAGTAAAACCTGAGCAACTTCAGCCGTCTGCTGGTTAATTTGTCCTCAAGAAGGAATTCAACCCTGGTGGGTAGAAGCAACAGACCGTGGAGCATGATGAGGACGAGGCTGATGAGTTTGGAGGCAGTCCACCAGGAAGGCTAGGGCATCAGGTGTTGGTTGAATATTTTCAGTGCCTTCACCTGAGGTGGTGGTTGGAGATATTGGAGGATGAGGTGGGCATGAAGGAAGGAGTAGAGGTGAAAGTCTCCTCCTTTGTATTGGTCCGGGGAGCCTCTGAATGCATCTGATCTAGCCCAGCTGGCCATATGATCTGATCAATTGGTCTGGTACCCACAAAGGTAGAATCAGCATCCTGAGGAAAAATATAAGCATAGCCTCTTTCTGATGTAAATAAGACATCTGGACCATTTCCCTGACCCATTCACAGGTCTTTCCATTTTACCAAAGGTTTAGGAATAATTTTGGTAGTAAAGTGTTTAAGGAAAGGACTCATTTTGTCCTCAGAGATATTTACGTGACTTATCACATATAGGGCATGATTTAGAATATGATGGAGAGATGAATGTATAAAATGTCCATTTTGTAACATAGATACTGAAATTTTTAAAGTTTGATGGGTTCTCCCTACAACTATCTGTCCTTGAGGATTATAAGGGATGCCTGTGGAGTGGGAAATAGTAAAAACTGAGTATCATTTATTAAAAGCTTTAGAAATATAAATGGGCATTATCTGTCTTTAAGGCCCTAGGCATTCCTCAAATTATAAACCAATGAAATAAATGTTGCTCTAGAATGGTCAGAAGCACAAATAACTTGAGAATATGTATCCATGCACACATGGACAAAATCTAGCTAGCTTTCCAAAAGAAGAGACATGAGTAAAGTCCATCATAAGTCACACGGACGGAGCTTGCCAAGTAGCATGGGCTGTCCAGACAGTGAACCTCAAAGATCCATGTGTCTGGGCAACTCCCACTCAAACAGTGGTGTCACAAGCCTGCATTTACCATGTTCAGATTTTAAAACAAAATGTCAGTTCTGGGGGTCAGACTCAAGTCCTCATCCTTATAAAGGAGATCAGTGTATGAAGCCATCAAAGAACTGGTACTCTTCAGACAAATGGCTGCAGGTCTCACTTTTTCCTAGCTGTTTTCAGAATTACCAAAAGCTTCCTTATCTCTCTGAAGATAGATTTGATTTCCATGTGTCACCAGCTCACCCACCGCTAGCAGGTGGCTTTTCTGAGAAGAGTGACAAGTGTCTCTGAAGAAAGAGTTTCTGAGAGGATGGCAGATGTACTAGGGGAGGCTGAGATAAGAATGTGACTTTTAACTTGAAGGCAAACTTGACAGGTCTCTCAGTGAACCTGGCTCATCAAGTGGGTGAGGCAGGCCAGCTAATGAGCTTCAGAGATCGGCCTGTCTGTGGCTCCCAAGTGCAATGACAGCCAGGTTTTACATGGAAGTTGAGGATCCTAACTTGATACCTCATGCTTACATAGCAAGTGCTTTCATACTGAACAACTTCCCCAGTCCTGGTCCACATTGTTTCCATCCTCTTTTCTGAAAGAGATACAGAAGGGACCAATGGGAAGTGTCTTCTCTTTGCTTGTGCACAGGAAGAGAGCTCCTGTGGTTGTCCTTCCCCCAAATTGCCACCCATGGTGTCATCTTTGTCTTGAGCAACTTTCTTTCTTTTTTTTTTTTTTTTTTTTTTTTTTTGGTTTTTCGAGACAGGGTTTCTCTGAAGTTTTTTTTTTTTTTTTTTTTTTTTTTTTTTTTTTTTTTTTTTTTGAGCCTGTCCTGGAACTAGCTCTTGTAGACCAGGCTGGCCTCGAACTCACAGAGATCCACCTGCCTCTGCCTCCTTGAGCAACTTTCTTAACCAAAAGCAAAGGATGAAATATGAGCGTTGAAGATGGCAAATGGAGCAGACAGTGCATGGCATGCTCGCGACACTCTGGCCTCTGTGATTGTTCTACTCATCTGCTCATTTTTAAATGCATTCTGTACTCTATTGCTTTGCCTATCCTTGTGCCACTTGTCTGAGTGCTCACACTGTCCTTTCTGTTCCTGCTGCTGTGATAAAATATCCTGATGTGGGAGAGTCCTCTGTTTGTGTTGATTTCATTGGTTAATAAAGAAACTGCCTTGGCCCATTTGATAGGCCAGCCCTTAGGTAGATGGAGTAGACAGAACAGAATGCTGGGAAGAAGGGAAGTTAGTCAGTTGCCATGCCTCTCCTCTCCAAGACAGATGCAAGTTAAGATCTCTCCTGGTAAGTGACCACGTCGTGGTGCTACACAGATTACTAAATATGGGTCAAAGCAAGATGTGAGAATTAGCCAATAAGAGGCTGAAACTAATGGGCCAAGCAGTGTTTAAATGAATACAACTTGTGTGTTGTTATTTCAGGGCATAAGCTAGCCAGGTGGCCAGGAGCCGGGTGGCAGGAACACAGCCCGCTGTTCCTTCTACAATATCCAGAGAAAAGCGACTTAATGGAGAGATGGATTATTTGACTTACAGTTCCAAGTCATAGTTTGTCATCAAAGTTTAAGAAACTCAAAGCAGTAGGTCACACTACATCCACAGTGAAAGCAAGAAGCAATAGCTTTTTACTTCACTGTTTAAAAATTACATTAGTTGTGTGTATGTGTGCATGTGTATGTGATGGTCACACAGGGAACAATGTGTGTGTGTGTGTAAAAGGACAACTTTTGGGAGTTATCTCCTTCTTCCATGCAGTTCCAGCTCAGACAAGCACCTTTACTAGCTAAGCCGTCTTGTAAGGTCTTCCTCTGCTCCCATTCAGTTCAGAATCTCGTGTCTAGAGAATGAGTTTCAGTCATCTCAGCCCAGTCAACATAGTCAAGCTAATTCTCTATTGCCTAAAGGATTGCCTCTTACAGCTATTGATTTAAAAGATTGTTTCTTCACTATAACTTTACAAGAAAAAGACAGAGAAAAAATTGCCTTCGCAGTGCCTGCTTGTAATAATTATCATCCTGTTAAGAGACATCAGTAGAATATTTTCCCAAAGGGAATGTTAAATATCCCCACCCTGTACCAATATTGTATAAGAAGTCAGCCCTTGGAAATAATATGTAAGCAGTTTCCTTAATTTATAGTTTACAATTATATGGATGATGTTTTACTTGATAACTCAAATGCAGATACTTTAGAAAGAATGTTTGAAGAAGCAAGGAAATATTTTTCTTGTTGGGAATCACAGATTGCTCCTGAAAAAAATTTAAAAAGAGATTATATTAATTATTTAGAATAAAAATATAAATTTTCTCCAGAAAAATTAGACCCCAAATTGTTCAAAATAGGAGTGATCGGTCACTGACTCTCAGTAGCTTTCACAGATTTCTAGAAAACATTTCCTATCTAAGGCCCACTATTGAAATAGAAAAAAAATGAACTGAATAATTTGTTCAAAAACCTTAGAAGGTAAAAAGTCTCAGGAAATTATCAGATAAAGCTTTGGTGGCAGAGAAATTACAGAATGTGTATGTGAATTGTGTGAATCCAAAACTTAGCTGCATTCTGGTCATATTACCCTTGAAGCATTCCTCTACAGGAATTTTAATGAAGAGGGAAGGTAGCATCTCAGAATGGACCTTTTTACTGCATACACTGAGTAAAAACTTAAAAACTTATGTGAAAAAAATGTTAATCCTAAAAGAAAAAATTAAAACTTTATCAATTATCGGGAATAAACCCAGAATAATAGTAATGAAATGATTGAGAAGAGAGCAAACCCTGAAAGGGAGCTTATAGTAATTTTAGGGGGGATCAGCAATAAATGTCCCCAAAGCAAAAACATTCTACGTATAAAGAGAATTAATTGTATTCTTCCTCACATTATACAGGAAACACCAATATCCGGAGCCCCTACATGCTATACTGATGCAAATCAATCAGAAAAGGCAGGATACAAGTTAGAAAATGTTGTCGGGGTTTCTGTCCTTGCTGGTTTCTATTCTCCCACCAGGTCCCACAGCCGTTTAGCCCTAAAAAAAATCACACAGAGGTCTTTATAAGTTATAAACTGATTGGCCCATTAGCTCAGGCAACTTATTAACTCTTATAACTTATATTAGCTCATTATTCTAGTATATGTTAGCCACATGGCTTGGTACCTTTTTCAGTGGGGCAGGTCACATCTTCCTTCTTCTTTGTCTGGACAGGACTGGAGAGGAATGGGCTTCCTCCTTCCCAGAATTCTCCTGTACTCCTTGACCCACCTCTACTTCCTGTCTGGTTGTCCTACTTATACTTCCTGCCTGGCTACTGTCCAATCAGCATTTATTTAAGTTTTTTGTTTTTGTTTTTTGTTTTTTTTCAAGACAGGGTTTCTCTGTAGCTTTGGTGCCTGTCCTGGACTAGCTCTTGTAGACCAAGATGGCCTCGAACTCACAGAGATCCGCCTGCCTCTGCCTCCTGAGTGCTGGGATTAAAGGTGTGCACCACCACCACCCGGCTTTATTTATTTAAAACATAATTGACAGAATACATAATTGTCCCACACCAAGCAAGAAAATATTAATAAAGTAGATATAATACCTTATGAATCTGTCCAAAAGTCAGAATTACAATCTGTTCTCATGGTACTAAAGGATTTTATAGAACCTATCAACATAGTTACTAACTCACAATATGCATTGTTTTGCATATTGAAACTGCTGAATTTATACCACATGATACAGAATCCACTTTATTTTTTTCAGTTACAAGAAATAATCAGTAATAGGAATTATCCCATATACATAACACACATCTGATCCCTATGTGTCTGCCAGGTTCTCTAGCAAAAGGTAGTGCAGAAATTGATCAACTTGTGATTGGAAATGTGCTGGATGCCTCAGAATTTTATAAAATCATGTTAATAACACAGATTTTAAAAAAAGCTTTTCAATCACATGGCAACAAACCAAGGAAATTATAAGGAAATGTACTATTTGTTCTTTATACAAACCACTACTACCTCCAGGAAGTAACTCAAAGGGTTCTCAAAGGAATGAAATCTGGCAGATGAATGTATTTCATTTTGTAGAATTTGGAAAACTAAATTATGTATAGCACACCATTTGTACTTGTTCAGCTTTTCAATTGATTTGGTAATCACACATTTGCTAGAAGTTTTGGCCATTATGAGTATACCTATACAAATAAAACGCATAATGCAAAAATTAAACATTTAAAATATATATGTTGGTTTAGCTTTGCAGCCTGTACAATTAAATGTCTCTCTGTACTTAGCTCCTTCCCAGTCAAAGAATTCAAAGAAAATACAATAATATACATAATCCAGACTTTTTCTGTATATTCCATCTTTACATGACTTATTTTCTTTACTCTTTTAATCTATGACTGTCTATACTCTATCTCCTTAAAGACGTAGTTTTTTTAAAAAACAATTTACTTCTTTTTATAAGTCTCTATGTTCTTTTCTCTCTCTCTCTCTCAAGCCTACGTACATTTATTCAAAACTCTGACCCATTTAGAGGGCTTTGATATCTGAATTTGTCTTTATTGCATATGTATCTGTAATTGTTTTTTTTTTAACCAGGAGCACCCTTTTTGTTAAACGATAAGCAGGTTTGGCTAGGACCATCTAGGCCCTACTTACTTGCTCTGCCAAGTCCAACACAGCAGAGGCATGTTCACTGCCTCTGAGACTGCCGGGTGGGAGCCGTCCTCACCACTTCACTGTGCAGCATATAAACCCTTTTTATCTGAGGAAAAGCTAAATCTGCCACGCAATGCACTGTGTGGCCTGGAAATGCTTCTTTGTATGGTGATGGGAATTCGCCATGCTCTCCTGCCTGTGCTTGGCCAATAGCTTAAGAGTATTGCTAGTTAGCTCTTACGTCTTAAATTAACCCATTTTTATTATTCTATATTTTACCACGAGGCTCGTGGTTTACCAATAAGGTTCCAGAGCATCTGTCTCCTTTGGTAGCTCCATGATGTCTCTTTTACTCTGCCTACTCTTTCCTGCTCTATCTGCTTTGAATTCCTGCCTTGCCCTATTCTGTGGTGCAATAGGCCCAAAGCAGCTTCTTTATTTACCAATGGTATTCACAACATACAGAGGAGAATTACACATCAGAGTGTTTTCTCTGAAATTATCAAATGCAAATGGACTATACATTGTTGATGTACATATCGCCTGTATATATTTTATATAGTTATTCTTATATTAGTTGTACCTATTGTATATAGTTTTTCTTATATTTTAATTGTACCCTTCTTTCTTTATTTCAAACAAAAAAAGGGAAAAATGTACCGATATTTTGTTTGTGTTTTCACAGATAAAGTTTTCCTGAAGATCAGAGTGCAGAGCTAATCCACTAGAGGCCTGGGAGTGTTGGCACACACCCTTAATCGCAGGACTCAGGAGACAGAGCAGAAGGATTTCTGTTAGTTCAAGACCACCCTGGCTACATGAAATTTAATCTGCCTAAAAGAGTAACAGAGCTCACACAAAGGGGATCCCACACCTTTAATCCCAGCACTAGGGAGGGGGAGACAGGAGTGATATGGCTGGGCAGAGAGAGGAATCTAAGGCAGGAGGAGACAAGAGCTCAGTGCAGTATGGAGGATGCAGTCTGAGGACAGGATCATCCCTTCGGTCTGAGCATTGGTAGACGTAAAAGGTCTCTTTAGTGGCTGACTGCACTGCTTCTCGGATCCTTCAGCTTTCAGCCCCTAATATCTGACTCCAGGTTTTATTTATTAAGACCAATAAGACTTCGTGTTATAGTTTCAGATCAGAATGGGGAGGAAGAAGCTGCATGTGTCAATTTTATTATCTATCAGAGACCCTTCTCCCTATCCGCTGCCTATCAGGAACCTCCCTTCTCTCTCTCTCTCTCTCTCTCTCTCTCTCTCTCTCTCTCTCTCTCTCTCTCTCTCTCTCTCTCTCTCTCTCCACACACACACACACACACACACACACACACACACACACACTTTCCGGGACACACCACCACCATCATCCATTCCCTTCAACTGTGTTTCATGTCCCATCAGCAAACATCAAGTACAAATCCACCAAGGGACACTTATGAGGTCAGAGTGCCCGGGATCCAATTGCTTCTCCAACAAGTCTTTAAGACATGAACTCTGGCTGGACACTCCACATCCAGAGCCCCATCCTCTCCCTGTGGCCGCAGGACTGGTAGGTTCTGCACTTCAGAGGTAAACAAAGGCCTCCAAAGGCAGCCGTCCTCCACTCACCTGACCCTCCTTCCCTCCAGTGTGGTCTGTTCTTCAGCTTTCCATGGGGTAGACGCCATCACCTGGTCACTGAGACCCAGCTGCTTACAGGAACGAGGGCTACTCACATTCCAGCACATATGATATGACTGGCCCCAACCTTGCTCTCTGCCATGGATAGAGACAGATTGCAACCATTGTGGGCGGGAGGGGGGGCGCATAAAACCTATTCTACTCTGCCACCCACTGAGGGCTCCTGTCCAGGTAAGAAAAGGACAGCCTGGCACACATAGGCGGGGGGGGGGGGGGGGTATCTCCTGGTGGAACGGGAATGCAGATCACAGGGGCCCCGGGGTAGTGACGTCACTGCCCATGGTACTCTGGTCCCAGCGCTCGCTCTCTGAGCTGCAGCCGATTTATCCTCCAACGCTCAGTCCCAGTGACCCCTCTCGTGGTCCACTAGACAGTTGTGTTTAAGGATCAGAAAACCGCCGTGCGTCTGAAAAGCCTTCCTAGCAGGGTCATTGTGATCAGGATAGGGGCTTCTCTGGGACAACCATCTTCCAGGCCTCATGGAACCTCACAGAAAGTCTCTGGATCTTTCCGCCAGAGGCTTCCCCTACCCACGTTCTTGATGCAGGAGCCGGGGATACTGTACTGGCAATGGCTTGAGGCTCTCTGAAAATAGTGAGAGACAGAGCAGCTACAGTTCCTCTGTGTCCCTTGACCAAGCCAGGTCAGCAGTGGCAGAAGGCATTGGTCGTCCCTGTCAGGCTACCCACACTGTGGAAGAAGGCATTGGTCTGTTCCTGTCAGGCTACCCACACTGTGGAAGAAGGCATTGGTCTGTCCTGTCAGGCTACCCACACTATGGAAGAAGGCACCCCTTTCTCCATCCCCAGCTGCCATCCACAGACACCAGACAGCATGACCCCTCATCTCATTGACTGGTCCTGTGGTGATATTTTGTTTGTGCTTTAACAAATAAAGCTTGCCTGAAGATCAGAGTGAGGAGCTAGTCACACTAGTTCACCACGGAGACCAAGCAGTGGTGGTGCACACCTTCACTCCCAGCACACAGGAGACAGAAGCAGACAGATCTCTGTGAGTTCAAAGCCACCCTGGACTGTATGAGATTGAATCAGTCTGAAAAAGAAACAGATCCCGGCAGTGGTGGCTCACACATTTAATCCCAGCCATAGGAAGATGGAGATGGAAAAGATATGATTGGGTGGAGAGAGGAATATAAGGCTGGAGGAGACAGGAGGTCAGGATTTAGTCTGAGGTTTCATAGAGATGGCTTTCAGTCTGAG
The DNA here is from genome assembly GCF_903992535.2 of Arvicola amphibius. NCBI lineage: Eukaryota > Metazoa > Chordata > Mammalia > Rodentia > Cricetidae > Arvicola > Arvicola amphibius. The sequence goes on along the minus strand of NC_052056.1, from coordinate 1,889,557 downwards.
ACAGGAGCTCAGCCCATTTGGTCTGAGGATTTTGTAGGGGTAAGAACTAGTGACTGCTGCTCTGCTTCTCTGATCTTTCAGGTTTCACACCCCAGTATCTGACTCTGGGTTTTTATTTAATAAGACCAGTTAGAATTTCATTACATTGGTCCAGAAAGTATTGCTTGTTTCTCTTCCACAGGCCAGGCAGGGTCCTTTTCTCCCAGAGCAGTAGCTCTCAACTGTAGACAACTTTTCTTTACATGGGACATTTGCCAGTTCAGAGAAGTTCCTAGTGTGTGTGTGTGTGTGTGTGTGTGTGTGTGTGTACATGCACTCACGTGTGCATGAGCATGGTGCTGGCAGGAGTGGATGGGTACCAGGGATATTGCTAAATGCCTTACTACAACAAAGAATGGTCAGACCCAACAGCAGTCACTGCAGCTGAGGTAGGGTGTCCTGCTTGGGGTCACTGTGGCTCCTGAAGGATGAATGCTTTGACTGGCAATCTCTGGTACTAGGCTCTGGAGAATGTTTGCTTGTGGACTGGGCACACGGAAAGTGGTATAGTTTATATGGCTCACAGATAACAGAACAACCCTCGTGAGAAACAACACAGCTCACAGCCTGGAACCGTGTCAAAGCTTTAGAGTCTGAACTTTGATCCGGAGTCACCTACCATATTAATAGAAACCCCCAAGGCGCAAGGCCCAGCCTAGCTCATTTCCCACTGGGCTTCCCTGTGACCAGCATTGTAAATACATGAACCTACCTCACCTTATGTCTACTCTTAGCTCATTTCCCACACGGAGTCCCAGGCAAGTGTGTTCCCATTGCAGGACTGAATCTGGCCAGCTCCTACCTGGAATGTTCTCTCCTTATCCTTCCCCTGTGTCTTCATCATCCGGTCTCAACCACAACTCTTTCGAGGACAGGAATTCTCCACTGCATTCTAGGTTACACACCCTAGGAGGGGATCCCCAGTGCTTGCACCCCCGGCCATAGAGAACCTCAGCAAAGTGCAATCTAATGTAATGTCATAATTGAACCCACAATTTTGTAAGCTAAGCAAACACAGAAACAAAGAAACGAAACATTCCTGCCTCTGATCACATCTATCAGTTGAACTGTTAGAACTAAGGTGACAGTGGCTGAGAAACTATGAGATAGGTGGGGAGAGGGGCTACTCTGAGGTCAGGGAGGGTCAGGATGGAGAGGTCAGGTGTGGAAAGTAGTGGACACAGTCCTGCACTCTGTGGGTGGTCCAGCCCCTGGCTGGCTGCAGGGGGCTCTGTACAACCTGGTTCTGCTTGTGCATCAGGTCCTGGTTACCCCAGGAAACTGAGCTTCTGCTTGAAGCCCTGCACAGAATGGCGTGGGAGTTTAATAACTGTGGGTGAGGGCAAACTCCTCTCCTCTCCCACAGAGACTGCAGTCCCCGCAACCCACAGGTCCCCGCTCTCATACCTGAAAGGATTTCACGTCAGTCTGGCTGTGAACTCCAGTTGTCCTAAAATTTTGCTCCAGGTCCCTAGCCCAGGAGCGCGTTTGTCTCTGTGTAAAAACAATGGCATGCTAACTGTAGGCAGACAAGGTCCTGCATTGTCTGAGACCACCAAAGACAGGACTTTAAGGAAAAAAAAGTGAGACCTACTTGCTAGGGATGGGAGCTGTGCACTGGGCTTCTTCAGAGCTTCCCAAAGATTTTCACTGTGTGATTTAGGTTTAACACTGAGTTAGAGCTGTGTTCAACTGACAAAAATGATGTGCAGTTTTGTACACAAGGGCACATAAATAAATGGGCACTTTTCAGTCCAGAGAAGGGTCTGGTGTCTTCTGCCACCCCAGCTAGCTTCCTTCCCTCTGTTCCATCAACACATTTGTATTCCATTTCCTCTTGGCCTGTGGCAGAGGGCATTACCCAGTACCGATTCTTAACTTTCCTGTGCCTCAATTTCTGCATCTGCAAAATGGGAAAAATGAATTGTACCTTCATCATTGCCCCAGGGCTTAGGATGCAGGCGCATTTCCCTATGAGGTTCTTTCACCTTGCAGATATGTTTCCTGTGAGAATCATCTCCCTCCCTCTCTTCCTTCCTCCCTCTCTCCCTCCCTCCCTCCCTCCCTCCCTCTCTCCCTCCCTCCCTCCCTCCCTCCCTCCCTCCCTCCTCCCTCTCTCTCTTTCTCCTCCTCCTCCTCCTCCTCCTCGTCCTCCTCCTCCTCGTCCTCCTCCTCCTCCTCCTCTTCCTCTCCTCCCTCCCTCCCTCCCTCTCTCCCTCCCTCCCTCTCTCCCTCCCTCCCTCTCTCCCTCTCTCCTTCCCTCTTTGAAGGAGCATCATGGTCTTTGGAGACCTCGGTGTCTGTGAACTCGGCATCCCGAAACTTGGCTTGCACCGGAGTAATTCCAAAGTTAACTTCGAGACTGTCCTCTGGGAGGGCCAGAGCGCAGAGCCAGCAGCGTCTCTGCAGAGGATCTGCGCAGTTGCTGGTGCCAGGGAAGATGCTCTGGCCGGCGCACTCGGGAGGCGGGACCTTCGCAGACAGTTAGGCTGCTTGTCAGCAGAGCAGCTAGCAGGTCTGTGGTCCTGGGGCCCAGGCACTGACTGACCCGCTGCTGTGCACCCTGAGAGTGGAGTGCGTCTCCTCCCTCCACTGCGCACCTATCACAGTGCCTGAGCGCATTGCCTTGTGCTCCGCCCACCTGCAAATGCCTGCCCAGTCAGCGACTGCTCCAGTCTGGACAGCGCCTGTGGGCCGCCTGAGCCCTGGCACTACCCCTGCCTCAGCTCCAGCCTGAAGAAGGTAAGGAAATGCCGGGACCCCAGAGCAAGGGGACCGCAGGGCAGGCTGTCATTCATGTGTTTCTTCTTCCTGTAAAATTAAGGCAGAGATGTCACGGAGCTTGTGCGAGCCTGGGTTCACTGACAGAGTCTTGTATACACACGCTGAAGGAAGTTGTGTTTCTGGGTGGGTAACAACACACACATACATGAGGGCTACACATCATATGGACACAGCGCATGATTCAAAAGAACAGCCCGAGCTAGAGGAAAAAACATCAATCAAACCAAATTCTAAAACCAACTCGGAAGCATCCTGCCGCAGCAGCTCCTGCAGTGTGTGGGCCCAGGGTTGAGAACAAGAAAGGAAAAAGCCATCTTCTTAGCCAGGGGTGGCAGCCAGGGGCTGACTTCCCAGGGACTGTTCTCCTGGTCATTTCTAAATCCTAGGAGTGCCTTGTGCTTGGTAATCAGCATTTTCTTTTTTGGGGGGTTGGGTGGGGTGGGGTAGGTGAAATCGTGATATGATGATGGTGACGATGATGATGATAACAACGACGATGAGGAGTGCATGCCTGTGTGCACCCATCAAGGGTAAACACAGAACATACAGCATTTGAGGAACTCCTCTGCCCCTCATCCCGTTTCAGTTCACAGGTTTCTAATTTTAGGGGACAGAGTCAGCTTTCAAATAATGGAAACTGAATTAGAAGAAAGCTGCTATAGATTTCCTTTTCACTTTTCTATTTGCTCAGTCAACTTAAACAACATTGTGTGTGTGTGTGTGTGTGTGTGTGTGTGTGTGTTTCTATAGCATTGCTCTGGGTTTTTTTTCTCCTTCATTTACTATTTCTGCTCTGGGTCAAGGGGATGAGGGAATAGGTTTTAATGAGATGGGGTCTGGGGAAGGGTCATGCTCCAGTCAGTGCTGGGGTGTCCAGTGGCTACTTTTGCACATTTTATGAATGTAGGGAGTTCTTAGTTGCATGGTTGAGTTATATATACACTTATATGCCTATGCCTATGCCCATTCTTTTCTTTGTTACTTTTTTCTTCTCTCTCTCTCTCTCTCTCTCTCCTCTCTCTCTCTCTCTCCTCTCTCTCTCTCTCTCTCTCTCTGTTTCTGTCTCTTTTTCTCCCTTCCTTCCTTTTCTTCTTCCTTCTACTCTTCCTCTTCTTTCTCCTCCCTTCTCTTTCTCCTCCTCCCTTCTCTTCCTCCTCCTCCTCCTCCTCCTCCTTCTCCTCCTCCTCCTCCTCCTTCTGTTACAGGGTTTCTCTTGTAGCCCTGGCTGTCATGAAACTTACAACTTACTCAAAGACTAGGCTGGCCTCAAACTCACAGAGACCTCCCTGCCTCTGCATCTGCTTCCCAAGTGCTGGAATTAAAAGCATGCACCGCCACCACCACTCGGCTTGCTCATTCTTGTATAATGAAGATTTTCAGTTAAATTATAGCTTTGGGCAAGCAATGTATCATAGCGGTAAAGATATCCCTGGCATGTGGGAGGCCCCAGCTCAATCTTCATTACTGAAAACAACAGCAAAAACCTGTCTGTTTACCTGCCTGTCAATCATCCATCAGTCTTGTGTATGTTCCATCTACCTGCTCCATCTTTTTCAGTGTTTCTTCTTTTTAAAAAATATAGTTCGAGAAATATGCCAATCTGTCTTCAAAGAGATGTTTGTCTTAAGAAGTGATTGTGACAGCTCTGTTTCCTGTTACCTTCAGTTTTTGTCGTCTCTATCCAAGTCATTCATGCAAAATGAAAATTAAAAAGAAAGTCTAATTTTGAGGGGAAAGCTCAGGGTGAGGCTGTTGGCATCAAGTCCCGGAAGTGATCTTGGGGAGCAAATATTTCTCCCCCCTCCCCATACCCCAGCTTGACCCAGACAGTTCTTCCTTTATGAATGTTCCTCTCAACAGATGTTTCTTCTTTTGTGGACTGTGGGCAGGTTCTCTGAATAAACAACGAGCTTCTCTGAGACTGGACTTTATGAGATGAAGCCAGGTGTTCTGACATGCTGGGGAGTCTCCTTTCAGCTGGGCTCTCCTTCTTCTGTTCCCACTTGCTGGTTATAGACAGTGGTCAGGAAAGGTTAGGTCAGTGCAGAGAAGGACTTCCAGAGGGGGTCTCTGCTCTCCTGGGCATGATCTGGGCCTTGGAATCTGAGTTCAGGAACCTGCCATCTGTCCTGTTTGCCCCTTTAACTGGGCATCAGATCCTATTTCTCCTGAGTTTTCTGGTCCTGAGATCCACTCCTGGTTCCTGTGGCCTTGAATAGCTGCCTGGTATCTTCTGTCCCCAGATAAATGAGTTGACTGAACAAGATGTGATCCTTCCTTGAACCTGACAGAGCTAGTGTGTTCTTTTCTTGACTTTAAGTATCAGCTACCAGGAGCTCACTGCATTGTCATTGCCCCACCCTGGGTTGGGTGAACTGAGTGTGTGTGTGTGTGTGTGTGTGTGTGTGTGTGTGTGTGTGTGTGTGGTATGTGTAGGGGTTGGGGTGGGGTTGAGGGTGAGGAGGGTGGGGATGGGAGTTGAGGAGTGGTCTCCAGTACCCAGATGGCTTTTCTCCTGATCCCTATTGATTGTCTCTGCTCACTTCCCTGCCATCAGGGAAACACACACCTGGCAAGGGAACTTTCCACTTTTCCTGATCTCAGGCTTGGGGATTGTGCTCCATCAGCCTGTGTGACTGGCCTCCCTTGGGTTCGGACACTTTCCTTTGCTTCTGGTAAGAGGGAATTATCTGAGCCCATGTCTGAAGCTGCAGGGTGAAAGGGTGGGTGAGATGGATGACAGAGGTTTTGGTAAAGTTACATAATCTCAGGTTAAAACCAGGACCATGAGCTTGAGTGTCTCCAGACTGAACTTTGAAATAACTGATGACCAGTTTTCCTGCTAGTCTTATGGCATGAATAGGTTAAAGCCTGGACTCTGGTAACCACAATCCTTGGGTGCTAGTTATTAAGTTAGTTTTTATTCTCCACACCCAAATAAAGGAGGGTGGGGTGGTGATGTTCCAGACCAGTTCCATGTGGTCTAGATGCCACGTTGACATACCAGATGAACTCAGGGTCTTTATAATTTCAATATTGAGATTAAAAACACTCCATCCAATGCTAAGAAAGATCTGAGCTTGTCACAGCCCTTATAACTCAGCCTGAATGAGTGGCCGTTCAGAGAGCACACTTGCTCTGGGAAAGGAGACAGACGGGTCCTTTGGACTATAAGCTGACTGTGATTGTCATTGGCCATCTAGTCAAATTTCCAGCTGGCACTCTGAACTGGTTAGCCATCTGTATTCTGTACCGAGTAGGGAAAGAACCTGAAGACCCAGCTATGGTAAGACAATAACCGGGCTTTACACAAAATTATATAAAGCAAGGACATGGCTGCCTCAAGGTATAGCTGAGGGGAAGGTTCTTATCGTAGGTGTGAGGGGTGAACAGTCAGAGGCACCTGGAAGAGTCCAGGCTAGGCAGGAAGTAGTAGACTGAACTGAGCTTTGAAAGAAGAGGAGAATGGAAAAGTAAATTGAGAGAGGAAGAGAAAGGAAGGTAAGGGAGGGAAAGGGAAGAGAAGAGGAGAGGAGAGGAGAGGAGAGGAGAGAAGGGGAGGGGAGGGGAGGGGAGGGGAGGGGAGGGGAGGGAAGGGGAGGGGAGAAGAGAAGAGAAGAGAAGAGAAGAGAAGAGAAGAGAAGAGAAGAGAAGAGAAGAGAAGACAAGAGAAGAGAAAGAAGAGGTCAAGCGGGGCTCATGGATGACAAGGCAGGGTTTTAGAGGAAGGAGAAGCTGGGGAGGGGATCCCCTGAGCAGGGGGGGCTTAGGGGGTAGGGTTAGAAGAGCTGAGAGAAGCCACAGGAACTGAGTGAGCTGGGAGGCCAGCTTGTGCTTTGTAATGCTAATAGGCATCACAGAGAGCCATTTGTCCCTAGTCTCTTTTGGACCTAACAAAAATAACATGGTAGTGAGTTGGAAACCAAGCTCAAAGGCTCAGAATGCTGTGTAATGATATTCACTTGGTAAAGATACCAACCAGACTTTTTATGTCTGATTTTGAACATCATTCCACATCATCACTAAGAGTTAGAAGTCATTTGGGACCAAACAGGGCTAAAAATGTAGTTGATTACTCCCTCATTGCCTATGTACTCACAGAGATAGAGGAACTCCAGCACATTAATTCAACCCTGCACCTCAGGTCTCTCCATTGACACCACAGAGGCTGATATTATTATTTCTCTGGGTGCACATGAGGACGATATGGTCGCACCTTTCCTCGTGACACCAGCGACAATGATTATTGCAACATTACCTCTCCTTTTCTTAGTACTCTGCTGAGTTTTGCTTGGTTATGGAAAGAAATAAAAAAGCTTCTCAAAGTATAAAATAACTTGGTCTTAAGAGTAATTGCCAATTAGCATGAGATATATATTTTGTGGCTCAGTAGACTGTCAGAATAGAGGACAGACTTTGGGGCACAGTGGCGAGTGTGCTGACTCAGGTTTGGGTTCTCGTCCATGTAACTTGTTCTCTCTGTCTAAACTCCCTTCCCGGTGTCACTGTTCAAAGCCGTCTATTCTCTCTCTTGCAAAACCTCATTTCTCTGTTCCCTGGGGGTGTTTTAATTGCCACGTGTTAGCTCTGCAAGTTCCTCTTTTAGTCTCTTGGGTCTCTTGTAATTTCTTATGTCCATTGTGTTTTGCTGACTGAGTATTTCCAATTTCTCTGGGGAGCAGTACATTTATCAGGCTCCCCTTTGATTCATTTCTGGGAGTTCCTACTTCCAGATTAGCTGGCCTGTCATTCTTGTTTAACACAGGCAGGATCACATGGTTGACTGCCTCTGCAGGTACAAGTTAGGTTGACCATTTGGTATTAACTCCCTTTTATATGGGTTTTATTCAAATTCTTCTCAGAGCTTCAGTGGAACCCTCCATATCACAATCTACTTCTTTGTTGTCCCAAATTATGGAAAAGGGGGAGAGGGATCAGGCAATGCGAATAATCAGGTTTGACAGATTGCTATTAATGTTATCTTTACCGAAATAGGTTTTCAAGACTACTCAGGTTAGGAAGGAATCAAATTTATGCTTCTTAAAATTGTAAACCATTTCAGGCATGTAGAAAAGTCAAGAGAGATGCAGTCAAGCTGTGTGTGAGCATGTCCCTGTCACATGGGTGGCACCTGCTGTGACTTATAAGGTGAGATAGTAAAAGTGATTTGGTCATAAAGTGTTGCCTTTCATTTCTCTCCCCACCTTTTACCCTTTCTCCCTGCTCTGTATCCTTCCTCCATCCTTCCTGTGTGCGTGTTCGTATCTCTATGTGTGAGTCTGTATCTCATGTCACTACCGTTATGCTTGAGAAATCTGCCGGTATTATGCTGTGTGCTAATTTCTGCATTTTCATCACTATTGCTGGATATCTAGATATTTTGCAATTTATATAAAACAAAGTGGTAGGCATTCCTGGTCTGTCTCCTCTTGCACAACTGTATGATTTCCTGTTGATTAAGGATCTATCCATATGAGTGTAACTGACTTCCAGGGCAGTTATAGATCAATCTCAATCTGTCCTTGATCCTGAAGGATGCTACTTGAGAGGGTAGGGGCTGCACTAAATCACACTCCCACCAACCATATGGTTCAGTAACTCAGTTTCTGGTTCCCCACAGCTTGGCCATGTCTTAGACTCACTGGACCTTTTCATTTGTATCAATAGAATAATAAGTAGTAGCTGTTTCTCATTGATTTAATATTCTTTTACCTAAGTTGGGTGGTGATGCACACTGTTAATCCCAGTACTCAGGAGTCAGAGGTTGCCAGATCTCTGGGTTGAAGATCAGCATAGTCTGCAGAGCAAGTTCCAGGACATCCAAGGCTACACAGAGAAACCCTGTCTCAAAAAAACCAAAGAAGACGAAGAGGAAGAAGATGCATTTACCTGATTCTAGCATAGCTGGTTGTGTTTTCGTTTACATAAAGGTATTGGCCTATGATTTGTCTGTCTCTTATTTATCAATATGCCATCATCACCTATTGATTGACCCATCTTTCAACTGTCTTTGTATTTATCATCTATATTTTCTTGTCTATCATCTATCCATCTATCACCTATTAGTTTTCTATCATCTATGTACCTATCACTTGTCCATTTTCTATTCATAATATATATTATTTATCTATCATCTAATATCTATCTGGTGTATATATTGATCAGCTTGTAATCTATCTATCATCTCTCCATCTCTATCACTTATCTGTAACACGAGGGCTACTTGTTGGGGTTTCTGTCCTCCCACCAGGCCCCGCAGCCGTTTGGCCCCAAAGAAAATCATACAGAGATCTCCATAAATTATAAACTGATTGGCCCACTAGCTCAGGCTTTGTACTAGCTCTTATAACTTATATTAAGCCATTATTCCTATCTATGTTAGCCACATGGCTCGGTACCTTTTTCAGTGGAGTAGGTCACATCCTATTTCTTCCCATGTCTGGGCAGGACTGGGGAAAGAGCTTCCTTCCTTCCAGAATACTCTTGTTCTTATTGCCCCACCTCTACTTCCTGTCTGGCTTTCCCGCCTATACTTCCTGCCTGGCTACTGGCCAATCAGCGTTTATTTAAAATATAATTCACAGAATATAGAATTGTCCCACATCACTTATCAAGAGTCTATTGTATGTTTTTATCAGTCTATCATCTATCTTCTATTTATACTCTACATTATTTACCTAACTTCTATTGTATATATTTTTGGTATATCTATTATTTATCTGTCATCTATCTATCTTTGATTTAAAAATCACATATCATTTCTCTATCACCTACCATATACCTATTTATAATCTATTATCTATCACACATATATGTATGTATGTATCTATCTATATCTATATTAATATCTATCTATCTATCTATCTATCTATCTATCTATCTATCTATCTATATCATCAATCATCTGTATCTGTCTCTGTCTCTTTGTCACTGTGACCAAATACTTGACAAGACAGAAGTAACTTGAGAGGGAGGATTGCCCTGGGATCACAGGGGAGAAGGTACAGTCCATTACAGCAGGGACGGCATGGAGTCAGGACCAGCTCCTATCTCTGGCAGCAGGAAGATGAGGTGACTAGTCAAACCACACCAACCAGGCAGTATAGAGTTTAGGCAAGAAGGAGACCAGGCTACAATTTTTATATGTCTGCCCCCACTTTATCTAGTTATGCTTCCACACAAATGGCCCATTACCTCTCCAAGACCAGGCCAGAAAATGAGGACCAATAATTTATTCATATTGGGGGACAATAATTTATTCATATTAAGGAAATCTGTTTATCTGCCTACCCGTTGGCATTCCTCTTCTGTGAGGGATCTGTTTGTACGTTCTGTTCACTTTTCATTTTGATGCCTCTTTCTTAGTGTATAGGCTTGTTAGAACCTTCATTTAACTGTGAACACCATTCCCTTAGAGCCTTAATTTTCACTGTGATGTCTGCTATACAGACATCTTAGTCCAGGTCTTAGGATAGAAACTTGTAGAGACCAAGTAAATCTTAGGTCAAAGTCCCTGAGCGGCTGGCTCCTGGTGAGGTCTCTCTTCTGGTTACAGACTTCCATTTTCTGTCATTTGAAGGGCCTGGCATTTCTCTTTCTTTCTCTTCTGATATTCAATTGAATTAGGGCCCCACCCTGGAGCCTCATCATCTAACCTTAATTACAGCTTGAAGGCTCTGCCATACTGGGGTTAGAACTCCACCATGACTGTTAGGGGAGGCACCATTTAGTTCATGACATTGGTCTCCCAGCACTTGGGAGATAAAAACAAGTGGATATCTGAATTTGAGACTAGCTTGGTCTACAGAGTGAGTTCCAGGACAGTCAGGGGTACAAAGAGAAACCCTGATTAAAAAATCAAAACCCAGAAAGAAAGATACTGTAAAGGAATAATAACCTAGTTATATTTTTATTGGCTCTAATGTTCATATGTCATCATAAGAATGTCTTTATATTAAAAATACATTTTGCTATGTTTTGTTTGCATGTATATGTGTCTTGTGAATGTATGCCTTGTGTACATACATGGGGGACAAAAGAGGTTGTCGGATCCCTTAGAGTAGCAGTGACAGGAAAAATTGTGACTGTCCAAATGGCAACTGGGAACTGAACTGGAGTTTTCTAAAAGAGCAGGAAGTGCTCTAAACCACTGGAGCATCTCTCCAGCTCCTGTCTTCAGCATTTTAATAAAATTAATTATATTAGATATTTAAATTATGAATACTTAGTGAGGATACAGCTTCTCATAGGGTTTTATAGCTTTGAAGAGACACTATGATCATGGCAACTAGTATAAAAGAAAACATTTAATGGAGGCTGGCTTACATTTTCAGAGGTTTAGTTTATTATCATCATGGTAAGAAACATGGCAGTATACAGGCAGACATGGTGCTAGAGAAGGAGCTGAGAGTTCAACATCTTGATCTGCAGGCAGCAGGTGACTCTGTGCTACACTGGGCATAGCTTGAGCATATAAGACCCCAAAGCCCTCCTCCACAGTACAAACTTCCTCCAAGAAGACCACACATACTCCACCAAGGCTGCTCCTCCTAATAGTACAACTCCCTATGGACCAAGCATTCAAACATATGAGTCTATGGGGCCATACCTTCAAACATTCTACCTCCCAAATACTGGGATTATTGGTATGTGTCATCATATCTGGCCATTCTGTTTCTTTGAAATCCTTCATATATTGTATAAATATATATAATCATTGTTATTCCTTTAAAATCCTTGTAAAACTTGTCCCTAAATCTTTTCTGGGCTGTACTTTGGAATAGAGGCAGGTTAAAATTTGATTATAGCCTTATTGTCTAATCATTCTCTCTTTATTCAAATTCTATTTCTTGTTTAGCAAACTTTATAAATTCATGATTTTACATAAAATCATTTCAGATTTGAAATTTATGGACAGAATTGATAATAGTATTTTGTGTGTATGTTTCTTTTTCTTTTTATTCTTTTAAATATTTTAATTCATTTTACATACCAACATCTGTTCCCCCTCCTTCCCACCCTACACAGGCCCCCTCAGCCCCCATCCACTCCAAAGAAATGGTAAGACCTTCCACGAGTCTCATGCTTATTACCTCACATCTTACTTCTCCAGTGGCTGCTGGTGTCTCTCTGACTTCTCCTTCTTTGTCCCTGTATGTTTATTTGGATTTCCCTCCTGGTTCTCTTCTGCCTTGACTATTGACCAAATCAGTTTCTTTATTAACCAGTGATAATAAAACATATTCACAGTATAAACAAGGGCATCCCACATCATACTTAATCCCCACATCTCATCTGAGGATATTACTTAAACTTATATATAGCTAATTAGCCCCCAATCTGATAATTTCATTTAAAAAATGTCTTTTAAAAAAATCTTAAATTTTTGTCTTCATTTTTTTATTTATTTTTATTTTATGTGCATTGGTGTTTTGCCTACATTTGTGTCTGTGTGAGTTTTGGGGGATCCCCTGGAGCTGGAGTTAATGCTAACATGTGGGTACTGGAAATTAAACCCACATCCCCTGGAAGAGTATCCAGTGCTCTTCATCTTTGAGCTATCTCTTCAGCCCTTTAAATAAATGTCTTATGGCAATTGGACATGAGTAGATCGTTATATGTTTCTTCTTTGCCACATTTTTTTTCACCTCTCTTCTCTATTTTTCTGTTGGATATTTCTCACACTCTGGATTTTCCTCCCTTCACTGCTGTGCCATCTAGACACCATGTTTCCATCTGTTTGCTGTTTGTGTTGGTCATGAGCCCTGTGTCTGAGCTATATATAATGCAAGGCTTGTGTTCCTATTATCTAATCATCAAGAAACCTCTTTGCCTTGTCTTTATTGCCAAGAATTTGGTAAATATGAAATTGTAATCATTTTAATGGACATAAACTGAACTTAATCACATATTTGATCAGTTCCTATACTTTTCTTTGTCATTTTAAACATAGGTTAGTTTCATTTGTTGCATCTATAGCTTCCATCAGCTGTACACATACTGAACAGAAGTTATTGGATGGAGAAGGAAGATGGGCTGTAGGAATCGTGGAAGAGAAGAAACAAAGAACTAATTGTTCGCTGCCTTACATACAATTGCTTCAAGGCTATTCTGCTACTCAGGGAGGGAAGAGGAGGCTGAGATGGGAGGCAGAATCTTATCCCCAAACAGCGACCACCAGGAGTCCCAGGTTTCAAAGAGGTCAAGACTTATTTTATAGCCAGCCCATTACTACAGATTCACCTAGTTTATTGGATACCCATGGTGCCCCTCTTTTCTTTTTTATTTTATTTTATTTTTTATGGAAAGCCTTAGATTCATCAGTATCAGATGGAATGGATGCATTGCTGTACTTCCAGGGTACAACCAGGTCAGCTTCAGCTCCACCTCGCCCTCTTGCCCATTTTCTTCAATCATTTTTGTTTTTTTATTCTCTCTTGTTTTTTTTTTTTGTTTGTTTTCTGTCTGTTCAATGCTGCTGTCTAGTCTATCCCAGGCTCTAGCTTTAATCCTATTTTTTATGTAAAAATGGAAAGTCTCTTCCTTCAGCTGTCAACTGTCGTTTTCTCTGCCTTCTTCTTGATTGGTTCCATGGCTACATTATATTGCTTTGCCTTCTTTTCCTGACAGAGAAATCCTCCAGCTCACCCACTGTAGCAAATATTCATCTCTGCTAATGGATGGAAGTGGATGGAATCTCCTACCACAGCCTCTTGCTCTGCATTATTTTTCATGTCCTATATTCTGTGACATATACATGGGTTTATACAATATCTTGTTCAAATATATCCATTTATAATCCTTGGGATAAGGCTGTGTAAACTCAAGTTCCCTGAAAAAGAACATACCTACCCATGTGAGAGATCCTGCACACTGACTGACTGGTCAGAACTTCCTGATTGTGTAGGATTGGAATGCTGTAGCTCAAGATCCAAAGTGATCTTACATCATCATTAGTCCCTTTAGTAGCAATTTACCAGCTACTCTGTATCTGATCTAAAATCTTTGACTCACAGGTAGAATCTTTGTAATGTATGAACTTAAGAGACCATTGGCTTCCACCAACTCAAAGTTATGTTATTAGCTAGCATCTGAACCTATAGCTAAGTTTTCCCACTGAGCTACAAATCTCTCATCTCTACCAATGTACTTAGTGTGCTCACTTATGATGGAGTTTGTTCTGTGACTATAAAAAGTACATGTAACTACTTTCCATAGTGGTACATGTCTTTTGTGGCAAGGTGATTCTTGATTTACTACACAATGATCACTCATATTTGCATCAGAATGAATTTTTTCATTCTCTTTTTTGTAGTGTGAACTATGTTGTATGACAGCTACATAAATGGTAAAGTTTATACATAAGTGTTTGAAGATGTGTCAATCTTGTCATCACTTTCCCATGTTAATTTAGCAGGGTATAAAAGTTCTTGCCAGGAAAGCATTTCCTTTCAGCATTTTGAGGATAACTTTGGCTCGTACTGTTAATTATAGGAAACTGCTCTTAGCCTCATTATCAGTTCCTTGTAGTAATTTGCCTTTCCCTCTGGCAGCTCTTCAATCTCACTGTTACATAATGAAGTATGAATCTGTCCTGGTGACAATTAGGGTACAGCTCTGATCTAAAGACTCACATTTTCAATTATGCACAGTCATCAGCAAACTTTTCCTCACATCTATTTCTGTTATCCCCCATTCCTTTTGTCAGCAGTGTTCATCAGAGCAGGTTGGTCCTCTTCATCAGCCCCTTTGCCTTATGCAGGTTACTATGGAAAGAGTTACTTCTAATGAAGATGGCTCTTCTTCTAGCCTCAGCCTTCTGTCTCTGTGATTCGTGGAGAGGTGAGTCCAGACTTCTGAGTTCATGCCAAGAGATCATCTCCCTTGGATCTCCCATTTAATGCCTATGTTCCCTTTTTTTCTAACCTGGGGATTATTAGTGAGACTTTATATTTTCAGTGCTTCATCTTTCCTTTTGCTGAAAAGGTACATGTAAAAATCTGATACGTCCATTGTCCCTCCTCTGACCTCCCATGTAACGGAATTGCCTAGAACTGTGTCTCTTTGGGTGTCATATGTATATTTTTGGCTTTTCTAAAGTTTGTAGGTTTTCTTTTTTGGAGACAGGGTCTGGAGCTCATACTACAGCAGGTCTTAAACTCATGGTGACCCTCCTGCTCCAGTCTCTTAAGTGTGTGGTTTCATGTATGAATCACCATGCCTTGTAAGCGGAGGCTTCTTGTTCATTTCCTGACTGCCCAGACCCAAAATAATTATGCAAAAATCTGTATAAATTAAAACACTACCCTGCCTATTAGCTCAGGCTTTTTGTTAACTAACTCTTACATCTTAAATTAACCAACTTCTATTAATCTATGTATTGCCAGTAGGCTAGTTGTTTGCTGGAAAGCTTCCACCATCTGTCTCCTTTGGCAGCTTCATGGTGTCTCTCTGATTTCGCCTTTTTTTCTCCTATATCTCTGCTTAAAATTTATGTCTTGATCTATTCTTAATTGCCATAAGCCCAAAGAACCTGCTTTATCAACCAATGGTAATAAAACATATTCACAGAATACAGAGGAGAATCCCACATCAATGTCTGGCTTGAACTTTCTTTTTATTTTAGTGTGAATAGCAGAGAAATACAAGCTCCGTGCTCTACCTCACATTAAGAGTAACAGCAGTTTCTGAAATGATCTGACATAAAGATAGGTCAAAGAGCCATTCCGTGTTCCCATTTGTGTGTGTGTGTACTCAGAAGCAAAAAGTCAATCTTGGGTGTAGCTCTTCAGGAGATTTATTTTTATGTATTTATTTATTTTATTTTTTGGACAGGGTCTATCATTGGCCTGGAACTTGATGATTCATCTAGACTGGCTGGCCAACAAACTGTAGGGATCCTCCTGTCTCTACCCCTCCAGGACTCGAAGAACAAGATAAGATCTCACTATGTAGTTAAGGCTGTTGGGAATTCGTGACTCTCCTGATTCAGGCTTCTGAGTTGTTGGGATTGCAGGCATATGCCACCAAGCTTGGCTTAACAATGGAAATTCCTAAGGCTATGTATGGATTTACCTGTGGAAGTAATTTTAAATGCACCTAAGAGATTGAACCTAAAATTCTTACTTGATTTGTTGAATAGTCTATTGTTGCATATTTAGTTTTGCATTTGGCTTGACTTCAAATCCCTACCCCTTCCTTTTTCCTTTCCCTTTCCCTGTCTTCCTTCAGACAAAGTTTTGCTACCTAGTGAGGTTGATTTTAAACTCAAAATCTCCCTTCCTCAGTCTCCTGAATGCTGAGATCACACTACCATGCCTGGTACTAATTTTCTTTCTTTCTAAATACTTAAAAGTTTTAATCTTTATGAAGATTGCTGTAAATTGATGCCTTGTAACCAGGATGATAGACTACTTAAATTTGACATGTTTGTACTCATGTGTGGATGCTTACACAATGACCACAATGCTGATTTCACAGGAAGGCAACTAGAATCTAGAACTAATACTCACTAGTCACTAATTTTAGTATAAAATTCAGGGTGTTTTCTCTCAACTGATTGTGTGTGTGTGTGTGTGTGTGTGTGTGTGTGTGTGTGTGTTTACATGTGGGTGGATTCATGTAGATAACAGAAGAGGATAATTTCCTCCAATCACTTTCCATTTTATTTTACTGGGCTGAGATCTCTTGTTGAAGTTAGACCTTAAGGATTTGACTGCTATTTCAGGGGACCCAAGTTTGGCTCCCCACAGACAAATGGTGATTCACATTCATTTGTCACTTCATTCTCAGGGGTTCCACTGCCCTGTAGCTAGTTGGGGATCCCTGTCTCTGCTTCTCTCCTGTTGGGATCACAGGAGAGTCATTGTGTCTACCAAGCTTTACACAAATGCTAAAGATCTGAACTCAGATGATGACACTTTTTCAGCAAGATCTTCATCTACTAAGCTACCTCCCTAGTTCCTCACTCAACAGGTTTTTAAGCAGGTAGAATATATTTTATCAATAAAATCTGTAGACAAAATTCTTACTGTGAGTTTTCATGGGAAAACAGTTTCATCCTGTTCCATTACAGCCAACATGAAAGGACAGACACCTGCTAAAACGTAGGCCTCTTTATACCAAACAGGAGGGATTTCTAACAAACCTATCAATGTTTAACAATTTTAACAAGGTTGTAAAATGTGTTGTGTGTTAACTGTGAATCATTTCACAGTAAAATCTGTAGATTTCCTGGCAAAGTAATCCTAACTACAAGCCATGTGTTTGCAGTCAGACTTGAAGTTATGTGAGTGTGAGAAGCTAAAATCAGATTCCACAAGTAACCCAGATGCTGGAGTGGGCAGCCCCCAGAAACTTGAGTTTTTTCTAAACCCTCTTTGACAAGTGGTTTCCTGTCATTTACACCTCTGAGAGGTAAGATGAGGCAGACACCAGCTTAAAAGTGGGATCCAGTTCTGAAAACAGGTCTCTGATGTCTTTAGACCTCTGTGATCACCTATCATCTGGTAATGTCACTACATGCAGCATGGTCTCCTCAAAGAAATGAAGATCTAGGGATGGCTCAGCTGTTAATAACACTGGCTGCTCTTTCGGAGAGGACCCAGGTTTGATTCCCAGTATATCAGTGATTCACAATGATGTGGAACTCCAGTCCCAGGGGGTCCTACACTTTCTTCTGGCCTCTGTGGGTACTACTCACATATGGCACACATACATAAGGCAGAAAAACCACACAGACATAAAATAAACGTTGAAGAAAATGAAGGTCTAGTGAGGAAAGGAAGAAGCACACAGGATCAGAAGGTGGCGTGATAGTTCTGTGGGTAGAATTTCACCAAAGGCTGCTGTGGCCTGTCTCACTAAGAGGGCCTGAAAACAGCAGGCTATGGAAATGTCCATCTGTACCAACTTCCCTGACCCAAGAACTGCCACTGGAATGCAGCTACCTTGCTTTGACAGAAGGCTGAGTAATGGACTGTTGGGGGCAGGGGAATGGTCATTTTGGTTCATCAGAGAATGATTGGAATAGACTGGCATTCCCACCCACTGGACTCTACAATGGTTTGCTCTGACCAGATTTCCTATGTTTACATCCCACGGTTCTACGGGAGACATGAGAGCAGAGATGATTCAACAGTCTTTGTTCCCACTGTGATAAAGCGGCCCCAAGATGAAGGGGAAAGGTCAGTTTAAAAGGGTGACCTCATGCTATACTGTGACACTGACCTTCCTGGTTTCTGTTGAAACCAGTTCAAACTAGTTAAGAGGATACTACTACGGGGCACCTTGAGCAATCTTGAACAGTAATCTTCCCAAAAATCTAAGTAACCCACATAGTATCCGTGTACAAATGCAACTTCAAAATGTGATTCCAGACTATTCTATTATAGTTTGTTTTCTTAGATGGTCTTAAGACATACTTAAGGATTTCATTTTAAGCTTTTCTACTATCCTGTCTTCTTTTCTTCAACTCTAGAGACCAAACACTGGGCCTTGTGCATAACAGGTAAGCACTATACGGCCAAGCTATTTCCGTGTTGCATGCAGTCAATACATTCTTGTGCATGAATGAAGAACCTGGCAGTGGCCCTGGGTTTTCCATATTATGACACTAGACATGCTGTTTGCAGCGAGCAAAGCTTGTGATTCTGGAATTAAACTTCAGAATGTGCAGGGTCTTTGCATTAAGGCAATAGCTACTCACATTTGCAACGTTCTTCTTAGTTTATAATTTCCTTTCTGCATATTTGCTTTATTCTGTAAATGCATTCTTGTATTCCTATATCATCTTTCTTACTTTAAGCTTGAAGACATGGAGGCTCAAGGTTTTAAGAAACTTGTTTAAAATCAAAATGTATGGCATATTTGGAGGAATCTCAGGCACTTGGAGAGGCTTTTATAGTCTTCTGAATGAATGGTGTGAATATCTTGGGTTGTCACTATACCACTGTTTTTCTAGCTTCCTTGAACCATAGTGAGTCCCTGCCACTAGATAACTTGGTTTACACATAGAATCTTACTTAGTTCACCTTCTACTGCTGTGATAAACACAATGACCATAAGCAACTTGGGGAAGAAAGGGTTTATTTTATCTTATATATTGCAGTTTATCATCAAAGGAAACCTAGGTAGAAACTCAAGTAGAGCAGAATCCTGGAAGCAGGAACTGAAGCAGAGGTCATTGAGAAATGCAGTGTGTGGCTTATTCTCTGTGTCCTGCTCGGTTTGTTTTCTTATATAATACAAGACTATCTGTATGGGGTAGCACCTTCCACAGTGGGTCGGGCTCTCCCACATCAATATAGTGCCCCACCAAGCTTCCTTATTCCCAGATGACCCTGGCTTGTGTCAAGCTGAAAAAAAAAAAAAAAAAAAACAAGCAAAACAAACTATAGCAAAACCAAAAAAATCTAGCCAGAAAATATAAGATCCTTCACACACCACTTACATCTGCTATTCCTGTGATTGCTAGTTCAGTTACTCAATTCTATCTTCCTTTTAGTATCCTGTCATATTAAGGTGACCCCTTGGTACAAACATAGGCCATGATACAGTCAGAATAAAACTTATATTCAGTTGTTCCTTTGTGAAGTAGAGGAAGGTTGGCGATGGAGGAGAGACAGAAAGAAATGCGCTTGTTTCTATAGTTGGACAGGAAGGAAGTGATGGTCATGTGGCCTGTGGTCAACAGATGTGGGAAGCTGGGCAGTGGGTGGAATGGTAGAGGACATAAACTCCACTCTGCTTCCTTTCCCTTGCTTTCAGTTGACTTGACTGGTTGTTGTCTGTGCTGACCGGCTCAGTCTGCTCAGACTCTCCCCCCTCTTCCTAATTCTCTTCAGATTCTTTCTGCTGAGTGACATCTTCTGGCCACTGTCAAGGCCAGACCTTGAATTGCATCAAAAAGCTTTTTGCTTCCTTTAGCTTTCATGTGTGCATGAGTAAGTATATGTACCTGTTCTCTCTTTCTCTCTCTCTCTCTCTCTCTCTCTCTCTCTCTCTCTCTCTCTCTCTCTCTCTCTCTCTCTGTGTCTCTCTCTGTCTCTCTCTCTGTCTCTCTGTCTCTCTCTGTCTCTCTCTGTCTCTCTCGGTGTCTCTCTCTGTCTCTCTCTCTCTCTCTCTCTCTCTCTCTCTCTCTCTCTCCCCTCTGTCCTAAAATGACTAATAAAATAAAGGACTATCTTGATTACTTTTCTACTGCTGTTAAGAGGCACCCTGACAAAAGCATTGAATTGAGTTCTTGCTTATAGTCTCCCAGGAGAATCTATGACCATCATAGTGTAGGAAGTAAGGCAATAGGCAGGCAAGCATGGTGCTAGAGCAGTAGCTGAGTGTAAAAAGTCATTTCCCAGCTGCCCAGAAATGAATAATCACACAGAAACTATCTTATTACTAGATGTCCATCTTGCTGTGGGTCCCACAGCTGCCCTGAAGGTGCAGAGCTTACAGGAGGCTTACCATAGCCATGCGTGCGGGAATGTGTCCTTGCAATGTTAAATAATTTCCACAGCTCTTTTTGGTAGATCCCGTGTTGTGTGTCAAAGCCTTTTGTGTGGCTAAGTATAACTTCAGCTAAATAGGTTGCCTCTAGGGGTCACTCCCTTCCAATGGATGAGGAATCAGGGTTCATCAAGTCTAACAGCTTGTTGGAGATCTCCATGTTAGACAGCAGAACATGGGCTCTATGCCTGCACCCTGGAGTTCAAGACCATTCCTAGTCCCTTTTGGCACATGCTCCAAATCTGTGGCGCTTCTTCAGGCCACAGGCTGGAGCCAGGTTCTTGTGGTTGATAATCAGCAGAATGCCACTAACCCAGAACTCATCCCTTTTGAGTTGGCTGTTGCCAATAGAGTTATTTTGTAGGAATCAAGTTTCAGCTGGCCTTCTTCTAGAGGTCACTTGCTCTCCTTCCTCCAGCTCATTCCTGCATGACCTTAACAATAAACCTTTTCTTGCTCAACTTCACCTCTCAATTTTTAAAATTTATTTTACATATGTGTGTATATGTGTGAGTATGTGTGTTCATGCCTGTACATGCATGTGCATGCCACCTTGTGAAAAAGAGCATGATGGCTGGAAAGAATATTAGATCCCCTGGAACTGGAGTTACACAGTTATGAGCCACTATGTCTATACTGGGAACCAGACTAAGGTCCTCTACAGGAGCATCAAGGACTCTCAATTACTGGGTTTTCTCTCTAACCCCACCCCAAGTCTCGATTTAATCTGAAGGGTGGTATACTAATTAGGTCAGATAATGTTCATGGAATACATTAAGAGATTAATAAATGCTCACTCTGTCTCTCCTTGAGCATGGCAAGATCCCAAGTGGTTTCTCCATATTCTCTGGTAGAGTCTTGCATTGTATTGAAGGTGGAAGGATAATTCTGAGCCACAGAGACATTTCTGTATCATTTTAAATATCCAACTAGTATTCCCATGAAGCTGGATATGCCTCACTAGCTCTCTCCACCAGAGCAGCCATGAGATAGGAAGATGAACAGTTCACAGCTCCTTCTTTGTTAGATGATTGGCCCAAATTACTACACAGTCAGAAGTAACCATAGGATCCAGAGGATCTAGGGCAGGATGACTGATGAGCACTGTACTCTATCAGTCATGGAGGAAGGCTCCTTTGAGATGGTCAAGCCTACCTCTAACTGAGGAACCTATGTTGCACACAGGGAAAGATATGGTCCCTATTATGTCTAGAGTATGACTCTCAGGTACCAAAGGCACAGCTGCTCTTTTGGTGATGTGGTTCAGGTACATGATAAAGTCAGTTTAATTGACTGATATCTTTTGATTTTCTTTACTTTCTTGGGAATCTGTTCCTTGGTTATTATATGGTATATACAGCACAGGTTCACCCTTAGGCAGGTCCTTCTTTTTTTCATGCTGTAGGCAGAGACTGCTCATTTGTTTACTGGCTGCTCAGACCCAAAAAATCCACAAATAAACTATATTAATTGTAATACTGTTTGGTCAGTAGATTAAGCATCTTTCTATCACAGGCCAGAGCAGCTTCTTTATTCATTAACCAATAAAAACAACAGATATATAGAAGGACTTCCCACATCGTAATGCCCTTCCTTCTTGATGATTTTTTAGCCAAACACCAGAATGCACAATATTGGATGGCTTTCTTGAGACAAGCCATGTGAATATCTGGCATTGCTTTGGTGTGTGTCCCAGCATCTGCTCTATGTCAGATGCATGTAGAATCTCTATGTTTTCACATGGTGTGTTGATGTGGAAAAAGGGGCAGTAAACAATGATGCCTAGATGAGGTTCTGTTCAGAGTCTCTGTTGGACAAAAGCAAACTAGGGAGATTGGACTTTTGACTTCTGAGTAAAGGTGACTAGTTGCTGATCCCAGCTGATCTAGCCAAATTTCTTCCTGGGTGACAGCCTTTGAGAAATGCCATGAGCCAGGTCAGGCAGTGGTCAAAGGGGGAGAAGAATAATAAGCACTCCATGTCCGCCTACACCTTTCATTGTTCAGCAGAGTCACCAAGGAAGAAATACTTCCCAGAGAAGGTTTATGCTTGAGTGCTGATCTGGCAGCTGGTGGACACTCATGGTCACATTTATTCTTCCTCCCTGCATTCTTAGAGCTAATCACTTATGAAAGGTCAGCCATCAGTACTCTTTTAAAAGTTCATTTTTAACACAAAGAAGGGAAAACAGTTATGTAATAAGGACTTCCCTGTGCTCGGGGAAGCTAGCAGCAGGGACACTAGAGCACCCCAGTGCTGAACCTGTCCCAGAAGCACACTGGGTCTCTAACCAGCCACCAGCCCCGAAGTGCCACCCCATAAACAGCAGGGGGGTGAAACACATGACCAGTTCTTTTCTACAGTAAACCAGGCTCACCTTTCAGAAATCATGAAAATTTCTTTGGGAAGATGCAGAGAGCAAACACACCCGACTCAATAAACATTTTCATCAACAGTTGAGGAGTCACATAAACCATGCATCTGTTTCCAAGGAGAAAAATGTACTGAATCAAGAAGTGTGGAAATCTGGAAACAGGAATCTCTTCCATTCTCATCTACTGGCTCAAAACTTTCCCTTGGGTGGCCATGTGCTGGATCATCTGTCCAAACGGAGTCTACAACAGTGGAAAATGCAAATAGATGATAACTGGTTGTCTGGAGTTGTCAACTAATGATAAGGTGTGCTGTACCACCCTGTAATTAAATCCATATAACACAGTGCTGCAAGTGCCCAAGTTTATTGCCACGCCAAGGTCACCTAATGTAGCCATGGGGAATTAAATCATGCCATTTGGATGGCCATAGTACAAATAAGACTGTGACATTTTTACTGAGAGCAAACAAACTTATGAGACCTTTATCAGAAACAGAACGTAACAGCAGTTGCCAGGATCAGTACAGTTGTAGTTTCCAGGATACAGTGAAGTTTGCAAACTACAAAGGATACAGAAGATTAATGTCTAAGAACAATTGTCCTCTCAGGCTTCTATGCTTCCTCCACGTCTGAGGGAACATACAGAGAAACACAAAGTAGCCTGGATGCATCATTGCCTGAGGGAGTGACTTGGTTTCTCAGGTACTGGTAGGCACATGGTGTACCAGGAGCCATGGACTCTAGCAGGAAAAACCTATGAGGCATGCCTCTTAAGGCAGCTAGGCCAGGCCAGCTCCATGGTTCCCTGCACAACAAAGCACATTGGTGATGTGAGTAGCCTATGGAGGAGCTGGCAGAGAAGGGAGACATGTGGTAGTAGGCAGAGGTGTTGAGCATGGGGGACATAAGACCCACACAGGGTGGGGGTGACCAAGGCACAAAAACCGGTGTGAGGGCTGGGCTGTGGGTAGTCACCAGGACTAGACAAACCACCTTGCAGACCGTGGGAGCCATGTCCTTCAGAGTGCTGAATTTGCTCACCAAGAAAAGCCATGAGAGTTAAGGTGGTTGCATGGTCAAGAACAAGGGATTGGACTTAGTGAAGCGCTTGCCACTTGTCAAAGTTCTCTTCATATTGCTGCGATAAGACACCACGTCCAGTGCCCTTGTGGAAGGAAGAGTTTATTTGGGGTGTACAGTTTCAGAGTGTGAGTTTATGGACATCATGGTGGAGAGTTTGGCAGCAGGCAGGCTGACATTGTGCTGCAGCAGTAGCTGAGAGCTTCCATCTGATCCACAAACATGATACAGAGAGAGCAACCAGGATGGTGAGCCTCAAAGCCCACCCAATGTCACACCTCCTCCAAGGCCACAGCTGCCAAGGTCAAACCTTGTAGTCCTTCCCATTTGGGTTCCCCATTGAGGACCGAGCATTCAAATATATGAGCCTGTGGGGACATTCTCATTCAGTCCTTTGCAGGGTTCAAAGGATGCAAGGATTCATTCTTTATTTTATTTCACTGAACCTTGGCTGTCAAGGAGCTAATACAAAATTCTCCTAGTTTCTAACATGGTTGGTGAACATACCCAACATTGTTATTGATGTCATTGTGCAGAGCTTTAAATTTTTTTGAAGCTTTTAATCAGTTTTGTTTGATTTTTGCTAAATAGAAAACCCTGTTGCTTTGATTTTTTTTTTTGGTGTATTAACATCACCAACTTATTTTCCTAAAACAAATGAAAAAGATTCAACATCCTTAAATCTGGAAACATTTTTTTGTTCCTTTTTGTCACTGTGAATAAATTTTGCTCAATAAAATTTTCAGTATCATCTGGGATTTTCCTCCGAAAGGAGTAGAGCAGAAGTCCCTTGCTTACGCCATACAGGGTAAAGATCCAGCATGTTGCTCACTGCATGTAAAGTTGGTTCTTTAAAAAAAAAGATTTATATAAAATAGTGGCATCTTTACCAGGCATCAGATTACAGGCTGAGGGACAGAGCTTGAATACAGCACAGATACCCAGCACCCTCCACATTGGTACACTGTCTCCAAATCTATGTTTCCAACCAAGGTATGATAACATTTTCCATGTCTGAGAAGGCAAAATTTGAGGTCAAGTGTAATTTTCCAGCAGGAAACCCCCCTGGTAGGCAAGAAAAGTGTAACATTCCTTCAGAGACAACCCCACCCCTATGGGATTGAGAGAGGTGCCCCCTGACTGTTGGAGATGATTCCTGCTGTGGACAGTATTAGTATCCTCTGATTCATAGGCAGAGGCTTAGCTAGCCTCCAGAGCACTGGCCCAAAGGACATGGGGCCTTTGGGAGCTAAGAAGATTTAGGTGAGATCAGCACTGTGAAGTCCTAGCAAAGAGAATAGTATTCCCATAAGAGTAGGAAGAGACAGCTGGGCATCTTGAAACACGCATTTAGTCCCAGCACTTTGGAGGCAGAGGCAGGTAAATCTCTGAGTTCAAGGTCAGCCTAGTCTCAGGGTGAGTTCCAGGATAGTCAGGGTTGTTTAGAGAGACCCTGCCTTAAAAAAATCTAGAGTGGGAAGAAACATTAAAATTATCTCTGCGCTGCAAAGACACAGTAAGGTAGGGAGAGAGGGTTTTCCCTAAGGAGCTGATTCCCTGCTTGGGAACTTCAACTTCAGAACTGTAGGATGGTATAATTGTGAGTTTGGCCATTCACATGTTTCCCACCACAGCTGCACAATTGGAGAAGCCTCCTAAGTGACCCACTTCTTTGATTTCTTGGTTCTGAGACTGGTCATGACAAGGCCATGTGAAGCAGTCTCCCTAGGACTTCCCTCGGCTGTGCTTTCCATCCACACACTGCACTGTTACCCACCAGGCCATCTTGGATGCCATCTCTACTCATTGACTTCCTGGAGTAGGAACATCCCCATGTGAGACCTCACTGGCCTGGACCCTACCCACTGGCTTTAGGTAAAACTCCATGACCCAGCCAGTCATGGAGGTCAGAAGTGTGCTTACACTGCTCTTTAAGAGAAAGTCATTGACCTCTGAAGGACTTGTCCCTGGCTGTGCTCTTTGTCCTAGAGACGAGGCTTGGAATGTAAGCAAGGAGCTTGGAGCAAGGCATTTATTTTTTAGACTCTCCAGTTATCCCATGGAGGAAGGAAATTTCCATTTATAACGAGGAAGGCTGGTGCCCACAAAGGCTCTTGAAAAGGTGGGGCACAAAGGGCAGAACCATGCTGGCATTCCTGAGTACCCTATGTGGATACTACCCCATTGTAGTTGGAAGTCAGTTACCCTGTTCTCCATGTGATGAGGGATTCAGGACAGAATGTGGAGCATGACACACCATGCTGGGATTGAGCTGGAATGAGAACAGATTTCTGTGTGTGTGTGTGTGTGTGTGTGTGTGTGTGTGAGAGAGAGAGAGAGAGAGAGAGAGAGAGAGAGAGAGAGAGAGAGAGAGAGAGAGAGAGAGAGAGAGAGAGAGAGAGAGAGAGAGAGAGGCATCACCACCAACTGGGAACCAAGCGTTCAAGCACATGAGCCTATGGGGACATTTCTCATTCAAACCACATTACATAGTGTGTGCATAGAACAAAAGGCACAGGTCTTAGCTGTCTGGTTCAATGGATCTTAATGTAAAATTATACCCTTGTAGCCACCATTCTGATCAAGAATAGAATATATTTAGCTCTCCAAAGTGTTCCTTTTGTCCCTTCCAGTTAATAATCCTTCACCATAGATAAGCACTGCTCTGTCTTCCTCTACCGTGGAAAGGTTTTTCCTGTTTCATATAAATGTGTCCATTCTTGTGTAGTTCCTTTTTACAACACAGTAGTGTCTGTTGTGTTAGCACACAGTGCGTATGTTGTTTGTATTTCATGGCTGTGTGGGAGTTCACTTATCTGTCTTTCTGTTAATGTGTATTTCCTGACAGCAGCTGTTTTAGGTATCAGTGTATTCCTAATGGGCTCCCAATTTACCCTTTCTCAAAGACTGTGAAAGTAGATCTGGACCTTTTGAACATAGTTCCTCACAGTCCAACTCTTAAAGCTTGTCAGCAGAGGGTGAAGCTGGAGAAGCCTTGTAGGGGGAAGAGTTTTCCTAACAGGTCAGAAAGTTCCTTTCTTGTACAGCATTGTTTTGGCTATTGTTTTTTTGTTTTTGCATATGAAGCTAAATATTTTTCTTTCAAGGTCTGTGAAAAATTGTCTTGGGATTTTGATGGGGATTGAATAATCTGTAGATTGCTTTTGGTATGATCGCCATTTTTATTATGTTGATCCTACCTATCCAAGAGCAAGGGAGATCTTTCCATTTTCTGATATCTTCTTCAATTTCTTAAGTTCTTTTTGTACAAGTTTTTCACTTCATTGGTTAATGTTACCCTAAGATATTCTGTGTTGTTTTGGATATTGTAAAGGTGATGCTTCTCTGATTTTATTCTCAGACCTTTAATCATTTGTCTATAGGAGGGCTACTGATTTTTTGTGTTGATCTTGTATCCTGCCACAGTTTTGAAGCTGTGTATCAGTTGTAGAAGTTCCATGGTAGAATTTTTGGGGTCACTTATATATACTCTCATATCATCTGCAAATAGCAAAAGTTTGACTTTCTTCCTTTCCAATTTGTATCCCCTTGATCTCCTTTTGTTTTTTTATTTCTCTAGCTATAACTTCAATTACTATACTGAATAGATATGTAAAGTGTGAACAACTTTGTCTTGTTCCTGATTTTATTGGAATTACTTTAGGATTCTCTCCTTTTAATTTCACATTGGTTGTTTGTTGTGATCCAGCTGCCCTCACTCCCCCTGACTTACAGTGGAACGTCCTTGTGGTCTGTAATTGACAAGGATGTTTGTGTTCTTTAGGGCTGGTGGGTCTCCACAGAAGCAGTAGAGGTATAAAAGGTTGTTGGGCAAAATAAAGGTTGCTGTTCTTCCACCTGAAAAGAAGCCTCCGTGTCTCAATCCCAGCACCCCCCGCCAGTCTTGGCTATCCAGGCTGTGCTGGCCGCAGAAGTTGTTGGCTTGCTGTATATTGCTTTTATTATGTTTAGATACATTTCTTTTTTCATGACATTTATTGAGCTCTACATTTTTCTCTGCTCTCCTTCCTGCCTCTCCCCTTCCCCCTTCAACCCTCCCCCATGGTCCCCATGCTCCCAATTTACTCAGGAGAGCTTGTCTTTTTATACTTTCTATGTCCCATGTAGATTATATCTATATAAGTCTCTCTTAGTGTCTGTATTGTTGTCTAAGTTCTCTGGGATTGTGGTTTGTAGGCTGGCTTTCTTTAAAACCACCTATGAATGAGTACATGTGATAATTGTCTTTCTGTGTTTGGGTTCCCTCACTCAAAATAATGTTTTCTAGTTCCATCCATCTTCCTGCAAAATTCAAACTGTCATTATTTTTTCTGCTGTGTAGTACTCCATTGTGTAAATGTACCACATTTTTTATCCTTTCTTTGATCTAGGGGCATTTAGGATGCTCCCAGGTTCTGCCTATGACAAACAATGCTGCTATGAACATAGTTGAGCACATGTCCTTGTGGCATAATTGAGCATCCTTTGGATATATACCTAAAAGTGGAATTATTGGGTCTTGATGAAGGTTGTCTTCTAATTTTCTGAGAAATTACCACACTGACGTCCAAAGGGGTTGTACCAGCTTGCATTCCCACCAGCAATGCAGGAGTGTTCCCCTTTCTCCACCACCTCTCCAGCATAAGTTGTCATTGGTGTTTTTGATCTTGGCCATTCTTACAGGTGTAATATGGAATCTCAGAGTTGTTTGGATTTTCATTTCTCTGATGAATAAGGATGTTGAACATTTCCTTGTGTCTTTCAGCCATTTTAGATTCCTCTGTTGAGAGTTCTCTGTTTAGATCTGTACTCCATTTTTTATTGTATTATGTGATATTTTGGAGTCCAATTTCTTGAGTTCTTTGTATATTTTGGAGATCAGACCTCTGTCTGATGTGGGGTTAGTGAAGATCTTTTCCCATTCTGTAGGCTGTTGTTTTGTCTTGTTGACCATGTCCTTTGCTTTACAGAAGCTTTTCAGTTTCAGGAGGTTCCATTTATTAATTGTTTTTCTCACTGTCTGTGCTTCTGGTGTTCTATTTAGGAAGTGGTTCCCTATGCCAATGCGTTCAAGTGTACTTTCCACTAGTCTTCTATAAGGTTCAGTGTGGCTGGCTTTATGTTGAGGTCTTCAAACCATTGGACATGAGTTTTGTGCATGGTGATAGATATGGGTCTATTTTCATTTTTCTACATGTTGATATCCAGTTATGCCAGCACCACTTGTTAACCACTTGTTAAATATGCTTTCTTTTTTCCATTTGATATTTTTTTGCTTCTTTATTAAATATCAGGTGTTTGAAGATGTGTCGATTGATATGAGTCTTCTATTTGGTTCCATTGGTCCTCCTGTCTGTTCTTATGCCAGTACCAGGCTGTTTTCAGTACTGTGGCTCTGTAGTAGATTTTGAAGTCAGAAATTGTGATGCCTCCAGAAGTTCTTTTATTGCCCAGGATTTTTTTTTTTTTTTTTTGTGGCTATCCTGGGTATTTTTGCTTTTCCAAATGAAGTTGAGTACAATTCTTTGAAGAATTTTGCTGGGATTTTGATGGGCATTGCATTGAATCTGTAGATTGCTTTCAGTAAGATTGCCATTATTAATATATCAATTCTGCCTACTCAAGAGCATGGGGGGGGGTCTTTCCACTTTCTGGTGTCTTCTTCAATTTCTTTCTTCAAAGATTTAAAGTTCTTGTCATACAAGTCTTCCACTTGTTTGGCTAGAATTACTCCGAGATATTTTCTGCTATTTGTGGCTACTGTGAAGGGTGCTGACTCTCTGATTTCTTCCCCAGCCCTTTTATCATCTGTGTACAGGAGGGCTACTGATTTTTTTGAGTTAATCTTGTATCCTGCTACATCTCTGAAAGTGTTTATGAGTTGTAGAAATTCCTTGTTAGAATTTTTGGGATCACTTATGTAAAGTATCATATCATCAGCAAACAGTGAGAGTTTGACTTCTTCTTTTCCAATTTGTATCCCCTTGATCTCCTTTTTGTGTCTTATCGCTCTAGCTAGGACCACAAGAACTATGTTGAATAGGTATGGAGAGAGTGGACAACCTTGTTTTGTTCCTGATTTCAGTGGAATTGCTGGGAGTTTCTCTCTATTTAGTTTGATGTTGGCTGTTGGCTCGCTGTATATTACCTTAATTGTGCTTAGGTATATTCCTTGTATCCCTGCTCTCTCCAAGACCTTTATCACGAAGAGATGTTGTAATTTGTTAAATGCTTTTTCAGCATTAGATATATTTCTTGTATCCCTGATTTCTCCAAGACCTTTATCATGAAGGGATGTTGGGTTTTCTCAAAGTTTTTTCCACCATCTAGTAAGATTATCATTTTTTTCTTTCAGTTTATTTAAATGGTGGATTACATTGACAGATTTTCGTATGTTGAATCATCCCTGTATCTCTGGGATGAAGTCTACTTGGTCCTGATTGTTGGAGGAGGAAGGGTCACTTTTTCATCCTGGCTACCCAGCTAGTTTAGACCCAAAATAATCACACAGAAACTGTATTAATTAAATCACTGCTTGGCCCATTAGCTCTAGCTTCTTATTGGCTAACTCTTACATCTTTATTTAACCCATCTCCATTAATCTGTACATCACCACAAAGTTGTGACCTATCAGCAAAGTTTCAGCACATCTGTCTCTGGCGGCAGCTCCATGGTATCTCCTCACTCGGCCTTCCTCCTCCCATGCTATATGCCAAGCCAGTTTTCTCTATTCATTAACCAATAAAATCAACACAGAGACAGAAGGACCTCCCACACTACCTGGTGGATGATTTTTCTGATATGTTCTTTGATTCATTTTGCCAGGATTTTATTGATTATTGAGTATTTTTGCATCAATGTTCATAAGGGAGATTAGTCTGTAATTCTCTTTATTAATTGAGTTTTGTGTGGTTTGAGTATCAGGGTAACTGTATCCTTATAAAAAGGATTTGGCAATGTTCCTTTTGGTTATATTGTGTGGAAAAATTTTATGAGTATACATATTAGCTCTTCTTTGACATTCTGGTAGAATTCTACGCTGAAGTCTTCTAGCCCTGGACTTTTTTTGGTTGGGAAGCTTTTGATGACTGTATTTCCTTAGGGTTTATAGTTCTATTTGAATTGTTTATCTGGTTTGATTTAGTTTGGGTATGTGGTACCTATCCAGAAAATTGTCCATTTCTTTTAGATTTTCCTATTTTGTAGAGTGCAGGTTTTCAAAGTATGACATGATGATTCTCTGGATTTCCTCTGCGTCTGTTGTTATGTCTCCCTTTTCATTTCAGATTTTGTTAATTTGGATATTCTCTCTCTGCCCTGTGGTTAGTTAGAATAGGGTTTGTCTATTTTGTTGATTTTCTCAAAGAATCAATTCTTTGTTTCATTGATTCTTCATATTTTTTGTTGTTGCTTCTGTTTTATTGATTACAACCCTCACTTTGATTATTTCCTGTCATCTACTCTCCTGGGTAAATCTGCTTTTTTGTTTTTGTTCTAGAGCTTTCAGGTATACTGTTAAGTTACTAGTATGAGATTTCCCCACTTTCTTCATGTAGGCACTTGGTGCAGTGAACTTTCCTCTTAGCACTGCTCTCCTAGTGTTTCATAGGTTTGGGTCTGCTGTATTTTGATTTTTAGTAAAATCTAAGAAGCCTTTCATTTCCTTTTTTATTTCTTCCTTGATCCAGAGGTGATTCAGTTGAACATTGTTTAATTTCCATGAATTTGTAGACTTTCTGCAATTAGTGTTGTTGAGTTCTAATTTTAAGCCATGGTGATCCAATAAGATATAGGGGGTTATTCCAATTTTTTGTATCTGTTGAAGTTTGCTTTGTGACCAAGGATGTGGTCAATTTTAGAGAAGGTTCCATGAGAAGAAGGTATATTATTTTGTGTTTGGGTAAAATGTTCTTTAGGTATATATTAAGTCCATTTGAATCATGACATCTGTTAGTTTTCTTATTTCTCTGTTAAGTTTTTGTCTGGTTGATCTGTCCATTGAGGAGAGTAGATTGTTGAAGTCTCCCCCATTAGTGTGTGTGGTTTGATATGTGATTTAGTCTTTAGTGGTGTTTCTTTTACATATATGGGTGCTCTTGTATTTGGGGCATAAATGTTCAAAACTGAAACTTTATCTTGATGGTTTTTTCCTGTGATGAGTATAAACAGTCCTTCCCTATCTCTTTTGATCGATTTTAGTTTGAAGTCTATATTGTTAGATACTAGGATAGCCTCACCTGCTTATTTCTTAGGTCCATTTGGTTAAAAATCTTTTCCCAATCCTTTACGCTGAGGTAATGTCTGTCTTTGTGGTTGAGGTGTGTTTATTTATGCAGCAGAAAAATGGATCCACTTTTTGTATACATTTTGTTAACCTGTATCTTTTTATAGGTGAGTTGAATCTATTCATATTAAGAGATATTAATGACCAGTGATTGTTTATCCATTTTGGGTTTTTTTTTTTTTTTTTTTTTTTTTTTTTTTTTTTTTTGGTGATGTGGGAGTTCCTTCTGTCTATGTGTTGCTTTTATTGGTCAATGAATAAAAAAACTTCTGGAGCCGGGCGGCGGTGGCACACGCCTTTAATCCCAGCACTCAGGAGGCAGAGGCAGGCGGATCTCTGTGAGTTCGAGACCATCCTGGTCTACAAGAGCTAGTTCCAGGACAGGCTCCAAAGCTACAGAGAAACCCTGTCTCAAAAAAACAAAACAAAACAAAAAAAAAAACAAAACTTCTGGATCTGTTGATAGGGCAGAACTTAGGTAGGTAGGGAAGAGTCAGAGAGATGCCATGGAGCCACCGCCAGAGATAGACATGCTGAAACTTTGCAGGTATGCCACGACCTCATGGTTATATACAGATTAATAAAAATGGCTTAAATTAATATGTAAGAGTTAGCTTATAAAAAGCTAGAGCTAATGTACCAAGTAGTGATTTAATTAATACAGTTTCCCTGTGATTATTTTGGGTCTAAGCTAGCTGGGCAGCCAGGAAAAACAAGTGGCCCTTCCTCCAACATTTTGGTATAGTGTTTGTGTGTTTCCCTTCTTTGGAGTTTACTGGTGTGAGGTATGAGGTTATCTGTTACCTGTGTTTTCATGGGTGCAGCTATCTTTCTTGGGTTGGAATTTTTCTTCTAGTATTTTCTGTAGGGTTGGATTTGTGGATAGGTATTAAATCTGGTTTTGTCATTGAATATCTTGTTTTCTCTGTCTATGGTGATTGAAAGCATTGCTGGGTATAGTATCCTGGGCTTGCATCCATGGTCTCTTAGTATCTGTAGCACATCCATCCAGGACCTTCTGGCTGTCAGAGTTTCCATTGAGAATTTGAGGGTAATTCTGATGGGTCTGTCTTTATATGTTACTTGGCCTTTTTCCTTTGCAGCTCTTAATATTCTTTCTTTATTCTGTATGTTTAGTGTTTATGGCAAGGGGACTTTTTTTCTTGTCCAGTCTGTAAGCTTCTGTAAATTCTGTAAGCTTCTTGTGCCCTCATAGGCATGTCCTTCTTTAGGTTGGGAACGTTTTCTTCTATGATTATATTGAATATATTTTCTGTGTCTGTGATCTGGAGTTCTTCTCCTTCTTCTATCCCTTTTTGTAGAAGGAGCTGCAGGCAGGCCTATTTTTCATCCCACCCAGCTCCTGGCTGCCTGGGTAGCTTATGCCCCAAAATAACAACACACAAACTGTATTCATTTAAATACTGCCTGGCCCATTAGTTTCAGCCTCTTACTCACATCTTGACTAACCCATATCTAATAACGAGTGGTGTCTTACTGGGAATGATTCAGCATGTCAGACCTGGCAGCTGGCTCCATTGCATCTGACCCAGAGAGGACAGGCATGGCATCTGACCCAGAGAGGAGAGGCATGGCAATTGCCTGAAGCATCTCCCTAACTTCCCTTCTTCCCAGCATTCTGTTTTGTCTACTCCACCTATCTAAATCCTGCCCTATCAAAAAGCCAAGGCAGTTTATTAACCAATGAGAATCCTCCATCATTTCCCCTTTTTCTGTTTAAACAAAAAGAAAGGCTTTAACCTTAACATAGTAAAATTTCATATAACAAAACAGTTATCAAGCAAGAATTACAGTTACAATATTTATATCTATTTTATCTTTTATCATAACAAAGGAAAACTATAACTATCTATTCTTCAGCTCTATTCTTAGTTTTGGTCTTTTCATGGTGTCCCAGATTTCCTGGATGTTTTGTATTAAGGATATGATGGATTTAACATTTTCATTGACTGATGAATCCATTTCCTCTATTGTATCTTCAACTCCTGAGATTCTCTCTTCCATCTCTTGTACTCTATTAGTTATGCTTGCATCTGTAGTTCCTGTTCATTTACCTAGAGTTTCCATTTCCAGGATTCCCTTGCTTTGTGTTTTCTTTATTGACTCTATTTCAATTTTTAAGTCTTGAACTGTTTGAACTATTTGCTTTGCCTTCTTGATTGTTTTTTCTTGGCTTTCTTTAAGAGATTTATTGATTTCTTCCAAGTTTTTGTCTTTTTCTCCATTTCTTTAAGGGAATTTTTCATTTCCGTTTTAAGGGTCACTATCATATTTACAAAGTTATATTTAAGGAATAACCACAGAAGGAAGGTGTTTCACTGGAAAACAGGGAATGAGAGTCATCTCAATGAAGCAGTTCTTTTGACTAGACAAGACCTCAGCTGAGTACAGGAGCCTCACCTCCATGGTGAAGGTCCACCCATTCAAATGCTATTTTTGTTCCCAAACACCATCTCAGACACCTCCAGAATAATATTTAACCAACTGTCTTAGAGTACCCCATGGCCAGTCAAGATGATATAAATTAGTCAGCACATGCAGCACTGCTCTGCCTGGCCCTTGCCCAAAGGGCAAAAAGCTGAATTCCAGCTAGGAACTTGGAGCTGATGGTCCTATTTGGGTCTGGGTATTGCCAAAGGTTTTGCCATGCCCTGCTGTTCCATGACTGTTTGGGGAGCTATGAAGGATGCCTGCCCCGTCTCACTCTTGGAGACACTTTTCCTCATCACACGGTTTCTGTAGCTTATATGATGTTGTAGGAGGAGCGAGCAGGCTGCTTGCCATCCCAACTGGCCCGCTTGGCTAGTGTATACCAGTAATAACTACACAGAAATTGTATTTATTAAATTACTGCCTACCCATTATATCTAGCCTCTTCTTGGCCAACTCTCGCATCCTGATCTAACCCATTTCTACCAATCTGTGTTCACCACAAGGTCTTGGCTTATCAGGAAAGATCCTAACCAGCGTCAGTCTCAGACAGGAGCTTCATGGCGTCTGCCTGACTCTGCTCTTCTTCCCAGCCTCCAGTGCTGTCTTTCCTGCCTACCTAAGTTTCTTCCCTATCAAAAGGCCAAGGCAGTCTCTTTATTCAATCAATGAAAGCAACACAAATACAGAAGAACCTCCTACACCATTATAATTTTGGTGGAGGTCTTTCATTTTTAGGAAGAGAACAACGTGTGGCCTGAGGCTTGCCTTCCTGGCAAATCATGAAACTGTTTTTCTTGGAGAAGCATGGGCTCAGTGTTGCCTGGTAATACTGGGATGGGATTCATGGGGGAACCATTGCTCTTCTCTGGCTTCAAGCTGTGGGTGACCCATGAGTTCATTCCTTGTGCATCACCCTTAGTCACTACCTGCTTTGTCCTCTCTGCTATGCTCAGCGGAATGGATCTTTTCAGATTCCACAGCTTAAAGATTAAATGACCTAAGGTGTAGACAGAGGTTTCTGTCCCACCAGCAGCTCCCAAATAAACACACCAAGGCTTATATTAATTAGAAATGCTTGACCAATAACTCAGGCTTATTACTAATTAACTCTGAGATTTAAATTAACCCATATTTCATATCTGTTTTGCCACATGGCTTGGTACCTTTTATCAGTACAGCACACCCATCTTGCTTCTCTCTGCATTTCCTGACAACTCCTGACTCTGCCCTTCTTCCTCCCAGCATCCTCTTAGTCTGGCTCTCCTGCCTATACCTCCTGTTTAGCTATCAGCTGATCAGCTTTTTATTAACAATGATAGCAGTACATGTTTACATGTACAGAGATTGTTCCACAGCCCCAAGCTTAGTCACTCATTTATGCCAGTGCCCACATTTGGTTGACTCCACACACAGTTATGAAATGTTCCTGCCTACCAGAAGCTTGGGGCTGCAATCTGAGGACACACAGTGACATTGTGTCCTTCCAGGAAAATGCTATCCTAATCTGTTTCCTAATGGTCCAGTATCTCCCCAAGTCTACTGTTTAAGAGGAAGTTGTCCCTGTCTACTCAAGGCACAGATACCTACTTTGTACATGGGAATACTGAGGGTGTCACTTTGGACAGGTTCTTGGTAATTCTATTATAGATAGGAAAAATGTTGCTACCTTTATGGGAACAAGAAATCCAGGGAATGTTGGCATTCAGTAGGGCAGCTACTTTGGCCATGGGCTGCCATTTGGTGTTTATGTAGAGGGTGATGCAGTGGAGAAGGGGAGTGTTAACTTCTGGGAAGTTTAACCTGTGTGATATGTCTAGAGAAAAGGCACCTTGGAGGTAAAGGTACTTGTCCATGGAGCCTGATGACGTGAGACCTGAATTCACACGGTGAGAGGAGAAAACTGGGCTTCCAGCAAGTTTTTGTCTGACCTCCACATTGCATTGTAGTGTAAACACACACACACACACACACACACACACACACACACAAACCATACACATACACACACTAAATGATTTTTAAAGATATAATTATATTTACTTTAAAATTTTATGTGCTTATGTCTCTGTGTGGGTTTTTACATAGAATATAGTTGCCTGCTGAGGCCAGAAGAAGGTGTTAGATTCCCTGGATTTGGAGTTGCAGGTAGTTGTGAACTGCTTGACATGGGTGTTAGGACCTGAATTCAGGTCCTCTGAGAATACGTCTCTGAGCCATTCTTATTCAAACCACCACAGTCCACTCTCAGAGTCCAAAGACTTGTCACTATACTGAACTGCAAAATGGATTTAGTCCAACTTTGGAAATCCTATAGTCTTTCAAGTGTCAACTCAGTTTAAAAGTCTAAAGTCTCCTTTTGAGACTATGGCAGTCTCTTTACCACCTGTAAAATATAATCAAAAAGCTTATTATATACTTTCAACACACAATAGCAGGGAATATACAAAACCATTCCAAGTGGGGGAAGGAGGCATACTGAAGAAATATTAGATAAAAGCAATATAGAGACTGAACACAGCAAAGTCCAAATCCTGTAGCTCCATACCCAGTGTCACTGGGCTTAGCTTGCCCTTCCCTCCCGCTTGGCTCCCCATACCACACATCCCTCTGTGCTCCACTCCTCTGTGCAGCTGTCCTTGGCAAACATCCATGGCTCCGGCAAGTCTAACACCTGAGAGTCTCCATGCAATCCAGGCTTCAGTTTCACAGCTTCATGCAATGGCCCCTCAGGGCTTCTAGGTCTTGGAGGGTCTTTCTTACCATAAACTACTGCCTGGGCTCCTCAGCTCTCCTTAACCACAGAGGAGGACTCCACAGTCCTCCATCCTGGAACCACGTGGGGGACAGTTCCAAGTCTGGCTGCCTCCTTTAATCATGTTTGCAGGATTTTTCCTTCATCATTGCTCTTTAGGTACAGAAAATTCCTTAGGTCTCCCTCTTACAAGTCAGGAGCTTAGCTGGGTGGGGTCTTGCCCTGAGGAAACCCCCTCTTTATTCCAATTTGGATCAGGCCTTTCTTTAATCTCCTTATCTCTTTCAGCACAAGCCTGGGTTCCAACAATAAATTCCTTGGGCTTTTTCTCCTCAAACATTTTATATTAATTTCTGTTCAACCTGACCTTTTTTATTGTATGTTTGCCTAAGGGTATCATTAGTAGCCACATGAGAAAATCAGTATTAGACTGTCTTGAAATTGCTCTGCCAGAGAAATTGTCCTAGTGTTTCTATTACTGTGAAGAGACACCATGACCTCCAATAAAGCCACACCTTTTCCAAGAAAGTCACACATCCTATTAGTCCCACTTCTTATGTGCTTATGGGGGTCAATTGCATTCAAACGACCACAGAACTTAATCCCTTACTCTTCAGTTTAGCCTCAAGCAGATTCTTAATACAAGGACAGAAAGCAGCCCCATTCTTTGTCAAAATATCACAAGAATGGTGTCTATCCCCATACTAATATTGTTTCCCTCTGAAACCTCTGGAGGTGAACCCCCACAGGCCACAATACTACTGCCACACTCCTACTAGGATGGCCCATTAAGCTCAGCAATCAGTGTTCAACCATTTTTCTCATTCAAAGTCACACTGTCTTTTACGTTCCTCCAAAACACAACAAGGTCAGGCCTGTCAAGTTCTATCCCGCTCCCTGGTACCAACTTCTGTGTTAATTACTTTTCCCTTGCTGTGATGAAACACCATGAGCAATGGATCTCATAGAAGCATAGTGTCAGAGGGTTAGTGTCCATGATGACAACAAAGACATGAATGGCAGGAACAGCTTAGAGCTCACACCTCAATCCACAGCAGCGAGGAAGGAAGAGAGCACAGTGGTAATGGTGTGAAAAGCTCACACCCAGTGACACACCTCCTCCACCAAGGCCAGACCCCCCAATCCTTCCCAAAGACTTCCACCCACTGATGACAAAGTCTTCAAACAAATGACCCACAGAGGCTATTCTCCCACAAACCACCACAGAGCCTATCTTTGTCTGTGAGAGCTCAGAAGATTCTCCGATATTTGTTTGTTGTTGTAAGCAGGTGAGTCATATGGTTGATGCTGTGCCTCAGTTGTACCCACTTTAGGAGTCCAAAGCTGAGTCCAGGAATGCGGCTCACACACCTGCTCAAGGTCACACAGGGGAGGGCAAAGAGTGAAGTAAAGTGCAAACAACTTGAACGCTGCCATTTTCTTTCCTAGTTATTCCTGAGAGACACAAGCTTCATTCTTGGTAGACGAACCGAGTCCAGAAGATTGTCTCAGAAGGTAGGGTGGAACGTTGGCCACCATCAGCTCTGCTCCTCACAAGGAGTTCATTTCATCGTGGCTTCTACCCTGTGGCTTAGTCCTCTGGAAGGAGCTAAATTCTTGCTCAACAAAAGTGACTGTCTTTCTTTCTCAGTGTTACAACGCTAAGACTGGCAATCTCAAAGGAACTAGAGGTAAGTTCCAACTCTCTGACCTTTGTCAATGTGGGAAAAGGCTCATATTTTTGGGCCTCCACAGCCAGTCATGTGCTTGTACCCAGAATGCACTGCTTCCAGACATGTGCTTGTACCCAGAATGCACAGCTCTCAGACCTATATGCTGTTTAGGGGAATTGTGACATTCTTGGTCATGGAGTCACCAGAGGTCAGAGCTGAGGATCTGTTGGGAGATCTGGTCCCATCTACTGAAGGACAAGTAGTCTGAATACCTCATCAGTGAAGAGCTGGCAGGTCCCAGAGCTGGGACTAGCATCTAGAATCACAAGGCTGTCAGTGTGACACTGGGGAACAGCATGGCAGGCTGTCCTGTGTGCTTCACTGTTGTGGCATGGCCTCTATTTCTTTGTTATAAAAAAATTCCAGATTTTCTTTCTTTTCCTTTTTTATATTTTATGCATGGGTGCTTTGCATTTGTGTCTAATGGCCAGAGAAGGGCCTCAGATCTCATTATACTGGTTGTGAGCCTCCCTGTGGTTTCTGGGAATTGAAATCGGGACCTCTGGAAGAGAAACCAATGCTCTTAACCTCTGAACCATCTCTCCAGCTTCTCCAGAGTTTTCTAAACCGTGGTTCTCTTCATCTATCTCACCTACCTGGCACATCAACTCATATTTTTGAAAAGTTCATTTTTTAATTGTGTATATGTGGGGTTTGGTATAATGTAGTACACATATATAATGTGTACTGTTTACACAGATTCACAGTTACATTTCCTTAAATATCTATTTGTCCTTTGTTTGGTACTTTTTGGGTAAAATTTAGAAGTTTTTAGTTTATGTATAAGGGAATTTCGTCTGCATGTTTATCTGTGCACCACATGTGTGCAGTGCCCATAGAGACCAGAAGAGGGCATCAGATCCACTGGAACAGCAGATACAGGCAGTTGCTGGCAGGAAGAGCTCTTAACTACTGAGTGGTCTCTCTAGTCCTGTGTTATAAACTGTCAAATACTTCTCTGTTAGTATTTTATAAAGTATAAATTCTGGGCCTGGTGCTAGGTTTGGAACATCAGAAAAAAGACATCTAATCTTCATGTGTTTGCATATCTGTTACTCCACCCTCTCTCTTGGGAGACCTGGCAGTTTGTCTTTGTTCTTTCAGATGGCCTTCATGAAGATGAGGCTGGTTTATGCTTTCATTCTGATGACGGGAGTTCTTTGCTTGTACTTCAGCATGGAGCCTTTCAAGACACTGCCCTTTGTTCTCAAGAAAGGTCACGGGAAGTTCCTTCAGCTTCCAGATATAGACTGCAAGCAGAAGCCACCTTTCCTTGTGCTGCTGGTGACTTCATCCCACAAGCAGCTGGTGGCTCGGATGGCCATCCGCAAGACATGGGGGAGGGAAACAGAGGTGCGGGGACAGCGTGTGAAGACCCTTTTCCTCCTGGGGGCCTCAGACAGCACCGATGAGATGAATGCCACAGCCCAGGAGGGCAAGCAGCACCGTGACATCATCCAGAAGGATTTCAAGGACGTCTATTTCAACTTAACCCTGAAGACCATGATGGGCATGGAATGGGTCCACCACTTTTGTCCTCAGGCAGCTTTTGTGATGAAGACAGACTCAGACATGTTTGTGAATGTTGGCTATCTCACTGAACTGCTTATAAAGAAAAACAAAACCTCCAGGTTCTTTACAGGTTACATAAAGTCCAATGATCTTCCCATCAGGCAGAAGTTCAACAAGTGGTTTGTGAGTAAATTTGAATATCCCTGGGAAAAATACCCACCATTTTGCTCTGGGACAGGTTATGTCTTTTCTAGTGATGTGGCCAGCAAAGTATACAATGTCTCTGAGAGTGTTCCATTCCTCAAGCTGGAGGATGTGTTTGTTGGGCTCTGCCTGGCCAAGCTGAAGATCCGGCCTGAGGAACTCCACACCAAACAGACCTTTTTCCCAGGTGGCTTACGCTTCTCTGTGTGTCGCTTTCAGAAAATTGTGACCTGCCACTTCATGACACCCCAGGACTTACTCACTTACTGGCAGGCACTGGAGAACTCTCAGGAACAGGATTGCTCTGCTGTCTGAGGGGAGCCTATGGCGCAAACTTCCAATAAGCTTTGGTGATACTTTGGGAAGGTCTGGGATGGTCTTGTTGGGAACTGTCAGGGGAAGAGAGAGAGGAGAGGAAGGCAAAGAGTGCTATTCTCAACGTCCTGCTTACACTAGAGTGGATGTACACACACATACACACACAGGTCAAGACTCGTTCCCACTTGGCACCCAGAGCAATAAGAGATCTCATCTACCAGGCTTTTGCACTATGTTCTCAATGTTTGAGACATGCCTTCATCTGCTCATTTTAGGGTTCACTATGCATATGAAGCCATGGATGTGATCATTCCCATTTTACAGGTTAGGAACCAGGAGCCACGGACACTTACTTGTCCAAAGTCTCCCAGTCTGCAGACAGAACAGGAATGAGAATCAAGTGCTATCATAATTCAGTTGGTGGCGCCCAACTGAGAGTCTCATTTTTTGGGAGAGGTCAGTGGTGAAAGAAGCCTAGGATAGGGGTGTCTTAAAGCTAACTGACATCCTTCAGGACCTTTCCAGGGTCCCCTGCTCCTCACTTCCCAATCCTGCTTTGGAAATGCTAAGTTTGGAATGAACCAGCTTTCTCAGGCCTTTCTCCTCACTTGAATGATGTAGCTAGGCACTAAGTATGTTAGCCACTTGGTACCCAATGCATCTT
Source organism: Arvicola amphibius (assembly GCF_903992535.2). Taxonomy (NCBI): domain Eukaryota; kingdom Metazoa; phylum Chordata; class Mammalia; order Rodentia; family Cricetidae; genus Arvicola; species Arvicola amphibius. The sequence continues at coordinate 1,847,857 of NC_052056.1, read as the reverse complement.
CAACATGAGACATGCATGCCTGCAGACACTAGCTAACCTACATGCTAGAAGGAAACTGGGTTATATGACCATATACATCAGGCTGAGAAACCATAGCTGAGTCTTTCTGTATAGGCTGATTGCACTGCTGAAATCCTAGCAAGGGTGACATCTCCTCTGAGCCTTTTGGGACACCTTGTCTTTGTTGAGGATGTCTTGATGGATTGATGGTGGTGACCAGTTGCAGCCTTGGAACACTTTGGATCTCAGACTCAAGGGCAGCCAGGCACAGGCATGGTCTGTATGGGTGTCCAAGAACTTTGCTGGAACCTGAACTGGTCCAAGGTCCTGGGATGCAGAGCATGGAGACAGGCCTAGTGGAAGGGCTCTCCCTGCATCTGTGATCCTTCCCCGGCTCTTCACGCTGGATTATTGCATGGTCATAGATCTGCTGAGTGCTTTGGTTCAGAATTTAACACTGATGGTTTTCAGAACTGGGTAAAAACAGGGGCTCATGGCAATTCAGCCACTGTCACCAGATACGTAATCTTGGTCTGTATCAATTATTATTGCCTTCCCCTTGCTTTTTATTTTACTAGATTTTACTATGTACTTGGAGCAAAGGCTTCATGTGACTGTGTGATTGTAAACATTGCAATATGCTCTCATCTAAACTCAGGAAATCTTACTTAAGTCAGAATACTGTTAGAGGTTACCTTTATGGCCTCATTTCCACATTTGTTCCCGTCTTTCCCATATATCTTGGCCGGGGGCGGGGGTATTCTTCTGTCTGTGACATTCTTCAAAATTATACAGCACTAGGTTCTAGACCCTTAGTTCAGAATATGTGAAAATATGATCCAGGGAAAGAGAAAGAGTGATTGTTCCTGGGTGTGTACTAGGAACTACATACACCCTCAAAACCAAATCAGATCTTCTCTTGACAGAGAGGGAAGCCAAGGCTTGTAATAATATGGTGGCTTTGCTGTCTAGAGGGTGGAAGAGCTGGCATCAGGACCTAGTTCCAGCTGCTCTGCATCAGACCGTCCCTGTATTCATTCCTTCGTTAGCCATGCTTGCTCATTGCATTCACACACATTATGAGCAAGGTCGAGGTGAGGGTCTCCTGACAGCAGACCTGAGTGAGCTCAGTGCTGAGAAGCTGGTCGGGCACAGGTTCTCTTGGTCTATGCACAGTGCATGGGAGCATAAGCAGGTGTGGTCACCTGTGCCCAGACTTGCTCTTGCATTGAAGATGCAGGCATTCTTTGCAGGTAGCCAAAATGGTTGTCAGCAGAGGCAACTGAGGTGACTCAGCGACTCAACCAGGTCCTGAGATGCAGTGGAGGCCCAGCCCTCAGCCTTCTCCACTGGCACAGCATTAACATACCTTCCTACACGCTTACTTCTCTCAGAAGCCTTGTGCTGGTGCTACCCAAGGAGTCACCAGCATCTCCTTTTGCCTGCACACAGCCACCTCTGTACTGGGTGTTGGCTAGAGTGCTGGTCTACTTCTTCATGGTTCTCTCTGATTCTGACTTGGCCCTGGGGCCCTCAGTGGAATTCTCACAAAACTCCCATTTAGACTAGCTTTATCATGAGGTCATGTGCATTTCACATATGCACACACACAGATCCAGGTATCTACATGCAGAATCCAGGCTAGTTTTATTACTTGGGATGTGGCATAGCAAGTGCCTCCAATCTTCTTTTAAAGTGTGAGGTTGCCTTGATCTCTCTCTTTTGCACAATCAGCTGCATGCTTGTCACAAGGCCAGGTGTGCTATGGTGGGGACGTGAGCTGAAGGATTGGCTCACAGTTGCACACCCAGAGGGTTTATTGACCTCCGCCTCCAGGCAGAAGTGAAACACACCCACCAGCCTGCTGAGGGAGCATAGCTTTTACCATCACAGCTGCACCAGTGGTTACACTAGAGTGTCCATCGCTGGCCTCAGGATGCTGTTTTGAAAGAACAAAGCCAGGCTTCAGACATCCTCTGGTTTCCCCACTGAGTCGGCAGCCTCATGGCAGACTGAATAATTCACAAGCCGAATTTAATATGGTAGCTGCTGGGCATCACTTAAAAAATAGATGAGATGTTGCTTAGATCTCCCCCATCCCTCCATTTGGAAGCATTTGCTTTCTCATACCAATTTTTTAAAATTAAGAAGTAATTTTCTGTATTCATCATATTAGGACTAGCAGCCTAGCCTTCTCTAGGTTGGGTCTCCTGGTAGACAGGATGTTTACTCCTCTCTCTGGCTGGGACTTTGGTTTAGTGTATATAATGGGGGAGGAGAGTCTTGTAATTATTCACAGGTCCTGAGGGGACTTCCCAAAGGAGGTGTCTGATACCAGCCAAGCTGCTGCATTCTGTGAGGGTGCTAGCCTGGGAGTCCCTTCTGGCCTGGGTAAGATGGATCAGTGGGTTAAGGTGTTTGCTGCCAAATTACTCTAGCAAAAACAATTCAGTCCTTGAGACAATTTAGTTTCACAAGCCCATGGTGGGTCTGCCCCCATGTGCATGCACACACTTAATAAATGAAGTGCAAACCAAAATAATCTTTGCAAAGGCTCCTACAAACACTGACCTCCCATGCTCTTTGCTTATTTTTATTTCTGTATGGCTCTCCAGGATGTAAACTCTGTGTGAACACTGGCACAGGTGAATCACACCTCTAGGGTTTGCGTGGTGCTTCCATTTGGCTGAGAATTTGTTGGGGGCTTGCCTCGGGAGTTTCCTGCCTTTTAGCCTAACTCTCGGGAAAAGACAGATCCTCACAGATGGCCTTAGATTGTTCCTGGAGGGGAAGTTTGAAACTGCCCAAGCAGCATTCTCTAATAACCAGGCATAGTCATTTTAAATATAAGTAGAAAAATGGATTCTATGGCCAAATGTCTTTTTTTTTTTTTTTTTTTTTTTTTGGTGTGTATCATTTTGGGGTTTTGGTGCTGGGATGGAGCCCATGACTGCACAAAGCTCTCCCCAGCCCATGGTGATTGTTTTGCATCATGCATTCTACTACCTCCCTGCAGGGGTCATGGGGATCAGCTCCTGATGCCTGCAGTTCAAATGCTGTGCTGGGAGATTATGACTGTTAACTTGACACAACCTACAATCACGCTGGAAGAGAGTTTTAATGGGAAATATCTCTTTATTATCCATTGGTGTAGGAAGACTCAGCCCACTGTGGGTGACACTGTTCCCTAGGCAGGGTGTCCTGAGAAGTATGAGAGGAGGAAGCCAGCTGAGGGCAAGCAAGGATCCATGTGTTTTCCTCTCTCTGTTGGGACCATGGATGCACCCTACTGCTTTAAGTTCCTGCCTCGACTTCCCTGCAATAACAGACCACACCTGGAGTGGTGAGCCAATGAAACCCTTCTTCCCTGAGCTGCTTTTAGTCAGGGTGTCTATCATAGTAACAGAAATGAAGCTAAAACAGATGCTCAGGGCATTACCCACACGAGGTCTCAGACCCTTCTCACCCCACCACGCTCCTGGATGTCATCGCCAGTGCTACCCCTCTGTCCCGAACAGAGGTGAGTCCAGAGAGCTGTGATACACTTCTTACATTCTGCTTCGGGAAATATCATGGGGGGAGGTGGGAGCGGACTCATTTCACCTGGCCACGTAAGACAAGAAATACCCTCCATGACTGGAAGCCACTCCTCTGAAACTGAGGACAAAGATCTGTGGCCAAATCTGATTTTCTAAAGGATAAAAATGTAAATGTCTGTGTCATTGAATGGTGTTTGAAATTGTCATTTGCCTGTACATACAGGCTGACACTGTGTGTTTGGGAGCAGATGTATCTATTTATGATTTGTTATAATGATATTTATCTTTAATAAAAGTTAAATTATAAGCAACATAATGCATGTGGGTGGTTCTAACTTACAGTTCCTCTGAAGTTATCCATATCTGTATGGTCTAAATTTGGCTATCTTTTTTGTTTCATTGATGTTTGTGTCTGGAATTTTTTAATTTGGCTTTGATTTGTATGCTTAAGTAAGTATTGCTGAACAGTCTGGTTTATGTTTGAAATATAGGAGGACTCCTTGTTTCAATCAGATTTTGGAGGCAAAGTCACAGAACTCTACAGTTTGAAAGGTTTTCAGGGGCAGCGAGCCTTGGGTAGGCGGTGTGGCGTTCTTGGTAATTATAAATCCAGACAGTAGGCAATCATCCTTTGGAATTCTTTTCTCTCTGGAGTACTTTTCTTAAGCCTAAGGAATTAACCTTATGAGTTTACTGGCTGTGCCTTTGGCCTCTTTGATCATTATTTGTTTTTAGGTGCAGCTTGGATCCTCGATCTCTCATGTGTCACTTAAATGGAAATAAAGTGGATGAACCAGAAGTGTCTCCTTTTGACTCTACCATGATTGCCACTAATCTTATGTGCAACCCTAAAAATCTCTGCACCCATGCTCCATACTACTCATCTCCTCTGCCAGCCTCAGAAACCAAGTTGTAAGCAGCAGGGAAGGCCACAGGGCTGTGCACACAAGTGCACAGATGTCCGGAGATGGGCAGCTTCCGATGGCTCTACTCATTCTCATCCCCACCAGCAACCTTGCCTCTCCATGAAAATGTGGAGACTGTCAGTGGTCCCGTTGAAGCCTGGCCCATTATATCTAGACTCTTTTTTGGCTAACTCTCACATCTTAATTATCCCATTTCTATTCAATCTGTGTATCACTACGTGACTGTGGCTTACTGGGATGAGTCTAACCTATGTCCGTCACAGAGAGGAGAACCATGGCATCTGCCACACTCCCTTCTACGCAGCATCCTGTTCTGTCTACTCTGCCTCCCTAATTTTCTGCCCTATCAAAAAGCCAAGGCAGTTTATTTATTTAACCAATGAAATCAGCACAAAACAGAAGACCCTCCTACATCATTTCCCCTTTTTCTGTTTAAACAAAAAGGAAGGCTTTAACTTTAACATAGCAAAATTTCATATAACAAAACAGTTATCAAACAAGAATTATAGTTACAATATTTATATCTATTTTATCTTTTATCATAACAATGGAAAACTATAACTATCTATCCACTCTTTAATTCCATCAAAGACTCCAGAAGGATATAATATTACCTAAGTAAACAAGAAGTAAACAACTTCCAAAACTCTAGAAAATGACAGAGACATCCCATTGTCTGGACAGTCACCCAAAGCTTTTTTGTACCGTTGGGGCATCCATCTTTAGCCTACAGGCCCATAGTGTCCAGCAGACTTTTTCATGAAGCAGAAAATTTCAAAGACAGTTCAGTCACTTTCTGCTGTGTCCTGCAGAATGTCTCGCAGACTCTTTCATGAATCAGGAACCCCGAAAGATCATCTTACCTTTAGGCAAGTTCAGCAGTCCTCTCTCTGCAGGTTCTTCATGTCCACTTTATGCAACAGTCCAGGCAAGAGCAGTTTCTTGCCCAAATGGCTATCAAACTCCATAAGGAGCCTCTTCAATGCCCATCCTCCTCTTGAAGTAGCTGGTGCTGCCAGGAGCAGACATGTCTCATTGTCATGAAAAGCCCTACATTATTAAAACATTAAATTCCAAATTCTGTAGTGTTTGAAAGAAATGAAGAATGCCTATCTAACTGAAATATATCTCTATATATCTAGAAAATCTAACTAACATGACTACAAGCTTGACAATTATAGATGATTATCTATTAACACATATTTCTTAATTACACATTACATGTTTAAATGAGCTACACTAACACAATATCTTAATCAAGAACAAAAATATACATATAAAAAATTGACCTAAAACTTGTATCAATAAACCAAGATCCATACAATGCAAATCTCTATGGCATATCCCTCTTTAAATGTAAACAAACATTTATAAACAATATTTTGGAATTTGGGCATAGTTCTTTCCAAACTGCTTCCTACTTTTAGTTGGGTAAAGTAATTTTGGGGGGTGTTCATGATGACATTTTGGGTAGGGTCTTGGTCCATCAAACCACATTAGTCTGGAAGAAATCCACAGGTCCTCATCTTCTGTGGAAACAAAATAAGAACCTCTTTTCTAAAACAACTTATTCTTTGACCCAAGTTCTGAAGTCAAGATACCTTTATGTTTATTTAACTAAGCAGTTCATAGAATGAAATGTCTCTTGGTATTTAGCTCCTTCACAGTCAAAAACTTCAAAAATAACACAATAATATACATAATCCAGAATCTTTGTGTATATTCATTCTTTATGTGGCTTATTTTTCTTTATTCTATTACTTTTTTTAAAAGTTTAATACATGATCAACAAGACAAAATGGCAGCCTACAGAATGGGAAAAAATTTTCACCAACCCCACTTCAGACAGAAGGCTGATCTTCAAAATATACAATGAACTCAAGAAAATGGTCATCAAAAGAACAAATAATCCAACAAAAAATGAGGTACAGACCTAAACAGAGAAATCTCAACAAAGGAATTTAAAATGGCTGAAAGATACTTAAGGAAATGCTCAACATACTTAGCCATCAGAGAAATGCAAATCAAAATAACTCTGAGATTTCCACCTGTAAGACTGGCCAATATAAAAAACATTGATGTCAACTAATGCTGGAGAGGTTGTGGGGTAAAGGGAACACTCCTGCATTGCTGGTGGGAGTACAGGCTGGTATAGTCCCTTTGGATATCAGTATAATGATTTCTCAGAAAATTAGGAAACAACCTTCCTTAAGACCCAGCAATATCACTTTTGGGTATATATCCAAAGGATGGTCGATCATGCCACAAGAACATGTACTCAGCTTTATTTATAGCAACATTATTTGTCATAGCCAGAACCTGGAAACAACCTAAATGCCCCTCCACCAAAGAATGGATAAGGAAAACATGATACATTTACACAATTGAGTACTACACAGCAGAAAAAAATGACATCTTGAAATTTACAGTCAAATGGATGGATCTAGAAAACATCATATTGAATGAGGTAACCCAGACCCAGAAAGGCAATTATATATGTTCACTCATAAGTGGTTTTTAAACATAAAGAAAAGCAGCCTAGAAATCACAATCCTAGAGAACCTAGATAAGAATGAGGACCCTAAGAGAGACATACATGGATCTAATTTACATGGGAAGTAGAAAAAGGTAGTATCTCATGAGTAAATTGGGAGCATGGGGAAATGGGAGAGGGTTGAAAGGGAGGGAATAGTTTGGGAGGCGAGTAGAAAAATGTAGATAGATCTCAATAAAATCAATAAAAAAGAAAGAAAAAACAAGAAGTTCACTGAAAATAGGAAGAGACAAATAGGGAAGAGAAAGGAGAGGGGAGAGAGACAATGAAAGAGAGAGTTCCCACAGGAACCATAAGCACAGAGAACACACTTCCATCCGATGGATTCACTTGTGGGGTGAGAGCTTATTTTTCAACCCTCCAACAAATTAAGAAAGAAGTCCTGGGTCTTCCTTTGGCTGAAGACCACCACATTCTGAGACACACATTATAATCCGTTGAGGATTTCATTGCTAAATAAAAAGGAGACCGATTGTTCTCAGCATCTAGGGGATTCTTGGCAGCTTGGCATTCACAAAACATCTCTTTCGTGTGCTCCTGGGAGCGTTGCCATGACGTTCAAGCCAGGTTCCTCCAAGGAGTCACATGGGGATGCAGAGACACAGGTGTGGGTGCTCTAAGATCCAGAGCCATCCCACATGGTGTGGAGGCCCAAAAATGTGAGCCTATTTCTACATTTACCAAAGGTCAGAGAGTTGGAACTTACCTCTATTCCTTCAAGGTTATTGTGTTTCTACCTCAAATGAAGGTTCTACCTAGATTTAGATCAGAGAGTTCTGCTCTCTCAAGATTATTGTCAACAGGTGTGGCTAATAGTCAGGCCTTGTATTTCAGGAATAGAGAAGTAGATATGTTTCTACCTCCAACAAAAGTCTAAGGATTCAACTAAGGTCCAAGATCCTTAAAGGAGATAACATTGGGTTCCACCCAGGGAGTGTTTTGCCTACAGAATTTTATGGTCTAGGATGCATTTTGACTTGTTTTATTCTAGCAACAGAATGTTTAAGTATGGATGTAGTCCATGACCTTCAATTGGTATGTTCATTTTCTTGTATCATGTTAAAGCAGTTTTTGTCTTACTCCTACCTTTTGGGGCCTGCAGTAATTTAACAATTGGAAATTAAACACAGGTGAGTTCAGTATTCACTGGAACTCCCTCGCAATACAGAAAAAAGAAGCTTTTTTTTTTAAAGAGAGAGAGATATTTTTAACGAGTCATTTCTCTTTTTACTGGTTAGAATTAAGTCATGTGTCTACACAAAGGTAGCTAAGATTAGCATATGACCTCTTTGTCCAAAAAGAAGTAATAGATAAATTCTGTACGCTATGGGTTTTTTGTTGGTTTTTTTTTTGTTTTTGTTTTTGTTTTTCGAGACAAGTTTTCTCTGTAGCTTTGAAATCAATCCTGGAACTAACACTTGTAAACCAAGTTGGCTTTGAACTCATAAAGATCTGCCTGACTCTGCCTCCTGAGTTCTGGGATTAAAGGCATGCAGTACCACTGATTGACTTGGTACATTATATTTTATATTGTATTATTCACAAGAGATCTTGGAGATAAATCAAAAAGAAAGGCTATGGCTTAAGAGGGATGTATTGGTGTGTTGAGTTGACAAAGGGTTAATTGTGCCGCTGAGTTTTTTGTCAACCTGGCACAAGTTAGGTCATCTAGGAAGAGGGACCTGGGGAATTAACTCCATCAGATTTGCTTGTGGGAAAATCGTTGGGACCTTTTCTTTATTAATAATTGACATGGGAGGGTTCAGCTCACTGTGGGCAGGGCCAACCCTGGAAAGATCTGGAGAGTGGGTGTGGAGGACGTGTTTAAGACCAAGAATTAGGGCTGGCAACGTGGCCCAGGGATAAGGGTGCTTGTTACATAAGCCTGACCCTTGAGTTTGATTCCTGGGACCCTACAATGTTAGGAGGGGAAGTGAGTAATGATGTGTGATTCCCTTCTGTATGCTATGATTACCACTGACTAATAAAAAAACTGCTTTGGATCTATAGCAGGGCAGAACATAACGAGGCAGAGAAAACTAAACTGAATGCTGGAAGAAGGAAGGTGGAGTCAGGGAGAGGCCATGTAGCCCCGCCAGAGATAGATGCTGGATGAAACTTTAGCCAGTAAGCCACAGCAATGTGGTGATACGCAGATTAATAGAAATTGGTTAAATTAATATGTAAAGGTTAGCTAATAAGAAGCTAGAGCTAATGGACCAAGCAGTGATTTAAATAATACAGTTCTGTATGATTATTTTGGGTCTGAGCTGCCAGGCTCAGAGTGGCCTTAATGCAACAAGTTGGTTGCCCACATTGCCAACTAAACTCCACTTAAAACCTGAGAAAGTTTGGGAAGGAATTCTAGACACAAGAAAAAAAAAAAAACAAAAAGAAAACAGAGTTAAGCAAGTCTTAACACCACAGCTAAGAGAGTTTTTCCTGATTCAGCTGTAGCAGAAAAAAAAAAAAGGCCGCAGTTTTGAAATGCCGGCTTTCTGGGCCATGCTGACAGTGTGAACTCTGACTCTTTCTGAAGATTCAGCTATGGGGCATTTAAAGGTGTTTGTGAACTGAGTACTACAGCTTGCTTAATGGCTTGACATAGAACCGCTGCATACTTGGAACTGGGGCAGTGTGCACGGCTCAGAGGCAGTGAACATACATCTTCCACCATGTTGGACTGGGCAGAGTAAGCAGACAAGGCCGTAACTGCTCTAACAATGCTGCAGTTTAAGTATTTAAGAAGTGCTTAGCATTTTAATAAGCAGCCCTGGTGAGAGAGAATTTCAGATACACAATAAGATAAATAAATTCAGATGAAAAAGACCTCTAAATCAGACACAGTGTGTTTTTAAAAAATGTCCTCTGACTACCAAACGTGTGCTGTGGCACACCTGTCCTCACACTCTCATACGTCAAACACACACAACGAGAATAAATAAAACACTAAAACCCCAGAAAATATGAGTTAATACTCTTAGAGACAGAAGAAGCTACACAAAGCGAATAATAATTTTAAAAAAAGCAGAACTCAGAAAGAGAACCTAGAAATCAAGAAAATGGCAAAAGAAAAAGAAACTTCATGATTTGTTTCTATAAGCCAGAGAGACAAACTGATCAGGGGAACCACCTGCTGCTCTCTCCAAGCATAGTTATCTGAACTTTGTCACCTACTTGGTTTATCTAGGGGCAAGGGTTTCTAGGAGATATCCTTAGTCCTCTAGTCCTCTTGTGTTGCTATAACAGAATACCCGAGGCTGAGCCATTTTTAAAGAACAGATATGTGTTTCTCATAGTTGTAAATGCTGAGGAGCCCAAGAGCAAGGACCTGTCAGGCTTCTGGTCAACCAGTGACCTGAGCCTCATCAACCTGGTGCTAACCTTGCTCTCTGAATGTGAGCTGGTGGGCTACATGAGGTAACAGTTGGGTCTGGGGCTATCTCTGACTGCATCTTCTAGTGTTTTTCCTAGCATGTTCTGGAATGTTCCTTGTTCTCTGGGCTTAGTTGTGGCCTCTGCTGACTCAGGTCCACTCTGAGCCATTCTGTCAGGCTGTGCATTGATTCTCTGCCACCGGATACTACTCTGCTGCGGTGGGGAGGTTGTGAGTGTAATGGGAGTCGATTTCTGTTGACTGTAACTGGAAACCCTAATTAGTGTGTACAGAAAGCCTACAACAAATATCAGACCTCATGGGGAAAGGTCAGAATCCCACCTTTAAAAGGGGTCACTGACCTCGACTACTGAGGAACCCAAGCAAGGCCTGAGCCACTGTCCTTTGCACCCTGTATCTCTAAAGTGACAACTGTCATGTTGGGATTCTGCTCAGCAGCAAACCATAGATAGAGCCACTATTCAGGGAGGGGAATCACTCAAGAGCCAGGAGCATAGGTATGAACCCACAGAGAAAGTAGCTTAGATCAGTGAGATAACTGTGTGTACCAGTGTGTGTGTTAGCTGGACCCACAGGACACATTGGTGGCCAGAGTTCCCCTTTGCACCTACCAAGACACCTTAGCTAATGTAAGTGGTTGTCATCAAACAGAGGATTGATAGGGGAAGGAATGAGTTTCAATTTGGTAGGGGCAGATGTGTGGAAGCTAAGATAGATGGTAGCTAAAGCTGGAAGAAGCAGAGGGAGGAACGGTGGCATTAATGGTTCCAGATTTACTTTGTCTCATAACTCTGTCTGTCATATATATTTTTAAAATTTTAGTATAATTCTATTATATCTCCCTTCTTTCTCCTCTCTGCTTGTTTTTAAAATTACAGCTTCTTTTTCTTCAGTTGTGTGTGTATGTATATACATACATACATATTATTCCTAAAAACAAAAAATAAAACCAGCTCAGTCCACATAATATGACTTGTATTTTTAAATTTTCAGGGCTGACAATTTTGTATTGGATAGTCAATTGGTGCTCTCTTCCTTGTAGAAGATTATCTCTCCAGCTCTTAATATACTTTAGTTGCTGGTGGTTCTTTGCTTGTGGTTGAGGACTTTATTGTGGGCTTTATTGCATACAATGTTAGGTGTTAGATTGTCCTAGATATCACAGGTTTTGTTTGAGCATCTTAAAAATATGGCCCAAAGTGTTTATAGACACTGTGTTTGTACCTTCAGAAATGAGTTTGTTTGATTTGAGAAGAAAGAAAGAAAGAAAGAAAGAAAGAAAGAAAGAAAGACAAGCAAACAAAAAAAAAAAAAAAAAAAAAACAGGAAAAGCAACCAAACTACTTCCCACCCTGAAGCTAATCATGGAAACAGCTGTTGCCACAGCCTTCTGGAGTAGACAGACAAGACAGCCGTTCCTGCTTTGTGTGGGTGATTTCTCACAGAATGCCTTGTCTACTAACCAGAAGGCAAGTGCTGGCTGATACACAAGCAATGAGGGGGTTAAGGCCAGCTGAGCTTGCCTTGTCAGAGGTCACGGTTTGACACGGTGTCTTATTCCCAAGCTTAAATGAACCTGCCCGGCCTCCTGCAGCTGAGAGCTGAGATGTTTTTCATAACACACTTCTCTTTTCTGGGGAGAGACAAACCCAAGGTGGGTGAAGAGGTCCTCTCCCACCTTGTAGGAGCAGAGGAGACAGAACTAGTGGATCCGAGGTGATCAGCATTCACCAGGCTGAGGAGCCATGTGGTCCAGCTGCAAGGGGGAGTCAGGGCCGTGGTGGAGGTGCCATTTCATTGCAGCTATGGAGCTCTATGTGGGGCTGAGGCAGTGGGTTTAACAATGGGAGAGAAGAAGGAAGTGGGGAGAAGCTGGGGCGGGAACCTACTGTCTGGTCTATGGTTGTGCTGCCTCTGGTGGCCATGGCAACCTGCAGGGAGTCAAATGTCCTGTTTGTTCTTCCAATTTTGTGCAAATTTCGGATTTGCCACCTCTTCTTTGGAATCATACAGAGAAAGAAATTATAGGAAAAATGGATCTTATTTGATCAACTTGGTGTAATGGAAACCACTCTAGGTGTTCTTCTACGAAGGCTGTGTAGGGCATTAGCAACAGTCAGCAAAAGTCTTACACACACTTGTCATCCTTTCAGCTAAAGACCCCAGTGTGGTGTCCCACAAACCAATCAGTTCATGCAAAACGTCTGTTAATGGGAACCCTGCTTACCTTAGCAAAATATTGGAAACAAAGCTTATATTCAAGGAAAAATATGCAATAAATAATGGAAATTGTGCACTGGTCCAGGAATAACATGCATGACCGTGGAGTACAAGACATGTGTAGACCAGGATGTACTGCTCAGCAGAAGCCTGCTGTGCATGGACCAAGCAGAGGGCAGGCAGAGAGTTCAAGTCTCAGCTTCACCCAAAGCCCTTGGGTCTGAATTTGACTTTGTAGTGAATGAATAGGTTTCATGGTCACATACGAAAATTAACTTTAAAAGGTATTTCCATGAAAATAAATCCATATCTATCACCATGTACAATTCTCCTGCACCAGGAGACGAGACGCAGGGTCTGTTGGTCATCTGGATGCTTTGTCCAGAATTGGACATGTGGGAGACTAGGTTCAATGCGTGGCACATTCTCTCTTTAAAACATTCTCTCACTTTCATCTAGGCTACAAAGCCTAGACACCACAAATGATCCTTCAGCAGTGTAGACCTTCCTGCCCCTTCCATGGTCACTCAAACCAAAGGAACTAGAGTTCTCTGGAGAGGCGCCTCATTTCGGATATGAGACCAGACATAGAGCACGAGAACAGATAGCAGGCCGACTGGAACTGTGGCAAAAGGACTCAGGCCAACAGCAAGGAGCTGCTCTGGAGATGGGGAAGTCTCAAATGGGACCACCAGCACCTACTGAAGACCTTCAGGCTGTGTTAGTACCTAGCAGAAACCAGATGGCATGGATTGAAACCTCTGAAGCTAGAAGCCCCAAATAAATCCCTTTTCCCCTTGATGTTGGAGCCCATAGGGACACTTTTGCATCTGCAGTTTAGAAAGGATGCAGCATGAATAGATTATCAATAGCCTAGCATATAGCTAATGGCTTCTTTATTGTCATTGACTTCAATGTCCAGGTGGTAACTGGAGTAACAGGGTTAATGTAGGCAACCGCTAACTAGACCTAGATATCTGGAGAACAGGGAAGAGTACAAGGAAGGAGAGAGAGAGAGAAGCAGAGTCTCAGAATGGGGCTGCTACCACCTGGGCAGAGGGACAAGACTGAGCCCCAGAAGGACTGACTGCCCTTGTTCCAGTCCTGTCAGTCTGGATGTATGGAGTTAGGATGCCAAGGCAGTGTTTTCCTGTGGTGGTAACCTGCTTTCTCAGGTGTCTGTTATGGCTGCGGTGGCATAGGACAGCAGCAGGAAGTCTGTGAGTCAGCTCTGCCTTAAGCTGCCTTGCTTGGTGCTTTGTGACAGTGAAGAGAAGTATGGAGCCCATGGTCGATGAGCTCCCAGAAGCCCTTGCGCTGTGGACAACAAAGCCATTTCTACTTCTGTAATGAGGGTCAGAGTCTGTTTTAAGGTTTCCAAGTTTATTGGCATAATGGGGAATGATGCCCACCTCCTCTGAGCCCATGGAGCCTTTTGCAAACTGCAGGGAAAAGAGAAACCGGGCTCAGGAGACTGATTGAAATGTGGGCATGGGTCCTCACAAGAAGTATCTTTACGGCATGACACACTCAGGGTAGTGCAAGCTGTCTGCTTTACAGTCTTGGCTCTGGAGTTCCCCAGGAAATTCTCCTAATAACCCTCCCCATCTGCCTAGGACCCCTGGCTGCCAGTTCCTAGGTGGTTCTGTATTACGTAATAACAACAGATGGCATCACAAGAGCTGGGGAGGTGACTCAGTCAGAAAAGTGCCTGTTGTGCAAGCATGAGGACATGCGTGTGAACCCAGCATCTCCATAACACAGCTGGCTTTGGTGGCATGAGCTTGGAATCCCAGCCCTGGGGAAGCAGAGGCAGGAGGATACCTAAGGCTTGCTGGCTGGCCAGTCTGGCTGAATCAATGATTGACAGGTTCAAAAATAAGGTGAAGAGTGATGGAGTTATACACCTGGCATCGTCCTCTGACTTCTGCATGTGTGTGCATATATGTGCACAGGTGTCAGCATGCATACATATTCATGTATGAACACACAAACACAAGTAAATAGCATCACCTAACTCCTGTGTAGCTGACATCTCCCAGCCTTCTTCACATCAGGATTAAGATCATGTGATCAGTTATAGCCAAATAGGCCATATCCCAATATGTCTTCTGGGCACAACACACAGAATATGTGAGCTCCCCAAGTTTTTTCTTCATATCCTTGGTGGTGATTTCTGAGACCCTTGCTGATACGTTACAGCTTCAGTTGGACATGGCTTGGTCTCAGAGGACTATGGAATGCTGCCCACTGAGAGAGCAAAAGCCACCAGTCCCTGCACATGAGAACCTGTGCAGTTCCTGTGTAACGTCCTGACAGTCAGAGAAGAGTGTGTGTGCTTCCAGCCTGGCGTTTCCTCCCTTAGAGCTATTAAATACAAATACCACGACTTAAACACGAATGTCTTCAAAGATGAGCATGAATGAAAGTGGATCTACACCTGTAGCTCTGGAGAATTGTAAAGATGGGGATGACATTTGCCTCAGGGAAACTGGAGTCCTTCCTCTAGTGAGGGTAATGACAGGTGGGTCCCCTCTGTGGTGATTACCTTCTGATACTGCCACTCCAGAGCTATCTTTACAGTAGTAAGTCACTCGGTTTACAACCTTCAGGTTAATACCTTTGAAAACAAGTTAAATGATAAGGAAGATTTCTCCAGGCAATAAGGCAGTATACAGGCAATACAGGGTGAGTTTCGGTCAGAGACACAGCTCTCTCTTCAGATGATATACCATAATACATGTGCGTACTATCAATGATTAACGTTAATCATTGTTAAATATTGTGCCCTTTGTACCTCATGGTGTCTCAGATGAGGCATAAGGTTAGGATCCCTATGTTCTCAGGTAATGGGTATGATTTCCTATGAGTCCTTCCTTTCTTCCCTCAGATTTTTCTCCCTGGTGGCTGTTGACCAGCTATAAGCAGTGCCATGACAGCGTGTGCCACTGACTGACTGCCCAAAGATCCCTGCATTCCTGTGGATACCCTTCAATTAGTCCAGGAGCAAATCCTTCTGGCCTGTGACCCAAGGCAGAGGCAACTGAGAGCCAGTGGAGCCTCTTCTTTCTTTTTCTCTGCTGAGGTGACATTGGGGGCCATGAGTCCCCAACTGTGGCATGGTCTACTTTCTGTCAGACTTACCATTAGTGAAAACGAGTCCAACTGTGTCAGGCTACTGTGGTACCAGGCCTTCATTTCCCTGTACTCAGAAAATGTCCCAGCTTTGTCATAACATTACTTATTATCCAGGGATTATAACTGCATCCTAAGGAGGCATCTGCCGAGGTTTCCGGAAATGATTAGCACTGAAATTGGGTTGCAAAACACCCTTGAAGACTTTGAGTATGAAATGTTTAGATGCCCACAGGTGGGGTTGTGGATTTTTAGGCTTATATCCATTTTCTTATAGGAATAATGTTTAAAGATTATTAGCAAATATTACCCATACACAGATTCAATGCCTCTGGGCCATAAGACCCACAGGGAATGTCCACAGTAGCCTTTCCCTCTCTTTCCTGCTGCTGCTGGGGTTCTGCCTGCGGCTGCTGGAATTTACGACATTCACACTAATGTCCCCAACAAGGAATTTGCTCCGAGATGTGTGCTGTCATGAGATCTTACCATGGTGGGGTTGGTCAGCTTCTTCATACTTTTCTGTGGTGGGGAAATGTGGCTCACGCTGGATGCATTACATGTTATAGCATGTTAAGGCATAGCTTTTGATGGTGCTCATCTTCTCTAAGAAGGAGTAGGCTCTAAGATGAGGACAGTGACAGTGTAGGCAGTAGGGACATGGAAGAATCATGTTTATGGATGATTGATGTTAGGTATCATGAACTATTCATGTACCTTAACCGAGAGAGAGAGAGAGAGAGAGAGAGAGAGAGAGAGAGAGAGAGAGAGAGAGAGAGAGAGAGAGAGAGAGAGCATTTTAGGTTTGTGAACCTTGTGTGGGCTGTGGTGTTGGTGCGGTGTCTCTGGGAAATACATTTTCAGCATCATTACAGTCTTACTGGGATATTCTGTCCGTGACTGAAATGTCATTTCATTACGTTGGGGCATTTCTGATAAAGACATCTTGATTACTAGCCCAGCATCTTAGCCATTCTCTCCTGGCATTCTTCTTACACAGTCGGAGGTTTAGCTACTGTATTTGTTATTTTTGCATCTGGTGAAAAGTCCCAGAGTGAACAACTCAAGGGAGGAAAGACCAATTTTAGTTGGTTTCTTTCTTTTACTAGTGCTAAAGAGTATTCTGTTGTCTAGATTATTTTATTCATCTATTAGAGGATATACCATTCATCCCAGTTTTTACAAAATGTAGGGTTGTTATAAACTCATATGCATTTGTGTTGTATGAGGTTAAATCCTTTGTGTCAATGCTGAAGAGCACAGCTGACTGCTGGACTGTAAGGGAAGGTACATCAGCTCTGAGAATGGTCTGTAGATTGCCTTCCAAAGTGGCCATGCTGTTTGCCTTCCCACCAGCTACAGAGGAACAGTTGTGTTGCCAATGAGTCTCCAGCACTCGATGTTGGTGTTCCAGATATGCCGTTCTAAAAGGTGGATTGACTATTCCTGAACTGTTATTTGTTGGATTTTATTTCTATTGACTAAATTAATGTGTGCTAAAATATCCTCAAACTGACTTCTGCAGCATGCTTTTTGATCTATGTTTGCACATAAAAAAGTGAAATATTCAGGAAACGTGAAGAGTATGTAGTTTGTAGAATAGTTATGAGGAAACTCGGGATGTACATCTGACAATCAGTGCCTTGTCTTGTTTTGAAGTTGTATGGGCTGGACTGAGCTTCCAAGCAGAACAGCTGGTTTGTCTGGTTTTCTTTTTAGCTTAATAGCCACAGAGAACATGGAGATAGTTTATTTTTCTCTGGCTCTACCAAAATGAGACCTCCCCATTGCTGATAGAGCAGCTCTTTGTGCCTCTGTGCACTGAACTCTCCTTGCTGTGTCTCCGGTGACTTGTTTCTTTAAAAATTACTGATTTTTTCATGCATTATGTTTTGATCAGATTATTTTCTTCCTTCCAACTCTTCCCAATTCCTCCCTACCTCTCTTGCTACCCATTTTATCTTTTCTCTCTTTACACACACACACACACACACACACACACACACACACACACACACACACACCAAATAAGAAAACAAACAAGCAAGAATCCCAGTAAGACCAAACAAGCAACCACAAACACCACGGGATCTGTTTTGTGTTGACCAGCTTCTTCTTTGTATGGGGCCTGCCCTGTAGTGAGCTAATATCCCCAGTGACAGTCTGATGGAGGACTCTCATTGGTTAATAAAGAAATTGCCTTGGCTTTTTGATAGGGCAGGATTTAGATAGGTGGAGCAGACAGAACAGAATGCTGGGAAGAAGGGAAGTGAGTCAGAGGTGATAAAGCTCCGGCCCAAGATGGATGTACGCTAGAATCTTCCCGGTAAGGCACCACTTCGTGGTGCTACACAGATTATTAGAAATGGGTTAAGGAAGATGTGAGAATTAGATAATAAGAGGCTGAAACTAATGGGCTATGCAGTGTTTAAATGAATACAGTTTGTGAGTTGTTATTTCGGGTGTAAATCTAGCCATGTGGGATCCAGGCAGGATGAAAAGCAGGCCTGCCCGCAGCTCCTTCTGCAACAGTCCACTAAAGAAAACAGGTTTCCCCTTTCTCAGCAGCTATCAGTGGCAAATACCTTCCTAGTTAGGAGTGGGACTTTATGTTTACTTCTCCTTTGGGTGCTGCCATTTTGCCTGGTTTGAACTTGCCCGGGTCTTGTGTGTACAGTCGCAGTCTCTTGAGTTTATTAGCATGAGTACTAATGCATCTGGAAGACACTGGTGCCTTAGTCAACTCCTTTGTTTGCACTTGTATTCCTAGTACAGGGATGCTGGGAGAAGCACACTTTCAATGCCAACATAAGGCTTCAGCTTGGTTTCTAGCTGAGTTACACTAATTCAGGTCCAAATAAGAAGCTGAGAGGTCTCCCTACTGAATAACCCCTCTTCACCTGGTATTACCAGCAATTCAGGGTCTGCCAGTGTGGCAGATGGATAGTAGTACCCGTGAGACTGTGGGGCTGAAACAGGGCTGAGGTTATAATGGACTGAGAATTGGATCTTTGGATGTGGTGACAACTTTGTACATAGACTGTATATGAATTATTAGGAGAATGGGCTACAGTAGATTGAACACAAGCTCCCCAAAGATACCCATAGCCACCCACAGCAGCCACAGTTCCACTCAGACACTGGGGATAAGAGCAAGCTTTTTCTATAGATTTGTGTAGACACGGTCATCTTTTAATTTTAAATTTGTAATTATTTTTTTGTGTCTTTCTCATCATGCATCTCAGTCTCTTCCATCTCCCCATTCCTATGTATCTGCCCTTGGCCTTGCACCCATAATAGTGGCTGACTTCCTGGGACCCCAAGGTGCTGGGTGGGCCTGTGTTTTCTCCCTGGCACCGAAGTGCTCCAAGTATGTGACAGGGTCATATTTGGTGAGCGCTTTGTGCCTGTGTTTAGAATAATGATCTGAGAGTTCGTTCTCTGTCTGTGTATAACATATTTTATTCTTTTCCTGCTGTTAAATAGTGCTACATGGTATGAAAATGTCCAAAAGTGTTAATTTGTTCTCCACGGTGTAGTCATTAAAATATTTTCTGGCTTAAGCTGTTTTAAATAAAAACTGCCGTGACTCATTCAGGTCCTCATCCAGTGTGGGTGGATATTTACGGTTCAGAAAACCAAACCACATAGAAACAGGTTTTCCACTTTACTTTGTTTCCTTGTTGGAATTGTGTACAAAGATTACGAACCCTTGAGATTAAATTAATATAACCTTATAAAATATAATTGGTGTTTTTGTAAATATTCTTAAAGTATCTGCAAAGCTCTCATTCACATGTCTCAAACGAGCTGCATCAGCCTGGAGTGAAGTGTGATGCATGAGGGAACACATTTTCTGATTTCTAGGTACATCAGATGGCAACTTGTTTGCCTAAGGTGTTTCTAGGCAGAAGTCCTTGGCATTTGTTTGAGTACACCATTATACTTTGCTATAATTTACTGCAAGCTCTAATCCTTAAGCATCCTCCATTGGATCTTGGCCAACCACTAAATTGCTTACCAAACATTTCTTTGCAGGAAGTGTAAGCTAAACAATGGAGATATAAGATTCCTGGCTGATGAGGCCAATTAATGAAGCTGTGACTCTATGTGAGTAGAATTCAGATCCCAGTAGCTCAGCCCATGAGGACCAGCAAGTCCCTAAGATGCTAAGTGAGCCCATGGGAGCAGAGGCTGATGTTCAGCATCACAGCACTGAGTGACAGGATCCTTCTAAGCACACGGCCCCTGGTAAGAGAGTTTTAAAGACAAACTTCATAGAAAGGATTGGTGTACAATAAAAGCAGAAATCCTAGTTCTGATCACCAGTTGAGACTGGTGTTCAAACTTAACTACCTGAGAATTGGTCTCAGGAGAGAGGGAAGCGGGGATGCTGTTGAATTTGCCCTCCCAGATAAATCCAGTGGAAATGGTGTGCTTTAGAATCTGCACCAAAGACAGAAAATGGGAAGACTGCAGAGCCTTAGCAAGGACTTTGTGAGAGTTTGGAGGTTGGAGGCATCATTTCCAGGTGTCTCAGCTGGTCTGAGCCTCTTTCAGGCATCTCACCTGGAGCTTGCTTTTTCCAGGCTGCTTGGCTAGTCTGAGAGTGATTCTTGGCACTCTTTACTGTTCATAGTCTTAGGGAAGGAGAGGCCTCGGGATCAGGTCAGTTACAGGGACTTCCTGAAGCATTTTGAGGTGATCAATTCCTGTGTTATTGAGCTTCTCTGTAAGATGGAGTGTTTCCACCCTGGAGGGAACTGATACACAGCACAAATGTATACTTCAATAAAGTTTGGTTTTTGAGGAGAAAGAAGTAGGGTGATTATTCCTTGCCATAGGGTCAGTAAGATTTTTTTAAAAGAACTAAATGGTTTAAATCTTAGAAGAAAATTGCCATAAATTATGAGAAATCTTGGGGGCTGGGCACAGGGAGGTTGGGTAGATCTGGAAGGAGTTAAAGTTAGGGGGACTATGGTCAAATACATTGTATAAAATTCCCAGACAATTAAAAAATATTTTTAAAAGAGATTATGAGAAAACAGTTACTCTAATCCTCATTGTTTTCAGTAAGTTTCATCAACTTTATATCAAAACCTCTTCAACTCCGAAGCTCCACCTCACCCTCACCACCGTAGGTCCTCACCCAGGGGTAAGAAAATAATGACAGTTTCAAAGGGAGGGTTATTGGCTAGGAAGCTGGTTTCACTCTTGCCTATGGCTGTGGCCACCAAGGGCATAAAGCCTACAGAGTACTCGACATGGCTCTTACCCTGTCCCACTTGGATTCTTGGATGGACAATGAATGCTAGGGATGCAGATGAGATGACCTCTCTTGCTCATATACATGAGATCTAAAGGGGAAGGGAACAGTGCTCACTGGGCTGGGTCCCAGTGCTCATGCCTGCTGGTGAGCTGAGTTCAGTATGGGAGCAGCAATCTCTACTGAGTCACATGCCACACTCTACTTGGGATCCACATTTGGTCTGGTGTCCCGCTTAAACATTTTATGGTTTACAACCCATGGCAGAATCATCTGCTTCTGCACAGGATTTCTCCTGAGCTTGTTAAAACACACATATATTCCCACCAAGACCTGATAAATTGCAGTTTCTACAGAGTAGAGGCCTGGGGTCTGTGCTTCTTAAGACCCCTGGTGACTTTGTGCTCCCCAAACCCGAGAACCACTGGGTAGGAGAGACTCTAAGGATGTTTGTCAGCATTCAGGGGGAGCAGAAAGCTGCACTGTCCTGGAAGCCGATGGCAGAGCATGAAGGATGACGTGGCTTTCACTGAGTCACAGGGTATGAGAGAAGAGAGTAGAATGTCACTGATATCCAACCAGGAGGCCACTGCTGCCTTAGCAGTGAGGGGAGGGGTAAAAGACCCAACACTGCTAAGTGATGGAAATGTCTGAACTAAGGGTAGCCCCGCAGTGCCACCTGCTGGTGTGTACCCAGATAGCACATAGAGCCCCGCAGTGCCACCTGCTGGTGTGTACCCAGATAGCACACAAAGAGCCCTGCAGTAGCAAGCTATCTACTGGGTCTTAGTTCTCAGGGTATACCAGTTGACAAAGACTGAATGCACCAGTGCTACTGCTTATAGTGTTTCCAATGAATGAGTTGGAATGTCCTTAAAAGAAAAACGTTGTAATAAACACAATATTATCACAGGCACTCCTAAGTATGTCTCAGTGTGGCAGAATGGGTCTGAAGAGACACATGCTGAGTGATTGATTACTAAGTGGCAAGCGAAGGAAGATATCGAATGTGAAAAGGTCAAACATCCTCTGCTGGTACACGACATCTAGAAAAAAAATCTACCGTGACTCAAATGCAAGCTTTGTTTTGTATTAGCTTAGGACTTTGGGCAGATTACCTGATGTCTCTGGGCCTTGAGCTTCTCATCTGTTTTATAAGGATACAATGAATTCACTGCTGTGCTCTGCAGCCACCGAAGGAAGCAAATGTGTGCAATATGCATGAAGTTCTGGGTACAGTAGAAACTTTACAAGTGTTGGTCAACGAAGTGCTGGGGTAGTGTGAAGAGCCGTGTCAGTGTGATCGGAAGTGGAGACTTTAAATTGTAAGATCACAATCGGTGTGCCTGTGACTGGGATACAGCATCCTGGCCAAACGTGACTCAGGGAGGAAAAGGCTCATGCAGCCTTTAACCACTGCATGTTACAGTCCATTATTGTGGGGACGTCAAATCAGGGGCTTCAAATACAATGCCCACAGTCAAGAACCGAGAGAACACACACACACACACACACACACACACACACAGATCCCTGATTGCTCGTTCTGCTAGGCTCAACTCGATTTATGCGCTCTTAAAATGTTCAGGACCCTCTGCCTAGGGAATGGGGCACCCAGAATGGCCTGGGTCAACGGACAATCAAGTATCTCCCTTTCCAGGCGATTCTAGTCTGTGTCAGGCTGATAGTTAAAATTATTCAATAAACTAATAATAATATGTATAATAATATTTAAAAGAAAAATGGCAAATAAAATACCAGAGGCAGAAACATAGAAGTTTGTCAGGGAACTTAAGGCTGGAAGGAGAAGGAAATCTTTCATGGAAGAGAAGCAGTGTTTTTATTGATGTGCAGGGCGCTTATTCAAATCCTGTGCTGTTTGCATGCATTTGAGTTCCTGACACACGTTGCTGTGTGGTTAAGTCAAAGCACTGCTCAGAACTTAGGTCTGCAGACTCTGCCAGCTCCTGGAGAGATGGTGGAGGCTGACTTTTGAGGCCTGAGTGTTGCTGACTTAAGAGAAGTTTTACAAAGAGAGTACAAAGATGATAGAACCCCAGGTATTCATGGCTTTTTAATAGAGGATTTGGAAGCACTGTCAAGAGGAACGGTAACATCAGACAACATTCTTGGTGGGCACTAAAGGAACAACTGGCTGACTTTGTGTTAATGATGCAAACATTTCATTGAGAAATTTTGCATCATGAATATTTCGGCATGGATGTGTGGGTTCATGCAGGTCGGCGAAATGAAGACTCAGAGACACATGAGAATGAACTTCACCTCTGCGGCTGCAGGGGGCTCAGTCTCAGAGAACTGCAGCGCCTTGCCTTTGACTCCCAGCATCTTTATTTTTTCCTGTATTTACACTTTAGCTAGTAGATTTCCATATCCCAGGACAAACTGATAGAAGTTCCTAATAATACAACGCCAGGTGCAAATACCTGATTCATGAGGTACCAAGGTTTTCTGGGTTTCCTCTAAACTAAGTTTTGCATAGGCTTTGTGTTCATGGAAAACTCTCTGTCAAGATTCACACAGGGCAGCTGGTGGTGGTGGCACATGCCTTTAATCCCAGCACTCTGGAGGCAGAGTGAGTTCGAGGTCAACCTGGTCTACAAGAGTTAGTACGGGGACAGGCTCCAAAGCTACAGAGAAACCTTGTCTTAAAAGCCACACACACACACACACACACACACACACACACACACACACACACACACACAAAGATTCACTTAGGAAAACAAAAGGTAACACAAAGGAAGGCCTAGGGGCTGTATGAAAAGTCTGGGCCAGGTATAACCCAGCAGGCTTTCATGGCTAGCAGAACTTGCTTGCTACCCCTTTGGTGCCAGGTCAACAGGGACATTATACCACAGTATCGTAACAGAATAAAAATGTGGCTCACTCAACGGACCTGTAGGCCAGTTTCTAACTCACGTTCTTCTGAAGTTTCAGCCAAGGACACCGGACTTCAGCTGGTGGCTTAGCTAACAGTGAAATGTGCGACACTTAGGGCATCCTCCCAAGTAGCCTGTACCACTGCCATCTCCGCATGTTTACAACTGTGAAATATGCCAAGATGAGGTGGTATACACCTATAAGCCCAGCACATGGGAGACTAAGGTGATGTAGGTGTGTCTTCTATCTATCTGATGATTTCATTGGATAATTAATAAAGAAACTGCCTGGCCCATCTGATAGATGGCCCCTTAGGTGGGTGGAGTAGACAGAACAGGAAGAGGAAGTGAGGTAGAAGGATCAGTAAGATGCCACGCCTCTCCTAAGTTAGTCAGACCACTGTGCCTCTCCTCAGAGAGAGATGCCAGATGCGATGAAGCTCCAGCCCAAGATGGACGTATGCTAGAAACTAAACGGTAAGGCACCACTTCATGGTGCTACACAGATTATTAGATATGGGTTAATCAAGATGTGAGTAAGAGGCTGAAAATAATGGGCCAGGCAGTGTTTAAAAGAATACAGTTTCTATGTAATTATTTTGGGTAAAGCTAGCCAGTGGCCGAGAGCCGGGCAGGACGAGAAGCAGGCCTGCCCACAGCTCCTCACTACAATACGGTGGTATGCTTACATTTGCCCTTACACTTGTACATGCACATGCAAAGATAAAAATTAAAATAATAAAAAATATGGGGTGTTCATTCCTGAGTTCTAGCAGGGAAGATTCATTTCCTTGGTGCCTGTGGCTAGATGGAGATTAAGGGTCTTAGAAATGGGATATGAAACTTAAGCACATATCTATATTGATAAATAAATAATATCAATGATTCGTACTGACATGTACTGAGCCTGCCATTCCCATGCTGGCTGATATCCTTGTGGTCTCTTTATAGACTTTGTTTTTTGTTTCATTTTTATTTCCTTTTATAACTCTATAAACTTTTTCTTCTCCCTTCCATTTATCCACCACTGTGACTTATTTAGAGGTCTTTTATGTCTGAATCTGTCCTATTGTGTATCTATAATTCTTTACTGACCAGGAGCACGTCTTAAAATGCTAAGCACTTCTTAAAAACTTAAGCTGCACCATTACTAGGGTATATATGGTCTTCCTGCTTGTTCGGCCCAGTCCGACATGGCGGAGGAGGTCCGTTCACTGCCACTGAGCCATGCACACTACCCCAGTCCCAAGTATGCAGTGAGTCTGTCGAGCCATTAAGGAGTTTGTAACACGCCACTTACAAACCCCATTTAAATGCTTGGCCTTCTGAAAGAGGCAGAGGTTGCACCGGCAGCGTGGCCAGAAAGCCAGCATTTCAAAACTACATGGATTTTTTTCCTGCTACTGTTAAATCAGGAAAGCCTCTCTTAAAGGAGCCATGCCTCTGCTTGTTTCTAGCAAACAGAAGCCACCCAAGAAAATGCTGGTACCAAACTATGCTTAACTCTGTCCTTTGGTGTCTATGATTCCTTTTAAAGCTTTCTCAAGTTTTACATGGATTTAGTCCACCACGTTGGCATGTCAATTTGTTGGAGGGGGGCTGCTTGGTCATTCTGGCTGTTCAGCCCCAAAATAATCATACAGAAACCATATCATTTAAATCACCGCTTGGCCTTTTAGCTCTAGCTGCTTATTGGCTAACTCTTACCTATTAATTTGACCAATTTCTATTAATCTGTGTATCGTCACATGGCTGTGGCTTATTAGCTAAAGTTCTGGCATCCATCTCTGGTGGCATTTGGCTACCTTAAGAGAGTCATAGTTATTCCCACTGTTTACCTGTGCTTCATTGAATTTCTTCACTTTGACATTCAGAGCACTGGGCAGAAATCACATTGTGTCAACTCCTGCTGTGGACCTTCGTGATGTTTTGTTTTAATTAAACAGTCAGATTCCCCTGGTCCGCACTAGTTCTAAGTCAGCTGTTAGCAACAGCCGAGGCTTCTCTCTGACTCTGCCTTCTTCCTCCCAGCATTCAGTTTAGTTTTCCCCTCCTATAGCTCTGCTATAGGCCCAAGGCAGTTCCTTTTTTAACCAATGGTATTCACAGCGTACAGAGGGGAATCCCACATCAATTTACTTTAAAGCTAGAAATTTGAAGAGGACACAGTGCAGTCATTAGCAAGAACATTATTCTAACTACCAAGTATTGCCATTCCTCTATCTGTGGCAGTTTATTAAATGCCTTCCTAGGTGACTCTGTGATGTGGGATGTCCTTCTGTATATGTGCTGCTTTTATTGGTTGATGAATAAATTTTCTTTGGCCTGTGTCAGGGCAGAATATAGCCAGGCTGAAAGAGATATATATAGAGAGAGTAAGCAGAGTCTAGAAGATTCCCAAGAAGCAAGAGGTAACAATGAACTTCATGTTAATAAATAAAATAATAGAAATTGTTTAATTTAAGATGTAAGAGCTGGCTAGAAATGTGTTAAAGTCATTGGTTTTATTCATCAACCAATAAAAGCAACACATATACAGAAGGACATCCCACATCAACTCTGTGGACCTAACAGATCTGAGTAATAGTCTATTCTTCAGTCCAATGTATACCCCCCTGAAACTGCTTCCTCTGCAGGTCTGGGTTTGTTTTGTCCACTTCTGATGTGTAGAGTCTCAATGTACTGACCTAAGATGGTGTGAGAAAAAAATCACTGGGAATGATATATAGTGATATTTTGTTTATGTTCTAACAAATAAACCTTGCATGAAAATCACACTAGTCACATACAAGCCAGGCAGTGGTGGCACACACCTTTAATCCCAGCAGACACACTAGGAGCCACAGATGCCGGGCAGTGGTGTTGCATGCCTTTAACACCAGCACTAGGTAGGAATATAAGGTGGGATGAAAAAGGAACTCTCTCTCTCTCTCTTCAGTCTGAAGTATTCTAGAGGTAAGACCTCTCCAGTGACTTGGATGCTTTGCTTCTCTTATCTCTTGGCTTGAACCCCAATATCTGTCTCTGAATTTTTATTAGTTGTTCTACAGTGATGGGAGTGCACATGACAGGTTTTCTCAACAGAGACAGATCCAGATGTCAGGCGAGTATTATGGCTCAGTCATCTTTCCTCACAAACGGCTTCACATCACTATCTGTTATTGGTTCCCCGAAATGTCATTTTCACAGACAAACATGTAACATCTATCCCTGACAATCACTCGGTCACTCATTTTCTAAGCATTTATCCATGACACATGCTAGGAATGTCAGTATGCTAACCAGCTTGTGTCACTACAGTGAAACCCAGGATGTGTGCTTCCTGTGGAGCTGAGAAGAGCCTTAGGTTCTATGGGATTCAAATGCAAGTTCAGGTGGCCTCATTAGCTTGGTCTTCTGGCAAATGTTGCATGTGGCAAGTACTGGGGCAGGAAGAGAAGCGTGTGGAAACCGGGGTGACTGCGGGACTTCCCACAGCACCTGCTGGTACCAGCCCTGGGACCCTGGGCTGCTACTGATGGTGCATTTAACCAGATGCTAATAGTACAACACACACAATCAATGAAACAGGCACCTGCTATAGAAGAGTACAAACAGTGGCCCAGCTAATCTTAGACTAGACCATGAAAGAAAGGAGAATCACACTTCTTCATATTCAAAAATAAAACACAGCTGGTGGATAGTCATTCATGTTTTTTTTCTATAGAAGAGGAATCTACAGACTGTATTTTTAGGGTAAGTGTTCACAGAACATCTGACTCACCCATTCACAGAGTAAAACAGAATGTGACATGTGTTTGTATCATGGGCAGGGAGGGAAACAGCCTGGGGAGGTTAGTAAATTAAAATTTAAGTGCTTGGGAGATGGCTTGGGTTAGTAAAGTGCTTGTCTTGTAAGCATGAGGAGTCAAGTGTGACCTCCCACCCCCAGGAGTCACACACACACACACACACACACACACACACACACACACGGAGATTATATATATGTATATATATATGTATATACATATATATTAAGTGTATATGTATCTATAGATTGTGTAATTTTAATGTAGTTTCTCACCCTGCAGTGCCATCTGGTGGTAGAAGTAAAGTACTACATGTGAACCTATGCCTGTTTATGCTTGTCTGTGGTAGCGTCATAATTTATCAAGATAACTTGAAGAGTTTTGAATGTAAAATAGGCAATAATTAATAATTCCCTTGAGTGCCAAGCGTGGATGAATCTTGTAGGGAACAAATGCTCTCTGGAGGAAAAAGCGGCCATTACACTGGATCAGTGAATACACACCTCATCTCAGATGTTGGAAATGGCTTGACTCTCAGGTTTACATCACTAATTACCAAGTGTGGATTGTGGTATTAGCAGGTAAACTGTATAGCATCAAATTACAGGTCATCAAGGACTACCTAACAGTGTCTCAAATGAACAGATAAGCAGCAAATAGTTTTAGGGAAAATAGGTCCCACACAACGTATGGAATGTATTTGTACTAAAAAGTTTGCTGCTTATTTGGAATTGGAACATTCCTGCTGGATCTGTTTTTCCTTCTCCCAAGTGTAGGAGCTTAGGTTAGAAAAGTCCAGTAACTTACTTAAGACTAGAGTGTTTTGAAAGACAGTTCTGGGGTTTGAAACCATCTCTTGCTTAGAATAATGCAGTGTGTTTCACCTGCCTGGTCTCAGAATGATACAGTGTGTAGGGTCTTACCTGCCTTGTTGTCTCAGGAGTTGGGACACTGTGTAGTAGGAGAGAAGGCTACAGTGACACATAGTGCTCAAAGACTTGAGGATGGTCACTTGGGACTCTTGGGTGGGGGTTATTCCTGTGTTCATGTGCCAAGACAGTGCCAAAGAGGCACAATGCAGTCCAAGAGGGGACAGAGCCTCTGAGAGGTGTTCAGACAGTAGTCTGGGCTCTTGGTATAAGTCCTGGGTTTGAACAGGAGCCACCAGCTTCTAGAATTTTCAACTTAGGGACTTTGCAGGATCAAACTTTTTTCTGACACCCTTCTTCCCACATAGGAGACTCTGAAATCCATTTCTGAAACATTGGCTTATCCTCATGACCACAACAGCAGTCAGTCTTGGGGCCACCCAACTAAGGTGGAACAGATGTACCAGACGCCAGGAATTCAAAAACTGAGAACTAAGGTGTTAGACACAGGTGGAATCCTGGTATCTGGAATAATCTTACCAACAGGAAGGTGGAAAGGAGAGAGGAGGAGAAGGAAGATGGCATGAGGAGAAAAGGAGAGAGGAGCAGAAGTCTGAGGAAGGGGTGTGTGAGAGAGCATGAAGGAGTCACAAGGAAATGCAGAGATCCCATGGCCCCAGAGAAATGTTAATCCCAGAGCTCCCATCCCTGTGTTATAGATCCTGCTGTCCATCACTGAATCTAGTTTTGGAGGCTCCTGAAACCTCTGAATGGCTTGTTGCCCCATAGACCCAAATCCCCATAGAGTGCATGGCTCAGCAGCCCCACATCCCCACAATTCTACAGTCCTATAGCCTACATGACTCCACAACCCTACAACCCCACAGTCCTACAGTTCCATAGCCTGCATGTCTCCGTAGCCCCACAGGCTTACAGCCCCACAACCCCATAGTCTGCACAGCCCCACAGCCCTACAGCCTTCCAGCATCCACAGCCCAACTGGACCTGTAATCCTCTATCAGTCAGATCTAGTGCTATGAAGAGAGACCATGACCAACTCATGAAAGGAAGCATTTAACTGGGGGCTGGCCTACAGTTTCAGAGGATTAGCCCATTTTCATCATGGTGGGGAACACGGCAGTGTGTGGGCAAGTGCTGGAGAGGTAGCTGAGAGCTACAACCTGATCCTTAGGCAGAGAGCCTGGGCCTGCCATGAGCTTTCTGAGATCTCAAGGCACAGCCCTGATTGCATAGTAACTCCAATAAGACTACATTTCTGTGGAGAACATCATGTTGGGGTGATATGTCTCCATTGCATGGCTGCTTTGGTATTCCCCATGTCCTGTAAGTCACCTCTAGCACATGCTATATAAGTAAGTCCAATAAACTCATGGGCTCCCCGAGTTGGCCTTTGGTGAAATGGCACTTTGGCCTGTTGCTGCCTTGTCATACAACACCCTAAATATGCTTTCTTAAGACTTCTTTCCAAGCACGAGTCTCCCCACAAATGAAGTCCTCATGTAAATGTTCTCCAAAGGCAAGCCAAGCCCACCCTCCCTGAGGCTGCAGGTCCCCTGCCATCGCCCCAGGTCTTCCTTTTCTGTCATTGGTTGTCTTTTAACCCCCAGAAGTACTTGTAGCTTCCTGCCTTGCATGCACCAGCAGTCTTAGGTATCTGTGTCTGGACACGCAGGCTGGTGACTTAGAGCTCTGGTTGATGAGGTCTGTCACCACCTAGTGGCCAGCTAGGGCAAGAGGAGAAATCCATCCAGAATAGAGGTGGTCTGTGGCATTTTCCTGGGGACTGGGGAAGAAGCAGCATCACTCACAGGAACACCAGGCGGCTCAGAAGATCTTGAGATATGTGGGATTTGATGCCAGGTGTGGACGAACCTGAAGCTCACGTCTGCAGGTCGACAAGCAAGCGACTGTGTACACGCCTACCAAGTGACAGAGGACTGCTTACCTCACGAGTTCTTTCCCTGACTGTGGGAGACTTCCCATCTACTGCTCCACTTGTACTTGATTCTATACCTTAGCTATTATGAGTAATGCCATAATAGATATGGGGTGCAGCCAAAAAATTAATTCTTATGATTAATTATGTGTTTATGTCTGTGCAACTCTGTGTAGGTATGCACACTGTGTGAAGGAGCTCATGGAAGCCAGAAGAGGGGGCCAAATCTCTGGGAAATGAAATAACAGGTGGCTGTGAGCCACTGATGTGGATGTTGGGAACTGAATTCAAGTCCTCTGCAAGAACAGTGAAGATTTCCTTATGTCTGAATTGCACATGGCTGAGGCTAATCCTGAGTCCCAGGTGACATTTGCACATGAAACATGGGTTCTACCTGACATCTTCAGACATTACTCTTTTCTCTGCTCCAAACAACTTTTGTTCTTCTGACATGCCATGATTTTAAAGAGAGCCGAGGAGTCACTGCCTTGGGATCCAGGGCACTGGGTTCTACTTCTGCATGTGAAACCCTGAAATATTAACCCCTTGCCCCTGTAAACATGCCAATGTGTTTAAACCTGCTTGTAGGAATCAATAAAACACAGCTACTATAGGAAATGGTGACAGTTCCTAAACACTGCTCAGTGTTAAAGACTTCAGATGCCACTAGCCCTACTTTAATGGAGCCAAAATAGTTTCTCTTGTTCTGTGTGGGATCAAAATGGATTGTTTTTCTAACATCACAGGTGCCTCACAGTAGGGTTTCAACATTTGAGAGCAGCAGGACCATTTTCTTCCCTGATGTGGCTAAGATAAAAAGGATGCTAGCAGCTTCAAGTGGAAGGACAAATCTAGGTGTTTATGCCTATCCACAGATCTGGAAGTGGACAGGTCTCCTCAGCAGGTAGACCAGGTCTCTGTCCCTAGGACTTGACTAGAGAAAGGGTCACTATTTTCCCAAGTGGACCACAAGTCACTCTCTGGAACACAGACATACAATCTCAGTCTCAGTCACACTTAGTGTAACGTGTGAAGGAGAGCCACAGCCACCCCATTCATGACTTCACAGATCTCACTGTAAGCAAGAACACAGTGGAACCACTCCATCGATGGAAGAAGAGTTCATTTGGCTAAACTGAAAGATGCTGTGTTTACCCTTTGGAGGCAGAGAGAACAGAAAAGGGTGTGAGAAGGACTTTCTGGCTCTAAGGAAGCAGCCTGGATAGAGGGAGCCTGTAAACTAAGATAAGGAAGCAATGGAGGAGGTCTGTGGACCAGAAGACCCCCAGAAGCTCGTGTGGGGGCTTTGATATGTTATAGGTTCATGCTAATGGAGAACTAGGTGCCCCATTGCCAGACATAAGGAACGTAGTGGCTCTCACTGACAGGTAAACCCGCTTCACGGGTTTCTGAGGAATGTTGAGCATGAGCTTTTATTCATCTGCTAACAATCTTTCTGTTTACCTGGTGAGAGCGAAGCCTGAGCCAACTGCAGCCAGCTTGTCAGTGTTGGGAGTTACCTAACACATACCACTTTGAATAAGGCTGAAGCTGGCAACTGTGTTTTGAAAGGGAAATCAAGTTAATGAATAATTAGAGAATACCAGTCATGGGGGGAACTACAGAAGACTCAAGTGGATAAAAGGTGAGTTTGTAATGTGAATGACCTTATCCTCAGTCCTCCAACTGCTCATGCAATGCTAGGGAAGGGATGGCCGTGATGGCACAAGGAAGTGAGGGTACTATGTGATTCCTCTTCATGGCTGCCATACCTCCTGCATCTACTGGATATCTGTCAGGTTCATCCTGTGCTGCCAGCCTGGGGAACCAGCAGCTGCTTCACTGAAAGCTGATGACATGAGAGTTCTTCCCCTTAAGGGAGGAATTTATTTCCAGCCAGTCATATGGTGTGAGTGCCTCCAAGATGGATGCTTCACAGAACAGAAAGCTTGTTGATAAAACTTGGCAGGACCTAGAGTCACCTGTGTGACAAACCCTTGGGCATATCTGTGAGAAACTTTCTAGATTTGGTTTCAGATGTGGGTGACAGCATGGGTTGGGATACCATGTGAAGGAGAAGGTGAGCTGAGCATCAGAATTCATCTCTTTCTGCTTCCTAAGGGGACCGCTACCTCACACTCTTGCCGCTGTAACTTCCTATGGTAGATGGCGTTAAGTTGAAATCCTGGTTAATGGGAATCAGCTGCCACTGATGTAATAAGCCAGCCAAACCGAATAAATAAACAGAATAAATGGAATCCAGGTTTATTCTGAGCATAGCATTCCTGGGTGGCCCCAGAGGAAGTTGAGGGGACCACAAGGGGAAACCACGAGATGGGGGCTTTTAATACCCTCAGAGGTAGAGCCACCAATGGTGGACTTTTTCAGGCACAGAACAATGCCCCTTAGGGGTGGAGCCTTTGATGGCAGTCTTTCTCAGGGGCAGAGGCTTGAGCTGAAACCCCTACCCAAACACTCCAGACTCTGGACATATGGATGTCAGGGGCTGGAGTGAAACCTTCACTGAAACATCCCAGACTCTTTGGGTATAGGGGCACTGATTCAAGTCTGGCTACTTCCTTCAGGCATGGGGCAATGTGGCAGGGAGGGGAGTTGGGAGTTGGTGGGCTCACGCTCAGCAGGAAAGGGGCTGGAGAGGCATCCAGTTGACTGCAGGTTTCTAGGAGAAAAAAAAACAGTTATTATCAGCCCTATGTACAGGGCTAGTCATGGAAAGGTTGACAACAGCCAGAAAGAACTGGACTGAGAAGTACCCCAGGTGAATGACTGAGGCATGAGAGCAGATGTGCCCTTTAAAACCAGTTTTTATTTGCTGGGTAGGTGCCCATTTGAGCCTGGAGCTGGTACAGGTGCTGTTGTTATCTGGAGAACCCTCTGTAAATTGGTCTTGGCCCAGGCAGCAGGAGCAACCTGTAAACTCTGCTCAAAAATGGGTGGGGTCAAAACAGGTTCTGGAGACTGTTTTCCCCAGACCAGATTTCTTGATAGAGCAGCAGAACTTCTCCCAGGAACCTGCAGGTATCTAGCTGTAAGACAGCTGGAACAGATTTACATCTTTATGTCATAACAAAAGGCAATGGCTTTAGGTTAAAAAGCATGAGGATTTTAGAAGACAATGAGAGGAAATTTAAAACTCCGAACCTCTAAAGTTATATTTGAAAAGAAACTTGTGAAAGAGAAGCACCTGTCTGTACTTTTAGCAGGAAACTTAACTAATGTAGTAATGAGCTACCAATACCCTAAGTCATCAAATGCTGTTAGACAGATCTGAGAGGGATAAATAAATGAACAGAAGTGAGACAGCTTTTCCAGCTACCCAGGCAGTCCTCAGTCACTCCGTGGCCTTTAGCTAACACCAGTCTTAGAAGCAGTGCTTGCCTCTAGCTGACAGACGTTCCTGTGGGGTTCGGGTTCAGTCTACTGTCTCGGCAGAATGAGATGATCCATTCCCCGGTGTAGGGTTGTCCATTTTAGGCAGGGTCCAGGCAGCTGATGAGGTGAAAGGCAGCTTTTTGCTGTGTGGGTGGCTTTGCTATATCCAAACGCAAGCCTCCCGGAGGAAGTTCTGCAGCCACACATCTTCTTGGAGATATAGGATGCTGCAGGAGTTGCACGTCTAACATAAGAAGATCTTTTTTTTTTTTTTTTAAATGTCATACTCTCAGATCCGTAAAGGCACTTAAGAATCAGGGTACCATTACCTGTCAGGAATATCTAAATTAGACATATAAGTTAATCTTGGACATATAGTTTACTCAATCAGTTACAGGGCAGGAATTATATGACCTCTGTATCTGACCTTAGCCAAAAGGTGCCTGCCCACGGGTTCTAAGTTATTGACAGACCATGTGACGTTTTTAGAGCAGACATAATCTGGAACTATAAGTCTTATAGATTTTAAAACAAGCATACCTACACATACAAGCATAAACATGTATACTGTGGTCACTTTATTTGCACATTTTTATCCATATGTAAAGAACAGACAAGACTTTTTTTTCATGGTTTTTTTTTTTTTTTATTAAAAATTTCCATCTCCTCCCCTCCTCCTCCCCCTTCCCTCCCTTCCCCTCCACCCATACCCCCACTCCCTCCCTCTCCAGGCCAAGGAGCCATCAGGGTTCCCTGCTCTATGTTAAGTCCAAGGTCCTCCCAACTCCCCCCAGGTCCAGGAAGGTGAGCGAGAAGCCAAGGAAAATGGCATTGGGCTTGGATTCTATGGCGTGGACGGGCTCTGTGTGGGCCTTGTCAGCTTGGTTGATCACCTTCCAGACAAGACTTTTAACAGAAACAAAACTTTAATAAAAAGGACGAACAAAACTCTTCCTTGGAAATTGTGTCAGATGACCAACTTTAAAATTCTCAAATAAGAAAGAAACCGTAAGAATGAAAGGCATTTTATGGTGTTAAGGCAGCTCCTTTCAGGTCGGGACAGCTCACTGCCCTGAGCGCGGAGAAGGCACAGCGGGAAGAAACAAACAGAGGCTGAGGGGCAGGAGTCACGTGGCGCCCCTTCGTGGCTTAAACTGCGGATCTCCTAGGCTGTTGGGGGAGGAGACAAACAGCCGTGTACTGGGCATGAATCCCAGCCTGGCTGGAAAGCCCGGGCAAAGTTGGTGTGAGTGTTCAAGAAAGGAACAAGCTGGGAAATAGGAAGAGCAATCAGACGGAAGCATGAAATACAGACAGCAAGAGAAGCAAGGAGATTGCCTGCAGGCAAAACCCGGGAGCAGAGAGAAAGGGTAGGGACCGCGGGAAGGTGAAGGAGGCAGGAATGCAGCTCTCAGGATCCTGGCCAGGGTAGTTAGGGCCGAGTTTAGACAAATGTGTAAGGTGTCTGGGGAGCAAGCTTGGACCCTAAGACACAGGCTCACTAATGAGTTTATTGAGACTACCTACAAGAATATGTGTAAGAGATTACTTACAGGGGCAGCAATGACTCCAAAGTAGCCGCCTCACTGAAAACCCACAGGTGATGACTCAGGAGATTTGCATTCCTGGAGCTCTCTTCAGGGCTTGCAGGCTGCTCCACAGATCTGCCATTCTCCTTCCAGGAACTCAGCTGGGCATTCTCTAACCTTGGGGAGGGGCTCCCGTGAAATGCACAAAGCTGGCTTTCCTAGTCACAAGAGGTTTGTTTAATCTACTTACTACTGCCCACTCTCATGAGCATCCCACCTCCTTAGTGAAGGGAATGCTTCAATTTAATGACCATGTAATATCTTACTGTCCCCCTTCTCAACTTCCTGCTGCCACACCTTGAAAGGGCTGCTGTGCAGGGCTCTCCCCTCTACAGTGGACTGACACCTCCAGAATCACAAGTCCAATTAAGTCCCTTGAGTTGTTGTCCTGGTGATGAGAGTAGGAACTGCCACACACATGTTCACCCCCCTGCCCTTGTTTGTAGGTTGTGTCCGGGCATGGCCGTGTAGTCATGGTAACAGAGCAAAACTAATGTGCAGTTGGGATGATCCAGGAGGGGTAAGGGGCAGCCTCTGTGTTTCATGGTGGGTCACTCAACCCTGACAGCTGCTTGCTGCAAACCTGGGCTGCAGGACCTTGCTTTTTTTCTGTAGACTTCACGCAAGCCATGCACGAAGCAGACTTAAAACTGTGGGTGGATTACACCATCGGGAAGGAGTGATGCTGAATGAGTGAGCGCTCTCTCATCTTTCAGGGGGCAGGGTCTAGAGTATCTTGTATGCTTCCCAGGAGGCCTGAATGTTAAGTCTCACCCTCCGTGGCAGTTTCCTTGGCAACACTGGCTCTTCTTCATTTTCTGCCTTACTGGTAGTGGTTGGTTGCACCTGTGAATGTGACCTCGTTTGGAAACAAGAACTTTGCAGATTCAGGCTAGTGAAGATGAGGCTGTGCTAGAGGAGGGATGGCTGGCTTTTAATCCTATGGACCTGGCATCATAAGAAGAAAGTGGGAAGATCCACGTGGAGAAGCCGGGTGATTGCAGAGGCAGAAACTGGAGTGAGGTAGCGACAAGCCCAGATACACTAATTATGGCGGTTTGGATGAGAGATGCTCTCCACACCCTCATTTGAATTCATGGCTCCTGGTTGGCTGTTTTAGGGGTTATAGAACCTTTAGAAGGTGAAGCCTCTCTGAAGGACTTACGTCACTGGGAGTGGGCTTTGGGAGTTCATAGGCTCACCCAGAGGCTGTTTCCAGTTCGATCTCTGTGCTATGCATTTGCGATTGGTCTCTCAGTTTCTGATTCTGGCCATCTGCTGCAGTGCCTCCCACCAAGGAATCTCCCTCTGGAACCACAATCCAAAATAAACTCTGTCCTCTATAAGTTGCTTTTAATTGTGGTGTTTATTTGCAGCAGCAAAAAGCATATAATCCATTAGGTGTGGGCCTACTTGTCAGCCTGGTGGGGTTTGGAGTCATCCAGGAGGCATACCTTGAGGTGTGGGTCTGAGGATATTTACAGAGAGGATGTGTTGAGGTGGGAAGGCTACCCTCAGAATGCACAGCACTGTCTAGCCAGCAGCCCAGTTATAAAGAGGGTGCTGTAACCGAGAGACCTAACCCAGTGGTTTGCACAGAAGCAATGCCTTGTGAGGAGGCTGCTACTCAGGAATCTGGGTGTCAGCAGCCACACACCCTCCAGAGCTGCAGAGGAAGGGTTATTCTGAGCTTCTTCAGGCTTCTGGTGACCACAGACCTTCTCTTGGGAATGGCATCTTCTTTCTAGTCTCTATCTGCCACTGCCTGGCATTCCTGGGCTCTTCCCACATGGTCTTTCCTACTCCTGTCCCTAAGGCTTACTCTACTAACCCTGTTTGAACTCAGCTAGTAAGGAACGGTTCCATTCCCAAATAAGGAGACAACCACAGGTACTGGAGGTTAAGATTGAGTCTGTTTTGAGGAATTGTATTTCAACCCATAATAGCTCGTCTGATGGATGTTCCTATCTGAAGCCAACGTAAATTCAATTCTCCTCCCCAGAAACAAGGAGAGTCCCTCTGAAGCTAACGAAAACATCTGGGGAGTTTTGTTTCCTCAGCAACTAGCGGCTCTGGTGCAAGTACCCATGGCCATAAAAGGATGTCATGTTTATTTCTCAGCATGCATACCTGAGCAGTGGCAGGCATCAAGTCACGGCTGAGGCAGGATTCATCAGTAAAAATAGAACAGAATAAACTAGACTACTCGTCCCAAAGGCAGTCTATGCTTCTCTCTCCTTTGTTTTCAAAACACATTTTGCCTTTGAAAACCTAAGATTTCTCTCAAAGCCAACACTCATTTTACCTTTTGACAATTTTTAGTGTATGGACTATGTGACTTTAAGGATAACTGCCCAATGGGGAAACTCCTGGTGTAGGTCTGGGGAACAGTAGAAGTCCTCAGATGTCATACATTCCCTTGGAAGACTTGGGACAAAACACCACTGTTGTTTGAACTTTTTCCTGGGGTGACAAGAAACACCTCTTCCCACCTCACCAGTGAGGAAGGAGGTATGATTGTGCCAAGTACAACCTGGGGGAGCCAATGAGTTTGCTGCTTACAGAGCATGGACGAAGGATCATCTTCATATGGGGTGACTTACTCCAAAACAATCTCATAGAAATTCTCACCAGAAGGGATGATGGCTTCCTCACAGCTGCTTAGGTGGGGCCCTACCATTTAACTGTCCTCAGCCTGAATATTCTACCTTGTGATACCACAAGGTTACATCTGATTAGGGTGGAATTCTGAACAAGTGGGGGTGGGGTACAGGAGGGAGTGCCTGAGATCTTAGAACAGTTTCTGATGACCCTTTTTCTTGTTACTCTTAGAGGGCCTACCACCCAGCTCCCAAATAAATACACAAAGATTTATTCTTACTTATGAATGTCCAAACTTAGCCTGGCTTATTTCTAACCAGTTTTTGCTAACTTAAATTATCCTGCCTCTGGACTTTTACCTTTTTAAAATCTATATACCTTTCTTTCCTTCTTACTCGGTGGGTGGCTGTGTTGCTGGGTGCCTGGCTCCTGTCATCTTCCTCCCTCTTCTCTTTCCTTCTTTTTATTCTTTCTACCTGCCAGACCTGCCTATCTTTTCTCCTGCCTAGCTACTGGTCACTCAGCTCTTTAATAGACCAATCAGGTGATCTAGGCAGGCAAATAACACAGCGTCACAGAGTTCAACAAATGCAACATAAAAGAATGCAGCACATCTTTGCATCATTCAATACATCTACAGCATAAACAATGTAACACATCTTCCACTAATATTCCACAACACTTCCTTTGTGTGGGGGAATGTCAACAGGTCCTATTTGCAGTTACAGTCACTGCTGTTGAAGATGCCAAAAAAAATCTGTTATGTTTGGAGGACGCCACTATGCAACACTCACAGAAGCTTGTCAACAAGTTGGGTTGTCCCAACAGGCTTCTTGTCACCAGGGAGATACATGGGTCTTGTGGATTCAGGTCCAGGTCTGGGAATCCACCTGCCCAGGGCTATGGTTCTGATGTGATCTTTTGCCCAAGGGCCTGTATTTATAGATGTGGAGGTGTGGGATACTAGGAGGACCTGGTGAGGTACTTAGGTCAGTTAGGTACATGTTCTCACGAGGGATTGTCTATCTGGCAGCTGGTTTTAAGATATTTCACTCACGTGACATCTTTTGAGTACCCTGTTTTCATGAAGCCACACTGAGGCTAGTCAGGCCCTTGGACCTTGCTGTGGTTTGGATCTGAAGCACCCCCCACCCCAAGGGTCATAAAGCAGAGGTGTGATGATCAGTAGCCTGTGCAGATATTAGGAGGTGAGAAGGAAGTTAAGCCATTGCAGACATTGCCCTGGGAGCATATTGGAACCCCAGTCCCTCCCCTTTCTCTCTTTGCTTCGCAGCTTGGCAAACAGGCCACACCTATCCACCATACGCTTCCAGCCATGACTCTCAGCTTCATCACACAACCGAAGCCATGGAGCCAAGTGACCAAGGACGGAAACTTCTGGGCCAAAACAAACCGTTCCTCCTTTCTAGCTGATTTCCTCAAATGCTTTGCCTCTTGGTGGGGTGTCCTTCTGTATATGTGATGCTTTTATTGGTTGATGAATAAAGGCGTTTGGGCCAACAGTTTGGCAGACAGAATAAAGCCAGGCAGGAAATCCTAACATATATATATGAGAGAGAGAGAGAGAGAGAGAGAGAGAGAGAGAGAGAGAGTAGGCAGAGTCAAGGAAACTCCCTGTAGCTGCTGAAGGAGAAAGACACCCAGAACTTTAGCAGGTAAGCCACAACCTTTGGGCCATACACAGATTAATAGAAATAGGTTCGTTTAAGCTATAGGAGCTAGCTAGAAATATGCTTGAGTCATTGGCCAAACAGTGTTGTAATTAATATAGATTTTTGTGTGATTATTTGGGTCAGGGTGGCTGGGGAACCAAAAATCAATATCTGTTTACAAAAGGGTGCCCACCACCTGGGGCATGGACCCACATAGGACCTAAAAAATTAATAAATAAAAGAGAACTTCTAGACCTACAAAAATGGAAGCCAAGCGCAGATTCTTGGTAGCCACAATTTTTTTTTTTTTTTCAGATAGGCTCCACTTGCTGGAAAGACTTCCTGACTCAGCATTAGCAGCAAAACCTGCAGGTCTTTAAGAAATGGCAGCTTCCTCCTGGTTTGTGTTGTAACTTAAATGGGGTTTGTGAGCAGCATGCTACCAGTTGCTTAGTGACAACAAAGACCTGCTCGGGCTCTGGAGCTGGGGCAGTGAGCATGGCTCACAGAGGCAGTGAATGTATCTATGCCATACTGAAAGGCCAAGAGAGGTGAAGCTAGCATTAGGGCTGCCACAACCACATTGCTTACCATTACAAAATGT
Source organism: Arvicola amphibius (assembly GCF_903992535.2). Lineage (NCBI taxonomy): Eukaryota > Metazoa > Chordata > Mammalia > Rodentia > Cricetidae > Arvicola > Arvicola amphibius. Next base: position 1,807,443 of record NC_052056.1, on the reverse strand, counting down.
TCCTTGTAAAGGATTTCAGCTAAACAATAGGACACATTCAGACATAAAAGAACTTGAAATGAGATGCAGTGTGTTTAAAAGATGTACATAGGCGTGGGAAGGAGAAGAAAAAGAATATAGACAGTTATAAAAAGAAGTAATTGGTTTTTTTAAAAAATAAAGTCTTTAAAGAGATAGTAAATGTAATATAAAAGAGTACAGGCAGTCATAGATTAAAGGACACAGAAGATAAGAACCTGTGGATTCCTTTTAGACGAATGTGTTTTGATGGAACAAGACCACCCTAAAGGGCTCCATAAACCCTAAAAATACTTCACCCAACAGACAGCAGAAAGCAGTTGAAGAAAAAAAATGCCCATATTCCCAAAATGATTGTTTATAAATGTTTGTTTTCATTTAAAAGGGGATATAATACAGAGATGAATACTTTACATTGGTATAGATCTTGGTCTATTGATACAAATTTAAGGTTGATTTTGATACACTGTGATTCTGTATCTCTGCTTTTGTTCAAGTTATGGTATTTGTGCAGCTCATTTAAAAATGCAATGTGTAATTCAGAAATACAGATTAATATATAGTCATCTATAATAGTCAAACTGTGGTCATATTAGATTTTCTAGATGTACAGAGATATATTTCAGATGGATAGGTATTCTTCAAACCTTTCAAAGACTATATAATATGGCATTTAAAATGCTTTAAGAACTTCGACTTTTCTGGACAGTGAGACACATCTGCTCTTGGCAGTACCAATCTACTTCAAGAGGATGATGGGCATCAAAGAGACTCCTTATGGTGTTTGCTAGCCATTTGGGTAAGAAACAGCTCTTGCTTATGATGGAGGAGTGTTTATGTGTTACTTTCATTATTAATAAAGAAAACTGCCTTGGCCCTTTAAGAGAAAATTAGGTAGGTGGAGTAGACAGAACAGAATTGTGGGAACAAGGAAGTAGAGTTAGGAAGACGCTTCAGGCAGTCGCGTGGTGAGTCTCCATGCTGTTCCTCTCCGAGATGGACGCAGGTTAAGATCTCTCCTGGTAAGCCACAACTCGTGGTGCTACCCAAATTACTAAATATGGGTTAAAGGAAGATGTGAGAATTAACCAATAAGAGGCTACAGATAATGGGCCAGGCAGTATTTAAAAGAATACAGTTTCCGTGTAATTATTTCGGGTGCAAAGCTAGCCGGCGGCGGGTGGCGGGACGAAGCCCCGCCGCTTCACACTACAGATTGGCGCTCCAACGTGGTGACTAAATCCACGTAAAAACCTGAAAAAGCTTTAAATAAAGGAGAGAGAGAGTTTAACACAGCTTTTTGCTGTTTGCCTGGACGTGCCGTAGAGAGCTTTCCTGTTTCGGCAATAGCGGCAGAGAAAAAGCTGAGTCATTTTAAAACGCAGCTTCCTGGTGCTGTGCTGCCAAGTGCGAACTCTGGCTTTAAAGCATTTCAGTGGCTTTTATGGACTGGATGTTTGTGTGCCTACTTGGGATCGGAAAGAAAGTGCTCTGAGACCATGCCGATGGCTCACTGCTCCCTGCCTGAACCTGGGCAGATGGCGGAATCAGGCTTAGGCGAGCAGGAGAACATGGCGGATTTCTGCCGCCATAGAGAGATGTTTCCAGTCTGCGCAGTGCTCTGCGCATCTGATTTGGCTGTAACTTGGATGAAAAGAGTTTCTGTGCTGCATGCTCAGTCTTGGAATTAAACTGCTGAGTGCGGCTCCAATGTGGACTGCTGTGTGCCTGGAACTGTGTGCGGCTCAGGGGCACCAAATGACTGAGGCAGGAGCGGCTTTGGCTCTGCTCCGCCATGCTGAACTGTACTGATCTCAGGCAGGATCTATCGTAATTACCATGATAACAGCGCAGTTAAGGTTTGGACTTGGCTGTAAACAGGCGGTACCGTATTACCCCTACCTGGCGCAACTTAAGTTTTTAAGAAGTGGTTAACCTTTTAAGAAGTGCTCCTGGATAGTAAAAAATTACAGATTCACAATAGAAAAGATTCAGACATAGAAGGCCTTTAAATGGCTCACGTAGGCTTAAAAGAGAGAAAAAGAAAATATAGAGAATAAAGTTAATGCCTTAAAAAAAAAAAAGGTTAAAGTCTTTAAAGAGACAGAGTACAGATAGTTATAGATTAAAAGAAGTAAAGTGATAGAGTAAAAATAAGCCACGTAAAAATGGAAAATTCACAGAGAGTCTGGATTATGTATTTTGTTGTGTTTTCTTTGATTTTTTTGACTGTAAAGGAGCTAAGTACAGAGAGACATTTCATTATATGGGCTGCCAGGCTAGACCAGAATGGACATCTTAACGGTATGACTTCAGGATTTGGATCTAAGAACATGATGCTTTGGAAAAGAGTTTCTTCTTTTGTTTTCACAGAGGACGAGACTCTGTGGATTGCTTCTATCCCAATATGGTATGATAGACCACGCCCTCCTGAAAGGTTGCTGTGAACATCTTCAAAAAATTACTTCACTCAACTGCCAACTGGGATGAACCTAGCACACAGGTTACACCATAAAAGACCTAAATAACAGCGCCCCCATTCAGCAGGAAGCAGTTTGGAGAGAAAAAACTGCGCCCATTTTCCCAAATATTGCTTATAAATGTTCTTTTACATTTAAAGGGGGAGATGATATAGATATGAATTTGCATTGGTATAGATTTTAAGGTCAATTTTGTTATATGTATATGTATTTCTGATCTTGATTAAGCTATTGTGATTGTAGTTCATTTTAAAAACTGTAATGTATAATTAGGAAATATAGGTTGTTAATGGATAATCATTGATAATAGTTAAGCTTGTAGTCATGTTATTAGATTTTCTAGATATGTAGAGATATATTTCAGTTAGATAGACATTCTTCATATCTTTCAAGGACTGCAGAATATGGCATTTAATGTTTTAATAATTTAGGGTTTTTCATGACAATGAGACACGTCTGCTCCTGGCAGCACCAATCTACTTCGAGAGGAAGATGGGCATCGAAGAGGCTACTTATGGAGAACTGCTCTTGCCTGGACTGTTGCATAAACTGGACACAGGAACCCACAGAAAGAGGACTGCTGAACTTGCCTAAAGGTGAGATGGCCTTTTGGGGTTCCTGATTCATGAAAGAGCCTGCGAGACGTTCTGCAGGACACAGCAGAAAGTGACTGAACTGTCTTTGGAATTTCCTGCTTCATGAAAAAGTCTGCTGGACACTATGGGCCTGAAGGCTGAAGATGGATGCCTCAACGGTACAGAGGAACTTTGGGTGACTGTCCAGGCAGCGAGTTGTCTCTGTCATTTCTAGAGTTTTATAAGTTACTTATTTCTTGTTTACTTAGGTAGCATTATATCCTTCTGGAGTCTTTGATGGAGTTGAAGAATAAATAGATAGTTATAGCTTTCCTTAGTTATGATAAAAGATAAAATAGATTTAAATATTGTAACTGTAATACTTGCTTGATAACTGTTTTGTTACATGTAATTTTACTATGTTAAAGTTAAAGCCTTTCTTTTTTGTTTAAACAGAAAAAGGGGAAATGATGGAGGAGTGTTTATGTGTTACTTTCATTATTAATAAAGAAAACTGCCTTGGCCCTTTAAGAGAAAATTAGGTAGGTGGAGTAGACAGAACAGAATTGTGGGAACAAGGAAGTAGAGTTAGGAAGACGCTTCAGGCAGTCGCGTGGTGAGTCTCCATGCTGCTCCTCTCCGAGATGGACGCAGGTTAAGATCTCTCCTGGTAAGCCACAACTCGTGGTGCTACCCAAATTACTAAATATGGGTTAAAGGAAGATGTGAGAATTAACCAATAAGAGGCTACAGATAATGGGCCAGGCAGTATTTAAAAGAATACAGTTTCCGTGTAATTATTTCGGGTGCAAAGCTAGCCGGCGGCGGGTGGCGGGACGAAGCCCCGCCGCTTCACACTACATGCTTAGACTGCTTGATGGTATGCTGTATAAACTGGACATAGAGCAAGCACAGAAAAGTGACTGCTGAACTTGCATAAAGAAGGTGAGACAGTCCTGCAGTATTTCTGCTTCATGACAGAGTCTGCCAGACATTTTGCAGGACAATGAAGAAAGTGACTGACAAACTGCCAATATAGGCAAAATAGTCTTTCAGATTTCCTGCTTCACAGAAAAGTCTGCCAAATACTATGGACCTGTAGGCTAAAGATGGATGTCCCAGCATTACAGAAAAACATTTGGTAACTGTCCAGGCAGTGAGCGGTCTCTGTCAATTCCAACACTTTGGAAGTTGCTTACAATGCACTTCCTGTTTTCTTAGATAATAGTATATCTTTCTGGGGTCTTTGAAGAATTGAAGACAGATAGTTATAGTTATGGCTTCCCTTAGTTATGATAAAAGTTAAATTAGATATGAAACTTTCCATATACAAATAGATTAAATATTGTAAATGTAGTTCTTGCTTGATACCTGTTTTGTTATATGTAATTTTACTATGTTAAAGTTAAAACTGTTCTTTTTAATTAGACAGAAAAGAGGAGCTGATGTGGGATATCCTTCTGTATGTATGATGCTTTTATTAGTTGATAAGAGAGAGAGAGAGAGAGAGAGAGAGAGAGAGAGAGAGAGAGAGAGAGAGAAAGAGAAAGAGAGAGAGAGAGTAGGCAGAATCAAGCATGGATAAGAAAAATGCGGTACATTTAAACAATGGAGTACTACATAGCAGGAAAAAAATAATGACATCTTGAAATTTGCAGGCAAATGGATGGATCTAGAAAACATCATATTGAGGTAACCCAAACTCAGAAAGACAAACAAAATATGCACTCACTCATAAGTGGCTTAAAAGACATAAAGCAAAGAAAAACTAGCCCACAATTCACAATCCCAGAGAACCTAGACAACAAAGAAGACCCTAAGAGAGACATACATGGATCTAATCTGTATGGGAAGTAGAAAAAGACAAGATCTCCTGAGTAAATTGGGAGCATGGGGATCACGGAAGAGGGTAGAAGGGGAGGGGAGAGAAAGAGAAGGGAGCAAAGAAAAATATATTGCTCAATAAAAAACAATAAAAAAAAAACACAAACAAATGGCCCCAACTGACAAAAGGACATCAACGAGTATGGGATGGTTGGTTTTGATTGCCAACTTGGGAGAATTTAGAGTTACTCTGAACTTCTTCCTCACCCTCTGTAGGCATTTTTCTGTAAAAGCCTTTTAAGAGATTAACGGATTAGACCCTCCCTCTAAGCAGGCGCCTTCGAACAGCCGAAAGTGGTCCAGTTAGAGAGCACCGTGGTCTAACTGTCTGCGTTTCCTCTTGAACTTGTTGCTGACCTCCCTGCTGCCATCAGCGATCATGGGCTTTGGCCTTCCAAAGGGACTGAAGACTAGAGACTCCCCAGGGCATTCCAGGTCTTCACTGCTGGATTGGGACTATGGAGGCAAATCTTCCTGAACTGAGCAACTACAGGGTGCTCAGCCTCCTCAGGGTGCAAATGGCATGGTGGTACTACCTGCCCCCTGTTGTGTGCTCCAGGGTAATGCCCCACGCATATGCATTTTGTCAGTCTGCTCCTCTAGCGAACTTTGCTTACTGCACCTTCCTGGGCTACAGAGTTATCAGACTGTTCTTACTGCACCTTCCTGGGCTACAGAGTTAACAGACGGTTCTTAATACACCTTCCTGGGCTACAAAGTTAACAGACTGTTCTTACTGCACCTTCCTGAGCTACAGAGTTATCAGACTGTTCTTTTCTGCACCTTCCTGGGCTACAGAGTTAACAGACTGTTCTTAATACACCTTCCTGGGCTACAGAGTCATTAGACTGTTCTTACTGCACCTTCCTGGGCTACAGAGTTAACAGACGGTTCTTTTCTGCACCTTCCTGGGCTACAGAGTTAACAGACTGTTCTTAATACACCTTCCTGGGCTACAGAGTCATCAAACTATTCTTACTGCACCTTCCTGAGCTACAGAGTTAACAGACTGTTCTTTTCTGCACCTTCCTGGGCTACAGAGTTAACAGACTGTTCTTAATACACCTTCCTGGGCTACAGAGTCATCAGACTGTTCTTACTGCACCTTCCTGGGCTACACAGTGAACAGACTGTTTTTTTTTTTTTTCTGCAGTCATTAACGTTTGTGGTAGTGGCGTGGATGGAAATTTCTGGGCTTGCCACCAACAATGCTGATGGTGACTTGGTTGCCACCAACAATTCTCTGGTGACCTGGTTGAGGCTGAAGATGGTTGCATCCATTAAAGACCAGTTTCCCAGGACAAGATGCAGTTTTTGCAATCCCACAGCCACATGGCCCTGGTCCATAGACCTCTTAGGCATGGACAGAGGCCATTTTTTCAAACTTTTCGCTATAGGAGGATTTAGGGGCCTGGTACCTAGTGTGCCACACTCAGAAAAAAAAAGCCAATAGTTCTGCCAAGGGTGCAGTGTGATGAACCATCTCAAACCACTCAGGTGGGTCTGAAATTGGGCATGGTGCTGGGATCAAAATGGCCTCTATCCTCAGTTTTAAAGTGATCGATGTTTTAACATATGATTCTAATTAAAAGTACCAAATGTAAAATAAAAGAAAAAACAAAGCCCCCCCCCCTTGTGCATATGTGCATTCATCTCAGTAGTATTTGCAGTTTTGGGAAACTGGGCCAAGCATAATGCTTAACAAGATGGGTGTTCTTAAAGTTGCTGTGATATATTATAATGATATTGTGATCATAATGTAACATATTATTATGGAGCCATTAAAACAGCATTTGTGAGTAGCTTTTAATGATATGGAACCATGGTTTTAATAGCCTTAAATTAAAAAGGCTATAAAGCTGTATATACAACCGCTATATCCTCCTACATAATATGTGGAAATGTATAGTTGTTGAATTAAAATATTTCTAATAGTTAAGCTGTAGGCACAATTGAACGCTTTAGAATAAGTGATTTTTTAAATAACTATGGGTATAGCTATAAAAAAAATGCTGCTTAGCTACTCAAGAAAACAGCATCATGAGGAAACAAAAGCCTCTGCATAACTTGGGGCTACCTGGGTATGTTAGCAGCCCTGGACTGCCAGTGGAAAACACCTCTAGTGTTGCATCTTCAGCCAGCAGTGATGTGTCGGGCAGTGTCTGCTGAGGACCAAGCCATCTGCTGACACTGCAGACCTCAACAGTGACTTATGCTTTAGGGGTTGTGACTGTAGCTCAGTTGGTACAGCAAGTGTGAAGCTTGTGCTCAAAACACATAAAAACCGAGTGGGGCGATGGAGGAGGAAGGTCAGAAGTTCAGGGTTATTTTTGGCTACTAAGATAGTTTGAGACTAGCTTAGGATACTAGATGGCACCCTATCTAAGAAAACCAGAATAATAATAGTAGTAGTAGTAGTAGTAATAATAATAATAATAATAATAATAATAATAATAATAATAAGCTTTACGTTTTAGTGCGGCTTTAGGGTCACAGTCAAATCGAGCGGATGACGCTGAGAGTCATTTATCTTGGTCCCCTCCGTGTGCAGTTCCCCATCACTGCCCTCTGGGCAGTGGGTCTGTGTGTGAATGGTGAGTTGACCCTGCATTGACTCTCGTACCTACCTGATTTACTTCAGGGCTCTCTCTGCCTGTAGCACACTCTGGGTTTGGGCAAACACCTGTACTGTGACAAGCACTGACACGCATTCCAATTGCACCCTCACATGGAGGAGGAAGCCCCAGTCCCCAAACCCTCCTCCATGCTGTGTAAGCTCAGCCCTTGCCCATCCGGCTCCTGCCAACCACTGAGCTGTCTATCAACCTTATACCGTCAATTGCATTTTCCCCAAAACTGACCCTGCAGAAACCACTCCATGCACCTTCCTCTCCGATTCACTCCTTACAGTGTTCATCACTTACACAGATAAACCTGCACGCAAGCTGGGTGTGGTGGGTGTGCCGAGTGGTAGAACTCTGCTATGACGTCAGCACGCAGAGGATGCTGGGAGAAAGGCCAGCAGCTGGAACCTATTCCACACAGATCAGCCTTGCTGCCTCTAGAGGGCAGAGTGTACTTAACCACTAAGAATGACACATTTGAGCCTAGCTGGTACAGGCCCATAATTTCAGTTATTCAGCTGACTGAGGCAGGAAGAATCCAAGTCCAAGGCCTGACCTGAACTACAGGATGTGTTTAAACCAGCCTGGGCAACTAAGTAGAATCTATTTAAAAATAAAATTGAAGTGTGACGTTAGATCCCCTTGTGACTAGATGGTTGTGAGCTGCCAAGAATTGAACCTGGGTACCTGGGTCCTCTGGAAGAGCATCCAGTGCTAACCGCTGAACCATCTCTCCTGCTCACGGATTATAATATATAAAGGATTAGAATCTGGTTATTAAGTCACTACACCAATACATTTTAAAACATTACATATTAAAAAAATATGTCAGGGTATTCATAGTGCTTGTCATGGTGTGGTGGTCTCAGCCCCTTTCTGTTTAAAATTTTTTTTCTCCTTTTTGGGCCAGCGATATGGCTCAGTGGGTAAAGGGGCTTTTGTTGAACCCAAGGACTTGAGTTCAAGCCCCAGAACCATATAGTAGAAGCAAAGAAGCAACTCCTGCAAATTGTCTTCTGACCTACAGAGAGAGTGAGAGGGGGTGTCTTCTGACCTACACACACACACACACACACACACACACACAGAGAGAGAGAGAGAGAGAGAGAGAATAAATATTAAAAAAATAAAGTTTTCTCCTTTTTACTTTCCTGTATTTTCTTATTTTCTTTTGGTTTTTCGAGACAGGGTTTCTCTGTGTGGCCCTGACTGTCCTGGAGCTCTCTATAAATTAGGCTGGCTTGAACTCTGCGATTCCCCTGCCTCTGCCTCCTGAGTGCTGGGATCAAGGGTGTGCACCACCACTGTCTGCTATTTTCTTACATTCTATAGTAAATATGTATCATCTCTTTAACAAGGAAAAAGATTAAAGCTTCTCATTAAAATTTCATAATGCTTATTTATGCAGGATAGTGAAATTATCTTGTGTTTTTACTTCTTTATGTGAAGTTGAATCTGATATAAAATTGCTATTTCTGGGTACTGCAGAGATAACTCAGTGGTTAAGAGCTCATGCTGCTCTAGTAAAGGACCTGGGTTTGGTTCCCAACTTAAAACCACATATAATTCCAGTGCAGGGGATCTGGCTCCTTCTCTGTCCTCTGTGGGTGCTGCAGGCGTACAATGCACATACAAACATGTTGGCAAACACTCATGTACATACATGTTGGCAAACACTCATATACATAAATTAAAAAAATATTAAAAATTATATTCTTGGTGAGATAGCATAAAGTTGAATATTGGCTCACTTATTTCAGTTTTCTAAAATCTCTCCATATATGTGCATTCCTCAAAAAAATATAAAATGGTTTTCTTAAAAATCTAGAGTGTAACACGTGCTGAAGATTTTATTTAATGCATCAGTTAATGAGGGACCAGCATGATGCTGGAGCAGAATCACCAGAGAGCTCAAAGAATGCTTCTTGCTCATGCCATGCTAGATACAGCGGCTGCCCGCAGGTGAGGCATCTTCCTAAGAACTCAGACCTCTACAATCCTTCCCCAGTCTCAAGTTCTCACAACTTTGCCCCCTGTGCCTTTGTATAATGCCCAATATAGAAACCAAGCCTGGCCAGACCTTCTGGAACCTTCTCTGGGTGCATCTAAGACCACTCCAGTTCTGCCTCTTCGCATTCAGAGCGTTCTAACCTCTTCAGGGTCCACAGAGTCCCTGCTGTCCGACTACATTGTTCCCTCTGCCTGAGTACCGACTGGTTGTCTCCTCAGTCCAGCTTCCTTCCCACGACCATCTATCTACACGTCTGTATTCATCTGAACTCAGACCTGGCTTACTGGGGCGTCCCAGGGCCTCCTCCTCCTCCTCCTCCTCCTTCTCCTCCTCCTCCTCCTCCTCCTTCTCTTTGTCCTCCTCCTCCTCATTTTCCTTCAAAACCTCCCTGCCATCTGAATTGCCTTATGAATATGTGTTATGCAGATTTGAACTTTGCGAATTTAAAATAGCAAGGGCTAAAATTATCACTAAAGTTTCTCCTTATGGCTCACCCTTAAGACAAGATGCAAATCTCCCAAACACACACAGTGCCTCAGGACAGCAGACCGTCAGAGACATGTGTTTATAGATGAGAGGGGGTATATCTGAGAGAGAAGAAAATGGTCATGTGGGGGCTGTAGGAATGGGGATCACAGTCCACATTCAGTCTTCCGGGGGCTGGCAGGAGTGGGGGGCCCTGAGTCCAAGCTCAGTCCTCTAGGGGCTGAAAGGAATTGGAGCAGCAGTCCATGCTCCTTCCCCCGGGAGCTGCTGAGGAATCCGCAGGCAGTGTTCTTCTGTACTTGGTTCTCAGACAAACGCTTTGCAGGAACATGAGATAAACAGAGGAACCATCTCTAGTTCCAAAGGGAGTAAGGGACAATTCATTCTGAGCCAAAGTGAGTGACCCTGGCCGAGGAAACCAGACTCAGCTTTCCTTGGATGGCAGGTCTAGGTCCAACTGGCTACACGAACTTTTCGTCACAGAACTAAAGACAATTACGGGTCAGACCCATTGGTGGGACATTGGGTAAGTGTGTTCCTGAGACTCAAGTCTCTGTTACAGGTTTCAGGTCCTATCTGACACATTCCCAGATCTTAGTTTGGTGGATGCAGTGGTTTGCTAAGTTAATAATTCCAAAGGTTTTACTTGATAAACCGAAAGGATGCCACAGACACAGAGATGGGGACTAAAGGTAGCCCAAGATAAGCTGGGTTTTGATCTACAACATCCTCACTTCCTACAATCAGGGATTCCTACTCTGCCGGTCAGTCTGCAGAGTCTTCAAGGGGAAGCTTTCTCCAGGAACTTCAGCTCACACTGCTAAGGACTGTCAGGCCCAGCTCACCCCCTCAGAGGGCTTTGTCTTTCTCCAAGGCTTAGCTCCTCTGGCTGTCCTGTTTGCTTGGGGAGGAAACCGGTTTCACCAGACCTTGGGCCTCTGCTGAAGGCAGGTGGATGGCCAGGCCAAAGTGTTTTGGCTCAGCCTTTGGGGCTGACTGAGCCAGCCAGTCTCCATAGCAAAGAAGTACTGAGCAGACCCCGAAGGACTGGAAAAGGCTCCAGGAGGAAGAGTGGAGACTCCGCCTCTGTTTCTTAGCCTGGATCTGGACTTCCTGTGTTTGGACTGGCTAATGGTTAACTGGGAATGTCCCTGCAGCTAGGGGCACCCACACCGTTCTGCACCTCCATGTTTATAGTCTAGGTCACAGACGGGATAGGGCCACCTTACGAGAAACTTCCTGTTACCGGGTAAAGAGTGTCCAGTCAGAAGTGTTCCTGTGTTTGTGTGGAGTGCGGACAACAACCAGGAAGCCCTGCGTGAACGGAATACAAGAGATTTACCTGTCTGAGGTAAGGGAGGGAAGGCCCGTGTGGCAATCCTGTAACGAGCGTTTTTCCGGTGTGTTTCTTCTCGGGGCTCTGCAGGTGCCTGGTAGGCCATTGTTAGGGCTCCCCACAAAAATGCCCAGAGTGTTTACTTTCCAGCTTCCACACGGTTGAAAATTAAACAGGGAGGCTGCTCTCAGGGCTCAAAAATCCCAGTGATTTATCAGTGAGCCTCCCCTTCATACAGAGCTGTTCTGTGGATAGGCTAGGGCTCTGGCGGAATTCGGAGGAACGTCTCAGATTCACAAGCAGAGAAAGCAGTCTCATTCCTGGGCAAACTTGTGAACTGCCATCTCCCTGATGAGTAGCTTCATGGGTCGCTGCTGTTGCCACTGGGGGTTCAGCGAGGGCAGACTGCAAGGGAAGGCAGGGTCCCAGTGAAGAGACCGGCCCCAGTCAGTGAGGTAGCAGGATCCTAGGGAGGTGAAAGGCCTCCGGTCCGGAGAGACACTGCGGTAAAGAAGCAGTTCTGAAGGTGGGAGCTCAGTTCCAGGCTCCAGAGTGAGGCAGGAATGCTGGGATCTTGTGCCCGAGGCCAGTCAGAGAGAGCCCCTTGCTCAGCTTTATTCCGACTGAATCTACTGTCCCCGAGAAGCCTTGGTCCTCTGCTCTGCCTGAAACACCGTGTTTCCACCCTTTCCAGTATGAAATATTTTCAGCAGTTTAGAAACAAGGAGCGAGCCTTCTGAGGCAGCAGATTCATGGTCTTTCAAGATGCTGGGAAACCTGTAAAGTTTTCCTCCCTTGTCAGGCCAGTGAGGAAGGGGTAGGATGTTCACAAAACTTAAGAAGACTTAAGTTTTTGAAAAGATGACAGGTGTGTTTTTTTTCAACTAAAAGGAGGTCATTCAGAGCTTTTTGTAGCAAAATAAATGAGAAGTTGAGTCTCAGGTTTGGGTGTAATTGGGTTTTTTTTTGTTGTTTTGTTTTGTTTTGTTTTCTTTTTTACTCTTTGCTCTTTGGGGGCCCACCACCCAGCTTTCCAAATAAATACATGGATACTTAATCTTACTTATAAATGCCAGGCCTTAGCCCGTCTTGTTTCTAGCCAGCTTTTCTTAAATTATCCCATCTACCTTTAGCCTCTGGGCTTTTATGTTTCTCTATTTTATATACCTTTCTTTACTTCTTACTCTGTAGCTGGCTGGTATCCTCTTCTCCTCTTTTTCTCATTCCTTCCTCAGTTCTCATTCCCCTGCTTTATTCTCTGCTTGATAGCCCTGCCTCTCTCTCTCCTGCCTAGTATTGGCATTCAGTTCTTTGTTAGACCAATCAGGTGTTTTAGACAGGCAAAGTAGCACAGCTTCACAGAGTTAAATAAATACAACATGAAAGAATGCAACACATCTTTGCATCATTAAACAAACATTACACAGTATAAACAAATGTAATGCATCCCAAAATAATATTCCACATTTGGGTCAACCACCCACAGAGGTATTAGCTAAAGATTTCTGGCCTAGATCCATATTTAAGTAAAGTCATACACGTCATTTTGGATATCCTGTAAATGTCCATTTTTTCGATGATGTTAGCGGCTGCACACACTGTCAAGGGCTATGTCCGTATACATCACATCCTGGTGCAGTGGCCTCACTGCTGACTCCTGGATTCTGCTGCTGGCCTGGGACAGCAATGAGGCAGCTGAGATAGGTCTATGGGACAGACACAGTGACACTGGCAGGAAGGAAGCTCCCAAGGGGAGCTCTTTCTGGGTTGTGACGACTGTGTCCTTATTCTATAACTCATTTGTCAGTGGCTGAAGCATTTCCTGATGACCTTTGCACGTCCTTTATTGCAGTTTCGGTAATGATCAGTAACTATCTCTAAAACATGCAACTTTCAGGCTGGGCCTAGTGGCACACACCGGTCATCTGAGGAGACATCCTTTGCTCTATAGTATCTTTGAGTCCAACCTGTGCTACACAAGACCCTATCCTAAAATAAACAAAACAAGTCAACCAAGCAGAACATCAACAACAAAACGTGTTTAGTTTTCAGAACTGAGCAGTTCAATCCCCCTCCTCTCCTGCTGACCGATAGAGCCATTCCTTTGCGAGCTTGTGTTAATTAAGCTTCAAAATTAGCAAATGATTTATTCCCTACTTTGTAAGACTGGTTCTGGGCTCAGGGCTCAGTCTCAAAAAGTTGTGACTTCAGCAGCAGTGTGGCTGCCAGGTGACCCCTGTGGAGAGGCATATTCTCCAGTTCTGCCCAGTACTTCATGCCCACAGGGGGGCAGTACCTTAGTGGAGGTGTTTCAGCCCTCAGGTCGGGATGTGGGTAAAGATGCACATGCTGAGGCTTGGCCTCAGAGAATCAAAGGGGTAAAACCCCACCTTAATCTCCCCCGCCCCCCAGTGGGTGTACCTGGGGATGAGTTTAGGTGTAAAGGGAGAGTCACAGGGAATGGAAACTCCCACTCTCGTTTCGGGGATACGCACAGCCCCGAGAGGTGGTAGTCATTTCCCCTGCCAGTGTGGGCATCGCACTGGCTGTGGTGCTTCAGGGCCCGGCAGAGAAGAAGGGAGAGCAGAGAACTGAACAGGTGTGTCTTCACGTGACAAAATCCCACCGCCAGAGTCCCGCGGGAACCCAGCATTGCTCAGCTTGGAGGGACCAGGGTCCCACAGGCAGTGGTGTCCGTGGAGGCCTCCCTCGCTGGAAACTCCCTGTGTCTCTGCTCTGTAACTGAGTATGTGTGTGTGGAGGGGGAGGGAGGAATTTGGTAAACAGGCCCTGTCCCGAGGGCAGGAACAATACTTTTGCAAATGGCTTAAGATGGTTTACTGTGCAGCTAGTTAGTGCCAGACTCTCCAGTGGCACTGTGAGAAGGGAAAACGAAAGGAAAAGAAACCTGAAGGATGGGCGGGTCATCAAAGAAGCAGGCCTCAGAAGGAGGGTGAGCCCCAGGGGAAGCTCTGGTGCTGCCAAACGGCCAGCAGAGCTCACTTCATCTGCCTCAAGCTTCATGAGTATGGCCTCACTCTTCCCACTAACCCCTCACTCCGCACAGGATCCTCTCTGTAGCACCTCAACGGTGCCCAGCATGGCCCCACTTCGGGCCCTTTCTTCTGTTTCTCCACTAGCGCGACGTGGGTGCTGCCAGGAGCCTGTCCGTGAGCACCTACTTGAAGTGACCGCCAATACCTGGTTCTGTTTCCCTTCCCCTGCCTCACTGCCTTCAAATTGCCGCTACAATTGTCTGTTCACCAAGCCCCCCCTTCCCTTGAGCTCATGATGGACAGGGGATTGATTGCCTTGGAGGTGGAAATGAAGAACAGGCAACCACACTGTACTTCCTGGTCAGGAATTCTGAGTCAAGCTGTCCTGCTGAGTCTTGCCAGTTATACATGGGCTTAAGGTCGGGTCTTGTCCTTCACTCTGTAAGGTGAGCCACAGCAGAGTTCTTGGAGGTCTGTGTAAACTCGGTGATGGTTCTCTGGTGAGCCCCAAATGCATCTTCTGAGAGAATACTGCCCTGCCTTGTGGGCAAGGCCCCAAGAGGTATCCAAAGGGTCTGGTAGATCCCTTTGCTCTAAACATCACCTCCTCCCTTCATTTTTCAGGGAAGAAGGATCATGCTGAGATGGAGGGCAGGTGGAGAGGAGTCCTGGCTGTGCTGGTCATCTTGGCTGGGCTGACAGGTAGGTGGAATAGGTGGGTGATCTGTTTACAGACTTCAAAAGCAGGGTGGGAGGCAGGGTGAGCAGAAGATGCAGCAGGACTGGCTATAGTTGGTTCTCCTCAGGTGGCCCTCCTCAGGCACTCCCCCCAGGTGGTCCTCCTCAGCCACTCCCTCCAGGTGGTCCTCCTCAGCTACACCCTCCAGGTGGTCCTCCTTAGCCACTCCCTCCAGGTGGTCCTCCTCAGCCACTTTCCCCAAGTGGTCCTCCTCAGGTACCCCCTCCAGGTGGTCTTCCTCAGGCACTCCCCCCAGGTGGTCCTCCTTAGCCACTCCTCCCCTCTCCCCTGTATGTCTGTCTTGGCAAAGGCCCTCAGGAGCTCTCATTCCTGTTATTGAAACTCTACCCCAAGAAGATCCCCTTGGTGTCTCTGATACCCAACCTGGGCCCCATTAGGATTTTTCCTTATGGCATTAGATATGAATTGTTTTACTTTTTGAGATACTGTTCCTACTTGCTTCTCGCCTCTTCAATCTCTTTGTAACTTTCAAGGGAAGGCTGGCTCAAGTCTCCCCTGTCTGTGTCTTCTTGGCTTCTGTGATATCTGGGGTGGGATCTCCAAGTCTCATAATATGGCAGGCACTTCTCTGACCCCTCATCACAGCCATGCTGACCAGAGTTCTCTGGGGCATCAGCTGGAGTGCACTCCTGAGGATCCAAGGCCCATAAAGAGTAGGCTGGGCTGACTCTGAAGGTCTCAAAACCTTTAGAGTCTGTGCACCCTGCTTTGGGCTGGTTAGGTCTTGACTCCTTGTCTACTGCCTCTAGGATCTGGCTTCTCATTTCTCGGTGTCTCCTATTATGGCAACTTGATGGCTTGCTGTAAAAGAAGATGATGCAGGGACATTTGCAGGCCAAGGGACCCCGGATGATGTGTCACAAGCCAAATCATCCTTGTGATCAACCTGGAGACAAGAACACTCAATGAACAGCTGCCCCTTCCCTCCCCAAACGCCCCCAGTCCTACTAACCGTGTGGGCAGCCATGCTCGTTTGTGCTTCAGAAGCTCGTGTGCTCCGTTCTGGATGGGCAGACACTGGGCTTTCAAAGGCTGGCTGTGGCCGTGGAAAGGGAAGTAACACAGAGCGAAACTAAGTAGGAAACTGGGCAGGTTTGTGAAATTCCACTTTGGGGTGTTTCTGCATGTGAAGTCTAGGAGCAGCTAGCTGGCTGAGCAGTCCAGAGGCAAAGGTGTGGTAATTCCCCATCTAACAGCTCACAGTGAGAAACAGCCTGTAGGGCCTGCTGGACATTTTCAGTAGAGTGGAGAAGACAGCCAGGTCTCGGAACAGTTTAGGGGCTGAGCCTGGGGCTAACGGGCCACCTTTCATCCACATCTTAGGGACATTTTGAGGTTACAAAGGTCCTTTAAAGATTCGAGAGAATTGGATAAACTGTGGGCTTAGTTTTTCTGATACATATTTTTCAGAATAAATATCATATGTATATATATGTATATATGTATATATATATGTATACATATGTATATATGTATACATATATATATATATAATCAGAAATATGTATAATCACCCCAGAAGCTCAGCAGACAGTGTAGCCCTGCCTGGGGCTCTTCTCAGAATCCCCTCCTTCTCATTCTGCTCTTCCTCAGTGGGGCCCAGCATAGAGTGTGGTTAGCTCTTCTTCTGAAGGCCTATCACCGAAGTTGTTCTCTCTGCCCTCTGCCCTCCATCCCTCATTTCTTCCCAGCTGTTAGCCACACCGCCAGCCTGCTTCCCCATTTACTGCAAAGGTCGGGTAAGAAGGGGGCAGCATGGGGTGTGCGGATGTATCATGCGGGTGTAGCAGGATGTGAAGGTAGACTGTGAAGCCGATCTGGACTAGGAAAATGGACATGGGGTCAGGACAGACTGTGAAGTTTCTTATGTCAAGAAGATCATCCCCATCGTGTGTGTTTGCGTAGGTGTACATGTAGGTGCATGCATGCGACTGTCAGAGGTCATGCTGGGGCATCATTCTTCAGGTTGCTGTGCACCTTGTTTTTATCTGGACCTTGCTGCTTTGGCCAGGCTGCCTGGCCAGTGAGCCCCAGGGACACCTGCTGTCTCCACCTCCTCAATGCAGAAAGTACAAACATGCACCACCACACCCAGCTTTTCTGCATGGGTTTTTGGTGTTAAACTCAAATCCTCATGCAGTGTCCTTACTGAGCCACGATCTCGGCTCAGGAGTCAGTTTCGGAGAATCAGCAAGAGGTGCAGGGGTTGGCTAACCCCTGTTCCACGGGAGCAATTTAAACTGTATTAATGTCAGGATGGGCAGTGGGAAGAAAGAGGGCCCTGCTCAAGTTTAAGGATGGCAGGGCAGTTACAGACATACTCATAGGGCATGAGAGAAGCCCAGCTCCGCCAACAGAAAAGTGTGGATCCCACAAACCTTCTGGGAAAAGAAACTCCCCAAGGAATCCTGCAGACAGCAGACACCAGACACCAGAGGTGTGTTGAGTGATTCCTGCAGAAAGCTCTCAGGCAGGGGAGACCCTGACCTTTCTCAGCATCCTGATCCGTTGTCCAGCTTTGCTCTCCAAGAAGAGAGAGAGTGGAGGAGGGGAAAGCCAGAGCTGAGGTCTCACGTCTGCTTTGTGTGGGGCAAGGTCACCTGTGGCCTCAACAGGGTGAATTACTGTTTTCTTTCTTCTTTCTGTCATAACCAGGGCATGGTGGCGTGCACTCAACCACTGACTTGGTTCAGGGGCCTTTCTCGCCTTCACTTAGCTCTGTCCCATCTAGGCCAGCTGACCTCTCCCAGCCTTGTCTTCCCAGAACCCTCCCCTCTGCTGCTCCTCCTGTGCGTGTAATCCTTCTCTCCATTTGTGAGTTCCTGAAGAAGGAAACTCTGCCCCATGGTACATTCTGGGTGATCATGAAGTGCTAATGTGTGGCTGTCTGTCATGCCCGGGGATGTTCAGGGCCCTTCTTAGTTTCCTTCAGGGACTGCCTCACGCTTGCCCTTCAAGGTGAGAGAAGGGCTAGCTTGTCGACCCACAGGGATTATATACCAAGGTACCCCATTCTTGACTAATGGGTTGGCCTGCAGAGAAATCAGGGTGTATGTTGTTTCAGTGGGTCTCCTGAGAGACAGGAGTCAGGGAAGAGTCTGTGATTCAGGGTGGCAAAGCCTGAACTCGGGTTCCAGTTCTACTGATGTGACTGTAAGTCCCAGGTGTCCTGTGAATAGGACTAGTCCCCTTTGGAGGCCGTAGAGGAGAATCTGGTTCCCCATCTCCGCTTGCTGGTTATTGCAACCCTGGGCATTCCTGCTCCATGTGTAATACATCACTTGAGTCAGTTCCCATCTTCACATGGAGTTCCTCTCTGTATGTTCCTGTATCTTAGACTCCTCTGCCTTTCTCTTACAGAGAACCTAGGCTTGAACCTGAGGTCCATCCTACATCCAGGATGATTTCATATCAGGATCCTTGGCAAAGTATATCTACAAAAACTCTTAAATTTTGTGGCGTTAGTGACTGAGAGCTTCTAGGGAATGGTGGTGAAGCCAAGGCTGCCTGTCTAGGGAAGTGCAGTGGGAGGCTCATATTGGCCATGGGTCTACCAGCAGTCCTGGTCCTTGGCCTCAGGACCAATAAGGCAGAGAGGCTGAGCCTTCAGATCGACACTCAAAGCATGACAGCGGACAAACAGGTTAAATGACATCATTGACTTATGTCAGATAATTCATTTTACTGCCCTGAAAACCTGATTTCCTCCTAGCTTCTGGATCCAGTTATCAGATCATCGAAGGTCCTCAGAACGTAACAGCCCTAAAGGGATCAGAGGCGCGCTTCAACTGCACTGTGACCCACGGCTGGAAGCTCATCATGTGGACTCTCAAAAACGTTGTGATGCTGAGTATCACTTCCCAGGAAACCATCATCACCAACGACCGCTTCACCTCCGCCAGTTACAACGGGAGCGACAGCTTCATTTCGGAGATGATCATCCACGATGTGCAGCCCAGCGACTCGGGGCGTGTGCAGTGCAGCCTGCAGAACAGTGACGTGGTTGGAACGGCCTTCCTCTCCGTGGAAGGTGAGTAAGCTGGCGGGCCTTCTGAGGCTCACAGTCAGGACATGTCGGGATGCGTGGGGTCCACACTCAGTATGGTGGTGCATATTGTAATTCTGAACTGATGACTGCTTTGTGCGTATTCCTTACCTCCCTCCATCCCTGCATCCTCTCATGCATAGCGTGACTTCATTGTTTTGAATATTCTGAGCGAATGCTTGCTGAGCTTAGGTCTCCATCCTTCCCTCCTGCTCTCCCTGCCTCCCTCCCTCTCTCCTTCCCTGCTTCCCTCCTTCCCTCCCTTCTTTCCTTTTCTCATTCCCCCTTTCTTTTCCTCTATTCTCCCTCCCTCCTTTCCTATTTGACTCCCTTTCTTTGTTTAACCCTTTCCTCTCCCTGCCCCCATGAGATGGTTTTATCACTTCCCCATCTAATCTACTCCAGTGTCTAACTGCTTTTCTGAAACCATCTTCTGGAGTTCTTCTTCATGTAGCTGCAGCTCCCCTGATTTGGACAGTCGGGGGTCATGGCCCCTTCTCTAGCTTTTTGTCTACCAGCGTATACTTTGTTATATACATTATCAAGGTGGAAGAATGCTTTAACTGCTTTATGACTTTGAATTTCTCTGATCTACTTTTTTCTTGCCCCAGTGACTATAGCTGTTAAAGTCAAAGGTGTGTGTTTTCCAAATACGCCATGTATTTGAGAGAAAAGGGTAGACACTAGTCTATACTACCATAACTTATTTTCATATGTAAAGGTAATTTGGTCTCCTGAAGATCATTATGCAATGATAAAGGTAAAAGGATGTGTTTTATGGGGATTTAGATAGTTTTACCCAAATCAAGACTCTTTGACACTTTTTGAAAGTAAGTTTACATATTATTGACAGAGATTGTAATTAGTGGATTACAAATTCCTATCAGATATTTTTTGGCAGTGTTGACCAAACTCAGGTCCTTGTGGTCTCTCTCCAGGGCTCTCCCATTGAGTTGAGCTTTGTCTCCAGTTTTCTAGAGTTTTGATTTCTATGACAGCATTTCTTATGAGAACAAGCGATGTCTTTGAGTTTTTTTTATATCCACTTATTCCCCTACCCCAATGAAATCCCAGATTCTGTCTGTTGTCAAATCAAATGTGATAATATTTGGTGAAAAAGCATGTAAAAATATATAATTTGTATTTGCATTTTACAATAATTTTTCTTTAGAAATTGAATTAAATTCGGGATTCTTTACTTTGGGGTGTCTTTAATTTGTTCAATTAATGGTATAGTGATATTTTCTGAGTAGTGATTTTTGCGGGGTTACCTAGGACTCTCAGTCTAGTTTGCTTGCTGAGGTTCTCTGATAGTAATTCGGTTATAATGAAAAGAACACAGGACATGAGTCCTGCTTTTGCCTTTCTCAGTTGTCAACCAATGAGACCCCTGCACTGTAAGGTGGAATGAGGCTCCTCTGCTTAGCTCACACATTTGCTGTGAGGACCAGAAGATAAAACCACCAAAGACTCCATCATTTTGTCCCATGTAGCTTGATGCTCATCCAGCTGGGCATCCAGAGTGGCCTAGTGGTTAGAAATGCAGGCTTGGGAACCTGGCTGCCTGGGTTCTCATTCTGTCTTTGTTGCTTAGAGCTGTATGGTCTTAACAAAGCACACAGTGACTTTGGCTCTGGGTTGCTCATGATCAAACTGTTGTAGCATGGGGTGGGTGGGTTGATAGAAAGCCTTTGCCATAGTGTCTGACTCACAGAACATTTTTTTTTATTCCTGGAAAAGAGAATACTAATCTAGAGGGCCGACTCAGTCGGTAAAGTGCTCGCTATGCAAACACGAGAGCCTGAGTTTGATTCCCTCAGAACCCACGTGGGAAAGCTGGGTGTGGTAGTGCATACCCGCAATTTGCAGCTGGTGGAGACAGAAGTGTCCTTGGGGCTTGCTGGACAGTCAGACTATTCAAATTCGTGAGGTCTAAGTGCAGTGGGAAGGGAGGCTCTGTCTCAAGAAACAAGATGCAGAATGACTAAGGAAGACACCTAATGTTGGCCTCTGACCTACACACACACACTCACACACACACACACACACATACACTCTCACACAGAGAGAGAGAGAGACAGAGACAGAGACAGAGACAGACAGAAAGACAGAGAGACAAAGAGAGAGAGTGCTTCAGGACAGCAGACCTTCAGAGACATTTTAAAGAACCACAGATAGTGTTTTCTTGAAGTGGGAGTATCTCTGAAAGAGTAGAAATACATCATATGGGGGCTGTAGGAGTGGGTCCCCAGTCCATGCTCAATCCTCTGAGGGCTGATGGGAATGGGGACCACAGTTTACACTTAGTCCTCTGGGGACTGAGAGATGTGAGGATCCCAGCCCACACCTAGGAAGTAGGTAGTCATGCATCAAGGGAGTACAGACTGGAAGGTGGGGCTCCTTACTGCTGTGCTCATGACATGTACTTCTGAGAAAATGCACACAGTTCTGAAGTGGTCCCCAAGGCGCTCAGCCTGTACATCTGCCTGAAAACTTCTGGCACATACCTTAGGCATTGGTTATTGAAGCTTTTGGTTTTAATATGGGGAGAAAAACAAGTGTCTAGAGCACTGGAGCTTTCTCCGAGGTCCAGCACGGGCATGGCAGTGGGGCAGAGCTGCTCTGTTGTCTCAGGAACACTAAGCAACAGGCTTTCTCCAGGAACACAATCGTGGAGAAAGAGGGAATGCCCATGAAACACCCAAGACCCATTTACTTTTCCTTCCCATGTTTCAGTAGAGCAGACGCAACTCCAGCTTGAGCCCTCTCACATCTCGAGACTGTTTTTGAATAATGTGTTTGTCATGTTCGTGGATAACCCCGTGAAAGCCTCCTCCAATGGGGAAGGAGGAGCTGGGGGAAGCTGGAGCCCAGCTGCATACACAGAAAAACCCTTCACATGACTGCTTTGGTCCAGTTATTGCCCAACCTGCCATTGACTCAGATATATGCATTCTTTTGCTTTCCAAGGGTCAGAAGGACCTGAGTTCATGTCCTTCTGTCATTATCTGAGGCAGTTCCATCCCTTCTAGGGCCTCTCATCATACTTTTTTTTGATATTTATTTATTGTCTACACATGTGCCACAGTGTGTTTGTGGGAGCTGGTTCTCTCCTTCCACCATGGGAGTCTTGGGGCTCAAACTCATGTTATAAGTTTTGGCAGCAAGGGACTATCTGCTGAGGTGTCTGGAGGGCCTCTGTTATCTGCTATCTTAAGTCTCCTTCCCATCAAACAAGACAAAACAAAATTACATGACAAAATAAAGACCATGTAAAACCTAAGCCCTTCAGATTTAGGTCACCTGCCTCTCGTTCGCTCATTCACAGGAGTGCTTAAGGTTAGCACAGACATCTTGCTTATTCTAAGGGAGCATCCAGGAAGTATAGCCTTCCAGAGCAAAGAGATATCCAGAGCCTCTCTGGTCCTCTCCAACTCCAGGGCCTGACTTCTTGTAATGACCTAAGACGAAGCTAATATGCTAGTGACTCTTCCAGTTCCATTCTCCGGAATGCTCAGGGGAGCTTCATGCTGCACATTGGAAAGGTCTTCTCAACCATAGCCCAGCATTGTCCACATGCCTGAGTATAATGATAAAAACAAACCACACAAGGGCAAAATCTAGTCAACCAGCTGATAGGGTCGTGGTCCAGAGGGAGAGAGAGGAAAAGAGAGGGAAAGCCCTCCTTGTGGTTTCAGGTTCTATAATGAGTTCACCTTCGAGAAAACACTCCTGTTTGAGTTTTGGCATGATATCAAAGGATAGCCATGGTTATTTTAAAAAGGATACGCAACACTGTGCTCATCTGTGAAAGTCAGATTTCCTTCTGCACTTTTCAAACAAAGCAGTCTTCTAACCTATGAATGAAGCCACCAGCTAACCTAGATGAACATAACAGAGATTTGCATAGACCAACATTGCCACTTGGTTTATTAATTTTTTTATTAGTTTAAAAATGCAGTTTAGCAGGAATGTGTTCATTTCCATCAACATGTAATGAATTACGTTTGTTACTTCTAAGTAAATATTTTAGAATAATTTATGGAGGAACTCTCCACACAAAGGAAGTTCTGTGGAGTCTCTTGTGGCTTTTAAAAAGGAACTGAAAGCAATGTGTTTGAAGATCATATATTCTGGCCAAACTATCCCCTTTAGGGATAGAAAATGCAGAGGTGGGGGCTTGAAGACCCCAAATTTCAGTGGTTGCTCTGAGTGATGGAGTCGTGTTGTGCAGCAGAACCTTGAATGAGAGCAGAGTTTTCCATTCCTGGTCCAGTGTTCTTTTCATTATATCAACAGCTGGGGTGGTGCCTGGTAGCACATTTAAATTTGAACATTTGAATGCATATGTATGTCAGTAAGGCTGTGTCTTTGCTGGGGCCATCCTTCAGGCTAGTTCAGTAACATCCGCACAAGTAAACATCGTTTTCAGTTGGATTCCTCGCAACATGAATGCTGCCACTGGCAAGTGGGTTCTTGGAGAAAACATTAATCTAAGTCAAGAATTCTTAATTGGGTTAATTCATTTTATAATAGATTTGATTTTGATATAATTTAAAAACTTATTTTTAAAGGAATATGCCAAGCAGTTCTTTTTTGAAGTTTACTGCTGAGTAAGGTGGCACTTGCCTGTCTTGCCTGCTCCTGGGAAGTAGAGGCAAGAAGATCTCAAGTCCAAAGCCAACTTTGAGTGATGCTTGGAGCCAGCTTGGGCTACATGAGACTCTGTCTCAAAACAAAACAAAACAAGACAAAAAAAGTTTATGACCCCAAATTATAAAATGAAGGTGATTTAACATAAGAGATTTGCTGTTTATGAGAATCTGGGAAAAGAAATATAGATTATTCCCCTCCCCGCTTCTGTTTCCAGGAGTGCCTAAGAGAATCCTGTAGCTCCACGCCAGTGCTCCTTGATTTGTATTACTCATTATTCTCAGGACACACTTCACCTTCTCGTAAGAGCTCAGCAGGTACATATAGACATGGCATATGAGACCTGAACCGTGGTTTCCTGGGCCAGACACAGCCTTCCTGGGGCCTGATATGTAATTTGAAGCTAAAATTGGGAAAATCTGAATGCTGTTATTCCTTGGCTTGTTTCTTTCTTCTCTTTAGTTATGGGGACCCTGAACATTCCCAACAGCAGCCTTGTAGTCACGGAGGGTGAACCCTGTAACGTGACTTGCTCTGCCCTGGGATGGACCCCACTCCCAGACATTTCCTGGGAGCTTGAGGTCCCAGTAAGCCAGTCCAGCTACTATTCCGTTCTGGAACCGGGTGACTTTACAAGGACCTTGAGTGTCCTGGCTCTCACACCACTGGGCAATGGGACCTTGACATGTGTGGCAGAGCTGAAGAATCTGCAGGCCAGCAAATCTTTAACTGTCAACCTAACTGTGGTTCAGCCCCCGCCTGGTAAGTGAGCCTCGCCAGCCAGAAAGCAATGGAGTGACCATTTCCAGTTCATGGGAGGGTCAGGCTCTTGGTCACTGTACATGGCCAACCTGGACTATGACCTTGACGTTGGGTGGAGATAGTGATGTTGTCAATCCAGTGGCACGGGCTCAGTCTATGATCTCACCTGTTCTGACGATTCTTTCTTTAAAGTTTTTCTTTTTCCTAGCTGCAAACGAACCACTGTAAAATCCTGTCCACTACTTAGATAAGAAGACAGCAGGTTCAGGGACAAATACTTGACTTAATGTTTTTCAAAACTGAAGCTGGTGGCTAATATTTATAATTCTAGCACTCGAGAGCTGAGGTAGTAAGATAGATAAGAGTTTGAGGCCAACCTGGGCTATGTAGCGAGTTCCAGGGAAGCCTGGTTTATAAAGTGAGATTCTGTCTTGAAAAACCAAAACAGTGTCTCATTGTCTAACTTGACTAGGTGACAAAACTTTAAAGTTTTTGTCTTCCAGAGGAATACACTGTCACATAGCAGAAACTCTAACCTTGTTCATTAAAGGACCCTGTGGAACCTGTGTGTTCTGAGCTGGCATGGGCAGGGGCTCACGGCTACAGGGGTGATGTGGCAGGACTTGAAGTTATTTGGAGGAAGAGATGCTGCTGGGCATAAACCCAGGGTTTCATATGTGCCAGGTAAGGGATCTACCTCTGACTTCAACTCCAGTCACATGATCCCTGGAGACTCACAGTAAACCCCTTAATCTTACAGAAGAGGAAGGGGGTCCTGGAGAAAGCAGGAAGAATCTCTTCATTCTCTTTTCCTGTTTCAGTATTTCTTGGCTTGTCAAAGTAGCCCTCTGACCCCCAGCCTTCATTTTCACATGGCTTCTGTGAGGATGTGTCTGTATATATTTTTGTCTCTCTATCTCTATCTCTGTCAGCCTTTCTCTCTCATAAAAATTCAGTTTTATTCTGTCCTTATTCTTCTTGGTGTTCAGCTTGGTCTCAGGTTGCCCACCCCCTCAGGTGATTTTCTGACATTTTCTTATTAGCTTTTGGGCTCTTGCTCAACCAGGTGCTCCTTATTCACTTTGCTTTGCCCATGTCCAACCCAGCTCTCCCACAAGCTACTTAGAGACAATGAAGTCTGGTCCAGGCTTTGACAGGGAAGACTGAAAGACAAAATTCTGTTGGCACCAAACAGACAAGAACTGACTGTTGAAAACCCACATTTCACCAAGATAATGAGGCAGCACAGAGCTCTGGTTGATGGATGGCCCCTTCTAGAAATGAATCTTATGGATTAGCTCTCTGCCATCCTTTTCTTCTGAAGGAGAGGACACTTCGTTCCCATCAATGGAACTCTTCCTTAACTGGGACTGCACCTTAATTACAGCAGCTGTGGGCCAGAGGGCTGGAAAGGAAGGCTCTGCGGGTGGGCAGCAATGAGCCTTGCTTTATTGGACTCATTTGCAAAAGGGTAATTCGTTTCTAAATTATTCATCAAGATCAGAGCAGCTGGTATCTGGCTCCGTGTTGTGTGTTTTATGCAAGTTTTATTAGCTGCAGACCTCATTCAACCTTGCCTGTGGAGCTATAGGAGCTGGGATCAAGTTCGTGGAGCATAGAGAGGTGAGGTACCTGTGATAGTTGCCAGACTTCCTCAGAGGTGGGGAACCCCAGTTCTGTACCCCTATCTGTACCATAATGCTGGAGGGTTATCTTCATTCCTTAGGTGAGCTCAGAAAGTCTAATGGACTTGGGTCACAGAGTATGTGCTGCCCCAGAGATCAAACACTCACCTGAAGAAGGTGCATGGGAAGCCAATGCTTGTCTTCAGAGCTGGTTTCTCAGTTCTAGAAAAACCAGTTTTCTTAGTTACTGAAACCACAAACCTGTGGGGCAGCAGACAGCCGCATTAGAAAGCAAAGACCCTTGGTTATGTGTTGGGGAGAGATGTGAATGAGTGCTTACTTGTTCCAGATAGGAGACTGGAGATGCAACCAAAGAAATCGTGTTACCCAAGAAGTTTATTGGGGTCACTTACAAAAGTATGAATGACTCAAATACATCACCAGATTGATGATTCAGGACCACTGTATTCATGGAACACCCTGCACGACTTGCAGGCAGTTCCATTGAAGGGTCTTCCAGCAATTATTATAGCTTGTATAGCTTTTGGGAAGAACCTGTGAGTCTAGCAACTTTCGTTACCTTCCTGAATGTTTTGATCCTCTTCCATTTTGGACTCTTCCATTGGGAGGAAGGAGCTACACAACAACCCAACAAAGAAATATCCTGGTGAACAGCATGGCCCCAGATGTGCCTCTTTGGGTGTCCCCTTAGTACTGGTTCTGCTCGTGTGTAGGTTGTGAAGTGATGGCCAGGAGGCAGCATTCTAGGGCACATGAGCATCTTCTCAGATGTAACGATCTAGTTTGATTTCAATTCATTTTCATGAGAAGTGACAAAGTCAGACAGAAAATGTGGTAGGCATGATCCTGTTTCCCCCCTGAGGTCACGGTAGACAGGGTGGCTTCCTCCTGGGGTCTGCACGGCAGGAGTGATACTGCACCTCTCTGTTCTTTCCAGTGACTGCTGGCAATTTTTGATGTTCCTTGGGTTGGAGAAGCAGCCCTCTGACCTAGACTTTCTTTTCTGCATGGCCTCCCTGATGACATGACTCTGGGCATATCACGTGGAGATCTGAGGCTCAGTTTTCCTGCATGTGAGATGGGCAGGCAAGCTGTTTTGTCTCCTGGCTATGGATCAGTCACTGGAGGAGCCTGGATGCCTGTGCTGAAGCTCAGCCCTTTTTAAAAGCTCTCATTTAATTTGTTTTTATGGAATATGATATCTTTGATATTAAGTTCCCAAATAACTGGTTCGATAGTAATTAGCCTAAAATCTAAAGCCCTACTTTCTACTTTAGCTAGTCAGGTTCCACAATCTATACAGACCATAGATGGAATAGCTCCCCTATGCTCTATCTAGCCCATGTGACTTGGGAGGAAGTTAATTCACCTTTCTGAGCCCCAGTTCTGTCGTCTGCGAAGCTGAAATAATTGTAGCACTTGCCTTGGGAGAAATAAGTATACTGGAATGTCCAAGACAATTTCTCAATGTGATTCCTGCTCCAGAGCAGGAAGGACAGAAGGACAAGCAGTTTTCACAAACATTAACGCCTCACACACCCATGTCTTCTCTGGTCAGCACAGGTTTTGCATGCCGTGATGACATTTTATGGCAATGCAGCTTATGTTGAGTAATTTTACGCAACTGCTTTAAGGTTGTGTTAACTCTTTCCAGACAGAACATTTGGGGAAATGAGTCTTTCTTTCACAGATTGGGAAAGGATGGTCCCCAAGAACACAATAAAGTCAGTTATGTGTTCCTGAGGAAAACACAGAGATGGGAGGAGCTTAGGGAACAGGGATTGAAGTTGAAACGTG
Organism: Arvicola amphibius; assembly: GCF_903992535.2. Lineage (NCBI taxonomy): Eukaryota > Metazoa > Chordata > Mammalia > Rodentia > Cricetidae > Arvicola > Arvicola amphibius. The sequence continues at coordinate 1,779,370 of NC_052056.1, read as the reverse complement.
AAGATAACCTTAGTAGTCACTGTGGGTTGCTCAGATAAAGTGTATCTACCCTCTCCAGGGGCTCTGTCACTCACCTGAGTCATATATTCACTGCCCTGAGCAAAGCCGCAGCCCTACCTTTCCAGCTGAAAAGGTAAGACCTGGGTGGCGCTCCCTGGAGGGATTGTTCCACAATGACAGGGTCTGTGACAGAGTAGGAAGTGTGTTAAGAACCTGGCTTTCTTGTGCTGTCTTATCTACACTGTGAACAGATTGGATCACGAATCATTCCAGGAACCTGTTTTTCTATCTATTATCATTTTTTGGCTTAACAATAAGACTGTTGTTTTCAATGGGCTGTGAATGATTCATTCCAAAATGTCTTTCTACTAAACAAGATTATCCATGTTTTATACACACACACACACACACACACACACACACACACACACACACACACAAACACATGTAACAGGTGGTAAATGAAAAACATTATTAAAATAAGACACCTGAACAGTTCCAGTAGTGTCTTATGTTTCCTAATGACTCCAAACATAATAGACTGGAGTAGAGGAGACTTGAGTAGGTATGTCTCAGGGGAGAGACTCAGAGGAAGACTGGATTTTCAGGGAGCGGTGAATACCCAGACGGTGTCAGTGTGGGGCTGTTGCATGAGGCTGGGTATGGTGGCTGAAGTAAGATCACAGTGACTAATACCATGAGTCTCCCATTCCCTTCTAGACTCAGTCATCAGCCCCAAGAGGTGGACTTTCCGCTGTACACATGAACACTCAATGAGAAAGCAGTCACTCTCTACTCAGCCGAGGAAGGTTGTGGAATCCAGCCTGGTTCGACAGAAGATTGGAATGTTAAGTAGGAGAAGAGGCCATGGGCAGGGAATGTTTGAGTAGTTAATAAACATGCTGTCATAAGTAGGGAGAATTCAAGCCTATCTCTTACATCAGGAGCCAGGACTTGTGTCTAGCCCCAATCAGTTCCCTTATCGTGAAAACATGTGACATTTGCAAACTTGGGTTAGAGAAAGGCAGTCCATCTAACTTGATATAGGGTGTCCATGGTGACTGTAAACACAGGAGTTCTATCTCAGAATCTTTCACACAAATTTTTTGAGTCTAAACAACCTGGTAGAGCAAGACTTGTGACTGGCAAGTGAATCAGAGGCCAAAGGCAACCCAGAAAGTAAACAGGGGCCACAAGAGGGATTAGGTTCTCTGGTGGGAAGCCCAACATGGCTGAGAGTTAAGAGGCTTCCGCACAGATAGATTTCTGCTTTTATTCTGAACTGTGAGAATCAAGAACATAGCTCAGACCTTAATGATATCATTGTATTCATGGTAAGGGAAGCATGGGCATATCCTATAATGGGGCAGAGTAGCCTCTAAACAGATTGTGCTTGCATTTCCTGGCCACCCAGACCCAAAATAATCACACAAAAACTGTATGAATTGCAATACTGTTTAGTCAAGGGCTCAGGCATATTCCTAGCTAGCACTTACATCTTAAATTAACCCACTTCTATTATTTTATACTTTATCATGAAGCTCATGGTTTGTTACCTCACATTTTACTTCTTGGGTGACTACATAGCGTCTGCTTGACACTATTTTCTTTCTCTCTGCATTCAGTTTAGTTTTCCAGCCTAGCTATAGTCTGCCCTGCCACAGGCCAAAACAGCTTCTTTACTAATGGATGGTAGCACACAGAGGGAAATCCCACTACAGTGGCCTGAGTAATATTCCCCAAGTGTGTGCCACCAACCTCTTGCATGTGAAGCATTTGCAGTGCCTTTGCAGTCCTCTTGACTGCCACTGGAGCGGGATCTGATTGCTCAGTGGACATTACAAGTGATTTCCAGTGTTGTGCTCTCTGACTATGGAACTTCTTTGTGACAGCACCCCAGTTTTGGGAGTTGGGGAGGTATGATAAGGAAAAGGCATAATCCTATCCTCTCCATAATCTCTTTTTAAAACACATTTAAACATTTCTGAGATTATTATGTTATTTCCCCTCCTTTTCCTTCCCTCCGAATCCTCTTATATACTCCCTCTTGTTCTTTTTTAAAATTCATGCCCCCTTTTCCCCTTTTCTTTAATTGTCATTACACACACACACACACACACACACACACACACACACACACACACACACACATATATATGAATCTCTAGATATATAAATACAACCTGCTCAGTTTGAATAATGCAACTTTTATTTACATGTTCTCAGGGCTGACTATATGGTTGTGGACATACAATCTTCATGTTCTTCCCTGGAGAAGAGTATTTCTTCTGCTCTCAGTATTTCCCAGTTGCCTATAGTTCTTTGTGTAGGGTAAGGCTTCTCTTTCCTATCTTATTTCAGGGATATATTGGGGGAAGTGGCAACAGATGACATTAGAAAAGTAGTTTGGACTTCCTACATCCTTCAATTCTTCTCTGGATATCTTATATGGGGAGAGAGGAGAGGTCTAGACCTGTCTCAGTGTATCTGACTGCCCAGTGCAGGAGGCAGATAAGAACTAAGTTCTTTAATCCATCCACCCATCATCCATCCATCATCCATCCATCACCCATCCATCTACCATCTATCATCCATCCACCCATTCGTCCATTCATCTACTTATCCATCTTTCTGTATTTCCATTTAATCATCTACCTACCTACCCAACCCCCTCTCTCTGTTATGGATCTACTCATCCATCCCCTGACCCATCTGTCATTTATCTATCCATTGTTTGTCATAATCCATTCATTATGACTAGTATATTCCAAAGATGTGGGGTATAAGGAATATAATACACAACACGTGAGCTCAAAGGAGTTAGGACCAGTTTACATCGTAGAAGATAAATAAGAAGAAATGAAAAAAAAAACACAGTTTGAAGTGACAGTAAATATAAGCCGTTAAAAATAAAAATAAAGCCACCATCAAAATTGTCCAACACATTCTTTTTTCAAAAAAAATTGTTTACTTATTATGGATACAATATTCTGTTTGCATATATGCCTGCAGGCTAGAAGAGGACACCAGATCTCATTACAGATGGTTGTGAGCCACTATGTGGTTGCTGGGAATCAAACTTGGGTCCTTTGGAAGAGCACGCAATGCTCTTAACCACTGAGCCATCTCTCCAGCCCCTGTCCAACACTTTCTAATTCTCTGGAAGGAAATAAAGAAATATGAGCAATTCATGAAGAGCAAAACCAAGTATCTTTAAAAATAACATATAATTCTTCAAAGCATAGAAGTTACATGGTTTGTTTTCAGACAAATCTTTACTTTAAAAAAAAAATTCTGAGACATGGTTTCACTGTATAGCCCTGGGTCTCCTGGAACTCACTGTTTACATCAGGCTGGCCTGGAACTCACAGAGATTCACCTGCCTTTGTCCCAGTTGCAGCAATTAAAGGCATGTGCTGCCAAAAGGTTATTTCTTTGTGTGTGTGTGTATGTGTGTGTGTGTGTGTGTGTGTGTATACTCACATGAATGCAATGCCCCCAGAGGCCAGAAGAGGGCCTGAGATCCCACTGGATCTGGAGTTGCACACATTTATGAGCTGCCCTATGAGGGAGAGAACTCTGGTCCTTTGCAAGAGTAGCAGGCCCTGTTAGTTGCTGAGCCACTTCTCTAGGCTTGCCTGTGGTTTGTTGTGCAGTTAAATTCTTGCTTACCTGTGGCTTCTTATACAATTAAGTTTTTGCTTGCCTATGGCTTTTCATGTACCTAGATTCTTGTTTGCCTGTGGCTTTTCATGTATCTGGATTCTCGCTTGCCTGTGGCTTCTTATGCCTGGACTCTTGCTTACCCTTGATTGAGAACTAAGGCAAAAGTGATCCTCTCTAAACATGCTACTCATATTCTGATCGTTTAACATTGACAGAGGAACAGCAAGCTACAGCTGCAGGATCAATTTTAAGCAAAACTCTATATGGGGAGAGCTCCCAAGAGAGATGTTCACCATTAGCCTCCCTGGCCAATGGTTCCAAAGCAAGCCCCGTGTTCCTTCAGAGGAAGCCTGTTTTACATTTCTAGGGGACTAGTCTTTCTTCATATCAGTGAGGCAGGAAGACTGACCTTGTAGAGTCCAACGCACAATTTCACAGATCAATGTGGTTGTCTGTATTTTGACTTCTGTGTGGTTTCTGTTTGGGCACAGAGGAATGAAATGCTGGTTAAGGCTCCCTCAGGATCACCCACGTACTTTCCAAGAGCCAGGACTTTCAAGGATTGTGGAAATGCTCCATCTGGGCTGATTTAGCACTTGAGATGTAGGTAGTATAACTTAGGAAGTGTATATTTAATCTTAATGAAAAAGGAATTTACATGACTGCCCAAAGCCAGCATGTCAGCTCTAAGACATGGTTATAAGAAAACCAACCAACCAAACAAACAAAACAACAGAAATACCTAGGTCATTCCTTTCCCTTTTTATTTCCTTCCATATTTTCCCTTCATTCCCTGCTTTTTCTGTCTCTCTTACCTTTGCCTTACTCTGTGCCTGCTGGATACAGTAAGAGGGCAAAGTAAGATACGGATCGTATCGGCTCCACAAGTTAGGAAATTTACACAACTGCAGGAGAAATGCATTTAGTGGTGGACTCTGCTGGGTCCCTGAGGAGAGCTGTGTGCCCACGGTCTTTTGCCCTCCCATAGGGTGCTCCTATTACCTTTGGTCTGTGGGATCACAGAGCTGGGAACATGGATGCCAGAACCCACCATTCTTAGCTAACCCACAGTTTGGCTAACCAAGGGCTTTCCCAGCGTGCTTATCAGAATGCGAACCTTTGGGAGTAGCCTTGCTGGCCCACCCTTGTGCAGCTCTCAGGAATGCGGGAGGTTCGAACAACTAATAGTTGGACCTGGTTACAAAGTTGTTAAATACTGGGATGAAAGATACTGTTGGGGTCTGAGTCACTGAACAAAGAGGAGGGCGGTTAGCCAAGAATGCTCTGCTGCATTATTAATGTATTACATTGCTGAATATTATGACGCTGAAGCATTATGCTATTATTCAATACACAGCATAGTGATATTTTATTTATGGTTTTCTTTTTTCTTTTTTGAGACAAGATTTCTCTGTAGCTTTTGGAGCCTGTCCTAGAACTAGCTCTTGTAGACCAGGGTGGCCTTGAACTCACAGAGATCTGCCTGCCTCTGCCTCCCGTGTACTGGGATTAAAAGTGTGCACCACCACTGCCCGGCATAATATTTTATTTGTGTTTTAAAAAATAATGCTTGCCTGATGATCGGAGGGTAAAGCTAAGCCACTAGAGGCCAGGCAGTGGTGTGAGTTCAGGGCCAACCTGGGCTACACAAGATCAATGCAGAAACAGATCCAGGTGATGCTGGCTCACAGAGATCCATCTGCCTGTATCTCCCAAATCCCAGGATTAAAGGTGTGTGACACCACTGCCTGGCCTCTAGTGGCTTAGTTTTACCCTCTGATCTGCAGACAAGCATTATTTATTAAAACATAAATAAAGTATCACTATAACACAAGATAATTTAGATCCCCACTCTAGTCACTGGGCCTACAAGGTACAGATGGTGCTAAGCTCTTTTTTTCCTCTTGCCGTTGTAGATAGTATTGGTGAGGAAGGCTCATCACTGCCGACCTGGGCGATTGTACTGCTGGCAGTGGGCTTTTCCTTGCTCCTGATCCTGATCATCGTTCTGATTGTAGTATTCTGCTGCTGTGGTATCTCCAGGAGAGAAAAAGAAGGTATTGTTTTCATGTAAATTTCTATGGGGTTTTGAATTTGTGGTAAAAATCAGTTGAAGTGAGTGAGCTTATCATTCAAAAGATGAGTTTCACCACATTGAGATGTCACAGCAACCTGGCAGATGGCTGTCATCACATAGGCAATGGGCAAGAGCTGACAGGGAAACATACACAAACAGGTATGGCTACCATGAAGAATGGTACAGAGGTTCTTCAGAGACTGAAAATGGAATTACCTGTGATCCAGCTCTCCCACTGCAGGATGAATATCCGTAGGAAATGAAACACATGTTTCAGACACACATATGCCTTCCCATGTTTATTGCAGAGCAGTTCATGATAGATAAGATATCAAAACAGGTTGAGTGTCCATCAACAGATGACTGTGTAAAGGCAGTGCTACATACATGCACCCACATATGAGTGCACATACACACATGTATATAAGTACACATACATGCATCATATACACATACACACACGAACACATCTGGATATGCACAATTAACACACACATGCTACATTTATATATGCATACATACATGAACACACACATACCTATACATGCACACAGATGTATTCACACAATCATATAGTACACATACACACATAAACACACATATGTATACATATACACGCATGCATACATGCATTCATACATACATGAACATGCACATACACACAAAGACATACGTATGTAACATGTGGGTTTGCTAGTTGGGGTTTCTGTCCTGCCTGGTTCCCACAGTCATTATGTCCCAAAGAAAAATCACACAGATATCTACATAATTTATAAACTGATTGGCCCATTAGCTCAGGCTTCTTATTAGCTCTTATAATTTATATTAGCCCATTATTCTTATATATATTAGCCACATGGCTCAGCACCTTTTTTGGCAGGGCAGATCACATCTTGCTTCTTCCATAGTCTGGGCAGAACTGGGGAGAAATGGGTTTCCTCCTTCCCAGCATTCTCCTGTTCTCATTGCCCTACCTTTACTTCCTGTCTGGTTGTCCCACATATAGTTCCTGCCTGGCCAATCAGTGTTTATTTAAAACATGATTGACAGAATACAGACAATTCTCCCGCACCATACATAGGTGCTCATGAGCACACGTACAAGCATGTATATAAACATATGCATATATACATACATACTTACATTTATTCACACAAGGGGATACCATTTAGCCTTTAAAAATGTAGAAATACTGTTATTTAGGACAACACGAAATTGAAGACATTAAGAGAAATGAGTCAGTTATAGAAAGACAAGTGCGGTTTGATGCTGCTTGTTTGTGGCATACTCAACAACAGAAGCGAAGTGGAATGGTGGTCTCCAGAGTTAGGGATGAGGGACTGGGACATGCTGGATAAAGGATGCAAGGCTTTGTTTAGAGCCAACGTGTTCTGTAGACCTGTATCAGTCATAATAAATCATGGCTTGAAAATAGATCTTAAATATTTTTCCTTTAAAGGTGATTCATGTATGGATATATGGGTGTATGGATTGGCTCCATCTAGTAATTTCCCAATGCCTACTCACATCAATTGATCACAGTGCCTGCCAATTTACGTATTATATTTTCACTCCTGTGCTGCCTTAATGAGGTGGGACACAGGTAATAGGGACGCTGAGCAAAGCAAAACTGCAACTAAGAGGCAAGGTCTTCAGTCTTTGATAGGAACCAGGGGAAGGGTACAGGGAAGAGAGAGCTGTTCCTCTAGGGCCCAGGAAACCCTATCCGGAGACTGGGCTTTTCCCACATCTGAGAAGGTGACTGATGAGATCTTGCTAGAGACCTGGATTATTTGACTTCTGTACTGATTTTCAAGGATAGACAGCTACAGTGATATGTCCTATAATATACAATTGCTTTCTAGAATAGCATTGGTTAGGACGTGCCTTTCCCCATTCTGTGGGGTTTAAAATGTCCCAGTGCAGGTGAGGGTGGCTGCAGAGGCAAAAAGAAAAACACGGCACATGCTAAGTCAATGGAAAAGTCACACACGTCTCGTGAATGAGTGTGCCGGGACACTCCCAGCGATGTGGAAGCTGCTGCTGGTCTGGGGATGGGGTCTAGCATGAGGGCCTTGTTACAGAGTTTGACAGTCTGGAACTTGAGTGCGGAAGGATGATTTGACATGTGACAGCCCAGACTTTCAAGTGCCGAATCTTTGTCTTTTCTCTGATTTGAACACTTTCTACATTTAAATTATTTTTTTTTTTTGTAAGAGCTGAGGTGCGATGTTTGGGTGCCTGTCACTTGATTTGCGTTGTTAAATTTGCGAACACTTTGTGTGTGCGCCAGGTGGATCTACTGACTCTTTTCCATTGATCTCTCAGCAAGACATGTCTGGTAAATCTCATGATCTAGCGTAAGGATGGGGTCTGGATGTAGCTCCTTCATGGATCAGGCTTTGATTTGGGGGTTCATTTTATTCCTTGGCAAGGGGAAGTTGGAGAGCAGTTAAAGTCTGTGAACTCACGATGAGAGTTTGATTTGACCAAGGATTTGCTCACGTGCTGCAGACCCGTTCCTCGCTCACTGTAATTCTAATACTCTGGAAGCTGAGGCTGCAGGATTGTCACAATTTGAGGCTAGCCTGGCCTACACAGTGAATTGCAGGCCCGTGTGTTTACATAGTCAGACCCTGTCTTAAAAAATATTTCTGAGATGTGTATCTTAAATTTTGTCCTGTAAATGGAGACTGCACTTTAGTTCCCCAAACCTGAATAATCACACAAGAACTATATTCATTACAAAATTGCTTGACCAGTGGTTCAGGCATATTTCTATCTAGTTCTTATATCTTAAATGAACCCATTTCTATTAATCTGTTTATCCCTATGAAGCTGTGGCCTACTGTTAAATTTCCAGTGTCTTTGTTTTTCAGCAACTACATGATGTCCCTGACCCTGCCTTCTTTCTCCCTGTATTCAGTTTAGTTTTCCCTGCTTAGCTCTATTCTTCCCTGCCACAGGCCAAAATAACTTCTTTATTAACCAATGGTAATAAAATATATTCACAGCATACAGAGGGGAATCCCATGTCTTTGTCCTTTATGTAATTTCAAAAAGCCCATGCCAGTGTCGGGGGGGGGGGGGGGGATTTCTTTCCCTCTCTTGCTGCTAAAAGTCTAGGGCTGTAAACAGAGACCTGCCACAACCCAGTTACAATGTTTTGCCCTCTGCCGCCAGATCAGATGTGGCTGCAGTGAAATTATAATGCATACTAACATGATTGTAAAACTCAGTGACCTTCTGGGTCTTCCTAATATGATCATAAAATGCATTAAACATTTTCCCCCAGGAGTGTTTTCTGGTGCTTTGCTGGCATCTGGGGAAGTCTCCATGTGCCTCTGGCTAATTGAGAGCTGACTGAGGGTGTCTGAGGGTCCTGCTGCCTCTGCTCAGAGGCCTTGGGATGGCAGTGTGGAGAGAATGGCCCCCAATCCTGCACCCATCCCCACCTGAGTGGGACATGTGGCTTGTCCCACCCATGGAGCGTATTGATGGAGGGAGACTGGAGTTCCTTGCAATGCATATAAAAGCATTTCAGAGTTTATTTGGAAACATGAATCAGATGATGGTTTTAGATCTGAAAATAGGTTGAGACTATTACCACCCCCTAAAATAATAATAGTAGGGGAAATGGATATTTTCCAGTCCTCAGCAGGCTTGGTAAGGTGAGTGAGGTTGTGAAGAACATGGGCCCTGCACACAGACTGAGGAGACTTGGCATGTGACTTAGAATCTGTATTCTGGAATCCCTCTTGTCCCAAAATCCATTGGTTGGTACCATTGGCTAGGGAAGGAATGGCAGGTTTGTTGTTGCTCTGTGTGTCCTGACACTGTTGGTACATATGACATTGATTAAAAATGGACCTTCGTGTTGAGAAACTAAGTTCTATCAACATAGTGGTGTCTTTCTTGTTAGAATTCGGCAACACCAGCGGCTCTATCCTAGACGGTTGCAATAGTCAAATGAGGAAATACTTTCTGGTGGGCTGGCACACAGTAGGCAGCCGACTCCTGTGGCAGGCTTGGCTACTTAGAGCCCTTCCTGCACAACACTGGGTATCAAATTCAATCAGTACTCATGGGTTCACAGGGGGCATCCATTCTCTTTCAGGTTCCCACAGAGTATTTACTTTTCTGACACTGAGTCTGTTTTCCTTGGGCTTTAGTTGTCTACTAATTCAGTGCAGGGTTTACTTTGAATACGGGCTGGGTCAAAGTGAAGTTTATCGTGTCAGAGGGTCAACAAAAATTAGAGTTGTGTTTAGAACCACTGTCTTCGTTTTGCTAATGGGATTTTCTTTCTCCCACACCCTCTTATTTTCAGAATCTAGCTATCAAATGAAATAAGGTAAGTTGGAAACCTCTTCAGTTTTTGCCAAAACAAAGCCAAGTAACCATGGCAACACTCATGCACGAACATATCCAATCACAGACTCATAAAGCAACCTTAGGCCATCTATAGAGGACTTGCTTAGGCTCTCTAAGAGATGGAGGTTGACTGAGCAGCTGACATTTGCAGCTCTCTCCACAAGAGGGCGCTGTTCCCTGTGACTGTTGGTGGCTGTTGTCCTGCCTGCTTTGAGCCAATGCACTGCACAGATTGCACCAGGACTTGAGGCATGTTGCAGGACAGAAAGCTGTGCCAGACAGACACCTATAAGGCATGTGGCAGTAGACAAATTAGACACTGTCTGCAGCTTGTCTCGACACTAAGAAGACAGGAGTGAAAAATTCCTCTGTTTCATACACCATCCAGAGTGTCCGCAGATACTTCACTATTTATTTATTCATTCATTTATTTATTCATTTATTTATTCATTTATTTATTTATTTATTTATTTATCTATTTATCTATTTATTTATTTACTTATTTATTTATTTTCAAAACAGGGTTTCTCTGTAACAGCTCTGGCTGTCCTGGAACTAGCTCTGTATACCAGGTTGGCCTCAAACTCACAGAGATTCACCTGCCTTTGCCTCCTGGGTGCTGGAATTAAAGGTTGCCACCACCCCTCTACTGCAAACACTTTGAGGGAGATAATTCCAGATTCAAAGGAATACATGCTAGCTGGTATTTTCACACAAATACATAGTAGACAGTGTATTCTTAGGAATACATGGTATCTGGTGTGTTCACAGAATGCGTGATAGCCAGTGTGCTCACAGGAATACATGGTATCTGGTATGTTCACAGGAATACATGGTAGCTGGTATGTTAACAGGAATACATGGTAGCTGGTATGTTAACAGGAATACATGGTATCTTGTATGTTCACAAGAATACATGGTAGCTGGTATGTTCACAAGAATACATGGTAGCTGGTATGTTCACAGGAATACACAGTATCTTGTATGTTCACAGGAATACACAGTAGCTGGTATGTTAACAGGGATACATGGTAGCTGGTATGTTCACAGGAATGCATGGTAGCCAGTGTGAATGTCTCTACTTTCAGAGTAACAGAGTCACCCAGAGTGTTTCAGACACAGCAGTTTTGTTGAAGGTTTTTGCAGCCACATCCAGCAGTCAGTGTTTATTAGATAATATAGTTTCTAGGCTCTGAATTTGAAAACCTCTTTGGTTATGTAGAGTACCATGAATGAATGTATAATGGTTACCAAGCGACAGGTTCTTTCCATTCATCTTCCGGCCCTGGTAATAAAACAGGTTCTGAGAGAGGCAGCCTACATTCTGAGACATCATGCAGCAATAGTCTCAAAACTGTTCTTTGGGGCCTGATGTGAGATGAGGGAGAGAAAACAGATCCTGGTGCATATTTTAGCATTTCTCTTGACCTTGGTTACCAGGGGGGTCATAGCCTGAATTCCTCCTTGGCTGAGCAGGGTGATGGTTGCCACAGCCTTTGGTTTCTGTTCTCAGGATCTTAGAGGATTTCAAGGCTCAGTAGGGAATCCATAGTTACTCAGCAAAATGCTGGAGAATAACAATAGGCACATACAACCACATGGGTAGCCATGACAACAGCTAAGACCCCCTCCCTCTGTTACACTCATACCCCGCTCTGAGCTCTGCACAGGCTTCAATCTTGCTGGTTTCTTACCATGGTTGTATAGACCTTTTCCATTTTGTGGCTGAGGGTACTGAGGCAGAGAGATGATATTTCTAACATTCTGCTTTATGGATTCAGGGTTGTAAAGAGGGTAGCTACACCCAGAGCCAGGTCCCTCATCTATGTGCAGGTCCTGGTATAGAACAGATTGCCTCGTCCTGGGGGCATGGTGGGACTTACTGCCTGTCCACATCTCCCGGCTTTTCCTTCCCATTTGTCCACACTGCTGTCTCCAGCCACTTACATTTTTTATGTTAAATAACCATACATATTTTTCTTAAAGATTCAGTACATATTTAGTGTAGAAAAGAAATTAAACATGAATAGATCTGAGAAACAATATTAATGCTACCTGTAGATCCATTGTCTAGAGGTAATTACTGTTACATATGCTAATGTATGCATGTTTGTGTGTGAGATCATGTATACAAGCAGAGATATGTATGCAGGCATTTTGTACAATCTGGGGCCCTCACAACTGTTATCTAATAGCATGTTCTTTTTATCTGACACCATTCTGAAGGGTTTTTTTCCTGCTAACAAATAGTACTTTGGTCTGAAAGTTTTTTTTTCAGATGGTTGTAATTTCGTTGCTTCATGAAAGGCATGTATGTAGTTTTAGTATCTGCCTTTTCTGCTTGGGAAACACAAGCAACTGTCTATGTCAGCAAACACTATAGACATTTTTATAAATAAAGCAATTTTATTAGCAGGACTGGAGAGACGGCTCCGAGGTTAAGAGCATTTTCTGCTCTTGCGGGACCTGAATTCAGTGCTCATGCCAGGCAGCTCATGCCAGCTTTAATTCCAGCTCCGGGGTGTTGGACACCCCGCCTTAACTCCTATGGGAAGCTCCAGTCACATGTTCATACCACACAAGACATTTACATATATGTTTAATTTAAAACATCTTCAAACATTTTTCATCAGTATAGATTTGTTTTACAAGGTGATGGTTTGTGACGTTTTTGTTCTCAAATGTAAGTGGAGGAAGGTGTACACAGCATGAAGTTCTTAGATACCTGTGCTGTGGCCTTGGCCAAAATTCACTAGCGAGTCGGTAGCCCCACTCAGGGAGCTCCTCTCAGACCTCCCTGAGATCATTGTCTCCTTTCCTCCAATGGTAACATACTTCTGACATCTTTTCCCACATTGTAAGCTTAGATCTATGTGAATGAATCGTCACACATTCTCATACAAACATGTCTGCTCTCCAGGGCTTCCTACAGTGAGGCCCATGCACACTGTGCCATGTCTGCTCTCCAGGGCTTCCTACAGTGAGGCCCATGCACACTGTGCCATGTCTGCTCTCCAGGGCTTCCTACAGTGAGGCCCACGCACACTGTGCCATGTGGGTGGAGATATTTTCTGATGACAAAATGCTGTGCTCTAGCTGTATGTGGGATTTATTCTCCCCGGCTTCATGTGGGACTTCAACAGTTTCCAGGTTGTTCCAGTAGGAAGGGAATATCATTCTCCGAGTGTTCTCTTGTGTCCCTGTGGAGAACTTGAGTGCCCACCTTGTTCAGAGTTCTGTGTCATCCCCATTGCAGTGAGGGCCTGGACACACTGTTGTCCAAGAGCAGTCCTGTGTCCACTGTCCCCTGTAGTATGTGGCAGCTCTTGTCTATCATGTTTTTGTGGGCAGCACAGACGTCTATCGCTCGCTTATATTGGCCCCTTGGGTCCTCTGTAGCTTGTGTATAACCCATCTTCAGGGCATATATCACAGTTTTTCCCTAGCAGATGCTCTTGGGAGTTGAGTATAAATGGTTTTCATTCTCTGGCTATCCATCATCCAACTTTGCTCCCTGGGGACCTGCACCCATCTCTGCTCTGTTTTGGGGATCAAACCCACTGTTTTGTACAAAGGGATACACAGTAATACTTTGGTTTTGTTCAACCATGAAGTCTTTTCCACAACCCCCAAGCTCTGCTGTGGACATGAAGGCAGCCCCAGAAACTGTGATGACAAGCGGATGTGCCCAGATTTCAGCAACAGAGGGTGGGATAGTTGGGCTCAGGGGTCATAGGTTACTGACCCCTGTATTTACTTAGGGGCATTTTGGGAGTAGAGTCCACAGACCTTCCATGATGAGCCCCATCCCTCCCTCTCACTGGTATGCATAGGCTGTCTACCGTTGCTGAGCAGAAGCTGTAACCAAAATGCTCTAATTTCAGAAAAACGGCAAGCGTGAAGACAATCAAAGCAGAGCCTGAGACAAGGTTAAAAAGTGGAAAGGAAAACTATGGGTACAGTTCGGAAGAAGCAAGGAGAGCACGTGAGTATCAGGCAGGCATGGAAAGACCTCCAGAGGGAGATGTGTGGGTTGCCTGGACACCAGCTTCTCCAGTAGAAAAAATCTAAGCACAGAACCAGCAGTATTTGGATAACATTTTAGGAGAATTTTTAGAGTTAGGAGTAGATTTAGCAATCAAGCTTTCTCTCTTTCTGCTGAAAGCATACATAATGTTAATAACTTTCAAGGATTTCATTCCCCTTTAAAGCTATGAGATGACCCCTTTAGTGTACTGCAGGCAGTTTCTTCCAAATGTAACCCGATTCCAGTTCAACCGACACACAGAACTCTGCTCCTGATCAGTCAGGCAGGACGGTTTGTTAGAAGGCTAAACTACTTGAGAAGTCGTCCGCAGAGTCTCATCTTCTGTAGTCACACAGGTAGGGACTCTCTGTAGGCAAGGCCGCAGCAGTAGGATTTGAAAGGTTGATGCCAAAGGTAAGGCAGCACACACCATTCCTTAGCACTAGAAAGGGTTGTCAGCCATATGGGTTGGCCAAAAAAAAAAAAAAAAAAAAAAAAAAAAAATTCCAGGGACAGACCCCCAGCCAGTTGACCTTGCTAAGACTGGGGTTCTAGCCTTCAGTATCCCCATCCTTTGACTTCACCCAGGCTGCCTCCCTGTGCATCCCAAATTCTATGCATCACATTAAAAAGTTCCACAAAGCATGGGCTGCCGGAATTGGAGAACCCCAGCCTCTTTCTGCGTTTCTTGCTTTTGTGTATTATTCATTAGTATTTTGAGCATTTTTCAAGTAGCTTGACCGAAACTCACGGCCTTAGACCCACCTCTCTGCCCTACCCTCAGTGTGCCCTATGTCTATTTTCCATGGTCAGCTACTGAAGCCGTGGGTCATCTTGTGTCTAGATGAGACCATGGTGTGAAGAAGGGAATTGATTTTTACATAAAGCATGAAGTTCTAAGTTTATGTGAAGGAAAGAGAAAAACAGCTGTGCGCTCAGAGTGCTGTTAGCTTCCCACCACCCATGGAGTACTGAGCTCAACAGCGAAGAATGGCAAGAAAGGCCCATTTTAGCTCATCGTTCCAGAGACCTGGACCTGGGCGGACAGAGCATCATCAGGGAGTGGAGTATTCACTTCATGGTGCTAAGAAGTAAAGAGGGAGACAGGAAGAGGCAAGGGTCCTAATGTTCTCCCTAAGGACATCTTCCTTATGACCCAACTTTTTCCCACTGGGCTCCACTCCTTAAAGGAACCCATCATTTCCAATAGAACCCGTCTTTAGTACATGGACCTCGAGGTCTGTATTAAAGATCTGATCTGCAGAGATTATTTTAAGCCAGAACTACATAGGAGCAAATATGTTTATGTAGAAATACTAATTAATTATTGGAATATGCACCCAGTTTCTTAAAAAAATCATATATTGCACTGAAAATATTCTTCTATTGCAGAGATTGCTTCTCTTCCTCCGAAACCTGGTGAAGTCAGCCTTCCAAAACAAAACATTTACAGCTCTACTTATCAGGTAATGTAGAACATTTTGGAATTTTTAAAAATAATTTCAAAATGCATACCTTGTGAAGGCCATACATTGAATATTCATGATGGAAGAAGGGCTTTCTTCCCCACCTCTGTTTTTAAGCAGACAGCCATTCTGGAATGGGGGCAGAGAGAGGAAGTATCCCTTGCTTTCCTATAGCACTGGCTGAAAGTCCAGTTGATAATTTGGAAATAGTCACCTGAACAAACAAAGTCATAAACAACATGCAACTTGTTTGTTCTCTTTGATGGAAGGTCTCTAGCACCTTTGCTGTTCTGGCTTCCTGGATCTGTAGAATTCACATCTATACTAGTACTTTTTGGGCTGTTTGTCTCATGGAAGGATTGCTGGGTGCTGGGTTTGAAAAGCAGGAGAATAATGTGGTTTGCCCTGCATGTGAGTTCTATGGCCATGAGGTTGACATTGAGGAAGATCCTGTTGGGACTGGAGTTTGGGTGGAGGTGGGAAGAGTCCTTGGTCAGAATATGGCCAGAACTGTTTGGAGGTTAGAGCTGCCATTGACAGAGATTGCTGAGGGATGAGAGGGTTTGGGTACAAAGAGCATTTCTGAGGTCTCCATTGGATGTCATCAGAGACTCAGTGTGCAATTGAATGTGTAAGTCTGTAGCGTCTGATGGACAAGACAGTTAAAACTGTCACCTGTGAACACAGCATGTTCATTTTCTAACACGCAGTCAACACTGGTTATCATACATGTAGGAGTTGGGGTTAATGTCACAGAAAACAGTTTGTATCTGAAATCGTAGCCAAAGCATTGACAGCAACCCTCTCTGACCTGTACAAGTGAAACTCCTAGAGAGACCCCTTCAGGGGATTCTGCTCTGGGGCCCCTAATTAAGGGGGGACAACCTTCTCATCTCTTTTGGAGAAGCAGTCTCTAGATTTCTAATCACTCACTGGGTAATTTGATCTGTGCCAATGATTGCTCTTGGCTGTGGTGATGGGCACCTAGCACATGCACCTTTGTGGTCCCTGATCGTTCTTTTTGAACACATGGATTGACTTAAATTTCCAGGGAGCTCTGCTCTGTGGTTTCCTCCCTCTCTCTGGGATTCAGCTGCCTGCATGCATTCTGCCAGTGACACGGAGCTTTTAGGCTTTCAGTGGGCTGGAGACTGCCTGATGCTAGGTTAGGCAACTTGGGTACTCAAGTGGTGTTAGGGGAACGCAGGGAGCCAGCTGAGGAGATACATGGGGGAACTGGGCACGCATGAAGGCTACTAGCTCTTAGTACACATTGTTACACATTGTAGTACCTTCTCAATTCAAGTGGCAGGGGAACAGAGAGGTCAGTGTTTCTCGGTAAAGCAGATCCTTGGCTTGTGTGCCTTGGGATGGATCTGGAGCTTTTGAAGCAGGGGAAAGGAGACAGGCTTTCTTTAGAAGCACTGGTCTGGTGACCAAGAAGTAGCGATTAAAGGGAGCAATGGCAGACTATGTGTGTATGTATTGTATATTCAGTTTTGATAGCTCTACTGGGTGGAATCACAGGTTGATAAAGACACAGGTGGCCAAGGAGTTCACTCCCACACAGCTCTCAGCATTGTGACTAAGTCACACTTCTTGTTACAGTGACAAGATACCTGGCAAAGGCAACATAAAGAAGGAATGGTTTCTTTTGGCTCACAGTTTGGAGACACAGTCCCATTATGGGTCCCACAAAATAGAGAAAGATGGGCACTTCTGGTTCAGTATGGGACCCCAGACCACAGGGTGGTGCTCTTACGCCCAGGATGGGTCTCCCTCCCCTTAGACCTCCTTGGAAACACCCTCATAGATAAGCTCAGAAGTGTGTCTTTTAGGTGATTTCAGGTTTAGCTGTGTTGACAGTGAAGGAAAAGCTATCCCACATGGATACCCCAAGAACACATTTCAGAAGCCCCCATCTCCCCAACACCTTTCTGGCTGCCTTTTTTCTGTCAAGAGTTTCCTGTAGACAAGCCCACGTGTTTTGCCTAGGAAGAGATCCAAATAGGGTTCACTAGATAATTTCATCTGGAATGTATCTGCTGTGAGTGAGGAATGGGAATGAAGGTGCTTGAACACAAGAAGGAAGATGACATCTCAGAACTCCAAGAGGATGCTTCTCAAAGCTGTTCTGAAAATATCCAGGAGAGGAATTTGATGGTTTTAAGCTACTGACATGCATAGCCAGTTAAGTGATCAGTTGGCGGGAAAAAAGAAGATAGCAAGCCCTGGTGCTGAACCTGACGCTAACGGTTTATGTTGTGTTTCCTGGGGGGGGGGGGAGCGTTGCAAAGCTTCAAGGCGACCTTAGCATCAGCAGAGAGTGTTGAGGTCCGTGCAACACCATTCAGACCCTAGAGAGAACTGTCTTTCCCTAGCTAGAAACTTAGTGGAGTTATTGACATGGCTGGTTCTTTCCATTCCCAGTGGGGGATTTTAGGGAAAGCATGCCTTGAACAGGGCGGGTCACGTTCAGCCAAAGGATGAGTATGCGGATGTGGGTCCCAACACTGTCCTCTAGGTAGCCCCATTTGGAGTGTGAATGTGCCATGGGCTGTGCTTTCTGGGAGTCGCACTGAGTAGCCGATGAGCTGGAGGGATTCTGGAGGGAAGGGCTGTAGTCAGGTGCACAGCCATCTGCTGCGTTTGGCTTGAAGAGGACCTAGGATTTTGTGAGGTCACCTGGACACGTGAAGGTTTCCAGTGTGGACACAACCGTTTCTTACGGTGATGGTTGAGGTGATCCTTAAGACCAGAGGTTCATCTGTAGAGCTTTCTGAAGGCCAGATCCCACATCGCAGTCTAGTCTGGGAGTCTTAAGGGTGTGATGGGCACTGTTCTCAGAACTCTCACTCCTGTAAGGATGTTACTGTCTGTGTACCCCTCGTCCTCCAGTTCTCTTCACCCCGCTCTGATCCTGCTCCTGGAAAGGCTAAGACAGGTGTCTGAGAGCGCATCCTTTGTCTTTTATCCTCCGTTTTTGCTGTGTCCGTGTGGCTCCAATTTGTCAATGCCCACCTCACATTAACATGGAGGCATCTCTGTACACACATGCCCCTTAGGGTCAGTGCTGGCTCCCAGCTCTTCCCCAGCTCCAGCTGGCCAGTTAGAGTTCAGGGCTGTTGACTACATCTGTGCTGCTCTGCAGACACCCCCCACTCCCACCCTGCAGTCTAAACCTAGATCTCTAGCTGTGACCCAGCCTGCCGCCAGTACCGTTCCTAGTCTGGACTTCTGGGGTGCTCAATGGGCCAGATAAATGGTCTATCCATAGAAACACAGGGTGCCACAGCAACAGAGGCTCCTGCTTGGCACTAATAGGCCTTGGAACGGGCAAAGCTTAATTCTGTAAATAGCGCAGCATCTGCCAACCAGGAGCTCAGGGCTATGTAAAGCTCAGGAAGCAGTAGTGTCTGGGGCTATTCAGAGGTTTCCTGTCTTTGCCCCATGTCTAGTACCTCTGCGATCTACACCATGAGTCTGCATCTCCAGGCTGGTGAAAGCTGCTGCCTATGCAATCTTCATCCCAGGCCGTGTGGCATGACTCTAGTTACGACCTAGCTCTAGTAGTTACCCTGCAGGAAAGCTCAGTTTGGGAAGGCTAGGAGACCCCCATCTCCTAGAATTCTTTCTGTTCCATGTCTTTCCAGGGTGCTGGTGTCCATGCTGCCATAGTGATGTCTTGTGAGGGCAGGGGTGATGCTCTTGGGTCAGACCCTTCTTCATCTTCTGATAGTTTCAGTATGGACTTGTAAAACTTCAGAAAGGTGAGGGATTGTCACAGGGACCGGTGGTTCTAGGTGTGCCCACAGAATACCAGGCATTGTGACTAGAAGCTGTGGGAGGATAGGGGCTGCTGTGGGTCAGTCACTACGGAAGATGGTGAGCTCTATCCATGGGGTAAGATGCAGGCTTCCAGAACCACTTAACCCTCCAATGCCTGGAGCTCTTTTTTGCTCAATCCCGTTTCAGCCTTTCCCCTCATGCGGTCTTCCCTGAGCACTAGAGTATTAAAGCTTCGCTTATTTCAAGGGTATGAGTGATTTGCCCACATGTATAGATATGCTCTTGTATGTTCAGTGCCATGCGAGACCAGAGAAGGAGTCGGGCACTCTGGAAGTGAAGCTATGGATGAATGGTTCTGAGCCGCTGTGTGGTTGCTAGGAAGAGGACTTGGGTCTGCTATGAGAGCAGCCACACGCCTCAGGGGGCTCTTGACTTAGGAATGTATAGGCCTGATTCATGCCACACCCTGATAGACACTTGGGGGTACGGTTCCAGATGCTGGATTCCTGGGTTCTAAAGAATGCATGCTCAGTATGTGTGGAGCCGATAGAAAACTATGTCTGGGACCCTGGTATCTCAGTGCAGCACACCCCAGAAGCACTTGGTGCACTTGTGCAAGTTCCTGGGGGCTCTTCCAGGCCATCTACACAAAATCAGGCCTAAGAACCAGTCTTTTCAAACATTCTCAAGTGGTATGCATGGGGACAAAGTTTTTGTAGACACAGGCCTGTTTCTAAGGCAGTGCCCTCTCTGAGTTCCAGGAGGCTTCCTAAACTGTGCCTGGTGCCACTGTGGTGAGCTTCTTACATCATAGGAAGAGCTTGAGATGTTATCTGGGGTGCCGTGATCAGCACCAAGTGTAAGGTTACGAGGCTCACACACCCCGCCATCTGTGGCAGCATTTTTTTTTCAGTCTCCAGTGTTTAGATGCATCCTAAGGCAGACCACATTCAATGTAGGTGGAGGACTAAGATTTTAGGCTGCAGACCTCAGCTCAGGCATTAAATGTCTAGGGAAGTTAGCAGGAAAAAAGACAGATTGTCAAAATGGGCACATGCCAGTGTGACCGCTCTTCATTGCTGGCTTCCGTCTCAATAGGGTGTGCGATTAGGGTACGGAAAAGGCCCATGATTACTAGAAAAGAGCATGCTGGGTAATAGGGAGAGCTCAGGTGTAACGTGGTCGGCCACATCTGAGGACAGAACTCACAAGGATTTATTTATTTATTTATTTATTTATTTATTTATTGCTATGAATCACAATCAACTTATGGGACAGGTGAATTCCTTCCATTTTGGTCTAAAACCATGGACTTTAAGAATGTTTGTACCTAGATGAATATTTAACACAAATGGCCATTTTTCCTTTTTCTCTTCTGGGACCTTCAACTTGCTGTCAGTCAATTTTTCTGGTTGTTTTTAGCAATTCCATCTCTTTACTATCAGTTTTCGAGGGCATATGAATGTTTCATAACCCGGCTTGTGCCTTGCCCGCTAATCCATTCCTCCTGTTGAGATAAACAGAAATAAACCGGTGATAAATTTAGAAAGCGGCAGTACATTTGTGCAACCCAGCAGCGCAAACAGAAGCAAACAACTGCAAAAAACCCCAGCTACTCCCAGAAGAAGGTGTTCTCCAGAGAGACCCTGGCGTAGACAGCCCCATCCGCCAGCAGGCTTCCTTTCCTTATTGGAAGCCTGTAACCGAAAGCCGCAAGACTTTTCCCACAGACCCACAATGTTCCACTGCAGCTGAATAATTCATCCTGCCCCCCTGCATTATTTAAGATATTCGATATGCTTACCGTGCCCTGCAGTCTGAACTGTGGCTCCCCGACCTGGCAGGGAAAATGGGTGCATGCAACTTCTTTGCTTTTGAGACGGGTCTCCCCGTGTGGCTCAGGCTAATTTGAATTCATGTCTAAGTCTCCCTGGGGCTAGGCTTACCAGCACACGATAAGCTTGTGTCACTCGGGCTTGTAGAGGAGCCCAGGTTAATCTGGAAAGTTTTCTGAATGAGAAACCAGCACCACACGATACCACAGGAGACATGGAGTGGCAAATTTCCAGTCAGGGCTTCTGTTTTGCTTTTGCTCTTTTAGAAGAAATGTGTGTTATTTGAAGATGTCCACAAATATCTTATCTTTTAAAAGGAGAAAAAAAAAACCCTACCAGGTAAAGCAAGAACTTTCCACAGGAGAATTAGCACACAAAACAAAACAGGGAATCTTTGCATCGTAATATCATTTGTTAAAAGTGGGTCTTGGTTTCTGGGAATGAGCTTGGCTCTTGGACTTGGAAAGCACCCAGTGCATGTGTTCCTGAAGGAAAAGGAGGCGAGGGTGTGTCTCTATACAGTTGTTCATCTCTGCTCCTCGTGCTGCTCAGGGGAGCACTGAGCTGCAGGACCAGCCAGCGAGCACACTCACCTTTCTGTCTTTGTTACCCAGGAACCAAAAACATGCCAGCCCAGCCCAGCGAATCATCCACGGGTTGCTTTGACGTCGCCCAGTCCTCGGAAGGTCAGAAATGCGACGCTGGTGTAGTAAAGACTCCCCATGGCTGTGGCTCTGTGTACACCCACCAAGATTGATACCATCTTCCTCTCATCCTGAGACTGGCCTGCAGCTTGGCCAAAGAGGCCCACCTTGGAGTCACGGAAGCTGATGCTTTATGGTGACGGGGGAGTCCGTTTTCCTCATACCAAGAAGAATTTGATTTTGAAATGTTCATGGTTTTGGATGAATTCCTTAAAGTGGGACTGAGCAAAACCTGACGGTCTGCCATGGAGATTGTTCCTCGTGGATTGACGCTCCTGCTTGGTAACCCAACAAAAGGCAGACAGGACTGGATTCTGCCTTTCGAAATGTTTTTGTTTGTCCTATATCATGGTAATATGCTATTTTATGTGTTTTTATAGCTCGGGGCAATTGCTGTATATTGTCACTGAACGAGAGCATAACAATTAGAATCAACTGGATCTTTCTAGGTGGACTGGCCTTCAGAGCTCAGCGGGTTAAATTAAAGGAGGAGCAATGCCAGGTGCAATGTGCAGACGACAGTCAGTCCCGGCTGCTCTCTTATCCTTGCCCCATGTCTGTGGGTGAGTTAGGGGTGGACTCTGCCTGACAGGGCACAACGCTTGCATTATTCAAGCATCATGGAAGAACTGGAAAGAGATATCTATTTAATAAACAAAGAGAAAACAAAACACCTTATACTATCTTTTTCTATTGTTGTATTTTTAATTTATTCTTTGAGAATTTCATAGAAGAAAACAACGTATTTTGATCCATTCTGTGATCTCAACACCTCCTCCATCTTCTCCCAGACCCCAACACCTACCACCCCCCAGCTTCATGTCCTCTTCATTTTCAATCAGTGCTACCACAGATGGATGGGAGTGGGGCTCTCCCCTGGAGCATGAGCAACCTACCAGGGGCCACAGCACATAAGAAAAAAAAGATTGTCCCCTTCCCCTGTAAATGGAGATTGCTAGTTTGTTCCCAGCTGCCCAGACTTGAATCACACAGGAACTATTTTAATTAAACACTGCTTGGCCAATAGCTTAAGAGTATTTCTAGGTAGTTCTTACACCTTAGATTAAGCCATTTCGATTAATCTGTGTACGACCACAAGGCTGTGGTTTACTGGAAAGTTTCTGGTTGTATCGTTCTCCTTCAGCAGCTACATGGCTTTCTCTCTGACTCTGCCTACTCTCTCTATATATCTCTGTTCAGATTTCCCACCTGGCTTTACTCTGCTCAACCTTGGCTGAAACAGCTTCTTTATTAATCAATGGCAATAAAACATATTCACAGCATACAGAGGGGAATTCCACATCACTCCCCCAGCAGCTATCCGCTGCTCCTCAGTTTATGGGTGGGGACTTGTGAGCCCCTCCCCCTCTGCCCTAGTTACGATTGCTACTGCTGGGATGGAACACCATGACCAAAGCAAGTTGGGGAGGAAAGGGTTTATTTTGCTTACACTTCCATATCACAGTTCTTCATCAAAGGAGTCAAGATAGGAACTCAAACAGGTCAGGAACCTGGAGGCAGAAGCTGATGCAGAGTCATGGAATGGTGTTGCTTATCGGCTTGCTTTTGCTCATCCTGCTTTCTAACGGAACCCAGGACCACCAGCCCAGGGATGGCACCACCTGCAGTGGGCTGGGCCCTCCCACATCAATCATCAATTAAGAAAATTGCCCTACAGGCTTGTCTACAGTCTGACCTTATGGAGGCGCTTTTGAAGGCGTAAGTCGCAAAAACAATCCCACACCAGTTTGGAATTATGATTAACAAAAGGGTTATTTATTTAAAGGGAAAAACTTACAGATCACCATCCTAGATAACAGCCCTCTGTGTGCGGTGGGGAGGAAGGAGTCTAGTAGCCAGAAGCGGAGACAGAAGCAAGAGAGAGAGAGAGCTCATGGCTACCACTGCTTTTTAAAGCAAAAGAGACCACGCCCCAGTGGGCTGGTATCTTAAAGGCTATTGGCTGAAGGAGGGGAAGGAGCTCCCGCAGCACACTTTCTTAACTGAGATTTCTTTCTCTCGAAAATGACTATGGTTTGTGTTAAGCTGACAAGAAACTGTCCAGCACACTCCATGCTGGGATGACTTGGTCTTGCACAGGCAGCCATGGCTGCTATGACTTCTTGAGTGCAGTGGTCCTGTGGTGTCCAGAAGGCATTGCTTTTTACAGTCCTCCCTGACCTCTGGCTCCTACAGGCTCTGCCCCCTTTTCTGTAATGGTTCCTGAGCCTTGGTAGGAGAGAGGCTGATACAAATGTCCATTTAGGGCTGAGCCCTCCACAGTCTCTTATTCCCTGCACTTTGACCCATTGTCCACTGTGTCCACTGCATGAGGAAGTATCTCTCATGGGCTGAGCATTGGTGCTGCCTTTATTCTTTATTGTTATTATTATTATATGTGTATTCTGCCTGCATTAATGTATGTGCACCAATGTTCACAGTGCCCAATATGCCAGAAGAGGACATTGGATCCTCTGGAACTGGAGTTAAAGATGGCTGTTAGCTACCATGTGGATGCTAGGAATTGAACATGGGTCCTCTGGAACAACAGTCAGTGCTTTTGAACTACTAGGCCATCTGCATTCCTGGTGCTGTCTTTCTTCATGCTAAAATTTGGGTGGTAATCCAACAATTTGTAGTACTTAAAAATGAAGTTGTTTCTAAGAAGGAGTCAGGAGACTTTCACCCATGAGCGGCTCAACGTCTCCTGGATCTTCTCATCCTGTGTAAAAACAACTTGGCTGTTGGAATCCAGGATGAAATTTCTTCTGCCTTTCCAAATCCCTTCTTACACCTAGGTTTGCTCAGTGAAATTTCCACTTCCTGAACCTGGTGCACTCACATTTAACCTAGAAGCATGGCCGTTATTATCTCGAGCTGCAGACTGGTTAGTCCAGATTTCTCTGTGATTAACAGTTAATTAATCTCATGTTTAACTATGCTACTGCTAGGGTAGAGTTTGACTTTTTACATATGTCAAGGCTATTCCTGTGAAGACCGAACAAATGCTTATTCACCCCAGATAGCAAGCCTATGACAGCCCAAGGTACGGATACCATTAAAGTCCAACTTGTTGAACCATGAGTTTTACTGGGGATACTGACAGGAGCAGAAACCACTCAAAGACAGCTACACCACAAAAGCCCACTCAGTGTGGGTGACAGGCCATCTGGAAACCTGGGACACACTGTACAACCTGCAGGCAGCTCAACAGGTTGTAAAGTGTCCCTTCCATGTCTCTCAGTTGGTCTTGTCTGAGAGGGCCTGGTGGAAGTCTTTATTGCTTATATACTCCTGGGAAGGAGGGACCTAGTGAGTCTGGTTGATTTCAGGGACTCCTTGGAACTGTTTTGTGTTATTTACTGCCTGTCTTAGAAGCTTCCCTGCAGGATGGAATGCTTCACCCTTAATTGCTACCCAACCTTAGGTTCCAGCGAATTCTGTGGAATTGTTAAACGAAAGATCAAGATGCATTCCTTGTCACTCAGAACTCCTACAGACTCACATAGCACTACTTAAACTTCAGTTATTTAAACTAAATAGAATTCGAGATCTTTCCCCTCAAGTGTACAACACATCCCAGATGCCCAGTAGTCACTCATGCCCAAGGGCTACTGTATGTAGACAGTCAGATGACAGGTTTTCACCGATGAAGAGAACTCTGTTGGACAGTACCAATCTACAGAGAGCTACTTGGGGATGACCTTGACGTGTCATGGGCTCTTTCACACAAACACAATCTGTGTTTTCCTCCGTGTGAAAGCCTGCAGTCGACTGGTTTCTATTTATGGATTCCACAAACCCCAAGGCAGCTCTCAGCTCAACATGGTGTTTTGCTGATGTGGTAAAAGTGTCTTTCACTTTGCAGTGCAGACAGCTGAGGCAGGCTCAGGAGGCTGGGGTGTGAGGAGGCGGTCAGCAAATGACACGGACAAGGTTGCTTATCCAGAATATAGATGAGGGTCTCCGGTGAGGAATGCCTGATGAGGTTGCAAATATAGATAAACACGTACCCCTCAAAATCTTGAGCCATCAACTCCTGTTGACAGAAATGCCCCCCGTTTGACTTCCTGACTGATTTTGAACTTGACTGAGCATGCCTGATCTTTTCAGGGCCTTCTCTCATGGACTTAGATAAGCAGGACAGAACTGGTGGTGATAATACCCTGAGGATAACTGGAAACATTTCCTCTTCTCTGTGTGGCTCTGACCTCAGCAAATCATTAGAGAGGTGATGGTTGCCTTGCATGTTCCTAGCAATCAGAGGGCATCAAAAGTGAAGGGGGCCATGACCAATAAGAGTCACATCAATATCTTGCCCTTGGCACTGAAGTGTTTAGGGCACCTTGGAGAGTAACTGTCTGTCCTGTTTGGAGATGGAAATTCTGAAGAGCTCAGGGAGAAAAGAAAGGGGAAGATGGTGAGGGGAAGATGGCGAGCAAAGGCTCAGGAAGATGGAGCAAGCCAAGGCCCTTGCTTGGGAAGGGGCACCAGTGGCCTTGGAGCACACACAGAGACTGAGAAGGCCTGAGAGGACTAGCGGTGGTAGAGTTGGCTAGACCCGTATAGAGCAGATCCCATGTTTTTGTGGCCTTAAGTGGAGGAACACAGCCAAGCCTAGGAACCAGCACTGGACTAGCCTTGGCCAGAAGCCAGATGCCCTGTGAACTCATTGATAAGTTAGTCTCTGGGGGGGGGGACTGAGCTGGGTAAGGTAGTGTATGAAGGGTGTGGATGGACAGGAGGGATGTTCAAGAAGCAGAATCAAGGAACAGTGAATGCATTTGTGAAGTCAGAAGGAAATACAGTCTTCCCAGCAGCTCCATGGCTCACTCCCCATTCCCCACCAAGGCTAGGACACTTACCCAAAGTGTACATGACCAGGATGTTCCAGGCATGCACCTTCCTTGGCTGAGTAGTTCAGGCCCTTTGGTACCCATGTCCACATCAACAGGACAAGGAGACAGAGTGAGGAGCCTCTGAGGTTCCTCCTCACTGGCATAGGATGCAGGAATTTTGTCATTGGTCCGTGAGTCATCCTCTTGGATGGTCTGCTGCTGTCCTGAGTCATGGAGATCCTGCAGGCATGGTTCCGCAGGACGGACCCCTTTACGTCAGCAGTTCATAGGTGGAGTAGTTATCAGGGTGGGTCAATTTCATTTCCTGGATCTGGGTCTGGGTTTCCTCTGTGCCCCACCCCCAGCCACGAGGGGTAAGGGGTAGGGCCAGCTGGCCCATGGGCACGTCACTACTGGCACTGCAGGTCAGAGAGGGGTAAGAAGCCAGCTCTCCCAGGCGCAGTGGCCAGAGAGGGGCAGGGTGCTACTCAGCGTGGCCCTCAGACTTCAACAGGGCTTCAGGCGACCACCCAGTATATGGACATCTGCATGACCTTTGGTGGTAGCCATGAGCATCAACACAGACCCTGGCTGCAATAGGACACAACCATGGCCCTCAGCAGCAGCCATGGCCCAGATGATGAAGATTTTCATTCCCTTCCAAAAGCACAAGTTAGACAGGAGCAGCATAGCCGCTAAACGCTCCTATCACAGGAGTAGCAAGGATGGAAAGTTTGTTTCCTTCCTGCTTCCTCCCAGCTTCATGGTATGTTTGCATGCATGCAGTTCTGTACGCTGCATGCATGTGTGCATATGTGAGTGCCTATACATGAGTACATATTTGATAGATGTGTTAATTGCATGGATATGTATTGTATGTATTTGTGTCTACATACATGGCATGTATGTTTGTACTTTTGTGAATATAAGACTGTACACATATATGATATGTGTGTACTTTTGTGTGTTAGTGTATGTGTTATATAATTTTGTGTACATGTGGGCTCCGGTTTAACACCCCAGCTTCAAATTCTTTCTGTCCAACAGTGATAAGAGGCCCCTCTCTACATACAGGGATGGCAGCTGGCCAGGGACTTTTTCTTTGCTTCCATTGTAGTTCTTGGTCAGTGACATTTTTCCTGTTCCTCTGACATACTTCTTCCATAGTTACTCCCGAAGTACACCCTCCACCCAGTGGCCTTTAATTCCTCTGATGATTAAAAAATACTTTTACTTTTTGTGTATGAGTGTTTTGCCTGAATGTATGTATATGCCACCACATGGAAACCTGGTACCCTTGGAAGTCTGAGGAGGGTGTTGGATTCCCTGCCACTGAGGTATAGAAGGTTGTGAGCCCACTGTGTGGGTGCAGGAAACTGAGTTAACGCAAAAGCTAGGAGGTAGGTGAACATGTGTTTTCTTTGTAGCTTTTGCATTAACTCGCAGAAGGTGCCTGCCCCCAATGCAACCAGCATCAGAACAGGCAAGGACAGGCAGATGAGGAGTCTATCTACCCGCAGGGAATTGGTTAGGAAAACAGACATTGAACACATTACAAATGCAATAAGCCTATTTATAGGTATAAATACCTCACTGTGTATACAAGTGTAGAATGTCACAGTGTAAGAGACGCTGGATTGCCTATGAATGCAATTACATTAAAAAAAACTTTGGGGTTGGGAATTGAGTTTGGCTTGTTAGGAGCTCAGCAAGAGCTGTTGGGCCCTTTCGGTAAACTGCAGCTAACAGCCCTGCCATGGAAGTCATGCTGAGCTTCTCTGGGGTCTCCTTGAGATATCTGCTGACTCGCCTCTATTCCCTGCCCTTTCACTAGATAGACAGCTTTTTTCATAAATCATATACAAACTTCGCTGTGTCTTTCCTATAAATCACTTCTCTGTCATCTGTGGACATGGGGGATTTGTCTCTCTTCTGTTCATTGAAATACTTATGAAGCTATCTGCCACAGCTCAACAACTAGCATCCATCCGATGACTCAGAATCAAGAATTTGTATCTGTAAACCTATCAGGGATTCTGAGTACTCGCCCTTGCTCCTGTCATGCGTCAGGAAACACAGAAGTGATTAAAGAAAAACAAATGAAACCCTAACCCAAACCAGAAATACTTTCAAAAGTTACAGAAATTCACAACCAAATCCTATAAATATTTTCCAAGCGTTGAATATGTGTCTTACGATCCAAGACACGTGACGTTAAGTGTCTGCTGGTGAGATGATCCACACTATTTTAGAAAGCAGCAGAAATTGTCAATAAAAGTTTCTGTAGTACAAGTCCACAAATATATTAAAATTAAAATTAATAGCAGAGGAGCGAGGAATAGCATGCTCTACAAAATGCTCCTTAAACCACCCTGCCTGTGACATTGTGTACAGCATCCTGAATGCACTGTGCTCAGAAAAGCCAACCATAGGTATCCACAATCAGGTGATTGGCTCTTTGACATAGACTCTGGCTTGCATAACTCTTGACTCTTGGGGTACAGTCTCTCTGGCCACCTCAGAAGCATCACCCTGATAAAACTGACATGTTTCAGTACCATGTTCGTGAACTTCCATGGAAGCTTCAAGGCTGCCAAAAGCCCTCTTGTCAGAGCTTCCTTTGGGACATAAAGAATATTCCTTCTGTGTATAATTTTCAACTTGTTGGTTTTGTTGGTGTTTAAGCTTGGCTGTAGTTTATAGTCACATCTCATTGGACTTACATTTGTAATGGTCTCTCCTGTCTCTTTAAGAGACAAGCCATGCCCACTCTCTCTCCATTGTCTGAGACAAGCTGATTTTCAGCTTTTCCATCTCCCTCTCCAAGAGGCAGCTTCTGCCTCTCTCCATTTCTCTATTCCCCTTCTGGTTTATCTCTTCTCAATATCTCTCTACTCGTATCATATAATCCCTCTCCACTGCTCCCGCTCCCCTCTCCCTCTCCCTCTCCCTCTGCCCCTCTCCCTCTCCTCTCTCTCTATCTCTCTCTCTCCTCTCCTTCTCCTCCTCTTCCCTTCCATAACCTACTAAATAAATATCCAGCCTCACTCTGTATGGCATGGCATTGCCTATCCATGTCTCTGTCTCTCACCCACCGCTGTGTGTCTCCCTGCTCAGGAACAGCCACGTTGGAGACCTGAGGTGTGGTCTTGTGGCATTCCCATCTTTCTGTCTCTCCTTGTGGGCCTCGTGCACTGTCCCTACCTGGCACTGGCTGCTACATGGCCTGCCACCGCTCAGGGACCTGCAGCGTTTTCTGCCCCCGCAGCCACAGGGGATCCTGCAGCATATTTTAATTTGTTCATTTCAGCATTTAGGGGCCAGATTGACCTGTAGCTTCTCTGGTCTGTGGACTATAGACTTTTCAAATAATTAGCCTGTGTGCAGGCTGGGACTTTTAAAGATATTAGTGAAATTTATTAGAAAATTCAGAATTATCACTTGAAGTTAGTTACCTCATCATTACCCAGTGTCCTGATTATGTGACCCAGTGTGGTAGCAAAATTGATGGGGTAACGGTGTGAGTTTCTTCTCCTCACAAAAGGTTAATCCAGGAAGTAAGAGCTCAGGGTAGGGAACGTGAGGCAGGAAAGGTGGCATAGTGTGTGAGAGTTATTAATAAAATACACAGTGTTAGGAAGAGCTGTTGCTGTAGGTGGCCTGAGTCCAAGTCCAATGGTTTCTTAAAATAAAAATGTGGGGTGTTTTTTTTCATTTACCTCCTTCAGGACACATAGGAGCAGGCACAGCGGAGACCTGAAAAAATACAAAATCTCATTCTCTGCCCTGGAAAATAGACAACTCCTAACTTGAAAGTCCCCAAGAACAGGATGATAAGAGCATGAACTAGAGTGGCCATGGTGTAGACCCCCGAGGTTTCATTTTATCATTAAATAAACCCAATGGCAGCTGTCTGGGTAGGATCTTGAAATAAATCTGGAATTTATGTCATAAAAAGTCTAAAGTGCAGAACAGATTAGCGGCAGGACCCTGAATGATGGAGAGCCAACCATGCACACATTTAAGTGGCTGTTTTAGAAGGAGGCCCTAGTAGCAAGGTTGTGGGTAGGGCAATGAGACTGATTGTTCTGGAGAGGTGTGGTGCTTTGAATAAGAATGTCCTCCATAGGCTCATGTATTTGAATCTTAGTCATCAGGAACTGACACTACTTAGAAGGATTAGGAGGTGTGACCATGTTGGAGAAAGTGTGTCACTAGGGGTGGGCTTTGTGGTTTCCAGGGCCCAAGCCCGGTTCCGTGGCTCTTTCTCCCTGCTGCCTGTGGGTCTGGATGTAGACCACTCTCAGCTACTGATCCAGCCAATGACTGCCAGCATACCACCATGTGTTCCTGCCATAGCAGTAATGGACTTAAATATTAAATATTGTAAGCAAAACCCCCAATTAAATGTTTTCCTTTATAGGAGTGTTGTGTGGTCAAGGTGTTTCTTCCACAGTATAGACACTGACTAAGACAGAGGGATGGGGGGATTTGCTATTATTTCTATAGGGCACTAAGCTCTTTGGACCATTGTCTCTTTCCTTTCAGGATTGCTTAAATCTAGGACAAAATCATGGTAAGACTGGAATTTGGGGACAGGTATCCTGGAATGCCAAGGCTAACTCAGAGAGGAAGCTGTGGGCAAGAGTAGACTAAGGATATTTATCAGGAAGAACACATTTTTCTAGCAGTCTAGAAGGACTAGCCATTGGATTCTCTATAGTGCCTAATTCATGAGTGAAGAGAGATGATGTGTGCAATGAAGAATCCAGAGAATACTGGAGAAATACTTTCTGGTGCTGGCTCTACCCTGGTTCACTATGGGAAGACAAGGGTTCTGGAGATCATCAAGAAAAATGACATGAAAAGAAGAGAAAGGGAAAACCCTACACTGGGAAAAGAGCGGCCCCAAGAAGGCCAATGGTGGATGAGTGATCTAGCAAGGAGCAGGTGTGTTGGGCACCATGTCCTAAAAAAAGATAGCAGGGGTCATTGCCCTAAGGATGTTTGCGGAGAACCCACCCCACATCCCAAACTATCTTGAGAACTATTTGTTTACGGAACCCGCCCCACATTCCAACTGTCTTAAAAAATGTTAATGGAATCACATGTTTCGGCTTACACTAGGGGTGCTGACTGATGACCTTCGCTACCCTGGCAAAATTCCTTCCTACCCTATCCCCACCCCAAGCCAAGTTCCTTATTCAAGGCTGTATAAGCCCACAACCATTACCCCCAATAAAGGGAGGAGACCTTGACAAGAGAATCTTGCTTGATCTCGTTTCTCTCTCCAGCCCATGTTCTTTCAGGTAGTGCCTCTTCAGGAACCCTGAATAGCTGACCCACTGGCGGGGTACACAGGTAAAGCAGAATGGAGGTAGAAGTAATATCACGAGAGTTCCTACCCTGGCATCAAATCTTCCTCAGGTCATGGATGATGGTCCTAAAAACCAGCCAAGGTTTTTTTCTTTTTGTTTTATTTTTGTTTGTTTGTTTGCTTTTTGTGGAAATGGATGTGCAGATGTGGTTTGACGGGTTGTTTCCCAAAACTCCTGCAGGGCTTTAATACTTTCAAACTATATGTTAATGGTAGCAAGAGGGTAGAAGATTAATTTCAGTGTGGTGGCTAACACCAGAGATTTGGAAAATTATTAGATTAGGCAAATTCATCAGATTGAAGCCCTTTACAATCCTTGTTTTTCACTTTATAAGAAGAAGGAGAGAGCCCACACAGAAAAGAAAGAGAAGACAAGAGAAGAGAAGCAAAGAGAAGAGAGAAGAAGGAATGAAGGAAGGAAGGAAGGAAGGAAAGAAGGAAGGAAGGAAAGAAGGAAGGAAGGAAAGAAGAAAGGAAGAGGAAGTCAACTGGGGAATGATGAATGCTGAGAAGCCCAAGGTCCACAGTCATCTGTTGATGACATGGCTATTGCCTGTCGTGGTTAATCTTGATTGCCAAATAGATTGGAATCACCTAGGAGACACTCTGAAGGGCATTTCCAAGCAGGTGTAACTGAGGTAGGAAGATTCACCCCAGACATGGGCAGCACCATCCTATAGGTGAGTGAGGGTCCAGGACCAAATAAAAGAGAGAAAGTATGAACACCAGCATTCATCTCTCTCTGATCCCTGACTGCAGATGCAGTGTGTCCAGCTGCCTCATGTTCTGGTCATCACTGCCTTCCTGCCCATGGTGACCTGTATTCCCAGAAACAATATAAAATTTGGACTAGTTCTGGGAAGGGGAAACCCTCGAACTCACTGGCTAGCCAGTGTATCCAACTGATGAGCTTTAGGTTCAAGGAAAGACCTTGTCTCAAAAATTAAGGTAGAGAGTAATGGAAAAAGGCACCTAATGTCACCTCCTGACATGTATGTATACAGGAACACATACCCAAAGAGATGTTTGACATGTAAACTAGCTCTACATTTAATTGAACTGGTTCTTACTTTTCACACAGGAAAACATGTGTCTGGCTTCCTAAGACTTAGGAAGTTTATTTTTTTCCTCAAAGTTTTATGAATGATTGAAGAGGGGGCTGTCCCTGGAAAGAAGTCTACTGAAGACCTGGCAGCTTGGTCGCTATGGGAACAAACAAAGCCAGCTTTTATGTTGGTGATTTTTGGGGAGTATAAGCCATCTGTTGGTTGGTTATAGTGTGGAGATATGGTTGGTGGGTCCCTTCTGGTTGGTCCTGATGCCTTATCTTCATCCGGTCTCCTATCTCTTCTGATGCCACCATGGTGATTCCTTATGGTGCTGTTCTTGAAAATGAGGCTCTTCTGGGGAGAAACCAAACATGACTTTGTTAGTGTGGGGAGGGCTTCTGAGGCTCTCTTGGAGGCTACCGGCTCAGTTTAAAGATGTCACTTTGAGGACCAAGGCAGAAGTGGAGGGTCTTCTTATGAATTAAGTCATTGCAGCAAAGCTTTTATAGTGTGCCCTCAGTTGAGCTGCTGAGGCAGGGTGTTTGCTGACCTTCAGAAACAGCCACGACCTACAGTGTGAGAAGTTACAGAGTATAGCAGGGTGCAGGATCATATAGTCTAGTCACTTACGCTGGTCCAGTGTGTGCTGAACCCCAACCATTCTGGAAAGCTTGACATTCTGGGTTTCCTTCAGGTAGATTATCCAGAAGACCAATAGGAGGACAGCAAGCAGCAGGACACCCACTGCAATGCCCAGCACAATGGTGATGACACTGGGACACTCTAAGGAAAAAGCACAAGCCATGAATTATGTGAGTCTTTACCACAAGTCTTACAGCCTCGCATGTTACCCACTCTCCCAGAGGGTCCCGCTCCAGAGACTTGCTGTCCTGCCACACAACATAGGTAGACAAGAGAACACAGCCTCAGTCAGCATCAGAAAGCAAGGCTAGTCTCTGTGGTCCCAAATGATACTTAAAGGTCACTAGGCCTGGCCTTTTATTCACAGAGGTTTGGGGACATGCCTGAGGGACCCTAAGCCATCTTACTGCACAGTGGGAATGGGGACCCCATGATCATGGCCTGAGGACAGGTCTGTGCCCCTCCTACTCTCATGGGTTTCCAACTTGAGAAGGACTCGGGGACAGTAGGCTCAGGTTTCTGTCCTGTAGGAGCTCCAGTGTGCTGCTGGCCGGCATTTCTTGTGGTTGCTCAAGCGATCTCTCTGCCTTTGTTCTTTCAGCTAAGTAGGAACAGGATGAGGAACTGGAATTCTGGAAGCTGCATGCCTAAGGACTTGTAAGGACATCTTTGCCTTCTGCTCAAATCTGCCATCTTCCACATCTTTGGGCCATTGTCACTCATCACTTCTCCAAACCGCTCTAAACCCCTGTGTCTCATCCATCTGTTGGGAACCCTGGACCTTCAAACTATCACTCAGTCCTCTATCTCTTCTGCCATCTCCATCCAAGGGTAGTATCTGTCCATACTACTTCTGGACTCAGCCCAGCTCAACCTGTTCCACCTCCAGTCTTAGTCCTGACCAGACAGCAGTATTTGGCAGGACCATGTCTATCTCAGCTCAAGACAGGACCACATCCACTTGGTCCCATGCAGTATAGACACACCTTGTACTGATGACTGGACAGTGTCCACCTGACAAGGGAGCAACCACTTTATACACCAAGATGATTATTTCCTGGTCCCTGACAGGACCATACCACTACTACCGAGAACCATGAAGACATCTTCACCCTTTCTCTTACAGTACTGTGTCCAATATGACCCTCAACAGTTCTGTGTGGTCACCAGGAGTCCTCCTGGTTGCCAGATGAGATTTTAAAAAAAATGACAATGTGAGTATTGCCATTTTTCTTCTGGGAACTTCTAATAGCTTTTTGGCATGCTCAGGAACAAACTTGTACCCGTAGAGGATGTGTGGTGCCTGTGGGCTGATGACTGTCATGACCACTGACCTACTGGGTCTCCTTGTCTCAGTGATCTTATTTTTCCTTCCAGGAGAATGGGCCCCTCACCACATGGTCTTTGTGTCATTTTAACTGTAGTTGCAGCCTCACACTGTGCTGGACGTTGTCTGACAGGACCATGCCATGGACCCCACAAAGACTACGTCAGAATCTTCCATTCACAGATATTACTGTCCAGGACTTGAGCTGCATGGGGGCAAAGAGTGCTTGAGGGGCAGCAGAACCTCCATTCCTTTGAGACTCATGATAGGTGTCCCGAAACAACTAACCGGTACCAGTCCTTGGGGCCTCCCATCAAACGGGAGACGCTCCCACTGTAAGGTGTGGTGCTTCCATGGTTCCATGCTCAACACGGACTGGAGCTACCACCAAAGGTACCTGTCTGTCAACCATCTCTTGGTGCCGGGCCAGATGAGGGTACTGCTTACCTGCCCAGGTATCCTGGAATGTTCTCCTTCTGCTACTGGGTATCCTTGCCCACTGGAGAGAGATCTTTCATTTTGCAGCCCTCTTGCTATCTGCAGAGGCTCCTGGGCTACAGTTCTTGTCACTGTGTCCTACCTCACCAGATCTGGGCACTGTCCAGCCTTACCTCGGGTCTCCTCTACATAGATGGAATAGATGCTTCTCCGGTCTCGCTGGCGCACAGTGTAGGTCGTCCAGCAGCCCTCTGCATCCTGTTCACTGCAGTTCTTGCGATGAAATTCTGAACTCAACAGATTCATACACTCCCAGAAGCAACGTGTTCCATTGCTGAGTTTTAAGCACTTGGCACAGGAGCTGAGGAGAAGTTGGGAATGAGTTTGATAGAATGGGATTGTGAGGGGGTGTTCAAGGGCACAAGGATGGGCAAGGTGCACACTGTGTGGGGTACACAGGTGTGTTGGGGTGCAGCACTATGCAAAGATTCATGAGTGTTTCAGGATGTACAAGTGTATGAGACTTCACAGGTGTCAGGCTGCGTGGGTATGTCAGGGTGAGTGGTGAGTGAGTGCATACTGGTGTGTGAGAATGTCCCAGCCAATAAGGGTGTACTGGTGTGTAAGGCTGTGTGTGTGTGGTGTGTGTGTCAGGGTGCACGAAGTGTCTCTGTGTACTTGTATGTTCAGGAGCATTGTTGAATGAGAGAGTACTGTGTGCAAGGCTGTGGTGAGTTTGTCAAGTTGCATGTTATGTGAGTTCGTACTGGTGTGTCAGGGTGCACTGGTGGATCAGGTTTCACAGGGATGCCAAGGTGTATTACCGTGTGAGCGTAGACTGCCGTGTAAGGGTGCCCTGATAATTTAGGGTGTACAGATACACAAGGATGAGCAGGTGTCTCAGGGATCATGGGAGTGTCAAGGTTCACAGAGCGTAATATGTGAGGGTATACCACATACAAGCTGGTCCTGTAGTGAGAATCCCAGGCGCCCTGAGAGGTCAGCACAGTGGTGTAAGTGAGGGTGGAGCAGGACTGTGATCCTGGGAGGAGACCAAAGGGCAGTGGAAATTGGATCCAAGGGAGGTACAGACCCCCTCAAAATGACCACCTCCTGCTGGGTCTGCTGGATCTTGCTGAGAACTATGGTGTAGTGGCAACCCCTGGGGACTCTCTGGTAGCCGAGCTGTGAGGGCAGTGTGGGTGGTTGGGGACACTCACATGTACTGGTGGCAGCGCGAGAAAGCAGCTGAGATCTCCTCACACAGCGGTGGTTGGTAGCCGGGGTCACACTCACAACTGTTGCAGCGGCATTGACCATGGCCTTGCATACCACCAGGTTTCTGCTCAGACAGCCCTCAGTGGATTTCCGACACTGGCAGGCTGAGCCCTCATAGCCTTTCCTTGCAAACACACTGGCCACAGGAGCAGGAGCCCCTCTCTGGAAAACAGCTGAGGTCACACAACTCACCTTCCTGGAGGTGGGTGGGAACTAGGAACCACTCTCCCATCACCCTGGGCCCTTGCCCGATAGTGCCTGCCAGGGAGAACTGTACTTACAGCCTCCTTGCTGCCTGCTTCTACCAGTACCTTCTCACATCAGGGAAGGACAGCTGGGCAAAAACACAGGGACCAGGGAGGGTCCCCCGCCCCTCCAGCAACACAGCCGCCTTTCAGCAGACTGGGGCTCCACATAATGTTTGGATAGCTCTTGGGTCAGGGCTGTTACTTCTGCTGTCCTCCAGGGACAATGGCTGACCCTCACAGACATGGAAGGCCTGCCCCACGGAAGAAGCCTTGCTGCTGCTGTATAGCTCGGCAGGACTAGCAACCATCTGTCCTGTCCGTCGGTCCCAGAGTCCCACTCAACGTCTTCTGGTGCAAACTGACAAGAAAGTCCACCCCCCCAGTTCCAGTGGCCCTTGTCACTCACCTGGACCACCGCAGACTCGGCCATCGTATCTTTCACAGTGGACACTGTCACACTCGCAGTACTGCCCAAAGATCCATTTGTTTGGGGATGTCACTGGTGTGGCACTCACACCGCCCACAGATGCAGTCTCCCAGTCCTGAGCACACGAGGGAGCTGTTGTCTTTCTGGCAGCTTCTCTGCAGTTCCTGGCTGCTCTGGCCCTGTGTCTGGCACTCACAGTTTTTCCCTATGTAGCCAGAGTTGCACCTGTGGCCACATAGGAAAGGCAGTGATCAGGTTTCTCTTCCCTGAGGTGGACACACCTTCAGCCCTTGGGCCCAGCGCACACATCCAAACACCTGTAAAGTATGACATACCACGGCCACTCTTTCTCAGTGATGTTTCTTAGCGTGTACCTGAGATAGACTCTGAGAGCCCTCCCAAGGCCGCCCTGGGTAGAGTGGTCAAGATTAAGCTTCTCGTTGGCCCATGAACAGTCTCTCTGACAGGCTACTATGGAATCGCGCAGACAGTGGGGCAAATGGTACACTACTTGAGGCTTCTGAATGTCCCTGGATCTCTGGTAGCGGATGGACCAGACCTAAGCTTTGATCTCTCAGTCCTTGCCTGCTACTAGATCTGTCTTCTGGTAAGGGGAGTTTCCTGTGAGCCAGTTCTCTGCCTGGGACCCTTCGTGGCCAGAGAGTGGAGAGTGAAGTCAGATATGCTGAGGAATACCCTGGTTTGGGGAGTGTGAACCCCAGGCTCCCCACCAGCTCCTCTCACACCACACAGCCTAGGAAGCTATCTAGGGGAAGAAGTGTTGTGGGCGTCCGTGATCACCTCATCCGTAGATACCCTTCCCATGGGTTGGACTGCCAAGGGCGGCATGTCCCTGCCTCACCTGCAGACGCCACACTCCATGACACCCTTGCCTCCACAGAGGCCGTTCTCTTGACTCGGGTCCTGGCACTGGCATTCACACTGGGGAAGGACCAGTACGGTCACCATATCAGTGAAGCTCAGGGCCTGGATGACAAAGGACTCCTTCTGAATGCACTCTGAAGCCATGACATTGACCTGGAAGGTGACCTGGAGGAGGATAATGGGGCTTAGACAGGGACCATGGTGGACCAGGGTCATGGTCCTACTCTTTCCCCTCAGGGGTGCTGGGAGGGATCAGAGTGATGTCTGGGAAGGGGTGGCATGGGTTCTTTCTGAAGCAGAGGATCTTGGGACAGACTATGGATCAAGCTATAGGGAGTCGAGACCCCCGCTCCACACCACCCCCAGCCCTTACTAACCAGCATTCAAGCCCTGTTGTGAATCAGACTAGGGAGGTAACGTTCATTATCCATACAGTAGATTTTTACACTGAACATGTGGGACACAGTTTTCCCTTGTGTCCAGAGTGCTAAGATAAGAGAACACCACAGGGAGTGTGGTGTTCTTTATCCAACCCAGAATAGAGGTGAGGGTCCCAGGCTGTGACAGCACATGCAGGTGGCACAAGGATGGCAGGGGCTGATGGCAGAGGGTGCTGGTTTGCAAAATCAAGCTACATCTGAAATCAGTTTAAGCCAATGGTACTTATAGAGAAGAAATGTCAGTAAAAATAAGTAATGCACAATCTAAAATTTAGAATAAAATTTGTCAATTTCCCATGTAAATCACCGAGCCTGAGGGGACGGTATTCTGTTTGGGATGTGTGTAGGTGTGTGTGTGTGTGTGTGTGTGTGTGTGTGTGTGTGTGTGTGTGTGTGTGTGTGTGGTTAGTTCATGAGCTAAAAGAAAGATTAAAACTTGGGTAACAAATTTATATTTGTTAGGGAAAGAACTCAGTTTGCTTTTCTGCTCACCTGTGTGGCTTGAGACTTGATGTTTCCATCAAAAGGTAAAATGAAACAAAAGTCAGAAAAACTGACCCAATCCACCTTGCTTTTTAATCTCTCTTCATGTCTAGCAATTGCCCCCTAGGGGGTGCTGTTATTGCATGACTGGTTAGTGTCCTGGGCTATTCCAGGAGGGGTGTGGGGTTTCCTGGTCTGCCCATTTAGTGCCTTCCTGCTCCTTAACATTACCATATAGACAGCACCAGTCTGCCAAGTGATATTTAAAGGGAGAAGCTTCTGGCCGCTGGCCACCAATTGCTTTCCCGCTTGCTTGCTCCAGGTGAGCCTCTGTTTCCTCCTAAATGTCCCTGAGATGAGTTATTGAAATACTGGTAGGCCCTCTAGCATGCTGGGTTGGGAACCCCCAGGCTCACCTGGTCGTTGATCTGCACACCATCACACTCCCCTCTGGATTTGCCTGTACTTGATGCCCGGTTACTGCAGAAGGAGTCGTAGGTGACTTTCAGGGTGTTGGGGATGGTGGTGTGGTCTAGGAAGACCCTGGAGGTGAGTCTCTGTGGGCAGAGAACAGCCATGCTCAGGGGTGACAGGTTCAGCTGTCCCTGCCCCTCAGTATTGTGGCACTGTTGCACTTTTCATGCTCCCCCTGCACACCAGTTGATGACACAAACACCTATTGGTAGCTCAGTGAGTATGTCAGGGCAGGCCAGCAGGTCAACGCCATGGCTTATTCTGAGAAAAGCCACTGGTAGGAGACCAGCATAGACACAGCTGTGAGCCCTTTGAGGACAGTCCCCTCACTTCTGAATGCCAGGGTCAGCAGAGGAGGAACCACACACTTTTGAAGATGTGAGAGACGGAGCACAGATGGAAGGAGAAAGGGAACAGGTGGCATCTGGTGAGCAGGCAAGGATGACATCGCCTGAGTCATCCCTAGAAAGGCAGAGCTAGACATGACTGGGGCAGCAGCCTGGCACAGAGTCTTCTTGGGGGCATCTGGGGTTCACAAGGCTAGAGAAGGAAATGAAACCTCTCCATGGTCAGTGACGGCAGTGTTACAGGGGCCCCCACACACTGTGCTGGTAGATCCTAGAATGTTTGGTCACAGAAGGCTAGGTCAGAATTTAAAGATACCTGTCACTTGTAGATTTCTGTATCTGTAGGACCCGAGCAATGAAGTATTTGGTGCATGCTGGTGTCTACCGGAACCCTGGGACCCCGAGGGTGTGGCCTTGGATGCAGCTGAATAAACCACACACCAGTGGGGAGGATGAAGGAATGAAGGTCTGCAGCATTTGCCTGGATAGGAGTGGGACCAGTATACAGGAGGAGGTGCTGCGTTGGTTGGTTTCTGTCAACTTAATACAAACCAGAGTCCCTTTGGAAGAGGCAACCTCGGTTGAGGAATTGTCTTATCAGACTGGCCTGTGGGCACGTCTCTGGGCATTTTCTTAATTGGTAACTGATACAGGAGGGCCTAGTTCACTGTG
Source organism: Arvicola amphibius (assembly GCF_903992535.2). Lineage (NCBI taxonomy): Eukaryota > Metazoa > Chordata > Mammalia > Rodentia > Cricetidae > Arvicola > Arvicola amphibius. The sequence goes on along the minus strand of NC_052056.1, from coordinate 1,738,507 downwards.
GGTGCTGTCTCTTTAACACAATAACAGAAAGTGAACTAGGACAGGCCCTTCTTCCCAAGACTGTCTACACAGCATCTGAATTTATTAAGGCGATGTCTGCGGTCTCCCCAGCCTGTGAGACAGTATGTGTTCTTCCATGGCCACTTGCCCTCTTATATCACCATGGCGGTAGGCAGGGGAGAGTTCCATCTGGGTAGGAGTTGGAACTCACGTTTTAGGGAGAGCCAGATGAGATCTGTGAGCCACACACTCATTCACCAGTAAGAGGAACTACCCTGTGCTCTGTGTCTGTCCAAAAGACTGTAGGGTGCCTGTTGGGGCTGCAGGAGGCTACATCAGGGTTCTGTAAGTCAGGGCTCTGCTAACTGTGAAGTTCAGACCATCTCACGCAGCTACTCCAGGGGACTCACCCTGTAGGTATCTTTAATGAACTGTACCACATTGCTGGAGTCACCTGAAAGTTCCCTGATGGCCAACGTGGAGATGAACGTGGTGAGTCTCTGTTGGGAGAGAAGATCAAGCTGGCTGGCACCTGGGACCACCAACTCCTCCATGCTCATGAGGGCTTGTGACACCCAGGGGGTCCCTCATGCTCTCCACGTAGCTAGGATGATGCTCAACTGAGTCTCCACTTCACAGACTCACAGAAGGAGCATCAGTGGCATGCTGCCAAGTGCTGACACCTGGATCTTAGTACTCTCATGTCTGTGGTGTAAGTGCCCCTGGCAGTCAGTTCCATTTTCAAGCTGTTGATGTCACTGACTGGGGAACACGCACCTGTCTTATCATGGGACAATATTTTCACCATATCATCATGGTGGACAGGAATCATACCCATGACACACAAGGGCACAGATGGCAATAGAAAGTGGCAAAATCACAGGAAGAAGTAAGCCATGAGCATTACTGAGTTTGAGCAATCTGATTTTAATGGAGACCACGTTACACAACCCTGTGACAATCAGCTCTGGCAGAACTGATCTGCTTCCCAGAGTTTCCCTGGCAGTGGCTCAGCCTGAATCCTGGACAGCTGACAGACCATCATCCTCCCCACAACTGGCTACTGTCATTCAAGGACTGTGTCACATGTCATGAAAAGGGAATGTTGGTACCCTCTCCAGACAAATCCTACTGACAGTCAGGATAGACACTTCTCTATGCATCATTGTCCCTAGAATGGAGTCTGCCTTCTCTGTGAGCACAGTAGGCTTTTTATATTCAGGCCACCAAACCTCTTTGAGCTCGTCAACTCAAACATTGTCATTTCTCTTGGCTACGGGACCAGTAAAACCAGAAAATTCGGGCTCTGCCTTGTCCAGTTTATGAAAGTTGCTTTCTTCTAAGTCCAGAAGCATCAGCAGAGAAGGGCCTTGTGTATAACATTCTCATGTGCTCCCTGTGGCATTGACCAACCTCCCAAGAACAGAGATTTGTGGAGGTCTATGTCTTCTCAGGGTAAAGGAAGTGGCGGGTCTCCGTGGCTTCCTCCCTTGTCACCATGCTCTCTGTGGGACTATGACTCCTGACACACTACAGCTCTGTGAGGAGGGACTGTCATAGCCCAGTCACAGATGGACATAGGGGGCTGTGACATCCTGACAATGGAATGTTCTCTTTGTTCTGCTAGCTGGCAACCTGTGCAGAGCCAAGCCACTGTTTCTTTGTGGCTCTGTGATGGTGGGTATTCCGGACTGCCACCTCTCCTCTTACTGTCTCTGCAGGGTAGCTTCCCTTCTCTGGAGCCTGGGAACCTACAGCAAGAAGTGTGGTTTGCCTGTTGTCCTGACAACCAAGGCTTGCCTGAGTCCTGTGTGATGTGATCCAACCCTGCGTCCTCATTCAGCAATGCACACCCATCAACAGTCAACTCCCCAGCCATTATAGGGTTTTCCTTCCCCCAAGATTCACAGTTCATACTCAACCCAGCCCTGCGCCTGGCTGTTGTGCAAGGCCACACAGCTTCAGAAGGGTTCAGGCACAGGGGAGTCAACCTGAATACTCATGTGTCACATGAATGTGCCTATGAGGATGGATGATGTCAGGGGGACACTGAGATGTCACTCTCAGATGGGGAGAATTTGTTACTGGGGCAGCTGCTTTCTGAATTAACTGGATGGATCAGCTCAGGGGTCCCTAGAGCAGTCCTCATAGAGGAGGAGGTCCCAAGTGCAGGACCGTAGCTCTGAGGTTCTCCTGTAGGCATCCTGCTGACCCAGAAGAACTAGTCCATCAGACAATGTAGTGATGAGCTGCGGGCAGGGCCTGCTTTTCGTCCCGCCTGGCTCCCAGCTGCCTGGCTAGCTCATGCCCCCGAAATAACAACACACAAACTATATTCATTTAAACACTGCCTAGGCCCATTAGTTTCAGCCTCATATTAGCTAATTCTCACATATCTTGCTTTAAACACATATCGAATAATCTATGTAGCACCACTGAAGTGGTGGCTTAGCTGGGAAGATTCTAAGCGTACGTCCATCTTGGGCCAGAGCTTCATTGCATCTGACCCAGAGAGCAGAGGCATGGCAATTGACTAACTTCCCTTCCCAGCATTCTGTTCGGTCTAACTACTCCACCCACCTATCTAAATCCTGCCCTATCAAAAAGCCAAGGGAGTTTCTTTATTAACCAATGAGAATCCTCCAGTCAAGACAAGTAGATCATGGCCATCTTCCCTCGTCTCAGACTGCTGGACCTGTGTCTCATTCTGGCCCTTACTCTGTAAGTAGAAGCAGGACTCCAGTGATCCTGTGAGAATGCTGGGCTTACTCAGCGTGCAACTGAATGCCGCTCTTGGTCAAGACCCACCTCTCTTACCTCATGTGTTTTCACCATTCCTTGAGGGCAACCATGACAATGGGCTGGATGTTGTTTTCAGCCAGGTTTCCTTGCCAGCTGGAGCACTGAATGGTCAGTCCTGGGGAGAAGGGGCATCCCATCAGGCCACCCAGTGGCCTGTGTCTCTGAGGAATGTGATACCAGCTCAAGTTAGAAACTCCAGGACACCCTTGTCCCTGTGTCAGCACCTTATCTGAACAAGGTGTGCAAGTATGTAAAGCAGAATTCAGCAGAAATGAATGATATTGAAAGACAGTTAAGAAATACGTAAGTTGCAGTGTGCTTGGTCTCTTGGTGCAGACCCAGGTCCCTCTAATCTTGGCAACTTCTCAGCCTTCCTTCTAACACACATCCAGTCATTTGTGGCTCTGTTAGACTCACTCTAATGGGACCCTTGGCTGCTGCCATGCTAGGTTGGGACTCAGGGAGGGGGTCTTCATTGTCCTTCCTTCCAGACTATTCAAAGTTACCATTAGTCCTGCTGCAGCTTGCCTGCAGGGTCCTTCCTCTTAGCCCACTCCATCCCCTAGGGACTGATTTTCTCAGTGACTCCTTTTAGCCCCCCCCAGGCCCATCTCATATTCCTTTGTGACTTCCCCCCGACTTGACTTGCAGAATAGGGGAGACTCTCTTCAGTATGTCTTGGTGTCCTGCCGCTGTGCTCTGGCCTGAGGCTGATACCTGAGACCTAATAGGACCAGCCACAGCTTCTGAGTTTTTCTTGAATTTGTTTCTTAGGTTGGAAAGAGGTATTTAAGGCTCTGAAGAGGTGACTCTGACCTGGCTGTTATGAGGGGGCAAGTTTATAAGAGTCCTATTTTCCCCCATTTGGGTTCCTGTCTTGTGTCATGCAGGGCTAAGCCTCAGATGACGCCAGGGAAGGAAGGGGCTCACAGGCTCTCTTCTGCTCTTGAACATGCCATCTTCCAAGTGACAGTGACTATCACTGGGATTCAGTCCTGGTACCCGGACTCTTGTTTTTAGTCAAGTGGAAGTCGTTGTCCGTGACCAGCACCAGAAACCGTGTCCCATTGCGCCAACCGATTTCTCCCTGAGAAACAAATGGCCTGGAGTTACCCGCTGTATTTTTTCTGCTGGCTGCCTCAGGAGCCAGGTGTGGCAGCCTGGAGCCTGCCTCTCCTGCTTTGGGGTTTCACAGCAGCCAGACAACAGAAAAGAGGGAGTCAAGAATGGAGTCTGGGGTGTGTCTGCTAAGATGCCTGAAGTGTGAGGTGAGGGGACATGAAATGTATATCTGCTTCCCAATAGGCAAAGCTCTACAGCTTATCCCTTGATACCTGGGACTGGATTCCCAAAAACAATCCCCCAAAATCTGTGGGTGTCTATCATGACTAGGCAAATCCCAAGTGTGAATACAGGGACCACAGGGGAACTGCATCTTCCTGGAGAATTCCCGGAAAGGAGTGTGTGCTTGCAGCATGCTGTAGTCTGACACCCAGGAAGGTTTGTGTCCAGGGTTCCAGGGAGACCAGAGAACTGACAGAAAAAAGCTGAGCTAGGGCAGAATTAGCTTGCTGCACAATGACATAAAGAGAGAGCCTGGGACAGGTGTGGGGATGGTGTGTTGGTTGAGAGAAGCATCATGGGAGCGAACTCTGGCCAGGGATTGTTGTCTTGCCTTGGAGGTGAGAGTGGGCCCCTGACTCAGGACATGAAGGATGAGGCCCAGGTTACCATGATCGCTTGACAAGTTCTAAGCTTCAGGAGGGTTAGTGGCATCACAGATAATAGTGAATCTGCAGATAATCTTCCAGGTTCCTTTGCCCTCTTCCTTGTCTCCCTCCCAGCAACCTCCTGTGGCTCTCTAGAAGGCTAGTGAGGGTTATTCCTCTCGGGCTGACAGCCAGCAAAGGGGCCATTGACTTGACCCTTTGAGAGAACATGGCTAGTACAATAGCTTGCAGCACCACGGAAGTCTTCAGGCGACAGTAGGGCTTGGTAGGCTCACCAGGCACGTGGCGACTTGCATCATGGCATCCAGCTGTCCCTTGGGAGTACCCAGGTTTCCAGAAACCAGTTGCTTCGCCAATTCCTTCTGAAACTGACCGGAGTCATTGGTCAGCTTCAGGATGTGCTGGAAGGTCATGTTTCTGATGAATCCGAAGCCTGAGGAGGACAGGTGAGGCTGGGAGGCTGTGGTGGTAGGAGGTGAAAGGCTGGGTCTAAGATAGGGAGGTGAGCCTGGGAGATAGCTGGACACAACCTCAGTTTCCCTGCCTTATAGTAAAACAAGGGAGAAAACAGGATGGTGGATGTGTGTGTGTTTGTGCATGTTGTGGGAGTTTCTGTGCATACATGTGAGCATTCAAAACCGTGTGTACGCCTGGATACAGTTTACATATGTGTGTTCCTATATGAATGTGAGCATGTCCAGGTGTGGAAATAAATTGTTCACCTGTGTCAGTGTATGTATTTGAGAATGTGTATGCACATGTGGTCTTATCCATATGTGAGCATGTGTATGGGTGTGCATGTGGCTATGCACACACATACGAGTGCATGAATGTGAACACAGATGTCCAAGTGTGAGGGAGTACATGGCTCTTCAGGGAGGAGAGTGCTGTTTGGGGGAAGCCAGACCAGGTGGAACTATGCACAGATCACACATGCAAGCACACAAGCCTTATTCTCTGTGAGCCTGTTGGTGTTTGTGGAGCTTTGACCCTTTGACCTGCCACTCATTGTGATCACTGCCTTTATGCTACAATTGCTACTTTGTCGACCTAATCTGATGTTTACTTGTTTCTAGAAATTATCACTTCTGTCTTTTGAGCTTACCGAGAGATGAGTGACAGAGGATAGAAGAACCAGTGGAGGGCTGAATCTTGTGGTCAGTGACTGCATATGGTCCCTGGAGAGGATGCAGGCCCACTCCACCCACAGTGCTGTCCTGAGAACTCCCCAGCAGCAGCTCTCAGGTCACCGCCTCTGGTGTGTGGGGGAGGGGTTGCCCAGTATACGGGAAATGCTGAATCAGATCCCTGTGGTGGCTGTGAACCTCACCAATATGGCCTGATCTGGTGATCTCATTGAGGGCTTGGAGCAGGTCACTGCCCAGTGTCTGGACATTGGAAAGATGGTCTTGCGTGGAGTCAGAGATGGCCATCAAGAGGTACAGGTCAACGGAGTTGTCCTGGGTCCGCTGTACACTCACATTGAATGCTGCTGCTTGACCTGTGAAAGGAGAAGGGTGTCACTGCTGGGTTGTGTTGTCTTAGGACACTGGTACTGAGCTGCGGGTTGCACATGGACTGTTCTCTCCAGTAGCACCTCAGTCCTCTCAGTTTCTTCCGTCATTGCTGCCTGGGATAGCATCCTTAAAAAGGGACCAATAGCTATGCCTCGTGGTACACACCTTTAACCTCAGCATTTAGGAGGCAAAGCAGAAAAATTTCTGTGAATTTGAAGTCAGTCTGTGCTACATAGTAAGACCCTGTATAAAAGGGGAAGGGCACCAAAAGCTCTCCTGCTTCTTCCTGCCATGTGGGGACACCAAACAGATAGCTGAAGTGGCTTCTGAGGAACACATCAACCCCCAGAACCCTGATTTTGGGCTTCCATTCTCCAGATCCATGAGCAGGATGTCTTGTGGGTGAGTTAATCAGCTTGTGGAGCCAGCCTACAGAAGCCCTTTGCTCCTGCCCAAGGCTGGATCTACTACCCTGGCTCTCTGGGGCCAAGCCTCATATCAACACTGGGGCCTGTGCTCTGAAACACTTTCTGTGGCCACGGTCACATCATCTGTTGGGCAGACTGGTTTAGAGTTTCTCAGTTGCAGGGCTCATCAGTGCCCTTATTCTGTAAAGAATACTTGGCCTTCTGAGATTGAATGCAACAGTATTTTCCAAATGGTTTGTTCTCCCTTCTCAACACCAAAGCAAAGCAGAACAAAAACATAGCACAGGGTTAAAAAAGAGACCAGGCATCCAGTGTAGACAGCAGACAATGGAAGCTGGGGGAGATTTGTTTGCTTAGGGTTACCGAGAGGCAGTTGTACGTATGGAGAACCTCAACCTTTTAAATTAAAAATGCACGTATGATGCGCATGATGTGTGGTGTGTATGTGTGCGCACGTATGAGTATGTGTGTGTGGTCTGTGTGTGTGTCTGCCCTTGAATCAACCCCTGAATTCAAGTGCGTCTCCTGCCTCAGTCTCCTGAGGGTATTTGGGAGCTCAGGTGTCTGGAGAGTGGACATCAGTCATGAGGTTCCCAGCAGCCTTCAGGCCAACCTGGACACACACACTGCAATGGCAAGTGTTAACTGTCCACCTTACACAATCTAGAATCACCTGGGAGAAAGGCCTCAGGGCCAGCCTGTGCGTGAATGTTCTGAGTCTGCCGGTTGAGGTGGGAAGACCTGCCCACTGCGGGCGGCACCACTCCCTGGCTGGGATCCTGTGATCTATGAGTTGCACTTGCAATGGCATGCGTCCATCACCCTCTGCTGCCTGCCTGTGGATGTCCTGTTCCCAGCTGCTTCAAGCTCCCGCTGTTGTGGCACCCCCACCTTGATGGGCTGTACCCCTAAACTGTGAGTCAAACCCTCTCCCATTTGAGCTGCCTCTGTCAGGAATCTCAACACTGTCAGGAGAAGAAACTGAACCACAGTCTACCTGTCCACAGTGACACCGGGGATGCTGGCCGAGCTCCTGTAAACACCATGTGCCTGGTCCACCCCAGACAACTTCAAGCCTACCTGGTCTCAAGTAAAGCGTCACATTTTGCGGGGACAGCTGCTTCTGGTCCCTGTCCTTGTCCTCCTGGGGTTCAGCAAGGCTCTTGGGGTACACATGGTACTCAGATGTGCAGCCCCTTAACGACAGTTGCTCTGGAGTGTCACAGCGGACTGACTCTGGCTGCCCTTGGCCTGTGAAGTTCTGGGGAAAGGGCCAGGTTAGTGTCACAGGAAGCTGACGGGCCATGAGGCACTAAAGATCCCAGCCTATCTCCTCTTCACTTGCCATTACAATTTGGCATAGAAATCTCTGTAGATGGGGATCGCCTACCAAGGAATATCTGGCCTTGAGGCAATCCTGGTCTCCTTGAGGGCTCCAAATCAGGCAGAGTTATGAGCTAGAGGCCCTTTTCTGCCCTTGAACTACTCCCTCCAGCAATGAGGACTTGAGTTCAAATCCCCAGCATCTACATGCGAATAAATGCCACATGTGCCTGTAACCCAGCCTAAGCACTTCTGGCCACCAGGTTGGCTCTAGGAATTGAGAAGGAATAGGTGGAGATGATGTCGTCTTCTGTACTCTATTTGTGTGTACCTACATCACACACACATATACAGGCACACAGACACACATACAGAGACACAAACGTATAGATAGAGAAACGCAGACAGACAGACAGACACACACATCACCCTCAATGTGTTCAAAACAAATGGGGAGAGTCATTCTGAGGGAATCCAGAACATCCAGAGGGGCCCATGGGCAGGCTTGAGACACCAAAACATCATTGGGCAAATGATAGTCACAGAATATTGATCAAGATAGAAATGCATATATGCATTGGGGGGAGGAAAGGAAGGAGAGACAGACAGACAGAGAGGGGAGCGACAGACAAAGCAGACAGTCGTGGGGGAGGGTGGAGACCAGACACACACACACACACACACACACACAAAGAGAGAGAGAGAGAGAGAGAGAGAGAGAGAGAGAGAGAAATAGAGAGAGACAGAGAGAATGAATGGATGTTATACTCTGCCCATGAACCCATGGGGTTCTTACCAGCTTCTGGCACCAGGCGCAGCCAGGCCCTGATCTGATGCAGTCCTGACAGGTGCTCACTTTGTCCTTGGTACACAGCTGGGACAGGCCTGGGGAGACAGTTGGGTGAGTAGGTTCTGCCCATCCCAGCTGCTCCAGAGTCAATAGGGGTGTGGGAGGAAGGGGCCCAGGAGAGGTCAGGTCAGTACTGGAAGCCCCGTGTGGCTCTGTGAGTTGAGCCATGCCAACAGGGTGTGCCTGTTCTTCCCAGAACACCTCATTGGAGGTGATTTCATAGAACTCACCAGATCCCAGGGAGAGTAGTCCAGTTAGGATGAGTAGCAGGGGGTGCCGGCCCAGCATGTCCTGTGGAAGGAAGGACCTGGTGAGTCAAGGCTGACCGCTGACAGAGCCCCTTCTGGATAGCCTGAAATGCAGGGCTGCTGAGGGTGGAGAGGATCTAGTCCCTGATACCTCAGGGTGTAAGAGTCAGGTTCCCTGCAAGTCAGTCACCAGTGTCGCCAGGCTCAGGGAAGGAGGAAGTGGGGAGCCACAGACCTATTGAAGTGGCTGGAACACCAAGCACAGAAGAGAGGGCACTCACTGTAGGTGATATATACAGACATATGCAACACACACACACACATGTGCAATATGTCAACACAGACACTGCACACCCACCACATGTTACAAATGCTATGTGTGTTTCATGCTGCTGAAGCCGAGCCTTCAAGGATGGAACCTGGGCTGAAAGCTGAGGCTCTGTTTGTCCTGGTAGTGCTGGGAATTACTCATGTGTGGCTGTAGGCCACTGCTTGTTCTCTATCCCAGTCTCCAACCTGTCCTTAAGGTGTCTGAAAGTAGAGAGTTTCAGGGTTGACTAGTTGTCTCTGGTCAGACTTAGTAACTGAGTAGATCACACCAGCTCCGGGTGAATACCTCCTAACTTAGATTTGTTCTCTTTCCAAGGATTCTGACTGGACTCCCCCTTCCCGCTACAAACACCAAACCAAACCAAACCAAACCAAACCAAACCAAACAACACCAGTGGCAGCATGAAAATTCTTGTATCCTTTGATCGGGAAATTTGAACAGGATGGATATAGACCTCGGTGTACCCTACACTCTCCAGAGAACAGGAAGGGGCCTGGGTTACAGCAATACTAACCCACAGATGCAGTGTCCCAATGACCTGATGACAGGTAGCCTGCCAGGGTGGCGGTGGTGCCACCTCCCATCCCCCACATCACTCCTTGCTTATGTGAATGCTGGGGTTATTACAAAGAATGACCTGGGAGGCTTGTCTTGCAGGCTGATGACAGGTAGGCACTCTAAACAACCCTGAAAGTGACCACACTAAGAAATGCAGGACCCACCAACTCACCAGAAGTCTGCAGCAAAGCCAGCTTTCTCCCTGGGGAAGTGATGGCTCAGCCCAGCACTCTCTCAGGAAGTGGTGAAGCTTACCACAGCCCCTGTTTTGGGCTTTGGTAAGTTTCCTTTTGTGGAGATTCTGTTGAGGACCCGGCTGCCCTCCCCCCGGGAACCAAACACGGGCATCGAATGAAGACCTTATTTTAGGTTAAATCAAGCTGCAAACACCTGGGCTATGGAACCTGAGGGATGCGTTGGAGGGGAAATGGATCCTATCTACGTCACATGTTCCCATGAAAGACAGATATCAGTGAGGGCAGGTGGCTGAGACCAGCAAGAAGAGGTGGGTGACTTCCTGTTGTGAAGTTCTCCCAGTTGCAGAACCCTCCACCCAGCCCCGAGAAGCCCCAGGCTCCCTGGGAGAGATGCCTGTGTCAAGATGTTATAGGAGTGAGCAGGGGAAAATTGGCAGAGCCCCATGGTGGGTTTGGAGGGAGAACAAACAGCAACCCACGGCCACCTTATCTTAGGGAAACCAAAATTAAAGGCTTGTAATGATCACAGCCCACTCAATAGTTTACACGGAAGCCCAGTGCCAAGGTGGAATCACTTCTTCTGGCTTTTCACTCACAGAAGACCAGGGGTGGGGGGCAGATGAGAACCAGGGCATCGGGACACTGTTCCGAGACCCAGTGCTCCAGGTAGGGACAAGCTACTCCATCACCAGTATCCTCGGTTTCTCCACTAATCCTGTCTATGTCTTCCAGTTCTCCATATAAATGTATATAGTGACATCTTTTAAGGATAAGGCTTTTTCTTTGAGAATTTCATAATGTATGCAATGTGACTTAATCACATCCACCTCTGCTTCTCAGCCCCAACTATACGTCCTTCATTATTTAGTATTTACTTAATTTTTAAGTGCATGTGTCTGTGCTTATCTATCTATCTATCTATCTATCTATCTATCTATCTATCTATCTACTATCTATCATCTATCTATCTATCATCTACCTATCATCTGTCTGTCTATCTATCTATCTATCTATCTATCTATCTATCTATTATCTACTATCTATTATCTCCCTATCTATTATCTATCTATCTACTATCTATTATCTATCTATTATCTACTATCTATCTATTATCTATTATCTACTATCTATCTATTATCTATATCTATCTACTATCTATTATCTATCTATCTATTTATCTATTATCTCTCTATTATCTATCTCTCTATTATCTATCTATCTATCTATCTATCTATCTATCTATCTATCTATCTATCTATCTATCATCTATCCATCTATCTATTCCACATGTGTATGGGTCCTCAAGGTAGCCAGAAGTGGATGTCTGCTCCCCTGGAGCTGGTATTACAGAAATTGTCTGTCTCGTGTGTGCCCTGGAGACTGAACTGGAGTTTCTGGAAGAGCAGCAAGCATTCTTAACTGCTGTTAAGAGTTATTAAATAATTCTTAAATAATTAAATAATCATTAAATAAATAAATAACAAATTATTTAAAATTAAAATAATTATTAAAAATTAAAATTAAATATTATTTTGAGCCTGCTGAATTCAGCTTGTGCTTCTCACATGCATGAGGCCTTGCTGTCATCTATTGGAACAGGGCTCCCCCCCAAAGAAGAATGACTCTCCCTCCCATGACAGCCATCAACTGCCAATAGTACAGTGCGAGGCCTTGGAAGCCCCTCCCCCTTCCACACTGGAGTCTTTCATTGTCTCGATCCATGGCTGGTCTCAGAAGAGCTCTCAGTTCTGTAGTGGCTAATGCACTGCCCGAGACTGCGGATTCCACGACCCACTGGCTCTGTTGTTCCCACCACATACAATCCTGAGGAGAATTAGACCATGGCCCCAGCCGTGCTCCGTCTATCATTGGATGGCTCTTGTTCGCTCTTTCACCCACTCTTCCCTCTAGCAAGTGTTTTTCGGTCTCTCCTGGTATAAGACTAGATGCATCTAGGCTATCCTTAAGGATTACTGGATTCTGCCTCTTACCGGCCCCTTCAGCGTCTACATTGCCCCCACTTCTACTGAATTTCCACTCCAAATGTTCCAGACATAATGGATGCCACTTAAAAGCCAGCTGGGAAGAACTACTTTCCCGGAACTGACTGTACTCTCAGACTCTAGAACACCAAGAGACCCCTGCCTAGGGCTGGGACAAAAGAACCCCATACCTGGAAGCTCTATAACAGCAGCATCGTGCCTCTCCGGCTCAGAGGTCTCTGCATCTCATACCGGCCAGATCTGAGCATCCCAGAGGCCTGTCCCCAGCCCATGTCTACATCTCTTGCCCACAGGAAATGATAAGACCTATGGTACCAAGTTATGAGCAGGAGTGAGGCTATGGAAGGCCCACTGGGGTCAGGGACAGCCCAGGGTATTGGTCACGGGTCCAGTAGAAACAGGGCTCCCCGTTTCCACGGTGTTCCCTCTGCCAGCTGGCCAGTCTCTCCTACACAGCCTCAGTTTGCACTGCATCCTTTCTGGGAGGTGACCTGATGACAGCATCCCAGAGTCCTCAGCAGCTCTTCTTTCCCAATCTGGTGCTGGCCTCCATGTCACACGCGTGGAGTCACTGTTCCAGGAAGGTGGTTGGTGCTATGGCTTCCCTGCTGCTCTCACCATTCACCCCAGTCCTCTCCTGTCACGACTGCTACCTCAGGTGCTACAGGAAGCAGAGGCTGTGGATGCTGCCCTTCTACTTATCAAAGGACAGCAGTGCAGGGACCCAGCCCTACAGTCGGTAAGCTCTGGGTGGTGATGGTGGCTGGGAAAGGGGCAGGCCACAGCGCTCAGATCCTAGAAGATCCAAGGGGAGCCCTGGGATCCAGAGGCATGACTTCAGCTGCCCTCTTCGTCTGCCAGAGGCCTTGAGAACAGCTCTTATGAATGAACCTGACCGTGGTGGAGAGATTAGGGTTACCTGAACCAGAATCCCACACCAGTATTGTTCCCTTAAGCACAATGCTTACCTAATGTGACGTCTACCAGGCCAGGCCTTTTAAAGCCTGAGCACCAGGGATTCACATGATACCACTGGGGAAGACACATGCACACACACACACACACACACGCACACGCACACACGCATGTATCACACTGACATAATTGTACATACTTACAGGCATGCATGTCCATGCCAGCACACTCCACACAGACCTGTGTGCATGTGAACAGACACACACATCACACAAACAGACCCACCGTCCCTCACACAGGTGAGTCTGGAAGTAGATTTATCACGGCTAGAGGTGAGAAGAGAGGAGGACCAGCTGAGACCGGAAGAGGCAGACATAGCTGGCTTTTGCACATAGCCCTGGGAACTTCCCCCACAGCTCCAGTCCTTCTTGGACCCTCCACTTCCAGCCTGGGGTTAGGAAGCCCTCCCCACAAGAGGATCAACCCGTCTCTCCTGGGTCTGACAGCCCCCATGTCTCTGGAGGTCCAGATAGTGTATGAGATCCTAGAACCAAAGCAGGAGGCCGGTGTATCTGTGCTTATTCTTCACCAGCCTGACCTCATGTTCTCAGCTCTAGGTGTTCCTAGCCTTCTTCGTGGTTCTTCCTGGAGGTTTCAAAGAGCCTCTCCTTAATGGGCATTAATACAACAGGACCTTGACTGAGTACTCTTGAAACAGTTTTCTTTCAGACTCCCTGGACTGGGGTCATAGAGAGGCCACAGGATCCTCACCAGAGCTGGAGTCAGGTCTCCTGCTGCTTAGAAAAGACTAACACTGAGGTATCCTCTGTAAGAGCCACAGGGACAGGGCCCACACTCACCGCTTGGCTCCTTGGAGGCCTCGGCTCAGGTGGGGGTTCTTCAGCTCCTAATCAGCTGGTTCTGGGGACTTCTCTGGCAGACTCGCTTTAGCTTGGTGCTTCCTCATCAGACTTAGTTCCTGGGAGGAAGCGGTGTGATCTGTGGCTGGTTTCCCCACGCATGGCCCTTACTCAGTCCTCCATGCTGTGTCACATACCCTCAGCAGCTACAAGGCAGTGGGGGACCTGGCAGTGATGAAGTGATCTCATGAAGGGAAGTAGACCAGGGGAGGAAGGGGAGTTGCTTGGGACAGCTCTCTGGAGACACTGGAAGATTCCCCAACATGCCAAGGATGGGTCGGGACCCAAGGGCCAGTGGCCATGGGCTGGTTCTGGGAGATTTGTGCTCCAGATGTGAGGAGGTATGGCTTAGGTATGAGCACCAGGCAGAGAGCCACAACTCAGGCAGGAAGCAGCACGGCACAGCTGGTTCCCTCCTTGCTTCCCACCTCCACCCTCCTCCGACATCAGATTGCAGTTTACCCTTTCAGTGTGGATGAAAGACCAGCAACTTCCTAGGAATCCTCCAAGCCTTCAGGCCTGATGAGAACTGCCGAGCACCCACCCTCATGGACTGAGCAGCTCCTGGCCCCTCAGGTTCTTCATTGTGTAGATGGTGATCAAGCCCCCACTGTGTAAATTGATCTAATAAATTCCTTTTTATAGCAAAGATTCATCCCTTTGGTTATTCTCCGCTCCAGAGCTATGGCGGACACAACAGAGTATATGGTGTCCCGGGGTACTCTTTAAGACATCATTACATTTCTTGCTACTGAGGCATTGGTCCCAAATTATCAATAAACACAGTATTTAAGAGATCCCCAGAATTAAAACTGATGATCTGACCCAAAGGAGTCAGTTTCTTGCAGTTATAAAAATAATCTCAGTTTCCATTTTGTAACATATGCGCTTATAAGATTTATGTGTTTCCTCTTTCTTGTTTCTAGATTTATATGAATTAACTCAGCCTGAATTCTTGGAGCTTTGATTCTTATAAATACCATAAACAGTAACTTGGTTAAGTTTTTTCAAAACTTTTAATTTCTCTTCCATGCTTCATGAAATGATGGGGCAAAGCCCAAATCCTGTTACATTTCTGGAACTTCTATGCTAATACCATTTCATTGTTGTTGTTGAAGGTGCACGCTCACATAGGAAATTTAAATTCTAAAATTAGGACATTAAAATTAAACCTTTAAAGGAAGCTGTCTGCCTATCTATCATCTATTTGTCCATCTCTCACTCTCATCTCTATCATCTATCTGCCTATCTGTCTGTCTATCTGTCTGTCTGTCTGTCTGTCCATCCGTCCATCCATCCATCCATCTATCTATCATCTATCTATCTGTCTGTCCGTCCGTCCGTCCGTCCATCATCCATCCATCCATCTATCTATCTATCTATCTATCTATCTATCTATCTATCTATCTATCTACCTATCTATCTTCTATCCTTTCTTTGCTAACCCAGCCCTCCATGCACTCTGGACTTGTGTAGCTATGGTAACGGAGCCTGCTCTCTACCTTTCTGCTAGTAAGGGTATTACAGAAAGAAGAGTGTGTGGTTCATTGCAGTTCTTTTCACATGGTTATAAAGTTGACTTCTGTTAGTCAGCTGTGCTATTTAGGGTCTTTCTTTCTTTCCTTTTTTCTTTCTTTCTTTTTTGTAAACTTGAGACAAACTAGAGTCAGGGGGAAGAGGGAATCTCAACTGAGAAAATGCTCCCATGGGAATGCCCATAGACAAGTTTGTAGAGGCATATTCTTGATTATGATTGATGTGGATGGGCCAACCCACTATGGCTGGTACCACCTGTAGGCAGGTGGTCCTGAGTGGCAAAAGAAAGGCTGAGCAAGCCCTAAGCAGCGCTCCTCCATGGCCTCTATCTCTGTTCCTGCTTTCAGATTCCTGTCATCTGTTCTCGCCCTGACCTTCCTCGGTGATGGAGTGTGACCTGAGAGTTGTAGGCTGAAACAAACCTTTCCTCCCAAAGCTGCCTTTGGCCAGTGTCTTATCACAGAAATAGAGAACAAAGTAGAATAAAAATTGGTGCCAGAGAGTGGACTATAGCTGTGATATCCCTGCCCTTGTTGTTTTGCAGATAATTCCGGAAATATTTGGAGTTTTGGAACTGGAAAATTCATTACCACTCAAAGCTTAATGGGCTACTCTGTTGGAGCCTGGACAGGAATGCTGGGAGCAGTCCAGATAGTGGAGGCCTGGACGGTAATGCTGGGAGCAGTCCAGACAGTGGAGACCTGGACGGTAATATTGTGAGCATTCTGGACAGTGGAGACCTGGCTCGGGAAGTCTATGAGAGAAGTTTGCGAGTTCCTTGAAGACTCTATCAGGACCATTCATTTTATATTTCAAATTCAGAATGTGGTTTCTGGTCAGCTGGAGTGAGAGAATCAGCTGGGATCAAGAAGAAACCAGCAATATTTCAAGTGAAACCTTTGTTTTACTGGGACAGTGGATGTTGGTCACCTGGAGCTAATATTGGCAGTGATTAAGAAGGCATCAACCTCACTGTGAAATCTTCTCATGGGCATTTTCTCGGGGTCGGCACACAGAAGCTGTAGTCTGCAGAGGCCACGGCTGTGTCTTGAGCTGGCAGCAAGACTTGGTCATATGCAAGCCTCCCAGGTGGCACTTGCTTTGACGGCATGAAAGGGGCATGGAGAGCATCTTGGCACTGTGTGGCAGAGCTAGAGTCTCTCAGAGTGTCACTGCTTTACAAAGAGTGGGACCTGGGAGAGTGGAGCTGATCAAAGAAAACAACTAGAGTTTCGTGCAATAGTCAACTTTATTCAGAATTCAGACAGTTTATACTCTGAGGGTTAAGAAGGTCATATGAATATAGTTTTCATGAGTTCAAGCTGTATACAATCACAAGGACAAGCCACACATGGCAAAAGCATATTTTTCCGTAGAGGCATATAAAGGCCGGATAAACATTTAACTGAATAACAGCAGCAAGCAATAATAAGTAATAAATACCAAGTAAACGCCCTCTATCCCTACCACTGGCAGGAGCACGGAAGCTCATTATATGAACAGTTCTGTGCTTTGAAGAAGCCGAGATCACAACACTCTTGTTTTCTTGGAGTGTTCTCACAAGCACGCAGAATTCTCCTCGCAGGGCTCCATTCCTGGACCCTGTTCTGACTCCTGAGGACATGCCAGGTGAGGGGAAGATGGTAAAGATGAAGCCTCAGTTGCGACGATGATCTCGGAGATTGGCAGTGCCAGGTCAGTGGGATGAGTGCCAGGAGCAGCAGCCATTGTGGGGTGGATCATCCTGAGCCTGCAAGATGAGACATGTTTGCTGTGGATGGCAGAACCAAAGAGGTGGGATTATCAAAAACCTTCTCACTCGCTGAGGATCTTGAGGAAATACCAGATAGCAAATATGAAGCTATTTGTAACATTGGGTACTGGTTTTGCTTCAGTTTGATCATAACTGTGTCCTGATGCTTCCCTACTAAAATAAGAAGTATGTAAGTTATTTTTAATTTTGCTGGAGTTACAGTTGAGAGTTATTGGATATTTTAAAGATAGTAAACTTTTAAAGTGTTTGAAATTTTAAAAGTGTGGGATTTTCAAATTGACTATGTTTTATATTGTGGTATTAATGTGAGGTCTTTGGGAAATAAAAAATTATGATTTAATAATGATATATTTGTGTTTCATGTTGACAACAGGTCAATTGTTATCTTTTTTTTTGTCAACTTGACACTAGCTAGAGTCATCTGGGAAGAAGAAATCTCAATGAGAAAATACTACCACCAGATTGCCTGTAAGCATTTTCTTGATTAATGATTGACGTGTGAGGACCCAGCCCATTGTGGTTGGTGCCTCTCCTAGTCGAGTGGTACCCGACTGTATACAAAAGCAAGCTGAGTGAACCTTGGTGTGCAATGCTGCATCCTCTGTGGCCTCTGCTTCTGTTCCTTTCCCATGTTTCTGTCCTGCCTTCCCTCAGCGATGGGCTAACATCTGAAGAATATGAGGAAACACCACCCCTCTACCCTAGTTGCTTTCAGTCAGTGTTTTGCCATAGCACTAGAAAGCAAACTAAGTTATCAGCTTTGTCTTGCTATGATAAAAATACTGGGGGAAAACCCAACTTAAGCGAGACAAGATTTACTCTGGCTCACGTTTCCAGAGGTTTCAGTATGTGGTCACCTGGTATGTGGTGTTTTACTCTTTGGCTTTTTGGGGGGCGCACCACCAAAGCTCCCCAATAAGTCACACATGAACGCTTATTCTTAGTTATGAATGCCTGGCTTGTTTCTTGACAGTTTTTCTTGAATTATCCTGACCACCTTTTGCCTCTGGGCTTTTAGCTTTCTCTATTTCTGTATACCTTTCTTTCCTTCTTCCTCTGTGGCTTGCTGTGTAGCTGGGTGGCTGGCCCCTAATGTCCTCCTCTCCTTGTTCTCTTTGCCACCTCAGGTCTCTTATTTATACTCTGCTTGCCAGCCCCACCTATCCTTATTCCTGCCTCGCGATTGGCCGTTCATCTCTTTATTAGACCATCAGGTGTTTTAGACAGGCACAGTAACACAGCTTCATGGAGTTAAACAAATGGAGCGTAAACAAAAGTCACACACCTGAAAACAATATTCCCCTACACCACTTACCTCCTCAGAGTGCTACTAAGAAGGGGGGAGGGAGGAGAAGAAGAGGGGAAGGCTGCCATTGATGAGTTAGCCTACTCAGAGCCCATTCCTTTAAATTAGATCCCATTCCCTTAATTCCCATCAACTTCCCTAGACCCTCCAGAATACAACCCTACCAAGATGCACCCATTGGTGAGGAGAGTTTCCCTAAAGTGCCTCCTTTGAACCCTGTTGCTTTGAGAGACCAAACCTTTGACACTTCTTCAACCCTTTGAGAACAGCTTAGATCTCAACCAAGATTTCGAAGAAGTCAATATCCAGCCACCATCCTCTGGCACCTTTATCATGTGCAGAATTCCCACGGGCTTTGTTTCTTCCGTTACACTGACCTTCATGGACACCCCCAACCCTTGTTAGACATGGGGTGGCATTTCTCTAAAGTTCCTCTCAAGGTTATGTTTAAAGCAGAAGTTGTGTGTCCCTGGAGTGCTGGGTTCTTGTTGATTCGTAGAACGGTGGACCAAGCACACAAAACTTTCATGAAACTGCATATTTTAATTTATTGTTTCATTTGTAATTTGAATTCTAATTATATTCCTAGTTGTTTTGCTATCAAATATTTATTCTTATCCAATTTCCAAGCATTATTGAGGCTCTGGGATTTGCTTGTTTCTGAGAAACGTGGGGATCCTTAGCTTGGGTGGCCAGTACAGTATCAAGAGGAGAGGTCAGCACGGCCTAGTTGAGTGCTCCTCCTGTGAGGGCAAGGACCAGACTCTCCAGAACTGACAGTTTGTTGGGTCATGGATGCAACTCAATCCCAATGGCTCCTTGCAGCACCTCACTACACCCACAGAAATTAGCGGCGGTGACCCCTATGCCTAAGCCTACCCAAGCCTGGCCCTCCATATAGATTTTTTAGGGGGTATTTCCTGATATAAAACATCATATTCAGCTTTGGGTCTCATTTCCCATCTCTAAATGCTGTTTCCTCCCTGCGGTGTCCTTCATGACCTCAGCTAGAGATCATCTCCTTCCTCAGATGCTTGCACAATAAGAAAACAGAGCACAGGGAAGGGAAAGATGGAGTCAGGTGGATGGCGGTAGAACTAGACAATCATTACGGGGGCCGCCATAACTGTTGGGACCGTTTGGAGTCCTGCCCTCCAGCTGCCCTTCCTTGCTAGAGACCTTTCCTTGCCCTTCTAATTTGAGCTTCTGAGAGCTGTGTCGGAGTTGTTTACCAACCCTGCTTCCTGAGCACGTGTTGCCCTGGCCTTGATTAAGGATCAGGCAATGAGGTCTTCACCTGTTGGCCCACCTGACTGTGTTAGGTATAAAAGCCTCTGTGGTGCTGTTCAGTGGAGTACTTTTTTTTTTTTTTTTTTTTTTACCAGCAACTAGAGAGGTGTATGCATGTTTAATCCTGACGTCCTTTGCTCGGTATTGGTTCCTGCCCGTGCAGGCCCCGCACATAACTAAAACAGGTAAAACTTAAGGGACACAAAATTATGGCAGCACACAATAGTCACACAGCCTTAAAGCATCCCTGTCCCACCCATGTTGCTAACAGTTCATGGTATGAACTTTCCTGCATCCGCGGAGAGGTTTGGGTGATAGTCAGTGCAGTCATCAGTGCACGTGACCATCATTGGAGACTCTGACCTCATGGGCTGTCTGCTCTGTTGCACCCAGATGGGCTCAGCATCAAATATTCAGAACTCTGAGCATCATCCAGGCTCAAATCAAGGACGTGTGGTACAGTCGTGGATAACTGGCATTTGAATACAGACTTACAAATGCAACAAGACCATTTATCACCCATGCTAACTTTCTTGGGTAAAATAAAACAAAAATATTTAAAAGTGTCAGTTTTCTTAGAACAGTTCTGGGGTTTTCTTAAAACAGTTTTCTTAAAACAGTATTACTTATATTGATTTCAACCAACTTCCGATGAGTTAGCCAACAAAGGGAAGTGGGGAAAGAGGCTGGGGTGGGGGGGGGCGGGAGACAGTCAACAAGTGAATATAAGATGTTAACAATCAAGGGTCTGAAGGAGATTATTGTCTTAGACAATAATCTGTAGGTCTGATCGTTTTCAGATTTTTTCAGTAAAGAAAATCTACACAGCGGCACACTTATGTACATACATCCTTTGTTCTGAGACTTCAGTCTGCGCCCTCTGTCATGTAAGCTTCAAGCCCAGGCTGGTCTCTGATTCTCTGGCCTCAGGACATGCTTGTTCCTCTGTTGTAGAAGGAACCTTATAGCAGAGTCCTTCAAATGGGAGGAGAAAAGTCTATTATTTTTCCTGTATTTCTTGCCCCAGGTGGTACCTGTTCCTGGGGCCTGTGACCTCACGACATGCCACCCAGTTGCTGTCTCTGAGCGATGTTTAATCTGAGGGGCTAAAAGCTTTTTGATTCTATTCTACTTTCCACATGCAGAGGCTGAATAATTCAAGCAGGCATCATCAAAAAGGAAGGAAGGCAAAGGATTGTTCTGAAAATGAATTTGAAGATATCTCAGAAGGAGGTTTATCTCTTAAAGTGTGTTTACACAGCCCAGTTTTAATTTGCACATTGGTAGGGTTCCTCTTGTTCCCAGGGTGTACCAGGCACTGTGCTGGGTTGTTCCTTGAAACCATGTAAACTGGAAAATGGTCAGATGTCTATCCATAAAAGCAGGGAATAGCCGGAATTCACAATCAAGTCATTGGGGGCAGGGAAACACCAAAGAATTTCTGCCACCGTGACAGTACTTGGAAACTTTTTCTTTGCTCTCTATTGACTTTTCGTTTTATTTTTATTTACTGTTTTTGCTTGACAAAGAGTTATTGCACAGATATCTACAGAGCAATGTCTGCTTTGATTGACACATATAGTGATCCTCCTAGGGATATTTCCATATTCATTTCTTCAAAGTTTTATCTGTATTGTGAATACTTTAAAAATCCTAACTTCTTGCTTGAGATCTCTAATTTATTGTAATCTCAATCTCTCTGCCCCTCCTTCACCTCCTCCCTTTTCCTTCTTTTTCTTCTTTTCTTCCCTTGTCTGTAGTTTCAGAAGCTGGACATGGTCTCCAAGGCCTTGTCTATGTTAGGCAAGTACTCTATTTCTGAGCCAGCCCTTGCTTCACTGGAATGTTGAACATGAGCAAACCAAACTGACTCGGAGGTGAACAGGGAGAGCCACTGCCAGCTGGGTTTAGGAAGTCAGCACTAAGTAAGAGGAAGACAGGGGCAAAATGCAGGAGGGGTCTTGCCAAAGACCAAGCTTACAGGGGAGTCTGACCTCAAGTCAAGCCCCTTGGCTATCGGCCAGGATCAGTGCTTTTGTTTAGTTAGAATGAGGCAAACTGGTACTGAGACATGGCTGTCCTTCCGCCTAGGTCTCCCCAAACAAGAAAGAGTGGAGGGAAGAGGATGCTTTCATCTTCACTTTCTCTCTAAACTTCAAGAAATAATTATTGAGGCCTTTAAAAAACTCATTAATTCTCTCATCTGCATAGAGATTGGGATTTGTTAACTGATCGTTAATGCGTTTCCCATTTTAATTAAAATTCGTTGGAGTATGGGTGTTCTAGGGAGACACATTAAAGGCAGAAAGTTGAGTTAGAGGTAACTGCATTTCCTCCACAATACTTTTCGCCATGTTCTTTCTGCCCACCACGGGCCTAAACACAATCGAGCCAGGTGACCACAGACTTAGGTAGTGAGAGGGTGGAGTAGAAGCCCTAAGCATCCTGCAGTGTGCGGGACATCCCTACTGAGGGGCTGTTGCCTGTTCCCAGTGACTATGGCTGCCTCTCTAGTAAACATCTCCATACACCCAGACCTCCTCAGACAACAGAAAGGAATTGTGATGAGCCTCCGCTAAGCTCCCACAAGGCTTGGGAAGTGATCTCCATGAACTTCTAGGGGCTCAGGACTGACTCCTGAGGCTATAATCCTACTGTATGTCTCTGTGGCTCAGATGGGCAGCTCAGCACACCAGCCCAAGTTCTGGGAAACCTTACCAGATGGTTCTATAGAAACCGTCACCCAAAAGCTCATCAAACCTAAGTGCCATTTTGTTGACATGGGTGCAGACATTTTATAAATTCTCCTGGACACCTAGGCCAAGCCCAGACAGACTAGTGGCCCCCTGCCATTGTCTGCTTGGCTCCCATCCGGCAGACCAGCTTCCTTGTGGCCACTGGACATCTCCCTCTTCTCCTTGGCTTAAGTCAGGTGAATGTTTGCTTGGTTTGAAGTCAGAACAATCCTAGGTGAGGCGACTCCGTGTGCTTTGCTCTTGCCTACATGCAACAGAATGTGGAGCCAGAACCAGGCTTTCAGCTCTTTTTGAAAATAAAGTTAAACTTGACACTTCACACAAATGCGAAGCTGCTCCTCTTAATTTGAAGCCACAGAGTTTTGGGGTATGTGTGTGTATGTGTGTGTTTGAAGCAGGAAAACGTAGCTTTTATTGTTCAAGGTCAATTTTTGATAATTAAAAAGGAAAATTATCAGTGATGCCAAAAGTTGTTGTTAATTAAAATTTTTTCCTCTTCCCACCATCTGTCCCCTCCCTCCTCTTCCCTTTTCCTGCTCACTTCCCCCTCATCTCACCTCCTTCTTTTCTCCCTGCCACCCCCCTAAGTACTGGGAACTGAAGTAGAGACTCAAGCATGCAGGGCAAGCGCTAAGTGAGCTACTGAGCTACAGCCAAAGCAACATTTTATCACCCTTTTTTCTGTTACTACTAATTTTTAAAAAAGTTGAGACAGAGTACCACTAATTTGCTGGGTGGTATAGGAGATCCTTCTGTCTATGTGTTGCTTTCGTTGGTTAATAAAAGAACTGCTTTGGGCCTATAGCAGAGCTATAGGGGAACAGAGCTAGGTGGGGAAAACTAAACAGAATGCTGGGAAGAAGAAGCAGACGGAGATGCCATGGATCTACCACAGGAGGTAGAGGTGCTGAGACTTCACTGGTAGGCCACAACTTCATGGTGATATACAGATTAATAAAAATGGGTTAAATTAAGATGTAATAGTTAGCCAATAATAAGCTAGAGCTAATGGGCCAAGCAGTGATTTAATTAATAGAGTTTCTGTGTGATTATTTTGGTTCTGGGCGGCCAGGATGAACAAGCAGTTCCTTGTAACAGCTGGGGTTGGCTTTGAACTCACTTTGTGGCCCAGGATGGTCCTGATTTTGTCATCTTCTTGCTTCCTAAACAGTGGTGGTTATAGACTTGCATCACCAGACTCTGATAGCCTAATTTATAATTTTTCTTCTTCACTCCTACTTTGAAACTGGTCTTATCGTTTTCCTGGAAACATCACCAGGATCTACTTATTTATTGAGCATCTGAGTTTAATACGCTGAAATAACCTCATCATTATCTTTTAAAGTTAGAACATGGTGGTTGTTGTCCCAAATTCCCATCCTTGTGAATGCTTTTACCCTGTATCTTGTTCATGGGTGACGAGGATAGCTGTTTTCCTTGTGTTTGAATTGCCAAGCTGAACTATTTCAGATGAATTCTTGTCAACGTTTTATCTTCATCAGAGATAAAATTGCTTCAGCCTAGACTACCAGGGAGTCCCAGCTCCTAAAGCTGAAAGGAACCACGGCAGCAACAGACATCCAGCTGCCGTCCTTTTGTTTTTGTAAGTGTTAGATATCATCATTATCATTTAACTTATTAGAAAGAAAATGCATTATGTCTGTTACACAATGAGGATCAGATTCTCAACTCATCAGACACTTGGGGGAAATTCTTTGAGATGAAGGACAATTTCCCAGAAATTTCAAACTAGAATTGACTTCAAGCTCTTTGGAGCTATAACCTGCTCCTGGGTAGCCTTGGTCTTACATTGGCCTTGGACCATACAAATTTATTCATAGCCAACACTCTTCTGTTTTTAGTTTCTTTTTTTTAATGTTATATACTTGACACAAGCTAGAGTCATTTGGGAGAAAATTCCTCCATCAGATTGGTCTGTAAGCAAGACTGTCAGGGGTATTTTCTGAACTAATGCTTACTGTGGGAGAGCCCAGTTCCCTGTGGGATGGCACCGCTGGTCCTGGGAGGTGTAAAAAGGCTGCTGAATGTGAGCCTGGAGAGCAAGCCCGCAAGCATCTTTCCTCCATCGTCTCTGCTCCAGTTTCTCTCTCCAGGTTTCATCTCGACCTCCCTTCATGATGGACTGTAAACTGTTGGATGACAACAATAAATCCTTTCTTCCTAGGTTGCTTTAGGTCATGTTGTTTATCACACAAACAGAAAGAACATTTTGCCTTGTGCTTCTTTGGCCAAGAGGAGTCCAGTTCAATAACATTGTAGCCTAAAGCTTATGAGTCGGTCTGCGCTCCTTCTCTCTCTCTCTCTCTCTCTCTCTCTCTCTCTCTCTCTCTCTCTCTCTCTCTCTCTCTCTCTCTCTTTAGATACACAACCCCCCCAGGTCACCTGCAAATAAAAGATCTTCTTTTGTAATCTCTGTTGCTTTGACAGGACAAATAATCTCTAAATATTACTGGGAAAGTTGGTACCTATCCCACTGGGGATAAGCCTATTAGATTCACAAGACAGTGTTCGTGGCAGAGGCTCAGAGGTGATGTCTGTGGCGTTTGCCTTTGTCCATCCAGGCTTCTCCATCCTGGAGCCAGGGCCACCCTCTAGCTGTCTGGTGTGCTATGCTGGTGTATCCTCTCTCATCATATCTCGGTCCACCCGCCCATCAGTCTCCGCTGGTTCTTAGCGCTCCCACCGTAAATACCGCAAAGGTGGTGACTTCAGTATCCCCCTCTCTTCCCACTGCTGGGCCCTCCTTTCCCTGAGATGGAATTTTATCTGGGCATTTCAGGCTCCTACTCTCATACATATCTGGCCCACTCCTAAGTAGTCATAGCTCATTGTAAAGTTTAAGGTTCGTCCATGGTTTTTAGAAACCTGCAGGCACAAAGAATCCTCAACAATTACGTATGCTGGGGTAAGGATATGGCGCAGTGGATAAGGCTCTGGCTATGCGAGCATGAGGCCTGAGTCTGGATCCTCAGCACGCTGTGGATGCTGGGCATTATAATCCTAGCATCGGGGAACAGAGACAGGAGGGTCCAAACCAGCAACGAGAGACTGTTTCCAAAGGTAAGATGGACAAGCAGTTGGGGAAAGACACCTTGTGTCTGGGCAGACATTTCTTCATACATCCATGCACATACATCAGCCATACAAATAAAAGATTAAAAAAGAAATAAACATTCCTGCGGATCTTGTTCCGGCGTCTGTTAGGGAATGCACGTCCCAGGCAGAGTGGGCAGAGGGCTTGACCCTTGACCATTCTCGGAAGAGGTGAAGCCACAGGTGAATTTGGTTCTTCTAGAATGCTCAGGTCAAAATCAGGTGCAGCATAGAACGTCATTACCGCACCTACCCATGGCTGCAATTCCATTCTTAGGAGAGGAAGGAAGAGCTTTGGCTCTGGCTCTTTTCTACATAGGATGAAAACAGCCGTTGGGTTCCAAATATGCAGTGGTGTTTATGCAGGTTTTTAAAAAGATTTTTTTCTGAAATTCTTTTTTAAAATTTTATTTTATTTAACATTTTTTCATGTATTTTACACAGTTTTATACCGAATTTTGCAAGCTATGTGTGAGCTGGAGCTTGTCACAGATGGGACACAGTGTGCTCTTGCTCCGGTGGGACCTTGTCCCCACTTCTTGGCTGCTTAATTAGGAAATAGAATCTTTCTTTTTTATTGATTTTTATTAAGCTCTACATTTTTCTCAGCTCCCCTCCCTGCCTCTCCCTTCCCCTTCAACCCTCTCCCAAAGTCCCCATGCTCCCAATTTAGAATCTTTCTAAAGACTCTTAGTTCACTGAATTTAACTGACTGTTTTTTTCCCTTAATTTTACCATATTGGTGATAATGTTCATTAGCATGATTCAGTAGCTAGAACTGCTTAAAGCAGGTATTCACAGAAAATGGAATAAGCCCATCATTCTTTATGCTAATACTTTTTTATTCTTGAAATAGTGAAGAAGATATGAATTCTTTTTGGGGGATGTAATTTTTAGACATTATGTTTGCTTTTATTGGGGAAGATTTTAGCATAGTTTCCCAGCATTTCATTGGCATACGCAGCAGGGCTGAAGAGTGATAATTCTCTGGCGTTCTTCTCTCGTGTCCCCTTGCACAGGGCAGTATCATCAGACATGTTCCTGCAGACACTCCATGTTCAGTCTCTCTCAACCCCCTCTCTTGTTCTGCTCCTCAGATCCGGAGGCCCACAGACAGGTCCGTGGATCAGACATTATAAACCCTTCCCTAAATCTTTGCCTCTAAATACATCTGCCTGATGTAACCACTAATTCTCTACCACAGCTGTGAGAGACAGTGGCCCTTACAACATAGACTAAGAAAATAAAACAAAATTAAACCTGTGTAACACGAAGGGACAGATTATAGACAATTCTCCTGCACCAAACATGGTTACTTCAAATCATAGAAATTATGTTCCTGGAGGGAAATAGTGGGGTTGATGAATCTAGGGAATGGCATGCTAACATTGTGGGTGTCACGCAAAACCACCTGTTTTCTGGTGTGTTTTCAGTTTGTATGTGTTCATAGCATCAGGAAAGGGACTAATACATTCTGAGTGCCCATGAGTCCAGGTATGCTGTCACCTGGGCTGCTTTACAGCCAAGCACACACAGCTTTCAAAACAAACCTTTTAAGTTCAAGGGGGCAGCAAGAGCTGCCAAACCACCGGAATGTTATATAATGTTTATTTATTAGTTGGGGTACATTACTTTCCAGAGCTGTGCTACCTTCCCCACTCTGGGAGCTCAGGCCATGGGCCACGTGTGGAGGTTCTGCCCCACAGGTGTATTTTCTGGTGAGCTCACTTGTCAGCCCCATGCCAGGACGCCATCTGTATTTGTGTCCTGTGTCCTTTCACCCAAGCCGGAAGGAAGATAATCTGTGCCCCTCTTTGTACCTGAACTCTGGCTGTTCGGCAGTTGTGTTTAAATTGAAACAGTTCCTATGGGAAGGGGGAGGCTCATGACACTCACATGTCTGGAAAAGGATACCTTGGGAGATTCTGGAAGACCCTTCCCCAGTTTTATAGAAGAAGTAAATGACAGTTGGGGAAGAAGACTCTGGTCAGCCTGCATGGAGGGGGCACATTCTTGGGCCTGTTGGTCTACCTTCAAGTAGGGCTGAGAACTGCTCCCAGGGGTGCAGCTTCCATGAGCTGTCACGCATGTTAGGGTGGGCTTCTTAGCGATGTGGCTGCTTTTGAGTCATCTCTGCCACTGTCAGTCACCCCGATGAAAACTCTCTGGCTCACCAGTACTTCAATGACACCATTACAGCTGTCTGTTGTTCCGTTTCGGGGCGAGTGGATATGTGTTGCATGTCCTTGGGAAAAGTCTCTGACACAGCTCTAGAGTTGGAAGCCTTCAAAATATATGGGGGCCAAAACGTCTCTCCTGGTCTGCTGTTACTCCAGTAAATCATGACTATGATCATTTGAGGAATGATTGGAGGCATCAGTGACATGTCCGGTAGTCCGTGTGCTAGTGGATTCTGTTGGATGGGGTTGGCCCAGCTTTCAGTCAACTTCCAACTTCATCAACCTTAAAACTGGACAAGGAAGCTGAAGTCTTCTCTTTCTGTGTTTCCTCAGAAGAATTTATTAATAATGGCACAGAAAAGAAAAACAAAGCAGAAATATGTTGAAAAAGAGTTTTTTTTTTTAAAAAAAAACTTTTACTTATTCTTCTTTCATATAATGTACCCTGAACACAGCTTCCCCTCCCTCCACTCCTTCCAGTTCCCTTGCCCTACCCTCTCCCTCAGATCCACTCCCCACTTCCACCCCCACCCCAGAAAAGAGCAGGTCTCCCAGGAATATCAACCAAACACAACACAGAAGATACAATGAGACCTGGCACAAAGCCTCCCATCAAGGCTGGATGAGGCAATCCAGTAGGAGAAAAAGGGTCTCAAGAGTAGGAATAGAGTCAGAGATACCCCAGTATCCCCATCAGGAATCCCCCCCAAAACACCCAGCCAGGGAGCTGAGCTTGTGATTGCTCTCCCTGGGTCGGTCTCTGTGCCACCCACCTGGGTTGTCTCCTATCATTTCCATCCCATACGGGTTTCTGTATGTGGAGTTTCACAGGTCAGTGTTTCTCAACTGGGCACTGTTGACATTTTGAGCCAGACAGTCTGTCCTTCTCTTATTCATTCTTTCTTTTTGTTTTATGTGTCTGTCTGTCTGTATGTACATCATGTGTGTGCCTGGTGCCTGTTGAGGTCAGAAGAGGGAGTTAGATCCCTTGAAAGTGAGTTGGTTGTAAGTTGTCATATGGGTGCTGAAAATAGAACCCAGATCCTCTCTAGCCCCTCCCCCCAGATAATTCTTCATTGAGAGGCATTGTTGAGACTGCATGATATTTAGTAGCATCCCTGGTCTCTGTGCATTAGATCTATCTAGGACCTGTGATCTGTTTAGGTTGTGACAACTAAAAATATCTCCCCTGATTATGACAACCAGAGTGTCTCCAGATGTGAGGGAGAGGCAGGGGATCACTTTGCCCTTCCTTTGAGACCTAATCGACTCGACTCTGTGCTCTTCCTGGTGGCCACCGTACATCTCTATGAGTTCGGTGCTCTCATCCCAAGCCACTGACTGCCTCCAACCCTTCACTCACTTTGAAGGGCACACTCACCTCGCTTTTGATGGTTGACTATTGATTGGCCTTTTGTATCCCAGCCATGGCTGCAGAAGACAGACACCTGAAAGCTTCTTGAGAATGTGGGTTCCTCTCAACAACACATTCCTACAGCTTCAGGAAGGGCGGAGACCCCTCTGAAGGCTTTTGAGTCTGTTCAACTGTGGATGTTTGCTGATTCTCTAGAACCTCTGGGATTTATTCTGGAGCTCCCCCCTGTCATTTGAGGTTCCCTCTAACTAGGTTTCCAGGAGTTTTCTTGTGTGGGTTGATATGCAGTCAACCACTCCAGGGACCTCTTTGCAAACGTTTGAAACGCTGCAACTGTCTTGCTTCTGGTCTTTAGTCTTCCAAACCTTGGCCTCTCTGGTGACTCCTGGTGAAGGGGATGCCTTCACTGTGTTTTCTACTTATTCACTCCAGCATCATGCCTCTGCCTCTATGTTGATTTGGAAAGGGTCCCTTCGCACTCCCGTTGTTCTCATACTTTCTCTTTCCTCCCTTGAGGGAGACACCTTAACCCTGCTGCCTTCAGTGGTCTGCACACTGTACCTGTGACTACTGAGGGGTCCATGCAGTCTGCACACTGTACCTGCGACTACTGAGGGGTCCATGCAGTCTGCACACTGTACCTGTGACCCCTGAGGGGTCCATGTGTCCTGCACTCTGTACCTGTGGCCACCAAGAGGCCTCTGTGGCTTGCACTGTACCTGTGGCCACCAAGGGCTCCATGTGGCCTGATACTGAGTTGATAACACAGATTTGGCATCTCTCTGCTCTTGATACCCCTGTGTTGGTCAGTTTGCCTGGAAGGCGAGATGAAGTGGATACTAGACAGCAGAACAATATCACAAGGGCCTTGGCTCACAGCCATGGGGAACATAAGGGTGGGATGGAGCATACGAGCTGGCTCTGGGAGAAGAGTTGCTGCATTTCTCGTGGAGGTTTTGGAGCTGAGGTGAATGATAAAGCTGTCTTGAACCGGAACAAGAGAGCCAGGCTTTCAGCGGAGAGACACCTTGCAGGCAGCAACCTGCTGCTGAGCACAATCTTCGGGGACACTGAGCTGAGAACAGAGTCCAGAGAACATGTCTTTGTTACGTGAGCTGGGGATTGGAGTGCCTACTACAGAGTCCACGACAGAAGCCAGCCTTGGCTGTGGGCCAGGTGGCATCGCCAGCTTGGGAGGCTGGAATAGGATTCCACAGAGAGGAGGATAAACAGCTGGCATTTACTGACAGCTGGAAGTCTGCTGTCAAGGAGTCAGCAGGACTGGTTCCTCTAGATGCCCCCTCCTTGGCTTACAGACTGCATTTCTCATGATGGCCTGGTCACTCTGGGCATGTCTACATCCCAGTGTCTTCTCATGTAAAGACACCAGTCATGCTGGATTAGGACCTATATTGCACACGTGTTTGATCTTGCTCATCTCTTTAAAGTCTTGGTTCCAAAAACAGGCTAGGGTCCAGGGCTGTGGCATGTCAAATTTAGAGGAATTCTTATAAGCAGGTTCTTTCCCCAGCCCCAGGCGAGCAGGTTGGGGGCACTGTGAAGAGCAGACCAGAAGGCTCTCCCTGCTCTACAATGGAGACGGGGCAGATAATTAAGAACACAACAAAGCACACTTTCGTTAGCTGCCAGGGATACTGGGGATTGAGAGTCCTGCCAGCAAGCCCATGGTGCAGCCTTCGGCAAATGCCACTGGCTCTGTGTCACAGAGAAAGCTACAGGGGTGACAGGCTGGTTCTGTGAGCTTCGCAGACAGCTCTGGTCCCCAGGACAGGCTTACTCTGTTAATTGGGCTGAAAGAGACTGCAGGTTATAAAATGACCTTTCCCTCTATAAACAGGGATAAAAATAATTCAAAGCTTAGGAAGACAGCGGCTTCAGACAAGTTTGCTGCACTAGAGCTCAGATGAGAAGCACAGTTCCCCCGCCCCCCCGCCTCAGCTGCTCCTCCAGTCCCTTCTCCCCTGAATCTGGTAGCCTGGGGAAAAAAAACAATGACACCATCCAGAGTGGGATGGAAGGCTGGGGGCATAAAACACACATGATTTCAGATAAGAGACAGCTAAAGAGGAGGAAAAGGGGGAGGAAGATAGACGGGGTGGGGGATGGAGGGATGGAGGGAGTGGGGAGATGAGGTAAAGAAGACAGAGGCAGAGGAAGGGAAGCCCAACAAACTCTTAATAACATCAGTAAACAATAAGACATGCACAACCATGATACAGACCAGCTAGGTAAAGGGGACCGATAGCCTGGGGAGATGGAGGGCAGGGCAGGACAGCAGGATGGCTGGACTGCATCGTGTGCTAAACCTCGACAAGGCCACAGCCTTCTATTTTTGCTGATCCATTTCTCCCACAAAGGCAGCAGTGCCCAGTGATCTAGGGTTGGAAGAAGTTCACTATGCTAGAATCAAATAAGTTTTAGAAAGCAGGCTTGAAACTGGCAGCGTAGAGACTTTTGAAAGACTCTTTACCACTTGCAAAAGAGAGAATTCTTATATGTCTTTGGGAAGCACGTCTAGAGTTTTCTTTCTTGTATAGCCTTCACACTTGGTGGCTGCTGGAAGGTTTGTGTATAGTTTTGATGTCCATTCCTTGCTGGGCTATATGACTCCTAAGAGCAGCAGAAGCATGAGCAGGGTGGGAGGGCCTGGCCTTTCCCCCCTTCAAAGGGTGCCAAACTCAGATGGAAAGACAAAACTCATAGGTAGTGGCACCCTTTGGTATGCCAAGACCATAGCCACATGCTTGTAGGAGAACACCACAGAGTCATCAGAACCAGAGAGTTCCCTGACTCAGAGTTCAGTGACATCTAGCAGGTTGGTAATGTTCAAAGCAGCAGAAAGATGAGAAACCAGGTAGGAGCCATGGGCCTCTGTTAGGGTGGGGTTGGTGGGGTCCAGGGATGGCAGAGGTGCACAGGGCTGTCCTGGATGCTGACTGGGAGCAGCTGAAGTAGGAAAAGGAGGGATATCATGGGAGCTGGAAGCTATAGTCAAGCCCTGCTGCAGTGCCTTTGAGGGATGGACTGTATTTTTTGGCAGTGCCAAAGCTTCCTGTACAGAGATTGTATGTTCTGCGTGGGAACATAGCAGCATCTGGACCATAAAGCATCAAGATGCCAGGCATCAGACTCAGAAGAAGCAGGAAGGAGCTGGGGTGGCTCCTTCTTCCCTCCTTCCTTCCTCCCCTCCCTCCCTCCCTCCCTCCCTCCCTCCCTCCCTCCCTCCCTTTCATTCTTTTTTCCTCCCTGGGAATCTTACCTGGAGTCCTGCAATGCCAGGCTAGGTGTCTACTGCTGAGCAATGTCCTGCCTCCCTTTCACCCTTTTTATTTTGAGACAGAGGCTCACTAAGTTGTCCAGGTTGGCTTTGATACTGATGTTCTCCTGCCTCAGCCTCCCAAGTAGCTGGGATTACAGTGGGTCTTCAGGTAGCTGGTATTACATGAGTCTGGTTTAAAATTCCGTGTCTGAAGAATGATGCATTTGACATAAAAGTCTGATTAAAAGCCCCAATCAAAAATAGAGTGTGCCTATGTTTTCATCAATTTCTGGCCCACCTCTGCCCCCTAGGCAAGAGCATGTCTCTACTGCCTGAGTACACACACACACACACACACACACACACTCTACACGGTTCCATAAATTACAAAAGCTGCCTATATTTTAATGTGGCAAAGTGAAACATGAACTGAGATGTAATACACGAAGCCATAATTTCACTCTCCTCAGGTTCATTTCAGCATTTATTTACCAGTTCAACTCAATGTACTCAGTAGACACAGACCACAGACAGACAGACAGACAGACAGACACACACACACACACACACACACACAAAGTCTTCAGAGACAAAGTCTTAATTCTTGTAACCAGTGGAGGAGAGTGGACACTGATGATCAGACAGACTTTTGATAAAGTTGTGTACAAAGCTATTTGACACCCTGGATTCAGGTTCCAAGTCCACGTGGCATCTCCCGTGTGCCGTGCTGTTGTGGGAAGTCTCTGGTTGACTGTCCATGGGCTCCCCATCGGCAGAGTCGCCATATGGTGCCCGGGGTTCAGATTTCCAAGTCTGGTATCTCCTGGCAGGGAGGGAGTGCTTTGCATTTCTGGTTCCCGTCTGAGGATGGGTGAGCTTCCTTTTATCTGGGCTGTTTGCAGCCTTTTATCTGAGCAGATAGCACTATGGTCCCAGGTCTACTTCCAAGATCTGGGGATACCTAAGGATATCATTATACTGAGCCTTTATAAGGAGGTGGGAATGTGAAGGAGAGGATGAAGACAATCCTGTCTTACTAGTTTATATGGTTAGGATACATGACTAATTTGTATATAATATATACAGTAGCATATGTGTACACACATGCTGTGCACCGTGTTGTCCATAGCTTTCACTCTGTGAAGTATGTACCCTGGTGAACAACCAATGCTTCCACTTGGAAGACGTGATGCCCATGGCAATGACTCTGACTTAGGCTGGGCAACAGTTGGAACTCTGTTCCTGCTGCCCTCGGATCCCATTCCCACCCATATGCATGGACTAGAGCTCTTTTAAGACAGAGCGCCTGGCTTTGCTCCTTTGTGACTGGGGACTCATGGAAGATGATCATGGGAACATAAGGCAGACAACTTGGGGAGGACACAGCTGAGTTGAGAAGAAGCAATCAGTAGACAGGGGTGCAATGTGGGCCCTTCTGGGTGCAGGGAGGCACTAGGGAAGGTATTGGGGATGCTAGGAAAGGTTTTGGGGGCTCTTGACCTGGTCTTTCTAGTCATGTTGCTGCTCACTAGGATTAGCTAGAATGTAGCCTGCAGCTGCTACTCATCTGGCAGACATCACACCTCCAGTGTGGATATTAAGACTCCCAAGGTCAGGACTGAAGAGCTTCTAACCCATGAGGCTAGACAAGATCAGGGCGAGGAGCCCTTTCAGGGGGGTCCTATTTGCTAGGTGGGGCTATGAGAACCCTCAGGGAAAGAAGCTGCCCCCACTCCACCACTGCCAAGTGGGATTCAGGATTGTTAACTCCAAAGGTCACAACGCACACCTGTTCATGTCCTTCTACCCTAGGGTCCAAGCAGGCAGACTAGGGACAGGGGACAGAAATGGTAAACTCTAAAGCCTGAGCCTGGTGCCCCCACAGGGAGGTAGGACACAGTTGCTGCAAGCTCAGGAGGATTTTCTAATGCTCTTCATTGGAAAAACCAAACCAGTAAATTACGTGTGAGAGCTATTCCCTGAGAGTGTGATTCTCATACCTCCCAATACATCGATAACAGTGGGATCCTGTGGCCAGCTGTGTAGCCGTGACTCTGATGCTTATTCTTTTAAACAAAACAAAACAAAACAAAACAAAAAAAAAACCCTTTCAAAGCAACAGTATTCCTTACGACCTTTTCATAATCCTTAGTTTTGGTTGGCCTTCCCCTCCTCTCTTCTCTCCCATTTCCTTGCTCTTTTTCCTCATTTATGCTCCCCTACCTACCAATATTCCCCATCCACTTTCATGTATTTTTACCCTTTTTACCCCATCCCTTGAACCCTCCCTCAATCAAATAAAAACACATGTAAAAAGTTGAAGTCGGGATACCCGTATGAGCAGGAGCATTTGTCTTTCTGAGTCCCGCCTACCTCACTTACAATAGTATTTTCCAGTTTTTCATCCGTTTTACTGCAAATGTCAGAATCCTTTTCTTCTATGGCTGAATAAAATCGATTGTACTACACTTTAATTATATGTTCATCTGCTGATGGGAAACTATGCTGATCATTTTTTCTTGCTATCGTGACTAGAGCGGCCACGAACATGGATAAGTAAGTATCTCTGCGGTAAGGTGCGGAATTCTTTTAGGGTGGATGCGCTGGCATGCAACAAATTTCTCGGTTCCTGCTTGGAAGCGGAGCTGAGACCTACTGCGCAGTTCCACGCTTCTCCACTAGGTGGCTCTTTGCACTCTAGTATGTCTGCAGGCGTTCAGACAGGTGAACGCATTTCATTGGCTGGCGGGAGGCATGATGCCATCCAGCAGCTCTTTTTAAGAGAAAAGCCAGGACCAGAGAAACAGCCACCCCTGAGCATTGCCTTCTGTGCTGTTCTGTGGGACGTAGCTGCGGAGTCAGGCCAACATGAGTGAGGTGAGCAATGCTTATGCTAGCACAGGGAAACCGGGGAGTGAGAAGGGTCTGCACCTCTGGGAGTCTCAGAAACACGAAGGGTGCCCAGTGGGGTTGAGGCGTAAATGGATCCTGTCATTATTTGCTTTGAGGATAGAGTCTCCTGATATCTTGGTTTGAATGACAGTGTAGAAACTGGATAAGTTTACAACTTTTGAAATCAACCTTAAGAAAGAAAAAAAGGGTAGGTATATCGTTTCTGATCTGTGACTTTAGGTTTTGTACCTTTGAAGAGAAAGCCAGTTGTTTGACTCTCTCTTGAGGGTTTGTGCTTCTTCCAAGGAGTGTGTTTTCACGTGTTTCCTTGGGGCACAATCTGAGGGTTAGCAGACAGAGCTAGCCACCTGGGAAACACAGCTTCAGAAGAGAGGTGGGGAGTGGGGATTTGTGTTGGGGTGGCAGCTCCTGCAGAATCATTGCCTGTGACAGACAGAGCTTGCCATGAATCCGTTAAACAGAACCCAAGGAAGCATACAAAGTCCTAGTCTAAGTGTGTGTGTGTGTGTGTGTGTGTGTGTGTGTGTGTGTGTGAGAGAGAGAGAGAGAGAGAGAGAGAGAGAGAGAGAGAGAGAGAGAGACAGACAGAGACAGAGGCAGAGAAAGAGACAGAGAGACAGACAGACAGACAGACAGACAGACAGACAGACAGACAGATCGCTACCTCTGAGGCATCAGGGGGTGTTGGCAGGAGAGTTCATCTCAAACTGAAGATGCTTCTCCTATTATGTGTATACAGAGTGTGTTATGCTGGGGTAAATTGGTGGCTTGCATATTTTTATTTTAAGAAGAGATTACAATCTCTCCCACATGAAGATCTGGGGTTATACAATGCTATCTTCTTTCAACTAGAAGCCAGGCAAGTCCGTTTTCATTTCCCCTGGGTTGATACTTAATTACTTTGAGAGATCTGTTATCTTCCTTGTATTTTATTTTTTTTTTTTAAAAATTGTTTGACAGATGTGTGATCTTTTTTTGGAAGTCTAGAGTAGAATTAAAAACTTCAGAAATGAAATGCCTCCTCAAGGCTCTCCTCTCTTTGATGGGCAGGCGGCTTTGGATATAAACAACAGGAAGAAGGGCGGGCGAGGTGGTGCTGCACTGAGGTACAGGACGTGGGACAGAGCCAAGAGCTTGGGGGAGGGGGTGGATCTGGGCTGGGAGATGGGAGTCTCCTGGCAACCCTGGGAACAGGAGCCACAGGGACAGCCATTGGTTGCCTCATGGTGAAGATGCCCAGTGAGTGCCAAGCACTCCCACACGGATCCCTGTTCTGTTTACCTCTCAGTACCCTGGGCAGCCTGTGACAGATGAGGAAACTGAGGCACAGAGAAAAGCATTCACTGATTCAGGGCCCCCAGCTAACAAGGAGGAGATTCAGAACTAGCCTTGTCACACTGAAGTAGTTGGTACCAGGTTCCTGGTGGAGTCCAAATGCACATGGGGGTCTTTGAACAGCTGGGGCAGGGAGGAGCAGAAGGAGGTGAGCATCCTGGGCTCTGAGGAGCAAGGGCATTGAGGACAAGGTTTCTTTTCCCTTCTGTGTGTGAGGAGGGGCTTTCTTCTGGGCTTCACTAAGACTTCAGAAGCACAAGGCTCAGGAGGACCTCACCTTGTCTGCAGTAGGAAGGGATGGCTGTGCAGTCAGCTTTTCCCATGCATAACTCAACAGATTTTCATCAAGAAGGGGCCTAGAGAGCAGACTAGTCTTGTAGCAGGGGCGCTCTCCTGTGCCCAGTTAGCAACCCTGGATAGTGCTCTTCCACTCTTCCTGCCAAGGCTCATCCCCAGGGAGGAGCCTGGTCCCAGAGGTCAACCCACAATTAGGTTCACAACCTCCTTTCTGCCGAACCTGTAATTAGGGCAATCTCACAGATTCCGCCCTGTCCCGGCTGTCCACGAAATAGTGTCACAGCCCAGTGCTTGTTCCAACTCTGCTTCTGGGTCCACAGCTTTCCCTGGCACCCATCGCGGCTTCTAATCCACACCACTGCTCCTGATCTCCCCGCTGCTGGCCAGTCCCTTAGTCCCTGGCTCGAGGTGTTCTTTGGAAAAGAGGGATTTGTCCTTCGACTACAACAAATCTACTTTAAGATTTAATAAAGGGTCAGGAAAGGATCAGAGAAGGGCACCGAGTTCCAAAGATTTCCCTTAGTTGGATGAACTACACACATAGCTTATAGTATCAATAATTCCCAGGCAGGACTGGAGACACATGATCATACATGACTAGTTGTTGGCCAAAGCAGAGACCTTGCTTTCCCCCTGCCCTCAGAATTTTTGGGGCTGGTACAGGTGTGTGTGTGTGTGTGTGTGTGTGTGTGTGTGTGTGTGTGCACGTGCGCGTGCATGCGTGCCAAGTCTCTTTCTGCAGCCCTCAGGGTTCATAGCAAGTGGAGAAACTCCAGAGATCTCCAGTTAATCCCTTAAGTCAACACAAACCTATACTGGACAGAAAAGACCCTGAAAGGCCAAAGGCTGCCTGGGGTCAGCTCTGCACTTCTGGGACTTTTGGCCTTAAAGGGGAAGGGGCAACTGTAAACTGGTCCTCACGCTGGCTTTAAAAAGGGGACAACTTAGCACAGTGTGGTTTCCGTGCCTCAGAACTGTTATTTATTCATTTATTGCAGGGGGAACGACATGTGGTCAGGAGAACAGCTTAAGTGTAGCAAGGAACTTGCTCTTCTGTGTTTTGTTGATCTCATGGGAGACCTGGCCTTTCCTAAACAGAAATGGAGAAGGGGTGGATGGGGGGTGGGGAAACAGGGGGATATGGTTGGGATGGGGGAGCAACTGAAGAGAAGGGAGGGGGAATTGCAGCCTGGATGTAAAATAAAAAATAAATAGATTTATTTTAAAAAAATAGAACAACAACAAAATATAGCAAAGAAATAAAATCCAGATTTAGGACCGTTTGGGAGTGAGAGTGGAGGTGGTTTTGGGGCATCTGATTTCCAACCGTGTTAAAGTGTGTCAGCTGTGCTTGGGGCAACCCAGGGGATGAACTGGGATCTAGATGTAGGCTTAAGTCTGGTAATCACATTTGAAATCTTTCCAGCAAGGCCTAAGGTTGAAAAGTACCATGTACAAGAAGGAAGAGCCTCCGCTGCTAAAAAGGATTCCTGGGAGCAAGTATAGTATCCTAGGTCCTCACATGGGGGTTTGCTTTAAAGTGGCTTTTCAAAACAAACAAAATTCGTTTTGGAGAGCTCCGAGTGATATTTTAATGGAGAATAAATTTAAAACATGGCATGCCCTCTCACCCTGTTTGGAAACTGTTTGGGGGAGATGATTCCATTATATAACACATCAGACCATGTTGATCTCCCAGAAGTGCAGAGCTGATAATTAGACATGAGACCCTAAGCCTCCCCAGCACTCTGTCCTAGGCCCTCTGGTCATTTTGGCTTAAGTGGGATGGGTTAGCCCAGGTCCAGAGCTGAGGATCTTTGGTCCATGTAGATGCTGGCCATAGTGAAAAGACCATGCCTGGTGAAGACGTGGTTGAAACAAGATCAAAGGCATCCAAGGGCATATGTGTATACACACACAAGTATCCCGAGCACTGAAACAGACCCATTTCCTCTTCCTGAAAACACTGATCCAGAAGGACAAAGAAAGCAGGACTGACTGTCCCCTCCCCGTTACTCCACCGGGACTCTCTGCGGCTCCCTGCACTGGGTAGGAAGCACAGAAGATGCATGGGCTTTAAAATCAGAAGTAGATACAGGTTAAAAATGTGCAACATTGGCTGGGGGCTTGACACAGTATGCGCTCCCGGGAACTCACTGGAGAGAGAGGTTAGGAGACAGCAGGACCCAAGGTGTAGCCTAGGTTCTTAGGACTCCACTGCCGCAGTGAACTGGAGCCAGTGTGCTGCATGGGTGGTTGGGTTTGGGAAAGGACTGTGTGGCTTAGACCGATGCTTACTCATGGATTCTGAGAATTACAGACAAACATGGTGTTTTCAATGGAAGGCCAAATGGCAGTTTGATTTCTTATGTAATTCCAGCCTCATTTAGGGGAGCACATGAAGTATGAATATGGAAAGATCCAGCGAGATTCACTTAGGGAATTTTTTTTTTTCTTGAGACAGGCTTTCTCTGTAGCTTTGGATCCTGCCCTAGAACTAGTTCTTGTAGACCAGGCTGGCCTTGAACTCACAGAGAACCGCCTGCCTCTGCCTCATGAGTGCTGAGGTTAAAGGTGTGCGTCACCACCACCTGACTCCACTTAGTGAATATTTATTATCATATATTATTTGTGCAGAGTAATGGATTTCACAATGTCATTTTCAAACGTGGACTTTGCTCATGTTAAACCACACAATGGTAGACATTATTATCTCCTTCAAATGGGGATATTAAGTCCTGTTGGATGGTGATGACAACGTAGCTTCCATGGTTAAGCCCAAAGACATGTTTTCAGGGCTGGTGATCACAGTGGATTGTCATAAAACTTGTTTTCCCAAACTGCATCTCATTAACCAAGCTCAAGATTGAAGCACCCAGTGTTTTCTCCTTTGAATTCTAAGAATGAATGAAGGCAGGGTGCATGGTTATATTTTTTTTCCAGAGAGAAAAAACTGAGTAAATGACTCGCCATTGATTTTATTGATGGTGTGGTGAAGGTGGTGTGATCAGCATGAAAAGGAGACCCATGCTTGTGCCAGGCAAACCTCTCGAGTCAATGATGGACACAGCCCCTGCACCAGCATTTAGATGTCCATTTCTTCCCTCGGTGCTCTGAGAGGCTTCAGTCCAGTCTCCTCAGTCTGCAGGATGTAGGAACCAGTTAGCCTCAAACAGAACCACCAGCCTCAGAATCAAGGTTTCTCACTAATTTCTGCAAACAGTGTAAAGGCTGCAGGTGTATAGTCTGATATTGCACTTGTCTGAAGGCTTCCTAAACCCAGCCTGAGCCAGCATGCTCGCAAGGCCCTGCAGGCTCACTGTAGGGACTAGAGCATCCTTCCTGGCCTGTCAAGCTGCTACCTATTGACGGGGAAAAGGCAGGGCTCTAGGGGCATAGCCAGGTTTGTGTCTGCAAACTAAATGAATCAGTGGAATTCCAGTGTGGATTATCTGGGCTCTTTCTCCAGGCGTTCATATTGTTGTAGGATGTGTTATCAGGGAACAGAACCTGCATTTTGTTCTTT
This sequence comes from Arvicola amphibius, assembly GCF_903992535.2. Lineage (NCBI taxonomy): Eukaryota > Metazoa > Chordata > Mammalia > Rodentia > Cricetidae > Arvicola > Arvicola amphibius. Next base: position 1,698,003 of record NC_052056.1, on the reverse strand, counting down.
GCTCCCAATCTGAAACCCCCGGTGTGCCTCAGAACTCTGTAAGTGGGAAGTGGGGGTGTAGCCATATACACAGAACTCATGCTTCCATAGAAGCAAAAAGAAAAGGAGAGAAGATGGGGAAATCCCAAGAGGAAGAACACTGGGCATTTGGGAAATGCCAGGAAAAGAGAGCTAAAGGAAGGGTCGGCTCAGACAAAGCGAATCCCCGTTAGCCTCCTTCGAGACGACTCACTTCGGAAGAGTTGTATGGAATCTAAACAAAAGGGACATAGACAGACAGAGTCCAGGTTGGCAGAAATTGACTCTATTGTATCAAGACAGAATAGTCAGCTGTGTGAGAAATCTGAGAGAGTCTAGGCAGATCTTTCATAGGAGGGCTTCTGGCATGGAGACAGACATGTAAATCACAGCATATTGTTGGAGGAAAAATATGTCTAAACAGACAGAAGGCAGGTTGTAGATGTAAATATTTTAATCAACAGTTAAAATTAACTATCAATAATTATCAAAATGTTACAGCAATGAAAACAGATATTTTGATTAAAACATTTAATCAGTTTATTATTTTCTTCTTATTAATATTTTTGCATGTGTTCATGTGTGGGGTGCGTGTACTTGTGTGTGCACATGGTGGAGGCCAGAAGACAGTCTCTAGTGGTGTTCTTCAGCTGTCTACCTTTCTTTTGAGAATGGCTTGGAGCTTACAGGTTGGCTGTGCTGGCTGGACAGTAGTAAGCTCCAGGGATTCTACCTCCTAGTGCTGGGACTACAGGTACCCACTGCCATGCCTGGCTTTGTATGTGAGTACTTGGGATTTGCATATGATAGAGTTCTCATGCTTGATTGCAAAGTATTTTTTTTTTTTGACTGAGTCATCTCCCCAGCCCCACAATTGACTACTTTAGGTCCGAAAATATGTTTATACGTTTAAATATCTTAAACAGGACTGTATTAGTACATGGAAGGTGAGCAACCCAAATGTATTTTCTTGGGGTGCTCCATGGTAGAGCCCTTTCTACACCCACAACCCTGTTATAGACTCTTGCCCTGTTGGCCTTCACCTTGAATTTGGCTATGCAGTTTCCAGTCTTTAAACTGAAGTGAGGGGTGTAGCCACATTTCCCTTCAGTGGAGTAGAAACATGAGAAAGTTTGTAGGTAAGACAAACCAAACTAGCCTGCCTCACCGCTTGGTGGGCCAAACCCATAAGTCTAACCTCCATTTCCAGGGCCGCTTTGTATGACCAAATCCACCTAGTCACACACATTGGGCATCCATCTGCCTGTTACTGTTTGTGCCTCACAGATAGTACTGCATTTCCTCATCAGGATTTCATGGCGTGGCTTGTCATTCGGTTTCTGAGAGGAGAAGCACTTGCCCAGATTTATGGCTTTGCCAGCAGAGACATCAATCAACCACTAAACTCCTGCATTTCTTATTTTGCCCTTAACCTGCCACCTGCTAAATAAAACAGAGATGAATTGGAGTCATAGGGCATGAAAACAAGCCTCCATGCACAACAGGACCCCTGCACAGAGCATCTGTTTGGGGATCAGGGTGGATTGTTCTTCCCACTCAAAGGAAGTCATTTGCACAGTGCAAAGCAGTGAGACCAGGTGCAGGGAAGTACCTCCTCCTACATAGTTCCTGCCCTCTTTTGTAGACAGTCTTGACTACAAGAAGACTCAGATGTTAGATACACCTCTATGATGCAGCCACTGGTCTGTTTCCAACCATGCAGGAACTGGGCTGGGATATTGACTGACTTGATTCTAAAATCCTGATTCTAAAATCCAAACCTGTTTTAGTGAGGTGTAACCAAAGAGTCATGTGACCTCAGAGCACCACACCTGTGTCTCTGCTAAATTCTTAGCAAAGTGACTAGCTACATTTGTTTACATAATTGCTGGAAATGAGAATGCATGTGAACATTTATCTCAATCAAATAAGAATAAAAATACAACAAGGAAATGTATCTTCCCCTTTCCTAAGATCTTTTTCAAAAGCTGATATACAAGTCTGTCATATAACTAGATTTCAATACAGAAAAATGAATTGGAGCTGGCATGTAGCTCAGTTGGTAGAGTGCTTGTCTAGTGTGCACCAACAATGATGCAAACACATAAAAGGGATATGGTGGTGCACACCTATGCTGAACAACCCTGGGAAGACAGATGGAGGCAGGAGGATCGCATGTTCAAGGTCAAAGAATGTTCCCTACAAGTATAATATTATTATTAGGTAATAGTTTCATTTGAGAGCTGTTTTCTTGTGCATCAGAGACAGGCAAGTTTGTACCTAGGTGTTGGTAGAAGATGGTGGAGTTAGAAAGAAGCCATGTAGCCCCAATGGAGACAGATGCTGGATAGAACTTTACCTGGTAAGCCACAGCCACATGGCGATACACAGATTAATAGAACACCCACCTGGGGCAAGAGCTTCCTTCAAAGATTCTGAGAGCTCTCTTTCCACATTTCAGAGTTCTGCGTGGAACAGCACACCTGAGTTGTTATAGCCATTGGTTTGTACCATTCTGTCCCTCTGTCTGAGAACCCCCCCTGTCTGTCTGAGGACCCCTCTGTTGCCATCGCCAGTCTTCCCCCTCCCACCTCTGACTCTTCACTTAGTTGCCATTGGCCTAACAATGATGCTGCCATCACCACATCACTGGATTGCTCAGACCTCTTTTCAGATACTGAAGGGACGGGACAATAGAGTGGTATCCCCCAAGGACCTCGGCTTGGTTAAACCCCATCGTTGACAGTTATGTACATGGATGCACACTCACTTTTGTTTCTTTTAGAATTATGCTTGTGTGCTAACACGGTTTATCTGTGCCTGTGGTGTGGTGTGCATTAAAAGCCATTTACCTGCCGTAGGGAGGTGAGTTAGTTAAAGACAGATGGTGCTAAGTCCTCTTCATGGAACCTGAGACATCTGATGTAGCATAGTAATTCCTTCACGGCATGCCATTAGGGAGGATATCAAGGACACTTTCCAGCTATGAGAGTCTCATCACACCTCTAGAAAGGGAAAATCCCTATCAGTCCAGGTATGAGATGTTTGTGAAACCCAATCTTTAATGACTCTTACCATGAGCAGATACAAACATAAGCCCTCAATTCTCTTCACTCAGCATGATCTTGACAGTGACTTGGCTTACAACCTCAGAGGAATTCAAACAGGGTCCTGTGTCAATGAAACCCCCAGAGTTGTACTGTGTTCGTGTACAGCTGAACATGGTGGCCCCGCTCCTGTTGGCTTGGTGTCAGTTTGTTCAAGAACTATTGACATGGGAGAGGACTACAGCTATACATAGAAGTCAGATTTGAAGGAGAGAGTCACACCACTCAAAGTGGCCATTTTCAGTTCTCATTTGTTACCTGTCATCTACCTACTTACCTATCTACCTACCTAACTACCTACCATATCTACTATTCATCTATCTACATATCTATCTATGCATCTATCTATGTATCTATCATTTTCTATCATCTATCAATCATTTATCTATCTGTCTATCATCTGTCTATTATCTATCGATCATATATATCATCTATGTATTTACATATCTGTCTGTCTGTCTTCCTATCTTCTATCCATCCATCCATCCATCAGTCTTCAAGGCAGGTTCTTTCATTTTCACTCAGGCTTGCCTACTGGGGACAAATGATCCTCCTGCTGCAGCCTTTCAAGTACCTGGGACTTATGGGCACTTTTTACTGGCTTGAAAGCATTCATTTTTCGTTAGGGGACTGAGTGACCTGAAATTAATCTCGTTGAAAATCCCAGAGCTCTTGAGAAAAAAGCTGGTCTTGTTTTTTCTTCCACATTTCTCATCCTATTAAATTTCTTATTTTCTGTCATATTCTGGAAGCTACCCACTACCTTTTATACCAGTCTCACTTCCACTTAAGTATCTGCAAGAAATAATTGGAAACAACATAGTCCTGGGTATTTTTTTGTAGTCTCTAGCAAAAATAGCCCCATAGACGTCTGAACAAAGGCCCTCGCAGGTCTGTTCCTGGCATCCCGGGTGGCTTCCCTGCATTTACTCTCTGTCCTGATTTCTTTTCCCCATGTCCCAATAACATTTCTATGCCCATGGAATAGTTTGTGGAGATACTGTAGGCAAAGTTTACCAACCACTTCCATGCCTCTCTCACCTCCCAGGGCTCTGAATAAGAAAGAATGTTCTATGTCCCAGAGAATTATGGCCCTTGTCCTGATCAAAGCTGTTGCTTATATCATTGACAACCACACATTTAATAAGTCATGTCACTTCCTGTCCTCTACAAGTGTGACATTATAAGTGACTGTGTCTTCCACACCATTTAATCCCAAGCACAGCCTTGAACTCCCACTGGTGGACATCTGGTTTACCTGTCACACACTGCTGAGGGTGTGGAAACACACAGTTCCAGCCTCTTAGTGTTAGTAGGGAGACAGAACCATGGAAGATTGGTTCTACTACAGTTTCCACATGGAGTACAAGAGTCGGGGAAGTAGTAGAAGATTTTTCACTGTGCAGGGCTGTGAAGAAGAAGAGAGACAAGGTTCAGTGAAGCCTACCGAAGGAGGGAGGACTCGGTTACTGATGAGGATCACAGTAACAACAGTGAGAGGATCTTAAAGTATTAGCACTTTAAAGTCAACTGAGAAGTTATCCATAGTCAGGATGCATGAGTGGGTACACACCTATTGTCATGCTATACTTAATTTTGGGATCTCTGACTTAGTGTCTTTTTCTGTTACCATGGTACAGAGCTCTGACAGAAGCAACTTAAGGGAGAAAAGGTTTATCTCCAGCTTCAGTCTATCATGATGGGGAAGTTACAGCAGCAGAAGCTCAAGGGAACTGGGATACCACATCCACCATTAAGATACAGAAAGGAAAGGAAGCTAAGGAGATTGTCTCCTTTTATGTAATCTGGACTCCCCGCCTGGGGAATGGTCCCTGTCCGTGTTGGTCCAAGATGGGCTTTCCCACATAAGCTAACATAATCAAGTGACTTTCCATAGGCAACACAGACTCTCTCCAAGAGATCCTAGATTTCTGTCAGATTGGCACAAGCTGTCACACGTCCTTGTGTCAAGAATGTGCTAAAATTGACAGAACACACTCCTATTTTTTTTTAACTAATCCTAGTGGGGCTCCATTGATTTATTGCTTTAAAAAAACATGAAGAGGGAAAATTTTCCCTATGATAAATTAGAAATAAGTCACAAAGGTGCAGTCAACAATATTTTTTCTTGGAATTTTAACATTGCTCTATTTTGTAAAGTTTACACATTCCAATTGTGAGAATTCTTATGAATTTAGACCCATCTGCAATTCATCTTCCAGGAGAGCTATTGCTGATTCATGACGGCATATGGCTGCATTCTTTAAGCCTTAGGGCCCCAGGTGGCTTCTGACCATCATTATTATTCTCTTCTTTTTAGACTTTGCCCTCAGATGGACTCGGCTTCTATTTATAACTCAGTTCTCACATCTGCATCAGCCCTCTAAAAATCTCTAGCTAATACAGGACTATCTCTCAAAATTTTTTTTTCTGTCAATTTTCTCCACATTAGAAATGTAGGCTATTTTGCCTCTTCTTGAAGAATGTTTCTTAAAATAGTTGTAGCAATTTGTCAAACACCTCCACAAAATACCTCCTTCAAGTTCATAGCGGTTTCCCCCACCCCCGTTGGGATTTAATCTCTCCCATTTCCCGAATTGACCTGTTTCGTTCTAGGGGCCACCTTTTTAATAAATTTCCATGCTGAGTTCTTGCTGAGAGTCAGTTCTGGGAGAGACTCATGTGAGTATTTCCCTACAGTTGAATTCTGGATGAAGGCTTTGAATTTTCACACACACACACAGATGCAGCCTAAGATGACTCCAGAGCTGTGAGAAGTAGCCTCAGGGGACCCTGTTCTGGCTTCCTGTGTCCCTTTAGAATCACGATGCAGAAGTGAGACACAGACTGTGGATGGAAGTGGCCAGCAGACCTACCAGAAAGGAGGGAATTTAAAAACATCCATTGTTACGTCCACTCCTCCCCACTATTTCTCCCCCATGGCTCTTTTCAAGTGTTTTAGCTCAAGGTTGGGACAGTTTGTGGGAAAAACAAAAAGAATTCATCCTCCCTTGTTAAACATTCTTAAGAGTGTCAACAGAAATTAGAGCCAATCTGAGGTCCCTCGTAGGGTGTAGTCTGACACAGTTGCCTAAATCACTTTACCCCATGGACAGCCCTGGGTAGACATAGCAGCCTTGGTAGCTTTTTGATGAAAACAAACAAGAATTAAACAGAAAACGAAAGCATCTGCGGAGATAACATGTGATTCTGTCCCCCTGGAGAGGTAGGGGGCTTTAGACATTCAGTCTGTTCTTTCTGAAATGACCCATGTCTGACCCTAGAACTAGGTGGACTGGGTCTTTCTCACCAATCTGGAGAGGCTTCTGGGCTCACTCTGAGGCAGATGAGAAATCTGTTTGTTCAGGAATCAATTGGCTGACCCTGAGAATTGTTTGAGCAATGAGGTTATGGAATTGATTAATAATACTCTCTCTCTCTCTCTCTCTCTCTCTCTCTCTCTCTCTCTCTCTCTCTCTCTCTCTCTCTGTGTGTGTGTGTGTGTGTGTGTGTGTGTGTGTGTTTGTGCGTGCACACACATGTGGAGGCTAGAAGACAAAATTGGGTGCCATCCTTAGGAGTGCTGTTCACTTCCTTTGAGGCAGGGTCTCTCACTGAACTGAAACCCATCAGTTAGGCTAGGCTGGTTGGCTAGTGAGCTCTAGAGTCCTCCTTGGTCCACCTTCCCACCTCAGGGATTATAACACACCATCACACCTGGTTTCTTCACACGGATTGCAGGAATCTGAGCCCATACACTATGCTAGCATTGCAAGCATTTTCCCAACTGAGCCATCTTCCTAGCCTTTGCTTGTCCTCTAATCTGTCTTAATTTTTAAGTATTGAACGATGATAGCTAATTTAGGACAAAATATTCTCCTTTCTTCCAAAAGCATACAACCTCAGCCTTCTACCATTTCGTGAAGTTATTTTCGTTTAAGTGGAGAAAAAAAAAATCTAACAATTTCTTTAATACCAAAAGAGAAAGTCTCCTGCTTCAGAAGCTTGGTATCCCTTCTGAGAGAAGCACATTTAGCACCACATAGTACTAAATAAGCATTTGCTCTCAGCAAGAGATCAGGAGGCTTTGGCTCCAGAGGAGTTACGAAGTTCCCAACCGTGTGACCAGAGGTCAGGAGTCACCAAGGGCTTTTCCCCGCTCCCAGAATCCTGTTCTCACAGGCTCAGCACACAGGCTTGCGACTCTGGCACTACACTGACTCTGCCCACAGAGCCCGTCACCATCAAGTTTGAAGATTAAGCTCGTGAAATATGCTTAACCCACCTTGTTTCCTAAGATGTCCCAGATACCACTCCATGTAGAACTGTGTGTGACATCCTCAGTTTCTGTGCAGTTGCTTTGTTCTTCAAACAAGGAGGGGTAAAGATGACCCAAGTCTGCACGCAGATGGACTGAGTTATCTGTGCTGCAAGTGGTAGAAGGCACCTCCCATTGAGGTCCTTCATCTTCTAAGTCAAGGCTTTCCCCTGTAAAAAGGCAACGTTAAGGGTCACATGCTAGATTTCCATGCTGGTCTGTTCAAATTCCACCATCCTACTCGGTAGTAACAACCTTGGGAGGACTTGGAAACCTCTTTCCACCTCAGCCTTTGTATCTGCCGGCCTGGACTTCGGTGCTGTACCTTCCATGGGGCTGATTCCCTAACAGTGCCAAGCTCATGTGTAATGTTATTTAATTTGTATTTTTAATAAGTATTACTTGCCTGAAGATAAGAGAGTAAAATGGCCTTACAAGTCATCCTTACATACAAGGCAGTGGTAACACACACCTTTAATCTCAGTAACCAGACTAGTTTGCCATAGAAACCGGGAGGGGCTTGCCTTTAATCCCTGTCCTAGAGAGGATTACAAGATGGTAGAAGACAGCTCTCATTCTCATTCTGAGATTCCTGGAGACAGGATCGCCATTTTTGGACTGAGGTTGAAGTAAGAGCCAGTGGCTAGCTCTTTTGCTTTTGTATTCTTCAGGTTGAACCCCAATTTCTGTCTCTGAGTTTTTATTAATTGTGCTTCATTTGGCATGCTGTGTTGCTACATTGATGCTCTTGCAAAGGAGAACTTGGTCATTTGTATTTGAAGAAAGAGCCTTAAGCTGATAGAAGAAATGGAAACGTGTTTGCCAGACTTGAGGTATCACCCATTCACTCAGCCTTACTGTGGTATTCTCCCGGGTAGCAATGAATTTGGCTTGTGTCTTTTCTTTCTTCATTTTCCTTCTTGTTCGCTTGAAGAAGCTGAGCATAGCAGATGGTTCTTACTGGTCCAGACACAAAAGGGTTGATATAGCCAGATGTGGATCTGTAGCTACCTGGGTAGGTGGACACTTGTGGAGATTCTCCCAGTTGTGCGATTTCATTCAGAGAGCTGATTTTGGTTCTCAACTTGATGGCATTTAGAATCACTTTGGAAACAGAACTCTGGACACATCTGGGAAGGAACTTCTGGGTTCACTAAGGTAGAAAGACTGTCAATGTTGGTGATACCCTCCCATGTTTTTCAAGACAAGGTTTCTGGTGTAGCCCTGGTTATCCTGGAACTCACTTTGTAGACCAGGCTGCCTTGAATTCATAGAGATCCATGTGCCTCTGCCTCCCGAGTGCTGGGATTAAAGGCATGTGCCACTACGGCCCGGTCATTTTCTGCTTCTTGACTGTGGTTGCAGTGTGACCAACTGCCTCACACCCCTGCCACCATGCCTCTGCCTCGGTGATGGAATGTCCCTCACACTGTGAGCCCTGAGCCCTCAAATTGTAAGCCAAAAGAAACCCTTCCTTTCAACTATTGCTTTTGTCAGGTTAGCAACAGGAGAGAGAACTAAGACAGTGGTCTCCAGTTATTCTTTGTCCTTGAGTACACCCATCCCAGCATGGTACAGGGCAAATCTATGATGCAACACATGATGGAAGAAGGGAATGATCTTGTTATTGTTGACAGCAGTGAAAAGACGTATCTCTTGGGCTGGAGAGATGGCTCAGGGGTTAAGAGCACTGCCTGCTCTTCCAGAGGTCCTGAGTTCAATTCCCAGCAACCACCTGGTGGTTCACAGCCATCTGTAATGAGATGAGGTGCCCTTTTCTGGCCTGCAGGCATACAGGCAGGCAGACCACTGTATACTTAATAAATAAATCTTTTTTTAAAGAGAGAGAGAGAGAGAGAGAGAGAGAGAGAGAGAGAGAGATGTATCTCTCTGTGTGGCCAGTTTCTGAAATCCCAATTGACTCCGTGTGATTTTCTGCACCTCTGGCCTTAGGAATGCCGACAGTCTGAAGGAAATCACACTTTACAGGAGAGGCAGGCAGACTTTGTGCATGTCTTAATTGCTTACAGCATGGCTTTCATTCAGTCCTTGAAAACTGGCTCTGCCTGTTGAGTTTTCTCCTCTTTTCATCTTCACAAGGTAAGCGTCCTCCAATGAGCTACTGTGGGTGAGCCTGTGTCTGAGTTCCTGTGGCTGCCTGTGTCTTTGCCTCGACAGTTATTCACCCTGTTTCTTACTGCTGCCCTACGTCTGGTCATCCATTACTTCTCGGAGCAGGGAGAGAAGCGAATCTCTTCTGTCCGTCTCTGCTCTGTGGGCATCAGGTGCCTTCTTGCATGTTCTGTGACAAGACATTCGTAAACTTCAGGATATCTGTGCCTCTGTCTTCTTTGTCAAGCGTAGCATCTGTGGCAAGTGCATCGATGGTCCTTACCCCAGTGCCCTTCATCATGAGGGTAATCTAAGGAAATGCCCCAAATGCAGGCAGTCAATGGGGGAGATTTGTGGGAGGAATAGGGTGTCTTTGGATAAAAAAAAAGTGCGATATTACACAAACTTGGGTTTTCAAGGAGGTCCAAGGGTGGATTAAACTGATAATTCATGTGGCCTTCATCCAACCTCAGACTTGAAGCGGTTGAGTCCAATATACACATATGATGTGACGTTAACTTCTCCCAGTTTTCCACCCTCAACTGTGTTCTGGCCATCAGCACATCTCCCTTTCTAGAAAAAAAAATACCATCTGTGATTTGTACCAAAATCAAAAAGCATATCTGTGGTCCAGAATCAGGGGTCCAGGAAACCTTCACTGGGACCAACAACGGCATTGCTGACCCAGGGAGAGGCTACAGGTCAGAAATAGTGCTCTATCTCTGGATTCTCATAGTACCTGTAGGGACATGCTAAATTTCATGCTTTTTAGTTCTCCTTGAAGAGGTTGACTAGATAAAGCAGCCACGATGGTGAGGCACACGTGTAGCGTCCTTCAGTCACGCGTGAGATGAATGGTCACTCTCAGTCTTCCATGGCTGAGTCAAAAGTAGCCTTTTCTGCTACTGTAAACATATACCACTGTGTGTATGATGGCAGAGAAACAGTCCCACTTCTTTAAAGGCCTGTGTTTACCATTTCAATGCTATGCTACTCCTTTTAGGGAGTGATTGCTGCAGTGTGAGGGGTCAGTTCTCAGAGCTCGCTGGGGGAGTTGCCTTCTTGTTCCCATTTTGTAGACCAGCAGACCGTGACCCAGGGAAGTTCACTGTCCTTCTCAGGGTCACAGCTCTCAGAACAGCTGGACTGGGATGCCCTGGGGTATCTATGACCGCATTTTGTTGTTTTAAGTTTTGTATGTCTGTTTGTGTTGTTGTTGGTATTTTTAAGCCAGGCCTTCAAAGGTATAGTTTATATATATATATATTGGCATTCACCTTTCTCTTGTGTGTGCTTTGGCATGTCTGCAGTCTTATCATGGAGGTGCTGACTGTTACATCCTCCTGAAAAGTCTCTTTGTGTTCTTAGGGTCACTTCCTCTTCCATCCCGTACCCCTTGCTTGCCTCCTTCCCTAGTGGTCTCTAGGTGAAGAAGGTTCTAGTGTGGTACCCACAGTGCCTCTAATGTCACAGAACGATGACCTCAGGGGCTTGGGATGATTAAACCTTATATAGCTGTTTTCTCGCTATATGCTTAGATTCCTAAAATTGCTGGTATCTTGAACCCCAGTCATGACATGTTTTCTGTATATCCGTACTTTGTATGAATTTGTGAATTTGGCACAGTTAAGAGATTAATGCTGAATAATGGAAAAGAGCAATTATATTTATATATTGTAATCAATATTGTAATCAAAGTTGAGTAAATGTGTGCTCTCTGTCTCGTCTCTCTTGGCTCCTTTCTCTGTGGGTCTCTCTATATCCCCTTCTGTCTCTGTTTCTCTCTATCTCTCCGTATCTTTGTCTTTCTCTACCTTTCTCTGCATATCTCCCTCTCCATACCCACTCCATCTGTCTCCCTCCCTGTCTCTCTGCTTCTACTTCTCTCTCTATCTCCTTGTCTCTTTCTGCTCCCCCCTCTCTCCCTCCCTCTCTCCCTCCCCCTTCTCTCCCTCTCCCTCTCCCTCTCTCCCTCTCCCTCTCCCTCTCCCCCCCCCCCCCCCCTCTCTCTCTCTCTCTCTCTCTCTCTCTCTGTCTGTCTGTCTGTCTTTCTCTGTCTTTATCATTAGACTACACTAATATTTTCAGACCTCCGTTGACTAAGGGTGACTGAATCCTCACATAAATGCAGGGAGGGTACCAAGCCACAGTGGTTTCCAAATGCTGCTTTACAAGAACCAGTGGTGGTCAAGTCACAGATTCACAGCCCCAGTACTCAGGATGCAGAGACAAGGATGAGAAGTTCAAGGCCAGCCTTACCTTCAAAGAAAGCTTGGGGCCCACCTGGGCTGCGTAAGACCCTGCCTGAGCCCCTTCTTCCCCATCAGAAGAAATAGTGGAAGTATTGGAAATATGATGAATGACATTTTGGTGGAAGTACCAGTTTTTTAAAGTGTGTATATCTCTGAAAGTACTAATTTAAAAAAGCACACAGCTATGAGCTAAGAGTACACAGTGAATTTGTTGTGGCAGCCCTTGAGCGCCTGTAAATAAGGTTTCTTTGCCGGAATTACAGGTGTGCCATTTAATTCCCTTACACAAAGGTGAGTTGCAGGTCCTTGAAATAGCAACAGAGTTCCAGGCAAATTTTAGCCTCTGAGTGCCGTGTCTCTGAGTTGAGAACCGGGGCACAGGGAAAGAATGGCAAGGATAAAAGAGCCCGACTTCAAATCCTCATCTCTTTTTTTAACCAATTTTTTTATATCTTTCCAGCTAAAGTTTTCTTTTGACATTAATTTCTACTCCTTTAGGGATTAAATTAGCAGAGCTTTTAATGCTCAAATTTTGGAATGTTGCTAGAAGAATTATGACTTAAAAATATCAGCGGCAAGAAATTAAAGCTATTCTCCTCTCGTCATAAAATGTAGGCATAAAATTCTCTCCTGCTCTTCAGGCAAACTCGGAGACTTTGATTGGAAAGGTGTCTTTAATGACATGCTTTTGATGATCACTGTGGCCCCAAGCGCTCATCAGCAACCTGCTGGCCGACCCAGCTGTCACTGGCTTCTCAGCTCAGTTGCTGCAGGCTTTGCTACCCTGCTCATTTAGACTCCAAACATCTAAGAGGCCCCTGGTCCTTCATCAATAAAACATTAAGTGTAATACAGCAGAAACACACCTTTTTGTTTCCTCATAAACATGGGGATCAAAAGCAAGCGGGGAAGAACTCTTAGAAGGACTTGCTGCGATAATTGGGGAGGCTTCTCATTTGATTTTTCTCCTGTGTGGGATTTTGATTCTGCAGAGAGGCTGCAATATCCGAACCTTCAGTGCCTCGGAGTACAACGTGCTATAATAGCATGCAGATTTGAGCTTCTCGCTTTATTTATGACTCATCGGGGGGATGGCTTGTGAAGATGCTGCCAGTGTAGGGGATCTGGAGACCCTAACGCTGTCACAATGCGACTGTTAGGATTCTGTAACATGGAGGAAGAGAGCTCCACAGAGGAAAATAACAAGAGAAAGTGCGTGGCTGCTGGGGGGGGGGGGGGGGGGTGGAGATAGAAAATGGCATTGCTAGCGGGAGCTTCCAAGCCTCTAGGACAATGACAGCAATGGACAGGAACGGTTCTTCTCTTTTCTCCGCGGACCTCCTGAAACTGCTTGGTAGCCAGGGACCAGCAGAGGCCAGAACCCAGGAAGGGAAGGCAAAATGCTAAAGAATGCCTTGCCACCAGGACTTACACTCTCTTTACCCAGGGAAGCCATCTACCGGATGGGCCTGGGTGGCAGCTGTTGAAAAGATCCCCTCATAGATGACTGAAGAAGAGCAGGAATCAAGACCTAGGTCTCTGGCATGTGTCCAGCAGGGCCCAGCTATCAATATCTTTCATCCCTAATGTGTGGGAACTGAGACTGAAGAGCCTAGCTGGTGGGTAACCCTCTGCTTATAGTCGGCGATAGGCAGGAGCCCCTGCGAATGAGGAGCTTGTGCCCAGACCTTTGACCTTAGGTATTCTGGGCTCAGAACTCTTCTCACATTTTAGGTTGGTCACTTTTTTCTCTATGACCCCTCCAGATTGTGAGTCAGCCAGAGTGGGGGAATCTCTCCGACCCAGCCCAGGCCTGGCTCAGTGAAGGGAAAAACAAGGGTTGTCACTGTCCGCACTGGCTTCTCAGTTGCAGGCTGACTTTGGCTCTGCATGCCAGTGAATGTACTTGATGGTTGTAATCTGTTTCCTTAAAAAAATGTGTATATGTCTCTGTGAGTGTATGCCATGTGCGTGTACATGCAGGTGCCTGCGGAGGACAGAATAGGGTGTTAGACACGGGAGTTACAGGCAGTCATGAACCACTTAATGTGGGTGCTGAGAATGAAAGCCCCATCTTCTGCAAGAGCTGTACTCACTCTGAACTGTTGAGCCGTCTCTCCAACCTCCTGATAGCTTACCTTTAAAATGATCCTTTCATTTTCTGAGCCAGGATGACACTAAAGTCCTCTAACTGAGAATTTTCCTAATTAATCAGCTGAGGGAAGCAGACACCTGGTCCATGAGGACCCATTTCCTTCCACACACAAAGAGCTTGGCAACAGGGCTGAGAAGAAATTTCTCTATGAGTCAAGGGCTCTTTGTTACACATTCCTTGTCCCCTATAAACCCAGTCCCCAACCCCTACAAGGTCCATTTGCCTTTTTCCAAAGCTGCCAAAGTCAAACTCAGATAAAATCTTCTCTCCTCTTCTCTCCATGCTTGGTGTTGGTGCCTGAGGAAAAGGCGGGAGACCTGGGTGTGTGCAGCCTGAATGAGGTTAGACAGGACCTGTGCACTTAGCTCTCCAGGGGACTCCTTGTTTCTTAACAAACGGAAGACTGTCCAGGAGAATCGTGTCTATTAGATAACTAATAAATTCAGATTTCCCCACAAATGCTGTAGGCCTACCTTCAGAAAATAGCCCTGGGCTACAATTTAGATCCCCATTTTTTTTTAAAAAAAAGTTTCTTCTTCTCCTCTTTCCTTCTTCTTCCTCTTCCTCCTCCTCTTCTTCCTCCTCTTTTTCTTCTCCATCCTCTTCCTCTTCTTCTTCCCCCTCTCTTTGTGGTGTGTGTGTGTGTACATATGTGTGTGCATGTGTGTATGTGTACACGTGTGTGTATGTGTGTGATGTTGCACTTGTGTAGGTCAGAGGAAAACTTTCAGGAGTTCATTCTCTCCTTTCATCGTATGGATTCTGGGGATCAAAGTCAGATCATCAGGCCTGGCAGGTCCTCTTTACCTGCAAAGACATCTTCCACCTCCCATTTTTTGTTTTTGTTTTTGAGACAAAGACTCATGCAGTTCAAAATGGACTACAATTTACTATGTAGACCCAGCTAGCCTTGGATCTGTAATCCTCCTGCCCCAGTCTATCAAGTGCTTGCTTTGTAGGAATGTGAGAATTAATATTGCATTTCATACACTTCAGACTTCCAGTATTAACGTGTCATTTCCTGAGGATGTTCGTCTCATTCTAGAGGCAGAGCTGTGCACGCCCAGACAGAGTGAGCCTTGTGTTTCAAGTTGGAAATTAGCATGAATAATGACAGTGCTTTTGCTAATTTAGCCTCTCGTGTGTAATACAAATAGCATACTGATATCGCAGGCATGGAGGGTGAAGTAGCAGGTGGGCCTGCAGGATCAAGAGTCAAGAAATCACGTAACAAAACTCAGGAGGCAGTTGCATTCGTTCTTAACCTGTAGCTAGGGTTCACCATGTGATGACAGTTATAACAATTGTTTTGAGTCGGAATAACTTTCCAAGTTGTTGTTGTAACTGACTTTCTTGAATCTTATATTTGCGTTGGGAAAGTGCAGGGATTTGTGCTATCTTGGCCGCACGGGAGCCTGAGGCAGAAGGGTAGACAGACATAATCTCAGTTCCGACCCTAAAATTTGCTGGTGCCAGCTTTAACATTACATTCAAAAATCTATCTCGATGACTGCATTTCTTAGTGTGCCTGTGCATTTGGTCCCCAAGGTAAAGTCCAGGCTCTTCATTTTGTACCAGGGTGGTTATTCTATAAGTGTGGTGGTTTTGTGGATGAGTTATCAGGGAAGAAGAGGGGGTCTGAGATGTTGAGTCCATTATGCTCAAAGGAAATGTAACCAGGGTTACAAGAGATGTTATCAGGATGTTACTGAGTGTGTTAATGATGTTTTGGGCACTTTTCTGCTCACTGTGATGCTGTGTTGTCAATATGTATGCTCCTGACTGTAGCTTAGAAGAGCTCCAGGGGATCCCAAACAGGAGTATGTTATGAACCTGGTCTTGTTAGGATGGGATGGAGCAGGAGATGAGCAGAAGAGGATCCAGACGAGAACACCTGGTCCAGTACCTTTGACAAAGTAATGTGACAAAGTAGACGGTCAGACTCTGTAGGCTTCTTCTGGGACTAAATGATGAGAGATCCCAGGGCACAGGTTTTGATGTGGTTGAGATGAAGGCTGAGTTTCTGCTTCCAAGGCACCACCCCTGTCTCCAGAAGAGATAAAAATCAACTTCTCATCACCAGCCCTCCCTGTTTTCAGTGCCCACAGCTTTTGACTAATTCTTTAGAGTCCCCTGAAAACACCCAGTCAGATGAACAGCCTGTTCATTGTGTTTATTTTCTTTAGCACTTGATGATATGATAGTCATGATAGATTATATTCTTAATGTTTTGTTCAGGGGGCAATGTAGTATCAGGATGATGATGATGATGTCATAGTTGGAGTTGGTGGAGGATGGAGAGAAGAGTCAGCTCTTCTCTTGCCTTGGGGTGACAGTGGGGGTGGAATGAAAAGGCAGCCTCTTTTCCAAGGGTAGACGGTTCTATTACTTCATTAAAAATAACATTTTCCCTCATTCTCCTTTACAGAAAAACTTTGTTCATCCATTCACTCACATACCTGGCCATCCACTTATCTATCATTCAACCACCATCTGTTCATCTATCCATCCATCCATGCATCCATCCATCCATACATCCGTCCACCCATTCATCCATCCATTGATCCACCCACGCATTGATCCATCCATCTGTCCATTGATCAACCCACCCATTGATACATTGATCCATCTGTCTATCCATCCACCAATTAACTTATGTAGCCACCTACCCACCCATCTATTGACCTACCTATTAAATGATCCATCCATCCATCAAGTCATTCACCCATCCATCCACCAGCACCTTCATTAATCTGTCCATTTATTGATTCATCCATTTATCCATGGATCCATCAGTCCATTCTTCCCAGCCACACAGTCATTTATTTCCGAGTAACTTAACTCTGGTATTTGTGCTATATATAAGCTCAAAACCCTCGCAACCATCCTACATTTCAGATCTTTATTATTGGCCTGACTACTTCTTCCTATAATCCAAGTGTTCTTGATACTTGATCCCCATGGGTGACAATGAGGTCATATTAGCCTTAAGACATGAATTCCCTTTTTTGGTTTCCCTAGCTGTGGCGGTGGCTCACATGTGGCACATAGTGCGAAGAGACATTCTTGCATAGTGGCTAAGAGCAGGACCTGAGTACCTGGCCTTTGGGTATAATCCTGGCTCGGCACTTCTCAGTTTTGCCTTGTGCAAAGCTATGCTCTGTATCTTAGCACATAAGTGGGTAAGGTGAGGCTGCTGAAACTGATGGGAACACGCACCTCATTAAAGACAATGTCAGAATCCACAGAGCTGGTGGTGTCGGATGGTCCCAGGGGCTGGCCTGAACCCTCTGCTTCTTATTCCAGTGACACTTGTCACGCTATGTGATAGGACAGTAAAGTATGAGGACCAGACTGTGGGGACCTGGAAGCTTCTGGGCACCCTCCACTGCACTCAGTCTTCCTTTGAAAACGTCACCGGGATTTTGAAACAAGATGCTTTCAAGGATGTGTTTTTTTTTTTTTTTCTGTCAGGATCGTTTTCTTATCTGAGACAGCATCTCTCACGACATCTATCACCTCCATTTTGCTTCCATTGTGCAAGAGCCGACATAAAAACCCTCATCTTAGAAATCCTGAAAGAATACCTCTTTTTCCTTCCCTGTGCACATCTCATTCAGTCTTCCCCTGCTTCTCAAATGTGATCTTTTATGGAACTAGGTGGCATTTGTGGCACCTGAAAGGTGCTGGTGTTTAAGGCATTTAAAAATGATGGGCCAGGGCCTGCACCCTCTTTGTGCTTTTATCCCATTTAATTTGTCTTCATTCTGCCCTGAAAAATCTCACCTTTCCTTCTGCACAATTTCCCTTTTATCTCCATCCATCTATGAATTATTCAAGGAAGGGCTTAGATAGTGGGCTGCCTCATACCTGGGGGGGGAAGGGGCAGCTGCGTCCCTGATTTGGGTGGTTCAGTTTCCATCAGGTGCCACACTTCTACCAGCTTTGTATTACAGGACAAGCGGTAGTATCAAATTAAGGACAGACAAAAGGAAATGGCTGTTGGTACCTGTACATTTGCTCTAGGCAAGGACTGTGCTCTCTGGCTTAAATTAAGCTGGCTGTGGTACAGCCTCCGCCAGGTAGGGGTGAATGCCATGGCAGGAACAATTGATATCTGGCTGGGGGTCGAACAATGGCAAGTCTATCACTATGGAAACCCAAAGGTTTCAAATTAAATATGAAGAAGGGGCCAGCTTTCTGTGAACTTTCCTGTCATCTAGCCTTTCCTCCCGGTTCCTGTCAGAAAGGTGCTTGTCTCACAGGGTGGAGTACAGCACCTCTGGCCTTTAAGCTTAGCAACAATGTGGGCCGAAAGTGTTGGTAACATACTGGAGAGGGAGTGTGCCCTTTGGTGTGCTCTCTTAGGTAATTATTTCCTCAGGACAGTAAGCATCTGCAGGACGTCCAACTAGATTGACATCCATATTTATCATTGATTCTGTTTGTTTACACTGATTAGCACCTGGATAATTCATGTTTATCAGTCATCATTGACTAATGACCCCAAAATCCCTTATGACAACATTGAGCACTGAAGGGCACTGATACCCCTTCTCGGAGATTGTTTGTAGGTTGGTCTGGGCCTCATGTATAAACTCCAATGTCATCATGACTTCTTAGAGGTCACTTCTGGTGACTTGTCTTTTCTGGTAGCTTCTGTCTTTCCAAGACCCCTTTACTGTAGTTATATTACAGTGGTAATTTCCACAGGACACCATTGGCTCCATGCTTCCTACTGGCCCCATTTCCTTCTCCTAGAAATTAGAGCCATTGCAGCCTCTTCCTGTCTTCTCAAACTGACGCTTCCTGGCAATTGTCAAACTCTTGGCTTGACAAGATGCATGTTCCTCCATGCATCAAAATAACTGCATAAACCATGATAAGCTTTGAAGGGACAGGCTTCCTGTATATATATCTTGAGAATACTCAAGGAATCTCCTAGCCTGAAGCAAATCTAACCTTAAAAGTTATTTGTTCATACTGAGTTTAATTGGGGATGACTAAAATTTAATATATGCCTGAACAAAAATGTCAAAGATTAAAAATTATATTAAAAATAGCTCATAATGTTTTTCATACTTCTTGCCAAACTGGACAAATGGAAATCCCCAGGACAGGCATAGACAATGATAGATAAAGTGCATCAGTAGTGGGGAGGAACAAGCAACATAAGAGTACCTACAGTGAACGTAAGAGTCCCTTGTGCCTGGTGTGAGAACAGAGTGGGGCGCGGCCAGCCTCGGCAGCCCTGGGGTTGGCACGCAGCCTTGGTTACTTTTCTTCTGTTTGGATGAGGTTATGCTCAACGAACAACCCTCACCATCTGGCTTTTCATGAGGCTTCTGAGTTGTATTCAGCCAGCAGTGGGCACTGGCAAGCCAGGTGGTGGGCAACTTCAGCAGGTCCTTGCTGGGAGTCACTGTTTCGTGGTCTCGCCAGCACCATGCTTTAGAAGTTATGGTAACTCTGAACTCAGTGTGATATGAGAGATATTTGAATGAACAGAAAAGACGAAGATAGTCCTAAATATGTCTGATCATTTCTTTTTCCTTTCTTAAAATGTTTTTCAGAGACAAAGTGCTGGAGCGACCAACGGAAAAGACAAGACTTCAGGAGATAATGGTAAGAAGGCAGCAAAGGTCCTGCTGTCTCCCCACCCCCATCTGCGTCTCCCTGGGCATGCGCAACTTTGTACCGTGCGTTCCACACAGACGGTCTTGCTATTTGTACCAGTGCTTTAGTTTAGAGTGGCTTTTAGCAACTCACAGCGAGCCTTGTGGTCCATCTTTGCAAAGAAAAGCGAAGCAAGCTAAATGTGATGCTAAGAGCAGTTTCCCTCCCAGAAGAGAGGACTCCCATTTTGGGCAACATGTTAATTACAATGCAAATATAGTTCTCTGCTTTCTTCATTAGGGTTGGTGAGAATCCACCCGAGTTGTTGTGATGCTAAAATGAGATCAAATGAGAGAAGTGCTTTGAAAACTGTGCTCGACTCCGGGAAGGAGGTGGGGAACTGGGCTCTATCCCTCCGGAGCACCCGGAACCCAGTGCCGGTCTCTGCGGTGGGGCTGGGGCAGGGCTCTTGCTTTTACTGCAGAGTCCCCCAGAAATAAAACCACAGGGTGCTGGGAGCACACCCCTCCCTTCTCTCCGGGGTTCACCGGGAACAATCTTCAGTTGTAGGAATGAACTTCATATTTTTATGGAAACTGTAGACTGGTTTGGAAGACCTAGATTTGGGACAGAGGACACTGTGTAATAACGAGCACCTTTCCCCACAATACCTGGGGACTACAGTGTTGTTCTGAGGATGCTAGATTCTGGATGTTCTTAAATTTTATGAATTACAAAACATGGTCTTCTTCTTTTTGGAAAAAGTTCTATTGCCTCCAACTGGGTGGAAGGGAAGCTGGTGTCCACCAATGAAAGTTTGGATAACAAATGAGACTCAAGGGGAGAACATCCCGCTGGCTGTCCTGTCCTGGTCACGGCCAGAGCTGCTGAAGGTGACAATGATCTTATCAGAGTGGAGGGTGAGAAGGAGGGATGCTGGGTTTTCCTGAACCTGAGGATGCCTCATTTTATGTCCAGAAAATTTCTGCCTCCTGTGCAGGTCTGAGGGAGCATGCAGGACACTAGAAGGAGATCAGAAAGTTGAGGGCAGGGCAAGAAGGGGCTGAAAAGGGAGGAGGAAGGTTGACGCTCTTGGCTCTAAACGAGAAAGTGCATCTGTGTATCACACAGAGCTATTCCTCACTGAGGCCTCCGCTGACTCTCCTGGTCACACACCGGTTATATCCACCCGTCAACTGAAGTTTGTAGCCACAACTCACAGCATCAGGACTATGGTTTCTAGAGTCCCCTATCCTCAGGGTCACCAACCTGTTGTTATAATGTCACTTGTGACCTTAAGTATGCTGAAGACCCCCAGACCTTTAGTGTGCATCGGCGTCACTAGAGATGGTTCTTCCTCTGGAAGTGAAAGTAGAGCAAGTTTTCAAAGCTTGCTTATTAATAAATAGGAATAAACATTCTATATATCATATTCAAGGGACTTTTATTTATGAAAACTTCCTATTTCCAAAGCATCAGACCTATCTGGTGCAGAGAACAGGGGTGTTTTATACCTCTTGCTGATGTCTGCCCGACAGGAGACCTGCCGAGTTTTCCTGTCTGCTGATGCATGCCTTTTGCAATGCCCCATGATGGGCAGCCTCTGGAAAATTCCGCCGTGTACCTGGTAGGGAACACGATTTTAAGAAGGAAATAAAACCTTTTATTATCCAACTGCATCCTTTATAATCTCTTTTATGAGTTTGTCCCTACCCCATTCTTTGAGCCTCCCATCCCTGTGTGAGCCCTGGATACCTGAGTAGCCTGGAGCCTAATGATGAGGCATGATTGTCGCTGGGTTGGCACCAGGTCCCCCGCGACCCATGCCACTGCACCCACACTGGCTTCTCTTGCCGTGCCACTGGTTCTTTGGGGCATGTTTGCATGCCCTGGGCTTTGTACCACAGGCATGATTGACCCTTATGGAGGACGCACCTTTCTATCATTCAAAAACTGCAATTTCTGCCAGCTTTAAAAAAAATTTATTCTTTATTTCTTAATTGTTTAATACTTATTTAACTTTTTGAATTAAGAGTTGGTTCTCATCAGTAGACATGGAGTGAGCCTCTTTTGTGGAGGTATAAAAATTAATCAAATGGAAAAAGTCAAGATACTGTGAATAAGGCTTTTTATTATATAAGCCTAGATCTTAAAAGAGATTTGCTTCTAAGTAGCAAAAAGAAATTAGAGATCATTTGATAATTATAGGATGATGGCACTGTTTAAATCCATATTATTATAAACAAAATATACCTTACTTCGAGAAAAAGCTGCTTACATATATTTGTGTATGATACACTATTATTATATTAGTAAGCCTTTTGGAGGCTTTTATCTCTGCGAATGAGCAACACAAAGGCTAGCAATGCCCAAAAAAGACTGCGTATAAAATGTCCTAGGAGCAGAACAAAATTCCCTGAAGAATCTAAGTTGCTTAATTTCTTATTCTCAAATTCTGTATCTTGGAATTTCTGTTTTAGCTTAATATTAAATCACATTAAAATTCAACTTATTTCATTCTGTCAGAGCAATTATCAAGGGAGATCTATTATGTTAATGTATGTTTCCAGTTAATATCCAATGAAGCTGCCTACATGTGTTAAAGGAGCAAGGACCCGTGAGAGCAGACACGTGCAGCATGAGACGCCGCAAGGCTGTGAGAACCGCACCACCGTCCTTAATATTTTAAAAGCAAGACTTCCCAGCTCTATTCGTGTTTCCAAGCCAACATGCTATTTTCCTAAATATGGACTTTTGTTGAGGTCCCTGTTTGACAACTTCGGGAGGGATCTGTGGGTCCTGACAGTTTGACGGTTTACATCAGGAAACACGGGTGTAGGGGATTGCCTTCTGGGCTTGACTGGTCCTGTTTACCAAAGGCTGTGCCTAGAGGGCTAATAGCTAGGGATAAGATTTCCAAAAATGCTTGTTTTCACTACCAACATAACATTTATTGACGCAAAAAATGACACTTATCCATTTCTTAATGTCCTGGATGCCCCTTACTCTCCTGAGAATCACTCCACAGATTTCAAGACCTTTAATTAAAACTGTTCATTTTTAATTTGTGTGTGTGTGCGTGCATGTGTGTGTGTGTGTGTGTGTGTGTGTGTGTGTGTTGGGAGTTGTGTACAGGAGTGCAGGTGCCTGCAAAGGCAGAGGTAAGAGACGCCCCTGGAGCTGGAGTTATAGATGTTTGTGAGTTAAAACAAAGGTAACGGTCCTAGGAATTTAGCTTACATCATCTGGAAGAACAATAAATGCTCATAACCACCTCACCTCACCGTGAGTCTATGGTTGGCAGGTTTTTTTAGTATTAGGATTTTTATTTCTTTGGTGTATACATCTGCTGTCATTTGTGCAAGTACATGTGTGTGGAGGGTCCTTTCCTCCACCTTCTTTATTGAGACAGACTCTCCCACTACAACGGAGCTCACTGATTTTTCTAGGTTGGCTAACAAGCGAGTCTAGGGGACTCACCTGTTCCCTCATAACTTTGTATACATGACTGTATCACCAAGCCTTGAAAATTCACATGGGCTATGGGCATTGAACTGTGTCCCTTGTTCAACAGGCACTTTAACCAGTGGAGCCATCTCTTCAGTCTGGCATTGGAATGTGGATGACCTAGAGATTTCCATGGCTCTATGGACAGAGCTCCTGGGGCCGTCTGCCGAATCAGGCCCTGGGAATCACTGCCCTTGATGTAATTTTCCACCTCAGTGAAATAATAGTTCGTGGCCCCAGTGACAGATCTTTGCAGTCTAGACAGCAAAATTAAATCCAAACATGTTTATAAATACAGATGCCATCTGAATGCACATAGCTCAGTACTAATCACCTATTTATTCTCGCAAAAACCATATCTCTTTCCTGCGTGTTTGATGTGTGACCTGATATCGGCCACTCAGAGAGACCTGGGTTAAGTCTCTGTGTTGACAATGGAAGTAGAGAGACACCGAGAGACAAGCAGCTGCGGGGCGGAAGGGGGGGGGGACTTCCCGTCGAAGGAGAGATTTATGAGTAATAACCCTTCTGGATGGCTTTGCTGCTTGCCCAAAGCTAAATTGAGTTTCTAAAACTGGGACAGAATTCTCCTGACTTACCGAGCTATGATGAATTTGTTTCTAGAGGGTGAAAGGCAGATAAACCCACCTGGTTGGAGAAGAGAGCAGCTCCCTGCTCTGAAGGGCGGTGTCTGTCATTACTTGGGGGCCACCCTGGAGTTGGGGTTTCTTTAATGAGGGTTAACAATGCAACACAACCTCAGGTTTGGAATCCAGAGGTGTGCCTCTTCTTTGGGGTCGGGGCTGTCACTGAGAAGTTTCCGGTAGCTGTGAGGATGTGCAGGAAGAAGGCCTGACTTTCCATGATGGCCTGCCACCGACAATGACGGAAGCGCTCTGTTGTATTAGGTTCTGTCCTCTGCCTATTTTGAACACAATCCAAATGAAAGGAATTCAAGTTTTTTTTTTTTTTACCTTTACCTTCGAGAGAATCTATCCACTGGTACATAAGAGAATATTGTTCTTATTTTTCTGCCATCAAGCAGGTGGGGAGAGTGACTGAGGAGCGTCCTTAACACACGTAGACATGTATGCTACCGTTACACTGAGCGTGAGGCCTCAAAGAAGACGTGGCATTCTCATATGCATGCCTAGTGCTCTTTGCCCACCCTTATTTTAATGTCGCCCACTAGCCAGCAACAGTCTTTTCTTTGTTCTTGGTGCATGACAGGTTATCAAGACCCACATACCGATGTGGGCTGATTGTGCCTAGGATCTGTTGAATCCATCACTATTTGATTTGTACAGCAAGGGGTGTGAGGTCACATGTGCAGGGGCGGGCAAGCAGTGAGAGAGGACTCACATCCATGCTCAGAAGAGAAGACCAGTGTTGGAGAATGCTGCTGAGGTGATATTGCATTTGTGTCTAGATGTGATCTCTAGAAAGGTGACTGAATGTCTCCGACACGGGGTGCTTCTCTGCATAAAGTGGCTATGCCTGTGGAGACAGGGAGGTCCAAGCTGCCTGGCATGCAGCTTTGGTATTGGGAGTCAGGGGAAAAGCTTACCAATGTATTTGGAAGGTGGGTAGAGATTAGACTCTAGCTCCCACCAAGGGGCTGACCCCACACATCTCAGTTCAGCTGAGATTCCACCTTCTTTGAAAAGGGAGAGTGACATCCTTAAGCACACCTCAGAAACTTACGTTGCTAATAACCCAGACTGTGCCTGACTATGGAAAACTCCCCTCCACGAAGCCATCAGGTTCCACAATGTGTGGTATCTTCCAGGACATTGAGCCTTTTCTCTCTCTGCTGCTGCAGTAAAACCTGTCCTGCAAAAGCCGGGAGCCCCTGCAGGAGGACCGGGAGTGCAGCAGTGCATGCCATAAAAAAACAGAGAAACAAAAAACAGAAGAGAAAACATCAGCATCGGGGTGAAAATCAAAACACTCTGATCTCTATCTAGGCTTTTTTTCTTGTTCCATTTCCTTCTCTTTTCTTATTTGAAACAGTTAATTTAAACACACACTGAGAATTTCTGAGACTCAGAGATGAGTCCTTTGTGCTATTGGCTCCGAGCCCTCTACAGAATCTGTGTACCGGGAGGAAAGGATGGATGTCCAAGGTTGCTTCTAATATTGATCCAGATGGGTAAAGAATGAAATTGGAATTGCTTATTAAGCCAGGCCTTTCAGCCATCAGGGTCTGCAAGGAAGCCTGCTTCACGTGTAGCATTGTTGAATGAGCGGCTGATTCCGTGTGAAGGTTGTCTCAGGGGTTAGTGCTGACCGGATTTATTGCTATCGATCTGAGTTAGCAGGAGGAATTTTAAAGAGATGTTTTGCCCTTTGGGTTGAGCAGTGTAGTGACTTTTTACAGAAGAATCATCTTAAAAAAAACTCGATGTTGGTCTTCTTTGGAATGAGTACATCTGATATGTTATTAACCACATAGAGGAAGGTGTGGGACTCATCCTCTATTCTTCCTCCCCTTTCATCTTTAT
The DNA here is from genome assembly GCF_903992535.2 of Arvicola amphibius. Lineage (NCBI taxonomy): Eukaryota > Metazoa > Chordata > Mammalia > Rodentia > Cricetidae > Arvicola > Arvicola amphibius. The sequence goes on along the minus strand of NC_052056.1, from coordinate 1,672,414 downwards.
TCCTGTTCCCCCTCCTTTTCTCCCTCTCCATCCCTCCCTCCTCTTCCCCTTCCTTCTTTCCTTCCCTCACCAACTTCCTTCCTTGTTCCTTGCCTTCCTCTCTTCTTTCTCTCCACCTTTTCCCTTTTGACACTGAACATGGTATAAGAAGGCTACTAGACTAGCTGAATATCAAACTGCATTTCACATCATGTACATTAATGACAACCTGAAGTGATAAATGATGCTCACGAATGCTCTTAGAGATTTTTCTAAGCCCACAACGATATCATGACCTGGGAAGATATTGACCTCTGCCCTTTGGAACTGTTTCCCAAACAGGAGACAGTAGCTTCAAGCTACACTTATGAATTATTTGGTCAAATGAAAAAAAATGCAATAATTTAGACATCTCAATGGACTTTCATTTGTGGTTCTAGGGCTGGGCACCACCTCTGTCTATGAAACAGCACATGTTTTTAAATGAGTTGACCAGTTTTGTAGACAGAAGGGCTATCAGAAGCAGAGCAGATGGTGCCTCGGTTGCTTTAAATTTTATTTTTCCATAAGGGTTAGAACAGAAGGAAGCCCCTCCCCAAACTTTGCACCCCTAACTGGTCTGCTGGGGAATTTGACTTCTATTTCTCTTCTCATCTGGGGTCACGATGATGCCTTATTGTTGCTTGTGATGTGGCTGGGCCAGAGCAAACACCCTGTGCAGACCATCTTTTCCTCTGTATCCGATCCCACAAGTTGTATGGAGATAGTATTGCCTGTATGCTTGCAAATCTCTCATTACCCACCCCCACCCCTGGTAGGTGAAGCAGTCCTAATCTTATTTAGAGAACTGATTTTTGCAGGCAGTGGTTTCCTGAAGGTGAGAAGTGGTTTATGATCCAGCCTGAGCTATGTGAAGATAAGGTGGTCCAGATGCGTAGGCATCGCACTAGGGAGGTTTGGCAGGGATTAGCAGGCTTGTGGAAATGCTGGGGTACCCCTGCAGTATCAGCTCTCAGCAGGCATGTGGAAATGCTGGGGTACCCCTGCAATATCAGCTCTCAGTAGGCATGTGGAAATGCTGGGGTACCCCTGCAGTATCAGCTCTCAGCAGGCATGTGGAAATGCTGGGGTACCCCAGCAGTATCAGCTCTCAGCAGGCATGTGGAAATGCTGGGGTACCCCAGCAGTATCAGCTCTCAGTAGGTACAGTGTCTGCTGTTCTTTGAGAGTGGGTCTCGCTCATGGGCTGGATCTGTGTCCCCAGCTAATTTGCAGGATTAGGTGAAGGCCTGGCCACCGCAGTGCTTCCAGGGGCAGATGGAAGCCGATCTATTCCAGTTTCAGGCTCTAGAAAGAAAGGATCAGAAACTGTAAAAGAAAGCTCTCTAAATACACCTTTGGGGAAAGCCCTCAGGGACTGTTGGGAACGTAAATTCCTCTCAACTAAGTGATTAGCTTCTATAGCTTTCACAATGAGTAACAAGTCAGTTTCCGATCAATATTAATTAATCATGAAGACTAGACTCAATATTTTTCTCTATCCAATCAAGAAATGATATTTCAATTTCTACAGTCTTATTCTCCCCTAAAAGGGGATTTTCCTGATTCAGAAAGTGACCAGTTTTCATTAGACTTAGGCAGGCTGAGAACCAAGTTATGTGCCAATCATGTTTTTAAGAATCACTTCAAAATGAGATGGTGGAGTCTTTGGCACTCTGCTAAAATCGAGCCCAGTGGGCTGGCCCCAGCACCATGACTTTGTCTCGTAGGTGACAGGGGTGTGCGCGTGTCCACACAGGTCCTATGGTTATCCAGATTGCAGAGCCCATGGGAGACATAGAGCAGTCTTTGTCTTGAGTGTCCAGCAAATCCACCGAGGCTTCAGTTCTGGTAGGAACAACCTCAGCAAGCTTATTCCTGCTTGCTCCACTTACCACCCCTCCTTCCCTGTTTGTTATTCATGAAGGACAGGGCCCGTGGTATTCACCGTAGATCTCAGTGAGGCATGGAAACTTGTCCTTGTTTAAAATGATTAAGCAGAGCATCAAACCACATCATCTGAGTGGAGGTGCTTTTCAGAGCCCGGCTGTCTGCTCATGAGACCAGCTCAAGATGGACATCATATCTGAACTTTATTTTTAAAAAAGCAATTAATCACACAATGATCATGCCAGAACCTATTTTCATTGTGTCACTGCTAAGTTGCTGTCTTATTTCAACATAGAGAAAACTAGAAATTTCTAGGCGTTAACAACTAACTCAACGAAGTTAAATGGGTGGTAAAAATGATTTATTATTCACTCAGAAACTGCACCAAAGTGTGCAGATCAGTAAATCCAAACCCTGAAATCCACTTTGAACTCTTGTGAATCTTCCTGGACCATATAAAAACATCACCAAGTGGGCTGAATAAACAATAAAATAAGATCAAGCAAGAAACCGAGGAGATTGTTCAGCCAATAAGATGCTTACCACACATTAATGAAGCCCTGAGTTTGGATGCGGAGTATCCATGTCAAAGCTAGGTGTGGTAGCGTGTACCTTTAACCCCAGAACTGAGGCAGAGACAGGGAAATCCTTAGGGTTTGCTGACATGGCTGAATTGGTCGGTTCCAAGTTTGTTAAGATACCCTGTCTCCAAAATATAAGGTGAAGAGTAACTGAGAAAGACAGCAGACATTGACCTCTGAGCTCCATACACATGTGTGCACACATGCATGTGCAGCTGCCACACACTTGTGAGATACACATGCCATACACAGACATACAAACATGCCTATATGTATACCACACACACACACACACACACACACACACACACACTTATTGCAGTGGTGGAGTTGGTAGGCACACCCAGGCTTGAATGGGTGACTGGAAAGAGTACAGAGAACTTGAGAAAGCAGAGAGGAACACTGAACTTCAAGTTTGGATGCTGATTCTTTGGCTATTGATCACACCTAGATAGACAAGACACTCGCAATACAGCCTGGTGCTTACAGAGCTCAGGGTCAAGTTGATGCCTACGTGATCCTTCCTGCAGCCTCAGGAACTCTCCCTGAAGGGTCCAAGTGGCTCTTAAGCCAGAATCGAATGCTACTCAGACAGGAGCCTTCCCAGAAGAAACCGAAAAGCTCACAGAATAGGAGCGCATTCAGCACAGGAAAACGCCAAACCAAGGGAAATGGAAGGAAATATTAATTGGGTTCCCATTAATTTCCCAAATGAGGCACAGCAAGCGTGACTGCTATTTTTATTTTAATGAGCTTGGCCGAAACTGCTGGATCCCTGAAGGTGCTGGCTGTGGCTTTGTTTGATTTCTTGCTTGGATCGCACCTTGTGGTAGATTAAAGATGGCTACCAATTACCACCTGGCAAACTTTGCAACTGGGTGAGCTCCGCAACCCATCAGACCCCGAGAAGCTAGCAGAGTGGACGCCACATCACAAAGTGATGCCCAGCCTCAGTATTGGCAGCGTCTGCTTTCCTGCTTGGGAGTCATCCATGGAAAAAGCCAGCTGCTATATAAGAAAGGCAGCTTCCTTGGACCTCCAGACTTTGAGGAGGCCTAGGCTAGCGATATAGAATGGCCACATGTATAAAAATAATCTGTTCGTGGCTATCTCAGTCATCGATGAAGAACCATGAAGAGGGCTTCAGATGGGCCACTTTGCTTCTCTCATCTCCTCCCGCTCTTTTTCCTTCCATTCCTCTCTGCCCTTCTACCTTCCTCTTTTCTTCTCCCTCTCTCTTCTTATGCGTCCTTCCCTCCCTTCCCTTCTCCTTGTGTATCTTTCCTTCTCTTCTTTTACTTTCTTCATTCATTCATTCATTCATTCATCCATTCAATATTCTCTTGTCTACTGTGTACTACACTCTAATCAGAGCTGGTGATAAAATATTGTAAGGGAGCCATGTGTGTGTGTGTGTATGTGTGTGTAGGTATGTGTATGTATGTATGTGTGTTTGTGTAGGTATGTGTATGTTTGTATGTGTATGTGTTTGTGTGTATGTGTGCATGTGTAGGTATATGTATGTTTGTTTGTATGTGTATGTATGTGTGTTTGTGTGTATAGGTATGTGTATGTTTGTTTGTATGTGTATGTGTTTGTATGTGTTTGTGTGTGTGTGTGTGTGTGTGTGTGTGTGTATGAGCAATCTGTAATGGCAAATACACCTGTTGTGGTCCCAGGAGAACACTGGGAACACTGAATGGATACTCTGAAGTACCTCTGCTATGGAGGGACTATCTGCAAAGGCATGTGGCAGAGCCGAGAGAAACAGAGGAGAGAGTTGCCATCTAACACTTGCCATGAGATTTTGTGGGGTGTTAGGGGTGTTTACCAGGACTCTGGGAACAGTGGCACTGCAGCAACACAGCAGAGATGTGTGGGGCTACGGGATTTAGCAAATCAAAGTACAGCATGTTCACCCAAAGTTCAATTTTAGATAAACTTAAAAAAAAAAACATTTTCAGGATCCATATTATGCAGGGTTGGGGGATATAGTTCTACCAAAAACATTTTACATCTGAAATGGAAATTTTTCCAGGCATTCTAGTGTGTGTGGCAGCTCCAGGTTAGAGGGAGGGAAGAGAATAAACAGGTTTTCTGACGACAGCTAGGGCCACCAACGGGAGGACCCAACCAACACCTTAGAACCACTGTCAAGAGGAGGAGAGAGAGGGGTGGAGAGCCAGGGAAGAGAGGACACAGAAGTGGTTGTGTGGGCCCGGGGTCCATGTTTAGTTTCCCACGATGCACTTCTCTCTTTCAGTGCTGCACTAGGTCACTCTAAGTAAAAAAAAAAAAAATATTTACTCTAAGTAAATAATTGAGCCATTTGTACTAATGTGTGCATCTTTACAGAGACAAAGCAGGCATGGCAATGTCACCCAACCTCAGAAAGGAGAAAAAACTTTCTTCCTCATCTGTGGATCCCAAACTACAGTGCATGCATGCACATAGGTAAATGGGTGGCTGTAGGCGTGTGCTGCGGGAGCTCCTTCCTTCAGCTAATAGCCTTTAAGATACCAGCCCGCTGGGGCTATTGGCTGAAGGAGTGGAAGGAGCTCCCGCAGCAGGCGTGGGTCTAGTATAAAATTTAGAAAGGCGACAGAGGGGGGCATCAGGTGATGAGCAAGGCTGGATGCAGGCAAAGGACACAAAAGTCTGAGGAGGACACAGAGCTAATCGCTTTCCTACTTTTAGCTCTGTCATGTTTTCTTTCATTTTTTTTTTTTTTGTGGATAAGTGCATATAAATATGTACTTGATTGTGAAAATATTAAATCTTGTTAAAGTTCTATGGTTTACGAGTGGCTTTTTGAACCATAAAAAGCTTATTGAGATGTGAGGGTTGGGAATGGGCTTGTTTAGAGGCTACATTAATCTAGCTGCATGATGTTTCTTTAACACTATTTAATGAGTATGTATATGTGCCTGAGTGTACGCATGTGCACCGTGTGTGCTGCATGATGTTTGCAACTGGTGAGTTCATTACAATAATATCTATAAAAACAGGGATGATTATTGATTATCTTCCTACACAAATAAAACACAAAAGCAGGTACAACCAGTCCGGGCCTAATATCCTTCCGTTTGAACTCTATGATGTTCCTGGCTGGCTTGATACACTTAAAGGAACGTTTGTTTTTGCAAGGCCACATCTTGCTGTCCCAAGGGCATTAGTTTGTTGCTGTGCAGACGACAAAGCATTCCTAGCTTTCCCTTTGAGCCCCCATTCCCACTTATGCAGGGATTATGCAGGAACAGAGGAGCAAGGAGCCCAAACAACAGACCCTAGTGGATCCCAGGCATGTGAGAAACGGAGAAGGGGAGAGAAAAAAACATTGCCCCAGCAGGTCAGGTTCCTCGGCGCCAGGAGGAAAAGAAGAGCAGCTTCTAGACATCTGTGACTGAGGACCACAGGGACCAAATTCCACGTATGCTTAGAGAGCTCAGTATCTGTGGCAGGAGCCCACAACCAGCATACCACAGGCTTCTAGTAGAGCTGCCTTCCTGTGGGCTGAGAGAGAGCATAGCCTGCTCCTGCTGAAGGGATCTGTGGGAAAGCTGTGCTGGCCCACAAGGAAGTGGGAGGGGCACCGTTGGCTGCTGCAGGGAATACTGCCGTGCCTCCTGAACATAGCCTCCTGAGGCTGCTGAGGCTGCTGAGATTGCTCCTAAGGCTGAGCAAGGGTGTATTCAGCATTCATCTCTCCCAGTCTGCTGCTAAGGGAAGGGATGTTAACATTGGCCTTGACCTTGCTGGGGAGGATGGAGGAGCCATCTGCTCTCCTTCGGGTCCTTCTTGGCTGCCTCAGCTTGGAAACCTTGATTTAAACTTCTCATTAAACTGAAAGATCTGCAGCTTTAAAGGCACAATAAATGGCCACAGCTCTCTGTTAATCAACCATATCTTCTTTTAACCTGGTCCCCCCTCCTCACCATGATGCTAAGAATTGTGTTTTCCTATACCATGGTAAGAAAAGAAGGAATAGGACCTTGTTTGTTATAAACGATGTCTGGAAGTTTCAAACAGTGGCAGAGGTGGTCAGTAAACTGAAAATGAGCAATTTATTAACTTGATTTTTTTCTGGCATTAATTTGAAGGTTTATTAGTCTTGTTATTGCAGTTCAGAGATTGTGGGTTGATATTCTCTTTCACTGTTTGCTCCTCTGCAGTTAGGTTTTCAAATCTCTCCAACTTCGTGCAGTCCTCTGCTCATGGTACACTGTTTGGGGTGACTATTTTTCCTATCAAATCTTATTGGGCATTATCACTATGAATAAGAAGACTCAGTATTTGCATATTGCTAGATTTCATTTAACGAGGTTTAAGACATTATATTTCCCAGGTGATAGCCCAGTCACTAAAATGCTTGCCTTGCAAGCATGAGGGCCTGACTTCCATTCCCTGAACCCATGTGAAAAAGAAAAAAAGCAGGGCTTGGTGGCACTCACTTTTTTCTTAGCTCTGGTCAGTGGAGACAGCAGGGTTTGGGAATTCACTGGTAAGCTGGTCTATCCTATTTCATAAGTATAGAGCCAAAGAGAGACCCCACCTCAAAGAAACAACATGGATAGGACCTGTGGAATCCACTCTCTTCCACATGTGTGTACATGCATCCACACATATTCCACACGTGCATGCTTGCATCCACACATATACCGGCACATACAAGCACACAAGGTTATATTTCCCTTGGAAGTTACCTTCCTCCCAGTAACTAAATATGAGCTGCTTCTTAGCAACTCTTGAGGTTCCTTTGGAGTCTGGACATGATTTCCCTATTAGGCAAGCTTTCCCCCCCTTTTTTTTTTGTTGAGATCTGTGTGGACCATAGATTAGCTGACATACAGATTGCTGCGAATGCATTCAGATCAGCAAACAAAGGCCTCAGTTCACACGGGTTTAGAAAACAGTCCTAACAGTCTGTGGTTATGTTGCATGTGTGCTCTGTGCATGTTTAGAAAACACTCCTAAGGTGGGGAGGAGGCAGAAATTTTTAATAATAATAATAATAGTAATAATAATAATAATAATAATAATAATAATAATAATATAGAAATCAATAAAAAAAGGAAACAAGGAAACACTCCTAACAGTCTGAGGTTATGGTGCATGTGTGCTCTGTGCGGGTTTGTAGAAAACACTCCTAACAGCCTGTGGTTATGTTGCATGTGTGCCCTGTGCTGGCTTTGCGTGTGACGACTGCCTCTTCACTGTTTCTAAGCACATTCTTCCCTCCCTACCATTCTACCACTGCAAACGCCGCAGATAACTGTAAATTGAACCATGCTCTGGCATTCATTTAGAAAACAGGCTCCTCAGATATCAGAGATATTTCTTTGCAGAGAATGCTGTTGGGAGCACAGTGACTTTTGTGCCAGCCCTTTCCAACCCAGCCATCTTACAGAGCCAATTGTCTTCAGGAAGGCTCTGTGTTCATCAACAGAGCCCACCCCCACCACACAGTGTCACAACGCGTTTGGACCCCAGTTAGCTGGCGATTTCTTGGACTTGGGGTTGCCATGTGTCAGTGTGGACATAAACCCATTGGCAGTTTGAATTGATAAGTGCTCAGCAAGGTGCAATTTTCCACCAGTCCATAAAACAGAACGGATTTTTATAGTGAGCTGTGACGATGGGTGGGGACATCAGAGATGGCTTTGATGCTATCTCTGCTGATTATCAGGCACCTGCTGGTCTCTGCCAGAGCCCTGGCTTCTCTGAGCTCTGTAACCATTTCCTAAGACTTTCTCAGGGAAAAATATCCAGACCTCTTCTAGTCTATCTATGGGTTTGCCGTCACCATACTGTCCCCTCCTCTCCAGTGCAGATGCATTTCAGCAAATGGCTCTCAAGTCCCTCTTTCCTCCTTGGGTTATTACCCTGACTATAGCAGGCTGAGCCTACTTGCTCTGAAGCTTGGCCAGACCACTGTATCTGACTCTTGATTGGCACCCAAAGAGATCATGCGTCAGAATCCAAAAGCTTCCTTTGTCCCTGCCACTGAACTTGTTCTGGATTCCCCCACGATAGACCATTGCATCCCTTTGGTCTTCATTGTCTTTAGAGGAGGACAAAGTTCTCTCCTTTCTCATTGTGATACTTTGTGAGTTTGTGACTGGCTCTCCTCTTTCCAAGAACACTCTAGAATGGTTTAATTCTCCTTTCCTTCTTTTCATGTATCCATGTGTGTGGTATATGCATGCATGCACATGTGTATCTATGTTTTTTATGTGTGGTGACATGTGTGTGTGCATGCATGTACATGTGCACGTGGAGGCTCCGGGATGATGTCAGAAACCTTCCTCAGTTCCCCTCCACCAATCAAGCTCAGATCTCAAGCTCAGATCTCAGGGCCAAGGTTGGTCTAAGTAGCCAGCTTACAAAGGGGATCCTGATTCTACCTTCCAAGGCTGCAATTATAGGTGAGCCTCTGCACCCATAAAGCATCTTTATCTGGGTTCTGGTCATCTTAATTCTGGTTCTTGTGACAAGTACTCTAGCTACTGAACCATCTCACAGCCCCTGAATTCTCTTTATTTTCCTTTTTCATGCATCAAAGGAATGTTAGATATGAGTCCAAGAAGAGACATGGCAGATGCAGTGGAGGGGAAGAAGTGGGGATAGGGAATGCCGAGCCGGGGCTGTCGGTGAGGACACAATGACAAGTAGTTTGTGAGCAGTTCATCACAAACGGGAAAATGGGAGAATCTGGTCTAAATTTTATTCTTCTCCCATCACTCACACACCACACACACACACGCACACACACCACACACACGCACACACACACACATCACACACAGACAAGCATGCGTGCATTCTTCTCCCACCACTCACACACATGCACACACTCATACACGCACACACATGCACACACTCACACATGCACGCACACACAAGCATGTGCACATTCTTCTCCTACCACTCACACACACACGCATGCACGCACACACACGCACACACACTCAAGCATGTGCGCATTCTTCTTCCACCTCTCTCTCTCCTTCTTTCTTTCTTTCTTTCTTTCTCTCTCTCTCTCTCTCTCTCTCTCTCTCACACACACACTCACACACACCACACACACCACACACACACACGCACACACACACAAGCATGCCTGCATTCTTCTCCCACCACTCACACACATGCACACACTCATGCACGCACACACATGCACATGCACACACTCACACATGCATGCACACACAAGCATGTACACATTCTTTTCCCACCACTCACACACACACACGCATGCACACACACACACGCACACACACTCAAACATGTGCACATTCTTCTTCCACCTCTCTCTCTCTCTCTCTCTCTCTCTCTCTCTCTCTCTCTCTCACACACACTCACACACACACACACACACAAAGAGGTGCGCGCATGCACGCACACAAGCATGCACACATTCTTCTCCCACCATTCACACCACACACACACACACACAAACACACACACACAGTTGCTATCATGGCATCTGCTTTGTGTTGGCCAGCTATTCCTGAGCATGGGGCTTGCCCTGGAGTGTGTTGATAAACCCAGTGACACTCCACTGAAGAAAACTGCTTTGCCCTCCCCTAGCAGCTGTCCATCACAAACGGCTTCTTGGGTGGGACCTTGTGCTGTTTTCCTCTTCTCCACGCTGGGATTTTGTCTGATTCAAACCTGCACTATAACAACCCCCCAATGACCTCCTGCTCCACCCATAGGTCAATGCGTCACACAGCCGTCACCAGACAAGCTGTTTGCTGTAGGCGGTTAACACAGAGACCCGCAAGCAGACAGCATGCAGGTGGTGAGAAGGCCTGCAGCACTCAGCCATAAACAGGCGTCTTTAGTAAACCTCTTCCACCAGGGTTCAGGGTTCCACGTGGAAGTGGAGGCAGAAAGATCGTAAGAGCAAGAGGTGGTGGAAGACTTAGAGGAGACGGTGCCTTTTATACAACAGGACTGGTGCTCATATGAACTCACAGAGACCATGACAGCACGCATAGGAATCCATATAATCTCACAGAGACCATGACTGCACGCAGAAGAATCCATACAAACTCATAGAGACCATGACAACATGCATAAGAATCCATACAAACTCATAGAGATCATGACAACATGCATAAGAATCCATACGATCTCACAGAGACCATGACAGCATGCATAAGAATCCATACGATCTCACAGAGACCATGACAGCACGCATAAGAATCCATACGATCTCACAGAGACCATGACAGCATGCATAAGAATCCATATGATCTCACAGAGACCATGACAGCCTGCATAGGAATCCATACAAACTCACAAAGACCATGACAGCACACATACAAATCTATACAAACTCACAGAGACCATGACAGCACACATAGGAATCCATACGATCTCACAGAGACCATGACAGCCTGCATAGGAATCCATACAAACTCACAGAGACCATGACAGCACACGTAAGAATCCGATCTTTTTTTTTTTTTTTTTTTTTTTTTTTTTTTTTTTGCAAAAACTGCATTTCCAGCCATCTGACTGCTGAATGTGTAAAGGGTGCCTTTTCCTGGGCATTACTCTGGTCTGCATGCAGTTTTTCAGGATGCATCCATGATCAGCATTCAGATGAGTTCAGGTATAGACAGCAACGTCCCACTCATCACGGATAGAGGGGCTCCTCCCATGCAGTGATATGGACACCTACTATTACATTACTGCTGTGTTTCAGCCAGAGTATTCCTATTATCTTCTGTAATTTTGAAGCTGATTTCCCTGCCAGTCAAGTCTATGCCACTCGGCTCTAAGCCCTTGGAGCATGTGCCTGAGGTGACCACACTCTGCCTGCCTCAGTTCTGGTCACTGGTGTCAAGTGAGAAATACTCGTCGAAAGATGATCACTTGCCCCTTTTATTGACACTTAAATTATGGCTCTGTCTGAAAGAGCAGAGTGTAATTTTGAAGTTAGTAGCTAGATATGCTTGTGGGCAAGGAAGCTAAGGCCTTAGAAGACGTTGTGAGACGCACGCAGATACAAACTTCATTCTTTCTGTTCACACATCTCAGAGTTGAACAAATCCACGAAATCCTGCCAATTACGTGTCTGGGTTTGACACAGCCCAGTAGGTCACCCTGCTCCTTCACACTGAGTGAAGTGTAATTCCCCACTGTATGTTTCTAGGCTCAGCTTAGGATGTCTCTTGCGAAAGGTGGGCTGTAACTGCTCTTGGGAGATGTTTCCATTATATAACACACTCATGTCAGGTGCTTTTTAAAGAATTCTGTCTCAATTGCAACCCTTGCCGGTTCCAGTTGCTGTCCCGTGGGCACCTGCAGTGCAAATGTGTCCTCTCTCACTTCTCACACTTTTGATCTAGGCAGGAAGGCTCCTATTACCTCTGTTGATAATTACAGTGGTTCAAGAGATGGCGTTTTAACAATCGGCTGAAAAATATCTGTTTAAGCTTTTAAATTTTATTTTATGTGTGTGAATGCTTTGCCTGCATGCGTGTCTATGTACCACATTCATGCATCGTTTATGTAGGTGAGAAGGAGGCATTAAATCCCTTGGAACTGGATGGTTGTGAGCCACCACATGGGTGCTAGGGATTGAACCCCGGTCCTCTGGAAGAACAGTCAGTAACCTCTGCACCATCTCTCCAACCTCTGAATATAGGTTGGATCACATGCCTGATATGTTAGTTTATTTTCTGTCATTGTGATAGATACCACGACCAAATTTACATGAAAAGAAATTACCACCTCTAGGTACAATCCATCCTTGAGGGAAGTTGCCCATTTAAGCCTGACCTCAAAAACAACAAACAAACAAACAAACAAACAAAAATAAACATGGAGACATGCTGGTTCTAGGTCACTCACTGGCTGATGCTCACCTGGTTTTATTACACAGCTCATGCCCACGTGCCTAGGTGTGCTAGGTGTGGTGCCACAAACAGTAGTTTTGGACCACCCGCACCAACATCAATCAAGACAGTCTCCCATGGACGTAGGGCAGACTGATATGGGCAATCTCCAAGAGTTTCCCTCTTCCTATGTGACTCCAGACTTGGTCAAGTTGAGAATAAAAACTAGCAGATGATGGTGGTTATTTCTCTCTCTTTCTGGAACTCAGGAAGGGACTGAAATGGGCGTGTTTTTGCTTTGGTCTGTGAGAGTGCTTCTGCGGCACTTGTAGGAACAGTCATCTGCCTGCAGGCCACATTGCACGGTGGCGGAAGCAGCTGGTTCTCCTTGTTCATCCACCTGCCCTGATGCGAAAGAAGCCCTGAGTTCACCAACCAGGGGAAGCTTCCTGGAATTGGTTATCAGAACACTGTTAGGTGCTGTTTAAAGCCAACTCTAAAACCACACAGTCATTCTTGCCGAGCCCAGGTACCACCTGTGTAAAGTAGCATTTCATTTCTTCTTGGCTTTTATTTTATTTTTTTATTTATTTTTGTGTGTGAGTATGAATATATATGTATGTGCGCACCTGCAGTGTGTGCACCTGTGTGTGAGTATGAATATATACGTGTACATATGTGTGTGTGTGTGTGTGTGTGTGTGGTGTGTGTGTGTGTGTGTGGTGTGTGTGTGTGCGCGCCTGCAGTGTGTGCACCTGTGTGTATGTATGGAGGCCAAACATAATCTTAAGTGTTGTTCCTCAGGTTTTGTGGCACTGTCTACCTTATGTTTTGTTTTTAATATTTTTGGAGACAGGGCCTCTATCACTGACGGAGACCTCCCCTTGCATGTAAGCTAGGCTGGTTGGCCAGTGGGCCTCAGGGATCTGCCCATTTCCACCTCTTTGGCGCCAAGATCACAAGCACACACCACTCCGCCTGACTTTTGTTTCAGGGTGTGTTCAGGGCATCCAGAACAGGTCTTCATGCCCGTCAAGTAAGCTCTTCACTTCCTGGACCATTTCCCAAGCCCAGCTTTCATTTCTACTTCATTTTCATACCATCTGGGCCTACCGCACTCCCAGTAACTAGAACGAAGCTTAAGCTTCGGGTGAACCATCTCTAAGGAGTGATTTCCAGCCCCTCAGCCAGTGTCTGGGCTCTGGAGTCAGCCTTCCATGCAAACAGACAGCAGTCAGATGTCTTCATTTCAGACGCAGGGCAGTGGGAGGCCGCAGATGTGGGCTTGGGGGTCAGGGTGTGATGCTCAGATGCCAAGGACAATCTCTGGTAGTCAACACACATCTTCGCACGAATACAAACATGTATTATTGATCCTTTCTGTGTCATTACACAAATACTCAACCATGTTTATTGTTTTAAAAATATACGGAGAGGGCAGGCGTCTTCACAGTGATGTCAGTTTCTGGCTTCTGCTTCATCAACGCATACAAAAGCACCTGAGATTTGAGGCTGGTGACGGCCCAGGTAAAGGGCACCTCGGCTCAGCGCCGCTCAGCCCTGATGAGCTTGCCTCTGGCTACTTTGCAGGTCTTCTTTCAGAATTCCATTTAGAGATCTGCACCTAAAGTCAAATTCCACACACAGCGGGCTCATCTGTTTGCATCCAGAAAAGACAGTACAGCAATCTTGGACAAATATGCAAAGAAAACAGCTGTCTGCCTGGATTAGAGGCACAGAACTGGAAAGCCAGGACAAAGGTGTCTTATGAGATAGAGCCTGGCTTGGCAGCAGTGAGAGCCATAGGGGGAAAAGCATTATCAGCTGAGGATGACTGGGGCAGCTCGCTCTGCTAGGAATGCATTTTCATCAGAAAGCAGTGACAGGAAGAGAGTAGGGAGAGGAAAGGCTGAGTTTTGCCTGCTCCTTCCTGCTCGGAGGGCGATGCTATCTGTCATACTGAGGTTTGATTCCAACATCTTGATGAACAGAGCCTCTTTTTCTTCTAAGCCCTGGGGCGTGCATCCTATTTGCCTGATTTCTTCCTTTCCTCTTTTGTGTCACGCGGTCTGCGGACTAGGATAGGGGGAGAGTTACAGACACTTGGTGGACTCCGGGGTGTACGTCAGTGAGGCTCTTTTCAAGCTTAATGTGTGCGGTAGCTTTGATTGTATTTGAGTGTTCTTTCTACGGAAAAAAAAAAGTAGGTGTCTGCTCCCGCGAGCTCGCATCTGGAAGTTCGAGAGCTCAAGGCATAGGTGAGCTTTGTATGACAAGGAACACTTGATACCTCGGAGATCTAGGCAGGGTCAGGGACAGGAGAAAGACCGATGGTTCGAAAGCTCTGGAAGCCATTTAAAATGGGACCCAAAGTAGAGAGAAAGGAGTCAGTGACAACATAGGAACACCTTCCTCCAGTTGTGCATCTGCCCTGCCCACTGTTTCCGTAGTCAAATCCTGGGGGAAGCCATGCTCCGTCAAGAGATTAAAATGCGTTGTTACGTGAGAAGTGGATTGCTACACTCTGCAGAGGAGAAGATTGCACCAAGGGGGCCTTGCCTGCAGCTGGTGGCTCGCAAATGGTATGGATGCAAACGAAATATCACTGTGGAGCATCGTGGAAGATGTTCCAGTACTCAGGGTGGAACCCAGAGCTTGACACTCAGGGCAGAATCCCAGGCAAGGATGCTACTCCTAAGATGTATTTATGGCCCCTCTCAAAACAGCTTTTCATTGAGACAAGGTCTGAAAGCCAAGGTGCTCGGACGGTCCTCGAACTGATCCTCCTGCCCCAGCCACCGGGGTAACTGGGATTAAAGTGCTGCACCTCCAGACTGGTCTCAAACTGAGGTTCTTAGAATTATAACGCTGTGGAGAAATGCCCCCCCCCCCACACACACATCAGAAAGTATGCAGATAACACAGCAGAAGAAAGGGCAAGGTAGAAAAATAACCTGCTGTGGTGTGCCTTTGGGTATCCATTATTACTTTAAATCCAGCGTGTCCAGGTGTGTTGCACTCTGGCTGTGACATATGTGCGAGAAATGAGGGTCACCAATGGAAGCTGAAAGCCCAATTAACAACAGCTTAAATAATAAGCAAGATTATTCTTCTCTCATCAAAAGGAGTCTGGAGGTCAGTATCTTCCAGGGGGCACTGAGAGTCTCTGTAGCTGTTCCTCCTTCCTTAGGTTAAGAATTCTCCCCTCTGTGGTCTAACATGGCTGCCTAACATTGGCCATTAAATTCATAGTCCAACCAGCATAAGGCAGGGGCGGCGGGGAAAAGGATACAAAGAGAAAAATTCCTGTTCATATGGTATCAGCCAGAACTGGGTGTACATCCACACCCCACTGTAGGGATGCTAGAAGCTCTCTTCTGGATAAGCACACACTTAGTCTCCAATCCAAGCATTTATATCTAAGAAACGAGAATGAACAGAGACTTCAGCGGACGTCACAACACGCACCTGCCCCTGGGGGTTCTTGAGCACTTTTGTGCTGGCTGCTGTCTTATGGGAAAGGCTGTGCAGAGTGGGGTGCTGATGGAGGGTGAAGGAGGAAAGGGAGACACCTCTCTTCTGTGGTCCCCCATATCCTTGATTTACTGCTGTAGAGAAGGGACTTCAGTTCATTCCATATGCTCTGAGGGGAGGGAGACTTTCAGGATGCTCTCCGCCCCACCCCTAAAGGTTCTGGCATAGTCTTCCTCCTTGCAGTCTCTCCAGTCAAAGCACAGACCACTTCTTTATGTAATGATGTTTCTGTTCTCCCGTCCCTGGTACCGGAGGTGAGGGTAATATCAGAGGAGCCAACATTGCAAGTTACCTTAGGAAGTGCTTTATGACAGGGCACACACACATCACAGGACTTCTAGGAAACAGACAAGCATCCTGGGTGGGGCAGAACAAGGCAGGATGCATGAGGGTCATCTAGCAGGAGCCTTTACAGCTCCTAACACATCCTAACCCAGCGCACCAGACAAAGGGTAATAAACAAGGCACCCCTGTTCTGCTCCAGGGAAACCCCCTACATCAGGATCTTGTGCTGCCTGGAGTGGGGTCCTCACGTTTTTGGCCTCTACCTGGGGCTTGTATTCTCCTTCTGTCTTGTGTTCCGGCGGTGCACACACTGGCTGAAACTGTCCTGCTCAGCAGAGTTCCCAGAAATTGCTTCCCCTAGTTCAGCTTCCTCAGTGTAGGGAGGAAGCCAACGGAGAGCACACTAGAGGAGCCAGCCAGCTGTCGTCCCTAATAGTATTAATCCAGTTCGCCTGGTTAAAGCAGTGTACACTCAGTCCTGTCCCTATATGAGCCCAACCTAGATTCCTGTTCATATCATTTTCCTATATACGGAGGGACCTCAGAGCATGCACAGACCACACTTTCTTTCCTGGCCATGCTGCTTCTGTGTGCGCGACTGTAGCTGTTGCTTTCTTCAAAACAAAGGAAGAGTTTTGACAAATACCGTGCTCTAACTATAGAGGCAGGAGCTTTAATCTCTGTCCCTTCAGAGTATGACTGTCTGGTGGTGAGCTCTTGAAAAGTGTGGCAGGGACAAACTCTGGTGGGGTGTGTGCTTTCAAGAGGCCTGGCCCTCTGGGGAAGCAGCAGGGGGATCTACAAACCAAGAAGGCAGCAGCATCAAGAGAAACCCACTTTGTCTGAAACCTGACCCGGCCTTCAAGTTCTAAGGGTGGGGTGCGTGTGGATGATCGATGTTTGTGTCTAAAGCCCGCACTCCGTTGGGTGTTATTTTGTCCTGTCAGATCTGAAAAATGAGCACGATTAGAAATGAGTTTTGCCTTTCCAGTGCAAAATTATTTTTGAGTGATGTGTAGATTGGATTTTGGGGGACTGGACTTGAGGGACATTTGATCCTGTGATCTTTCTTTTCAATCAGTGCCTCTATATTTAAACACACTTGGTTAGATAAGAGCACACACACAGTTGGGGATGGGGTAGACGAGGTTACGTAAGCCAGATACAGCTCCACGGAGCTGGAGATGGGATGGTGGTCACGGGAAGCCCAGAGTAAACTGTCCTTTTCACATGACCAAATTAGGCTCCCCATCCTCCAAAAGCCAAGCCACTCAGCACTGGACAGCAGGTCTCAGGGTACCTCTATTTTAGGACAAAGAATTACTCTCCCTCAAGGAAAAGCTGCATGTACCAAAGAAGGGGCTATCCTGGTAAGTGGGGAGTTTGAGGAATGGGGACCCTGTTTTTGTGTGATTTATGGAAAATCACAGAGCAGGAAGTCACCTGCCTGTTGTGGCTAATGCTCGACCTTGCACATTAGTCTCTGCTCGTTGCAGAGACCGGGAAAATTGCAATTGTTCAAACCAGCTGCCCCCGTGCAGTACACACAGAGGTGGCTGCAGGAGCCAGCAGGGGCTCTGTGACTTGTGATCACACCGCCTGCTCAGCTAGGGAACGGCCCTTTCTCATTGCCTCGCCAAAGGGACACTTTGGATCTCTGCGTGCCCCATTTTCAGCCTTTAAGAACATTTTGTCATTTTTTTAAATGGGGACTTCATAAAATACAGTGCTCAGTGTTCAGTGTCAGCACTGTAATCCCCTTATGTGCATAAATTTCTTTTTATTATTAGTCTTCTTAGTTTTGAGGAAGAGGTAACTTTATCTTCTCCAGACTGGCTGTTTTACTGTCTATATCTTCATCCATTTCGAGGCTTAAGGAATTAAAGCTCCCAATTCCTGTGTGTTTTCTTTGTCATTTTGACTTTCAGTATCCCAAGGGCAAGGTTTGGCTCGTCAGAAAGGAACCCACACTGGTTCCTTAAGGCTTTGATAAGAGAGAGGTATGGATTCAGCTCAGATCCCCCAACTGCTCTGTGTGGACTTGCTTAATTGTATCAAGGGCAACACAAGTCATAGACTAATTCTTTTGAGTTAATGTTATACTTTGAAAGATGGTAGGGCTTCCCGTGAACCCTGGTATTCTCATACCCTGCTTGCAGGGTATGCTTAAGTTAAATTCCTGTTATTTCCTTATGGAGTGCTAAGATTTCGGTCCTTTTATAGTACGCTATGTGCTGCGACTCCCAGCGAAGGGGAACGCCCACTCGGGACAATTATAGCCCAATTTACTGCTTATGTACCGACTTCTGATCTACAGGATTAGGCCTCAGGAGGTAATTAGCTTCTGTCAAATAAAGCTCAAACTGCGGAGAGTTGTGATTATGTAAATGGAAGCCTTTCCACGCGCTCGCGTGTGTGTGCATATACATGGGTGTGTATGCAGTGTGGGGTGTGTTAAAGCTAAAGACTGTGCGTTCATGACTTAGTGCTAGCACCAGGAGATGATGAAGTCACGTTATCATAAACCTAGAAACAAAGTATTCAAGAGTTCCTTTCTGAAGGTCAGGGGTGAATATGGTGTGTGTGTGTGTGTGTGTGTGTGTGTGTGTGTGTGTGTGTGTGTGTGCGTGTATAGGCATCAAACTGGGGGTCTAGAACATTCTAAGCCCTGCTCCACCACTGTACCCCACATACCCCATCTCATAATATACTTTTGAATTCTGCTGTATTTCAAACTCTTCATTCTTTCTTGAGCTGGGGTGGGATCTCGGAAGAGCTCTGTCATGCTCTGGGTGACTTTTCATGGCTGTTAATTTCTAAGGAATTAATGTTCGTTATTTGAAGTCTGCTACTTAGATTGTGACTGCAGGGATGGGTTACAGCTCACCAAATTGTCATTTCTAAGCCATGTAGAATTTTGCTGGTGCTTTTCTTCCTTGG
This sequence comes from Arvicola amphibius, assembly GCF_903992535.2. Taxonomy (NCBI): domain Eukaryota; kingdom Metazoa; phylum Chordata; class Mammalia; order Rodentia; family Cricetidae; genus Arvicola; species Arvicola amphibius. The sequence continues at coordinate 1,653,315 of NC_052056.1, read as the reverse complement.
GAGGGGATTGAACTATCCCTCATCTCTTTCTGATGGCTTACCTGATAAGCCATCTCTTTCACACACACATATAATACACACACATCACACCATATACACACACCACAAACACACACACATAAACCACACACATACAGCATTACCACAAACACGCACATACCACACAACACACATACATGCCACACATACACGCACATCATACACCGTATACATATCCCACAAACACCCCCCAAATACCCTACCACACAAATCGTACACACCACGAACACATACACCATACACACATACTGCCCACCTCCCATATCCCACACATGCAAACCATACACACACTACAAACACACACAGACACACACATACACAGTCACACACACACCTGCAAACCATACACACACATCACAAACACACAGACACATACACCCCACACCCCCACACCCCACACATGCAAACCATACACACACATCACAAACATACACACACACAGACATAATATACAAACGCATAGATGCACACACAGGCATACGCATAGACATAGACACACACAGACATAGACACATACACACATACACCACACTTTCCTGTCTGGTTTGGCACCTTGCTCTGATTCTGGAACGCTCTAAAATTCTACTTTTTAATGAGCATATTTATCTATTTTTTGCTCTCCTCTGGGAATCAGGAGCCCAAGTGTGTTCCCTGCTACACTCCAGTCCTCAGAACAGTGACAGCTCATTGTGTGCCCACTGCTAAGAGATAACAAATCCTGGCAAACCGCACCTGGTCAGCCTGGTAGACGTTTGCAGGCTGATTGGTTGAATCGTGTGTTCAGCCTTGGAGCTCTGAGTTTGTGATTTCTCCCAGAGCTATGCTGATTACCATATGCAGGAGTCCATTATCCTGGCCTATATCCATGGAGCAGAAATAGCGTGGCATTGCCACATACCCACACAATGTAGAGTAAACCTGGGTTTGGAATGTACACACTAGGTGATCTTGGGCTAGCTACATCTCCAATCTTTGTAAGATGGGAACAGCAAACATTCCCCATGGTAGCTTGTGCAGATGTAGAAACTACACAGCAGAGTGGCTTGAAAACCCATGAATCCTAGAGTCAGGTGAGGGAATCGTCATAGGCTGGGTTGTGATTCTCTCTCACAGCTCTGTTTGAAACACTGACCACTTGTACCTCAAAATGCTATTACATATGGGGACAGAATCTTTAAGGAGGTGACTAGCACTAACCGAGGCTATTAGGGTGAATGGTAATCCGGCAGGACTGGGTCCTGTTAGGAAGAAAGACTATAAGTATGTAGTCACAGGGATACTCTTTACCATCCAGGGACACTGTGGGAAAGCGGCTCTCTGAAGACTAAAAGAGAGGACCCAGGAGAAACCGGCCTTGCTGACACCTGTTTCAGGTTTCTCCAGATGACACAAAACACATCCTAACTGTGGTATTCTGCTACAGTGACCTCACTAACCAAGGGTACTCTTCCAGTTCTGTTGACGGTAGATGGGCAGACCTAAGGACCACCACTGCCACACCAGGCTTGATGTCTGTTAGAATCCAAATGTGCAAGCTGAACTGTGAGTCTTCATAACACTATGAGAGGCTTGAGATACGCTTGGGATTTTCTGCAGTTGGTAGCAGTTCCATAACTTTGTAAATGAGATTGTCTTTCTTTCCTTCGCCCATCAAATGGTTTGTATAAGAAAACCCATGGAAACACATGAAGGAGGACCTAGTTCAGGACCAATAAACAAAGACTCTGGTTAGAATGAGGTCTTTTGTCAGGGTTACTCAAATGCTGCCATGACAAGGCCAGACGTATTTCCAGAGCTACTACCTGCCTGGATTTCTCCAAGATGAAGCTGCATATGAGGAGAGCAGCATCAGAAATATCTGTGGTGGAGTGAAGTATAAAGCTGACTAGGACTGTTATTTCCTAACTGAACCTTAGAGGGTAGAACAGAAACACAAGACATCCTGGCACTCAGAGAGAGTGGTTCCTTCATGACCCTTGTGGCATTTGTAGATTTCTCTGACATGTCCTGCTAGTTTGATAAAGTCTCAATTTAGAGGGAAAGGCTTAATTGGCTGGGGTCGTTTTCCAAGCTTTGTGTTCTTTGGTCTGTGTGTCTGTCAGTCTCTGTGTGTGTCCCTATGGTCCCCATGTGTAAGAGAGAGGAAGAGAGGACATGCATTGTGATAGGTAGACAGGTATATGATGGGTAAATGATGAGTAAAAATGAGGACTAGATGGATGGAAAGACAGATGGACGAATGGACAGAAAGATAAATGGATGGAATGGTGGGTGGGTGGGTGGATGGACGGATAGGTGAAGTGATGGATGGATGGAATGATGGACAGATGGCTGAATTAATGGACACATGGACAGACAAATAGACAAAACAAATAAATGACAGAAATGGGTGATAGGTAGATAGATAGATAGATAGATAGATAGATAGATAGATAGACAGACAGACAGAGAGACAGACTATAGGTAAATAGTTGTAATAGTTAATGTCAGTTGTCCAGCCTAATAAATTTTGATTTTTACTTCCTGTAAGGCAAGGTCTTCTAAGTGATAAACTCAAGAGTAGAATTCTGTGGGGTTGGTGGGGATCATGGTCCATTGCTCACAGGAGCCTTTGTTTTCTTGAGCAAATGGCCAGGAAGTCAGGGCTGCCTTCATTCTCTGATGGAGCTGCGAACTTTTACACAGAGTCTGCTGAGTGGTGTGGACATGCCCTTACTCATGACCACTCTGTGATCAGATTCAGCATTTTATTGCCCATGCAGGAGGAAATGACATTCTTCCAGAACTCCAAATAATGTCTGTGCAATCCTAGGCTGGAGTGTTGTGGAAAAATACTGCTTGTTCAGAGTGATAAAAAGCCACCTTTGGAGGTGACTGGTGTAGGGTTTTTCCAATTCAGGCATCAGAATCCTAAATAAAAGTGTCAGGTAGGGACCACCCAGACAAGATACAGACCTTCAGATATCTTTGTGAGACAGTCAATAGAGATAAAAGGAGAGGGTTGCACTGCCAGGTGGGAAGGACAATGGCACTTTGTACCTGCTGCTAAAACAGACATACCACTCTCTCACGGATAGAACAGCTGTACAGAGAGGCCCCTGCCGTTCAGGGTCCTCCTAGCTATGGGGTGGGCACTTCTGCAGTGGCCAGTCTCTCTATATCCCCTGGCCTGTGAGTTGTGACCAGCGCTGGGTGGCATGAATAGTTGGTCCTTTACCGACTGTGTTTTGAATATGTTTTCCGTGGTTTGAATCACACAGCTGGGTCATTTATGTAGCAAGCCAGACATACTGAGCTGCCTAGGCTGACCATGAAGCATCCATGATGGCACGTGTCTGTTTTTCTCTGAATTAGTGCACAGGTAACCTGTGAATCATACCAATGAGAAGGTGCAGAGACCCCAGGGCTTAAATGCCTCATGCTTGCTTATACCCTCTCTCCCTGCCCCTGCAGCCCTGGCTACATATAGTCAGAGGCTTTTTACATTACAGTTTAACTTGGAATAAGGTTTGATATGCACAGCTGGGGGCCAGGGAAGGAAGTGATTTGACTTCCAGTTCAAAAACGGAAATCCAGAGCTATGTTAGCTACAAACCTACCTTGGGGTCACGGTGGGTAGAGACAATCCTTAATATCACTCTGATCTAAACTTCTGTTGTGTGGTAGTCTTACACGGGGAGATGCAAATGAGCATCTGTTCACCTCAGGACCACAAGGACAGACCAAAGAAACATGTTCACCCAAGTGCAGCTTTGTCAACCATCATCTTCTGCGTTCGCTGCATGCGTGAGGGCTTGCATACAGCAGCATGGGTAACTCAGAGGCAGCTGCATCATCAAGAAGCCCACTCAGTGTCAGTGACAACCCATGAAAACTATATTCCTGGCAGACAGCTCCATGTGGAAGAGCCTTCTTGCCCTAGAAACTGTTCTGCCTTTATAAGTCTGGGGAGGGGCCTGGTGAGCTTTGTGATCTGCACTGTTTTTTCTGAGTCTCCCTGCCTCCTTCCTGGGGAACATTTCTCAGTTTGGAGGCATTAGCCGCTCATCACTCCGTGACACTGGAGGGTAGAAAAAGAAATTATTCCATGTCTATATTTTAACAAAAAGGAAAACCAAGAACCAAGGCAGTTAAAAACCTTCCCCTGGGTCACAGCAGCTGAAGCATCCCTTAACCTGATTCTAGCGGAGCTCCACACCTCTAGTGCCACCCAAGAGGGTCTGACTGGTGTGGGGAGCTAGTGCCTCACTCCCCAGAGGCTAAGGGCACTGTGGGAACAAATGCATGTGTTTTGTTTATTCCCTAGCCAGATGACAGTGGCAGCCAGTGTCTAGTATGGGGTAGGGTTGAGAAACCTGCACACAGTTCCCCTTATCAATGGGGATGATTAGACTGCTTTATCCTCACCCAGGCCTTCTCTATTGTACCCTCTTCCAGGTCCCAGGCCCTCAGGTCAGTAATGGGAGGTAACACCCATGCCTTCCTGATCTGTGTCTGCATGGCTGTACCTGTTTTTTTCTACCTCTTTTCTGAGGTCCCCCTCTTTAAGCATCAACGCTTCCTTGCCATTCTCCCATGGCCACATCCCTGTCTTCACATCTTCCGTCATCTGTGAATAGTGCACTTCTGGTGGCCCCACCGTGGCTTTGACTACACACTTCTTAGCCCCACTTCCTTAGAGACCCCTTGTGAATTGATGATAGAGGTGGAAGGTGAGAACAAGGATCCACTGGCCAATAGAAATTACCTATTGGAGGGCATGCTGGTGTCTTTGACCTCAGGCTAGAAGTGTGTGCTCGCTTGATAGAGTTGTTCACAACCAGCAGCTGCTAATTGAACACCCATTTGGTGTCAGGCCTTAGGAGAGCTGCTGGAACAAGGTAAGCAGAACCCCTTCCTTCCCAGGCTCACACCATGGAAAGGGGGGTGGCAGTGAAGACAAACCAGGGATGGAAAGAAGGAATTAGAGTAATGGAATTAGTGATGGATAATAAAGGATAGAGTGGGTTACAATGCAGGCACGTGTGTGCATGTGTGTAAGTGTACATGCACACATATAGTGTGTTTCCAATGAATATCATATATGTAGATATATGTAGAAACAAACCCTAGGGCCTTTGGCCTTCCTGTCTACAATATTGAGAGATTCTATGACATCAATAGCAAAAAACAGAGTGATCCCTAAGTTCTGCTCTGGCATGGAGGAGAAGGGAGGCTCTCCTCACAGTCACCCTGATTCTGAGCTGTCATCATCACTCGGGACACTCAAAGGGGACCTTGGAAGGTTTCAAAGATGGAAGAGGCTCTGGAGATGGGACCCAGGTGTGACACTCCCCAACTTCTGTGGTCCTCTTTGCTGTTGCTGATTGGTTCTCAGAGCTGGCCTGTCCTGGCTGTCAGAACCCCATCGAACCATTGCAAACCCTTCACTGGTACCAACTGTTTGCCATCAGATCTGATGAGCTTTCTGTCTTCCTCCTCTTCTTTCTATCACTCTGGTCCTTGGTACATGAAACTCATGGCTTTTTCTGTGACAATATAGACTTGCCCTGAGGGAAGGCAAGGCTCTGAAGTAAACAGAAAGTGACAAGTCCTTACATATCAGAAGTTGCTTTGGAAAGCATTGTAATATTTCTCAGATGTGGGTGGGATCAATAAATCACTTTTGGTGGGAGATATTAGTTTAAGATGTAATTGTAAAATTGATTTTTATGACCTGTCCTACTGCTGCATCTTAGATTCCCTAAGTATACATATTTCTCTGTATCTTCATTTATCATTTGTCAAAACATAAAATTATTGTTTTTCCCCATTATTACAAAAGAGAGAAGATGGATCAGGCTTTCAAAATCTGTGGGCTGCAGCAACATTTTTAATCTGAAAAAAAAAAAAAAACCTCTCCCAACCTCCCTTGAGGTGCGACTAATTTCCCCCATTGCCCTGACTTTGCAATGGATGCAGGGTCTCCTCTTGGAGGGAAGGATCTGACGTACAAAACTCCTGTAAGAAATAGCAACTCACAGAACAACAGAGCCAGACAGTGTTAATGTTAGTCCAGAGTTAGGGCCCCTGCATATCTGTCATTCTTGTCTTTTAGTTTAATTTCATATTTCTCATCATCTGCTTGGGTTGCAGGCAACTCCTGCATTTCCCGTGGCCCTGCCCTCCATATTCACTGCAGTGTGGATCAATATGTCAAGGACTCCTTGACCCTGAGGAATGTAGCCAAAGCCTTCCACCATCCTCTCTGTCAACTGAGCCCCATGGATCGTGAAGGATGCCCCTCAACATTCCCTGTACAATGCACTCTTAAGTCTCAGCTTCTGCAGTCATGGCAGTGAGTTAAAAAGAAAAGTGAATTGATTTAGGTCACAAACCCATCACACTAACAAGGCTTACAAGGCCAGAGGCAGATCACTCGCTTCCAGATGGAAGAGTGCCCGGACTGCTCTAGGCAGAACCTACTTAGTCTCTAAGAAAATTGAGAGGAGCCTGATTAAGGATCTGCAATGGACATGCCATGCTAGTGGCATCCGAAACAAGTGTGGGTTCTCCTGCATGCATGTCATTCATCAATCATCTGTCTACCACCTATTGTCTATTATCTACTGTCTGTCTATCATTTATCTGTCTGTCATTATCTATCTATCTGTCATCTATCTATCATCTATCTATCTATCATCTATCTATCTATCTATCTTTCATCTATCTATCTATCTATCTATCATCTATCTATCTATCTATCTATCTATCCATCTATATCTATCTATCTATCAATCATCTATCTATCTATCTATCTATCTATCTATCTATCTATCTATCTATCTATCATCTATCTATCTATCATCTATCTATCCATCATCTATCTATCTATCTATCTATCTATCTATCTATCTATCTATCTATCTATCCATCTATATCTATCTATCTATCAATCATCTATCTATCTATCTATCTATCTCTATCTATCATCTATCTATCTCTATCTACCTACCTATCTATCTATCTATCTATCTATCTATCTTTATCATCTGTCATTTCTATTATCTCCTCCCCTCCACACTCTGCTTTATCTAGCTAGTCTCTCTGTTTCATATGCAAGTCTGGAGTGGCAGTGAAGCTTTTGCGTAGGTCCAGGGAAGGTGGGAGCTGCTGCTGTCTCTAGCTTGCACTAACCTTAGTTCCTTTTGACTACCTTCTCTGTAGATAAGAACTTTTGTCTCAACTCAACTTCCTTTTAAAAAGGAATGACAACATGGCCTCTTCCTAGGATTAACAAATGAGCAGGCTGGCCCTTATGGGCAACTTCCATTCAACTACCTAAGAAGTCACCTTATGTGGGATTCTCCTCTGTATGCTGTGAATATGTTTTATTACTATTGGTTAATAAAGAAGCAGCTTTGGGACTATGGCAGCGCAGAATAGAATAAGGTGGGAATTCCAAGCAGAGATAGAGGAGAAAAGAAGGTGGAGTCAGGGAGATGCCATGTAGCTGCCAAAGGAGACAGATACCCAAGAACTTTACCAGTAAACCACGAGCCTCATGGTAAAATACACAGAATAATAGTAATGGGTTAATTTAAGATGTAAGAGTTAGTTAATAAAAAGCCTTGGTCAAGCAATGTTGTAATTAATACAGTTTCTGTGTGATTATTTTGGTTCTGGATAGCTGGGAAACGAACAAGCTGTCTCTGCCTATAGTCTACCTGAGTCCAGGCTGGGGCCCTAGTGTCTACATTCAAAAACAACAAAGAAATGATTCTTTTGATGAGTCCAATGTCCAGCCTTCATTGGGTTGGAGGAGGTAAAAAGATGTCCCCTCTCCCTTCTCTGGCAGGAGGATTTTGCTTACTTATTTTTTACTTCTGATCACCTCCCAGGAAGTTCCCAGCACAGAGGCACCATCACCTTACGTTGTCACTTGGTACTGGCCTGTCAGTGGGAGCCAGCTGGCATCTCTGCCTTGATAGACGTGCCACCCAACTTGCCTTGCAGGATCACACTGTACGATTTATGGAAGTGTGATATCTTATGGCGATGGTCAAGTAGCATCATTTAGCTATGAGTATAACCAGTGCTGGACCCTGGAAAACAATGGGAAAATTCATTAGCAACACAAGTATCTAAAACATCACCCTGCCAGCTCTGACCATGGTGACCATCAGCTAGCATTACAGAAACTGTCAAGACTGTGTCAGTGACTTTCACCCTCCTGCCCACGGGTAGAGTTCAGATAGTCAGAGCTCTGCAGGTTCCAAGTGTCTGGAACTTTCCACCATGCTTCTCAGAATTTTGCTTTACAAACAGGGCCCTGTCTTGGGGCAGGTGAATGAGTACCCAAGGGCACACTGTGGTGGGCCTCCCAGCCTCACGCATCAAGACTGCTGCCTGTGCTTCTATTTCCAGCTAGGTGGTCACCTGATATCTCTGTTTCGTTTTGTTTTGTTTTTTGATACAGATGGGCAGAAGAAAGTCCAAGAAGAGTTTGACATCGACATGGATGCACCAGAGACAGAGCGTGCGGCTGTGGCCATTCAGTCTCAGTTCAGAAAATTCCAGAAGAAAAAGGCCGGATCACAGTCTTAGTGGGGAAGCTGCTTCCTAGGCAATCCGAAGACACCAAGTTCAACCACCATCCATCGGAAGAGACGAGAAGAACAAGACCCTAGAGAGACGTCATCCGCACAGCATACACCCCGCTGCACACCCGAAATGCATGTACAGACACCCATAGTATTTATGCCCCTATAGGAAGGTGTATACAATGAAATTGTGAGTAGCTTAGTCTGGTTCTCTCCATTACAATTCCTCTGAAACTCTTTTCCTTGATGTTGTAATAAAAAGGAGGTAAGATGAATGACTCACGTGTCCGCCTTTATTTTCCCCATTAGACGAGGCCGGGAAAGTGTTCCTAAGGTTAAAGGCAACTGCCAACCTGGTGTCTCTTGTATTCTTCAAGCTTAGAGGTGTAACCAAAGTGACTTGTGACAGTGGAGCTATTCATCTTCAACCTAGCAGTGCCTGTCTTGTTAATAGGGTGCTAACTGCCAACAGGTTGTGGCTGGATTTTCTTAGCATGGAAGTATAGTCTGTACCCTCGACTGTCCCAGATTCAGAGTATATAACCCACCCAGGAGAGCACAAGATATGGGAGGGCCATGCATCTGGGGCTGGAATGTCACCCACATGCGCTCAGCGAGTGCATTTCAGATCTACAAAGGATTGCCTCACGCCACCAGGGCCATTTTTGTACCTGTGTAGCCCCAAGCAGCAAACACATGCTCTAGGCTCCTCAGTGCTCACGGTGATTTGTTACTGGTTATACTTGTTCATCAAAATCTGCAGTATGGAGAGGATGCCCAACTTCTCTCCAGGTCAAACCTTGCAGGCACATGGTTTCATATGCCTCGGAGAGCTCCTATGGATAGCAAAAAGGTCTATTTCATGGGAAGCACGGCTCTGCAGCGTCAGGAGTCAAATACAGGATGTGGCTGTGAGCTGGCCTTGCACAGCGAGCACCAGGAGCATCAAACGCCTACGTTGTTTATGGTTGCTCCTTTGATCATTGCTATGAGAGAACCTGAAACAGAAGGGACATTTCACCCAGCACCTGAGAATGCTCTGTGCTCTAGGGAGGCACCATGGATGCCATGGACTTGGCTGTGTGACTCCGGGTGGGTCATAGCACTTGTGCGGGGAGAGGACAATGTGTGTGAGTGTGCACACTTGCATGCTGGCCTGTGGATGAGTGATGTGGGATGACTTCAGCTAGTGAACACTACACAGGACCATTTCTGCAATGTCAACCAATGGCAGCTAAGTAAGATTCCAGACGGGCCAGTCTCCATTGAGAAGAAGACAGTGGGTTGAGAATACACACTATAAAGAGCAGCTGAGATGGAGGTATGAATGTCACAGGAATTAGGTGGCTTCAGATGTCATCCACAGGGCTCTCTAAGCCTGCTACTACAAAGTAAGCTGGAACCCCAATACATGCACATGTAAATGCTGTTGTTGTCTGTAGCTATGCTCCCAGCACTGCTACTCCCCCATCCTCTGATTTTTTTTTATGTAAAGGAAGTGCCCTATTCTTATAGGGTATGGTCTGGCCCTGACATCTGGAGGCTACCCTGGTTCTAAGGAATATATTGCCTCCTGGGTGACTCTGTAAAGCAGCATATGCCAATGGAGTGGATCTTCTGATGATCCCAAGAGTGTAGGAGTTCTCCCTCAGCCTCGTAGGGAAGTAAAGGATCTATGAAATTTGGAGAGGTCTCTCAGAGATTCTTATGTGTATCTTCCATTGCAGTCATAGGGCAAGCATGCAATTGCTTTCTTTGTGCCCTAGGGATGAGTTTAACTTTTCATTTCCTAGGAGGATTCACGTGGATCTACAGCTCCAGCTGTTGGGGTGGTGGTGAGGAATTTGCTTCCCACCAAAAGCAAGGGTTGGATGTGTGGTGTCTGAGGTCTAGGTCTCACACAGCAAAGGAAGCAGCTTGTGGCTCCAGGTAAAGGAGCCTCCTTCTTGTAGGAAGTAGTATCCATTTTGAAAGAAGAAGGAGCCCCTTCAGGGTGTGCCACAAGGTGTCTGCAGCTTGGAGCAATGAGTGCCAATTCAGTTTCATCCACTGACCTGTTATGATCAAGCCCATGGTGCCATGACTGTAAGGCAGGACAGGGTGCTTGCAGGCAGGCTTGTGGGGGAGGGCAGAGAATCATAGATGTCTGGGATAGAGACAGGTAGATCAGCAAACATTGGCAACAAAGCAGCAACTGGGAGACCCACATGAACCCTCCCCAGGAATGCAGCCCCACTGCAATGCTGGCAACTCACGCAGTGGAGCTAGGCAAGAAGATACTCGGCATTTGGACTGCAGTGAGTAGATCACCAGAACCTCAGGCAGGACCCCTAGCACCCAAGTCTTGAAAATAGGCCCATTTTTTATTTGTAAGCTGGCCAGGCCTCCATGGAGAACTTAACCTGCCATAAGAAGGTAGTTCCTTGACATCGATATGCTGATAAAAATCTTGCTTTGTGGTTGTTTTAAGGTTCCCATTGCTGTGAAGAGACACCATGACCGTGGCAACTCTTACAAATGAAAATATTTAATTTGGGCTGACTTGTAAATTCAGAGATTTAGTCCATTATTATCGTAGCAGGGAAACATGGCAGCATGCAGACAGACATGGTGTTGGAGAAGGAGCTGAGAGTTCTGTATCTAGGTTGGCAAGCAAGTAGGAAAAGAGAGACCTTTAAAACCTCAAAGCCAACCCCCAGTGATACACTTCTTCCAACAAGGCTACAGCTCTCCTAATAGTGATACTCCCTATGAGCCTGTGGGGGGCATTTTTATTCAAAACACCACAGTGGTGTGGCTGGAAAAAAATTAAAAATTTAAAGTGAAGTAGGTAAAATAAACATATTTCTACTGGCAAAATCAGGAGATCCTTATTGACACTTTGTCCTGGCTCAACTCAAACCATGGGTCTCTGCTGTTTATGGTCACATCCATTTAGATCAATAGATCTTGACCTAAGGTAGGATCAACCAATCAGGTTCTTTCTCCTGAGAATTTGAATTAATGATCATGTGACTTTAGCCACTTAATACATGGTGTTGATTTGTGGCTCAAAGAAGAGTATAATAAGTTAAAGCTGAAAAAAAAAGCATTCAAGTTTTTTAAAAAATTATTATTACTACTGAAATTATTATTATTATTTGCAAGAATCTGTAAAAGTCCATTTGGAAGGCGATACAGGAGCATACAGGGGCAGAGTGGAGACTCAGGATACACAAGCCCATGAGATAGAGAGACAGCCCGGGCTGAGTTACTCATTTGATTGCTATGAACAGGAACCCACTCACAGTAGCTAAAAAAAAGAGAAACCCCAAAATAGAACATTCAAGACATCCAAGAAAAAAAAAAGAAACCATAGGCAGGCAGAATTTTTTGAGGTTTATAAGTACCCTGGAGTGCAGTGAGAAAGAAGTGACGTCTCCGACATCATCTTTGCAACATCTTACAAATTTCAGTGAAGTTTTACAGTTTTCTTTAAACACGTCTTCAACATTTCTCTTTGTCCTGTTTGTAGACATGGCCCAGTCTTTGTTGTCCTTCTACTTGGGACCTTTATGCAAAGTATTCTGCAGCTGCCTTTGCTGCTGTCTATGAAAATGATTGATTTCTGAATCTTTTGTTCTGCGAGTATTCATCCGAGTGAGCCGTGCGATGTGGTAACTTTTAGGAACTTCCTGTGGCTTCGCAGGGAGACAGTCCTATCAGCTGCAAACAACATCATTGTCTCTTTTCCTCCACGACTTTTTAACTCCTTTGCTTTGCCTCTTTTCTCTTCATTGTAATCCACCCTCATGCCTTGAAGAAGGCTTGACCTCATTTCAGGGTCATAGTGATAATGTCAAGTTGTCTCCCAAGAAAGCCCTAAGCAGGTGTCATACCTTTAGGGCTGAGTGATTTTGACTTCAAATAATCATCTTTTTAAAGTCTTATAAACCTCTTAAGTATTATTGAATATATATGTTTTATAGAAGAGTATAACCTAGATGAATTAGCATAATCATCACAAGAAACTGGACAGGGAGGGAAGCTTAGTATTAGATTTTCCAAGGGTTTCTGTTTGAAAGGAGGATTCATTCTAGTGTTGGGTCTAGGAGATTATAACCTGTATCCCAAATGACCAGGGTGGTATTCCTGGACTCTGTTTTATGATGTTCAGTGTTTTAGTCAGCTAGAGATGCTGTAACAAAATGTCATGGATTTTTCTGACTTAGACTCTTGGCATTTGCCTTCACATTTTCTGGAGGTTGAAGTCCCAGGTCAAGATGCTGACAGACGTTGTTCCTAGCTATCAGCTAGCTGCTTTATTGCTATTTATTTCACTGAAGAGAAAGCCGGAAAGACAAGGGAGGAAAATGGAGAGAGAGAGAGAGACAGAGACAGGGAGAAACACAAACACAGAGAAACAGAGAGAAAGAGAGAGAGAGAGAGAGAGAGAGACAGACAGACAGACAGACAGACAGACAGACAGTGAAGAAAGTGTCCATTCTTCTTTATTTTTGTAACCTAAACTTGAACTCCCCATCCTTTCGTCTCAACTTCTCGAGGACTGAGTGGGTGTGCCACTGTGCCTGACCCCTTGGCTATTCTTGTAGGATACTAATCTCATCACAAGAGTCCTAGCTTCATAACATTGTCTAAGCTTAGTCATGGGTCAAATTCCCCACCTCCCAATGTCCTAATATTTGGGGTCGGGACTTCACCATATCAGTTTAGGACTGGGAACACTCAGTTGGTTCGTGCCATCTGGCTCACTTTAGGGCTTCTTGTTACATAATGGGATCAGGCCAGAGAAGGATTGTTCTTTGTTTGCCGCTCGGTTGATTCTCCACAGGCTTTGGCCTTATGCTCACTGGCTGCCTCGGTCCACTTTCTGTTGTGGCCCCTGCTCTGGTTTCCTTACAGCTGTGGCAAGCTCCTCTGCTTCCTGTGGCATTGCCCTTTCGAGGTTCTTTGTTCTTTTGTTAAAAGGAGCGTAATTGAATAAGAATCGGGAGAAAGCAGCCTGCTCTGGTATGTGTAACCTTTCCAAGAGACAGAGGTCTGCAGAGCTGGATAGTGATGGGTCTGGCAGGACACACACACACACACACACACACACACACACACACGTACCACCAGAGGCAGGGCCCTGTGCTGTTCTTTGGAAAAAACACAGAGGACTGTTAAAAGCAAAACTATTCACTCTTTTCTCTCTGAACTGTAAAGCCCATTTGAATAAGAGGCTCTTGCAGACTCAAAGCTGCCATGCTCATTATTTCAACGCTGCAGGTCCTCTGCCCCTGGGGTTTAAAGGATGAGGAGACAGTTTTCCGTGAGTGCTTCCCAGGCTTTCATTTGGGATCCACTTGCTGCCTTAGCTCCATGATCACTTCCCCCGACTGCCTGCTATCTGACAGCCCACAGCACTTACTGTAGGTAAGTTCTTGTTCAAGGCAGGGCTCCACTTTTGCCTCAGCCTGATGAACTCCTGCCACGAAGCACCTAGACACCTGGGAATGCACCGATTCTGTAGACAAAGAGGAGCCTACATTCCCAACTGTGTCCTCATGTGAGCCTTCGCCACACCACAAGAGTCATCCTGGTGCCTTGCTCCCTGGTGTAGCCCGGGCCATTGTCCATAGGTGTGCTACCCCCTTCACTGTGTTTGGAAACAACAGAGGACTGGTCTGAAGTGGAGCCTGTGTCTGACTTAAATTAGTAACTGGTCCAGAGGCCTTCGTTGTTGGAAGGAGAGGTCCGCTTGTTTGTTTCCGGCCATCCGGCGAGTTTAGACCCAAAATAACCATACAAAAACTGTATTAATTAAATCACTGCTTGGCCCATTAGCTCTAACTTCTTATTGGCTCTTACATCTTAATTTAACCCATTTCTATTCATCTGTGTATCACCACATGACAGTGGCTTACGGGCAAAGTTTTGGCATGTCTGACTCTGGCAGCGGCTCCATGGCTTCTCTCCGAATCCAACCTTCTTAATCCCAGCATTCAGCCTAGCTTTCCCCACCTAGCTAAGTTCTGCCCTGCTATAGGTACAAAGCAGTTTCTTTATTCTTTAATGGTAACCACAGGTAATCACAGCACACAGAGGGGACTCCCACATCACTTTGTGAAGGTACTGTGTGAAGGCGTTACGGTTCTGGAAGACATCCCTCTGATTCTATTATGACATGCCCACTTTGCTCCTTCTAGTAATTCTCCTTTGGCACCCAGCACTGAGTCTGGCTACCACCCTTGCCATGTCCTGCCATCCAGACTCAGGCTCTCATTGGCTATACTATGAGGTTAGGATGGAGCCAGTAACTTTCTTATGGCTTTTGAAGGCCTGTCAGGGGCTGCTGTCTTCACTGTTTGCATGGTCCCTTTGCTCTTTCCATGTAATCTCCTCTAACTTATCTAGATGTTAGACTCGCAGGTCCAGCCTTTGCCGGGCCTGTCTTTGCATCAGAGGAATTCCCAGCATTCTCTGGTTCAGACCTGATATACCTCTTCCTGAGGTGGATGAGGTAAAACTGACTCCTGGAAAAGATAAGCTTGCAGCTCTCAGTGCCTGTTCACGGGAGAAGTTTGTGGTTTGTTTGAAGCAGAGATAGACGCTAGGGACCTTGGGTCAACTCTGTTCTCCAAGTGCAAGGTTTGTGCAGGTTCAGATCTGCAACAACACACATTGGTTCTAAAAGCCAACGAATGGCCCCTCCTGATTGAAATGGCAGCTGGGAGATATAATCTAGCTACATGCACCTGGGGCAGAGGAAACAGGTCTCATTTACCCCTGTCCCCCACTCCTCTTGAACAGACTTCATCCATGGCGTGCTCCTCTTGATAGCATTTATTATAATGCAAGTTCACAAGCACTGATGTGATACTTTGATTCATTCTTGTCCTTTCTACTAAGTCCAATGAGGTTAGGGACATCCATTGTATTGGTTAGATGTTTTTTAAACATTTGTAGCAGGAGTGAATGAAGAAGGCTGGGGATGTAGCTAAGTGGTAGCATGCTTGCTTGCTCTGCATGAGCTTTGGGTTCCAATTCCAGCACTGCAATCGAGAATGAATGATTAAGTGTGGCACGCTCTGTGCTGACACCATATTCCCCACCATTTCTGAGGGCAGAGGTATACGATAGGGAAATGTCCTATGCTTTCCTTCAGGAATCAGCCAAGGAAAACTCTGGCCCATCAGAGGTCACAGCAGCCTGTATCCTTCTGTCTTCTGTCTAAAGATGGTCGTGCAAAGTCCCCGTGGTTTGCATTTTCTTGACATTCAGTTGCAATGGGTAGATATAGGCATTCATAACAAACAGACATTGCAGCTCAGGGTCATGTCTAGGCTTCCCTATGATTTCCCCTTGAGACCAAGCACATTTTGAAGCTGTGGCCACCTCAGCAGAGAACCCTATGCTCTGACCCTGAGGTCCTGCACACTGCCTTCTGCATGTATTCTTTTCATGAGAATGAGGTCCTCCCATCTATCAGTCTCATTGTGGACAGCCTGGAACATGAGAACAGTTGAACCAGGCTTTAGTTACTGCTGTTATCAATTTTATCTGGCCCTAATCTCTCTCTCCTTGTGTAAAATGGACATGATATAACCCCCAGAGGCAAAGATTAAAAGGGCCATCTGGTTGGAATAATTTCTGTATGTCAGGGCGTTGTAAGCCAATACACACTTGGCATGTATTGATTTTCTCATATAATATATGGTATGCCCCCATTTTATAGATGAAGAAACAGAGGCTTAGAGAGGATGAGGAGTGAATAGGGTCACCAAACTTGGATGAGAATGAGTCCTTCATGGGTTTGATTTACAGCCTGAAGTCTTTGAACCCCCACTTGGTGCTGTATGAGGCATTGAGCATGGGTGTGGATGGTAACACCCTGTGGTTCTTGTCCACATAGAAGACTGACTGGATTCTGCTGTCTCTAGTGATGCCATGCTGCATCTTTCTATGGTTCACAGCCTGTGGAGACTTGCAGCCTCTGACAATGGCAGTGGTTAATAGAATCAGAGCCGCCTAGACTTCCTTAGGGTGGGTGAAAGTGCTCCCGTCTGTTGACATGACCAAAACCAGGATCTTGAGGTGGGGAGACTCTGCAGTCATAGGCTCTGTATATGAGGGAGCCAGGGGGATGGGAAAGGAGCTGTAATGATGGCAGCGAAGTTGACGGGGTGTGCTTTGAGCTTGGATCAAGAGCCATGAGTCAAGGACTGCAGGTGGTATCTAGAATCCAGGAAGGACAGGAAGACAGATCCTCTCAGTTCCTCCAGGAGGAACCAGCCCTGCTTGAACTTGTGCTTTGTGTTATAAATTCTAGGGCAGCATCAGTAATTTGTATGGTTTGATGCTACTGGGTGTATGACATTAACAACAACAGCAATAGAAAGCTAACATAGTGGCACTTTGTCCTGTCCTTTGCCTCCCGACACTTGATGTCTTCATGCAATGATTACTCTTAACACGAGTGCGAATCTTGTTTCAGCTCAGCTAGAGGGAGTTCCCTGAGAGGAAGCGTACGAGTTACTCAGATCAGCGAAATGGTGCAGATGGAGTAGTGGAGGTGGCACTATTATCTGCTGGGCATTAAAAGTGGGCACAGTAGTGTGACCTCAGATCCTATGTTATCTGCAGGGGGAGTTGTGACCACATTACCTCCCCACAGTCTGCTGGGAGCCCCTGAGGAGGTGCTGATGGCTGCAGTAAGCCATAGGCGTCTGCTGCTGCTTGACCAGATAGTGGCAGGACAGCTTCAGAGACAGCCTGCAGCCAGCCTTGCTGTCATTACTAATTTACTCCTGCCTGATGGGGCTCAACCTACTTTGTCTGACTTGCCTGCCATCAAGTCAGCAGCCCCTTCATGACCGAGATGCTGAGTCAAGCTGATAAGCAGGGCTGTGGTGCAGAGGGCTTTGCCACTGCCGAGCTGAGAGCTGAGGGGAAGAATGAACACAGGGTGTGTTACAACACAGGCTTCTCTTACAACTCCTGTCTCTGCAGGGCGGTCCAGCTCCTAGAGAAGGGGGTGTAGTCTCTCCGTGTTCCTGGAGATATAGTACAGTAGTGCAAAAGACTCAAGGCAGGGGGCTATTAATTCATAATCCCAGGTAGACAAAGGATGGTGAAGTCACTCCTGTAGAGCTGTTCCCCAAGTTCCCTGGCTCAGCTTCTGTGACCATCAAGATGAGCAGAGGCAGTGGGAATTGGAGGGTTGGCACTCAACACAGATTTCCTTCCCTCTTCCACCTCACCCTCCTCACTGACCTTATCTGGTTCATGTTTGTAGACGATGGGATTTCAGAGCTAAAATGACCTCCAGGGCCTCACTAACCCCTACACTTTATAAAGATGTCAATCAAATGCAGTGGCTCACCCATGACTGAGGCTAAGCCTTTGCATGGTGTCCGGTAGGGTCAGCCCATCTTCTGTTGAGGTCTCACCCACCTGCCAGGACAATGCTACCCATCTACCACCTCCCATCAGAGACTCTAGGCACGCTCCTAGGGGCTCCTGAGAACACTTGCTTAACTTCCCCGGGGACAAAATTAGGGGAAAGATCAGAAGGTGGCTTCCCCCATAAATATTCAAATGTACATCACAGATGTGTGGGTATAAGGATGGGTGGCTAAGATGTAAACTCAGCACATTAACCAGTGCCCAGGGTAGCAGGGGCATCACCAAGAAGGATCCTTTGCTTTAACACCCTCAAAGGATGCCTGTTACAGCCGCTTTGTAGGTCAGAGGCAGAACTTCAGCCTTCTTCAGCCGTCTTTAGGGCCCCCCTTTTCCTCTTGTGTCCAGATGGATTGCCACTGTGTTCAGATCCAGATTCAGGATAGGACAAAGTGAGGGACCACTGTAAGGATAAAGTGGGAGCAACAAGCTTCAATCTCTACCACATGGGCCACCTTTATAGATGGATGTTTGTGATGTGAAGTCCTCAGAGAGTGGACTCCTGTTTCTCTCACTGGTATTGTGATATTTCCTGCAGGTGTTCTCATAGTTGCCTGCATCTCTCCAGAACGTGATTATCCAGTTATATCAATACTCCCCGCTTGCCTGCACACAGGGCTGCTGCAGGTGACTGCTGCCTTGCACATTTTCCTAACCTGATGAGATTCAGAAGATGAATACCCAGCTCTCTTGATCTTTAGCCTCTCGGAGACTCCAGAGGTCCTTGAAGGGGGCAGTCCCTCATTATACACAGTCATCTGCTCATAGAAACAGTCTGATTCAACCTTCTTTCTTTCCCTGATTCAGGTCCACACATTGTCCACCCCAGATGCTCCCTCAGACTCCTAAGCAAACTCCTCTCATTCAAACCCTTGCCTCAAGGTTTGCTTCTGGGAGGCACTAACCCAAGACATATGGTGAGGGAGATGTGTGGGCATTTTGAGCCAACACTCGGAGGTTCCAAGAATTCTAGAGCCTTCAGAGCATATGCTGTGTTTACATCATGTTTTCCACAACTTGGAAGAAGAAAGCAATCTTCTAAGTTTGGAATGGACACTTAGTTTTCAGTCAGCTGAAAGTTACTTTGAAGAACAGGCAGCCCCACAAGGGCAAAGGGGGCTGGGGTTGGTCCGTGTGGCTGATCTTCCTTGCCAGATGCAAGTGCTGGGGAGATGGAGATGCAGGGTCTCTACCTTCCCAGAGGTCACTTTCCGATGAGAAGCCGAAGAGGTGAATCTACGAGGAAGACGCCCAAGAGAACAGGAAAGAACTCCATGATATGCCACGGTGTGGCTCAGACTTACGAAAATGTGATTATACCCTTGAGAAGTGGAGAGATCTCCAGGGCGGGCTGGGCATCTGGAGGTTTCTAGGGGTGACTGGAGGGGGAGGAGGAGAGGGGACACTCAGGAGGTGGGCAACATCTGTAATGCAAACATGTGGATGCATCCCTCGCTACTTGGCTATAGGGACTTAAACCGTCACCCCCTTCTGTCTGGATCTAGAATCTTCCATGAACATTAGCTCTGCTCTTCCTGGTGGGTGGGGTGCATTTGCACTGTTTCAGGGACATTGCCTTTTCTCCTGGTAGAGCTCTGCTCTCTGGAATGGGAATTTCTCTCTACACAGGATACTATGTCTTGGGGGTGCTTCATCTTGGGGGCACTCTGTCTTGGGGATGTTCTATCTTGAGGGTGTTCCATCTTAGGGATGCTCTGTCTTGGGGGCCCTCCATCTTGGGGACACTCCATCTTTCCCCGAGTTCTCTCTGCTTCTTCTAGGAATTTACTTGTTTTTCTTTCATTGAAGATCCTGCTAACTTTATCCTCAAATCATTATTAGAATCCTCCTTCCTTGACCCACCCTTCTGATTGTCTGTCCATCCATCGGTTTTTCTGTTTATTCCTGGTGTGTGTGTGTGTGTGTGTGTGTGTGTGGTTTTTTCTCACTCTCTTCAAGGCTCTCATCCCTTAAGGAAATTTCTTCTTATGCTTCTTACCCATACTACCCTGGTACACCCTACCACCATGTCTTGCAATGGTAATTCAGATCATTTCCTAATTCTGCAATGATTCCAGTTGACTGTGGAGCTAATATGGGACCAGAGGATGTGTGGGGATTGTGCCCTCCTGACTACAAGTTTACTAGAAGCCTCCAGGCTCTCGGCTGAGAGAAGCCTGACTTTACTGCCCACAGGCCTCTGAGCTGCTGTCCAGCCTCTGCAGCTTCCTGAGACCTTGGAAATCAGTTCTGTGTGGGGAACCTTCTAGATCAAAATGGTACAAAACCATGCCTGTACGGCGTTTTCCTGATTCTAACTGGTGTGGAATAGCCCATTCTCTTATAGGCAGTACCGTCCATGGCCACAAGGTCCAGCGCTGTGTAAGCAAGTAAGCAAGTGAACCATCAGTGTTCCTCCATGGTTCTCTTTCCAGGCTCCTGCCTTGCATCCTCCTGCCTGACTTCATTTTAAGATGGACTACGGCCTAGATGTGGAAGTTGCTTTTGATAATTTTGATCATGGTTTTTATCAAGCAACACACACACACACACACACACACACACACACACACACACATATATATATATATATATAATTTATTCAACTTCCCAGCCCCAGTTTTCTCTCCCTCCTCTCCTCCCATTCCCGACCCCTCTCAATCCACTCCTTCTATGTTTGACAGACCTCTTATGTTGCTATAAAGTGAGGGTGTCGTCCAGACTAGTGCCTGGGGTGTGCCTCATGGCTTCTTCTGGCCCAGGACTTCATTTCCTCTCAGTGTCCACTGTAGGGTTTCACAGTCTCTACTACCATGCCTTACAATGAAAATTCCCTTTAGTTTCTGAGCTACCAGTGATCCCAGTAGGGGTAGTGTGTGACTACAAGATATATATGAGTCATGCTATTCTGAACCCACATTTACTTAAAATACCAAAACCTGATACAACCCCTAAGGTGAGGATCTAAGCTATGTACATCTCACCTTTAATGCCTTTCTGCTTTCCATCCTTCTACCACCTTCAGATTCCTGCTGCAGATCTCCTGTTGACACAGTTGTGTTGCTTAGGGCATTGGTGTGAGGTGCTGCACTAGGTGACATTGCATCTCAGTGGTTGAATTCATAGGAAGAGTTTGTCCTACTCTTAGTACAGGAAGTAGGCCTTAGTCCAGTTGAGTTAATGCATAGGAAGAGAGTGTCTTACTCTTAGCATAGTATGTGTCTCATTCCTATGTAATCGAGGAAAAAGCATCTTACATTCTACCCAGAACTGTCTTGGGAGATCAGGCTCCATCCCCTGGTGATTCTACACCTTTTGGACCACTGGCTTTGGAGAGTAGGAGCTCAGACAATCCCATGCTGTATTTATGTGTGGACTATTCCCACACAATGCCATGTACCAAGTGACTGGAACAACAGATAGTTATGGAGTCTACATGTCTTCTCTCAGGGGTTGGCAGGGTTGATACATTCTGCAAATTACAAGGGAAGATGCATTTCTTGTTTCTCTCCTGACTCCTGCTGGCCAGCAGTTCTTGGTACTCCCCAGCTTGTGGGTGCACAGATCCCTTTACATGCCATAATGCTTTTGTGAGGGTCTCCTTGTTTGCGCGTTTTGTCTCTCACAGTGACACCTGCCATCTGTATTTAAGGCTCACTCTACACCCTGGATGACATCATCTGATTTCTGACCTACTTACATCTATAAAAGTTCCATGCCACCACCCCAGGTTCCAAGGGTTATGATACGCTTTTAGGGAGTCACTGTTCAAAACACCACACAGGTTAGTTTTATCGTTAGGCCCAGAAGGGGCATGTGTGTCCATTCTCATTCAGTTTGTCAGATTAGTGCAAGCACACAGCTCAACCCCGGCTGTGCGGAAGCAGAAGAAACCAGTCTCCCTGTGTGCCCCAGAGAAGGCACAGAGTGAGCAGTGTCTGGCCAGTTCTGGTCCAGAAGCTGGAGCCCGGGAGTGCTTCCTATTGATCTGATTCCCTGCCGCAGGCCTTTCAAAACTGTCTCATTATCATCCTTATGGAAAGCAGGTATGTGCGCTTAGTTATTGACTTTGGGATAGAGAATCAGGGGCACAAAGAATGGGACAAGTTTCCCAAAGCATCTGCAGGTAGGCACCCCACTCTGTTTTTATGGGAGTAGACTGTTTACAGAGTTAGTATGCTGTGTGCACATGGCCGTCCACTGGTGGCTAAAACAACAGGAAATGTGTGTGTGTGTGTGTGTGTGTGTGTGTGTGTACAGGTGTGAATACGTATGGGAACATGTGGGTGCAGTCATGCACATGTACATATTGTGGAGATGTGGATGTCAGGTGTCTTACTCAGTCCCTCTGCTTTATGTTTTGAGATAGTCCCTCACTGAAACGGACTGGCCAGGTTAGCCAGGGAGACTCAGGGGCCTGCCATCCACCACATCCCCAGTGTTGGGCTTATAAGTTCCTGCCCTTGCATCTGCCTTTTTACGTAGGTTCTGGGGATCAACTTGAATCCTCGTGCTTACGCAGCCCTCCCTGGACCATCTCCCCAGCTCTCCTCACTGAAAGGTTATGTCACATTACTGGCGGCCTCTCCTCACTTAGATGCTGGTAGGCCTTGTATCTTCTGGAAACTCGAGGAAGAATTGGCTTCTTGCTTTCCAGGAAGCTTCTGCTGACTCCTGGCAATCCTTATCAGTTTCAACTTGGAGACACAAAACTCCACTCTCTGTCTCCATCTCTCTCTGCTTCTCTCACTGTGCCAATTCCCGCCCGACCATTTGTCCTTATGAGACACAGCTGTCATGGTCCCCACAAGTCCCCAGACCTTCCTTTTTTGATCGTGAAGCTGAGCTGGCTGCAGTCAAGAGCTTGCTGAATGCTGCCTTTCCTCTAGAACATTCTTTGTCTCGCTATGGAAAATGTCTCACCTTTTCCCTTTTACACCATGACCTTGAGACCAAGGACACAGCCATGTTCTAACTAAAAAAAAAAAAAAAATGGTGACACAGATTGACAGGAGTGACAGCGCAGATACCTTAAGTTGATGGAAATAAATGTTGATAAGTTCATCTGCCATAAGAGAGGAACTGGCAGGGTGGAGGCTGGCATGGTCAGCTTAAACCCAGCTATTGACTTTGGGGGCGAGGAGACTGCAAACTCATTTCCGTCTTGGCTGCTCTCGGAACTGCAACTCAGCAGCCCTAGCACAATCTCTGTCCAGCAGTAAGACATCAATTGGCAGCTTGTTTGAAGTGGATCCAAACTTCCTTGTCCAAACAGAACCACACAGTGCATTTGTAACAAGACTCCTTGGCTTCACAGTGTGCGGGGAAGGCAGGGACCAGGGTTAATTTCCCTCCCTGAGCTGCCCCTTCTGTTCTGGAAATTTTTCTGCTGCCTTGCAGAAGACCAAAGAGGAAAAATGAAGCTTAGTAATTTTGTACTTCGCTACTGATTATTGATTCACATCATTATTGTACACGTAGTCAACAAAACAGTAACCTTTAAAACAGAAACAATGACTAAGAGGAAGATGAGGAACAGATGAAACAAGAGGAACATTAAGGGCAGGGAGAAGGGATGGAAAGGAAAGCAGGAAAAAAGTAGTTAAGTAGTGGGAAAAATCAGAGCCCTCTGGCTTGATGCTGAGGTAAGAGGACCTACTCCTTGCCATGCTGCTAATGAGTGCCCAGTGAGGCAGAACCATGCCTGCCAGGGTCCCCATCAACCCACTGCCATTCCTTTTAGAGGAACAAGCTTCCTTAGAGCTAGGAGCTGTATGACTGTGGTCATCCATTGTGAGTCAGGAGCATGGGAGAATGTGAACATGACACAAGTTCTGTTTCCACCTCCAACATACGAGTCACTGTACCAAGTTTTCATAGAAACAACAAATGACACACGGACAGTTGTTCTTGTGAGAGAGCTCCAGCACCCGCTGTATTAAGATGTGACCATCTGCAGAGCTTGCTCCCTAATGAGTGCCATGGACAAGCCCATAGGTAAAGGAAAATTAGAAGTTCTTTGAGAGATAGGAGGTAGGTAGGTAGGTAGGTAGGCAGGCAGGCAGAGAGACAGATGACAGACAGAAAGACAGACAGACAGACAGACAGACAGACAGACAGACAGACGAAGAATGGGAAGGGATAGATCAATTTTGATGGAGGTAATATTTGATGGAGAGGTTGAGGTCTTGCAAGATGGGGAACAAGGCAGGGCTGGTTCTAGGAAAGGGAAAAGTCTTTCTAGGGACAAGGAGCTCTTTCAGGCTGAGAAGTGCCTTGGGAGGGACCTGGAGTAGAGGTGGGTCACTCCAAGCTTGAAGGATAGGTCAGGTTGAAAGACCTAGATAAATCCAGACACCCCCCCCCCAGCAGGAAGAAAATAGCCAAAAATCTTAGCAGGAAGAGAAGAATCAGAAATCTAGGATTAGCAGGTTCAGTGACTGTGTTTCAGGAACTAGCTGAACATAAAGTTAGATTGTAATCTTGAGAATAATCTTGAGAGGCAGGGAGTTGCCCCCCTTGTGATCATCACTGGTATTTTCGGAATTTTCTACACCCTCCCTGCCCCTTTCAGATCACTGGGCTGTGGTTTCTTCCCTTAAAAACTCTTTCTACCCGTCACTCAGGGTTGAACTCTTCCCCTGCGTGGGTTATGAGTCTCGGCCCCAGTGCACTGGTCCCCCGTCTTATCTCATCATTAAACCTCGTGTGATTGCAGCAAGGACAGTCTCTCATGAGTTACTGGGGAAGGGGGGTCGTGTTATCCCGAGACTTGAGTGAGAGTCTCCCCACACTGGGGGTCTTTCAAGTCCAATTGCAGAAGTAACATCGGCAAAATTGGTCAACAGTTCAACAGCTTGTGCTCTTCCCATCTTGGAGACATCTTCCTGCCAGTGAGATGAAGCTAAGAGAGTGAGCTCTGGCCAATGAAACCGCAAGGCAGGTACCATATGAGCCACTTTTGAGCTCTCTGGGAGAACGCTCTGTAGTGTTGCAAAGAGACCAAGACAGGAAAATGATCACACAGAGGGCAGCTGTGCTCAAGCACTCCTGGTGCAGTCTCTCACGCCACAGGATGAAGAGCATCCCTGAGACCCACTGGGGCTTATCCATCGCAGCGGTTATCACAAGTTGAAGTTGCCAGTCCATGTGCAAAGACTAGAAGTTTCTATTTTACCAATTGTCAGGGCATCATTCTCTCAGGTATTAGTCAGTGTCCAAGACAGACTCGGGTAGAATGGTGGATGGGAAGGCTATTTGAGTAATTGTCCAGAGAGAGCAAAACCAGTATAAAGCAAGAGTAGCAAGGGTGACCTCATGTACAGCTTTGTGATGGCTTCCATAACTGTGTGTTATTACAGCTCTCACTCCATCAAGAACACAATTTTGAATAGAACAAAGGGAACATTCTGTTTGAGAAACTAAATTGGTGCTTGAAGACCCGACCTACAGAGTAACGGAAATTGATGAGGATGGTGCTCACAGTGTGATCTGAGTGCTGAATTCCAGCCCTGCACCCCTTTGGACTCCATTATCCCCTTCCTGATTCTGCAGTGATGCCATTTACCAGCCTAGTTCATAACCCATGTCCTCCCCTGTGTGACCCTGTATTCATCTGTATTCACCCTTCCCAAATGCCCCATTTACTCCTCCTTTCTTGAGCTCCCACTCCTAACTCAGCCTAATTTTACCAAAGAACACAGGTTCTCTTCCCTGCATGATGCATTTCTGGGTTTTGATGCTAATTTTAAAGGTCACATTATTCAATAGAATTCATAACAAAAACATTCACACTCTGCCCCTACCTTCCCCTTTCATGTACTGTTTCCCCGAAGCAACGTCTTTCAACTGTTTCTCTGAGCTTTCCATGTCTCCCCTTATTTATCAGATAGACTTATATGACTTGCCCTAAAATTTTCAGCTCTGGGTACCTGTGATGGCTTTCAAGGTGACTTCCACTGCTCATCTTCCTTTTGCCCAGTTCTCTCAATAAAACATATGTTTTGTTTCTTTCATTATAATGCCAACTTTAGTGGGGGGTCGGGTGATCTCAGTTTGTGGTTTCTCCTGCAGCCCGGTTTCATCAGGGTAAGCAACTGAGACTCCAGCCTCTATTGAAATTCATCAATGGCCAGAGTCCCAGGTGATAATGGTTAGAAGAAGTAAAGACTTGGATTATCATAGCTGGCTTTTACATTTCCCCCTTCACAAGCAACTATGGCAGGACCCAATCTTGGTTCCTGCTTGCCCCTGGTTTTAAGGAGGCATGGAACTACTTAAATTAATAAATCTATTAATTGACAACTCTGGACCTAGTATAATAACAGACAGCTATCTTGTCCCACATGCCAGGGACTTTTCCTTTGACTCAGTCTTTCAACCCATTTTGGGCAAAGGGTGGAGGGATGGGGCAACGTGTTTCTTTCTACAACTGTTTCAAGCTGACATTTGGGCCATTGTTATCGGGCCCAAATAGGTTGAAAGGCTAGCCAAAGGTAGTGGTGGGGGCATCTAGGCAATGGGGCACTCACCAGACTTCGTTGATGAACAGGGATGGTTCTTATCAGTGGACTGGTTTACCCTGAGAACTTTTCACTAAAATGAGGTCATGCAGCATGTGGCTATTGTTACATGCAGGTACGATGTCTTTCAAATTCACGTGGATTTAGTTACCGGCATTTTATTCCCTCCTATAGAAGAATAGCATTCCTGTTGTTGGGCGATTGCAATGTGTTTCCTCAGCTGATGGAAAATGATAAAGAACCAAACTGTTTTCCAAAGCAGCCATTGCAGTTTGCATCCTGCCTGCTGTGCATGAGATAGCCAGTAAGTCCAAGTCCTTGGAGATACTTGTTCTTGTCTCTCACGACCTTTGGAAGTATCATCCATTATGATGCAACATCCCTTATTTTTTGAAGAGAAACTCAAGGCCATTTCAATCCCCAATCCTTTGTGACTTGGCTTTGCTGTGAAAATTTTAAGATTCATTTATTCTAATTTTCAAAAGCTTTGCAATGACTGTGCCTAGGTGAGTCTCTTCCATCCACCTGTGCTGCGTATATCAAAGGGGGCTTCACCCTGTCGTCTCATGGCTTCTGCCCATGGAAATTTCCCTAAACTACTTGTCTGGTAATTTCTTCTCTTCTTTTTTCTCGGAGTTCACTTTCTAGAACATCTATTATTTGGATGTCAGCTTCCTGGAACAATCTTCCACTTTGTAATTTGTCCTTCCCATTTTTCATTTCTCTACCAATTTGTCTCACTGGCTAGTTTTTTTTCAATTTTTTTCTTTTTTTATTAAGACACTATCTACTCATATCTATCAGCATATTAATTAGAGGTTTTCTCTAAAGATCTGTTCTTATTCTTCACTTGATCTTAGCCAAAAGGCCGAGAAGCGATGATCTGTTCTTATTCTTGCACTCTACCTTTTTTTTTTATATTTCTTGCTTTAGAAATCATCTTTCCTTTTATTCCAGATAAGTAATTCTTAGTGGAGCAGGGGTGTACTCAGATACTTAACTGTCAAGTGATGGTTGGTGGTATCTAGAAAGAGTCTTGGTTCACAGCTGGGGTGGGTGGGATGCTAACATCTAGTGAGCAAGGTCAGAGATGTTGCTAAGTGTTTTACAACAGAGAACAGTCCCTTGTATCATGGAGTCATCAATCCCGTGTGTCGATAGCACAGGCCCTGGGCATCCGAGTGCTGACACTGCTTCTGTCAGGTGGCTGCTGGCTCCTGTGTGCCAGTTCTTGGAAAACATTGTGTAGACATTGCCCAGCTCAGATGAGACTCCCCTAAATGAGAATGTATGGTGGGAAGAGTACAACTCTGGGACCCTGCATTCTCTAAGAGAGGAAAGGGGCTCGCCAGTTAGTGTGCAAACTCATATTGAAGTCTTTTGGTCTCAGGAGAAGTCGTAGTCATTAGTGTATGGTGAGGTGGAACCAGATAACTCTGGATGTACCTATGCTCACATAGCTATCCAGTCGTGTCCCTGTGTATGGTGACACGTGCTGTCTCACAGTCCCTTCCCCAGCCCATTCTTCGCAACTTATTCTTTCCTTTGGAGTTGACTTCACCTGTTTCCCTAGCAACTGCCACATGCTGCTGGCTTCTTTGAGCCTCCAGTTGCCAGGCTTCTTGAGCTGCTGTACTCCACTAGTCCTTGCTAGGCCTCCTTGTTCTCCAGGGAAAGAGTGAGTGTGCTATCCGCCCTTTCCACAGCCCCATGATGCACGATGCCTGTTCCGCAGCCCCACGACGCAGGACAATCAGATGCGATAGGGAGTCGAGTCAAGCAGGAACTTTATTATTGTGAGCATCAGCTTATATAGCTTAAGTGATATGGTGTGATGTGGAAGTACCTCCATCCAATGAGAGGCAGCCAGACCCTCCCTCTGACTGGAGGGGCGTCTACCTAATCTCTGCTGTCCCATCCTCACTCAGACTCGAGCCAGGCTTTTTTTTTTCTGACCTATAGGCCTCGAGGTACAGGCCCTGAGATAATTTTGGCCCAACAACATGGTTATCAAATCCTTCTTACATATCTTCCCTATTTCCACATGTACCCTGGTGGCTTAGCCCATGGCTGATTTCACCTCCCATTTTTTTCTGAGAAAACAGAAGCTATTTGTGATAGTTAATTTTGAGGATCAATTCTGAGGGATCCACAAACTCCTACACCATCAAGGAGGCACGCATCTTGGTGTTGCTGTGAGGGATTTTATATAGAAGACTATTTGATGGGGGAACCCACCCTGGATGTGGGTGGCACCATCCTGTGGTTGGACTTCCCAGGCTAAATAAAAGAGGAATGAGGAACGGATAGCTGAGCACCAATATTTTCTTTTTGTTGTTTTCTGATCCACTCAGAAGAAAACAGCCTCAGCTTTCTGCAGGCACGTTTGAAATCTCTCTCATGCCTTTCACATCACAATAGACCAGATTATCACACTGTAAGTGAGAATAATAATTATTATTATTAATAAATTTTCCTCCAAGTTACCTTTATTAGATTACACCATTGATCCCTCTGTCTCCCCAAATCCTTATTTTTATGCCCCTGTTGCACTGTGTGCAAAAACATATTTGTCCCTTTGCCAGCATGCACCATTGTCATGCGGATTGGGTGACACCCCGTCCGGTCTCCTCAAGGAAGATGCCCTACAAGTTCCTCATTTTTCTTGAATATTCAGTTTTTTTTTTCTCACTGTAGCCTTTCCCTTCTCTGTACCAATAGAGCTAAATTCACTCCATCTTCCAAACCAAAGTTGCTCACAATCTCATTGTTCTCTTAGACATCTGTGCTGTGGGATAATGCTCTTGTACACTGTAAAGATCTGTCACCTGCATTGGTTTAGTCAAATGCTGATTGGCCAATAGCCAGGGAGGATGTATAGGTGGGGCAACCAGACTAGGAGAATTCTGGGAAGAGGAAAGGCAGAGATGCAGCCACAATCCAGACCGAGGAAGCAAGACAAAAATGCCTTATTGAGAAAAGGTACTAAGCCACATAGCTAATCATAGATAAGAATTATGGTCTAATTTAAGTTGTAAGTGCTAGTTAGTAATAAGCCTGAGCAAGTGGGACAGAACTTCAACTACTTATCTGTGTATTTGGGTCACTACCATTTGCAGCCTTGGCTGGCCTGGAACTGCATATAAAAAGCACACTTGTAGAATATTATTTTAACTTTATAAAATGTGTTACATTTGTTTATGCTGTGGACTATTATATATGAAAGTGCGTTATACTTGTTTCTGTTGTCTTTGTTAATGATGTAAAGATATATGACATTTGTTTCACCTTGTCTGACTAAGGCACCTGATTGAACTAATATACAACTGAGTAGCCAGTAGCTACGTAGGAGAGACTAGGCGGAGCTGGCAGGCAGAGAGAATAAGTAGGAGGAATCTAGGCTTGGAGCAGAGGAAAAAGAGAATGAGGAAGAAAGGGACATGCAAAGGACTAGAATCCAGGCATCTGCCAGCCAGCCAGGGAGACAGCAGGAACGTGAGATATACAGAAGGAAACAAAGGTTAAAAAGCCCCAAGGCAAAACATAGATGAGGAGAATCAGGTTATAGAGGAGCCAGTGGGCCAAGCATAGGAAAAGGTCAAGCATTCATAACTAATAAGAAGTCTCAGAGTCATGATTTGGGAGTTGGTTGATGGTCCAAAAGCAAAAGCCTGTTACATTTGGTGCCCCATATTGAGAGCAAAATGCCATTTTACCTTCATGACAGTGGCTGCAGTTGAAGCTACTAGCTACCCAGCAATCAAGGCTACAGCCTGTAGGGAGAATTCTCCAGATAATGGCTGTTGCTGCTGTTAAAGGCAGTTCTAACCAAATATCTATCATTCTAATAAAACATGGTATTGAAAGACTAGAGTGAAAACCAGTGAGCTCAGAGAGAGTAACATTCTTGGCTGGTGTCCCCAGAAGTCACTCCCTTTCACACTGCCCTGACCACCGTGCAAAGCTCCCCCCCCCCCCCCCCCCCCCCGCTGCTACTTCCACCGTGCAAAGCTCCTCCCCTCCCTCCCCCCCCCCCCCCGCTGATACTTCCTGTAAACCAGTCGCTAACCCTACCTCACTCATCCCAGGTTTAATTTTATTAAATTAATGAAAAGGCAACACATCTTTACACAGTTAACAAATTTAGTACAAACGAATGTAATACAACTTTGCCTAGTTAAACAAATATTCCACAACACACACTGGCCTCGAATTCACTGAGATCTACCTGCCTCTGCTTTCTGAGTGGTGGGGCTAAAACTGTGCACCACCATTTCCAACGGTCTGTTTCTTAACAGCCTCACCCACCCAGCTCTTTGTGGACCTCCTCTTCCACCTTCCATATTGATGATGTGGCAGGTCCTTCCTCTCAGAGATAACTGTGTTTCTTCACCCTGTTTTTTTCCCTGTTGATTTCTTCTCTCTACCTCATGGGCTCTTCCTTATATTCTTACTCACTTAAAGTGGGGCCATTGCTACATGTCATTTTTCTCTGGCCAGGGTAATCTTTAATGTACCCACCAACTGTGTTCAGTTGACTTTTCAATCTTCATCTCCAGTTTCCTGGTTTTAATATAAGACACAGAAAAGCTCCCCTCAACCGTGTGCATGCGTGTGTGCATGTGAGTGTGTGTAGTATATAGATATCTATGTGTGCACGTACATGTGGAAGCTGGAGACAATCTCAGCTGTGGTCTCTTAGATATTCTCTGTGGTGGTTCAAATAGGTATAGCCCCATAGTCCCATGTGTTTGAATGGTTGACCATAGGGAGCAGCAATCTTAGGAGGTGAGGTCTTGGAGGAAGTGTGTCACTGTAGAGATGGGCTTTCAAGTCTCATGTATGCTCAAGCTCTGACTAGTGGGACAGACTCCTTCTCTAACACCATGTCTGCCTCCCTGCCTGTATGTTCTGCCATGATGATAATGGACTAAATCTCTGAAACTGTAAGTCACCCCCAACTAAATGTTTTCCTTTATAATTGCTGTGATCAGGGTGTCTCTTCACAGCAATAGAAACCCTAACTAAGACACTGTCCACCATGATTTTGTTTGTTTTGTTTTGAGACAATGTCCAAAGGGCTACTTGGCCATCAAACCACAGCAATCTGCCTCTTTCTGTTTCCTTGCAGTGGGATTATAAGTATGTAATACCACACCTGCCTTTTTCATGTGACTTCTCGGGGTCCAACCTAGATCCCCATGCTTACATGGCAAAGGCTTTACAGCAGAATCGTTAGCTCAGCACAGAAGCGACCTTTTGAGTTAGGCCACGCTTGTGTAGTAAGCACATCTTTATTTCTCGATTTCACAATGCTTTTATGTCCAGGTGCCTGGGGAGAACGCTATTCCCGAGACTAGCTGATCTCTGAAGACAGTCAACAGCTTCTCCAAGCCAACCAGCCTAGGTCCCTATCCCCAACCGCTTCTTCATCTGACACTCACAGACTAGCCCCACAATTTCTCTACCCGAAGTCACCCCAAGGCCCAGGATCCAAAGCCACCCTGTGATCCAGCACAAAGCAATGTAACTCATCTGGTCCTGAGCTCGCTCAACCTGGTCTTCTCTGCCTCTTCATCTGCTTCCATGGAAGTCCGAAGGGGGTCAGCCGTGCCCTCGTCCTCCTGGGGGCTGCCTGGCATGGTGTGCTCCTCTCTCTTGGGAGTGGTTAGTAAATAACACCTTGTCTTTGTGCTCTCTCTCAGTCACCCCTACAAATCAAATCCCGGGTACAGCTGACACAGCAGAGATCAGAAATGGAAGCTAAAACCGTGCTGCTGCGGCCAGCCAGCATCCTGTCGACCGGTGGCAGCTTCTGAGCCCGCACCAGGAAATTGCCCGTCAGCTCAGCAGAAGGATTCGACCCCTCTCCTTTCTTCCTTATTAAACCCATACCTCACTTTCTACCAGTTTGGCACCTTTTTATTCCTCTGAGCTATTCACATACTTCTGTTTCCCAAAGTACCCTGGAATTACATTCTGTGGTCTGTTTTATAGTCCTGTATTTATTGTAAATTCAAAACAAAGGCTGCTTGTTTGTTCGGCCTTTCAGAGCCCGGGGGCAGGCCCACCTCTTCAGAACCACAGGGCTCACCTACTCATTATGCTGCCCCTGGCTGAAGTCTCATGGCTCAGGTCCTCGATGGTGTTGGCTCACACTGTAATCTCCTGGGGAGCATTGTGAAAGCAGCCTGATTATGGGTCTTGGGCATCGGAACTTTAACAAAGCTTTTCATGTAGTCCTGATGTGTTGACAGACCTGAAGGCCACCATTGCAGTTGGAATTTCTTATTGCTCTTTTGTCCTTATTTGGCCCAATTTCAAATCCCACTCTTGGTGGCTCTGTCATTTCCATGTATATTAAAAATGGAATGAAAACAGGTTTCGGGAGCTTGCCCTTGGTGTCCCTCATAAAGATCTGGGCAGGACCTAAGGATTTACTTTTCTGATACACTTCTGCCTGGTGCTGCTGCTGCTGCTGCTGCTGTTGCTGCTGCTGCTGCTGCTGATCCAGCATCTGGAGCTGGGGAATCACGGCCTGACTTGGCCTGTTGGCAGACTGTTGGTTGCAATCTGCTTCTGAGATCTAGGGGTAACCATTCAGTCTCCATATGTGATATAGGTGTGTCTTCTATCTATCTGATAATTTCATTGGTTAATTAATAAAGAAACTCCTTGGCCTGATAGGTCAGAACATAGGTGGGTGGAGTAGACAAAACAGGATGCTGGGAAGAAGGGAAGTGAGTCAGATGCAATGAAGCTCCGACCCAAGATGGACATAGGCTAGAATCTTCCTGCTAAGCCACCCCTCGTGGTGCTACACACATTACTAAATATGGGTTAATCAAAATGTGAGAGTTAGCCAGTAAGAGGCTGAAGCTAATGGGCCAAGCAGTGTTTAAATGATTACAATTTGTGTGTTGTTATTTCGGGGCATAAGCTAGCCGGGCGGCCAGGAGCCAGGTGGTGGGAACATGGCCTGCTGCTTATCACTACAGAATGGCGCCCACATGGATAACTGAATCCACATAAAGCCTGAGAAAGCTTGGGAAAGAATAGAGTAAAGCATGTTTTCTTGGTAGCAGCAATTTCTCAGGTCTGGCTCTGCTTGCAAGAGGCAAGCAAGCGCTCTCATCTAAGAGAGGGTTCCTGACTCAGCCTTAGCTGCAAAACCCTGCAGCTCTTCTAAGAGGTCCTGCCATGAAACACTTAAACGGTGTTGATGAAAAGCTGAATGCATGCTTTTCAGTTTTAGCCATAGCAGGAAAAAAGCTGTGCCTTTTTAAAATACTGGTTTTCTGGACCGTCCTGCCAGGGCAAACTCTGACTCTTTCAGGCAGGCAGTCCAACTGAGTGTGGTCTGTGAGCAGAATGCTGCAGCTTGCTTGCCAGAAGGGACCTTGAAACACCATAGAGTTGTGGCAATAAACATGGCTACAGCCAGTACCTCTGCCATGAGGCTGAAAAGCTAAGGAATGGGCTGGATTTAGGTGTCAAAGTCACAGATTTAGTCCTACCGATATTGTTTGGTAAATTAAAGACTCATGTAGTCAGAAAAAGAGATATATACAGTAAAAGAAAGATTCAAAGTTGAAGAAAACGTCTAAATGGTTTACAATGTGTTAAAAATATATGCAAGCTAAAGGTTAAAGTTCTTAAAAGTAAAAAAAAAAAAGGAAGTAGTTGGGTATACCCAACTTTAATCCCAACACTTGGGAGGTAGAGGTAGATTAACCTCTGTGACTTGAAGGTATGGTAGCACACACCTTTAATCCCAATGCCTGGGAGGCAGAGATAGGAGGATCTCTAAATTCAAGGACAGCCTGGTCTACAGGGTTATTCCAGGACAACGATATACAGAGAACCTCTCTCAAAAAGTAAAAGTAAAAATAAAAGAAATAGAGGTTAAAACAAAGCTGCACAAAGATGAAAAATACACAGAAAATCTTGATACTGTATGCTATTATGCTCTCTTTGAATTGTTTGAATGCTGAGGAAGAAGCAACAGCTGCTAAAAGATATTTGTTTACAAATGCTGCTGAACTAATCCAAGATAGATATTTTGAAAATACCTTGACTTCAGAATTTGGATCTAAGGATATGATACTTTGGAAAAAAGAATCTTCTTTTGTTTTTACAGAAAATGAGACCCTATGGATTGCTTCTATACCAATATGGTATGATAGACCATGCCCTCCTGAAAGGTTGCTGTGAACACCTTCAGAAAATTACTTCACCCAACTCATGACTGAGATGAACCTGGCATACCGGTTACATTATAAAAAAATCTGATTAACAACGCCCCCACTCAACAGGAAGCAGTTTAGAGAGAAATAACTATGCCCATGTTCCCAAATATTGTTTATAAGTGTTCTTTTTCATTTAAAGGAGGATATAATATAGATATGAATAATTTGCATTGATATGGATTTTGCTTTAGTGATTTAAATTTAAGGTCAATTTTGTTATATGTGTATGTATTTCTGATCTTGATTAAGGTATTATGATTGTATAGTTCATTTAAAAATGTAATGTGTAATTAGGAAATATAGGTTGTTAATGGATAGTCATTGATGATAGTAAAACTTGTAGTCATGTTAGTTAGATTTTCTAGATATATAGAGATATATTTAAGTAAAATAGGCATTCTTCATGTCTTTCAAAGACTACAGAATATCGCATTTTAAATGTTTTAATAACTTAGGGCTTTTCATGACAATGAGATACATCTGCTCCTGGCAGCACCAAGCTACTTCAAAAGGAAGATGGGCATCAAAGAGGATCCTTACGGAGTTTGATAGCCATTTGGGCAAGAAACTGCTCTTGCCTGGACTATTGCATAAACTGGACACAGAAAACCCTCAGAGAGAGGACTGGTGAACTTGCCTAAAGGTGAGATGATCTTTCGGGGTTCCTGATTCATGAAAGAGTCTGTGAGACATTCTGCAGGACACAGCAGATACTGACTGAACTGCCTTTGAAATTTCCTGCTTCATGGAAATGTCTGCTGGAAACTATGGGCCTGTAGGCCAAAGATGGATGCCCCAATGGTACAGAGGAACTTTGGGTGACTGTCCAGGCAGTGAGATGTCTCTGTGATTTCTAGAGTTTTGTAATGCTTACTTCTCATTTACTTAGGTAATATTATATCCTTCTGGAGTCTTTGATAGAGTTGAAGAATAGATAGTTATAGTTG
Organism: Arvicola amphibius; assembly: GCF_903992535.2. Taxonomy (NCBI): domain Eukaryota; kingdom Metazoa; phylum Chordata; class Mammalia; order Rodentia; family Cricetidae; genus Arvicola; species Arvicola amphibius. The sequence goes on along the minus strand of NC_052056.1, from coordinate 1,617,532 downwards.
TTTTCATTTGTTATGATGAAAGATAAAATAGATATAAATATTGTAACTGTAATTCTTACTTGATAACTGTTTTGTTATATGAAATTTTACTATGTTAAGGTTAAAGCCTTTCTTTGTTGTTTAAACAGAAAAAGGGGAAATGGCGTAGGTGTGTCTTCTTTCTATCTGATGATTTCATTGGTTAATTAATAAAGAAACTGCTTGGCCTGATAGGTCAGAACATAGGTGGGTGGAGTAAACAGAACAGGATGCTGGGAAGAAGGGAAGTGAGTCAGATGCAATGAAGCTCTGACCCAAGATGGATGTAGGCTAGAATCTTCCCGGTAAGCCACCCCTCATGGTGCTACACATATTACTAAATATGGGTCAAAGCAAGATGTGAGAGTTAGGCAGTAATAGGCTAGAGCTAATGGGCCAAGCAGTGTTTAAATGAATATAATTTGTGTGTTGTTATTTTGGGGCATAAGCTAGCCGGGCGGCTGGGAGCCGGGCGGCGGGAACACGGTCCACTGCTTGTCACTTCACATATGGTTATAAAAGCCCCATGTCCCGCCAAACTCCTCCACCGTGCGAAAACCTGGGATAATTTGTCACTAAGTTTGTTCACTTCTAATCTCCTGTATTTGGAAGTGTGATCATTGCAGTGCACAATGCCTGTCTGCAGTCTATGTGCTACCATACAGTTCGCAAGTGTCGGGCAAGGGGCTGGAGGTTGAAACACACAAACACACACAGAGAGACAGAGACATAGACTTTTAGTCACTGGTAAGAAGCCCTTTATTCAATAGCACCACAGAGGCTTATATACCCAACAGTCAGGTGGGCCAACAGGTGAAATCCTTATCTTCTGATCCTCAAGGCCAAGGCAACAGGCACTCGAGAAGCAGAGCTGGTAAACAACTTTGACACAGCTTTCAGTAACTCAAATAAGAAGGAAAGTAAAGATCTCTAGCAGGGAAGAACAGCTGGATGCCAGGACTCCAAATGGTCCTAACAAATCACATTTAGAACAAAAGTCTTTGGAGATATCATTAGCATAAGTATCATGAGTTGGTACTACCTGTATCTGGGCGGGTCCCATGCCCAATGGCAGGTTATCTTTTACAGGAAGGAGATAGAAGGTGAGTTCTGGTGACTCTTTTTCTGTGACCAAATAATCTGATTGTCACAACTTGAGGGAGGAAACTCACAGCTTCAGAGGGCTCTGTCCATGGTTGCTTGGCCCCATGTGCTTGGACAGAACATCATAGTTGCAAGAGGGTGTGCTGAGGGTGGAGGGTGTTCTTTCCTTGTACCAGACAGGAGGTATAGAGCATGACAAGCCAGGATTCAGGAATAATATACCCCCCAGGACCTACCTACTTACCTAGTTTCTCCAGCAAGGCCGCATGTCTTAAAGTTTCCACACCCTCTAAATAGTGCTGTCAACTGGGGAACCAAGGTTTCAAAGTGTAAAACCACGGGGGCATTTCATATTAATACTTTAAGACTAGAAGAACAGGAAGCAGCTAGGTAGCCAGAGAGAGGTGAGATGGAAGGATGCGTTCCCAAGCTAAGAAGTGCTTGGAACCCCCATCAACTAGAAGAAGCAAGGCATAGAATCTCCTCTGAAACCTTCAGAAAGTGCAGTCATGGTGACAACTCGGTTTTCTGTTTCCTGGGGCTCCCACGTACTGTTGTTTGGAGCTACCCTGTTAATCTGTTACAGCTGTCTAAGGAAAGGCATATGGTTATACTAACCATGACTGTTCTAGATGTGAGACACTGAAAATACATTGTCTCCACAAAGACTAGGGCTTTGACTGATGGAGTCTATAAAAACGCCTTCCAGAGAGAATAGCTAGAAGCCACCAGTGCACAGCTAATCTGGTTTATTAAAGTGTGGAGGATAATCTATAGTAGATCATTAAGTAGCAAATGACATAAAGAGAAAAACCTATTAATAACGACTGTGTTGCATTGTTTTGCTAGCTATGGCTGTCTGACTATTGTGGATAACACATTAAAATGTTCTGGAGCATTTGTGCTCTGGGTCTAAAACGAGAGCACTGGGGGAAACCTGGGAAGCTGGGACAGTCCCTCAGTTGCCCCAGAGTCAGATGACAGCAGGCCACTTCACAGAGGTCCTCAACACATGTAAGCAGTACCCAGCTGGAAAGACTGGTCACATCTAAAGCACTAAAGGGCAGGGGCGATGGATATACAAAGGCCCAGAAACAGTAACAGCCCTGCCAAGCCTAGGCTGGTTTGAGGGGGAAAAGCAGGTATAGGTGAGTTTAGGGCCTGCCTGATACATTGTTTCTCCATGGCTTCCTGATTTCTGGCTGTGGTTGGAGGCATCTGACTCTGATTCCCTTGTTGAGTCTTGAGTCAGGGTTTCTATTGATCTTCAAATATCTGGATGGTTCTCTGAATGTACTGCTGTGTGAATGACCCCATCCGGGCCCTTATACTCACTGCCTGTCTAGAAAATATTGCGTGTAAGCCAGGAGTGGTCGTTAATCCCAGTGCTCAGGAGGCAGAAGCAGGTAACTGTGAGTTTAAGGCTAGCCTGATCTACAGAGGGAGTTTCAGGTAAACTAAGTCTACATAGTAAGACTGACTCAAAAAAAATATTGTATAATCTGTTACATATTTTCTTCTTTTTTAAAAAAATTCACTCTGTGACTGATATAAACCTTTACTATTCAAAGATTGTAAACATTTTCCCATTTAAAAAGTTTACTATGTGTATTGTTTAGATGGAAGGCCTACTGGCATCTACATCTGTCCAAAAAAATTGGGACATCTGGAATCCAGCTTGGGCCCAATCCAGACTCTGTCCTCAGGGTGCCAAGCTGCAGACCCCTCCCCTGGAGTTGCCTCAGTTCAGACTCTGCCCCTGAAAAAGCCTGCCACCAGTGGCTCCACCCCCTGGAGGGAATTACTTCACCCTTGAGAAAGCCCACCATTGGTGGCTCCACCCCTGGAGGGCATTAAAACCCCCTCCTTGTGGATTCCTTTTGTGGTCTTCTCAACTTCCCCTGGGGTCACTCAGGAATTCTTTGCTCTGATTAAATCTGGATTTATTAATTCAGTTTGATTGGCTTATGACATCAGCAGCGGCAGATTACCATTAACCAGGGATTCAACTTAACATATATTTTATGTATATATTATATTTTAATACACATATGCAGGTCACAATCAGATTAACTGGTCTCTCATCTCACAAGGTCACTTTTGCAGCTGAAGCTGAGTCAGGAAGCCTCTCTTAGATGAGAGTGCTTGCTTGCCAGACTTGAAAAATAGAGCTTTACTCTATTCTTTCCCAAGCTTTCTCAAGCTTTCTGTGGATTCAGTTATCCACGTTGGGTGCCATTCTGTAGTGAGCTGTGGGCTGCATTCCCGCCGTCCTGCTTTCGGCCTCCTGACTAGCTTATGCCCCAAAATAATTACACAGAAACTGTATTCTTTTAAACACTGCCTGGCCCATTATTTTCAGCCTCTTACTCACATCTTGATTAACCATATCTAATAATCTGTGTAGCACCACAAAGTGGTGCCTTACCATTTAGTTTCTAGCATACGTCCATCTTGAGCAGGAGCTTCATCGCATCTCATCTGGCTTCTCTCTGAGGAGAGGCACGGCAGTCTGCCTAACTTAAGAGAGGCGTGGAATCTGACTGATCCTTCTACCTCACTTCCTCTTCCTGTTCTGTCTACTCCACCCACCTAAGGGGCGGTCTATCAAATGGGCCAGGCAGTTTCTTTATTAGCCAATGAAATCAACTCAAACAGAAGACTCTCCCACATCACACTTTAGTCTTTATTTCTTGTTCTCCCTTTTTCAGTGTATATGTGTGCACATATGCATGTCCAGAACCAATGTGTCTGCGTGCATGCCCGTGCATGTGTCCTGAGTCAGTGTGTCTGCATGTGTGCATGTGTGTCCAGAGCTAGTGTGTCTGCCATGTGTGCATGTGTATGAGTGTGTGTGCCTGCATGTGTGTGTGTGTGCATGTGTGTGTGTGTCCAGAGCCAGTGTGTCTGCATGTGTGCATGTGTGTGTGTGTGCCTGCATGTGTGTGTGTGTCCAGAGCCAGTGTGTTCCATTCTCCAGGAATTACACTGTGGATTTCACCCCAGACCTTTGGGAATGTGTTTTCTGTGACTTTATTGCTCATTCTTTATCACGAGGCTCCTTGGGGAACAGGTTCTCACACTCAGAACAGTTGTAAAGAACTGTGTTAAGACATTGGTTTTTAAAGAATCCTCATGTAGTCCTTTTCAACCGTAAAAGACGTGCCATTTTTAGCTCTTGCTGCTGTCTCAACAGTTGACGGTGGGGGACCATCTTAGAGAAATCCTAATGATCTTCTTGCTAAAAATAGAAGCAACCTGTCAAGATGCAGTGGGCTCAGCCTCCTCCTTACTCCAAACAGAGTGGGTAGCAAGCTAAGATGCTGTGGGGTTTTAACACGCAGGCATGGTGAGCCTTCAATTTAGGGAGGTTAACATAAATGAAGCTTTAGTATCCATAACTACGAGATGGATTCTAGGGTCTATTTATTGATTTGTTTTTAGACTTTGCAGTATAGACAAGAGAGTGACATTTTGTGACATTTCCCTCAAGAGAGAGGGTCTCATAAAACCCAGGCAATCTTGCTTTGTGGCTGAGGATGACTTTCAATTTCTGATCCTTCTGCATCTTCCTCTGGGTGCTGGGGTTACAGAAAGGTGGCGTCATGTCCAGTTTGAGTGATGTGATGGAACCCAGGGCTGTGTGCATGCTAGGCAAGTGTTCTATTAACTGAGCTATGTCTCCAGCACCTGAGAATGACTCTAGGAAGTCCTCCCAAAGTGAAGTTATCAAAGGCCCTGAGTCAGAAAAAGGAGAAGAATCTAAAAAAAAAAAAAAAATCTGTCACATGCGGATAATGACAGCAAACACTAAACATCTGGTGCAAAACTTGGAAAAGCTTGGTTTTGGCTCCCCTAAATGTCCAGTTGGATCTGTTACCACCTTTGTCCTAAAAAACAAGATTGATGTTTATAAAATGAACTTATTTTTATTTCACACCTCAACTGAAATATATATATATATATTTATATTATATATATATTATATATATATTATATATATATATATTATATATATATATATATAATGGGGTAGCTGACCAATCCCTTGTCTGAGGGGCGTGACCCCTCTGGGGCTCCAAATACCTTTAAAAGATCCGTGTTTCTTTGTTTTTACTCTTTTTGTTTCCCTGAGCTCCTCCCTGGAACCTTGGCTTTTGTAAGTTCCCTATTCTTTCCTTTATTAAAGCTGAATATTATATATTAAAGCTAGTCTGGTTAATCATAATTGCCGATTGACCACACCCCTTCATATATATATGTATATATACATATATGTATACATATATGTATATATACATATATATATAAATGATGGAGGAGTGTCTATGTGTTACTTTCATTATTAATAAAGAAAACTGCCTTGGCCCTTTAAGAGAACAGAAAATTAGGTAGGTGGAGTAGACAGAACAGAATGCTGGGTAGCAGGAGTGGGGAGATGCTTCAGGCAGTTGCCATAGTGAGTCTCCATGCTTCTCCTCTCCGAGATGGACACAGGTTAAGATCTCTCCTGGTAAGCCACACCTCGTGGTGCTACACAGATTACTAAATATGGGTTAAAGGAAGAGGTGAGAATTAGCCAATAAGAGGCTGAAACTATGGGCCAGGCAGTATTTTAAATGAATACAGTTTCCGTGTAATTATTTCGGGTGTAAAGCTAGCCGGCGGCCGGGTGGCGGGACGCAGCCCCGCCGCTCCTTCTACATATATATCCCAACCTGCCAAACTAAACAGCAAGATCAAGAATGCTCAGATTTGCTGCCAAGGAGACCTGACCTCTTAGTTACTATTCTAAGGGGTGATTTCTAGATGCATAGCAGTGTCTGCAATGTAGAGGCTCTAGATACTGTCATGCAAATGAGATTAATCTTAGGAAAGATTAGTTTCTTTTAGTCTTAGCATTTTCTAGAAACACCTCCAGGCTAAGTGCTTTTGTCCTCTTGTCCTCCCTCCTTCCCTCTGTCCCTTCTTCTATTCCTCCTTTCTTTCTTCCTTCTTGTTCTCCCTCCCTTCTTCCCTCCCTTCCTTTCTTCCTTTTCTCTTCTTTTTTTCCCCTGCTTCTTACCTTGGGAAATTGTAACTCCTCTTAGAACAGCCTGCTAACTCTTGGAGACAGGAGAACCTGTCTCCATGTAATTGGGATATAGGCAAGCCTGTAGATCATTTTCTTAATCAGTGATTATGTGGGGGGGCTTTGTGCATTGTGGGTTGTTTCACTCCTGGGTTGGTGGTCTTAGGTTCTGTAAGAGAACAGGCTGAGCTTTACTGGGGAACAAGCCAGTAAGGAGATTCATTCCATGTTCTCTGCACCAGCTCTAGGCTGAGAATTCCTGTCCTGACTCCCTTTGATGATGAATAGTAAGTAGAAGTATAAGCCAAAAAACCATTTTCTCTCCAAGTTGTTTGGTTATGGTGTTTCATAACAGCAATAGCCAGAGACCAGTCGGTACCAGATAGTGGGGTGCTGCTGTGACAGACCTGACCGTTGGTTTGGGAGGACTGTGGGACTCTGGGCTAGAAAAGCTATTGCGTGTTGAGAGCTCAGTTAGTTGTTTACTACTGAGTGAGCTGAACTTGGTAGTGTAAGATTCATCCTCTGTCATGGAAAACAGCTGAGGCTTGGCACTGTGGGAGGCCAGGAGACCATCGGTAGCCTCAGTAGAGTTGAATGTAGTGAGGAGCTATGGGCAGGCCTGCTTTTTGTCCTGCCAGGTTCCCTCACAGCTAACTTATGCACCGAAATAACAACACACAAACTGTATTCATTTAAACACTGCCTGGCTCATTAGTTCCAGCCTCTTATTGTCTAATTCTCACATCTTGATTAACCCATTTCTAATAATCTGTGTAGCACCACGAAGTGGTGTCTTACCGGGAAAGATTTTCATGTCTGACCTGGTGGCTGGCTTCATGGCAACTGTCCAGAGAGGAGAAGCAATTGTCTGAAGCATCTGCCTCACTTCCCTCTTCCCAGCATTCTGTTCTGTCTACTCCACCCACCTATGTTCTGACCTATCAGGCCAAGCAGTTTCTTTATTAATTAACCAATGAAACAGCAGATAGATAGAAACACTCCTACATCATTTCCCCTTTTTCTGTTTAAACAAAAAAAAAGAAGGCTTTAACTTTAACATAGCAAAATTACATATAACAAAACAGTTATCAAGTAAGAATTACAGTTACAATATTTATATCTACTTTATCTTTTATCATAACAAAGGAAAACAATTATAACTATCTATCTATTCTTCAACTCCATCAAAGATTCCAGAAGGATATAATATTACCTAAGTAAATGAGAAGTAAGCATTACAAAACTCTAGAAATCACAGAGACATCTTGCTGCCTGGACAGTCACCCAAAGTTCCTCTGCACCATTGGGGCATCCATCTTTGGCCTACAGGCCCATAGTTTCCAGCAGACATTTCCATGAAGCAGGAAATTTCAAAGGCAGTTCAGTCAGTATCTGCTGTGTCCTGCAGAATGTCTCACAGACTCTTTCATGAATCAGGAACCCCGAAAGATCATCTCACCTTTAGGCAAGTTCAGCAGTCCTTTCTCTGAAGGTTCTCTGTGTCCAGTTTATGCAATAGTCCAGGCAAGAGCAGTTTCTTGCCCAAATGGCTATCAAACTCCGTAAGGATCCTCTTTGATGCCCATCATCTTCTTGAAGTAGCTTGGTGCTGCCAGGAGCAGATGTATCTCATTGTCATGAAAAGCCCTAAGTTATTAAAACATTTAAAATGCGATATTCTGTAGTCTTTGAAAGACATGAAGAATGCCTATTTTACTTAAATATATCTCTATATATCTAGAAAATCTAACTAACATGATGACAAGTTTTACTATTATCAATGACTATCCATTAACAACCTATATTTCCTAATTACACATTACATTTTTAAATGAACTACATAATCACAATACCTTAATCAAGATTGGAAATATATATACTTATAACAAAATTGACCTTAAAATTCATACCAATGCAAATTATTCATATCTATATCGTATCCCCCTTTAAATGTAAAAGAACATTTATAAACAATATTTGGGAATATGGGCACAGTTTTTTCTCGCCATCTGCCCAAGTGCAGGTGGGGAGCTCTGAGCCATTGGCTGGGTCTCAGAGCACTCTCCTTCCAATCCCGAGCAGGAACATAAACATCCAGTCCCATAAAAGCCATTGAAATGCTTTATAGCCAGAGTTAGCACTGGCAGCACAGCGCAGGAAGCTGCGTTTTAAAACTTCGCAGGTTTTTTTCCTGCTACGGTGGCTGAGTCAGGGAAATTTCTCTGTGGCACGCCAGCAACAAACAGCGAAATCTTCGTTAAACTCTCTCTCCCTTTTTTTTAAAACCCTCTCAGGTTTTTTAGTGGATTTAGTCCATCATGTTGGAGTGCCACTCTGTAGATGGAATGGCGGGCTGTGTCCCTCCACCTTGTTAGCTTTACCCATAATAATAACATGGAAACTGTATTCTTTTAAACACTGCCTGGCCCATTAGTTTCAGCCTCCTATTTAATTCTCACATCTTGCTTTAACCCATATTTAGTAATCTGTGTAGCACCACGAGGGGAGGCTTACCAGGAGAGATCTTAACCTGCATCCGGCTCAGAGAGGAGAGGTATGGCGTCTGACTATGGCAACTGCCTGAAGCATCTGCCTCCTTTCTCCCAGAATTCTGTTCTGTCTACTCCGCCTACCTAATTTTCTGTCCTATTAAAAGGGCCAAGGCAGTTTCTTTATTAACCAATAAAAGTAACACATAGACACTCCTCCATCAGTTGAAGTCCTAGGATTTGGGGGGGGGGGGGGTCATGTAGAGAAGCTGAAGTGTGCCAATGTGAAGAGATCCTAGGGGAGCCCAGAGAGTAAAAATGTTGAGAGCAGAGCAGACGACAGAGGCCTGGCTTGTAAGTGTCAGAGGTGATTTAAGGACTATATTGGGGCCATTTTTTCTGTTTTGAATAGCAAAAGGTCTGTGTGTCTGGTTAGCATTGACTAAAGAGTCAGCTGTGATTAATAAGATCGCAGAAGCCTACTAAAGTAAAGCTTTGTTTTGCTGGGATATTTAATGCTGGCTGGCTGGAGTTGAGACATTAGAGGTGATTATGAAGAGACCAGCATCAGAGGTGAGGTCTTCTGGGAAGTGTTTCCTGAGACTTAGCACACAGAAGCCATGTCCCAGAAGCAGCCAAGGTTGTACCCCTTATCATCAGATGAACTCTGATTTTGGGAGTTTAAGATTCATCCAGGTGGCACTAGCTTTGAAAGCATAAAGGGGTCGTGGAAAGCAGCTGAGACTTGACTCTGTGAGAGGCCATTGGCAAAGGGGCAGCCTCGGTAGCAGTTGAAGCCCCAGGATTGAAGGGGTCATACAGAGAAACTGAAGTATAGTACCATGAAGAAAGTCCAAGGGAGGCCATCGGTGAAAGAGCAGCTTTCAGAAGAAGCCCACAGCATTGTGAAGATGCTAGTGTCATGTGAGGACCACCCAGAATAGCAGCAGCCATGGGGTCGAGGCTGCCAGAGCCTAGGAAGACAAGCTGTGTGTGCTGTAGAAGGCAGAGTTGGAGAGGTGACCCATGCCCCTTGGAGGAGCCCAGAAAACTGTGAGTGAATCACAGATATTGGACATTGAATTATTTACATTTTTGGGGTGTAGTTTGGCTTTGTTCAGATTTTGACTGTGCCCTGGTTCTTCCTTCTTTAAGTAAGAAAATGTTTCACTTATATTTTATTTCATAGGATCCCACAGTGGGGAGACTGAATTTTTAAAAGAGACTTTGTATTTTAAAAGAGACTTTGGAGTTTTACAGCAACTGAACTTTTAAAGTATTTGAATTGGTAAAGACTATGGAACTTTTAGGTTTATTATGTTTTGTATTTGTGATATTTATTAATCTGAGATCTTGGGGATGAAATCCCCCCTCCAAAAAAAGGGAAAAGTTATGGCTTAAAAAGTATTGTGTGTTGATGTGGGAGAGTCTTCTGTTTGTGTTGATTTCATTGGTTAATAAAGAAACTGCCTTGGCCCATTTAATAGGCCAGCCCTTAGGTGGGTGGAGTAGACAGAACAGGAAGAAGGAATTGAGGTAGATAGCTCAGGCAGATGCCTTGGGCAGTCACCATGCCTCTCCTCTGTGAGACAGTCACCATGAAGCCAGCCACCAGGTCAGACATGCTGAATCTTTCCTGGTAAGACACCACTTTGTGGTGTTACACAGATTATTACATATGGGTTAGTCAAGATGTGAGTAAGAGGCTGAAACTAATGGGCCAGGCAGTGTTTAAATGAATACAATTTGTGTGTTGTTATTTCGGGGCATAAGCTAGCCAGGCAGCCGGGAGCCGGGCAGGACGAAAAGCAGGACTGCCCGCAGCTCATCACTACAGTGTGTGACGCTGACAAACTGTCAATTGTGTTGGCTAGAGCCATCTGAGAGTACGCAACTCCAGGTGAGAAAATTCCTCCATAAGACTGGGCTGTGGGCAAACCTGTAGAGCATTTTCTTAATTGATGATTGATGGGGGAGGGCCCAGTGCATTGTGGGTGGACTGGTAGTCTTGGTTCTATAAGAAAGCCAGCTGAGTAAGCCATGATGAACAAGCCAGTAGGCTGCATCCCTTTCTGGCCTCTCCCCTGTTTGAGTTCCTGTCCTGACTTCCTTTGATGATGCACAGTGATGTGCATTGTAAGCCAAAAGACATTTCCTCCCCAAGTTCTTTTGGTCATGGTATTTCATCACAGCCATAGCAACCCTAACTGAAACAATTTAAAAAAAGGGATGGGCAGATAACTCAGTTGGTAAAATGAGAAACCAAGTTTAGATCCTAAGCACAGGTATAAGAAGATGGGCTTAGTGGTGTTCACTGTAACCCCAGTGCTTTGGAGGCAGGTACAGGAGCATCCCTGGGCCTTGCCGGTCAGGCAGTCTAGCAAAATTGGGACCTCCAGGGTCAGAGAGAGACCCTGTCTCAAAAAAAATAATGTGCATAATGGTAGAGAAAGACACCCAAGTCCAATTCTGGGCTCTATACACACATGGTACACACGGAGTCACTGGCATCACCCAGTTGTCCTTGCTGCATTTTCTTGGTCTTACTTTCTCTGAGCTTTCCCTGAAATGCACTTCCATAAATATTAATGCTTTATAGATGAGCTGAACAGCACATTGAATTGGATATTCTTGCTCACTGCTCCCTTAAAAACATGCTGACCTGATGTTTTCCACTTCAAATTTCAAGATGCAGGTGGAATATATATATATATATATATATATATATATATATATATATATATATATATATTTAAAGTTTGTATGCTCTCTTTAGCTGGGACTCAAAGAGGAAATGGGCAGGCATTTCTAAAGTGACTTTTCAGAAAATGCTATGTCTATATTTTCATTTTTAACAGCTTGAATCGAAGATTTAGAAGACTGTTGTTGCCTGTGAGCAAGGAAAACCTTTCTTAAGAATTAGGATTTAACTAGAAAACTCCCTTAGCATGTACGTGTTGTCTGTTTGCTTAGAGTGGCTTGCAAGGATAAACTAAACAAAGGAAGAGGGCGGGTCTGCCTGGGGCCACTCAGACCCAGGTTGTCCTGTCAGCTGTTGGTGTTGGTGTAGTCCTTTTTAATATTTCTAGAGTCACCATAGCCTTCAATTCCATTGTCATCTTAGGCCCTTTCCTTATCTCCCAGCCAAACAGAGTTACTCAGTCTACCAGGTGGTAAATTCCTCACCACAGTGACAGTCTTTGTTCTGGCCCACACCCTCGCTACTGTAGACTCTTCTCATCAAAACAGCTAGTGGTGCCACTGCATTTTCTAGTGTTTTGGTATCCTCTGGTTGTTCCTGTTTGGCCTGGGTAACCAGCCACTCCCTGCCTTTTCTTCTGTTGGCCTTGTAAGATCTAGTGTCAGTAGGAATTTCATCATCCTACTTGATGTTGCCTAATGCAGGCTGCATCCTTCTGTGAGTTTCTCTCTTGTGTGTCTCTGGACATGCATGATGTGGGATTCCCCTCTGCATGCTATGGATATGTTTTACTACCACTGGTTATTAAAGAAGCCGTTTTGGTCAATAGTAGAGTAAAGCCAGGTGGGAAATCCGAACAGAGATATAGAGAGAGAGTAGGTGGAGACCAGGGAGACACCATGTAGCTGCAGAAGGAGAAAGACGCCAACAGCCATGCAGAACCTTACCGGTAGACCACAGCCTCATGGTGATTCACAGATTAATAGAAATGAGTTAATTTAAGATAATTAATGAGTTAATTAAGATATAAGAGTTATCTAGAAATATGCATAAACTATTGGCCAGTGTTGTAGTTAATATTGCTTCTGTGTGATTATTCTGGTATGGGCAGCTGGGAAATAAACAAGCAGTCTCTGCCTACACATGCATATGTTTTTATTCTAGTCTTGTTGAGCCTGTAGATGCTGCTAGAGAAAGGTACTTCCTAGTATCCATGCTCTCACCATGAAAGCTCACCTTCTGCATAATCTCAGCTGAGGCGCCCTTTCCCAGCATATTTTCCCTTATCTTGGCCGATTCCTTGGTGAGTTGCTGGCAATGTTGAATGTACCTCTTCCCCCATTTTCTTCATGTTTCCAACTCCCTTCCTTTATCCATCCCACTCTCTGTAACTCCCTGCAATGGTTAGTCTTCATCTTCAACTTGCTTTAGAAACATGTGGGAGACATGCTTCTGGGCATGTCTGTGCAATATTTTCTGGACTGGGGAATCAAGGTGGTAAGATCCATCTTGAGTATGGGTGACATCACTGCATGTTGTGGGATACCAGACAGATCAAAAAAAAAAAAAAAAAAGACAGCAAGTGGATGTGGGAATTAACCTCTCTGCTTCCCACTGTCCTAATTGTGAGCACACGGCCATAGTTGAGAGCTTTTCTCTGCTTCACCATGAACTGTACCCTGCAACTGCAAGTCAGAAGAAATTCTCCTTCACGTTGCTTCTCTTGAGTATTTGATTGAAGTAATGTGAAGATAGCTAACACAGTTACCTGTGTCTCACTCTCTAAGACATGGCTATGTCTCTTCTTTGCTGCCCCGACATCATCATAGTAGAATTCTTCTCATCCCTTACTCTCGTCTCTTCTTTTAACAATCCAGAAGATGGTTTACCTCCATTTTAATCACTGGCAAATTCTTCACCGTTATCTCTTTGGATTTTACCTCTGACCAATTTCCCTTCTTTGTATCCTGTTTTGTGACCCCATGCTGTACATCTGTGGGAAATCTGTGTGTCATTTATGTTCAGAACAATTTTCCCTTCCTAAAATTTGCGTGGATTTATTAACTTTCTTCATGTTCTCTAACACTGCTACTGTCATGTTTGAATTTTTCTTAAACTGACTCACCATTGTCTCAGCTTCAGCCCTTATAATGCATCCCGTCACCTCCTCACTACAGACATGCCTAAAAGCCATTCACCTGGTTACCTAAGAAACAGAATGCTAATATATTTCCCCATCAGTTAAGTTTTGGTATAAAGACTGGAAAATAAACAAAGAGGAATTCTTCAGGATGTGAACTCTATCCTGCTACATTACTGAAAGTGTTTATGAGTTGTAGAAGTTCCTTGGTAGAATTTTTGGGGTTACTTATATAAATTATTAGTGAGAGTTTGACTTCTTTTACGATTTGTATCCCCCTTGATCTCCTTTTGGTGTCTTATTGCACTAGCTAGAACCTCAAGGACTATATTGAATAAATATGGAGAGAGTGGACAACCTTGTCTTGTTTCTGATTTCAGTGGGATTGCTTTGAGTTTCTCTACATTTAGTTTGAGGTTGGCTGTTAACTTGCTATATATTGCCTTAATTATGTTTAGGTATGTTCCTTGTATCCCTGCTCTCTCCAAGACCTTTATCAAGAAGGAATAATGTATTTTGTCAATTTTTTTCAACATCTAATGAGATGATCATGTGGTTTTTATTTTTCAGTTTGTTAATGTGGTGGATTACATTGACAGATTTTTGTATGTTGAACCATCCCTGCATCTCTGGGATGAAGCTGACTTGATCGTGGTGGATGGTTTTTCTGATGTGTTCTTGGATTCAGTTTGCCAGTCCTATTAAGTATTTTTTCATAATATTCTTGAGTGAGATTGGTCTGTAATTCTTTCTTAGTAATGCCTTTATGGTTTGGTTTTCAGGGAAATTGTAGCCTCATAAAAAGAGTTCATTAGTGTTCCTTCTGTTTATATTATATAGAACAATTTGAGGAGTATTTGTATTAGTTCTTCTTTGAAAATCTTGTAGAATTTCAAGCTGAAATCATCTAATCCTATACTTATTTGGATAGGGAGACTTTTGATTGTTTCTCTTTCTTTAGCAGTTATAAGTCTATTTAATTTGCTTATCTGGTCTTGATTTAATTTGAGTAAATAATATTTATCCAGAAAGTTGTCCATTTCCTTTAAGTTTTCTAGTTTTGTAGAGCATGGGTTTTCAAAATATGACCTGATGATTCTCTGTATTTTCTCCATGTTAGTTGTTATGTCCCTCTTTTCATTTCTGATTTTGTTAATTTGGATTTTTCTGTCTCTTCCTTTTGGTGAGCTTGGATAAAGGTTAGTCTGTTTTGTTGATTTTTCTCAAAGAACCAACTCTTTGTCTCCTTGATTCTTTGTATTGTTTTCTCTCTTTATTTTGTTGATTTCAGGTCTCAATTTGATTATTTACTGCTGTCTAGTCCTCCTGGGTGAGTTTGCTTCTTTTTGTTCTAGAGTGGGATTTTCCCAGCTTCTTTATGTAGGCATTTAGTGTTATGAACTTTCCTCTTAACACTGTTAATTATGTCTCATAAATTTGTGTTTATTCTGTGGTTATTTTCATTGAATTTTAGGAAGTCTTTAATTTCTTCCTTGACCCATTGATGATTCAAGTGAGCATTGTTTAATTTACATGTGTGTGTGCTTTCTGGAATTAGTGTTGCTGTTGAATTCTAACTTTAAGCCATGGTGATCTGATAAGATACATGGAGTTATTCCAATTTTTTCTTACTATTGAGGTTTGCTTTGTTACCTAGTATGTGGTCAATTTTTGAGAAGGTTCCATTAAGTGCTGAGAAGAAGGTATTTTTTTTATGTTTGGATGGAATGTTCTATAGATGTCTGTTAAGTCCATTTGAGTCATAATATCTGTTAGTTTCCTTATTTCCCAGTTAATTTTCTGTCTGAAAGATCTATCTAGTGGTGAGAGTGGGGTGTTGAAGTCTCCACTATTAGTGTGTGGGGTTTAATGTATGATTTAAGCTTGAGAAGTGTTTCTTTTACTTATGAGGGTGCCCTTGTATTTGGGGCACAGATGTTCATTATTGAGACTTCCTCTTGATGGATTTTTCCTGTGACAGATATGAAATGTCCTTTCTTGCCTCTTTTGATTTTAGTTTGAAGCCTATTTTGTTAGATATTAGGACAGCTACACAGCTTGTTTCTTAGGTCCATTTGATTGGAAAATTTTTCCCAACCCTTTACCCTAGGGCATTGTCAATCTTTTGAGTTTGAAGTGTGTTTCTTGTATGCAGCAGAAGGATGGACTCTGTTTCATATCTGATCTGTTAGCCTGTGTCTTTTTATAGGTGTGTTGAGTTCATTTATATTAAGGGATATTAATGACCAGTGATTGCTATCTACTGTTATTTTAGTTTCTGTTGTTGGTGATGTTATTGTGTCTGTTTTCCCCTTCTTTGGTATTTGCTTCTGTGAGATCATCTATTGTCTGTGTTTTTGTGGATGCAGCTAACTTCCTTGGGTTGGAGTTTTCCTTCTAGTACTTTGTGTAGGGCTGGGTTTGTGGCTAGGTATCAATTTGTTTCTGTCATGGAATATCTTGTTTTGTTCATCTATGGTGATTGAAAGTTTTGCTGGGTATAGTAGTCTGGCATCTGTGGTCTCTTAATGTCTGTATAACACTTGACCAGGACCTTCTGGCTCTCATTGTTTCCATTGAGAAGTCAGGTGTAATTCTGATAGGTCTGCTTTTATTTGTTAGTTGGCCTTTTTCCTTTCCAGGTCTTAATATTCTTTGTTTATTCGGTATGTTTAGTGTTTTATTATGTGGCAATGGGACTTTTTTTAGATCGAGTCTATTTGGTGTTCTGTAAGCTTCTTGTATCTTCCTATGCATATCTTTCTTTAGGTTGGGAAAGTTTTCTTCTATGATTTTGTTGAATATATTTTCTGTGTTTTTTGAGTAGGACTTCTTCTCCTTCTCTCCCTGTTATTCTTAGGTTTTATCTTTTCGTGGTGTCCCAGATTTCCTGAATATTTTGTGTAAAGCTTTTGTTAGGTTTAATGCTTTCTTTGAGTGATGAGTCTGTTTCCTCTATTGTATCTTCAACACTTGAAATTCTCTCTTCTATCTCTTGTATTCTGCTGGTTATGCTTGCATTTGTGGTTCCTGATCATTTTCTCATCTGACTTGTGTTTTCTTTATTGCCTCTATTTCAGCTTTTAAGTCTTGAATAGTTTCTTTTATCTGTTTGATTTTTTATTTGTTTTCTTTAAGGTATTTGTTGATTTCTTCTAATTTTTTGTTTCTCTTTTCCTCCATTTCTTTGAGGGAATTTTTCATTTCCTCTTTAAGGGCCTCAAACATTCTCCTGAAGTTATTTTTAGCTCATTTTTTTCTGCTTCATCTATATTTGGTTGCTCAAGTCTTGCTGTTGAGCACCACTAGTTTTCATTGGTGTTGTGTGGTTCTTTGTGGTGTTGAGTGTGTTCTTACCTCATCTACCCACCTTTTCCTCTGACTGGTGTAGTTAGGGCTTTCTGTGTCTCTGGTGATCAATCTTCCAGGTGCCAGTGGCCACATAGGCCAGTAGGCTACATATGACCTCAGCATGCATTTCAGTGGTGAGAAGTCTGGCTCCCTTTCAACTGGACCAGCATCCTGGCTGGTCAGTTACTTCACTCTGTAGCATGCATACTGCAGAATTACCAGGCTTCCCAGAGGTGCAGTAACCCAAGCACTGTGAATGAAGATGTTCTTAGCTCTCTTATGACACTCTGCATGATTTGTGTGTGTGAGTGTGTGTGTGTGTGTGTGTGCCTTTTGAAAAGTAACACAAATCTAAACGTGTACCATGCGCCTCCTGACCATGGGAGTCCACGCTTTCCCTATATCAAAGCACACAGCCAGCGCCTAATCTGTCCCCTGAGGGCCCATCAGTTTGGAAAAACTGAAATTGATGGTTCAGAAGAGATAATCCATTAGATTTGAGGCTACAAAAGAAAATGAGTTCCGCCCAGCTGGTGGGGGCAGAGCAGGTGGAGCAGGGAATCTATTATCTCTCTTCCTCTGCAAAGGGTTTGATGGCTTTCTTACATGGGATGTTGACTCTGGCTCACAGCCTAGGGCACTGAGCATGTCATCACCACCAAGGGACGAAATGATAACTCTATTACACTGAGTGCAAAGTCAATCAACAACATATCCTCAAAACCAAGACACCACTTCTAAATGTCATTTAGCGCCCTGGAGACAGGCTTGTATGGAACACAGAAAGGTTATTTAAAATGCTGCACAGGTTGCTGGCTCCTAGGCACAGATGGGATAAACAGTCATTTAAAACAGTGGAAAGCCTTAAGAGTTCCATCATTGAAGACCCTTCAAGGGAAGGAGACTGATTGCTCTTTTCCATAAACTCCAGAGTTTTCTGCCTTCAGGGCAGGGGCAGGATCATCTTCACCTGATGTCTAAACATACTTTCCAACAAAGCAACAAAGTGTAAGAAATGGCTGTGTATCTCAGTGGGCAGAATGCTTCCCTGGCATGCAGAAGGCCCTGGGCCCTATCCCTGGCACCACATAGACTATGTATAGTTGTTCAAATTTGTAATCATAGCATTTGTAAGGTACATACATGAAGATCAGATGTTCAAGATCACCCAACTTCAATGCCAGCATGGGCTACATAAGACCTTTTCTTTAAAAACAAAGTATGGGAGCCAGAGACCTCTGTAGGACCTGGTGTGAATCAGCTACCTCTAAGGCAGCAGGCCCAAGCCAGCAACCTCTGCCAGGAGACCTGAACCAGTGATCTCTGCTGGAGCAGGCCTGAGGCAGAAATCCACAGGATCAGGTACAAGGGAGCAACTGCTGAGGTACTAGGCCCAAGCCAGGGACATCTGTGGGAACAGACCTGAGCCAGTGACTTCCACAGGAGCAGGCCTAACTAAGGGAACAACTGCCACAGGAGCAGGTACAAGGGAGCAGACCCAAGCCAGAGACCTCTCTGGGATCAGGCATAAACCAGCAACCTCTGAGGTAGCAGGCCTGAGCCAGTGACCTCTGTCAGAGCAGGCCTAAGACAGTAATCTCACTGGAAGCAGCCCCAAGAAAGCAACCTCCATAGGAACAGGCCCGAACAAACCATGCTGGGTACAGCAAAGTGACACCTGGGAGTGCTGAGTGACATCCAGGAACACCGAGGGACCTCTGGGGAGAGAGAGTGCATGTTCTGGTCTTCATCACCAGGATTCAGTCATTTTGGTTCCATCCTGATTATTCCATCTAACCCTAACCATCTCCTAAAGGTCCCATCTCTAAATAGCAAAGTAGGATGGAGTCTCAAACATTGTAATAACCCCTGGTGGGGATCAGATTTCTACAAAAGGCTGCGGGGACACTTGAACCATATCCAGATGATAGCAATGACAATTTGATCTCATAACATGAATTCAAAAGCAAATACAAACATCTAGGCATTCAGAATTTGCTCATGTTTTATAGGTTAATATCTGCAAAATCCTATAACATGATGTATATGTGCTATACCCAGATTTGGGGTTCTTGTGAATTTATGGGTTCGAGGGTAAATAGATAATGATTTATGACACAGGACTTTATAACTGCCCTAACAAAGGTGAGAAATTTGCCTTCTTGATACTCAAATCTCTACACTGGCAATGAGTCTCCATCTTCTAATCCAGGTAACCACAATGCAGCTTCACACATATGTGTATGTCCCAAGTCTCTGACCAGTGGGGAGCCAGCTCTAGAGAGCTCAGGAGAGACATATGACTCAGAGCTTCCACTGATAGCTGTTTTTCTCTTCCTCCCTTTGTGGTGAAGTAAAAATTCAAGGTGACAGCATCCTGGAAATGAAAATGTATCCTATCCTTTGTCTTAATCTTTTTTTCTGCTGCCATGACAAAATATCATAGACTGGGCAACTTAACTGTACAAAGAAATTTATTCCTCATCATCTAGGAGGATGAGAAGTCCAGTATTAAAAGGACTGGCATCTGGTAAGGAATTCTTTACTCTAATGATGTCATATGCAGTGATGTCATACTAAAATGACATCACTTATAATGATATCATTGTGTTATTACACAGAGAAAGATGCCATCTGACAAGAAAACATAAACACATACAGTCCAGCTCTTCTTTGAAGAACCCAATGACAGCATCTTTACATGATTCAACTATGTCGATGCTGTGTATGCATATAACGGAGATGAAATGCTTATATTCCAAAAGATACTTTTACCCCCATTTTCATTACAGAACAATTCACAGTAACCAAAATATGGAACCAGTCCAGATGTCCATTGGCAAGTGAGTGGATAAAGGAAACATGGCATAGTAGAGAAAGACTCAGCTGTTAAAAGAATGAAATTCTGTCATTTGCAGCAACCTGTGTGGAACTCGCAATAAGTTGAATGAATGAAAGACAGGCATGGGGAAAAAAAGCAACATCCTCATTCACTTATACTGCCACTTCAAATTGCTGATGAAGACTATATAAATCCAGGTTGTCTTTCTTTGTGAAATAGGATACACCTTAAGTAACTATCAGAAAAGAGTCCCACTTTTTATTTTTTGGATAGATGAACATATGTGAATGATACAAATACTTATACATAATATAAACTTTCCAACAAACCTCTGGGGGATTCTCACCTCTGTGGCTTAAACCCTTTTGATGTGGAATGGTCTTCTGTTTGAGTTGATTTCATTGGTTAATAAAGAAACTGCCTTGGCCCATTTGATAGGCCAGCCCTTAGGTGGGTGAAGTAGACAGAACAGGATGCTGGGAGTGAGGCAGATGCCTTGGGCAATCGCCATGCCTCTCCTCTCTGGGACAGTTGCCATGAAGCCAGCCACCAGGTCAGACATGCTGAATCCTTCCTGGTAAGACACCACCTCGTGGTGCTACACAGATTACTAAATATGGGTTAAAGCAAGATATGAGAATTAGCTAACAAGAGGCTGAAACTAATGGGCCAGGCAGTGTTTAAATGAATGCAGTTTGTGTGTTGTTATTTCGGGGCATAAGCTAGCCAGGTGGCCGGGACCCAGGCGGGACTAAAAGCAGGCTTGCTTGTCTCATCGCTACATCCTTTGACAATATTTTAGGCCAATATTAGACAATATTAGAAGTTACCCAATCCAATTGATCCAAGATCTTGGAAACCTTTTTGTAGGTGAGGGCATTGTCAGAAACTTCATGATAAATACAGAAGCCACTAAAGCAGAGATGAGTACAATTGAAGTTTCTAGATCTAAAAGGAAGGCTAAAGAATCTGGCTCAAAGAAAGGGTAATGACCAAAGCATGAGGGATGGAGCCACATACTGGCCAGTCTGGAGTCCCGATCCCAGTAGTCATACAGCCTGGGGCATAGGTTCCCTCTGGCCCTGACTTTAATATATGGGACATGAGGTTTCTCTGGCCCTAGACATCCATATGGTAGCTATGATAGTGACCCTGCCACTAAGTCTTTCACCAAGAGTCCTGCAGTTTCAGATCACTGTAATAAAATGTATGGGATAATTCAATTTATAAGAAAGTTTATTTTGACTAATTTTGACTGACTTTGGGGGTTTGTCTGTAGTTAGTTGGCCTGTTGTTTGGGGTGCTGTGGCGAGAATGGGTTGGTCCAAGTCACTTACATCACAGCATCTCAGATGAAATAGAGAAAAGGGGGCTGAGCTCTCAAAAATCCCTTCGACTAGCATACCACCAATGACCTAACTTTCTCTGTATCAATCCCAGCTCTTAAAGGCTTCGCCGCTCCCCAACAAGGCCAAAAGATAAATAACAGGCCTTTGGGGGTTACTTCAGCAACAAACCGTAGCACCTGGGATGGTTCGTATACTGCAGGGGGGAGTTTGGCCACCAAGATCTGTGTTTCCCATGCTATCCATCTTCTCTCCATTTCCCTCCTCCTTTCTCGAGTTGTTTATTCCTGAGTTCCAGTGGGCCTTGTCCTTTGCTGGTATACACTTGATGCTTGCTGATGAAGTTAGGGCCAAAGAAGGGATTGGACGCCAAAGAAGGGGTTGGACGCCAGTCTGAAGAACCAGTCCTGCTATAGAATGGACTTCAAAAACTTCTGCATGAGCTGTATCTGAATAGGAGCCAACTGTAGTAGGAATAACTAAGTTCATCCAGTCAACTCTTGTGTGTGGTTACTGGAATAAACACCAAAAATGCATAGTTTTTTACATCAAAGAACTTAATAGGCACATCTGTCTGAGATAGCCACCAGTTTCATCTCAACTCCACTCAACACATAGGAATGTGGGGGCTTGGCATTGAGGCTTGATTGCTGCTCTCTCTGAAGGATACCTACCAGGTACCGAGAGCTAGTCACTTCTTCCATACCCTAGCACTCAGATAGTGGAAAAACTAATGGGAGGTCCATTGAGGAGCACAACCTTCTTACCTGCGTTGAGTCCTTTGAGGCCAAGTAACCATGCCTACTCGTTTTAAGGCTTTATTTTGTTATTTGCTCATATTTGCCTGGCTGATTGGGCTCCCTGAACCTGTGCTCAATCCTGCTTCAGCACATGACCCATCCCAGGTGTTTCCTGGAGGAACCTGTGTACAACATGTATGTAGGAGTTCCTAAGGGCTGATGCTAAGGCTTGTGAGTGGGCAGATGAACATCTCCAGGTGTGTGAGTACCTGAGCAGACAGATAAGCTTCTATGGGTCACATAGGTTTCTTGGGAATGAAACCTGTAAATGCACTTTTCAAAGATTTGTTAAGAAGAACAGAATATAGTAGAACAACTGTAATAGGTGGCTAATATTGTACTTCAGATGGGAAAGAAACCAAGTCAGCTTTCCTGGCTGTTACAATGGCAGCTTTCTGGTGACTGTGTTCCAGAATGAGATAGTAAGAGGGGCCTCCCCAAACCAATGCCTTTCGTTGATCACTGAAAGATTCCCCACTCCTCATCTGTTCCAGCATGCCCCCCTTTCAAAGACAAATCACAGAACTTCAGCCTTGTGCCCAAAGCAATATTTGAGATGCCCAGGAGGTCTTTTGAGTGGGGACACTTGCCACACTGTGACAGAAATTTCTAACTGATGGGAGGCTGAGCTCCTCTGAGAAGTCAAGTTCGAAGTCATTTGTCACAGATTCCTCATTTAAGGAAGTGTATGTCACAAAGTCATTATTTTTAGCAAGGACAGTGACTTTACCTTTGTTAGCAAAGAGTCTGGTTTCTTCAGCTCAGCATTTGTGGTTTCTCTACATAAATGAATTTCCTGCAGGTCAGGGCCTCTGCCCCGGGACATGTCTCCCTTAAGAGATGTGCAAAGCCTTAAAAGAAGCAAAAGGATAGATGTTCTATGCATCTGGGTGATGGGGTCACAAGCTGCCATGATAAATTCTGGGATTGAGTCTTCGTGGAATGCCAGGGCATGTGGGAGAAAGTCCTTGCCCTGTAGTTAGAGTAAGACCCTTGGATAGCCTAGGTCTGAGACATTTCTGACCCCGAACTGGCTTTGGCATGCTTCCTAGACCCTCCTATAACCTTCTGTATTGCAAATGATCCATTGTCAACAGCTCTGGGTATACACTTTCTTTTGCACAGAGTTTCTTTTAAGTGTTTCTTTTGATATTTATTTTCTCATCTATGCAGATGTTTTATTTTTATTTATTTAACTTTTGTGTGCACATGTACATGTGTGCTCGTGCCTGTGGAGGCCAGAAATTAACCTTTAGTGTCTTTCCTAAGCATCTGTTACTTTTCAGATTTTGAGACAGGGTCTCTCACTGGTCCAAGGCTCACTGAACACAGGATCCATCTGTCTCCTCAGCACTGGGATTATGACTGTGGACCACACCATGCACAGCTTTTATGTGGAACCAAACACCTTAATGACTAAATTTTCTCTGCAGCTTCTACATTTATCTTGTTTGTCGTGTGTGTTTATCCTGTAGAATATATGACTACATGGGGATTCTAGAGTGTTCCATTTACTTTTGGGTCTCTCTGTCTTGAAAGTCCTAGCTTGTCTGAACTCTCCCAATATTCAGGAATACATAAACTCAGTAAGCACAGATCTGACCCAAGCCACCCAGCTCTTGTAATAGTTCATGCTCATAACTGCCCCTTTCTTGGAGTTACCAATTTTAATAAACTCCAGACACGTAAAGATTCCTCCCCAAGAGAGGGTCAGCTTTGCTTCAGACTTGTCTCTCTCCTTAAATGGAGTGGCTCACCAAGAACAGTAACATTCTCTGGATCCTGTCCTGCCCAGGAAGCCTGCTCTGGGTCTTGCCATTGCTTCAAAGCATGCATGGCCAACATCAGACTGAAGGAAATTTCAGTAACATAGCATAGTTCTGGCTCATCTTAGAGCCATGAAATGCAGTTTTATTTATTTATTATTTTGTGCTTTTTGCCAGAAGCTTAAATTATCTCAGTCAACCTCTGTTGATGGTCTGTGGATAAACAAAAGTGCCTGTTGAATTTGTGGGGTAGTTTCACATAAAGGAGGCTTGTCATTAAGTGAAGGATCAGCATTTGGTGCAGCTAATTAGACAAACCTAACAGAGCCTCCATAAATGTCTCCCAGGGAGCCCGCAGCCCTGCTCAGTACTTCAGCTGCATATTAAAGATTCATAGCTTGTGCGAGCCATTCAGAATCCTGGGACAGTCATAAAGGCACATGCAGCTCCTAGGGAAAATGGAAGGCATGGTATTTAAAATAATTTCCTTTATTAAGCATGTGTGAGAGACATGGAATTACACAGTGGGAGCCCTTGTGGCTACCTCCTACTTCCTTTCCAGGATCCCTGACCTCAGCCTTCATGCTGCACCTCTCCACCTGTCCCCAGACAGGATCCTGGGACCATTGGTTTATATTTGGAAGCTGTCTCATTCGGACAATGCGTACCCACTGTGCCTTCGATGGTTGAGATTCAGAAGGATTCTGGCCCTCAGCTGGCGCCCAGGCTTCATACAGAGGATTCGGGGTGGGGGTGGGGCGAGGAGGTAGGGTCAAGCTTTCTTCTCCCTCCCTCAATTGTGAGTGTCCTGTGACCCCCATCACCACACATTACACCTGGGTGTCCCATACATATTCCTTTGTCTCTCGAAGTTCTGGGGGTCAAAGTTCATGATCATGGCAGTCATATCTTTTCCTTATCTAATATGACTGACAACTTTAGTGTGCCTTGGATTTTAGGGACCCCAGCATTCACCTTAGTTTCAATGTGTTTTCTGTGTCACACAAATCATTCTGTGTTACTCTTATAAGGACAGATGATGCTGAATTTGGAACCTACCTGAATGGTCTAGGGTGGCTTTATCTTGAGTTTTTTTCCTTGTTGTTGAGTGTGTGTGTGTGTGTGTGTGTGTTTGAAAAGACCATTTTTTTTTCCAAATATGGATACCCTCCAATGTAGGTGTGATATAGGAGAGTCTTCTGTTTTGTGTTGATTTTATTGGTTAAATAAAGAAACTGCCTTGGCTTTTTGATAGGGCAGAAAATTAGGTAGGCAGAGTAGACAGAGCAGGATGCTGGGTAGAAAGCAATGAGGCAGACGCCATGGCTCTCCTCTCTGAGACAGACACCGGTTAGACTCATCCCGGAAAGCCACAGTCAAATGGCAATACAGATTATTAGAAATGGGTTAAATCAATATGTAAGAGCTAGCCAAAAAGAGGTTAGAATTAATGGGCCAGGCAGTGTTTAAATGAATATATTTTCTGTGTTATTTCCGGGGCTAAGCTAGCCGGGTGGGAGCTGGGTGGGACAAAAAAAAACAGGCCTGCTGGTCTTATCACTACAATTGGTTTAGATTGCAAATGTTCCCCAAAGGCCAACCTGTGGTGCTTTTGAGAGGTGATGGATCCTTCAAGAAGTAGGGTTTGATGGGAGGAGTTAGAGTGTTAGGGGTATGCACTTTTGAAGGTCTGTGATATCTTCCCCTCTCCCTTTGTTTTTTTGCTGCTATGAGATTAGGTTTCTTCTACTATGAACCCAATGGACTAAAACCTCAGAGATCATAAGTCAACAAGTCAACCTTCTCACCCTTTGATTGATTTTATCAAGTGTTTTGTCACAGCAATGGAAATCTGACATTAAGATAGTGTTTTTAAATTCTTGCCTTGATGTGGCCTGTAGTGTAGCTCTGGAGTTAACAGTATAGGACCTGAGGATAAATTCTTGAACTATATACCCTATATAGTTGGGGTGGGTTGTGTATGTGCTTCCCTGGTAGTCCACTTGGTACTGCTACAATGGAATATCACAGCCCTGTCTATGTGCACAGTAGAAGCTTATTGTTTTCAGAGCTCAAGAAGTTCAAGATGGAAAGGCCCTAACTGGCAATGCTCTTGTGCACTGTGACACAGGAGGAGCCATCCCATAACAAGAGAGAATTCATTGCAAGAGACAAAGGTGTTTATCCTTCTTAATCTACGGTCATGTGTTCCCTCAAGACCTAAGCATCTCTCTTCCCGTCTTGCCTCTTAAGCTGTTTCAGGAGAATTAAGTTTCCAACACACTCTTGGGTCAGGGCACTTTCACACCCCAACAGCTACTGAGGTGTCTTCCCAGTTAAATTGGAGACTATAGAAATAAAAATCGAAATTCCTTAATTGTCATATAATGACACTCTGAATTCCAAAGGAGTTGGCAACCCAGCTGGCAAGTTTTCCAGTCTTTCATCTTTAATTAGGTCTTGAATTTGATCAAGAAAAAGCCATAAAAATGAAGCATGACCTAAATTAAAGGCATGCATTTATTCTCTTGTTTACAGCTTGTGAATGAAGGCCCATGAGGGCAGGGTCTTTGTTTTTCAGGTAACTGGGATCCCAGCTCCTGTCACCTGAGTTAGATCTGTCATCTCTGAATGGAAATGTGGCTACTAAGGAATGCTTGGAAACCTCAAGGCTCCGTGTTTGTATATCTTGTCTGGTCAGAGCTCCTGTTTCTTCATTTACCAAGGTCATCTGGTTTTCCTTGGAGTCTTTGTTTGTTTTGACAACGTTGGAGACAATGTTGTTCTATAACTTTTGGAGCCTGTCCTGGAACTCACTTGGTAGACCAGGCTGGCCTCAAACTCACAGAGATCCACTTGCCTCTGCCTCCTGAGTGTTGGGATTAAAAGCATGTGTCACCATGGCCCGGCATCTCTTGGTGTCTTCATCACCTTCACAGGTATCCCATTGGACTGTGAGGATGGCAAAACACTGTGCTGGGCACTACAGATCTCTCTCTGTCTCTCTGTATTTCTCTGTCTCTGCCCCTCTCTCTCCATCACACACACACACACACACACACACACACACACACACACACACACAGCACATAGAGAGAGGAAGATAACCTTGCTCTGCAGGGTTGTTCATGACATAGGACAAGAGGCTGTGGGGCAGGTCTTGTGGTGACCACTGAGTGTAGTGTCTCACAGTCCCTGCAGGAGGATGTAGCTGGTGGTTTATCCAGTAATGTCATAGGCTAACAGGACTTAAAGCCTACTGTTCATGGGTCCTCAACAACCCACAAATGATTCCTGGGCCCAGAAGAGACAGGATTGCTGGACTGGACTGGGCCTTTATTTTCAGGAGCAGAATAAGGAGGGAGCTTGTGTTGGGGACTTTTTGTCCTCCCATCCCCATTTTCTGTCAGAAGTCAAGAGTAACAATTCCTTTTAGACTTCATTAAAAGCTTAATCCATAGCTGTTCATGAGAGCAGCTCCAGGCAGCCTCGTTAAGGTCAAACCACTCACTCAGTGGTGTATGTTGACTCTGTACCTAGATCTACCTTTTCCCTACTGGCTAAGGAAAGATAATAATAGCATCCCCTTCCCAGGATGTTGTCTGGAATAAGAAGACGCATAAAAGACACTTGAGTCCTGCCTGGGGCTCAAAAGCTCTATCCAGTGTTGTCATGATGGACAGGCCATGTGCAGGTGTGGGGCAGATAAGTCCAAGGGGACCTGACTCTGCCACTAAGAGATTTCCCTTTTTAAGGTCTCACTTTCCCTTGTGGAAAGCAGAATAAGATACATACAAGCCCCTTAGGAAAGTGTTTTAGTTCCCTTCCATTGCTGTGATGAAGCCTTGGGGGAAAAAGTAACTTAGGGGCAGGGAGGGGAGGGTGTTATTTTGCTTACAGTACCGGGTCTGAGTCCATCATTGTGGGAAGTTAGGGTAGAAGCTCAAAAAGATCTTGAAAGAGAAGGCATGGAGGAACAATGCCTGCCAGCTTGCTCACCAGCTTAGTTAGCTTTCTTACACTGCCTAGGTAATGGCACTGCTGCCCACAGTAGGCTAGGCCCTCCTGAATCAGTAAGACAGCCTCCCCCCCACAGACATGTCCACAGGCCAGTCTGATCTACGGAATTCCTCAATGGAGGGTTGCCTCTCAGGTAACTCTAGGCTGAGTCAAGTTGACAGTTAAAGCTACCCAGGGCAGAAGGCATGTATAAGGGCCTGCCAATGAAACCAGTGTCTGAGAGAACAACTATCTTCTTACTATGCACAGATTTTCTGCTCTCCATCAGGACAACCATCAGGATAATTTCCCCTGACAGAATTCCTACTTTTTGCTGGCTGCTGACTCACATTTATACAGGGGTTCAAAGTTGTAAAACGTTCTTAATGAGTTTAGGCCACGGTGGTAAATTTTCACATCTATAGTCCAGCGACTATAGACTAGTATCTGACGGTCTGAGATGTGAGGAGAATGCCAAGGTTGCTGGGCTGAGGGCATTTCAGAATTCACAGAAACCACAGAGACTTGACTGCTTCTCATACAGGAAGGTTAGTGTACATCTTCCTGTCTGCTCCAGTGCACTCAGTGTGGTACTGGTGAGAGTCACTGCTGTTGGTGTGTCCTGTGAGTGTGCTGTGAGGAAGACCAGGTATAAATGTATACGATAGAAAGTTAATGGAACCATGTGGAGCTCTAAGCAAGGCACAACGGGGCAGTGTTTGGACAGTACATTTGGGGGATGCTGTAAATTGAATAAATTGGTAAAACGATAGGGGAAGAACAGGATGATGGGATCATAATGTGGGGGGACGCTATGAGCATAAAGAAGAGCCAAAGGATGTGGGGAACAAGGGTGATCTGGGCTCCCCTCACGTGAAAACAAGCACAGGTACCCTTGCCACTCTACAGTCTCAAGAACTGTATTCTGGAGATTGGGACACAAGCGTTGCTTGCATAATTTTTATAGGCATAATTGATCAAAAAGAAGGCAGAGTAGAAATGTTCATTTGCCCTTAAAGTCAACTGCCTCCCTCATATGGGGAATGTGTTGGGTTGAAAAGAGCTGGGGTCCTCTGGAGGGTCTGAGACACTCCAGTAACCTCAAAAAAACAGTCTGAGTCCAAATATCCATGTCAGTCATGGTCATTGAGGAGGAGTGTCTCACAGAAGGTGGTAACATAGCTCTGCAGACAGAAAGTTCTTGAGCAGTTTGGCGTAACAGCCGTAGGGTAGGGAGCCATAGGAAGGACACTTCATGGAAACAGAATGAGCCTACAGGCAGCCTGTGAAACCTAGGGAGGAGGGGGGACAGAAAACTTCACAACAGTGAAAATGAGTAAAAATGAATTTCCTGGGAACTAGTGCTTGCTGATTTTAAAATAAGATTGTTGATACTGTGCATTTGGGTGCTTTTGTTTGTAGATGTAAATATATTTACATGGACTTTTGAGCTTCCTTCTCTTTATAAGGCTTGTTTTCTTGGTAAAGTCACTTTCTTTCTGTCTGTTCCAATTCCTTCTGCACTACGTGTGGAAACCTCCATCTGTGACACAGTAAAAAGAAGGAAACAGCATATTCAATTGTTGAGGGAGGCTGCTCGTTCGTTCCTGCTTCCCAGACCACGAAATAATCACTCAAGAACTATATTATTTGCAATACTGTTTGGCCAATAGCTTAAGCGTATTTCTGGATAACTCTTATACCCTAAACTAACCCATCTCCATTAATCTGTGTATTGCCACATGGCTGTGGCTTACCAGGTAAAGTTCTGTCCAGTCTCTGTCTCTGGTATGGCTACATGTCTTCTCAATGACTCTGCCTTCTTTCTCCCAGCATTCAGTTTAGTTTTCCCGACTATCTCTACTCTGCCCTATCACAGGCCAAAGCAGTTTCTTTATTCATTAACCAATAAACACAACACATATACAGAAGAACTTCCACACCATTTTCCCTTTTCTGTCTAAATAAAAAGGAAGGTTTTAACTTTAACATAGTAAAATTATGTATAACAAACAGGTATCAAGCAAGAATTACAGTTACAATATTTATATCTACTTTATTTTATCATAAAAAAGGAAAGCTATATCTATAACTATAAATTCTTCAACTCAATCAAAGACTCCAGAAGGATATAATATTGTTTAAGTAAACAGGAAGTGCATTGTAAGCATCTTCCAAAATTCTAGAATTGACAGAGATATCTTGCTGCCTGGACAGTCACCCAAAGTTCTTTCACACTATTGGGGCATCCATCTTCAGTCTACTGGCTATAGTATCCAGCAGACTTTTTCATGAGGCAGGAAATTTCAAAGACAGTACCACCTATATTGGCAGTTTGTCAGTCACCTTTTTCTGTGTCCTGCAGAATGTCTGGCAGACTCTTTCATGAAGCAGGAACCCTGAAGAATCATCTCATCTTTAGGCAGCTTCAGCAGTGATTTTTCTGTGGGTCCTGCATGTCCAGTGAAGCAGTCCAGGCAAGAGCAGTTTCTTGTCCAAATGGCTAACAGACTCCATAAGGAGTCTCTTTGATGCCCATTATCCTCTTGAAGTAGATTGGTGTTGCCAGGAGCAGATGTGTCTCATTGTCATGAAAAGTCTTAAGTTCTTGAAACATTTTAAACGCCATATTCTGTAGTCTTTGAAATAAAGAATAACTATTTAACTGAAATATATCTCTATATATTTAGAAAACCTAACAACATGACTACAAGCTTGACTATTATAAATCACACCATTAACCTATATTTCTTGTGTAATTATGCATTTACTTTTTAATGAACTGCACAAACACAATACCTTAATCAAGAACAGAAATATACATGTAACAAAATTGACTTTAAATTTGTATCAATAAACCAAGATCCATACCAATGAAAATCTCTATAGCATATCCCCCTTTAAATGCAAATAAATATTTATAAATAATATTTGGGTGCAGTTCTCTCCAAACTGCTTCTTGCTTTTGGTTTGGTGAAGTAAGTTTTGGGGGTGTTCATGGCGACCTTTCTGTAGGTCTTGGTCCATCAAACCACATTAGCCTGGAAGGATTCCGCAGGTCTTCATCTTTGTGGAAACACAAGTAAAACCCGTTTTCCAAAGCAGCACATCCTTAGACTCAAATTTTGAAGTCAAGATACCTTTAAGATATATATTTTGGCTTAGTTTCTCAGCCCATACAATAAAATTTCTCTCTGTACTTAGCTTATTCACAGTCAAAAAATTCAAATAAAACACAATAATATACAAAATCCAGACTCTCTGTGTATACTCCTTTATGTGGCTTATTTTTCTTTACTCCTTTAATCTATGACTAACTGTACTCTCTCTTTAAAGACTTCGTTTTATTTTTTAAAAAACCATTTACTTCTTTTTACAACTCTCTGTACTCTGTTTCTTTTTTCTTCCAAGCCTGCATACATTTATCTAACACTGACCAATTTAGAGGTCTTTTAAAAAAATCTGATCCTGTCTTTATTGTGTATCTGTAATTATTTTCTGACCAGAAGTACCTTTTTAAAAAATACTAAGTGGGTGTGGCTAGGGCCTACATGGCCCTGCCTGCTTGCTCTGGCCAGCCCAACATGGCAAAGGCATGTTTGCTGCCTCTGAGAGCCATGTACATTATTCTGTTTTTAGGAACACAATAGGTTTATATTGCTATTATGCAAGTTGTAGCACTCTGCTCCCAATCTCCATTAAGTTGCTCGGTCTCCTGAAAGAGACAGAGTTCGTGCTGGTAGCATGGTCCAGAAAGCCGCCATTTTGAGTCAGTATATATTTTTTTGTTTTAAGAGAAGATGACCTCTCTTAAGAGAAGCTGTGTTAAGCTCTGTTTTGTGTCTAGAATTCCTTTCCAAACTCTCTCAGGTTTTAAGTGGATATATTTGACCACGTAGCCTAACATTCAGTGCTCTGGCAGAATTTGAAAAGGGTAGTAAGTGCCCAAGCATCATCCCTGAGATTACAGAACCACTTCCTTGGAAACATCTTAGTAAAAAGACTCATTTGGTTCATTTTGAGATGATCTCATGGTAACTGTGCTACCACGGAAAATGAAAGGGATGGTGGGTAGTTTTAACTGTCTACTTGACACTAGCTAGAACCGCCTGAGATAACAGTTCAGCTGAGGAATTATCTAGATCAGGTTAGTGGACAGCCTTGATTGTTAATTGATGTAGACAGACCTCCTTGGTCTGGAGTACTGGACTGTATAAGGATAGAGAGGGCTAGCTTAATCTAAGCAGGCAGGCAGCTTGGGCGCACACCTTTCTCTCTGCTCTTGACTGATGTGATGGTGATTAAGTGCTTGAATTCCTGCCTTCACTTCTCAGACAATGGACTGTAACCTGGAGTTTTAAGCCGAAATAAACCCCTCCTCCTGTAAATTGCTTCTGGTCTTTTATCATAGCAACAAGAAGTAAACAAAGAACAAGCAAAGGTCACCAGGTTTGGGAGGTAGACAACATGTCAATATTCTGAACTGTACTGTAGGGAGGTGTTCCTCTGAAAATCCTTCATGATCATGAGCACCGCTATAATTGCATGAAGGTCTACTGTCCCATCTATGTCATTAATTCCCACACCACCCTCAAGGCCAGCACCTCCTCCTCACAGGGTCCCCAGGGAATAAAGACCCAATGATTGGTCACACTCATCTCTACATATCATACACCTCTTTTTCTCTTCTCCCCACTTTTCCTTGGCAGACTCTTCCTAGAATAAGGTGGCCTGGTCACATTAGTCAAAGATTAATAAAAAGAAATTAGTAAATTTAGCCAAATAGCTCACTTAGGGAACCTGGGTCCTTTCTCCACGGGCCTCTCCTTTTGCTTCTCCAATCTATCTCCCCCCTCCCCAACCAAGTCTGTCGTCAGGCAATAAATTTCCTTTAAGATTATTGCCCCACAGAGCTTCTGCTAATGGAGGTAATTTTTCTTTTGGAGCTATAAAAATCTAGGCAGAGCTTAAGAGCCACCTGAGTGGCCCCAGCCCACCTTCCAGTGAACACTCATTACGTCCCAGGTAATGGTTTCCTGGCTCTAACAACTGCTATGATGAAATGAGGATTTATTACATGGTTTGGGAGCTGAATGTTCCTTGGGGAGTTCGGGAGAAATAGAGACTAAACTCCTGTTCCATGGCCAGTGTGACCCCTCTAGCAAGTGAATACAATATCCTTTTTTTTAAAATTTTGAGCTCAAAAGTGACTCTAAAGATCCAGAAGTTTCTGTTGTCATTGCCACTTAGAAGAAACTGGTTCTAAGAGCATCTCAGTGTGTAGAACAAATGGAATTTTAATGGCCTGTGGTGGCATTTGAATATTGTGTGTCAATAGGTATTTCCCATTTAGGAAATAAGTACATGGTAACCAAGAATTAATGCTAATGATGGCTGTCGTTATGGGCAACTAATTTATGCTGATTCTTGACTACAAAGAACAAATTGCTAAGAGCAATGAAGAAATTAAAGAAAGCTATCTTTTCCCTCTGCTTGTAGCAGCCGGTGGCAACCTCTCCTGCATCTGCTCAGCGCCCAAACGTCTCCCAAGTGCATTTCCCATTTTTTCCAACTGTTGAGCATCCTGTTTGCTATGTACTCTTTTTCAGTTAATAATAAAGGAATCCAATATGGGGAACTTCCATGGAGTGTTAGGAATGGGACACCTAACACATATTTGGTTATGTTTCTCCCAATGTAGGCCAAGTCGATGACCCAGGAGATGTTGAGGGCCCTGGGGGATGATCAGAACAATTGGCCTTGAACTCAATTAAGGAAATAGACTTAACAGCAACAACAACAACAAAACCACCACCACAACAACACAACAAAAACAAAAACAAAACAAGGGAAGGCTAGGTGAGGCATATAGCTGCTCTTCTTCAACAAAGGAGGAGGATCCTTGAGGATGCAAGGGGAATCTGGGTGGTTTTCCAGGCTTCACATAGGGTCATCAGAATCACTGGCTGGCTTGACCACCAGCGTTCCTCTAGAGTTAATAGGCGAGTTCTCATGGCATCACCTGGATTCCTTCTGAAGATGGCCATCTTCTAAGGGTTGTCCTGTGGGAATTCTTTAATTTTCTTTCCAACTAAGAGCCATGCTCTTAAATAAGACCAGGTAGACAGAGTCAAGAGCCAAGCTTTGGCTCGAATCCTTGCATGGGATATTTTCAAATACCCGTGGTTTCTTCTGATTTTTTTTTTCACAAAGAAGTCAATTTGTTGAGCATACATAACTCATTTTGTTTGTTTATAAAAGCAATTCATAAACACATTTGCAAGTCCTAGAATAATTTCCTTTCTAACTGCGCACCATGGTCTTAATGTCCTTCTGGGAATGATTAGATTTTAGGCTATGTCATTTTCAAATCTATTTCTATTGATTTCTAAGTTAAAAGATGTTCTCTCTTAGTAAAAATTAACATAACTCCCGAGCTTGGAAAGCATTTTAAATACCCTAACAAGAAAAATGCTGACTCTAGGAGTGTAACGAAAGCTGAATATCCTAGCCTGACATACATTTTCACTCTCCAACATGGAGATGCTTCCAGCATGGAATTCAGCTATGTATAGGTCAGTGTCTTCAGATGTCACTGGATCCAGTCTATGCAGAAAAACAAAAAAACAAAAAGCCAACAGTCTATAATATCCCTAGAGGCCAGAAAAAGATAACAGATCCTCTGGGACTAGAGTGGCAGAGGGTCATGAGCCTCCATGTGGTTCTAGGCACCGACCCTGAGCCATCTGAGGGAACAGGCAGAGCTCTTACATCTTCTCTCTCTGAGACATCTGGCTGTGGTTGCAGTCACTGCTCACTGCTGCATCTGTATGCCTGTCTCTGGCAGGCAATAAATGCATAGTTAGCTGGTGAGTATGATTTGTATGCAGTCTGCACGCCATTGGGCATATGATATTGAACATGAATTCCCAAGTTGTTCTCACTGAGAGTGACAGAGATATACATACTTTTCCTTCATATCTTAGGTTCATATGTTTAGTCAGAGAGTTTGAGGACCTGTCTGTTATCATCAGTGTCAGAGATGATTTTAGAGAGTTTCTGTATCTATCTTTGTTCTTAATATTAGACAACTTTGTTTTATATGCTTTCCCAGTTCCTAACCACGCAGGCAACTTCTGTGTATGTATGTGAGAGAGAGAATGTGACACAGAAAAAGACAGAGATGCAGAGACAGACACAGAGACATAGAAAGACAAAGAGATATAGAGAGACAGAGACACATAGACACAGAGACTCAGAGAGAGACACAGAGACTCAGAGAGAGATGCAGAAACTCAGAGACACAGAGACAGAAACTCAGAGAAAGACACAGAGACAGAAACTCAGAGAAAGACACAGAGACAGAAACTCAGAAAAAGACACAGAGAGCCAGAGACATACAGAGAGACATATACAGAGAGACACAGAGACACAGACAGAGACACACACACAGAGAGACACATACAGAGGGGCACACACACAGAGAGGCACACACACACAGAGGCACACTCACAGAGAGGCACACACACTCCTGTGGCAGCTTCTTCCTCACCACACAGAGGCACATACACAGAGGCACACACACAGAGGCACACACACACAGACATATACAGACACAGAGAGAGACTTCGACACAGAGATACTTGGACACAGAGACACAGACAGAGAAAGATGAGACACACAGAGAAAAGACAGAATCAGGGAGATGAGATGAGACAGAGAGGCACACACACAGACACATAGAGATGCACACATGCGCACACACAGACACACAGAGATGCACACATGTACACAGACACACAGATGCACACATGTATACATACAGATACACACATGTACACACAGACAGAGATGTACACATGTATACACACAGACACACCGAGATTCACAATGCACACACACAGACACACAGAGATGCACAATGAATACACACAGACACACAGAGAGATACACACATGTATACACACAGACACAGAGATGCACACATGTATATATACAGACAAACAGAGATGCACAATGTACACACAGACACACAAAGAGATACACACATGTACACACAGAGACACACAGATGAACACATGTACACACAAGGGCGAGGGAGAAGCTGCAACAGTAGTCAGCTAACGGAACACATGATGAAAGCATCATTTCTTACCCTATCAGACATTTAAAAATATATTCACTGGGCTGGGGAGATGGCTCAGTGAGTGAGGGAGCATGCCACCAAGCCTGACAACACACTTTATCCTGGTACTCACAGAGTAAAAGAAGAGATATAACATCCACAGGTTGCCCTCTGGCTTCCACATGTTCTTGATGGAATGCCCATGAAAACTACATACATCAATAAAAGTAGAGAACATATGTATGTATCATATGCACACTAAATACATGAATAAAAATAGAGTGCATCTATATGTTACACACATGCATACTACACACATAGACAATACAGAGCATGCATCTGTGTCACAAACTGTTTTACGAGTGGGGGCATGATTGAGGTGTGAGGTCATTGTGCCCTACCATTGTCCAACAGCCCACAGACTGTCCAACGAGTTCGTTCTAAATTTCAGCTTCAGATTTAAGGCAGACATCACATTGAGCCTGTCTGCGGTTTTCAGCTGGGCCACGGTGACACCGGCTTCTATAATGAGGGTTCAGCAATTGTCTGTGATTTTGTACAAGTTTCAACAGGATGCTTCTCAGGACATCAAGGGACAATTTCCCACTGATGGTTTCTGTCCATTAAATGACCCTTAGTAAGTTTGTTGAGTCAGATATCCAAGCGAACAGAGGAGGCGGCAGCATGGCTTAGGAAAGCCTCTAGATTATCCACCATGCACCCTGAGCAACTAGCATAACCCTAAAGACCGCATACTGCAACCACTGTGGAGCGTGGTGGGGAACTCAGAAATACTGGCATCTTGGTGGATCAGAAGCCGGGGCCACTGCTTGCAGGGAAACAGCACCACTGCAATTCTGTACAATCGTCCCGTCTTCCTTTCTCTCTCCCTTTTCTCTCTCTCCCTCCCTCCCTCTCTCTCTCCTCTCTCTCTCCCTCTCTCTCTCTCTCTCTCTCTCTCTCTCTCTCCCTCTCTCTCTCTCTCTCTCTCTCTCTCCCTCCCTCTCTCTCTCTCTCTCTCTCTCTCTCCTCTCTCTCTCATTCTCTCTCTCATTCTCTCTCTCCTCTCTCTCTCACTCTCTCTCTCTCCTCTCTCTCTCCCCCTCCCTCCCTCCCTCTCTCCCTCTCTCTCTCTCTCTCTCCCCCCCTCTCTCTTTCTTCCATCCCTCCCTCCCTCCCTCCCTCTCTCTCCTCCTGCTCTCTTTCTTCCATCCCTCCCGCCCTCCTTCCCTCTTTCCTCCCCACCTCTCTCTCTTCCTACTTTCCCTTTCTCACATCCTCCCCTTCTCTCCTTCTTTCCTGTCCCGTCCCTTTGCTCTTCGAAACTGAGACCCTAGTGTAGAACCAACAAATCTTGGGCCAATTCTCCTGCCCACTAGAAGCACCCACAGGAATCTCTCTAAACCCGAGGACCCCACTCGGGATTTTCCAGAATCCCTGCAGCTTCATTGTTTTTCCCTCCAAGGAAGCCAATTTGTTAAACATATATAATTTATTTTTGTATGCTTGTAAAACTTCTCATAAATACATTCATAAGCTATAAAAATAATTACATTTCTAAATATGCAGCAGGGCTTGTGTTTGGGAAACACAGATTTTAGACGAGACACAGAGACAGATTTAAATGAACAGCTGGTGAGCCAAGCTAGGAAAAAAGAACTCAGCCCCTAAATAAGAGGGAGATTCTGATGATAGAGTGCAGTTCAGGGGCGTCCAGATGACTTCACAGGGGCTCTTGCTCAGTCAGTGTGTGCCTGCAAAGATATTACCTGGGTCAAGTTTCATCAGGAGTGGCTCAGGACTGAAACGGTTTGGTTCTTGAGGTTCTTCATTTCTTTGGTTTGCATCAACAGCCCCTTCCCACTGGCCTCTCAGCCTGATGTAGTCTCCTCTTGCCTCAAGGTGCCTGCAATTAGGATCCTCTTGTAGCCTCTCTCCCAACGGATCCACAAACCCTAAGGTAAAGGTGCTTACAGTGATAGGATAGCCACCGGAAAGCAGGGATTGGGACAAGCTTCTCACCTGAGGGGCAGGCAGATAACACTGTCCTGGACTGAAGGTTCTAGGTTGAGAAATAAAGCTTAGCTAGAGTTGCACCTTAACTGTCAACATCTACTTGATGTAACTTTTGAACTTACAAGTTAGTCCCTCGTGTTTGCAAAACAGGCAAATGATATCTCAAAACATGAATAATACAGCCTCCAGCACGAAGCCTGACACTCAGTGTTTGCTGCTGTGGGAAAGCAGGCATCAAGAGTCACTGGGAAATATGAATATTCACAAACTCTTTCCAGAAAAGGCCCGATAAACATGCACCCCACACATATGTGAGCAAGTGCATATGTATTAACACATATATGGCTGGTTTTAACATTCCTACAGGCATGCACATGTGTGAACACACATGCAGCTGGTTGTTAACAATGCTGGTCCCCTGTGCCTTCCCCTCTTGTTCCCCTGCCTGCCTGTTTTCTGTGAAGCTGCTTCTGGATCTCAGTCTTAATCATTCATCCTACAACACATGGTCCATTCCTTTAGCAAGATGGCACAGTGTACATGATCAAGGCCACTCTGACCTTCCTAGACAGAACTGCTTCTCCACACAGGCCATACAACAGATATAATTTATGCAATGCTATATATGAGCATGGCACCATACAATATTATTTCCAACAGCACACACCACACTTGCAGAGGCAACCAGACAACACATACACACACCAAACCATATGCAATGACACACATATCTTATGCTCATATAATACACAAACTGTACTACACTATGCACAAACAGCATACATATACTATATATACTATACACACTCACATAGATCACACACACAAATCACAAGCCATCATACACACAAAAGCTCATATAACATACACATATACCCGACATAATAAAGCGTGCTTGCACACACACATACACACACAAGGCATGCACAGAGGCCTGTACACAGATAGCCATGCACTACATACACATATATTACACATGAAGATAGCACACACATACAAACCATGCTGACACACTCTCCTAAGTTCAACTCCCCAGAAGCTTGGGATATTATTGATTATTGATCCACCTTGTAGGTGGATACTGTTTGTTCGTTTTCTGACGCTCAGACCTGAATAATCACATAGATTAAAAGATCAAAAGATCAAAAGATCCTCTGGATCTTTTGGGTTATGATGTGTAGGAAACGGTGCTAAGTGAGGTCTGTGCAGACGGAGGAACTGAGACGTTTTGAGTTATGGCCCTCCAGCCCCATCATCTCCATAGCAAGGATGGTGTCAGGAGATCCTGTACTCCATCCTGAGTGGAGAGGAGTGATGGAAAGGAGAGACTTCTGGGGAAGGCCCCACCCCAGGTGCCGATGCTGTCCCATGGAGCCTCCAATTCCTCCCAAGTCCAGTCAGTGACCAATGCAGACCAGTCCTTGAACTCCAGCCCAGGGTGATAATGATTTGATTTTCTCTCATCACACTGAGGCAGGAGAGTTCCCACGGCTCCCAAACATATCAGAAAGTGTTGCCTTTGCCTGCTGTTCTTGCTCCTAGGTGGCAGAGGCCACATTAATTACTTGTCACCATGACAAAATACCTGACAGGAGCCACTTGAAGGAGGGAGGGCTTCATTTGGTGAAGGTTTGCAGAGGGTTAAACCAGGGTGTTGGTTCCACAGTGGTGGGAGCATGTGACAGAGCTCCTCACATCACGGCTGGACCAACAAGCAGAAAGCTGGTCTGGAATCAGGGTGGACATTGTGCCAAAGATTTATTCTCATGCCTTATGTGCCATCTAGATCCCATGTCAGACAGCTTCCCTAGTGGGGGAACCAATAACTGAGTCTTTGGAGGACATTCCAGGTTTATATTCTAATAGAGGGAGCAATGTAAAGATCTTTGCCCCTCTCCTCACATTCATAGGAAGGTTTGTGCCACCTAGGAATGTCCCTACCTTTTGAAGAGATGCCTTTAATTGGGTGTTCACATCCCTGGAGGAGCGATAGATGAGGGTACTTTCATAACCTGGGTTCCTTTGATACCACCAGCCACCAACATTACCAGTGGTTTGCTTTAGAGAATAAGGGGATCACTCCCCAAAGTCCCCTACAACATCTCTCCTGCAACTCTTTAGCTCAAACCCAGTGTAAGAAACTCAAAGAATTGGTGAAACAGTGTCTTAGTTCAAAATCTGCACCCTGCAAGTCAGAAAACCACAGATCCTAAGAGAGGCAGCTTGTCTACCCAAGTCAATGGCGGCAAGGTTCTGAGTGGTGGAGCCACACACAGAAACTGCTTCATTGTTCTCTTGAGACACCTAAGCAACCCATGCCTAAGATTCCAAACATAGATTCTCTTCTCTTCCTATCTGTGTGTGTCATGGTGCTGTTGTCCCTTCAGTAAACATGAGAGAGCCTTACTCAATGTTTCTTCGTTCCTTGCCTCTCACATGATCAAGCACCCAATTCTTTCTAATTTGCCTCTGGAAATATTCTTAAAACTCTCCACCTCGCCAGCATCTCAAACAAAAATTTGGCTTTTGAAACTCTTGTAGCTAACGAAAGCCAGGTGTTCAGGAAGCTGTACACAGGTGCAGTGGAGGTGGCAGGAAACACCTGTGTAACTGTGCTCTTGGCAGGCAGCTGTCGTAAATGTTACACATAAAAACTTGTGCACAAATCTCACACACTCATGCACACATTTACATACTAATACAACACTCACATACGCTCGTGCACACACTCACACATTTGCACACTAATACAATGCTTTCACATACATTTCAGTTCACGCATCTCTTTTACACACGCACTCTGCACTCTCATGTCAGCATTGAAGATCAACATCTTCTTGGAGGAACATGAAGAGATGCACATGCATAGTACATAGGAATTAAAATCCCATCAAATTCTTCTCCCTCTCCTACCAGAATCTCTCAGGGTTTATCCTGCATCTCTTCCCTTATCTTCTTTGATTTCTCTTCTCTTCTCTCCTAGATCTTTCTCTGTCATTTATTAGCCTTTTCAAATGAGATGTCTATCCTTCAT
Source organism: Arvicola amphibius (assembly GCF_903992535.2). Lineage (NCBI taxonomy): Eukaryota > Metazoa > Chordata > Mammalia > Rodentia > Cricetidae > Arvicola > Arvicola amphibius. The sequence continues at coordinate 1,576,727 of NC_052056.1, read as the reverse complement.
TAATCTCCCCTTTCTTCCTTCCATTCATCATGAACACAGTGGGGTCCTTGTTTTGGTAATATTTTTTTTGCTCATATTTCTATCTGGAGTAGAGACGAGCAGGGTTCTGAGAGCCAAGGCGAGGCAAAGGTCCATAGGATGCATCAGTGCAACAGGGATGGTGACGTAGAGGTTATGGTCTGTGCTCTACTGTCTTGGGAAAAACCATTTGATGTGATACTTGAAAGTTGAATGGTGACTGTTGTTGGTAAGTGATAACTGTGGTATTTGGGAAAGAGTGCCAGAAAGCACATAAGGCTTTAATAGGTGACAAAGCAAAGGCAGGGCACAGGAGAAAGCTGTCAGCATTGGACACATAGAGGGTCCCAGTAATAAAGGGGGAGACTTGATGGAAACTTTAGGGTGTGGAGGGGCCACTCAAGTCTAAGAATGTTCTCAAGACCTGGCATTTTGGTTGGCAGAAGAGGAAGAGCGAGGGTCACAGAGAAATCAAATGTGCGAAGAAGCTCAGTGTTTGGAGGAGGGGAGCTGCTCTTGGAATCTTGGCTCCCCTTCTTGCTAGAATGATGGCCTTAGGGAAGATACTAAATCCTCTGAACTTTGTTCATTTGTGTAACTTCTGGGAGACAGGGAGTTTCTGTAAAGGCTCATTTGGAATGTTATGCTCTGTTTGACCAAACTTATACATGGGGGAAGAGGATACGATGCTCACGATGTGTCTGGCATCATCACCTGAATGCAATGCCTATTAACTCATTGAATTGTGTACACTCAGTATCTAGTCATGCAATTCTCAAGAGACTATGGGGTCATTATTTATTAATCCCACTTCATAAATGAGGCAACCGAGTCAGAGAGAGATTAAGCAACTCTTTGAGGACACAGAGTTAGTAACTGGCAGGGAGATCAGCTTGACAGGACCGACCACTGTGCATGCAATACCACTTCATGCTTAATGGACTTTCAGGATAAACACTGAACTGTTGATGTAAACATTAAATAAGAAAAGAAAAGGAAAATAGATGGGAAGTTGTCACAAAGAAGGTATGAATATCTGTACTGATTATTTACTTATTCGCAACTTGATACAAGCTGGAGTCACCTGGAAAGAAGGAACATTAATTGAGAAATGTCGCTACCAAACTGGCCTGTACGCAACTCTGTGGGGGTCATTTTTTTGTTTAATGATTGATGTGGGAGTGCCCAGCCCACTGTGGGCAATGCCACGCCTGGCAGGTGGTCTTTGATGGCATGCACACACACAGAAAAAGGCAAGTTGAGCAAGCCAGGAGGGGCAAGCAGTAGCAAACTCCTCCATGGCCTCTGTTTCAACTCCTGGACTCAGTTTTCTGCATTGAGTTCCTGCCTTGATTTCTCTTCACAATGCCTGTAACCTGTAAGTTGAAATAAATCCTTTTCTCTAAGTTATTTTAGGTCATGGTGTTTATCACAGCAACAGAAACCTAAGTAATACATTCTCAGTAATCCATATATAAGTATTCGCCTGCCAAAGACGAAGAGCAAGAGAAGGGAAAAGGAAGACCTGGGGTGACTGTGATTGTGAGTCCATGCTTATGGGCATTGCTGAGGCCAGGAAGATCTATTCCTGATGTGGGAGAGTCTTCTGTTTGAGTTGATTTCATTGGCTAATAAAGAAACTGCCTGGCCCATTTGATAGACCGCCCCTTAGGTGGGTGGAGTAGACAGAACAGGAAGAAGGAAGTGAGGTAGATGGCTCAGTCACATGCCACGCCTCTCCTAAGTTAGTCAGACCACCGTGCCTCTCCTCAGAGAGAAGCCAGACGCAATGAAGCTCCAGCCCAAGATGGATGTACGCTAGAAACTTCCCGGTAAGGCACCACTTTGTGGTGCTACACAGATTATTAGATATGGGTTAATCAAGATGTGAGTAAGAGGCAGAAAATAATGGGCCAGGCAGTATTTAAAAGAATACAATTTGTGTGTTGTTATTTCGGGGTATAAGCTAGCTGGTGACCGGGAGCAGGGCGGCAGGAACGCAGCCCGCAGCTCCTCACTACATATTCCCACACTTTTGGGTAAGAATTTGCTCAATTCCAAGTAGTAGGTTGTTCACAGACTTGCTTCTGAAAGACAAATCATTAATTACTTAGTAGTCTTACAGGAGAGGAAAGGCAGAGTAACTGTTACCACACAGTAACACCAAGTGCTCTATGGATCTTTATGTTAATTCCCTAGGGTAGCAGTGTCAAGTTCCACCAAGTATGTGGCTTAAAGCAAGTTGTTCTAAAGGCCAGAAGTCTGAAATAGAGGCCTGGGTAGGGCCATGGGGGTGTGTGACTGGCTTTCACCTTTTCCCAGATTACACGTGGCCACCAGTCCTTGGATTTCTTCAGCTTGTAGGTATAACATTCCTGCCTGCATCTCTTTCACCACATTGTCAGCCTCCCTGTGTGTCTGTGGCAGTGCTCCCCCTCTCTTCTAAAGGCACTCAGTTTATAGAGTTAGGCCCCTCTCTGATGAAGTATGACCTCATCATAAGTACAGTCTTCAGAGAGCCTCTTTCCACACAATGTCACATCCCCAGGCACAGCACTTAGGGTTTCAGTGTACCTTTTGTGGGACCTTGCAGCTGTTATACATGGCTATGCATGGCAAAGAATAATTTTGCTGTTTCATCTTCTCTGTCCCCTGCCTTTCTACCAGCTTCTAGATGCTATATATGTCCGAACTCTCAGAGGCAGAGATGTAATGTCTAAAACAGAGGCCAGATCCTTGACTTCTGAGTTTCAAAACAGTCTCTCGAAATCCACTGTGAAGACAGGCTAAGAGCCAGAGGACTTTTGGCTGCTAAGAACTCAAGTTTGTTGAGAGACAAAGGGATTTGTGAGCTCCTGCAGAAAGCAGAGCACAGCGTATAAAATAAGAACATGAGGATGGAGAGGACCCAGGCTGTGACTCAAGGGTGGATTTCCAAGAGCTCACAAAAGAAAATAAGAATTCAAGGAGCACGGTGCTTATAAGGGAACTAAGAAGGCAGGCCTTAGGCACTGAAGAGTATAAACTACTCTTGTTCTGTTCCCTACCAGAGTGCACACCCTACAGAGGCAAGAATTAAGTAGAGAGATTTAGGTACTCCATGAAATAGGGTAGAAGTAGCAAGCCTCCTCTAATGGATGAGTGCAGAGAACCCATGATGAGGGGAGTGTTAAGCTGGAGATATCCAAATGTAGTCTGAGGGTCCTGAATCAAGGTAGACGAGGTATCCTGAAAGTTATAACTGAGCACAATGGCCATGTGGGACCCTCCAGAGCAAGATGGGGTGCTATATTTATTTAACAAAGTATTTCTCAATGCAATTTGCTTATTTCAAAAAATATATAGCATTTTAGAAAAATAACCTGTCTTAATACTTTTATTAAGTCTAATAGATAAGAAATAAATGAGACATGTAGTCACACAACATTAGTGATGACTTCATATATTAAACATGTTGCTTTCTAGCTAGAAGCAGTAGTTTTTGGAAAGTTTAAGTTAAGAATGTTGTCGTTTATACATTTGGGGTACAGATTCTTGTAATTTGGTTCCTTCTCTGTCCCTACCATCTTCCTTCTCCTCCTGCTCCTCCTCCTGCTCCTCCTCCTGCTCCTCCTCCTCCTCCTCCTTCTCCTCCTCCTCTTCCCCCTTCTCCTCCTTCATACAGTGTGGCAATATCATTCACTTTATGATTTGGACTAGCCCATGATGTCACAGATGAGAATGGAAGTGTATGATAAACCACAGAAGCATGTGGTTCAACATACACATGAGTCATTGCATTAGAAATTAAATTTGGTTCCATGGGCATTTGCCCAATCCAAAGTCCTGTGGGAGTGTTTGCCTTATGCTCCTATGTCCAAATATAACAAAATAACCCTATTCAGACTAAATGCTAAAGCAGTGCTGGAGTCTCTGAGTGGGATATTTGTTGGGACATTCTCCATCAGCAGGTGCTACTGAATATGTGTGGGTTAAAATAGCAACTGCTCACATTTTTAAGGAATTTATTTAGCACCATACATTATTCCAAGCCCTTTAGGTATATTATCTCATTCTGTACTTACAAAGTGCCTCAAAGGAATAACAACCTGTGATTGTTAATCTCAATTATCAACATAGACCTAAAGTCGCACTGGAGATGGGTCTCTGGGCATGCCTTAAAGACTTATCATGATCAGTCTCACTGAGATGGGAAGGCCTTCCATTGGGGGTAGCACTGTTCTCCAGGTTGGAATCCTGGACTCTGGTGAAAGGGAAAAGGAGACTGGGTACACATGTTCATTTATCTGTTCCTTGACTATGGATGCAACATGACCAGCTACCTCAAACCCATGTAGTCATGCATTCCCCTCCACAATGGACTGAAGCCTCAAACTGTGAGTCAAATAAACCCTTGCTCCTTTAAGTTGCTTCCATCAGGAGAGTTTAGTAAACAACAGGAAAAGGAACCAGGACACAATCATTCCTGTGCTTTACAGATGAGGAAATTAAAATGTGAGCAACAACTCACACAACTGACCCACACTACAGACTATGTCTAGACCTGGTTTATAGATCTGAACCCAGACTGTAGATCCTGTGTTCTCAACACAGTGTGTTAAATTTCTCAAAGGGCTGCTGTGCACCAGGAAGTCAATACAAGAGAGTCTGGGATGATCAGAGAGAAGCAAAGAACCCCTGTTTTGGCTGCTACATAAGTTTATAGGTAGAAAGATACTGCTGTGGTATACAAGAGTACTTCAGGGTGTTCTTTACTCACAGACTGTGAAGTACTAAGGAAAACTATTCTCACTTTACAGATAGAGCAGGGAGCAGTTCCCTAAGATCCATCTCTTTCTAAAGAACTAAGTTACTGGTGTAAAGAGAGACATTTTCTTCCATGATGTAGCCTCCTATGGTTGCCTAGGTCCTGCAGATAATGTATAGTCAGAGGTGTTTCTGTGTCCTGGCCAGTCCCACAGTTGCTTATAAAATAATCACTCAGAGGCTTAATATTAACTATAATTGTTTGGCTAATGACTTAGGCTTATACTGGCTAGCTCTTACATTGAAATTAATCTATTTTTTATTAATCTGTGTATTGGCACATGGCCCATGGCTTACTGTAGATGCTCTGACATCTTCCTCCTTCAGTGGCTTCTGGCATCCCACTCACCTTCTTTCTCCCTGCATCTCTGCTTGAATTTCCCACCTAGTTATATTCTGCCCTGCCTCAGGCAGCTTTATTCATCAACCAATTAAAAGCAACATATATTCATAGCATACAGAAGGACATCCCACATCATTTCCCCCTTTCTCTCTAATTAAAAAGGAAGGTTTTAACTTTAACCTTGTAAAATTACCTGTTTCAAAACAGGTATCAAGCAAGAATTATAGTTATAATATTTAATATATATATATATATATATATATTTGGCAAAATTAAAGAAAATACTCAATCATCTATTCTCTCTTTGTGAGTCTAAAGTTTTATATATAATTAATCTTTTACTATAACTAAGGAAAACTATAGGTATCCAGTCTTAAATTCCATCAAAGACCCCAGAAGAATATAACATTACCTGTGTAAACAGGAAGTGCATTGTAAGCAACTTCCAAAATTCTAAAAATTGACAGAGATATCTGGCTGTCTGGACAGTCACTCAAAGTTCTTCTGTAATATTGGGGAATCCATATTCAGCCTATAGGCCTAGAGCATCTGGCAAACTTTTCAGTGAATCAAGATATTTGAAACTGTCCCACCTACAGTGGTAGTTTGTCAGTAATTTCCCTCTGTGTCCTGCAGAATGTCTGGCAATTTCTTCTGTGAAACAGGAACCTAAAGGACCATCCTGCTTTGTTTTGACAAAATTCATTGGTCATTTTTCTGTGGGTCTTACTTGTCCAGTTCTTAAAGCATACTGTCAAGCAGTCCAGTCAAGCCTTGTCACATTGAAAGCAAACTCTGTAACAAGTTCCTTCAATGCCCATCATCCTCTTGAAGTAATTGGTGCTGTCAGGAGCAGATGTGTCTCACTGTCAAGAAAAGTCTAAGTTTTTAAAACATTTTAAATGCCATATTCTGTATGTCTTTGAAGTGTTTGAAGATTACCTAGCCATCTGAGATATATCTCTGTATAGCTAGAAAACCAACTAACATGACTATAAACTTTACTATTAAAGATGTCTATTAATTTGTATTTCTTAAGTATATATTACATTTTAAATGAGCTTTATAAACATAATACCTTAAGTGGAAATATATATATATATATATATATATATATATATATAATGAAATGACCTTAAATTTGTATTAATAAACCACAATCCATACCAATGTAAAGTATTGATTTCTATATCAAGAACCCTTCATCTATTGCGTCTGTAGCAGCCCTAATTCCAAGCTCTTTAGTTAAGCAAAAGACAGGAAAGTAAAAGGGAAGAGGGTTGGGAAGAAGAGGATCAGTGGGGGGGGGGGGGGGCAAGAGAAGGCGATGGAGTGAATAAGGTCACAATACATTATATACACATGAAAATGTTACAATTAAACTCATTACTATGGATAATATGTATGACAAACATATGCTAATGAAGCAAAAACAATCTAAAAATAACAACAAAGAAAGAAAGGAACAACAAAGCAACAAAAATAAAAGAACAAAAGAAGTCCATGTTCTTAGGGTTATTATTTGGGGCCAAAATCTAGCTCACTTTAACTTTGTGTGAGATGCCTTTTTTTCACCCATCTCTCTCTTTTTGGAAATGTTGTGTGCAGTTGCTTGGCTCTCACCAACAAGTGCTTGCTCAGGGTGTTAGAAGTACTGGACTCTGCTTAGCAGAGAGCTGGGAGCACAAACCGGTAATAGAGACACCGTAAAGGAGCCTTAAAGGGAAGTCAGACTTGAGTTTCTGGAAATGCATTAAAGGTTCTGCAGGTGTGATCCAAGCTATAAATACCACAAGCTGTCTTTCAAAGCCCTCTCCGCTAGTCCAAGTGTGAATCCTCATTAGGTTGTAAGCCCTGAATGGATTTTTGTCATCAAAGACAGTGCTAAAAACAGATGCTTCCTGGATGATTCTGGTCCTGCTGAAGAAACCAAATGATCACCCTTCATTGATTTCAAAGCTGTTTTGGGCTCACTTTCCCTAAAATAATCAGTATAGAAGAGAGACCTTTTTCTGAGTGCCTATCATAGGACAGTTCTGTTTCTGTGTGTGGGGGGGAGATCTGAACACAGGACAATGCTTCATCTAACTTTTGGGTTGCAGAGTCCAAGGGCCTCTCTCGTGTCTGTTTTCCCTGGATTGTGGACAGTTGTGCAGTAGTCCTCCAAGTTATTTTAGAAACACAAATGAGAATTTTTTTCAAGAGGAAATGACCCAACCCTTCTTCACACTTAACTAAGATCTATTCAAACCATAGGTTGAGAAGCTCAGACAAATATCTCTCTGAGTAAATCACACCTGGGGAGAAGAAGAAAAGTGATATTGACATCTGCAAGGCTGCTTACTCTTATTCATTCCTTCTACTATGTATTCCCTTCTTGTCAATATTTATTGAACATCTGATACATTCTACGTACTAGGTGGGTTACAAGAGTGGGACAAATTGAAGAATTCACTTTATATAGACTTCTTCAGATATACAACTTGAGATGTGCATTACTAAAGAACTTCCAAGGAAAACCAGAGAGCTGGGGGATTAGAAAGGTTGCAAAGGCTCTCAGTAAAGACATAATGTCTGACAAATGTATGAATTCAAGTGGCTCCTGAAATATGTACAGGGCAAGGAGGATGGGTTTCTATGTTCCTGTACCTGTCAGTCATTGGCTAAGATCTTTCTGGGGATTTGTCAGCTCCTAGGCAGTTTGGAAATGTATATAAAAGGACATGCAATCCCAATAACTCACATGCAATTCCCTGGAGGAAGCTGTAGGTGCTGCCGTCACAGGAAAAGTACACAGAAGCTGGGAAGAGTAAGACAGACCTGGGGATTTGGGTAGTGAAACGTGAGGGAGAGTGATGGCTAATTTTGGGTGCCAATTTAACTACATGTGAAATTAACTAAATCCCAAGGATTTTTCCTGATTGGATCATTTGAGGTTGGAAAGCCCACCTTAAATTTGGGTCACATGGGATGCCTGCCCCTTTCTGAATGGAGACGGAGGCGGAGAGGTTGGGGAGGTAGTAGATGGGAAGAGCGGGGAGAGAACAGGAGGAGAGGAGGGAGACGAAATGGGGGTTCGTATATAAAATAAATAAGAAATGTTAATTAAATTAAAAAACTGTGTTACAAGGTGGTCATTCACATAAAAGGACTGGAACAAAGAAGATTTTTGCCTGTTTACCCTCACTTTGCTGGCAAGTTCATTTATCCTGTTGCCAAGACCTTCCTTCCCTTGTATTAGAATGGAGTTCTTTAAGATTACTTGGTCATAGGCTGAATGCCACCAGCAGCTCTCTAGGAATCCCCCAGCCTTGGACTGGGGCTACCTAGACATCCAGCCTCATGACCTGAACAACTGCTAGATTTGTGGTCTTTCTGTCAGAAGACAGCTGTTGTTGGACTATCCAGACCATATCCTGTAAGCCATTCTAATCAATCCCCTTTTAACGCATGTATATGTATATATGCAAAGTCTTCAGAATAAAGCAATTACCAGTGTGGGCCACTATGGGAAATATTGAGTTTTAGTGGGTGTCAGGGGTGCAGAGGTTTCAGTAGACTAAACAAACTAGAGAACAATCATTGGAAACTGTTATCAGTACCTCCACAGTCCTCAAGCATACAGTGTAGCCTTGGAATCAAGAGGAAGATTGAAGTCCTGAAGTTTCCTTGACCTAGACAGGAAGTTCTGTGAGAATCTGTAGGAGGAAGGACATGAGACAGAGCAATTCTAAGAGGATAGAAAGCAAAATGAAAAGTCAGATAGAACATGGGACCTGGGGAAAGAACAGAGTGACACACAGGAGCAGCGGGTGAGTGTGCAATAAGGCGGAGGTGGAGCTTTGAGCAGATGGTCAAGTGGAAATAGCCAGGCCTGGGGGCACAGACTCTGAGAGCTCACAGATTTGAAGGGGGTTTGGAGAATGAGGACCCTGACAATAAAACTAGGAATCAGTACAAAGACAAGAAGTATTGGAACCCAGAAGGAAGACCATGGCTCTATTGCTGCAGGAGGGGAACCATGATGCTGGTTGTGAAGGGGAACCACAATGCTGATTGTGAAGGGGAACCAAGATGCTGATTGTGAAAGGGAATCACATGCTGGTTGTGAAGGGGAACCACGATGCTGGCTGTGAAGGGAAACCATGATGCTCGTTGTGAAGGGAACCATGATACAGGTTGTGAAGGGAACCATAATGCAGGTTGTGAAGGGAACCATGATGCTGGTTGTGAAGGGAACCATGATGCTGGTTGTGAAGGGAACCATGATACAGGTTGTGAAGGGAACCATAATGCAGGTTGTGAAGGGAACCATGATGCTGGTTGTGAAGGGAACCATGATGCTGGTTGTGAAGGGGGGAACCACGATGGTGGTTGTGAAGGGGGGAACCACGATGGTGGTTGTGAAGGGAAACCATGATGCAGGTTGTGAAGGGAACCACGATGCTGGTTGTGAAGGGAACCACGATGCTGGTTGTGAAGGGAACCACGATGCTGGTTGTGAAGGGAACCACGATGCTGGCTGTGAAAGGAACCATGATGCTCATTGTGAAGGGAACCATTGTGATTCTCATGGGATGAGGACCACACCTCCCAGAAGGATCAGTTTCACCCCGCCGGACTGGAAGACTACATTTCCCAGAAACACCACAACGGACAACCACGCCTACGCAGATTCTTATATATACCAGTGTTAAATCCATCCCCTTCCCTTTTTCCTCCCTCCCTTGACCCGCACTGTGGAGCACCCCCTTCCCTTAATAAACAATCCTCCCATGCACGTGGTCGCGTCCTGGGTCTCCCTTCCTCTGGCTCCGCGATACACCCCACGCCGAAAAAGAAGAACAGCAACCATGATGCTGGTTGTGAAGGGAACCATGATGCTGGTTGTGAAGGGAACCATAATGCAGGTTGTGAAGGGAACCACGATGCTGGTTGTGAAGGGAACCACGATGCTGGTTGTAAAGGGGAACCATGATGTAGGTTGTGAAGGGAACCATGATGCTGGTTGTGAAGGGGAACCATGATGTAGGTTGTGAAGGGAACCATGATGCAGGCTGTGAAGGGAACCACGATGGTGGTTGTGAAGGGAACCATGATGCAGGCTGTGAAGGGAACCATGATGCTGGTTGTGAAGGGAACCACGATTCAGGTTGTGAAGGGAACCACGATGCTGGTTGTGAAGGGAACCACGATGGTGGTTGTGAAGGGAACATGATGCTGGTTATAAAGGAAGCCATAATGGTGGTTGTGAAGGGGAACCATGACCTAACCAAGGGAGGGAAGGGCAATGTTTACAAGGTGAGAGGAAAGAGAATTTTTTTCTTAATTTTTTTAGTTTTCATTTATTTTATATACAAACCAGTTTTCCCTCCCTTCCCTCCCCCTCCATCCATTCCTCCTCTGTCTCCATTAGAAAGGGGCAGGACTCCCATGGGCTTGACAAAGCATGGTGTATCAAGCTGAGTCAGGCCCTAGCTCCTTCCCCTGTATACTTTTTCTTGGTGTGTGAGATTTAGACATTTTACACATCAGAAGTGAGAGAGTCCGTAAGAGGGCTGTGAGGATCCAGGGAATTGGAGTTGTTACCCTTCAGATCCTGGCAGATATTAGCTGTGGGCAGGAGGACACTCTCCTCTTGTTCTCAGTGGACTGGGGTCATCAAAGATGTAGGGTTAGAAGGAACAGATACGGAAAGGAAATGGAATGCAAATTTAGGAATTGCCTTGAAAGCTGCACCGCATCTGTTTAGAACCAGTTTGGCTTTGGATGTGCTGGTCTCACAGGAGCTGGCTCAGCTCTGATCCTCTAGCTTCCATTTCAAATAGGGAAAAGAGAGATGTTCTATCAGCAGGGGTAGTGGTCTGAAGGAGTGACCAGGACCCCATCATTCTAGACAGGTCATGTGTCTTTAAACCAAGGCCAGCAACAACTTAAATCACTTCTACGGATCCAACAAGAACTGCTAAGTGTGATTTTTAAGTAGAACCCACCTAAAGAGCAGCTTTGTTTGTAAGGCCCTGGGGAAGTTTGGTCTTTCCCGCAGCAGCCTGTGAGATATTATACAACAGTGCCTTTAACTTGCTATCAATCAAGCTGTTGTTTCCTTTTCTTCCTGTGCCCTCCCCAACAAAGAGCAAACACAGAAGTCAGGTTTGGTGGCTCACATCTATAATTCGAGTACTCCAGAGACTGAGACAGAAGGATAGTTGCAAATTTGACGCCAGCCTGGTCTACACTGTCTGAAACAAACAAATGAACAAATACAGCAAGCTGAATTTACGGATTTATTAAAAAGATTAAAATTGGCTTTCTACACCAGGCTCATGGACATTTAGACTACTGTTTTATATCCCACAATACCCCCCGCAGCCTTATGCTCACTTCATAATGAACCTTGAAGTCATTTGCTTCCTTGTGTGGAGTGCTAGGATTACAAAAACAAAAAACAATGAGAAGTAGCCTTGGCACAATGATGACTTTCCCACATTTGCCCAGGGAGATAGATGCCTAGAAGATCCATTTCCTTGGGGGTGTCATCAGGATACAAAGATCTGGTCCAGCCAGCTGTCTCACTACAGAAGTTAACTTCACTTAAAATCCAAAGATGGGTTATTGTAGCAGTTGGTGCTGGTGTCAAGTCTGGGTACATAGCACACTGAGTATCTTTTGCTCTGATACCACGTGCCTCGCTAAATCTCAAAGTCTCCATGCAAATATGTGTTCTGAAGAGTCAGGAAGGCAGATAAAAACCTCAAGGAAGGTCTTTGATGGATGGACAGTTAGTGGTGTAGCCGTGGGGATGCTCTCTAATATGCTCTGAGATGCCTATGTGGGAGTATGCTCAGTGCAAAGCTCTGGCTCTTCCCTCTGGGAATATCAGCACCTTGTTGTTGAGTGTCAGCTCCGGCTAGTGAGTGGGTGAAGTGCCACCCTCTAATCTGAGACACATTGAAGGGTTTCACAGAGAGCCAACTGGAGAAGTTCATTCCAGAGGGAAAAGGATGAGGTTTTATCACACCCCCAGTCAGAATGGCCAGAGTGCTGGCTTTAGATATACTGACACTTCGCTCTGGAGAATGAAGGAACGCAGCAGTGGTGGAAGGCATGCCACTTGTTGGGTTGGGTTTGTTGGTGGCTCTATGAACTGTGCTCCTCAGGTCAGGCGTTAAATCACAGGTCAAGGTGTAGCACCATCACTATTATACGGAACTTCATAAGACATGTTCAATTTTGCATTAAGAAATGGGTCGCTCTACAGAGTTAAGCTGTTGGGGACTCTCAGCATAAATAAACCCTGGAAGTAAAACCCTGTATCTTCACATAGTGTGCTTAGCGACTTTGCTTGTTTGATACAATTCAGGCCCTGTTGTGCCCCGTGACCCTTCTAAGTACTGCCCAGCCTCTGATACACATGATTGTATCCCTCAATACATTTTTTTCACTATGGAAGAGGACAGAATTCTGTCCTCTCTGGGAAGACAGAGCTAGGACTGATAAACATGTCTTTCTTCTTACCGTTTATTTGAAGTCTCCAGAACACAAGGGCTCACAGGCTTTGTTTGGGGAGATGAAGCAAGCACCCTACAAGTGCTCAAAGTCACTTCCCCAAGTTTTATAATTTGCTTTGTTTGAAAGTGAGAGGTTGAGAAGAGAAAAGGAATAATAAAAGTAAAAGTAAAAAGAAAAAAACATAAAGGAAAACCTGACCAACATTCCCAGCAAAGTCAAAACACTTAAGGGTGGATCCCTTGCAGGTCTAAGCTACATCTTGCCTCTACAGAGTCCAGGGAGGGAGCTGAGGCTGCTCACTGCCAGTTTGTAAGCCATGCAGTCCACATGATGGTTTGTCTGCAGAGAGCTCATGCCATAGCTGACACTCTCTGAATGTAGGGGGCTTGCTGTGCACTGTTCTGGAAACTGAGGATACATGCAATAAGACAGACTTCTCTCCTGATGGAGTAGACATTCTTAGGTAGGAGAACTGATAATAACAACATTATAAGGAGTAAATTATACAGTGATTTAGAAGATAATAAGCATGTGGATAAAGAGCCGGTGTAGATGGCAATCCTGGGACAGGTCACTGTGGTGCAGTACAGGAACCTATAGGGATTTCATGGAGGAGGTAAGCTGATACTGAATTTTGAAGGGAGGGGATGCACTCTGACATCCTGGATCTTGGGGACCAGTGATGGTGTGAACTCGGACTTTCTCTCTTCATTGTCTGGGTAGTTCCAAAGTCTGAGCAGAGCATCTGGCTACCCTGCAAGGACTTTGCCTCAGGAGATGTTGTTTTCGTTATTTATAAGAACACATTTAACACAATATTTTCATTATTTATCAGGAACACACTGACTCTGTTGTTCATTTTCATTGCAAACTTCCTTGAAGAAAGTTTCACCAAAGCCCCTACAGAGATGTTCTTAATTGTAGGGTGCCTGTTGGGTGGGACACTGAGAACTGTATCCCAGCACATACTTCCTAGATCTTGCTTGAGGACTCTGAGATGATCTCATTACCTGGACTCACCCTGTCTTCAGTCAGTGGGATCCTTTCTATAGCTACTATCTGACCCTTATGTGGTCCTGTCTTACTAGGGCTCGGTCACCTCATCATCTCTCCTTCAGAATGTGGAAGAATGTGGTCTTTTGTATTTCTCTTGATTTAAAGCCCTTGTTGAAGGTTACAATTCCTTGATGTATGAGAAAAAATACAGCCTTTCTTTTCATGTCATCTCACCCATTTTGATGGTCATTTTTGACCAACAATTGAGAAGAGAAGCTATGTGGGCCTTCTGAGCCCTGAGTATTAATGTGTTGATCTAAGAGCTGAGGTCATCTCTGAGCCATATTCTTTAGAAGGTTAAAATAAGGCTTTCCAACATGGACACCCTCCTTTACACTTTATTTACATCTGAAGCTGGACTATGACAAACTAGTCCTTGGCTTCCTGATCTCAGATTGCTATGCACCATTGCAGGACATGGGTTTACTACATCTTTCTGGAATGTCCCGGTTGCTTTTTAAAGAGGAATCAGGTTGTTCATATATTATAGGCCCAGGTCAGAAAGACCTACATTGAGAAGTTGCTTATTTTAAGAGCCATCTAAGTAATGACCTGCTTCCTGTGTCTTAGGGATAGTCTACGGGTCCTGCCACAGGATGGGCTCAGAACGTACCAGCCTAGCTCATGAGCAGCTTTGTGCTATCTCACTGTTTAGACTTTCCACCCTCTTCTCTTAGCCTTGTAGATGTGGGTGTCAGTGAAACATCAGGCAGACACGTGAACTCAATGGAAGCCCCAGCATCTCTGGCGATGGCTGAGTGGAATGCCGTGTGGCTTACAAACACCTCCACTTACTTTATGGGGGGGGGGGCTATTTTCCAGTAATTTGGATGGATTAAAGGAAACCCAGTCCATCGAACCAATAGCTCTTCTCCATTCACCCAATAGCTGTTAGCCAGAGGCTAAAGAATTGATCTGAGTTGACCATTCTAAAATATGGATAAGGTGTAAGATAAGAATATGAGAGCCGAGGGGCTGGGGGTGTTAATCCCTAGGTCATATTCTTCAGCAACGGAAAACAAAACTTTCCAGTGTGGAACTCCAGTTAAATTCCCATAGACCTGGTGAGGACATGGATAGTCCAATGACCTCCCCCACACAAACAAGATAGAGACAGGAGGATACAGAGGAAAACTCACTGTTATTGCTGTCATAATGGTCTTTTAATTCACAGCTCTGCACCCCTTTGTAGACAGTATCAGGCCCCTATTTGAGGCAGGGGGAGAAGATTTTGATACAGTGCTTGCATGTGGAATTCATTTTTAACAAGCATTTCCAAGGCAGGAATCTTGCAAGCAATCCATCGCAGAGGCAGACATGTCGAATCTTTTATTTGTACATCTTGGGAGAAAAAAAAACTTAATACACTTCCAAGGGTGGGAACTCTACAACTTTTAAACTTATTGATGCTAGGGTCCATCTTTCTTTCTCTAGAAAGTAGCATCTCGATCCTTCTACATCTGTGAGGATGTCAAGGACAAATTGTGCTCTGAAACCGTGGCGAGCAGCACATCGCTCCCATCCACAGAGGCCCTGGTGTCAGAGCTGTTGTGTGGCTGTGACGGAGTCAGGTAACTGCTCTGCCTGTGCTCTGTGTGTCTGAAGCCCAGGAGGCACAAAGTCTGCCTGGAAGAGATGGAAGGAAGGAAGGGTAGAAAAGGGTGGAGCAGAGAGGGAGGGAGGGGAAAGGGAGTGTTGTAATCTAGTTCCACACAGCAATCACCACACCAGCTTTTGCTTGTGGATTCCATGGGGACACATTAAGAAGGTCTGAAAAGGAACTTGTGTGTGGCATTACTGGGAAGTAGAGAGCCGTGGACGTGGGGTCGGAGGTCAGTTTTTTTCCTGTCAATGCCAACACTCTAATGTGAAGACCTGGTTCTCTTTGCCTGTTAGGGGAGGCATCTGGAATGGGGTTTTGCTGCCTCAGAGAATGGCAGGCTCTTTCTAAGGCACACTGTGTAAGAGTCAAGGGATGTGGGGTATGGTACCTCCCATTTGTGAGTAGGCTCTCTGTTTGGGTAAGCCCTATGACAAGGCATTTAGACAGAGAGATAGGAAAAGAAATACAGAATTTGGAGGAACACCATATGGGGACTGATTTTCCTCTGGGTGCCAAGGAGAGGGTTGGAGGAGACACATCTGTAGATGGTCTGTCGTGAACCTGTCAGTCACAGTGGAGACAGGGCAGGGAAAGGGAGGTGAGACACAACATCACTTCCTTTCTCTCACAAGTCAGGGCTAAAACAAGGAACTTAGGGGGTAAGCAAGTATCTCTTGTAAAGAGCCAGAGAATACTCTGGGCTTAGTGTGCCATACTGTTACTCAACTTGACATCACAGCACAAAAGCAACCACAGATAATGCAAATGGAGCAAAGGGCCTTTGGACTTCTTCCAATAAAACTTTATTGACAAAGAGCAGTGCGCTGGATTTGGAGATGGTCTGCTGACCCTGATGAGTTTGGCAGCAAGTCCTGAATGGGACAAGGACCTGAGTCCTGCGAGGGGCTGAGGATACTGGATGGAGACCAGGCTGCCTTTTGTTTGTTTTCCAGCTGCAGAGCTGACGCCGTGTCTTCTGCTCAGAGCTTTCGCATCCGTCTTCCTAGATTGGGCACCAGGTCCAGTCATTTTGTTCACAAACAGTATGAGCAGGAAGGAGGCCCGAGTCATGGATAGGAGGTATCAGTAGACATGCAAATAAAGGCAGACCACCTTTTCTCTTTTATTTCGCTTAGACAAAATGCAAAGAGTGTCTCATCAAATTAAAAAATAAACAGAAAAGAAGACCGAATGGGTTTCCCCCCACCCCCTCACTGACAGCACTCATCCTAATTAACAACAGAAACTCAAACCGAGGACCTGGTTCCTAGTGGGAAGGAAAGGTGTGCACAGGTAATGAAAGCTTCCCCTGCCCCCATAGCAACGTTCCTCTTCGATTCACAAATAGGCTAATTTCCCCCCATTTCCTTTCTTGACTCTTGTGTGCTAGAACTTCTGTTCAGAAGGTTTAACGAGTCCCCATGCACTTTGTAGAAAATCAGTAAAAATGCTATAGCCTGTGAAAATCATAAAACTGGACTTCTTTCCCCAAAAATCAGATGCCCAGGCAGATGGAGCCCACACTCAGACGGAAGAAAAGCAGAGTAGTCTTTGCACTGTCTGTGGTTTCAGTATTTTCTTTCTTTTTTTTTTTAATATATTTTGGCAATTTTCTTTAATTATAAATATTGGAATTCCGTAAAAAAAAGGTAGCTTTGATTGGCTCGTTTAAATTGTATTTACAACCGCTGTCCAGCCACGCCATGTGTTATACCAGGGTGTAAGATTTTGCGTAGGGATTGTTTCCTTTTAAATGGCCTCGAGAGTCCAGCAGTGACTCTTGGGAGCTGCTCATTTTAGCTGCCTGTCCCAGCTCTGCACCCTCTCGCTGAGGTAAGGTGGCCACAGCTCCTTGTTGCCATGACTGCTGTCCTTCTCTTGTGGAAGAGGTGGAGGAGGAAGCCTCCATAGGGGTGGGCTCAAGGACCGTGGGGCGCTTCAGGGTCCGACTTTTCTGAGGTTCCAAGCACGCTTGTCCTAAACTCAGGTCCCTGCTGGTGCCTGGTGCCCCCCGGTTTAACAAGAAGTCCATTCGAAGGTATGGAGGCAGGTGTATGAGGTCACCTGGGAACAAATACAGAAAGTTAGTCGGTGCCCTCATTTGCTTCTCTGGGCAGAACACCTCAGGAAAGAAGTGGGAACTTTGCTCGAGAGAAAGAGTTATCACCGTGTCAGGGGACACTTCTTAAGACACCTCATTGGAGTGCGCTCCAGAGGAGCAAGTGATTGCTTTCACGCTTCTCTCCCATGGGCCACAGAACACCAAATGTCGTTCTGCAGTTTGAGAGCCTGATGCATGGAACTAACATGTATCTATGTATACTGACACCCTAACCAGTATCTATGTGTACTGGAGGCAACCCTTCTGCTGATATGAACAACGAGAACAAGCCCCATGTGATTAGATGTGTGGGGTACATGGGGCTGGAAGAAAGAGCCAGGGATACTGAGGAAATGGACAACTCTCTCCTTTTGATGATCCATGGAGTCATGTGACCTTGGAAAGCTGTATGTGATGAACTGAGGTACAGCGAGCATGGGCCCAGCCTTCTCACCGCCCTGGCCGTCTCCTCTGTCTGGGCCATGCTGGGGTGAAGCTCAGGACATCTGAGTTGACTCTACTTTCATTGGCTTCCTTCTTCTCTCCTTCAAGAAGAAGGCTTTGGGGAAAAGGGGTGCCTGATGCTAGCCTCTACGTATACCCCCACCTGTGGAAGCTTCCTTTCCTCTGGGATCCTCTATTGTCACAGGCAAGGTAAGGCCCCTCTGGTGGCTTTTTCTTTCCAGTTACCTCCTTCTCCATGATGTCCCTGTTACCTGGCTGTGGCTTCCTGAGCAAAGCACTGAAGTCTATGCTTCTTCCTACCTTCTGTCCTTCTAGGTCTCAGGTCCGCACCATGGTCCCCGACTTCCCACATTCTTCTTAATTCCCCATGAGATTTCCCTAGCAAATCCTTTGTCTGTTTCATCTGCCTTGCCATGCACTTCTTGTCAACTCTGAAGTGTCCAACATGGCGTCTGTGGCTCTCAAGTACAGAAGCACCATCCTGGAAGTCACTCCACCCCAGTTGCCATAGTCTCTGGTATCTTCCTGGTCCTCACCTGCTCGAACCCCGGCAACATCTGATGCTATTGGTATTTTCCTGCCACACCTCTGTGGCCTCCCAGCTGCCTCTGCACCTCTGACCAGTATTCTTCAATCTTCACCTTACAATGCAGAATTTTAGAACCTTCCCAAGGGCCTGTCCCCAGCCTCCTTGGGAGGGCCAGTTGCTTGCGTCATCTTTTTTATTCGTTTTTATCAATAATTATCCTTTCCATTCTGTTGTCTCCTGAGTCCCAGGCATGAACGTCAGAATCTCTGCTAACCTTTGCCTATAGATATCCACCCTGAATTTGAAATGCCACAGTCCACAAATCTAGGCCGGAAAGGCCAGGCCTCATGCCCACTCAAACCCGAAACATCCCACTCTCTATTGTGCCCAGTACTGGTTACCATTGCCAGCATTCTTCCAGACATTAATGACTGTCTTTTTATGGGGGGGCAGCACCATCCTCTTCTGGTTACTTTGTTTGAATATTACCTTGTGACTTGTTTTTGTCCCCTATCAGCATGAGCCTGTCTAGAGACATTAATCCATCCCACCACCCTCGCAAAGGGTTGGCACACTGGGGAGCCTGTAGAGGCAGCCACACCCTGCAGCTTGAGTTGGACTCGGTTTGGTACTTAGCCTCTGTTTTCCTGGAAGACATGCTGACCTCCCTCTAGCTTATCTAAACATCTTATTTTTCTCACTTCGAGACCCACATAGGCAAGGACTGTGCAACAGGGCTGAGATGACCCCAGGGGTCATCTGTTTCTGTTTATCTCAAGGCTGCGGGAGCTCACTGACTTGGCACACATACCAGGTGAGCAGACCAGAGAGTATGGCGGCCACGAGCAGTTCTCCAGCAGGAAGGACGGGTAGGGGAATGTGTTGATGAGAGAGACATGACAATGGCCTGATCTGGGGGTTGGGAGCAGATGTGAGATGTGGGGTGTGAGAGAAGAACTGAAATGGAGATAGGAAGGACACCTGTCAGAAATGGCTCCCGATGTGAAGCGGCAATGGCCAAAGGGAAGGGTGAGGCCACCGTGACTCCCTCTGGGTTTTAAGCTCAGGAGATAGGGGAGACAGTTGACTATACTATGGTTTAAATGTGTTCATACATTGGAGGCTTGGGCCTTACTGTAGTGGTGGAGCCTTTAAGGGGTGTGGTCTAGTAGAGGGCCTCCGGACAACTGGGGATGGGCCTTGGAAGAGATATGGGGGTCTCAGTCTCTAACTGGCTTCCTAGTCTAAGAGGTGACCGCTTCATCACATTTCCGTCTGCCATGGCCCTCTCCAGAGTCCTCATTATGAGTTCTCATTATGTTTTTTGCAGCTTTGATCTTCAACACTGACTTAAAGCAATGTAGTTTCCCCATAAATCTAACCTGCCTTTGGTATTTGTTGTATTAACAGAATCAAACAAGCACAAGCCAGCAATTACAAAATGATGCATTGGGGAAAGGTGGTAAGCTAGAGAGGATGGGTTGATCTCAGACACATTGAGTCTGGAGGGAGTAAGGGTGTGGGTCTCTCCCATAACATCTCCAGCACAACTCCCACTCCCAGTTCTGGCTAAAATGGCTGAAAATCCCTGTTTATTTTTTCCTTCAAAATATTCCTGGGGTGCCTTATTTTTCTTACAAGTTCAATGCCACGATCCAGATTGTCTGTGGCGGGAGTTAACCCAGCACCCCAGAAAGTTCTCTGTCTTCCTCACTGAAGAGTCAACAGGACATCGAGGACCATAGTCTATGGTTTACAGCTTCTAGGAAGAAATAAACCCAAGGCAAGCATCTCAGAGCATCTTAAAGGGCATTCTCTTTTTTCAAAATGGTACTGCTTTCATAAGATCTCCCCCAGAAGATGAGGAAGGATGACCCTACTCTTTGGAAATTGGCTAAGTGATTTTCTTGTGTGCCGCAACAGCTTGCCTCTTAGTGTTGGTGGTGTGAAGATTTACCTACATTCTCTTGTGGGCCTCCTGGGCTCTCTCCACCCTGTAAGGACTGATGAGGATTACGTGGTCTCATTAAGAACCACGGTTTGTCATCATGGCCTGGCCAAGCTCAAGAAATTCAACCCTAGTTCAATGATGGTTTTACACATAAGATTGAGTCCTATGGGGGTCCAGTCATAAACAGTCAATAAATTGATCATGACCCTTTAGTAGACTAAATGACACACTCCATTATCCTTCTGAACAGGGTTTGGGGCACTTATTGAAACCAGACGGCATCTCTGCAGAGACATGTGGAATGTACATGAAGATTAGATTTGCTCTTAAAAATAAATACAAGGTAAAAAAAATGAAACCTTACGGCCTTATCTTCATTATAGTAATGGACATATTCTTCAGTTTTCTTTATCAAATGACTAATATATTCAGAAACAAACACAAAGCCATTAATAGAGATGCCATTTAGAAATGAGATAGAGGGCTAAGGCAATATCCCAGTGGAAAAAGTGTTTTTCATGCAACCAAGAAGCCTGGAGTTTTGATACTCAGAACTCAGATCAATGCTGGGTGGCTGTGTCTGCTTGCTTGTCATTCCAGAGCTCTGATGATGGAGACAGGGGCTCTTTGGAGCAAGCTGGTGGGCAGGACTAGCCATATTGGCAAGCTCTGGGATCAAGCAAGAGGTCCTGCCTTAATGAATACTCTGGAGAGTGGAAACATACCACGCATACATGCACAGACCACACATGCAAACAATGCAAGATAAATAAGATGAAAAGTTATTTTTCAATGTGAGAGACATTTGCTTTGTGTATCAGTACATGCTACCCGTCTAATTCTGAAACACATAAAATTTTATATATCTAACCCCCTAAAAGTGAGTATTCCTAAGAGTTCAATAAGCAAACTAGACTGATGTACTCTTTTATTCAATTGTGTGATTATTTTTAACAACGCGTGGAACAGGGGGATCACGTTTATGCCAGTGTTATTTAAGGGGGCAGGTTAAGAAGAAGGGTGACTGCTGTTGATCCCTCACTCCATCTGGCATGCCTGGTGTGTCTGTAATATGCTATGATCCACTCGGCCCTCAGTTTTTACCCCATTTGCTCTCCACCACATTTCCCGAACGGTAATGATCCCCAACAAGCCTGTGGTCTTTCGGTCCCAGCCAGATTATAGCTTTCTCTGGTGTGGGATTGTACAACTCGAAACAATCTTGTTTACAATGAGACCACAGTGCCCTGTGCTGCTAGATGGTTCAGTGGGCAAAGACACTGGCCACCTTGTCTGGGGGCCTAAGTTTGGTTCCCAGGACCCACATGGTGGAGGGCAAGCAAAGATTTCCACAGGCTGTCTTCTGACTTCCACACACATGCACACCTGTGCACACACAACGAATATGGCAAATAAATACTTTAAAAACAGGGCACCCAAGATTTATGCTCATCAGAGCTCTCACTTTTGGTGCAGTGACCAAGAATGTTTGATATCCTAAACAAAAGCTTGGTTAGAAGTGCTGATCTTTCGTAACGGAACTAGAAATCTTCACAGCTAGGTCTCCTTGCAGGTCTGCCAAGCAGCTCTGAACATGTAATATCTTGTAAAGAACCAGAGTTAAAAAACAGGCAAAGCGTTATGAAGTTAAATGGTTGCTTAAGGAGTTGAAGAGCTGCTCTCCTTGGTGTGTGTGTGTGTGTGTGTGTGTGTGTGTATGTGTACATATTATATATACACATATATTATATTATATATGTATTATATGTATATATGCGTGTATTATATGTATATATATATTATGAATGATAGAGTGTGTTTTCTAATATACAGTGTACAGAGCAGCTCTTTTGGCTGTGTGAATGCATCAAATGAACATGCTTAATAATGCACGTGCTGATGGGGAAGGAAGCACCAGGGTGGTCAGCACTTTATTTCTGTTGAAATCTAAGTCCACACTAAAGTTTGAACACCAGCTGGGAGATGGGGTTGTTTGGAAATCTGTTTAGATCCTGGGTTCCTCAGGTGCCTGCACAAACCAAGGCCACCACTGAGACGACAGCTCCAGGAAGACAGGAGAGTCTGGGGTGGAGGTGACGCTGGACACTGGCTCACATGTCTGCCCCCACCTGGCTGTTTCATAGGGGAGACACTCATTCCTGGCTCCAGTGGCAGCAGTGCCTCCTGGAGGCTGGGAGGACATTCTGAGCATGACTAGTGTGGACCAGGGCTAGGTGGCCTTGTCTCAAGACGGGAGTGATTGTCTCTAGTATGGAGGGCTGCGGCAATGACTCTGTTAAGCAGCACACATGCAGGTTTCACCATTGGACAGGGGTTTAGAGGTGGAGGCCTTTCAGAAAAATGAGATGGGGGCTGATTAGTGGCACCCATGGACCCAGGTCCAGAATTCTGAGTGTTGCTTCACCCAGAGAAGTGGCCTTTGCAGATGGGATGAAGCTAAGTGACCTGAGAAATGATCATTTGGATTTAATATGGGCTTTAAATCCAGTGACATATGCCTCTATAAGAGCCAGGCAGAGGGACATGGGAGGCACATAGGGATTGAGCCATGGGAGAATGGAAGTCAAGCCAGAGTGGTGGAGCCAGAAGCCCAGGGAAACCTGGTGCCAGCAGAGCTGCGGTTGGCCAGGAGTGTGCTCTTACCTAGAGCCCTCAGAGGAACATTTGTCAGCTGGTGTCTTGACTTTGAACTTCTGGTCTCTAGAACTGTGAGAGAATAAATCTGTTTTAAGCTCTCAAGTTTGTGGTGACTTGTCCCAGCAAGCCTCGGGAATCGGATACCTTTTCTTCTTGTCTGTGAAGGGTTTAGGGTCTCCATAGCAACAGCCACAACCCCTCCTTTCTCATTGGTCATTTTTGCCTCCACCAGCCACGCGGGGGGGGGGGGGGGGAGGTTGAGGAAGCTACAAAAGGTTCTTGCAAAGGCTGGAGCACAGCTGGAGAGGTGCTAGTGCCACCTGCAGTCCCTCCTTTCTCCTCCACCAAGCCCGAGCCACAGACCTGCACCTGCTCTCCCACCCCTGCAGAAACAGACCCTGTGTATCTGGCGAGAGAGACAACCCAGAGCTTGGCAGGGAGGGGTCTTTGGACTTGGCTTCCTGCAGCTCCCAGACCCCCATGGGAAACACCATCCTCTATGAGGGTTTCTAACTCCACAGGGGAAATATACCCCCCACTCTGGTCAGCCAGGATCCTCTGAGTTCCCCACACCTTTGAAAGCACCGGTAGTCAGCAATTCAAGAGCCCTTTGAGTGAGTATATTGTTTATACACCATGGTGCTACCTCTGACAGGTAGACACACCCTGGGCATCCTGCGTGCGGGATCTGGTGCCTCACAGGCATATCAAAGTCAGTCCTCATACTGTCTGCAGTGTGGCTTTGTGGGTGGGAGGTGTCAGAGCATATCCTTGGTTCTTCTTCCTCCCTCTCTCTGTTTTGTTGTTCTTGGATAAAGCTTTCATTCATGAAGTCAAAGCCATATGGAAGGGTAAAACTCAGGGGATGTGGGTAGGAGAGGACTAAGGAGAGAGATGAGTGCAAGGTAGCAATCAGCCCAGACAGCCAACAAAGTGTGTGTGTGTGTTTGTGTGTGTGTGTGTGTGTGTGTGTGTGTGTGTGTGAAGAGGGAACAGGAAATGGGGAGAAGGAGAGACTGCACACTTACAAAAGTGGAGAAACATCCATGCCTAGGTGAAGATGAACATTTGACTTGGATTCTCTTCCATATCTTCTACCCTCTTTGTCCCTGTTTACCCCACTGTCTGCATGTCTACTTTTCCCCAAGTTACCTCAACCCAGTTAGTGCCGCTTTCCCAAGCCAAGCAGCAACACAGACTTGTTGGCAGGGGCTTATCAGAGTCCCAGCTGGGCCTTTGAAACAGTCTCCTTTTTAGCTCAGTCAAACTTAAAGCACACATTTGTATGCCCGTCAAGCCCCTCTGCTCTTGGGGTCCACACCCCTGTGTCAGAAGCAACGCAGCAGGACACTGGGCAGCTGAGGCACTTTGGAGAAATGGCACTGGGGAAGCCAGAGCTGAGTTCAAGATGTTGGGTGGTTTGTGAGGCTGAGCTGGGTGGGGACAGGGTACGGTGAGGGGGAATGGGTGAAAGAGAGCCACCGGGGCAAAGAAGCAGACAGAGATCAAAGAGATGGATGCACACAGGATGACGGGAGCAGAGCCAAGGACGGGAAACAGCCACAAATGAAAATTAAAGGTGGGACCACAGGTAGAAGGGAAGCCTGCTCCGACTCACAGGCCATCAGCGAGGTGTGCGTGAAGGGAGGTACCCGTGAATTACAGTCACAGAACATCCCCTTCTCAGCTTCTGAGATGTATGTGCCCCACCAGAACAATTCACACTCACTCTAGGCCCCCTTTCTCCCATCCCCCCCCCCAGGGTCTCACTACAAATGGCAAATTGTACCCACCACTGCCCTACCAGGAAGAGTCCAGGCTTCGGATTTGACTCGCATCTTGAGGAGGACGACAATTTAGCTATTAACTCAGTGTTATGTGTTATTTTCCGATATAATACTTCGTTCCTCATCCTCTGCCATGGCCCTCTGGGGACCTTCAGTGACAGTAATGTCTCTGAAAGTCCAGATTAAGTAAGCTAGCATCGATTTCTCCACTTCTCCTAACTGGCAAGCACACAGATGTAATTACTGCCCCCCTGGCCCCTAAGAGGCAGGATTCCTTCCTCTCATCCATCAACACCTGAGGCTTAGAGCCTGTCATCCTCCACAAAGGAAGGGGGCAGTCAAGCTGTCTGTCCTGATGGTGTGAAAACCGCTCTATGCATATGCTGCCTCCTTGAAGCTAAAAACTTCCCGAGCTGTCTCAATGTATTCAGACTCATACACGAAGTCTGAGTGTATTTCAGTCCTGGAAAGGGAAGAGCAAAATCCGTCAGCACGGCTGCAGAAATCCTGTAGTGAGAGTCAGTCCACGCATCTCAGCTCTGTCTTCCCACCCCATGACAATCTGTCATATACCACACAAGCAGAAGCACCTGGTCCAGGTCAGTGAACCTTCGCTGAGGTTGACCTCACCCCTGGGGATATGTGGCAATGTCATTATGTGAGGGGCAGCGAGGTAGGCTACTAGCAACTATGGGTCAGAGGGCTTGGGGTGGTCAGGACCCATCTCCCAGCACCTGCCTCAAGATAATCACCTTGACATCACTGCTGTTGAGAGCCCTCACTATAGATGTTGAAAGTTCAAAAAACCCTAAGCAGACCCTTCTCTCCTTCCAAATTCTACATGGGACTTAACTGGACTCAACCTGCATAGGGCAGTATCCATTTCAATGTACCAGCCCAGGGAGGTTGGCCTTCGTGGAAGACCATGGGAAGATAGGTGAGTCATACAGTGGGCGTTTCTCCCACTGAGCCTGGTGAGGTGGTTGCTGAGTGAATTGGAAGGGCCAGGGTTTGCAAGTTCAGGTTAGAATCCCCCCTTTTGCTTCCAAACAGTTCTGAGAACCTCTGAGGCACCACAGTCAAGTGTGGGGCATGGAAAAGTCTTGACGTTTTCAGCCTGACAAAGTCGTTCTTAAATGCTGTCTCACCTATAACACAGGTAAAGACAGTTTCCGTCTGCACTGGAAACTGTCGGGTCAGTGTGTCCTGTGGAAGAAAGGAATCCATACACTTTAAGAGCTGAGCATCCCTGGATATACTGTATGAGGATGCTGCCTTTTCTTCCTCCTCTGCAATACCTTGTTATCTAGGAACTGGGAAGCTGCGTAAACGCTGTCCCAAATTCATGGAAAACTAAGTGTAGCGCAGTTCTCAGGGCTCAGATTGCCTCCTGGGAGACATAAAAGGGATCTTTCATCAATTTCTAACAAGGTTTTGATGTCTGTGCTTGGATGCAGCTGGGTATTGACGCAGAAGCAAGACGCAAAGGGCACTCAGACCTCGCGTTCTAACAATTTCAATCACGACCATGGAGATGAGACCTGCAACATTGCAATCAAGGAGCTAATGAGTGAAGGCAATTGCGGAGTCTGCCTTCACCTCAGGCGGACAGGATCTAACACATTTTTTAGTTTAATATTAATGTCACACCATGGTAATGAAAAACTTGTAAACCAATCTCTCTGTAAATGAATCTTCACTCCCAAAACAGCAACCAGGAAAAACTCTAAATAAATGATGTGGCATTAATATCGGAGGGCCCACTGCTTGGACTCAGTTACTGTTCTTGGCTTGTGCTTTGGAGTCTTCATGCATTTTTAAGGGTACATTGATACTGTGGTCTTCCTACTTGCTATGGACTTTAAAAACTACACTGAGGTATGAGGTAGGACTTTTTGGTCACAACTCGTGAGTCCTCAGCAGTAAAGTCATTGATTTATGCCAAAGTGGGATCAGAAACTGTTTCCTGGCCTTAGGCAGTGGGAGAGCTCATGATCTGGGGTACTGGATTACCCAGTGGGCATGAGGTTCTAAGACAGATCTATCCCTTCCAACAGGTCCTCTTGGGAAGCACAAACTGACAATGGACTCAGGTAGGAGCCTAGGCTAGGAGCTTGTACTTCTCAGTTTATGAAGTAGGTTGAGAAATCTGGGCCTCCTAACCACAGCAAACAAGATGGTTGATGTTCCTATATCCACCCACAAGATGAGCTGAATTAGCCTGATAGGAAACAGTTTTACTCTAACTCAGGAGGCCAGAAGTTGGAGACTGGAGAGCAGGGGAGGCTGGCAAGGAAGATGGGTGATTCTTCAGTGTCTTGCCAGCTTCTACCCTGAGAACAGTAGGAAGCCATTGAAAGGCTTAACTTTTAAATGTCTTGAAATCATGTTTTTCTTTTTCCAGTTGGGGATCTGGGGTGCATTAGAATGTGATATTGGCAGAATCCATGTGGAACCATGTTAAAAAATGGTCTTCTCTAATGTTGGTTCTTACAGAATACTCTGTAGACCTCCATGATACTCCTCTCTCCTTCTGTCTGTCTGTCTGTCTCTCTCTCTCTCTCTCTGTGTATGTATGTGTGTGTGTACATGCATGTGTGTGCATGTAAGCATGTGGATATGTGTACAGGAGTGCCTGTCTTCCAAACCTAGATTTTGTCCTATTTTTCAGATTTTTTTCAAGATTTATCTATATTGCATTTTTAGAACCTTTTTTTCTGCAGCCTCTTTTATGACAATCTATTCAGATAAACCAATCAAATAATGGAAAGTATTAGGTAAATTTATTAATGCTTTTATGGCTTTGGGTAATAATAATATCCTTCTATACTAAAGATGTTCAGTCAATAGTAGTGGTCCATATACTCATTCTGATGGGGTATATCTGGACACACAGTGAGCTTTAAATCACCATGTTGAGCTTTTTTGCTTGTCTTCTGTGCCAAAGGACTCTAGTAGCCTTGTTTGTATACCATTGGTCCATTAAGGGTAAAGCTTTTTTGAGACTTAACACCACTTGGGAGCCTGAAATAGCCTTTACCTTCCCAGCAACTAGAACATAACCCCAGCAAGTCAACCAAGAAAGCAGAAAGCTGTCCACTGGGCCTCAGAAGTTAAAGAAAATGCAGTTGTAGCCAAGAACACAAATAGTGTGAGAGGAATGGGCAGTCACCCAAGGAGCAACTGTGGCTTCGTATACTTTGCAGAATACTTGGCAACACGAGAGCCTCAGTCACAGGAGGCTCCTCCTCAAAGGGACAGTAGGAGAGGTGGCTGCAGAAGATTCATTCAGCTTCGGTTTCAAGGAAACAGAGTGGTTAGTTAGTTTCTACCAACTCCACGCAAACTGGAGTTACCTGAGAAGAGGGGCTGGAGAAAGTGCTTTCACCAGATTGGCCTGCAATCGTGTCTGTGGGGTACTGTTTGGATCAATGATTGGTGTAGGAGAGATCAGCCCATTGAGGGCATTGCCACCCTGGGCAGATAGTCTGGGGAGGTAGACGAAAGCAAGCTAAATAATGACGGAGAGCAAGTAAGCAAGCATTGTTCGTCCATAGTTCCTGCTCTGCTTGAATTCCTGGCTTGACTTCCTCCAATAGATTGAGATGTGTAAGCCAAATGAACCTTTCTTTTTCCCAAAGTATCTTTTGGTCATGCATTTTTATCACAATAGAAAGCAAACTAGGCCATGTACTTAGAATTCTAAGAATAGGGCCATTGAGAAGAAGTCTTTCCGTAATGAATGCACTGAGGGACCATCGCTGAGAACAGACTAGAATACTAGGCAAACTTATAAGAAGCTGAGCTGCAACTGCCCATCACGGAGATCTGGTTTCTAGGAAGGAGAAAAAATAAGCACACTGCTCCACTCAGAACTACAGAGTGGGCAGAAGAGCCACTGGCTAGGTCTGCTGGCCAGCTCCAAAACTGACATCCCTAGCGGGCATTTGGATGTTTGCCTGTGCTTGGTCGGTCAGATGGATCTATTGTCTCACACTGTAAACACCAAATGCATTCCCACATCCAACCTTTTTTTTTTTTACTCTTCTGTCTGCTTGGGCCATGGCCCCACAGGGTCTTCTCTATGCTCTTTCTCTCATACGGTTGACATCTCATTGTCTCTGAGAGTTCTCTGATCATCTTTGCCAAAATATCCACTGATAAATAAGCTACTTCTCTCTAAGCACTTAGCCTGACAAAGTTATGGTGCTGGGTCATGTAATGACATCCTTACAGCTTCTTTTAAGATGGGGACCTTTCTGAGTCTGTCTAGTACCTTATCCTCAGCTCCCAAGGTAT
This sequence comes from Arvicola amphibius, assembly GCF_903992535.2. NCBI lineage: Eukaryota > Metazoa > Chordata > Mammalia > Rodentia > Cricetidae > Arvicola > Arvicola amphibius. The sequence goes on along the minus strand of NC_052056.1, from coordinate 1,547,599 downwards.
TTAGCAGATACCCAACAAACCTTTCACAGGAATAAAAGGAAGATGTGTATTTTAAGAGCACAAGCTGAAAAAAAAGCACATTGTAGTAAAATATCAAATATCATTAATATCTGAATCCAAGTTGCAAAAAGCAGTGATCTACCAGGAAGGTGGTGCTCAGAGACACTGAGAGTATGGATGTGTGCATGAGTCATGTAAATGGGATTTCAGACCCATGTATATGTATCTATGCTTGTATGTGTGCATTTTCAACTCATTTGTAGGCACATGCGCACATGTGCCAACATAAAAGTATCAGAGATACTTGTATTTTGAGGAAAATCCTTTTTCTGGCTCTTGGAGCGTGATTCATGGTAGAAATTTCAGATCTGAGCGAGGAAGGAGCTGAACCTCAGTGTGTAGCCTTTAGATGAACATCCAACACAGAAGTCAGGGCAAGGAGGTCCAGTTGCTTAAGGGGAACTGTGGTGGTTTGAATGATGAATGTTCCCCAGATAGTCTTGGGCATTTAAACACTTGATTCCTAAATAAATGATGGCCATGTTTGGGAAGATTAGGAGGTATGGCCTTGCAGATGGAAGTGTGTCACTGGGGATGTTCTTGTGAGCCCTCCCTGTTTCTCTTGTCTCTGCTTCCTGATGCTTCTCCCATGCTTTCATGGTGCCGTGTGGGATCACAAGGACTCTTTCCACATTGCCTTGGTCATGGTCTTGTTACAGCACTAGAAAGATGACTAATACAGGAGGGGTGTATGAAGCATTGGCTGTGGGAAGCAGCAGCCGACACATTTTCTCGTAAGAAAGGGAGCACCAGACCCTAGTGTATAGGAGAGTCAAGCGAGGTCATAGTGCGAACTGCTTGCTAGCAAAGAGTTATGGAGTCTTAATTTTCATTAAGAGGACAACATAGGAGCCCTTGAGGCTTCAGAGATGAAAAGCACATGTTCAGAATGATAGGCAGCCTTAGGTCAGAGCAGTGCTTAAGTGCACAGAGGCTGGGTCATCTGCTAGGCAGCCATTCCTTCAGGTATGGGTCCTGCCTCACTCTCCTCTCCCCCCTTTCTCTCTCTCTCTCTCTCTCTCTCTCTCTCTCTCTCTCTCTCTCTCTCTCTCTCTCTCTCTCTCTCTGCTCCAATTCATACCCTTAGGAGAGGGAGATGAAATGAGAAGAACGGATCCTAAAATTATAAATCCAACAGCTACTTTGGATATCTGGTTATTCAATGGATAACTAGCTAGCTGGATGAGCAAGCCATTGACTAGCTGGGACCTCAAAGGCATCTTTGGTGGAGAGCTGGGTGAATATATCTAAATCCAGGTTAAAGATGGTACAGGTATAGACACTTAGGGTCCTTGCTTTCCCCAAGGCTGCTGGGCCAGGTATAAAGGGATCATGAAGAGCTTTGAGATGATTTGTCCCCCTGCAGAGACATTTCTCAGTTGCATAGGCTAAGCATCAGGAATAAAGAAGCCATGGCAGACAAAGAGTGACAGAAAGTGGCTCAAATACTCCTAAAACCAAGAAGGGCTCCACAATTGTGGAGAAGGGAATTCCTTAAACTTACCACCAATTACTCAGAGGAATATAGAGTTTGAACTTTTTTAAAAGATAGAACTAGCTATCCCTGACTGAAGTAAGCAGGTACATTCTAATAATTTACTTAAAATGATAAGTCCTTAAAAATTCAAATTAGGTAGTATTAAATGTAAAGCTAGACTCTGACCCACTGGGGGGTCATCCTCTCCTCTGTCTGGAAGTGATTTGTTTGGATGTATCAAGGGCAAGAGGAGAAAATACATCAATTTGCCTAGAAGTATGTTGAAGCAAACTTGGATTTCCTTTTGTATTTGAATATATCTGATCAATCATTTCTAGTAATTAAAATATGAGCCACTTGTCCAATCTTGTCATGAATGCAACCACACATATTCGATAATGTCTGTAATGTCTATGCTATGCACAGGCCCAGCACTGTACATAGATTCCGACACTGTTAATTCACATAGGACTATTTCTTGAACACTGTCTAGGTGTTCGCTGGGTTTCTATAGACCCTGAGACAAAAAGATAAAGATATCCATGACCCCTTTTTTCTTTTCTTGGAGTCATGTTTGTGACCTGATTCCTATTTGCAGGGAATCTGAAAGCTTGGGATCATAACTGTTGGTACTGAAGACCGGCAAAGTAAAAAGACAAGGAGATAAAAGGAGAGCTGTTGAGGAAAGCAAGCTAGGCAGAGAATGGCAAGGCTGTACCCAGAACCAGAAAACGAATGCCTGAGCTTGAATGCACCCTGCAGCCAGCATCATAAGAGTTGGCAGCCTTCTGTTCTGCATGTCTTCCACTTGACATGAATGCAGCCATCTCAACCCATTCCCGTCCCACCACTACTACCCCCGAGGGAACCTGCATGGTCTTCCCAGCATAACATTAAGATAAATAGAGAAGACTATTGCAGTGGGATGTGGAGATTCTGGTACCAGAATCGTGTCAGACTCTTGGCCATTTGCTCAGAAGTTATGCATGCAGTTCATGCATTTAGGACTGACTGATGTCACTTTTGCCTTGACCTTATAGCCCTAATCTTTTTGACCCAAATCACAAAGGTCAACTTGGTCTCCCTGCCACTGAGGACCATGGTTCTGCCAGGAAGTCCCCTGTGCTGATCTGCCTGTTTTGGGTGTCACTACCACCTCCAGACCTATTGTCACACTGGGCTGGGGTCCTTCAGAACGATTCTTCGCCCACACCAACTTTAGTTGCATTAAGAGGGAAGAACAGAAGGGACCCCAGAAGATGGATTTTTAATATGCTCTAGAGAGAGATTCCAATAATAATCCAGCCCTGTGGAGTAGACCAAACAAAGTCTGTGGACATCAGTACTCATATTGATTTAAGAAATTATTCATATCTAAAGTTATGAAATCACTTCATTTTAAATAATTCAGTAAGGCAATAGCCACTTTGTGGTGATCTTTGGGATGCTCTAAGGGATCCAGGAAACAATGGACAAAAGTATAAACTTTAAATAAAAATTCTTAATCCATCTATACAGACAACATGTCATCAGAGAAAGGTCAAACCTTCAATAATTTAAAGGCTTGCAAAAGTAGGGCGGCCATCCCACCTGGAAGCACTTTCTAATGCCCTAAATCGCACTTGAAGGGGAAGTGGTGGCATGTTTGGGAGCCTCCTACACTGCAGGGGTCCTAGCAACTATCTGGAAGTAGGTTGGTACCCAGTGCGCATTCTCTCCTCTTTGCTTTTCTGCACTTTGCGGCACTCCCATGTCTAACCCCCCCTCCCCCCCCCCGCTACTGCACCAGCGCCATGCCCACCTACAGTTGCCAGTGAAGCTAAACAAAATGCCTACCAGCTCATCTTTCCTGCTGCTGCTCTCGACACCTCTAGGATGAGCAAGCTCTAAAAGCCATTAAGCTTATCACATCTTATCTGCATTTGCCTTTTAAATAAACACTAAGCATAGCAAAATACATGAAATAAAAACACCCACAAATAACATCTTGTCCTCTCCCCACCAGAGGTAGACAACATAAAAACAAATGAAGTTTGGACTATTTAGTATCTGCCATGACTCTTGGGAGATTACTTGCTGGATAGATAATTCTTATTTTACATACTTTATTACATGTATTTATTAGGGCCTTACTTCAGCAGTGATTGTAACTTAAAAGGGAAGGCATAATATTTTTAAACAGTGCCACGGCTGTGGCTTAGGCAAAGAAGCGCAATGTTGGATGTGGCTCCTTGTCTAGTCCGTGAAGGAAAGGCTGGTGGAGCGTCTCTTACAGGTGGGAAACAATGGGAAAGGTGTTTCCTTGGGTTAGCAGCCTACTGACCTTGCGGATTCAAACCGAAGCTTTCCTTCAATTGTGCTGGGCTTGGTTTCTCTCAATACTACAGCCAACATGTAACAACTGAGTTTCTACAGAAAACCAAAACTTCTAACACAATGCCCAACCAGGGCCCTCTGTACTGTGGTCAGGTGGATGGAAGTGGTGGGTATTTTCTTTTAGCTAGACCTCAGACTAGCTAAAAGTCCTCAGACTCATCAGCACTGTGAAAGACTGGACCTGTCTGTCAGCCCTCATCAAGTGCGAAGTTTAGATCTCATTCCCAAGCCCAGTGTATTCGCACAAGGTCCAGCTGAAGGCACATTAGCACCAGAGTTCATTTCAAAAGCTCCCAGTGAAAGAGTCTTAGAACAGCTCTTGACCACTGACTCTCTCATCAAGCAGACGGGATGTGTTTCCTTTGACCCCAGTTTCCTGGGCTCTACTGGGACAATAGCCTACCTGGAAGGTGTGCCTTCAGTCCTAGTGCTGGGGATTGCTGAGTGTGTGTCAGAGGACCTCGGTGTGGGAAGCTTAGTTTTCAGAGTGCTGATGCTGGGAGGTGGTGGGGTTGTAGGGAATAGGAACCCAGTGGGAGTTCAGTAGGTCATGGTTGACAAGGTTTAAGGTGGTTCTGCATTAATTCTCTTAAGAGCTAGCTGTTATAAGAGTTCTTTTCCATACAGAGGTTTCCCATCTCGCTGTATGGTCTTTTTGTACAGATATACCCCATCTCCCAAAATATCATTTACTATGAGGCCCTCACTGTATAGTAATTGATGGCACACAATACCATCAAAGTCTAGAACTAAATATACCTTCTTTCCTTACCAAGTACCCAGACTAGGCAAATTTGTTATGGTAATAGCAAATTAACTAATACAGTTCCCCCACTAACCTTAATAAAATGGCTATTTCCACTTCCTCTCAATCTAATTGCACGCACTTAGATCTATCTCACCATGTTAGGAGGATGCTCAGGCCACCTTCTGGAAAGACTTACATGGGAATCAGGGCTGGTAAAGACTTGGAAACTGAGCTAGTCATTTTTTAGAAGTGGATCCCACAGTTATTGCTTGCTTTCCTCGCTAGACTCTGATCAAACCTCAGATTCATGAATAAAACAAATGAATATTCTTGTTTGCAGCAGATGACTGTGGAGTGGTTTGTTCTGTAGCAGTCAGTCAGCAAGCAGAGCACCCACGCAGCCTGAGGACTGAGAGAGAGTGGGCACGGTAGACGGATGACCTAAGCAGGTCCCCACCCTACCTCCTCACCTGGCCGATGGGCCTTTGGAACTGCCATGTTCATCACTCGGCCTCCATCCTGAGGTTTCGGGGGAGACGCAGTGAATCTGCAGATCCCCGATTCGGAAGGGGTACTGGAGGTCAGACTGTCCGTGTACTCGTTTGTCCCTGCCGTCAACTGCTCGGAGGACGTGTCGGAAATGAAACACTCTGTGATGGTGAACTTGGCATGCCTCAGCTGTTCTTCCATCTTGGCATGTTCATAGGCCCTGGCCAGTTCTTCGTAGGTAGAGGAGGCACTTTCTGTGGAGACCATGCTGCTCCTGGCTCGGTCTGTACCATGGGAAGGAGAAAAGAGGAGGAATGACTTAGTTGGTGGCCCATGTGTGAACCAATTGGATGACCTTTTCTGGTTTCTGGCTATAAAGCACAGAGGCATAGGACCTAGGGTAGGCTTGGCTCTATCTGAGGACTCGTCTTCTACTACTCGGAGGCCAATTTCACCCACAAAGCTCAGGGACTTTGCATCAACTCAGCTGCTGTTGTCAGATATCCCAGCACTGGGCATTTTCATAAATAAGCAAAGATATTTGCTTTGGGAGGCAGCGTCAAAGCTACAGCAGCCCTTCCTACTCCGATCCGCAAACACATCTGCCCTGCGGAAACTCTGTAATTGGAATGCACATCCAAATTCTGTGGTTCAGCTCCATGGGCCTCAACTTAAGAAGGAAGCTGGGATGGAACAGAAGGCAAGAGGCTGGAGGTGGCTGAGTCAGTAAAGTGCCTGTCACTCAAGTATATGGATATGAGTTTGAACTCCAATGCCCATGTAAAAACTGCATTTAGCAGAGGCAGGAGGACCCCTGGGGCTCGCTGCTGAACCAGGTTAGCTGAATTAGTGAGCGCCACGTTCAGTGAGAGACCCTGTCTCAAAGAAAACAAGATGGGGGTGATTAAGGAAGGAACTTTAGTGTCAGCTTCTGGTCTCCTGTGTACATGTGAGTACACACACACATTATGCACACATTCTGAAGACTGACATTTTCACAAGGCAGAACAATGCCTGGTGTCCAGGATGTATCCTTTATTGTTACCTCTCTTAATGGGAACTAGAAAGTAGGACAGAAACAAGTACAAACAGGCCTTATGATAATAACAAGGCCATTTCATTTCTGTTAAGAGCACCCCTGAATTTTACATCCACAGCAAAGTTTTGAAGTCACTGCCATGGAACTCTGAGGATCTTCTAAGAGAAATAACAGACATAGAAATAAAACCCCATGGTGACACACCGCCTTTGGAGCCCGGTTTTTGAAGTGCATTGTGAAGGAAGAAAAATGACTGTTAACCTTTCCTATAGCTATTAGATTCAGATATAACTTCTTTTCAAAGATTAGGGAAGTTCACGCTGGAAATAAAATCTTAGTGGTTGACACACCATCAATGCCATGGCTTGTTTATCTTACAATCAACCTGGTTCATTGCCAAAAGGAACAGCCCATGTTCCCTTATAGGGGGTGCTGTGACCTTGTTATGGAAGGAATGTCAAGTTCAGGCGCTTAGTCCTGGAGGTGGGAGTGGGTCAGATGCCTTCGGAGTGCAATCAGCAGTTGCTGCCTTTGCGTGGGTGAGAATGTAAAAGTGTCTCTTTCTCTCTGTAGGATAGAAACTAAAAGCGGAGAAGCAGCATGGGTGGGATATCCAAGACACCTGCAAGAGATGTTTCAGTTAAATCCTGCAGATCCCAGGGAGGTCTTGCATATGGGGAAGGCTCCACAGGTTGCCCTTCTCAGGGAGCCTGGGAAACCCTGCTGTGATCAGGGAAGAAGAATGAGGCCCACCTGTGTCTTGTGAGGGGCTGACACTGTAGCTGTCACTCTCCTTATCCACGGATCCTGTAGCCCTGGGCGTGGGCAGTCTCCAGTCCGTGGTGAGGGTGTGTGCTGAGATGGTAGGGTGGGGTCTGTTGAGCGTCCACTGGCTGGCATACCGGTTTCTTGCTGTGGGTCCAGCTTTAGCGTTCCTCCTGGTGGTGGGATCTGCAAGGAGTGAGAGGTAATGTGTATCTGTCTTCAGGGGTTAAGTACAGCACGCAGCTGCCGTCCCCCATCTCCTGCCCCCTCGCTCAGCCAAGCCCCAGGGAAGCCTTCCTTGGCTTTTCCCATTGAAAGTCCTCTTGCTTTCTTTCATGGCTTACCAAGTTCACCAGATACTTTTTTTTTTAATTCCATATGCAGAAGAACAACCCATTTGGGTTTGGAAAATGTAGATCAGAACCTCATTTGTGGCCATGAACAATTTTATGACCAGAAACTTTCATATAAACTTTCTAAGTATCAACACCTCCCATAAGACAAGAAAACTTGACCAAATATATGTGACTAAGATTTTCTTTTTATTTATTTAGTTAGTTATTTAGTTAGTTATTTATTATGTATATAATATTCTGTCTGTGTGTATGCCTGAAGGCCAGAAGAGGGCACCAGACCTCATTACAGATGGTTGTGAGCCACCATGTGGTTGCTGGGAATTGAACTCAGGACATTTGGAAGAACAGGCAATGCTCTAAACCGCTGAGCCATCTCTCCAGCCCACAAGATTTTCTTTCTAAGGTTTGTTCACCCTTCAGTGCTGGTATAGACTGAATTATACCCTGTTCCTTACTTCCCCTCAAGTTTATGTTCTCATCTTGACTCCAGGGAAGTAGAGTGTGATCTCACTTGGAAAAACAGTCCTTTCAAGAGGATGGGTCCTCATGACGGTGACCCCGGCAGAGAGAACAAAAACTACATCTGAGTTCAGGATGTCCAATGAACAGAAGCTGAAGCCTTGTGACACTGACCATCAGAGTCTCTGGAAGACTTGTGGTTTCATATTGACTCATCTGTTCAATTTTCCATCCAGTTTTTTAAGCTGAAGTCCCTGGAGACAAAATACCACATCTTCTTTCTGGTCCAGAATTCTCTCAGCACGTGATAGCAAGTCTCTCCATGAGCATCATGGGAACTTCGATGACCAAGACTTGGATTGCTTACTATTTAACTATCTATTGATCATATTATCTAGATAACATGTGTCCACATGTCAGCAGGCTGTCATAGGGTGTGTGTCTTCTTTAAATCTGGAACCAAAGGCAACAGGCGAGTAGGGCAGAGTGCTCTTAACTCAACCCCCATGAACTCCAAAAAGGGACATACTAGCGGCTGCCTGTGTTGGACACTGGAGTGGGTCAGCGTATTGCTTTTTCTGGATTTCTGTGGGCCAGGAGAAGTGTCCTGTTCCCTGGAGTGATTTTTTTCTGAGATTCCAACTGAAAGTAGCCTCGGGTCCTGGAGGAGTCCTCCCACTTCTGAATTCTCTGTGTCTTAGAATGGCATGGTCTGGCCACTCTGTACTCATTGCTGATACAGCTATCTCAAAGGAGCAAACTGAGGTCTAATTTTTGACACTACTGCCTATTCTCAATTACATGCTCCCATGAACCTGGATGTCTCTGCAGAGCATAGGCGAGGGACGGCCTTTGGAGCTATCTCTATGGCCCACAGTACAGCCTGAAATCTCTTCATGGATGAACAATGGCAGATTAGGCATGACACAGCTCTTCTGCCTGTCTGCTCAGGCTCTCTCTCTCTCTCTCTCTCTCTCTCTCTCTCTCTCTCTCTCTCTCCCTCTCTCTCTCTCTCTCTGCCAGATGTAGCCAGATCCTGCCTGTCTGGGTCTGTAGTTAGGTGGCCACATGACCATGACTTGTCTATAATCCCTGTTGGAACAAGAAATGCTGACACTGGACGTCAGGGAAAAGCCTTTTTGTGTGTGTATGTGTGAGAGAGAGATTTTTCCCCTTTGCAGGTTTCTAGTTATTGGTATTTGAACCAATCCATCATTCTAAGATTCAGGAGAGGAACATTAAGAAGATGGCCAAATCAATACATTTTAAGATTCTCTGGGTCATCAAAAGACCCAGTCTTGATGCATGCTCTCAGCTGCATTGATTTTATTTATTTATTTTTTTTAGACACAGTTCATCTCTTGCAAAATTCAGTAGAAGAAGGCTTTATTAGAAGATAGTTTTTGGCCTTGATGAGAATGCAAATGAGCTATGCCTGAGTGTCAGAGCCTAGCGCACAACAAGGTGTGAATGATAATTGTGCTTTTCCCAAGGAAGAGGAACATTCCAGAGAGGTCCTCCACAAGATAGAAAAACAGTGTCATGGGTAGGAGTCTAAATGTCTTTGATAAGTGGAGCTTAAATAAGTACAGCTTGTTATTTAAATGCTAATGAATCTTTTCTAGAAAATTACCCAGCCCCTTATGTAAGTTTTGAGGAATCTCGTGCTTATTCTTTGGGTTTCTTGCAGCCACTCGTAGAGGATTCTTGAGTTTTCTTTTCACCTGGATGCTGGGACTGGGGCAGATTCAAAGTCCCTACCAGTCTTTTCAAGTCTCCCACATTCTTGCTGTGTTTCCTGCCTTTTAGAGATGGCTCCTCAGTGGGAGGGCACAGGCCTTCCTTCCCACAGCCTCCTCCCCCACTGAGATCTCCCTATTTGGAAAATTTCTATTCAAAGCTAGAACTCTTTTCAAGTTAATTCTATTCATTATCCTTTCTTTTTCTTTCCCCCTGGATGAGGACAGCACTGGCAGTGGCCTGATAAATATTGAAAATATAGGTCATGGTATTAGTTTTCTGAGCCGTAGGCCACAATTCTGTTCTGTACTATGTAGGTGTCCCAGGGTTGGAACTGTGTCAGGATGTGGAAAGTCAAGGATACTTGACACATTTTTTTTTTTTAAATAACCAGGTTAGGTTGACTATTATTTTGTATCTTAACTGAATGAGGTGTGACAGCTTCCAGGACAGAGATGCAAATACTTGCATTCTGCTCAGTGTTTTCTTTGCATAGTTACTAGCTCATCTAGGGATTTTTCTGCCCCTGCATGGAAGATCTTTCCCAGGCTCCCAAACCTCTAATATAAATACAACTTGGTGATTAAGCAGCATGCTTGCTAAGCAGCCAATGAGTTAGAGGGCAAGGTCTATAAATAACTCCTGGCCTCTCAACTCTGGTTCTAAATCTGCATTACGTTTCTGCCCATTGAATCAAATTATTTTAATTATCCTGAATTTGGGATCAGAGAGGATTGTGTGGGTAATAGGGTGGTTACAAAGCATGTCACGTGTGCTGCGCTCACTGGATTAGTCTTCTTTTAATCCTCTGCAGGCCCTGTAGATGAGGATTCAGCTATGCATGGGGAGCTCAGCAGTCTTCTCATGCATATGAGTGGAGCTGACCAGTTCCCTATTTAAATAGCAAATGTTTATCCAGGGCTTACGGTGCACTCTATTGCTGGGTCACCTTGCCCACAGGAGCTATTTTGCCCTGTACTAATTCTCTAGTAACATTCTGGGTGATAGAGTATATATACATATACATGTATATTTGAATATATATCATATATAATATACTTATAAACATATAATATATTTGACATGTAAAAAGTTCAACATATACAATATATTCAAATATATATAATATGCTGAATTCAACGTGTTATATATAATACATTTCAATATGTTATATATGATATATATATTCTACATCCACTGGTTCTACACACAAAGATTCAGTCAATCACAGATTACACATATCTAGAAAACAAAATGTGTCCATCTAGAAAACAAAATGTGTCCATCTAGAAAACAAAATGTGTCCATCTTGAACATGTAGAGATGTCATTATTCTCTAACTACGATAGGATAGCAACTATTCACATAGGATATACAGTATACCAGGCATTTTAAGGAATCTGAAGATTATTTAAAGTACACATGAGGATGAGTACATGTTCTATAGAAACACTGGATCATAGTGTTGGTTATTATTTTGTTAACACAAGTTAGAGTCATCTAGGAAGAAGGAACCTCAACTGTGAAATTGCCCTCATCAGACTGACTTGTAGATAGGTTTGTGGGGCATTTTCTTAGTGATTGAAGGGGGGAATGTCCCAACACACTGGTTGGTTCCACCCTTGAGTAGGTGCCCTTGCATAGTTTAAGAGAGTAAGCTGAGCAAACCGTGGAGAGCAAGCCAGTGAGCAGCACCCCTCCATGACTTCTGCATCAGCCCCTTCCTCCAGGTTCCTGCCCTCCAGGTTCCTGCCCTGACTTCCCTCAGTGATGGACTATAATCAGTGATGTGTAAGCTGATACTAGTCATGATGTTTATCACAGCAATAGAAAACTAATTAAGAGCTATTTTTACACAAGACACTTGAGCAGCTATGGCTTTTAGCAACTTGGAGGTCCTGGAACCCCAAGGAAGAATGATATTTAAAGGATGCTTGGTAAATGCTCTGTATACAAGTGAGTAAATTGATGAATGAATGAATAACTTTCAGATAAATATGATATCCAGACCCTAAAACTTCATAGGTCATCATGCCATCGCTGGGGATGGGTGAGAAAGAGGGGACATCAATTTAATTCTCCAACCCTACTTGAGTAAGTTAAAGATCTTTTGATTCCTATTCTTATTTTGATTTCAGCATTCCATAGCTCATAAGCACTTGAATATCTTGACCAGGTGCCTAAGGTATGTCAGGTACTATGGCATGTGCTGGGAGCAGGATGTGAATGAGCCCTGGGTTCAAGGGTGCAACAGCATTGTCATCCATGGAGGAGAAAAGATGTGAACTGAGCAGAAGACATAAACAAAGGATGAGTATTCATATGCAGAAAGCAACGAATGGCACCTTGTTTACATTCTGCAGCCATGATAAGAATTTGGCACAACTCTCTGGCCGGCTAATAAAATACTTAGGAACACACATTCTGCAATGCAATCATGTTTGTATACAAAAAAAAAAAAAAAGGCCCCTGAAATACAACATGATCCTAACACAGAGGATAGAAGAATGTTGTCTTTTAGAGTTGAGACCATGGGGAATGTAGTTAGATCACAGAAAGCCTAGCATCCATCAGGACTGGATTCTAGAGCCCCCTTGGATACCAAAGCCTGAAGATACTCAAGACTCTTTGACAAAATGACACACTGTTTGCATAGAACTTGTGTGTGTCCTCCCACACACTTCAAAGCACAGATTCCTAATAGCACCTAATTTAATGCAAACACTGTAGAACTCTGTTTCACTGCGTGTCTGAGGGAGAATCGTGATCAGGAAGCCTCAGCCCTGCTTGGTACAGGCGGAATCTTCATCTACGAAGAGTTTGATTTGTGTGCAGCTGCATTCGCAAAGGCAGAAACCCTAGGTACATAACTGGCTGCAGGAATGAATCTCTGCAGATACAACAAGCCGTAATGAACTGAGCTTATGCCACCGGACCACACGACTGTGTAGACACAGATATAACACCTGGTCAGAGGTGATGACAAGCTCCAGGGAGCAGGACCTGGGTTCCAGGACATTTCTGAGTTTCAAGCTTTTAAGCTGCTGTGGGGCCAGTCACCCATGGTCATAATTAAAAACAAAACAAAACAAAACCCAAATATTGTTGTTCTCTCATAGTTGTAGTTTTGAGAAAAATAGTTAATAAGAAAATTAAAAGATTCCAAACATCTTCAACAGAGGGTTCTCAGGATGTCACTGAACAAATCCATCTTAGGATGGGCGGAGGGTGATGCATGCATTTGAATACCTTGCCTCACTGTCAGCATGGTTTGAGGAAACTCACTGTAAAGGAAAGAAACAAACGTATTCTCAAATTGCAGTGTTTCCGGGTGACAGCCAGGCTGGATCCTGGGAGAATATCAGAATGAAACCCAAGTGCATGGCCTGGCGTGGGCAGCTGTTTCTCTCTCTATGGCAGCCCCGCAGGGCTGTATCTACTCCAGCACTCTGGAGAGTCCTGGGGTCTTTCCCTTCCTGTTCTCTGCTGATGGCCAGCTCCAGTTCTCTGTCTCATGACCGTGGTACCCTCTGTCCTGGGTCAATGCTTCCATAGGGATCTTCCCAAAGGACCCCAGTCTGGGAAGATCTCTCCCACTGTCCCTGCACCAGATTCCCTTGACCCTGCATCTCTCCATTCTGTCTTGTCTTTATCTAGCATTTACTGAGGAAGAAAACATATTCCTTGTTTAATGTCTGCTTTCCCTACTAGGATGAAAGCACACATCTTTCTTCATTTTATTTGCATTTCTGCCTTCGAGTATGAGCCATATATGCAAAGTAAAACCCAAACAAACATGTCTAAATGCTGAATGAATGAATTCCTCCAGTTCCCCAGTGATGTTTAACAACTTGATAGTCCTGAGGCATTTAGCACATCCCCCTCCCAGGATGCCTGACTGCTTGCTGGAGTACCTGGTCTGTACACGATGCAAATGCATCTCTGTTGATATTTTAAATGCCGTCAAAACCACTTCCCATTATCCCAGGGTTTATTCTTCATGCAGTTGGAAGTTTCTGGTACATTCCTGTCCCTGCCTCTCCTCCTGTGTTAACTATTTGTGATACCCATTGCACACGTCTTTGATTTTTGGCTATCCAAAGCAAAGCATAATTCTGTGTTGCTTTTTACCTAGCAGATGGAACCCATATGCTGTTATCGAAGCAGGTAAGACATGTCTCCCAGATGTGTCAATTTCCCCTGGTTTAAGAGCAAAAGGTAGCCTAGAAACCTAAAAAAACGCTGCCCTGAAGGGGCTGAGCTAGACTGTGGTTAGAGAGAGGTCAAGGCCTTGAAGTATTTTAGTAACAAGGCTCTTAGCTTGTAGACACAAGCCCAGGGACCTAGTAGCTCCCCTCATCCGCTACGTGTGTGTTCAGAACATCCTGACATCCTCAGAAGGAAGGAAGCACTCTTAGCACAGGGAACAAACCAAACACAGCTTCAGCACAGCCAAAGCACGGTTTCAGATTATCTCAGCCCCCATCCAGTGCCTTCCTGGTTTGGGAATTTGACCGGTGGCTTCACGAAGCTCACCGCATGGCACAAGCTAGAACTTGCAAACCGCAGCTTTCAGCAGTGCATCACAGATTTTTCCTCATGATATTATGCCAGTCTACAGTGTGAATTTGTGCAAAGAGAGTGATTAGGGACTTAAAAGCTAGGCAGCAAAGCTTCCAAAATGCCAGCAATCAGGACATTAATTTCTCACCCTTTAAGGGGATTTAAGAATAGTTTCAATTATGAAGAAACAAGGCTAATTAATAAGCTAGATGCACGTTTAGAAGACTTAACTTCTTTGCAGTTATTAATTTCCATCTATTATGGATGCAAATATGAATAATTAAGCACAACAAAATCTTTAGATTAACCAGAACCATCATTTTTTTCTCTCTGTGTGTAGGGAAAAGAAATATAAGCAACGAGGTCAGACATGTTAGCAGCAGCCTCCTGGTTTTCCCAGTTGATATGTGCAACTTGGGGCTGTCCGTCTGAAACCCCATCTTCCAGTCGTGAAACAAGGACTCTGACACCTGCTTCATGAGTAGGGGTCTTGAAAAACTGCTGAGGATAACACACATGAGGTTGTTTCTCTCCCCAAATGGGACACCGCCAAGACACACTAAAGTCAATCACCCTTCTCTTTTCCATGCGGTAGAAAGTTCAAAGGATTCAATTCACTTGACATTTCTAGCAATATCTACAGTAAACCAAGGCTAAGACTTGTTGGTTTGAGTCGACACACATCTACCAATGTCGAATAATAAACGAAATCACAGTATCCTAATTCAAAGTTCATCACATCTATTACTTAGGTGTGCAGTTGAGAAGCCCCGCGGTTTTGTTTGCTAGGGAAATGGATACTGTCAGCATTGATAACAACCCACATATTCCGAGCACCGTTGACCACTCACTCGTTCCTGGCCGAGCATCGGAAACATCCACTAGGGGCCCGGTGGCCTGAGATACTGATTGATAATGCACCGTGTGAGTTACTGTCAGTGACTTCTGTTTCGCTGCCTCTCCGAAGTCAGCATCCGTCAACAGGACTGTGGAGCGGTCATCTATGAGAGGGGACGCACAGAAAAACAAAGTGTGTTTAACGAGGATAGGAACACTGTGTGCCAGCACTGTGTTTGTGTCCGTCTAAAGAGTCACACACACTTTGGTACAGAGAAGGGAAGCTATGCTGAGGCGTGTTTTTTCTCTCTTTGGGCTCAGCTTTTTATGAAACCAGCACCAGTGGGGTTAGCTGACCACTTACTACATCTCAAGTTTATGTGTTTGTCCAAAGCTTGCCTGAGATAGCGTACAATGTCAGCGCTCCCAGTGATGGGGTTGCCTCATGGGACAGGACCCTTTGGCTGCTGGAACACTCTAAGGAACTAAGGAACGAAACCTTGCAGTCTTCCACACTGGGGTTGGCTGCCACACTGTCCTCGGCCAGAGTTTGGAGGACAAAGGAGAGAAGGGCTATCCTGAAGAAACTGGTGGGCTTTTTCCTCTCCTCTAAAGGAATGAGGCCTGCTCCTTTCCTGCTCCTTCTGAGCTTTAATCTGCACTGCATGTTTTGACTGACTTCCAGGATGTCTCTCTTGTAAGAGAACTCTCAGAGCTTAGACTGAGGGCTGGGGAGGCAGGAGTCAGGGCCTAGTAGATTCTGTCTGCCTCCAAGTTCTCAGGGGACCAGCTATGTGAGGCGTGTGCCACTCTCTGAGGACTGCTATTACTTTCCACACTTACTTTAGAGTTCTTGGACATAAAGGGAGACTTTGGTTGAGATATATATATAGTTTTTGTACATTTTCAAAGACTGTGATTCAAGCTAATGGTCTCATTTCCAGTTAGCCAGGACCTGCTACAACGTATCAGAAGGGGTGGAGGTGGGGGCGCACTGATGCTGTGTTCATAAACAACACAGCAAGGCTTCTGTGCCCAAAAATGGCTCTGAACAGAATGAGCCTTACAAAACCCAGTTGCTGTTCAGGCTCTGGCAGGGGAGGAAAGGCCTCTTGAAGTTAGAATCAAATTTCTTGGCAGAGAACTGGGGAGGAGGCTGCCAAGCTGTCTGTGAGTGTCCCAGCGGGTGGCACAGCACAGGTTGGTGCCGAGTTGAGTGCCAGAGCTGGGCCGGGAGGCTTGGCTCTCGAACTATCATTTGACCCCTCACAGAAAGTGGGATCTGCACAGAGATGGAGTCTCACAATTAGAGCTGGCACCAGAGGCCCTCTCTCTGCATTGGTTGGTCATTCATAACACAGCTGCATTGTGGATTCTGGTGGGCAGGTTTTTTTTTTTTTTTTTTTTTCTAAGATGAGATTCATGGTTGGATGATAAACCTGTCCTAGAAAATGCCAAGTGTCTGTCTGTTTAGGAAGTTAGCCATTCATTCTGGACAGAGATGAATGGTGGTTTCATATTTTTTTATAACCAAAACCCGGATTATTTCCTAGTAATTAGGAAATGCCATTGACCCACTATTGGGGAATTATAGGATGCAAAGGATGGTCGGTGACAGATGATGTCAGGCAGATTGTGATGAATCTCTGGCCGCGGGTCATGGAGACATACAGAGATGACTGGTAGACTGTCTGGTGTTCAGCCATCAACAAAGAGCCCCTGGAAGCTGTGTGTCACTGACAGGCTCCATCCTATTGTAACAGGCATTTGCAGGATTATGAAGGTCTAAGGAGGAGCATTTCACAAACATCCTTCCTAAGCTCTCACCATTTTATCTAAGGCTGTGATCTGGCCAAACTCCCTAGGATCCCTGTACTCTGAAGTGAACACACAGGGTATGGCTTAGAGAAGTGTGAGGACAAAGGTGATTTTAGTTTTAATGCCTCACCTCCAGAGGTCAATGAGAGGCATTGCACAAACCTAAGCAGCAAAAAGATAAACAACTTTTAGAAGCAAAGCTGGCTCTTCTGTCTGCACTGAGAAAACCTAACACACCCTGCTGCATTTCAGATAAAGAGTGGCTTACTATTTGATGAGGACAAAGAATTAATGGGAGTCAGCTGACTGAGGACTGGACTAGACTTGGTCATAGTTTTTCTAAAGGAGGCTATGCCTGGACTGAGTTCTGATGCAGGGAAGGCAGCCTGGGCCTCGGCATTTTAAAGTCATCATCTCAAGAGACTTGTCAAGACGGTAGGACAGGGAAAGGGGAAGCTGCCACAGGAGACTTTCCTTCCCCTGCCCTGCCCTTGCAGCCTTGCAGGCATGAGGTATTCAGGGACCAGACTGGGAGGCAGGCTGTGTATCCAGGCCATGGGGAAAGGATTGCCCTGGCAGTGAGTGGCAGAAGACACCGTCCAAAACAAATATAGCTGTCTACTAAGATACTAGTCTATTTCATGGTTCTCAAAGCCTCACAGATCTTCGCGGGTGCTGAAGAATCCTGTTGGTAGGATAGAAGGTGGCCAACGGCCTGTCACTGGAGGTAGATGACGTGGTGGTAACGCTGGATGTCTGCCAGAGCCCCTGGGCCTGCTTCTGTGTGGTAAATTTGGCCAGCTATGGAAACCTTTTCACATCTCACATAAAAGCAGTTACCCTTCCTATGAGCTGATGGAAGATTGAGCAAGTAACCCACAAAAAGCGCTATAAGAACACGTGGGATTGAGAGAGCTCTCAACAAATGCCAGGGGCCGCTGTGACTGCTACAAAGAGAAGGTGACTGGTCAGGATGTTGGGTTTGTGGGTGAACAGGCCACAGTACCTGTCTTTTTTTCATGGCTTTTCTGAGAAACTGGGGGGCTGGGTGTTCCTCTCAATCAGGATGCTTTGGAATGCTGGGAACGGGGAAATGCCTACATGGAGGCATTTATTTACTTAAGTGTTAATCAGATTTTGAAGGTTTATTTAATGGAAGCTGACCTTGTTGGAGTTGGTGAGGAGAGTACAGAGGATTTCTAAGATGGAGCTTTAGGATGTGGGCCCCAGAGGCTCACTGGGTTGTAAAATTTTCATCTTCGGAGGGACAATGGTCTCTTCAGGAAAGCCCCAAAGCTAGCAGAGTTGGGGAACTCTCAAAGTACATTTACTAGTATTTATTATTCCCTTCAGTTTGTCTACTCATTGGGTAGGTAAGATATTTTATAAAGTACTTCCCATGTTCCCAGGTGAGGATGGGAAAACGTGGCTCGGGCAGCCACTCTGGGTAACAGAGCCAACAGGCACCTCACCTATGGTCTCCATTGTATCTCTCTCTTCAATCAAAAGCTGAGCCCTGGGTATATCGATGTGCATTCTCAGTGTCTGTTGCTGCTTGCTTAAGGTATCTGAAGTCCGCGTGTTCTTACTGAGAATAAAAGAGAGGATGCGTTAGCCAATCCAATTCAGTGAGACATTATGCCAGCATGTCTCTCGATATTTATTGTTTAATTATGAGCACAACTTGAAGAGAAGATAGAAAAAAATGCTTTTCCTTCTTCCAAGGTAAATTTATCACAATTAAATGTCAGTAAACAAAGGAGATTCAGAACATATAAATTTCTAATAGATGGGATCGATAAAAAAAAAAAATCAGCCTTGAGAAAAATCCCCGTTTCTTGGGTAAGAGTGAAAAATTAAACAGATAGGAAGGGGACATTCAGACAGTGACATTCTCATTTCTCAGGCATGAGACACAGTGAAGACAGCAGGGGAGGAAGTCTGTGGACCAGCTGGGCACCGGACGGTGCTTCCAGTAACAGATTTGTATTGATGTCCCGTGTCCTTTGCTTTTTGTTCGAGTGACAAATCACTCGTCTTGTTAGCATCTCCAGCATCAATTGGGTTTTCCTAGCTGAGCATGCATTTTTAAATAGAATAAAAAAAAAAACAACTTCAATTACTAAAATAATTTTATCTCGAAATTTGTGTACCAGAAAATTACTCTGAGAGCGAATTCTCTGAAAGTGGAAATGGAAGTAGGTGGTGAGACTGTCTGGTGTAATCACAGCCCGTTACAGCCTGCAGCTCCAAGTTAAACCTTCATGCCGAACAGAAATCTGAAAGAGCCGACAGGGGCCTTAATTAGCAATCCACTTTAGGGGTGGTTCAGGCTTTTATGAGGATTTGCTAGATGTTAGAATGTTTTATAAAGCACCCCCCTCGCAAGTGGAAGGCATTGGTACACTTCATCAGTGAGACTGTTTATGGCAGCCCTAGATCCAGGGCAGAGTCTTCCAAGTCTACAGAGGATAATTTCTGGAGGCAGGTTGACCTGATGGGTGCCTGCTTACCTCCTTCCCTCCTTGTTTTTCTGTCTGAATGCATGCGTGCCTTTTATGCCTGTGCCTGTGCACATGGAAGCCAGAGTCGACGCTGGCTGTCTTCCTCAATAGCTTTCTATCTTATGTTTTGAGTCTCTCTTTGAAATCAGCGCTAGTTACTTCTAGGCTAGTCAGCAGCAAGCACCCAGTGACTCAGACACAGACACACCTGACTTTTTATGAGTGCTGGGGATTCAAACTCAGGTCCCAAAGTTTGCATGCCAGGCTCTTTGCCCATTGCATCATCCCCCCCCGGCCTCATTTGCTAGTTACTCTCAAGGGGGAGCAAGAAAGGTCTGTCCAGTGCGTCTCAAATGCTTTTCTCTCTAACGAAGGAATTCTTAGGCCTCTGCTTCCCTTGTTCTTCCTCACCCACTCCTAAACCAAGTGACAGATGGGACCTAAACCACCAACATCAGGTCCATTTTGAGAAACCTGTTGAAGCCCAGGTTACAACTGGATATATTATGACGTCCCTTTCTTCACAAAGCACCCCACAAGCAAGGCCACCCCTGGAAGGTTCACTGCTTCTCTGAGTGCTCGATCTTGGACCAAATTTCTTGCTCTGCAGACTCGTAACTGGGTGTAAGTGGGTTATTTACTGTGATCATGCCAATCACTCGCAGCCCAAATTCAAGCCTTTGGCCTGGTTTTTCACATGGTCTCTATACGCTTTCAAATTATTTCACTTCCCATTGCGCTTGTGGTTAAAAAAAGAAGGGAGGAAATTGCAGAGATTCGCAGAGCTGCAGAAAACGAGGAGCATTTAGGTCCTTGGGGGTCTGTGTGCCTGCCATGTTTCCACCATCTGAGTTTCCACAGAAACATGCGGGCAGCTTCTCCACTGTGAATATCCAGAAGACCTGTTTAGAAGCATCGCAGAGGACTCGAGCATGTCCTTGCACAAAAATAGAAACACGAGCGGGTTCCTTCTCCTCAAACACAGTCTCAAGGCAGCCAGAGGCTGCTCTGACAAACTATGAGCACCCGTCACAGGTTCCACTAAGTAACAACAAATGGTCCCCTGTCACAGGAACACAGGAAGCAAGCTAAGTAACTGCTGTGAAGGCCACTGCTGGCCGAGCCAGTGACACTTCATGGACAAGGACAGTGAGGTAGTGTGGCTGGAGAGGGAGACCTCTGTCCCCCTGAAGAACCTTGCAGGAAGCACATCGCCAGCCCTCCCACGACGTCCTTGTGATACTTGCCTAGCAGTCATCTTCTCAGTAGGCCAGGCTGACCCTTCAGGGGAATCCCTCCCTCCCTAGCCCCATTCTCTACTTAATTTAGTTTTCTTGGCACCATTACTCTCCGGTGTATGTTTAATCAAGTCAATTAAACATATGTAATTGGTTTATCTTGTTCATTATCTGTCTCTCCCAGTGGAATCTCAGCTCCACAGGGATATACTCATCTGGTCTGGTCCTTCCATGTCCCTAGAACCCACAACAGCAGGTGGTCAAAGGAGGTGCTCTGTAAGTATATTCTTTTTTTTTTTTTTTTAAAAATATTTATTTATTTATTATGTATACAATATTCTGTCTGTGTGTATACCTGAAGGCCAGAAGAGGGCACCAGACCCCATTACAGATGGTTGTGAGCCACCATGTGGTTGCTGGGAATTGAACTCAGAACCTTTGGAAGAGCAGGCAATGCTCTTAACCTCTGAGCCATCTCTCCAGCCCCTGTAAGTATATTCTAAACATGTCACGTTATCATGGGCGACACACCATGAGCCTAGCAACCTAGTCCCAAAGGCTGAGCTGTAGTTGATACCATTCCTGGTTTAAAATGCTGGGCTCCAACTAAGGTGTCTCATGATATTAATCTTTACTGGCGTGTTTGGTTTTCTATTGTTTAACATATAAAGGGCAATCCTCAGAAATTATCACCATTGGTTATTAGAGCCACAGCAAAACTTTAAACAATGTAGTTAGCAGATACCCATTGGCAACACCTAGAGCATTCTACATGTTTTTCCTAAGGAAGCAAAATGATGGTTTAAAAAAATGTCAAAGCACAGGACCCAGATGAATGTGTTAGCTATCAAAATAAGACCCCTGATGAGCCATTTGACATTTTGCTGTTCGATTAAAATGACCGCGACAGGGAAAGTGGAGGAAGCCTTCTGACAGTCGTCCCCAGGTCACCCAGTGACTTCCTTGTCACAATAATTCTCTAAAGTCTTCATATTTCCTTAGAGCTACATGTGTCAGCACGTGTGTGTATCTGTGTACGAGTGTGTGTGCCCCTGTGTATGAGCGTATATGGGTGTGTGCATTTTGCAAGTCTGTGTGTGTGTGTGTATACGTGTCTATATGTCTATGAATATGAGTAAAAGTGTGTGTATCTGAGTAGTATGTGTGTGCGGTGTGTGTGAGTTCAGGGGTACCAGTGAAGATGTACTTGCTCCAATATGATCAAATGACTGAAGTATAAAATAACTACAGACAGAATCATACCTGGTTGTGACATCTGGATGGACGTTTTGAGATTATATGTACAAGGATACGGAACATGTAAAGTCTAGGCTAGTTTAAAATCTAAGTTTGAGGTTTCTTCTCTCAAGCAGCAGCTCCCACGCTGACGCTGGTCTTTGGACACTGATTAAGCTGATAGCTCTTCAGCACACGGCGGTCTCTGCAGCTTGGTGGCTGGTGTACACATGTTCTTCTTTTTCTTCTCTCTCTGTCTCTCTCCCTCTCTCTTTTCCTCCCTCTCTCTCTCTCTCTGTCTCTCTCTCTCTCTGTCTGTCTGTCTCTCTCTTTTCCTCCCTCTATCTCTCTGTCTTTCTTTCTCCCCTATCTCTCTCTCTCTGTCTCTCTCTCTCTCTGTCTCTCTCCCTCTCTCTTTTCCTCCTTCTATCTCTCTCTCTCTGTCTCTCTCCCTCTCTCTTTTCCTCCTTCTATCTCTCTCTCTCTGTCTCTATCTCTGTGTCTGTCTGTCTCTCTCTTTTCCTCCCTTTATTTCTCTGTCTTTCTTTCTCCCCTTTCTCTCTGTCTGTCTGTCTGTCTCTCTCTCTCTCTCTGACACATGCATGTATGTGTCTGTGCATACACACCTAGAGGCCAGAGGTTGATATCAGGGTGTGTTTTATTCCCCATCATATTTTTTTGAGACAAGACAATGTCCTTTCACTGAGCCTGGTGCTACCAAAGCAGCCAGGCCAGCTGCCAGCAAGGCCCTGGTGTCTGATCGTCTCCACCCCTGTAACTGGGGGTTACAGATACCCGTGGAAACACCTGGCTTTTCTGTGAACGCTGGGAATCCAAACCTAGGCCCTCATGTTTGTACAGTGAGTGCATTATCCACTGAGCTGTCTTCTCAGTCCGGGTTTGCTTTCCTTTTTTATTCTTTTTTTTTTTAAGCTATTTTTACTGAAACAAATGAAAAGAAAGTCTTACTTTCAGGGTTGTCACCCAGCATGGGGAGATCACTGCCTCTCTTTCTCAGTGAGTTCCACCTGTTAGAAGAACTTGGAAATAGTTTTGTTGATCACTGTTGTTCTTTGGAGGAAAATCAAAATGGAACAAAGAGAATTGGTAGCCGTTGTTCTAATTGGTAGCATTTCTCTTCTTTTGGGGTATTTGTTAAGATGAAATGCACACATGGGACCATGGAGCCTTGTGATGGTGGCAGTGCTAAGTCAGGGACCTCAGGAGGTCCAGGTATCTGTGATTGTAGTGTTGGGTCACATCTTCGTTCCCAGACTAGTACAGCTAACCTTGCTTAGTAATCAAAGCCCTGGGAGAACATGTTTCAGCAACACAGGATAAAGGCAGCGAAAATTCTGAACATGTTCAGGTGGGAAGCAGAAGGCGAAGAGGATTATGGGCCCAAGGTGAGAAAGTCAGCTGTTGGCCATGAAGACCAGAACATGAGCTTCTGACTTCAGCTGCCCAGAAAAAAAAAAAAAAGTTATCCAGTTTAGGAACCACAACTCAGAGGTGTACTTTTTATTGATGGATATGACTAGCCTAGACCTCTTAGGCCACCTCCAAAACAATGTTACTAAATTGCCCAGTCTGTGGTGGCCTGGCCAGGGAGGCTGTCAGTCTAAGATGGAGCTGACCCAGCATAACAACATCACTGCCTCTCCTTCCCAGTGAATCCTGCCTCTTAGAAGAGCTTGTAAATAATTTTCCCAGTCACTTTCGTTCTTTGAAAAAGAAGTAAAATTAGCAATACGAAGTAGTAATGGTTGCTAGTTTTAATGTTCTTAACATTAATTGATAACCAGGGGAAGACCATGATTCGCTCCTACTCAGCAGGTGACCTTTCAACTCCGCTATCTGCCATGACTATTACTTTCTAGCAGGGAAGGCTACGCTGGCATGCATTCTGATTCTCAGAAGAAGCAAAACTCGGATCATTCTTACTACACAGAAAACACAGACTATGGCTTCTCACATCCTTCAAATACAAGTGTGTGAGTTATGGATACGAACACGTCAAGGACATTGGGAGAGATGCTAATGGGAAGGAGGGGCTGGAAAATCCACACAACAGGGGAAAAGCATCCTGCAATTGCTTCCAACTTTTCAGGAGAATGCAGAAGCCCTACTGGGGGCCAGATTAGCAAAACGGTCCCTGCGAATGGGCAGCTGAGGTAAGCAGTGGTCAAACCATGCGGAGCTCCAGGCGGCTCTCATCACTTATGCTATTGATTATTTATATGACAGAGCTATTGCAAGAGCAGCCAGAAAGAAAGAAAGAAAAAAAAGAACTGTATGGGAGATTGCCTCATTTTAAATGTCAATTAATTCATAGTTTTCCAGCCTACATTATAAAATTTGTTCTGCTGAGTCAGTTGTTATAAGTCAAGTAGTTTCTGCATCTTTACTTTCTAGATGCTTCATCTGATAAGTCTGGAGGGGCCCAGATCCAGCATATGAGACTGCAAGGCGTCTGACTTTCCTTAGCGAACAATGTGGGTTAACTTGAGCATGGCCGTGAAGGGTTTTATGCAGATTTGTGCAGAATCTCTCACAGAAGTCTGATGTTTTCTGATTAGAACTATATCCTGAAGGAGATATTTTGAGGAAACTTTGATTTGTTTGCCTTTCATTCAAGCCCAGACTCTTGTAGCCATCTGTCCATTGGACAAATTCATTGATTTATGAAAAGAACTTTTAAATTCTACATGACTCACATAGGCCCCATGCTCTGATAAATACCAGCTCCCAAACTCAAATCACTAAAATTCAAAATGCCTGTACCCTGCCTTTACGTTCCCGTTCTTAGCAAATGACATCAACATTCATCTAATTACTGCCACCCAACATTTCAGAGTTTGCCTGGATTCCTGCCATACTATTGCTTTATACATGCAGGTTTAAAACACAGTATCTCCAATGATGTCTCTGACACCAATGGCATCCAGTCTTCCTATGCTGCCAAAGATACTGGTGACACAGGACATGGACTCCTGGTGAATAACAAATTGACAGCTGATATGTGTAGATGGACAGGAAGTGGGAGTCAACCGCAGAGGGTAGAGTGGAAAGAGCTCCAGCTCATCCTTTTTCTCCCAATCAAGGCAACCTAAAATGGCAACCCCACGCTGCCTACTAGGGACTCTGATAATTTTCTTGTTTTCCACATGCATATTTTCCTGTTTCACCTTTTATTTGATCATTACATTATTTTTGTTTTGTTTTGTTTTTGAGACAGGGTTTCTCTGTAGCTTTGGTGCCTATCCTGGAACTAGCTTTTGTAGACCAGGCTGGCCTCGAACTCCCAGATATCCACCTGCCTCTGCCTCCTGAGTGCTGGGATTGAAGGCGTGTGCTACCACCGCCTGACTGATCATTACATTATTAAAATGCCTTTAGTAAGAGTATTAGGGAAGAGGTAACATGCCATCTGATTAACCCACATATGTAACTGCTCAGTCCCACACTGCTCCCATTTTTACAGAGTGCAGAGGTTAGAAAGCACAGGGGAGGGAATGTTTGAGGCAACGGGCTGGGGGTTAGGGGACAGGAAGAATGCAGTCTGTGGGCATGGAAATGACATGCCCTTCCTCTTCATGCCATTGTCTACCACCGGTCCCGTGGACATTTACAGGTAAAGCTTGAAAGGATGCAGCTTATGTTTGACAGTTCTTCCATGGCCCCTATTCATTGCATCTGCACATCAGTGATGAATGGGGACGCCACAGTTCTGAGGATAAAATACGCATGCTCCAGCGAGGCCTGGAGTGCAGGGACAATAGCACACAACTAGAAGGGTGCAGAAGGCACCTAGGAACTGAAGGGGAGGGTCTCTCAGTCCACCGTGGCCTTTGGTGCTCTGTGCACAACACATTTTCCTTTGTAGCTTTTCTTGAACTGGGCTAACTCTGTAGAAAGAAATCTTAATCTCAGAGACTGCTTACCTAATCAGAAGCAAAACTCAAGCTCTCCGTAACACACCCTTGATCCCTGATTCAGCAGCAACAACCTACTGCTTGAACCCAGCCCACACGGCAGCCATGTGGAACAGTCATTCGGTATCCATGTAGTCAGCCACCCATTACATGGATGTTTTGGAATATTAATGGAAATCGTATGTTGAAATGAAAATATACCTCTAAAAATATGCCTCTAACTTCAGATTATTCTTATTAAGAAAAAAATCAAGGCAAAGTGGAACTGTTCTTTGACACATAATGCCTGGGGAACAATTAGAACATGTGTTCTTACCTCATGAGCATTTCAGCTAAGCTCTTTGCATCTGGGGAGAGAAAGCTGGTGTTAGTACAAGATCAACATCTCATAATTAATATACACTTAGAAGAAATCAACTCATTTATGTGGTCATAACAAACCCTCCAGTCAGATGGCAAGCCATTTCAAGTGCATTTGTTTACCAATGCTACACTTATGGTTCCTTTATTTCTTCTACATAAGACTCTTTTATGGCTTTTATTTATAGCAGAAAGATGCATGAGGATCCTGTGCCCATAAAACTGCAGACATCTATTAAAGTTTTTATTCTAATCTATTTATTTATCACTTCTAGAAAACCCAGTTTTATATTCAATACTCAGAAAATTAACATTTGGGAAAAATCATTTATGTAGAACAAACTGACTCTTCATTACCCATGAAAGACAAGAATGGAAAATTTAAGTCACTGTGCCTCGCTTTAAAGGGGTTCATTCTAGAGCTCTGTGCCCTCAGGTTGGTCACTGATTTTTTACAAACTTGGATGTTTTATTTCAAACTCAGAAATAAAACTTTATTGTGGAATACCCCTCCCCCACACACCCAAAACACTATTTATAGAGACCTGGTTATCACCTCTGACACAAGAAGTCATATCTCAGAATATTGTAGGACAGATCGACTTATTTGGTAACACTATTTAGAGATGGCTCTAAAGTATGATTTATGCTTTTTACACGTTCCCTCCTGGCAAAAGTGAAGTTTGCTTTCCTGGAACACAAAATCCTCGCTGTCTCTGTCTCCTCTCTCTGTCTCTGTCTCTGTCTCTGTCTCTCTCTCTCTTATTTATATCACTGCTCTCTGATTTTATGTTAGGCAACCTGTTCAAGGAATAGAACTTTCTGGAAATGGATTTGTTTGATGAAGAAAGCCATACACAGGGACATTTGCACCTCCTTCTCTGGGGGCTGTAATTTGCCTGTTTTGTCCCATGTGCAAAGACATGGGGACAATCTCAGATCAATTATCTGGCACCTGGTGCCCAGATGACCCAGAGAGACCATTCTACAAGCCACCAGGCCATGCCAGTTCCCTTTGGAAGCCTCAACGTGGGGGCCCCAGCTTTGTGCACAGATGGGTTCAGTATGGAAGACAAAACTTGCCCCCTCTATTCCACCCACATGGAAAAACACAGGAAGCAAAATAGTACCGAATCTCCCAGCTCATGTCTATATATTTGTCTGCAAAGATGAAGTAAATAGCATGAATCTCTACTCTTCCTGAATGATTTAACACATACAAAGTAAATATATCTATGGGATGCCAGAAGCTGGGGAGTAATTAGCTCCATGTAACACCCAACAGTGGCTAGTACAATATGCTAAGGAAGAGGACAGAACTTTACAGAGTAAATACTTGCCTTAAGCTCACACTGGGCATGTACGTAGATACCCAGCCCTGCCCATCAGCCATTACATTGCATCTTTGTTCCAGGTTAGCCACCAGCACTCCTTGCGGGCTTTTCACACTAACGTGTAGGGTGCCAAGGCTTCACAAAGGAGAACAGAATTTTCAAGTACCCCTCTAACTGAATAGACCTTGGCTGTAGCTGGTTGGTCTCCTTCCTGGGCTAAGATCACTTTAGGACTGGGCCCCAAAGCCATGCCAGTCAACCCTAAAGCCCATCCTTGAGAACAGATGTCTTCCTGCCATCTAAGCTACCATGGTCTGCTTCCATCTCAGTTGGAAACTTTGGAAAAGTTGTACTAGTTGAAATTCTTGTCTTCTACAAGTTCTCTGGAACTAAGCTAAGAAGCCCAACTCTTCAGCACAGTTTGGGCTTGGGTGACGAGACCCTGGAGCATGTTCTAAGGACTTGTATCACATCACACTTTTTATCTCAGGAGTACAAGATAAGTTCCTCTAGTATCACTGCATGGCAGTTAGAGATGAGGACGTGGGTCCTAGGTAGCATGTCCACTGTTGGTGGCTCACACAGTTTCTCTGCCATCCTAATGGTGCAGCACACCCAGAATTCAGTGCTCCCCCAACATCTCCCCATAGGACCTTGTGTTTTGTTTCTTCTCAGCTCAGATACTAACTGGAGCGACCCCAGCTTCGGTGTCTAGTACCTGGATTAGAGTAAGAGAGGAAGATGCCCCCCCCCACCCCAGGGACACCAAGGAGCAGACACCTGGCTCCATAGGGTTAAGGGACATGATCCAAGGATACTAGTGCATCAGACTGAGCCAATCTGGGGAGAAAGAGACTAACCTCTGATTGACACTCTCAAAAGCAACCCCATGCAGTAGGGATCTTCAGCACTGAGTTAGTTGCTCAGTGGGCGTTCCTGTGGTACTCTAGGTATTCTGCCTGCTCTTGATTCCTGCTAGGCCTTTGACTGACTCTCTCTCTCTCTCTCTCTCTCTCTCTCTCTCTCTCTCTCTCTCTCTCTCTCTCTCTCTCTCTCTCTCTCTCTCTCTCTTGCTGTGATATGACTGGACTTCTCCGAGGCCCTCAGCTCTACATTGGCTTTCTGTTCTTCCAGGCACCAGTGGTAGTTGGCACCGTGGCTCTGCTCTCAGCCTGTAGCTGAACACTCTCCAATCTTGCCTGAGGTCACCTGTTCAATATCCACATTCTCTCCCTCTTCCTTTTTTGCCTCCTGGGTATAGCCTAGTCCTCAGTAAATGGGAAGTGGGGGAGTGGCTTAAGATTCTTTTGGGATCCTCTTTAATTGTTGCTTTTAGACAATCTTGCTATATAGCCCAGTCTTGGTTTACACTCCTGATCTGGTCTCAGCCAGGGGTCACAGGTGGGTTCCATCTCACTTGACTTTCCAAGGATATAGTTGCCCTCTCTGGTACTGAAAATCTTGATACACTTTCTACCTGTCTATAGTGATGGGAAGAGGCCATACAAATAGTATTGCTATTCCCATGTTTGGGACTGAGTATTCTCTTCTTAGTTTACATTCTCTAAAATCCTCAAGTACTTCTCACAGGGCCTAATTTCTAGGTAATTCCATACTTCGGGCTCTCTTTTATGAAAGGCTTGCAATCTAATAATGTCCTTTATTCAACCAGCCTGAGTGCAGACACTGATAGTTTTATATGTATATAAATTATATTATGTATAGAAAATTTATATATATATATATATTCTCTTCCCACACACTCTTGAGATTGCCATATCCCTTACAGGAGTTGCGAATGATTTTCTACAACTCCTATAGAAGACTTTGCAGTTCTGCTGATTAAATGTCACTTTCTTGACTGTAGCCTTTCAAACTCCATGCTCTCAGGACTCTTCGCTCTGCTATCCTAGTCTTCCTGCCCATCTGTATGAGCTACATACCACAGTCTGCCCTGTCCTCCACGGGGCTCACAACTGACTTCCTTCCTTATTAGTCAATCTTGTCAAAACAGAGAGTGGGTCCGTCCCAGATCTCTGATAGCTCCTATTCCATTTCTTGGTGGCTCAGAAACCAGCCTTTCTATGGCTTGAGTTAGCTCACTTCAAAATAAAATGTTCTGAACTGATTAATTATTAAATGGGTAGATACTACCCGTCACCTAGCATCTCTCATTCACCTTTGATGATTCAAAGACACTCCACAAAAATTTGTGGATCAAGGTGGAAAGATTTTGCTTAGAGACTTAAAATGGTCCCCCTTGGGGTCTCTCAGAACTTGAACCCTGTGATCTGATTCCTGATCTTTCCAGTGGTAGTTTTGGGGAGTCTTCAGTGAGACACCATAGCATTAATTGGTGTCTACGTTTTGCTCATTGTCTTTTGAGACATGTGTGATTATTTTATGCCAACACTGAAAAACCAACCAGCTCCATGCAACCTTGGCTACTTCATAGGTTTGAGGAAAAACCAGCCCGCTAATCAGGGCTCTGGTAATGGTTAAGCATTTAGAGCTGTCTCTGTCTTTCTCACCTCATCTCCTTTGATCTGTCTGTCCACCCTCCCTTCCTTCCTTCCTTCCTTCCTCCCTCCCTCCCTCCCTCCCTCCCTCCATTTCCTTCTTTTTATAATTACTGGTCTTGATGTTCCAGCTCAAACAGCACTCCTCCTGCTGCACACCAGAACAGATGTTGGGAGGTTTTCTTTCCATCTGTTCTGTGGGAACATCACCCAGAGCCCAGCTCTTCCTGCCCAAACACAGTCAAGCAGCCCTGTGTATAGCTTTCTACGTTTTCACATGTTGGTATTTCAGATCAGTCTGAGATAAAGACTGGGTGAAATAGCTCCTGAACTCTTTAGCTACTTCTACACACCTTTCTCGACTCCTCTACTAATCTCTTGTGTGGGGAATGATGGAGAAAGTCTACCAGGCTAGTCCAGCGACAGAGACTGTGTGGAATGAAGGGGTTTCTGAAGCTGTTTTTCAGTCCCTGAATGATACAGAGGAGACTGAAAAATAATGACAGAGATAATGATGATTGGGGTGTCACTGCTCATCCACTTGTGAAGACAAGTTTCATGTGTGCGGGAGGTAGAAGACTTTGAGGGTCTGCCAGTGGGCAAGAGGCCATGCGACTGAGCACATGATACTGACTGGCTTCCAAGTGGTCAATGGTGAAAACACTCAGGGAGAAGTGTGGAATTATGGCAGAGATGCAAGGCACAAGTTATATATTAATGTGTTGATAAAATTAGGGACCATATGACAGGGCGAGGTAATCAAGTTAAAATGGATTAACCAGGGGGTTTGGGAGGTGGGAATTGCATTTATATGTTTTGATGGCATGCTTACTTCTGACTCCATAAGTCATTGCTAGTCATTAAAATTTAACTGAGAAGCCTATCTCTTAGTTCCACATGCCAAGTTTCTTGGGAGACAGGTATTGGAACAGTGACTTGAACTCTTTTCTTTTTTGTCCCAATGTTGCCTTGGACTTTTTCACTCATGAAAGATCCATTCTGGCCTCTAGTTTTCAAGTCTACAACATGGACATTGCCAGTATGCCAATATCCCATCAAGTCTCCCAGGTGAAGTACACAGGTCTGTCAGGTCTGGGAGACCCACCCCAGGGCTCTCAGGAGCATCACAGTTTGGCCTTGTTCAGTGTCTATGCACTCTCTGAGGATACTGTTCTCATCTTGGCTCTGCTATGTGGGAAGGAGAACACTAGTAGGTTTGCGTGGTGTCACGGAGTGGTCCACCCAGGCCCCTTCCTGCAGCCCAGCAAGGTTTTCTTAAAAGTCTGAACATCTATATGTTTGTTATGTTTCTTTGAGAGCAGAGAGGAAGAGAGAGAGAGAGAGAGAGAGAGAGAGAGAGAGATAGAGAGGGAGAGAGGGAGAGAGAGAGGGAGGGAGAGAGGGAGGGGGAGAGGGAGGGAGAGAGGGAGGGAGAGGGAGGGGGAGAGGGAGGGGGGGAGGGAGGCAGGATATAGCCTCAGGTCTGTTTACTTGTCTGAAGCTCTTGAGGAAAACAGAGTGTGCTTGGACTAACCTCTATTGTGAAGTCACTTGTACACCTCAAAGCAGAGAGGAAACCGTCTATGGACAGAGGATCTCATTTTGCTGCTCTTCCCATCAAAAGTTCCTATTTGAAAGTTCCCTACGATCAGCCCCACTTCTTGGTGCGACTGAAAAAAGGATGTCATAAAGTAGCTATTTTTTGCAAGGGCTGTAAACCTGCATTTGGGTTTTTACAAGATCCCAGCCAGAACTTCTCTTCTAATGACTGGCATGCTCGTGTGGAAGATTTTAAAGTTGAGGAGAGATAATTGTCCCCAAAGACAGTCTTACGTGCTCGTGACCTGAGAAAATTGCAAGAGCAAACAAGGGCAGGCCAGAGCACCCTGGCAAGCCAGGCAAGGTTCCGGGGACAGGCTGACATCCACGGTGCCTGCTCTTGACTGCGCGTTGTGGTGTCCAGCTCACCAGCTGCTCCCGGCTCACCTCCATCTCATCTCAATGCCTGCTTGTTCTCTACCCCTCACACAGAAACTCTCGTTTTCTCAGTTCTGCTCTGAAAACTGTGGAGAAAGGGAGAGAAGGAAAAGGAAAGGATAGGAGTGCTCGAGGGAGGAGGAGGGGATGAAAGAGGAAAGGAGAGAAAGAAAGCATTGGAGGAAAATGAAAGATAGAACAAAAGCTTTCATATAAAGGATCCTGATTGTGTGTGTGTGTGCGCGCGCGCGCGTTCACGCGTATATATGCATGTGTGCATTGTGTGCGTGCATTTGTGTGTATGCATGTGTGTGTGCGTGCATGTGTGCGCACGCTAATGTGTGCGCACGCATGCATGCGTGTGTGTGTGTGTGCGCGCACATGTGTGCACCTGCGTGTGGAGACCAGAAGACACTCTTGGGCATTACATCTCCAGCACCATCAGTCTGTCCACCTTTATCAGGTGACCTGGAGTTTGACCTGAAGGCTGTCTGTCTGACTGTTCGCTGGGCCCCAGGAATCTGCCTGTTTCTACCTTCTAATGCTGGGATTGCAAGTGCATACCACAAAAAAACCTAAAAGCATCTGAGGACCAAACTCAGATGCCCATGCTCATGAGGTGAATACCTAACTAAAAAACCCTCAGTACCGATACTATGTTTTCTTAATCACCATTTATTGGGTCACCCTTTTTTTGCATTCTCCCCTTTCTCTGGGGGTAGGGAGTTTGCTTTTTTCCTTTCTCCTCGAGCTTAAGTGCTAGTGTGCTTGCTCTAAGCCTGCCTGAGCTTAGGAGAGTTCAAGTTGCTTTTGGGCTTTAGAAATGGGGAAAGCTTTTGATTGCTTACAGAGAAGAAACTAGTCAGTAGGATTAAGAAAATGGAAACAACTCCTCATAGACCCCCCCCCCAAGTCTGCACCTTGAAAACCTTGAGCCCAGATTCTCTTTGGAATGGCTGCCTGGCATTGGTCAGTTTGGAAATATTCATTTTGGAGCATGTTTGAAATAGTGACTACTTTCTGTCCTAAGGGGAGATGGTGTTTTTCTAGAGAAGTAGTCAGATTGCTGCCAGGCAGCCATGGCAAATGATCGCTATGTTTATCTTATCTGTGGAAGAATTCTGGTTTGGCGATGCCATCTGACCCCTGCTAAGTGGCACCAATGCAGGATTTTGGGCCCTCAAAACTCCCCTCCTAAACAGCAGAGATTTTACTAATATCGGAGGAGAGTACTAGACCTGGAATCAAATTTTTATTAGGTTGGAGCAGCTCGGATTCTGGGTCCAGCTGGTGACTCACTCTCTATCTAACCTTGCAGTTCAAAGGATCTAGGAGTTGGGGAAAACCAGGGCATCATTAAAAGCAAGACACAGCTTCTGAAGTCCTGGATAAGGATATAGATTTTAAAAAAAAAAATCTAGTACTTGGAGACAATTTAGAAGGTCGCTGTGCTCTAAATTTAGTAAGTCCTCAGGAAGGGAGAATATAGGTTGGCTGTGCTGCCTGAGTCCCACTTCCTTTCATTTTATTTTTGCATAGAAGAATATTACCTTGTCCTCCCCTAACTAGGTTGATCCTCTACACAGCACGATGTGCCATCCACAGAAGCATTTCAGTTATATGTCTAACTTTGGACAACGCCACTAAAGAAGGGGAACAATCTGAACATGGCCTTAAATAACCTTAAAAAGTGCATCCGCAAGGTGCTCTTATTTTTCCTAATTCAAATGGGCTTACCCCAGTTTTGATCCTGCTAAGTGAATGTTCAAGCAACACCAATGTGTTCCTAGAAATGCTGGCCGTATTTTGGACAAGAAAAGTGTGGCAGGAAACAGTTTTCTCCGTAGAGCCTATAAACCTATGGGGACTGGTTGGAATGTAAGCTCAGGATCTGTTGTACGTGGGCCAGCCTTTAGTTGAGTACCGTTGCTAATGAATTCTGAGGGGTTAATAGACACTCATGATGTCAAACTCCACGACTGCATCTGAGTTGAAAATGATTTATGCAGTTAATGGACATTTCAAGAGGGTAGGGAGCTTGTAGATCTCTCTGGGGACTGGCCTGGCTTTCCATGGTTCTCTGTGGGCCCATCACTTACTCTGTCCTTTAAAGGCAGCACATCTCAGGATTACAAAGAAATGAGTGTGTCCTCTACTTCTACACTTCTAGATGATCACTGTCTACTGTTAGAGGGTCTTGGGGCTCTTTTGATTGCCAGGACCTTGTCAAATTCTTGTGATCAAAAGGAAATGGGGAACAAGAAAATGCTGGGTTTTTTTTTTTTTCATTTACATGTGACCCATGGTAGATAACCAACAGTGGATTGCTAAATTAAATCCATCTCAACTTGCCCTTTAAGTCTGGCGTTAGAAAGTGGTGGGGTCTGAACTAAGTACCACATTCTTTGCATAATTACCACTCTCCTGCCAGACTCTTTGTTCTAGAAGTCTTTATGGGGCACTTGATGCAGGAGTGTTGGTATTCTGTTGCTGAAACAAGCTACTTCCCTTGAACTCTTTGCTCCTTAGCATCTCATGGGAATACAGCCTGTCTCTCTTGCTGCCTCCCTGTAGAAAACTTCATACTAGCTCTTCCTTATCTCCTACATAAAACAAAACAAAACCACTTCAGGGACTGAGAGCCTGTGTCCTCCGAGGTGGTGGACTTATTGCAAAACACAAGAGTTAGATGTAGAGATGCTAGCAAAAAAAAGTTACTCCCAGAATATCCTCTGCAAATCAACAACTAAAGGTCAGGGGACTGGCAAGGAGGAAAAGTTGAAACACGGTGGGTCTCCATCCGTCTGACCTGTTGGCAACAGCTTTTGTTGGAAATGCTCTTGGCAAGGAAAAAGCATTAGGTTAGGTGTTGACGTTATAAGTCCAGTTATGAAAATAAAACAGTATCCGAGGAAGAGGAAATGGGAAATAAGTGAGGGAAGGGGTTTGGCAGATGCTATAACCCTGAGAAGCCCTGCACAGCTAGTTCATCCATCTGCTACCACATCCATGAGTCAGCCCAGGCCATCAATAAGACACTTTCGTGGTTGGTGTGAAGAGCCTCAGGCAATCCATGCCTTCTAAATGGAACTAGATAGACACTGCTGTCTACATGAAAGGAGGACTGGCACTGGATAGAAAGAAAACATCCCCAAAGCCCAGGCCATGGTGATGTATAGTGAAAGGGGCTCTCAAAATGTCCATTTGATACTATAGTGACAAATACTCTAAGTGCAACGCAACATGATCCTTTTCTACCAAGTTTCTCAACACATTGGGTATTATTAATCTATCTTTGCGATAGACTCTTACCTTTCCACTATCTTTCATCCCTACCTCCTTCACGCTTTAGGATTTGCCCGAAACACTGTTTGGGCACGTGTGACCTGCTAGATGCTGAGGAGTACATGTCTCAGTAGGTACTTAGAGTCTGGGAGCATATTATCTTGATCTATGTGAAGCATCTATCAAAGCGCTTAGGTTATCTACAAAATTGAAGTGCAATTGATTCAGGAAGAAAATTTTGATGAGAAAGTTGACTCATCTGAATTTCTGGGCCCTGGGATATTTAATGGAAAGAGTTACAATGTGCATAAGGGCAAAAAGGGATTTCAAGTTGGCAGAATGAAAAGAAATTTATAGTAACAGGTATGAGGGGCACAAGTCAGGAGATTTCTGAAGGAGGAAATTGGCCACACAGCATCATGCCCAGCTGAGCTAATGGGATCACGGTCAAATTAAGCACTTACAGACGAGATCAAGTATGGAATCAAGGTCTGGGGGGCACCATGGATGTGCTTGAAGGGCGGTTTCAAGGCTTACCCCTTGAATGTAACTCTGAAGGCTACAGAGATGTGACACCTATCCACACTGTCTTGATAACGGAAACACAAGTACCCCATGGGTGCCCTTGATCAAACAACGGCTTGGTCCAAGACCTGATAAGCAGGAGATACAGAATGATCCCTTCCTAGAGTTCCTAATTTGAAATTCCTTGCACTCACACTGCAGAGCAAGGGCTGTTGGCCAGGAAGTGGGAAGACCCTCATCACCCAGAGCCACACAGAAACAGAATCTGTTCACCATGGCTCCCTAGCCTGTGTCCTTCTGCTGCGTTTCCCTTGCAGGTGAACTCTAATCCAGGAAAGGGTGCGTTTTCTGCCTCGCCACACGCTCCCTGTACGAGTCCCTATCTCTGCTTCCAGGCAACATCATTTTCATTTCCAGAGAAAATCTCAAAGCTCCTTTTTTTTCTTTTCTTGCTACAGCCGTAATTGGTGGCTTTACCAGAACCACTGAAAATCAAACAGAGCAGGCTTGAAAAATCCCATGAGAAATTAATTTTCTATGTCTGCCAATATCTAGGATTTAGGGGACTTGTAAAGGGGCTGCGTGCACTCCATTTCTGATTGCCTGTGATTGAATGCTTTGTCCCCTACCCCAGGGCTCCAAAGTCTTGCAGAGGCCACATCAGGCACCAAGCTGAACGTAGCTGGCAGAGCAGGCACCTACAGGACACGTCTTTGCCCTGGAGAGTGGCCTCTGGCTGTCCTCTCTCTAGGGAGCGCAGAGTAGACACAGGTCCTGGACCCACCTCTCAGCCGCTTCAGCCTCTGCTCCCGCCGTCTCCGCCGCACCACCAGCAGCAACACGAAGAGCAGCAGGACGCCGATCAGGATGCAGGAGATGGTCACTAGGATCTTGAGCCCTTCGTTGGTGGTCAGCCCTTCTTCGCTTTGGACAACTGACTTAATGAGTGGAGGGACTGTACCTGAAAGCAGGGCCACGATGTTAGATGGCTATTAATGGCGACGGCATGGTGGAGTTTTTAGGGATGACGGGTTACAGAAAAAACCGCGCGGCGTGATCCGGGGGGTGTCCGTGTGATGAGAAATGAGGGGAACTTTCCCACAAGTCTCTGTGGATTAGACTAGACTAGCTCACTCATCCTCCCTTGGTCCAGACTCCTAACTCGGTCTCTGTGCTAGCACATCTCTGGAAAGGACTGGGATTTGCACAATGCTCTAGGATGCCATCACCTGACAGTATGGGCTCCTGCTCACCAAAGCCACATTACTTCAGCTGAAATCCAATGCCCACTTGGCTGCACCCATAGTGCTTTTGCTAAAGGCTGTTTGAACAATAGATTTGTCAACTGCATGGAAGATTTCCAGAGAGGAGGATGTAAGGAACACAAGCCTAAAGAAGGATATGGCTTTAACCTTTTGATTTGATTTCAATCCCAGTTTCACAGCTGCTTTTAAGATTCACGGTTTAGAGTAGAAGAGCAAAGGGCAGTTCTTCAAAAGGGGTCCTTCTGGGTCACTGAACAGGGCATTGCTAGCAGGGCATTGTTACACTGCTCGACAAAAATTCAGATAATTTAGAACTGAAAAAAAAATAGACATGAAGTGAACTCTGGGCTGTCTTAAAATGCTTTCTGCCCCAAGGCTGAGCATGAGTGTAGAGATCTAAACAGACATCTGTTTTTTTATGGGGCACACATCCCCATAAAAAATCTTGCCATCCTCTATTATAAAAGGCCCTTCCACTCTCATTGCCTTTTCCAATGTAATCCAGAAAACCAAGGCTTTAGGAAAAATAATGCAGAAATAATGCCACGTCCCCAAGAGCAAAGAAGATCCTATCTTTCATTTAGTAACTGGAGCAGTGAAAATACAACCATTGGCCCTCTCTGATCTCTGCTGGAGCCAAGCAGAGTTCTTCCAGTTTCACAGCATCTCTGGCAGCAGACTTTAGCCTGCAAATAACCAGACACCAAGAGAGACACAGAAGAGGCACCGGTGGGGCTGCTCTGGGCACAGGGCACGCAGAAAGTTTTGGCAAAGGAAATAGAGAAGACTCAGATAAAGAGGTGCTCGAGTTGGGGATCTGACCTTTGTTTTTCCTAAAATGAAAACAGTACCTTCAGGCACGAGTAACAAAAGATACTAAAGGTATCTTTACAGCCATGGTGTCACTTCTGCATCTCTACTGTCTTCTTCAAGACAAAGCAAGAATACGGACCCTCATTTCTGTGCCCTATGAATTTATTTCAGAAAATATAATGCAGCTCGCATGCCCCTTTTCTAATATGATCTTGAGTGAAGTAAGAACATCACACCTGTCTCAGAAGCTGAACATTAAAGCATGAAGACTATTTGTGACAGAACTTCTAGTGACGTCATCAGATGCGAGCAATCCCTTGACGTGTGGATTTCAGCAAGCTCTCTGGCCTCCGCCCATATGGGAGCATAGCCATGGGCTAGAGTGTAGGTGTCCAAAGCGACAAGATTACTAACTACTCAACTGGGTATGTGCTTACAGGGTGCTTGGGTGAAGCCTTCAATGCTAAGTACTTGATAAAAGCCATTGATCTTGGCCCCTTGTTTTGTGAGAAGGGAGAATGAAGCCCCGTTGGGAGAAGAACCTTAGACATGAATGCTGCTCTGCTGATGCAAGACCCTGAGACAAGACTTCTCTAAATCAGAGTGACAAGGTAAGAGGGACCTGG
Organism: Arvicola amphibius; assembly: GCF_903992535.2. Taxonomy (NCBI): domain Eukaryota; kingdom Metazoa; phylum Chordata; class Mammalia; order Rodentia; family Cricetidae; genus Arvicola; species Arvicola amphibius. The sequence continues at coordinate 1,509,255 of NC_052056.1, read as the reverse complement.
GTCTTTGAAGGGGAGGACAGCTGTGCAAAGCCACAGTGGCTGACCCAGTGCCAGAGTCTGGGGCCACAGCAGACCACCAGGTTAGAGCTTCAACACTAGAAGGGCTTCTCTCTGGAGTCCTTCCTGCAGCAGCAGGAGGAGTTTGGTTCTATCTGAGAAGCAATGACTGTAGACAGGAGGTAGACACAAGCCAGATTAGCACCGTGTGCCAGAGAGGAAAGAACAGCTCAGGGCCTACTGGGACCACCGTCCATTCTGAGTAGTGGAAAGGATAGAAGACTCAGAGGGGAGCTGGTCCACAGCTCCAAACAGCCTGCTGAATCACCATTGGCGAGCCTATTGCTGCTATTCCACAGTGAGTGAGGGTCACTGGGAGACTACAGAATCATCACAGACATGCTGCAAGCAAGGACTCCCAGAAGACCTACTAGCTAACCCTTAGAGCGGCTGTCTCAGCTTCGCTGAGCTGGGTGCTATCCGATGATCAGTAAGAGATCCCCAATACTAGAAAAAGGGCCAGAATTTAAATCATTTGGTTTCGGGCAACAGAAGGTCAAGACACTCACTAGTTTTCAGGATATGCATACATGTGTATGTACACGGGCCCACTGTGACCCCACTCACCACCCTAGTCCTCTCAGTGCCCCTGCTTCTGCTCAGACTAACCTAACTTCCTTTTCCATGGAAAACTGTTGTGCACATGCATTTTAAGGGTGTAATGAGAGCAACAGAAAAGTTGTTGTGTGGATTGGGATGGGTGGAGGAGGGGTGGGAGACAACAAAAGCAGTGTTAGCTCACAGTCATCTGCAAAGCAACAGAACCATGAGGCAGAGTCCTTCAGCCCTGAGAGAAGCCACTCCTTCACTAAGACCCCCAAGGGAGTCCCCGCGGGTCCTCAGTCCCTTTTGAATGGACACACAGTGATGCTCATCTGTGTGCAATGGACTACGAAGCCCACAGAGAGGGTCTCGGAGGCCCGAACCCTAATGGGCTCTGGGGGCACTGCTCGCTCCGTGACAACGACAGTGTCTCACAGGAGAGTGAACAGCACACGTGCGCACATCCCTGAGCCACAGACAGGAAGGTCATGAAGCCTGGCGCTTACTGCCATCGTAGTTCAGCGTGGCGAAGTTGGCTTGCTTCTCCGCGCAGCCGGCGCTGTTGCACACCCGCATCTGCAGCTGGTACCACGTGGCCTCTTGCAGGTCGTACAGGATGTAGGACTTGGAAAGAGAGGTCCTCTGAGCCGTGGTCCAGACTGTGGTCCCGAAGGGTCTGTACTCCAGAGTGAAGGAGGTGATGGGGCAGCCCCCGTCGTTCCAGCCAATCAGATTCAGCCTCACCCGGGTGGTGTTGATACTGGCGAAGAGCTCTTGCTCCTTGGAGAACTGGGGCTCTGCGGGGGCGGGGGGGGGGGGGGGGGGAGACACACACAGGCAGTGTCACCTCTGGGTAAATGAGTGACGACATCGTGTTCAGGTGCTCGCCCTCGGCTACTGTCTCTGAGTAGCCTAGCTCTGGCCAAGGCCAGATCACCAGTCGTTCACAGCAAGAGCAAAACCTTGGGAACCAACAAGTTTTCCCAACCACGAGGACCTGAGCCTGAATGGATACAAGCTATTTTTACACAGTGGAGAGTTCTCTGAAGAACAGCTCTATTTTTCTTATGTGTAATCCTCCAGTGGTTCACACACGGCTGTGTGTGGAGCTGAATAATTTCCCTTCTCATTAGACACTGAGTGGAGATTTGGGAGAAGGCAGAGTGGGATTTGGGAGGGATCAACAGCTCTCCTCTACAACCCAAAGGCTTTGTTCAGAGGCCTCTGACATAGTGGGCCTAATTCTGCACAGACCAACCCCTCATCCCCTGAATCCTTGTCCTATAATTCAACTCTCAGGAGCTAAATCCAAATATTGCGCCTCTCCGGCCATCTGGGTTTACTCCCCTGGTAGGAGAGGAACTCATTAGACCTTTCTTCTCCTTGCTACACAGAGAGGGAGCCATGTTCCCCCCTTCTTTTCTACCATTTCTAGATGCACCCTTGACCTCTGGGTGCTACTTCCTTGGGCTTGCTTCATCTCTTTGAATTTCTACTTTATTTCAGATAAAATCCCAATTCACTTTGAAGTGTTAACCTATTAGCCTTGTTATTTCCAGGCTTAGAAAACCTGTGAGGACAGGGGCCTCATTTCATGACTGCCCACCCTGAGTGCTCTTGCTGAGACCTTTCATGGGGCATTCGTCCTTGAGCAGCACGTGATAGAATGAAATGGGTGACCAGAAGGTTCTGTGGTCTCTCTCATCCCTCTGCCAGTCTTATCTCAGGAATAAGGAAATCCAAACACCTAGAACAACTTATCAGTATTTGCTGAGTCTTTCATGGTCCTCCCCCCTTCATGCCGGGAGAGAAGAAATAAGAGAAACGCAGGCAGACAAGCAGGCAGGCATCTCACCTTTGCCAAGAGTTTTTGCTTCAATGATCTCGCTTATGCGGCCTGGTCCCACTCCATTTTGGGCAGTAAGAGTGAACTTATACCACGTCCCACACTTGAGGTTTTCCAGGCGGTAGGAACGCTCGCTGGGGCTGATGGGAAAGCTACCCCACTGCTCGCTGTTGTCCTCGGAATACTGAAGGATGTAGCCTATCGGAACCGGGAAATAATGTCCCAGTTAGTGTTCTCTTCAGAGGAAATAGGACAAGTACTCTAGCTCTGGGTGTTTTCAGAGAAGAATAATTCTGACACTTCCCGATCCCAGGAAATGTCCCCTGTGCTGGGGGAAGTGCTGGGGGGAACTCATTAGTGGGCCACTTTGGCCACACAGTCATTATCACTATGGTTACATTGGTATGATATTTCTTCCCATGCCCATTTAACACCATGTTGGACAGTACAGGGTGAGTGCTAAGCTATCGAATATCTGCCTCTCAGAGCGTATGTGTAAGTCTTTAGGTATAAGCTGAAGGGGCTATGTTGACAATGGGGGCAGAAGTGACAGTAAGAGCCTTCACTATATTACCTCCTTCCTACATATTACTGGGGGGAACAGTTGCAGCCACAGGGGAAATTGGCTCCAAGCTCCGTAGCTACCCAAACATTTCTATAGCAACCTGGCTTCTTCTCAGAGTGAACAGTCCATTTGACAATCCATTTCTCATCTCTCCCTAGAACTACTCTCTTCATGGTGTCCATGCATGTCCATTGCCCTAAGCACCTCGCACAACGCCACCAACTGTGCTCTGACCCCACAGTGCTGGTGACAACAGAGGTGTGAAGAAGATGCACAGTGCCCTCTCCTGCAGTCGTGTTTCGGGGGTCAGATGTGTCCTCTCTGCTCTGCCCCTTGGCGCCTAGACTGTCATAATCTGACTTGTGCATTGTCAAGGCCCCAGGGGACTAATATCTTTTATCTCTCTTTGGGGGGGTGTTCCCCTTTTAACACAGACAGAACACTTCCCATCCAGCACACTGCAGAGGCTCCATGCCCAAACCAGTGCCGTTCGGATTCCCCAAGTTCTTCCCTGGGGTATCATGCACCACTGCTTCTGCCTGCTGTTGTTATCAGTATTTTCCATAATCTTTCACCTGCCTGTTCTCTCTGGCTCCCTAAAGCCACAGAGCCCCCACTTCCTGAACCCCTTTGCCCACTTTTGTGTTTCTGCTCTGAGTTCCCCCAAGGTCACCCAGTCTCTGCAAAAGATCTTTTCTCAGATGCCAGCCTCCACTCCAGATCGCCCATATCCTGGGGACTGTGTTTAGCTCTCACCTCCTACCACAGAGGCCACCTCTATACCTAAGCAATCTGACTCCCTGATTTCTGTTCCCTGATGCAGCTGGATTCTGTAACATCGACATCCGTCAGTACAGGTGCCCAATGTATCATGCCCTCCGATGCCAGTGGCTTTGGGGACCACAATTTTTCCAGGTATGTTCTGAAATTTCCTGGGACACTTGACTTGGAAATTCTTCATCAACCAAATTAGCCTCATTTCCAAGACCTTTTATGCTGGCTGCTACCCAGGTCTCTCTCAAATTAGGATGCTAACAAAATTCAGACGATTTGGAATCTAGATCCTGGATTCTTTGGGCCCCTTTATTTTCTCCATGATGTTCCCCCTCCCCTCTGTGAGGCCATCTGAAGCATTTGAGCCCAGTTGCCTTGACCGGTGTCCACACTGCGTTCTCACAGACATTCGTGCCCTGTGACCCTCTTCCCTCCCCAGCTGTCCAGCATCACTTTGGATTGCTGTAGCAATCTGACCACCACAATCAGTGCTGCATGGTATCTGCAGCTGGGTCCTGGTGGCTTCTTGGCAGCAGCGATCTCTTTTTTTTTTCTCTGCTAATGAGTCCCTGTGCCTTGCACATGGCAGCCGCTTCAAAGCTGTCCCACGCTCCTCAAACCCACAGGCACAGCCTCACCCCTAATCATCAGCTATTTTTATAGAGTAACCTCACCTTTTTTTCCTCCTGACAAAAATAAAAGAAAGAGACTCCCTTCAGCCAGCACCCAACAATTGGTTCTAGGAGACAGCCGAGTCCTGACTGTGGACACTTGTGATTTCTGGGGAAGGCTGCAGTGCTGAGAATCAAGCTGAAGGAGACTGGATGCCAGGTTCCCAGGAGCCAGAAGTTGGCTGGGTGCCTCATGGCTCCACCCTGCAATGTATGAGCCTTCTCATCTGTCTCCCCATCCTTGAGCCTGAGTCCCATCCTCTTTAATGATCTCTGTTACAAATCGGTACTCACTCTCTCCCACCTCCTGCCTCTTCCTCTGGACAAAGGACTTTTCCTTGTCTATGGATCCCTAGATTAGACACCAGCTCCACTCCTGGCAGAATGACCAGGGTATCTCTTTGCTTCAGCCTCCCTCAGACCTTGCTACAGTGCTCAGAATCCAAAGTCTTCCCGCAAACAGGTTGTTCAACCTGAACACTCTGTGCCTTTAATTATGCACAGGCACAGTAACTGCTGAGTGGAAGTGACCCTACAGAGTTGACAAAATGTGGCGGGAAATATACTAACACCTAACATTTGATGAGCATGTGGTATTACTTATTACAACTTTAATGACTTTCTTACATGATTATGGACAGCTGGAAAGGAGAAAGGATCACAGGTCGCTAAAATTGGAAACTAGCAAGACCAATGTGGCTTCTAGTGGAGAAAACTAGGTGGCCTTCTGTTGTGGGATTTCAATCCCTTTAACCAACGTCTTTTGGGGATTATGACTCCTAGGGTGTGGTTTTGTCTATGGAAATGACACTTTATAGCTTAGGTCTTGCCCTCTCTTGATCCCGTGCTCGCTTGGGTTGTTGGAATGGAGCAGGCAGCTTGCTCATCACCCCTGGACAGAACGACTGGACGAAGACAGCGAGATCAGCGGTGGCATCTACACTGTTCTGTATCAGTGAGCGTTTTTATTTTATGCTTAAATAAATTGAGAACCTGTAACATATTCTTGTGGTTGCCTGCTCTAGTCTTTATCATTTCCTTTTTCTTTTTTTTTTTTTTTTTTTTTTTTTTTTTGGTTTTTCGAGACAGGGTTTCTCTGCGGCTTTGGAGCCTGTCCTGGAACTAGCTCTTGTAGACCAGGCTGGTCTCGAACTCACAGAGATCCTCCTGCCTCTGCCTCCCGAGTGCTGGGATTAAAGGCGTGCGCCACCACCGCCCGGCTCTCCTTTTTCTTTATTTGTTAGTAGTCCACTATTAATTGTATCAACTATAGACTTATATACCAGATGATTTTGTAACTGGGACTCCTTGGATAAATGATCCAAGTTTCAGCAAACACCATAAAGACAGATGCATGCTTCAGAAGCATGCAGAGATAATGGGGAAATTAATTCTCTGAAGTACTTGGGGGAGAATAAGCTATCAGACAACAGTTATTTGATGAAGATGTGTCACTTTTTGTCAGCGGATATTCCACAAAACAGTGATGTGGGTGGCTCATCTCATTACCTCTGATGGAGCTACCCCCATTGTCCCCAGGGAGCCAGGAGAGGGTGATGGAGGAAGACGTCGTTTTGGATACAGTGAGCCGAGGCTGATCTGGTGGAACTAGAGAGGAAACAGTTTGTAGAAAGCAAGAATTAGTTCTTCACATCTTCAATCCTCTGTAACAGTCATTTACCAAATCATTTGTAACAGCCATTGATTAAATATGCTTTCTAGGTTGCAAACTAGGCAATTCATTTCTGTCAAAGTGTCTATTTCCTTGATATCCCAGGCTAAAGAGACAGAATATAGTGAATCTATTATTAAGGAAAAGTCAACCACATTTCTACCTCAACTTACACATAATTCATTTTCTCACCATCCCTTAGACTCCTGAGTTGCTCATTACAGATTGAAATCTTTAAATTTACTGAGGACACAAGCACTAATTTATTCTGAACTTCAGTCAGGAAATTAAGTGGAAACGATAGACATGCCTGCTTAGTTATTCTGCTTTTCCCAAGAAAAAGGAAAGGGAAGATTCATTTAGCAGGAAGAATAATTATAAAAACTCCACACTTCAAGGCACAGCATATGCACACATATACACAAGCACATATACGAAAACAAGCCCATATATGTGCACACATATGCACATAAACAGACACAAACAAGAAGATACTCAGCCACACAAATATATACACACACGAACAAACACACATATAGGCAGACACATGCGCACACAAATACAGATACACACATGTGCATACATGCACATATACATGCACAAAGAACTCTGAAAACCAAAGCTGTGATGTGACAGTGGTTGTGGCCATGTGCACCCAACCTCATGTAAGGATGGAGGAACACAGACTAAACAATGGCCTTAATTCAATTCTGGACAAAACACTAAATTGATTCACAATCAAATCATCCCAGACTTAGAGAGCGCTCACAGAAAACATCCCCTCTTCCTAGGAGGCAAGCCAGAAATGTTGACCCAAAGGCCAGAAACACTGACCCATTTGCTTAGAAAAATAATTTAATGATACCTTCAGCAATACCCTAGAACTATACTGACTTCAATTAACTCAAATTTCAAGATAGATTACATCTTGTCCTGTACAGGAGAGTAATGATGGCATTTTCATTTGCTGTGATCTATTAACGTGACAATATCTGCATCCAAAGAATCACACATTTTAATTTTCCTCTGATAAAAATATCCCTCCTCCAACTAAATCTGAAACCATTCAATAGCCATGTGGGTTTTGCACACTGATTTAATATCACATTATTTGAAGGTAGTTGTGTATATTTTTGTATGGCAGTAAATTACTAAATGTCTTGCATCAAAGACAAAGTATAACAATTAGATTAGAGAGTCAGTGGGCAACTCCATGAATAGCTGAAACTCTAAGTCTCTTGTTATTCTACTTCACTTTGTAGTTGATGCATGATATGTCATTGTTTATTGACTTAATTAGCAGACATAAATGATCACACTCAGAGACTTACTTTCCATGAAGGCTGTACTGGTTATACACGTGTGTGTAAACCATGCATGAGTTGAAATGATCAAGAATGGCTTTTTTAGAGATGTTCACATATAGAAATAAGACTAGACATTTTATACATAACAAAAAACAGAAGGACTTCACGTATCACTCTGATTGGTTCAGTCTCAATTTTGCTAAATAAACATGGTATTTACCAAATAGAAACAGCCATGAGCTATTTCTGAGTTGGCTCAATTTTGCTATCTGCATGTAGTAAAAGATCACTCAAGAGGACCTCAGCTTTGTACCTTGAACTTGCAAATTTAGAATGATCTCATCTGATCCCCAGTTGTTATTGGCGACACAGCTGTAATAGCCCGAGTCCTCTGCCTTCACCGTGCGAATGATGAAGCTTCCGTTGCTGAAGATGCTCCTACGGCCGTCAATCGTCACCAGGCTGGGTGTCCCGTTACTACCTCACAGGAAGAAAAATGCACAGATTAAAGAAATTACAACCCACATTAGCTGAGGTTGGCAAAAAAAAAAAAAGCATTAAGCCTTTCTCTGGCGCAAACAGAAAATTGCAACCTCAATTATTTTTGCATCATAAAACAACGATGTTGTGATTATGTGGCCAAACTACTGACTAGTAAAGATATTTTTTTTTTTAATTCTTTCATTCAGAAGGTTAGAGCTGTGCCAGTTGCCAAGAATTGAGCTCAGCGAGTGGTCAGGTACTCGTGACTACTGTCACACGTACATGTCTTCCTCTCTACTCAGCCGTCGGGGACCGTCTCACTGTGCCGAGAGTGAGAAACGCTTGTTGGCAGAAAGGCCGACTTGATCAAATCAAATGGCACACTAAACTTCGCAATCGCTATAGACGTAAAATCACTTTAAAATCACAGTTCACAATGAACTTAACATATGCAGAACAAGGCCTCTCCAGGGAACATGGAGCTGACCCTCCTGTGAAGAGTTCTTTGTCACCACAACCACAGTCAGGGTGGCAGATTGTCCAGTTGAGGAGGGTTCACTCCCAGGTAAGGCAGAGTGCCAGCTTGACCCAGGGAGCGTATGAATTTGCTTTGGATTAACCAGTTTAAATGCAACGAGAAAATTGCTCACGGGACCCAACCCCTCATTTCAATCATTTACGCTTGTAAGTGCTTTTGTTTGAAAATAGGCACCCTTCTGAATCCGTTATTTTAAATCTCCATGCCTATTAATGAATGTTCAGCCTCTATTTATATCTGGACTTCTTCCCCTGCATAGTGATAAAGCATGTTTAAGAGACACGTGGACAGAACTCATTACTCTCCCTCTGTCTTGGTTTTATTATTATAGTAATCACTAGAGAGCACGGAGAACCAGTTTTCCTGTTGGCCGAGTTCAAATGTATTTAATTTCTTTATCTCAAGACAGGGTCTCGCTATGTGGCCCAGCAGGCTGTCCTTAAACTGGCAATGTTCCTACATTTGCCTGTCAAGAGCTGGAACTACATGGGACTGTGTTCCATCCCTTATTTCACTTTAATTGTGTGTGTATGTGGGAAGAGGGGTGTGTAAATGTATCACCCATGGAGGCAAGAGGCTTTTGGATACTCCTGGAGATGGAGTGACAGGCGGTTATGAGGCACTGGATATGGGTGCTGGGAGCCAAACTCAAGTCCCCTGCCAGGTCAGTACTGAGCCATCTCTCCAACCCCTGAATTCCATTTCTTAAAGGTCCTTCTGGGGCCCTGTGCCTCAGGTTGTATTGCCCGTTTTCTCTGAAGGAGAGAGAGCTGGGAAAGCTCCTGATGACTTGTGCCTTGACATCACAGAGCAAATGCCACTGCGATAATTGGTGGTCTAGTTCCTTTCCTCACGAGGGTTTCCATAGATTTCTGGTTCTGGATTGATAGAGGACTGATACATAGAGTTGATCAAAGCTGCATGCTTTAAGCAATTTCTCCTGATGGAGCTGAAATGCTTGAAGGTTGGTACTGGCTGCTCTTTCTACCTCATTTCAAGAGAGTGCTAGGTTTCTTCAGTTTCTATTAATATGCATGAAGTAAGGGTTGGCATGTAACCCAGTAGGTAGAGTGCTTCCCTAGCATGTATGAGGCGAGCATGTTTGATGCTTTGCACTGAATATACTGGGCATGGTGGCATATACCTGTAATCCCAACACTAGGGAAATGGAGGTGGGAGATCAGAAATTCATCCTTAATTATAGAGTGTGGGGATGGCTAGCTTGGACTACAAAAATAGTATTTATGCATGTGCACATGTGTGTGCACGCGCGAGCACAAACACACACACACACACACACACACACACACACACAGTAAAATCCCACTAAACTTAGTCCAAGGCTGCCTGACATACTGGCTAAGGGCTCGCGAAAAGGCATACATTGGGTTACTGGTTACCTGTCTTTCATCCATTTTACTGCAGGTGAGGGGTCTCCAACAGCTTTACAGGGCAAGACGATGTCCTTCATCCATGGCGTAGTTACTGTCCCACTGAAGGTGAGGATCCGTGCAGGAGCTACAACACCAAAGAGCAGACTATCTATACAGAGCCAAGGTGATCTTCCCAACAGAGTAGCCCCCCAGAGGCAATTAACACTGCAGCTGTTGATGCTATTCTCTGGTGGATGCCTTGTAAGGGGTTATCCTTGTAAGGACATGTTCACGGATGAGAGTTCCCCGTTGCGGCATCCTTTTCTTCTTCTAACCAAATATTAACAGTATATTAAACACTCGGCATTTCATAAGCCAGGCAACTGCAAGCTGTGAGTTTCTATGAGCTCTATTATTTTTTCGAAGCACTTTATGAAGTGATTCATCTCAGCCCTCAAAACTGCACGTTAAAATATACTTTTAATATCTGAGAGAATAGACACCATAAAACACAAAGTCCAACAGCCAGGGGAAGTAAATCTGGACCAAAGCTATTTACCGGCTGTATGATACTTTTGTCTGTTTCCCCACACAGTTTGGTCTTTAACTCATGTACACATTAAGGAAAGGGGATAGTTAAGGGTGGTCATTTGGCTTGGGACAGTGGTTCCCAGCCACTACTTTCGGTGATTCTCAGGACTGGAAAACAACTCCCCCATGTGCCATCCTCCAGGCACTATGTCCTGGTGCACAAACACCAAGGCAGAGGCTGTTCTTCTGTATTTGAGCCAGCACGCTTGGACATGCACTGGAGGCTGATTATGCAGAAAGGAGAGGCAGGTTCTCCTTGTAGGATCCCAACCTGGCTAGTACTCAGACATGGAGATCACAAGTGGGAAGCCCCAAACTTACTCTGGAGCCATACAAATGGGACCAGAGCTGCTGGGAGACCTGCATGGTTCTGGGCTTAATACTGGCCAAAGGAGGGGAGGGCAGGAACCCTGGGATCCCTGGAACTGAGTCTGGCTCAGATCACCGACTATTACAAATGACAAAAACCATTCCTGTTTCCATTGTCCTGAACATGGTGGGTGAAGGCCAGCTGCCTCAGAAGCTGGGCTTTGGTGTGAGGAACTTTTCTAGGCTGTCTGGTCATGTGTGTGAAACAACTCCTAAGGAGGTGGGGATGGTCTAAGGCTGGGGCTGCCTTTACCATCAGTCTTGGTGGGGTTTTGGCATTTTTCTTTCCCAGTCTCCCAAGATTGTCTTTTATATTTAGGAGGATGCCCTCAGGGGCAGAGTGGGGACCTTTGACACTTTTAAATGGCCATTCACTTTCAGGAATACACATACACACACATTTATACACATGTATATGTGTGTACACACATATTCAAACTCATGGCATAAAGAACTGTGTCATCTTAAATATGTCAGTAATAAGAGAAACTGGAGGGGTATAAAGGGCAGCTCTCTGTCTGTACCCTACACTTCTGCCATATGAAGCAGTTCTGAGATAAAGTTTATCAGAGACAGAGAGAGAAGTGACCACACAGATACACACAGAGATAGAGAGACACAGAAAGAACACACACACACACACACACACACACACACACACACACACAATCATGCATGAGTTTCCCCTCTTTAAATCTCCTACAGTATCTTTGCATTTCACTCTGAGTGAGGTCTGAAATCCCAAACACAATCCCGATGCCCTTGCAGGCTCAGGCCTTTTTTCCTTTGGTCTTCAGCGTGTGCTGTTCCCTCTGGCAGCTCCACTCAGTTCCAACACTGCTGCCCCTGAGAGTTACACATTACCTTTATCTTTTCCAGCCTTGATGCACGCCTGTGGCCCTTCACTGTGGCCCTCACTTTCCTGGGGGTCTCATGCCCATGGCACTCCCTCCACTGGCTCCCCACTTTCCTAGGGGGTCTCATGGCCCTTCCTCCACTGTCTCTCCACTTTCCTGGGGGTCTCATGCCCATGGCTGTCCACCGCCTCTGCACTGTCCTTGGGGTCTCATGTCTGTGGACTTCCACTGCCCCTGTACCTCTTGTGGTTTTTCTGGATAACACTCGGGGCAGTTGACCACTGTGCATGGGTTTCTTGATGCTCCTTACTGACTGTCTCCCACAAAACTGTGAGCTCCATGAGGGTAGGGGTGTCTGCTCTGCTCATCCTTAGAAGAAACAGTTCTGCACTAACCAAGCCCTCCTTCTTCTGAACACTCAACTTCACCCTATTTCCCAGCCTTCCCTTCACCACATGAAGTGAGACCTCCAGGTGAACCATCTTGTCAGAAGTCTCTGTGTTGGGCCAAACTGTGAAGATTTAGGAAGATCTGATTCCACAGTCAAACCCCGTGAGCTAAGCTCCTTGTATTTCAGTTAGTGTCTAATGTATAATGGGCATTTAAATAATTATTTGTTTGTTTGGTGGTGCCAGGGACCAATGCAGGGTCTCATGCATACTTTACAACTGAGTAGAATATTGCCACTCCAGGGATTGATTTATAAAATAACTTCAATACAGCCTCTCCTGGTCGATCCCACTCCTAAGGAACCTGGTTTATATCTGAGCCCCATCTGACAGTGTAGGATCACCCCTACTTCCATCAGGCTGTCTGCAGACAGGAAGGACCTGCAGGAATTCCTACCCATTTATCCTACAGGGCAGAATTTATAGACCATGCCTTCCCTGGACTCCACTGCTTTCTCAGTGTTAGAAGGTATGTGAATATCACAGAGAAGGTATGGGAATATCACGGCTAAAGAGTACGACAGACAAGAATGCCAATGTATTTTCTTTTAAATTGATGTTTTACCTGTCTGCGTTTGTATTGAAATTATAGAAATTTCTTCTTCCCTCACCATCTTCAGCTGCCCATTCCCCAACTACCATATCTACAAGCATGTTACCAAAGACTTTGGGAGGTAAAATTTCGGAGTTTGGAATGTCTGGGATTTTCCTTTAGTCTCATTAGACATTTTTATCGGAACTATATCACCAATGCAGAGTCAAGAGGCATCGCCTGAAGAAACTGGAATTAGGATTCGTGGAAGCGGACTCACTGCCAAGGCTGACGCGATCACACTGTGGGAGCACTTACTGACAGCAACCACCACAGCGAGCACCGTGGCTATGTCTGCTTTCAATGATCTGTCTGCTGTTGTGGAGAGACAAAGCCCCAGACTGATGCTTAGGGATGCTCTGGTCCTTACTGACTCCACGTCTCTTTGTGGCATTCTACAAATGAACTGTGCAGTGGTTTGCATGAGAAACACCTCTCATTGGCTCATGGATTTGAATGTTTGGTCCCCAGTTGAAGGTTCTGTTTGGGGAGTTTAACAAATCCTTGGCAGGTGAGGCCTTGCTGGAGGAAGTATACCTCTGGGGTGGGCTTAGAGGGTTTACAGCCTCACCTACTTCCAGTTCACTCTTTCTGCTTCATGCTGTGGCTGGAGATGTGATCTCTCAGCGTTCTACTCTGCCCATGGATGGCTATCCTTCCCTGCCAGGATAGTGGCTGTCTCTGGAACTAAAAACCAAAATAAACTCTTTCTCCCATAGGCTGCTTGGTCATTGTCTTTGATCATAGCAATGAAGAATAGCTAATTCAATAGCTGATGATTCTCTTATGTTTGTAACATTTCAAATCTCACACACTGTGAAACAGGCATGTCTTTTTAATAAATGTGAACCTGATTTAAAGAAGAACTTGGGGAAAATGGCAGGTAGTGATTATCACTAATTCTCCCAAACATATATTTATAGTATATGAAGCCTGAATCAGCCCTTGGTGCTGTGTTCACCACGAGGGAAGCTGCTTTCCTGACTGGCACACAGAGCCAGGACTGACTTGCTGGAATGTGATGCCCACAACCTTTCTTTCAGGGAAAGCAGGGACCTAACAACCATTGAGCTGTGCTGAGATTTAAGGTTCTTCCACTGTGGTTCACATACCTTTAGCCAGGGGCTCGACAGTGATGATCTCACTGCTGTTGCCTCTTCCAGCTGACGTCACCGCCACCACCCAGACACTGTACTGTCGATTCCGACTCAGGTTAGGGATTCTGTAGGAAAACGAGTCAGGGGAGGCTTCAAACTCGCTGATGACCTGTGGAAAGACACAGACATGTTCCCTTACTCATGGAAGCAAGCGGTACAATGGCTTCCAAAAAGAATGTTGACCAATATATTGCCTAGTGAAGCCTAGACCACCAGGCACCCTACGAAGGGCTGGATTTTCAATGTGAACTGTAATTGGTATATTTAGGTGGTTCACAGTCTATGTCATCTGGAGCACCTTTGATGACCACTCACCCTTACTGTTTGTCACCAAAGAGAACAGAACACATGAGACAGTGTTTTAAAAGTTTTGCTCAAAAAAAAAAAAAAGTTTTGCTCATGGGTTAATGGATGGCAGTGATCTCTCAGAGATGTCAACCAATAAGCTAACTTCAGCAGCAGGGGTGTTTAATTTTGAAAGGGGCTTCAGGCCACAGTACATGGGGGGACCCAAGAGGAGCCTGGCAGCCCCACAAAGCTAAAGGGACATAACTGAACAACAGTTCACAGGAGCCAGGACTAGAAATGGAAAAGGCAGACACAGAGAGGATTCCCGGGATCCAGGGAAGTTTTATGTGGGTGTTCGGTGAGCAAATCTGCACACACATGGGCGGGGGAAACTCCTCAGGACAGGGAAAGAGCCACCTGAAAGGCTCTGAGTCAGAGCTCAGCAGTCACAAGGACTGGAAATGCTGCCGGCTCCCAACACTACATATCAAGACTGGGAGCACTGGCTTAGGACATAAGGGTTTTACCTTGAAAGTGAGGAATATTTAGCTTAGGATTCAATAGTAGTCTAGCCTGGTCTAACAGGACACAAAATCAAGAACCAGAAAGATGAAATGATCACTCAGTAACAATTACACCTCAGAATGAAGGTAAATAATAATTAGAACATCTACCGATTAGGTAGGTAACTTTCCTAATGACATCCAATGGGAAAAAAAAAAAAAAACCTTGCTGTATGTGAACACCATCCACATTATTACATAGATGAGTGGATAAGTAAAATGTATTATGCTCAACCCATGCAGTATTACTCAGCCACAGAAAAGAACGGAGCCAAATATTGCAGTGAGTGGACCTTGAAAACACATTGCTAAGTGGAAGAAATCAATTATAAATTATCACACAGATTTAAATGTCCAGAATAGACAATGTATAGACAGGAAGTTGAGGAATTTTCAAGGAAAGTGTGGGCAAAGAGAACAAGGGGGTGACAGCTTTTTTGTTGTTGTTGTTTTAGGAAGACAGGATCCTTCTCAAGTTAGAGAAAGGAAGGGTCAAGGGATGAAGAAAGCACACTAAAGTGCCCACTTTGAAAGCGTCTGATCCGGGCTGTGTAAATGACCTCTCAACAAAGCCAAAGCAAACAAACAAACTTCTAGTAGGGATTCCAGAATTTGGAAATCATGAGTCATGGAGAAATAATTATATATATTAAAAATGACCCCAAAGCGACACAGAATATTTTTTCAAAGTCAATAAAGCAGTTTTATAATTATTTTATAATAGCAATATTAGAACTTCATAGGTTAAAAAGCGTAAACTGAAAGGTGGAAGGCATAAGGATGCTTGCCAAACTCAAAAGACATTGCACCAGTTCACACACACATATGTGCAGCACTGCCTGGACTTGCTAGGTCATAAAAGAAAAAGATGGCATGAAGTTGGGATGGGGTGTGAGGACAATCTGGAGAAAACTGAAGGGAAAATGGAAGGCAAACACATTAATTTCATTGCATGCAAATATCAAAAATAAGGAAAATATGAAAACCACAGAAGACTAGATTGTTAGCAGATAGGACAGCATGATGCTCACTAGGAGTTTCTCCAAAACATCCTAACAGGTTAAACGCTGGCAACTAAGACAAATGTATAAAGCAACAGCATGAACCAGCTGCATGAGGGTTTCAACCAGGGTACTAAAGGAAGGGAGAGGTGTGAAATAGTAGTTAATGATGTGTTACATTCACTGATGCTGTGAAATATTTGCTTCATGATGCAACGTTGTGTTGCAATCTTTTATATTGCATTTTTTTTTTTTAAATCTGGAAAACTGTGTTACTTTGTCTGCCTGAAATACCTGATTGGTCTAATAAAAAGCTGAAGGGCCATTAGGCAGGCAGGAGAGGAATAGGCAGGGCATCCAAGAAGAGAGAATAAATTGAAGAAGAAATGAAAGAGGGGGAGACAAGAGAAGGAGAAGTAGAGAGGACACCAGAGGCCAGTCACCTATCCACGCAGTCAGTCACAGAGTAAGAAGGAAAGAAAGATATATAGAATAAAAAAAAGTTAAAAACCCCAAAGGCAAAACATAGTTAAAAAGAAATGGGATAATTTAAGATAGAAAACGCTGTCCAGAAACAAGCCAAGCTCAAGGCAGGTATTAAAAAATAAGAATAAGTCTCTGTGTATTGATTTGGGATCTGCTCTGCCCCCAAAGAGCAGAGAGCAAAAGGAACAACCAACTACGGAGGAGCTGTAGGGAGAAAAGCTGCGGAGAAACGCTGAAAATGTTCCAAACTTGAGACCCAGAGACACAAGAATCGTAATGAGCTCAGTCAGAAAAAAAAATAAAGTCACATAAACAACAGCAGGGCAGATAGATCATAATCCAACTACTCAAGGCAGCCGCCAAGAAGCAGTTCAGAGACACCCAGAGCTGTGTGCAGTAACAAAGAGGCTGGCCGATGAAGTCATTCCAAAGCCAATCCAAGTAAGATGCCTGCAGGACAAACTTTTAACCAAAGGGAAAAGAATCAAAGTATACATTCAACATTCTCCAAAATTAAAAGTAAAACCTTTTCAGATATTTAAAAGACTAGATGACTCTCCAGGAGAGACACAGCCTGGGAGGTGCTAAAGGGTCCTGCACAGAGAAGGACAAATGTCCCCATTGATGCAAACCCTCAGATGCCTGGGCACACGTTAATTAGCCTGCACCACGTGACGTGTGCATGTCTGCATCTACAATGGCTGACCCCGGGAAACCCCATGGCCCACTTTTCAGGTTGATTCTTGACATGTTTATGTCAGAACTCAGAGGCTGTGTGCACGTGCTTGCCTTCTGTGATGTTCCAAGATGAAACAGGAGTCAAGTTAAATTTTCAAGCTTAGTGATGTTCAAGGGAGAGAAAGGAATCAAATGAGGGTACCATTTGAAAAACACATTTTTCACTATTTAAATTATACTATTGATAGTTAAAAATAATAGCTTGGCCTGGGTTTACTTTATGGATAAAAGTAAAACACAAGATAATGGCTTGGTGGTGGGGAATGGAAACAGAAATCTGCGTCAGAGGCACACTGGAAGTTTCTCTGCTGTGAGTGAGGTATACGGTGTCAGAAGCAGACTATGATAAATCTGCTCAAGGCCAATATCAAAGAAACTGTTCAAGTTTCATCCTGAGTAGAAAAACAAAGCCAATGGGCCTGTCAAAAAATTAAATTGGAATTTTAGGAACATTTAAGCCATTCAAAGAAGGCACGAACAGAGCAAGAAGGAAAGGGAGCCTGACCAGACATTTCAAACCAAGGAGCACAACAATCACATCCATAATTACATTAAGCAAATGAGGTTGAACCCCTGAATTTAAAGACAAGGGTTTTTCTACCTGGTAAGAAAACAATGGCCACCAAAAGGGTAAAAACAAACCAAAACAAAAATAAGCAAGCCAACAAAAATAATATCCTGTAGAAACCACCAAAATTAACCTGGAACATTTTCCTTAACATTTCACACAATAGATTCAAGAATAAAGCATTCTAGGGCTGATAGTGTATAGAAGCCACTTTGACACTGATAGGAAGGAAGTCAGCTCACCACTGTTCCATGGAGCAGCCACGAGAAACAGGTGATACTAGGACTACACACACCTTACAGGTAAGAAACCTGAAGGGCACACAGAGGTCATAGCAACCAGACCAGGCAAGCAGAAGAACTGTGCTTCTCACTTCCAAACTCATGCTCCCTGCAGTCAGTTATGACCAACCAACTCTAGATGGGCTCTCTCACTGCTGCAACAACGTCAAGTGACTGGGTCAGCTGTGAAGGGGGGGAGGCATTAGTGCTGCTATTAAACCAGTTTAACTGAATCTCTTCATGGCCTACTGAACCCCATAATCCCCTAGCAAAAAATAATGTCAGAAGATTGTTCACAGTCAAATATTCAGCTTATAGGTAAATTTTTCTGGACAGATAGAGGGAAATGATTGGGCCTCTGCAGGGATTACTCAGTGGTTGCATGCACTCCTTAGTGCACATTTGGGTACACACTGGCATTTAACTATCCCCATCCCCCATAAAATATTCATACCCAGACTTCCAGAAGTTTGGAGGGAATTGGGCTTGTTCCCTGGCAAACTGCATTCTGAGGCAGAAATCCTGAGAATATGTGAATGCACTGTGTGATAGTCTACAGTTTTGTTGTTGCCAACTTATTGTCTCAAGGCTTAGGGATGTGGGGATCATAGCAATCATCTTTATTGAACATGCAACATCAACAAGGAATTATATATACACAAAATAAAGATTTTCTGTGGCGAACACAGCTTTTAGTCAAAACCCAATCTGTATTCTGTCTATGAGGGGTAATTAGTCTTCACTTCCAAAATACACATTTTGTTTATGTTTTGGCCACAGTGTGGAGCATGGCTAAATCAGAAACAAAAAGATTCATTTCTAATGCAGCTCTGCTTGCTTCACCACTTACACAGAAGATTAGCCAAGAATCAAAGAAAGAAAAGTTTCTATTTACAGAAAGCCCTTCCAATCGGCATGGCATCTCTCTAGAAATCAATTGGGAAATAAGAGTTTAGCTATTTAGTATTTCCTAACGGTACCCTGGGAAAGTCAGTTATATGATGTCTTCACCCTTTGAGATGCTTTCCTAATGTCTGTTATAATCAGGCACCATTTTTCTTGTTTTGGTAGAGGGCAAGCATAAAGTTGACAAACGAACCATTAATGTAATTGAAGAGTCAAATAACTTATGTAACTGAATATGTGATTAATGTATCTTAAAATCTGAGCAATATCCATAAAGAAAAAGAGTTTCCCTAAAGATGCTAGTCTTTCCTAATAAGAGATGAAGCCACTTGCTGAATCTGGTGAGCTCTGGTCATCCACATCTCTGGGCCAGAGAAGATAGAGCAGCAAAATGTTCCATTGACAGCTGACTGTGTCTATAGGGAGGAATCTGTGAGCTCCAAGGAAATTCTGTGAACTTGAAGTCTGAAGGACACAGAGTTTGAGAACTACACTTAAAGCATGAAGGCTAGCCATGAGGGCAAAGGCTAGCCCCACTTGCCAGAGGGGAGGGAAGATTTCAGGACCCCTACCACTTCCAGAGTGAGGTTGGGTAACTGACACCCATTCATGGGTCCTAGAGGAGGGGACAGAACAGGAACCACAGATGAGACACCTCCAATAAAAGGGGTGCTTTTGAAATGATGTCATAATAGTTTTCAGCATAATCTCAGCTATTGATGGTGAATAAACCAGGATTAGAAGAAGTGGTAATGGTTAAGAAAGAAAGGAAGGAGAATACGAAAAAAATGATTTGGAGCTCATTCAGTGAACACAATAACTCTATTAGATCTTTTTCTTAAGCTTGGCCAGAATGGTCAATCCAAAGAGGGGTGTTGCCTCTTGATTCCCAAGGAAACATGTACCAAAATATTTAAATATGTGTTGTAATAGCAGTGACTACATATACATTTCAACCATGTCCTTTCTATCATGTTTGCAATAGTCCAGTATCACCCAAGGCAACTTTTACATACGTTTTGGTTACATGACTGTCCCTTCTGAATTACTGGGCATGTTCGATGGGAAAGGATGAGTTTTACTTCTAGGGTTTTCCCAATATATCAGTGGTAATTACATCAAAGACTGAAATGTAGAAGAGGTTGGAGGAATAGAAAGGAAAACATGGCTTCCCTATGAAGCATGACAGGGTATGAGGATAAAGCAGAGTATGAGGCTTAATATATGGTATATTAGGGATTAACAGACCATAGATAGCAAAAGAAGAGTGTGGAAAGGTAGTGAAGGTACCCAGGGGATCAGATGACCTCTTCCGGCCTCTGTAGGCATTAGGCATGCGCATGGCGCATGGCGCATGGATAAACATACAGGTAAAACACTCATACACATGAAACCCTTATAAAGACTTAAGGATCCAGTTACACACATGAACTTGGAGCAGCTGTGGTCATTGCACAAGACCAGTACAAGACCAAGCCAATTAGAAATTCCAGCATAGATGGGATGGGTGCTTGAGCCCTCATCCCTACTTGAGAAGCTGCTGGGGGAAGAATGGCTACTGGTAGGTTCCTGTGCCCCAGTGGGTGATCCCACACTCATGCACATATGGGCAGCACTAATTGGACTCAGTGGGTTTAAAGTAATAAAAAAAAATAGAAAAAAAAAGAGGACATGAGGTTGGGAGGGAGATTGTTGAGGGCATTGGGAGGGAGGAGTAGTAGATAGGATGAAGATGTATAATATACATCATGAACCTTTTAAAGACTAAAATATTTAAAAGACACTCAAGCATCTAAACAATTTTTCTTCCGTTAGATTTTTATCTATTCAGTCTTTACTTCAGAGTTAGGACAGAAGTAGAAGATTCTAGATTTTATTAGAGGCCTGAAGAGTGACTTGATTTTTGAACAGGCTGCTGCCGTGACTGGGGTACGATGGCTATAATTCAGTCCAAGCCTCCCAGAACACTGGGTGCAGGCACATGGCCTCTGTAAAGCTCCTCGGTTCTCGGTGAGAAAGGGGGTCCTTCTGTGTCCAGCAAGATGCCGCAGGGGAGACTTTGGGAGTTGGGCTGCTGGTAGCTCTGTATCCGTTGTTTCCTTAACCATCTCAGGAAAAGGCTGCCCTTTCTCGTCTACAAAACCTGAACATCTTGGCTTTATCAGAGTCCAGAATTAATCTACACGTGTCCCTAAATCAGATGATAGGAAGCAGATGATAGGAAGCAGTTATTTATTTAGATCTTGGCCATCAGAGAAAATGGAAGAAGACAACAAAGTCCATTCTAGCTGAAGTCCTGTGACAGGGACAGCTCATGGTGTTCTCCCAAGGGGCTGGTGTTCTCTCTGAGGATTCGCACTTAAGTTGTCTTCGTTCAAACGGGGTGATCATATCTAGCAATGTGGGAAGCCGTGACAGTGCGTGCAGACACCTCTGAACTGAGTGTGGGGATCCATGGTTAAGGAGAGATACCAAGAATTATAGGACTTCAGCGGAGAGTTATATAAGCATCTGGGCCATAGAATGTTGTGGGGTTAGCATTTGAAGACGACAGTTCTCAGTGAGGAAGCCTGGGAAGTTTCAGCAAGGCAGACTGGTAACAGTGTGTGGGCTGTGCAAATGTGTGTGAAAACACTCTAAAAATAGCCTGTAAAAGGTAAGGCATGAGGTCAATGATCTCCCAAACCTTCTGCCAGCTCTGGACCCTTCCCTCTCTTTGGAAATGCAGTTTTTCATTTAATTCATCTATTTATTTATTTAGAGAAAACCACATCTCCTTTTGCTGTCCATGTGCCCCTATGCAATTCCTTTTTTTTTTTTTTTGGCACCCAAGAGTCTGGAAGTCCCAGTGGGTGATGTGATGTAAGAAACAGATTGAGACCGTCCATTTCCAGTGTGAGGTGTGCTTAGAGCTCGCCAGGTCACGAATGAACAGAAGGCACTGTACTCCTATTCCTTAGCCATGGCTGCAAATACTTGTCTCAGAACTGAGAGCTGTGAAGTCAACGCAGTCACTTGTAATACAACTGAGACCATCACCAGAAATGAGGGCTATCTCTACCCACAAATTATTCATTAGATAAAATTAAGGTCCTAATCCAACGAGATGGGAAATAAGGAAAGGTCAAGTCTCAGCCTTGGGGAGAGGAGGACAGGATTTTAGAAACTCTGTCTGAAGATACCAAGAAACTCCACTGGACAAAACTGATTTACCAAGCTTCCTAGGAAGTCAGTGCCAAAGCTCCCTGTGTTGGCTAGGATGGCCAGCATATGGTTACTCAGCTTGGGCTCATGGTCATTTATTAAATGTTCTAGCTCGCAGATTCTAAGTTAAGATCATGACTTGGCATACTGAGGGTTAATTAAGAATGAGGCAGGACAGGGTTGTGAGGAATTCTTATTGGAACCCAGAAATAAGACTTTTTAGAGCTCTCTCTGTCATCGCTGAGGACATGGCTTAATATTCAGCAAGACGTCTGGGGGTGGAGGGATGGCAGTTCTGTGTGCTTGTTTAAAATGTATATTTATAGAAAAGTTTTATAGGACTTTTGACATGTTTGCCTCCCCAGATCGTATCCAGCATGGAAAATGCAGCTGTCGGGATAAATCGTGTGACGTCTCAACGACTACAGACATTTTAAGAACGCGGTTCTTCTGCACCAGGGTCTGATGGGTGGAGTCCTGGAGCCTGTAGACCTATGCTGTCTGTTCCTTGAAAGAGGGCAGAACTGCCAGAAAGCGCGTTGTCTTAGTGTGCCGGTGCCAGTTTTATGAATGGCCTCTGTGGTCTGTCTTCATTCACACTTATTTCTGCCTTTTGAATGATGGTGTCATCATTTCCCGTTCACGTGTATGATTGTTTTATGGGTAAATAACATAAAATTAGCCACAATTAAGGATGTTAGACTTTTTTTGATAGTTCCTGTAAGCACAGATTTTATGGAATATTTGCTGAACTCATTCCCCAATCCTCTCCATTATTTAGCTTATTGGATGTTAGTAAAATGCCCTCCAATCCTCCATCAGGGTCCCTCTGTGGCCTTACTTTATATTTCCCCTATAGCCTTTCCCTCCATTCCACTGTGGACTCTGCTCTTGCCAGGACTTGGAGCCAAGGTCACCAAGGGCTGAAATTTGCCTCACCCCTTTCTCTAGGAACTCTTCCCAACCCTCAGCTTCTCATGGGGTCAGTAACCACCAGCTAGTCACTAGAATGTATCAAGGAAATGCTTGTTTTATTAGGAGAGTTTAAAGATGGCCCAGAGTGGATCAGAATTTGGAAGGGAATGCATGTGTGCAGTGTAGCAGTCTGCTCAGATTGAATTATTCACCCTGTCTGTCGGATGTAAAACTTATTCCACTTTAAAAAAATTTCAATTAACTTTTTAATGAAAAACTAATTCTATTAAAGAAATGGGGCACTTTAAAAGGCCTAACATCTAATAAAAAAAAATCACAGTTTCTGAAGTCTAGAAAGCTCGGATTCCGTGGGTCTACAGCAGTGTCTTTTAAAAAAGGAAAGAAAGAAAGGAAAGGAAAGCACAGAAAGCCATTGCTTTAATGGAGGAGCAGTGAATGGCATCTCCAGAACACGTAAGTCTTCCTGTTCAGAGGCAGAGAAATGGCCCATAGGTCAACCAGAATAGGAAGTTAGCTGGATCCAATTGATATTTTAAAAAATCCCCATGTATAATTCATTCTGACAGAATCAGCATCTTGTTCCCAGATTTCTTCTTGTTCAGAAGACAATGATCAGTAGAAAGAACTTTGGAAGGCAGAGGGTGCAGAGGCCATAGAGGCCGAGGAGGTCACATTGGCAGCAGAGGCAACACTAACATTGTCAGAGAAATGTACTAGCCTGGCCCATTTCTGTGTCTCTCTGCGTCTTCCTGAGATCACTGGAGATATACATCCATACATCTAACCACTGGCTGCTTTCTACAAAGCCTTTCAAACACAGCATATTTGACTTGTTGGATTTTCAAATATAAGACAAAAGAATTTCTATTATACTTTGCAGCGAACTAAACGTAACATCCAGAAAGACCATGCAAGAAGATTGCCTAGAATCGAGGTCACTGTCTCATTAGAGTTGACACGCCAGCCTCTTCCCTTTTCTAGGCTTTTCCTAACCATATGACCCCCTTTCACTATCCTGTCCCCATTGTCACACCACCTGACACCCTAATTACCTATCTGTCAAAGGGGTATTGTTAGTCTCATTTATGGCTGTCACCCATTCAGTGACTTCTGCACAAAAGAACAAACTTAGCATCCTGCCTCTCCTCTCTCCCAGAAGAGAAGAAATTCAGTGATGATTATTCTTAGTACTAACAATAATCTAGGTACAACATACAGCACTAAAAAGGGTTAATATGGACATCCATTACTCTTAATTGAAAAATACTTGAACTCCACTTAATTCCCTAAATAGCATAATATGCTTGAATCAGGCCAAGTCAAAGATGTTTACAAAGCCAGGATCTCTGAAAGAATCCAAGGCTGGTCAGGAGGGCATTTCAGCAAAACCATGCTGATGGTCATAGTGTGATGATGGGCAGAACACAGAGGATGCCTAAGACATGAAGCTTTGGGGCATGCTATGACAATGTCGGACCCACCTGCCATTAATTGCATGGTTGTCTTGGGCCACAGGGAGACAACCAGTAAAAGAGCCCTGATACAAGTCATGGGCTCAGGAGTCATTTGACTCCTGTGGATGCAAATGGGCCCCAGGCCAGGCTGGCACCTGATGATGACAGTGGAACAGACAAGGCACAGTCTAAGCCTCTTTACCTAAAATTTGTCTAAGAGTTAAAATCTATTTTAAAGGGCATTCTAGCCTACAGGCACTAAGGGAGCTGTGGGCAGCATTGGAAATGACCATTCAGGGTAGCCTCTACTGCCTGCAAGGCTGAGTGCCAGCCCCGTCAGAGAACTATTGCTGGAAGCTCATCTCATAGAGTGAGCAAGCTATCTGATGGGCTTTGGAAGAGCTTCCCTGGGCTTGCTTTTACACAAATGTCATTGACATGTGTGCTCAGATTTCCCTGACTCTAAAACATAAGACTGGTTTCAGGATTCCCAAGCCAAGGTAATCTCTACCCTTCTGGTACAGCCCACTAGCATTCTAACAAATCTGGTAGTACCAAGGGCTACTGATGACAATCTGAAAGCTACAACCCAACTCAGCAGGAGGATCACACAGTGATTGGCTGGTTCCATGGAGGGAAAGAGCTTTTTATTTGCTTGCTAGTTGTTTGTTGGTTTTAAGACAGGGTCTCACTATGCAGTCCAGGCTGGCATGGAACTGGCCATGTAGACCAGTCTGACCTTGAACTCACAGAGATCTGCCTGCTTCTCCCTCTCTTTGACTCCCAAGTGTTCCCACCATGCCTGGAAGAAAGATCATTTCTGAAGGATGAGCTTTTGGGTAACCACACATGGCTGGGGATATGGCCCAGTGTGTAAAAGGATGGATGCATAAGCATAAAAACCTGAGTATCAATTTTTAGTGCCCACATAATGCCTGTTCATGTAGTGTCTATAATCCCAAGACTGGGAGGCCTTGGAAGGTAGATTCCTGGAGCTAAGTAGTCACCCACTCTAGCCTAATCAGGGAAGATGCAGGATCCGTGGGAAACCCTGTCTCCAAAGGAAAGAAAAAATAAGGTGGAGATAAATAGACACCATACATTGACCTCTGGCTTCTACAATTACATACACACATGTGCATGCAAACACATGCATGTGCACACACAACAGACACACACACAAGCATGGAAAGTGTACAGAAGATTTAAAATCATATCCTCTAGAATTAGCTATGAAGTGTAGAAGAATTTGCAGGGAAGCTTCCAGAATACAGATACCAAGAGTTTTTATAAACCAGAATTGATTTCTCGTGACTGGTGTGCTTAGATGCATCCTTGCTTCTGTGAAATATTTCCAAGTTTTCTACAGCCCTGTGTTTGGTGAAAGGATACTAGAGGTTAGAGTTATGTGTGGGCCCATGAGTACAGAAGACCCAGAAAATGTCTGAACCAAGAAAAAAGGTCTTATGGACTTGCTAAATTGCAAATGTATAAATGAAGCACAAAGGTCTATTGTTAGCCGGACTTGGGATGCTGCCATAATGTCTAATTTTGCTATTTAAGAACAAAGGGACCTACAGGTAGGTCGCTGTGGGAGAACAAAGGAGGAATGTTTTCATGCCAGCCATGAAAAGGTTCAGGCATGCAACCCTCATTCTTCTGGTGTAGAAAACAGCCAGTATCTGCAGGATGCTTCCTGTCTTGGTAAGGAAAAGTCAATATATGGTTCCATCTCTCTTGGGTGACTCAAAGTCACAACCTATAAAATTTAAACATCCATCTAGAAATCTCTTGGGCATCTTGGAGACTACCACTACCTCTTGTACATCAGAAGCAGAGGCTGGGCCATGCTTATGTGGCCATGCTTGACTGTTTTAGCTTTCTACTGCCGTGACAAAGCTCCCTGACCAAGGCTGATGGAGGACTTTCATTGGTTAATTAATAAAGAAACTGCTTGGCCCAATAGGTCAGAACATAGGTGGGTGGAGTAGACAGAACAGGATGCTGGGAGAGAGAAGGCAGACGCTTCAGGCAGTCGCCATAGGCAGTTGCCATGCTTCTCCTCTCCGAGAGAGACGCAGGTTAAGATCTCTCCTGGTAAGCGACCACCTCGTGGTGCTACACAGATTACTAAATATGGGTTAAAGGAAGATGTGAGAATTAACCAATAAGAGGCTGAAACGAATGGGCCAGGCAGTGTTTAAAAGAATACAGTTTCCATGTAATTATTTTGGGTAAAGCTAGCCGGGTGGTGGGACACAGCCCACCATTCCATCAACACAAGGCAACTTGAAAAGGAAAGAGTTAAAGGAGTTTACAGTTCCAGAAGGTTAGAGTCTGGATTATCAGTGTGGAGAGCATGACAGCAAGCAGGCAGACATGTTGCTAGAGACACACCTCAGAGCTTACTTCCTTATCATCAAGGAGTAGGGAGAGAGAAACAGACAGAGGAGGGGGATAAAGGGAGTGGGGAGCGAGAGATAATAGAAATGACTTGGGCTCTGAAGCCTCAAAGCCCACCCCACCCCCCCGTGACACACCTTCCTCAACAAGCCACACCTCCTAATCCTTTCCCAAATTGTTTCACCAACTAGGATCAAGCAGTAAAATATGAGTCTATGGGGTCCATTCTTGGTCAAATGACCATACACACTAAGGCACAAGGTTGAAGTCATACAACAGTAAGATTGAAACCCACCATTAAGAGAAGACCCAGGTAGGGTGGGGAAAGACCATGAACCTTCAGGATGAAGCTACATGATGCTGGCCAGCTGCATTGTCTGATTTTCAGATTTGGTAACTGAGGGAGGCAGTAGGGTAACTCCTGCACAAGGCACTCATTGGAAATAACTATACGTAACCATCTACAGAGATACAGTGGAGAGATAATTCTTAGGGTGCCATGGTGCTTAGCAGATTTATTTCCTCTGATTAGCACCCTGTGTGTGTGTGTGTAAAGTCTGCATATATACGTGTGTGTGTGTGTGTAGTCTGTATATATACATGTGTATGTGTGTGTGTGAGCATGCGTGTGTCTGTGTGTATGGAAAGTCTGTATATATACGTGTGTGTGTAAAGTCTGTATATATATGTGTGTGTGTGTGTGTGTGTGTGTGTGTGTGTGTGTGTAGTACATGTGCTTGTGCAGGCCAGAGGTCAACTTCTGGTGGTATTCCTTGGGAGCTGTCTATTTTATTTTTGTGAAACAGCCTATCTGTAGGACCTGGGACACATCCATTACACCAGACTGGCCAGCCCTGGGATCTTCCTGTTTCTACTTCCCTGGAACCCCCAATTCTGGAATGATAAATACAAACCACTGTCCAGTTTTTTTTTACTTGAGTGCTGGGGATCAAAATTTAGCTCCTCAATTGCTTCACCAACTGAGCTGTCTCCTCAGCTCCACATCCCTATTCCTGTTCCTGATTCACCAGGTAACAGGGGCTTCCTTGAAGTCAAGGCTACATTCATGTGCTAAGACACTGGCTCTGGCCATTGTTTGAGGTGTACAGCCCTCAGCCGTACTCCTGCACTATAGTGTGCTGCAATTGCCACTCTGCTGTCCTCTGCTCCCTGCACAGAATGGAGTCCTGCCCTGGCACCTTCTGCCTTCTCTGGGATTTTTGAACACAGGCTCTGTTGATGCCTTCTGGGGACCTTCTGGGTAGGGAAGACTATGGTGATGGCTGACTAGTGATTTATGAGAAAGCATTAAATTTCCCTATCAACCTTTCTAAGATTTCTTTCCCTCTGTCATAAATCCTGCCTGGGTGTTTACTGGAATGACGGTAACATAGAGATAAGTCAATATTAACTTACAATAGGCATGAGCAGGAAATAAAGAGAAACCACTTGTTGAGAGACCACTAATGCATAGCCTGGCTGCATGCAGCAGACTCGATTTCTGCCCAGGCATGAACCCAGAGCCTGGCTCAGCGCCAGTGTAGAGTGGTGTTCCATTTATTTCTGGATTTGTTGAACAAATGAATAAGAGGTGTGTAAATTAGCCAATCTGATAAGTAGTGATAGACAAGGAATCAAACCTAAGTCTGGACTCTAGTTGGAAGATAAGAACATGGTTGGAACATTAGCAACCCTAGGAAACAGGAAGGAAAGGGTGAGGATAAGTTTGGGCATACTGGATGTGGCACACAGGTCAGCTCTCTCTCTCGAAATGTAGGTGTTAGGAAATCAAACAAATAAAACCAAGTGTTCCACAGGATGGAACCCATAGCTGGCACTATTAGGGGGCTAATATCCTGTGACTAGATACGTCACATGCCCTAGGGGATAAATCAGCATAGTATTAAACGAGTTCCTAATGCCTCATTGCTATACTCATAGATAATGCATCCCTCAGCTTTCATCAGGGACATGTCCTCTTGCAGTAGATGTTGATTAACGCAAAGACACACAACCGCACAACATGTGGAATATGAGAAACTACAGAATGCCGAGCCCTAGATGGGATGTCTATATCATATACCTTCCTCCCAGGATTCAGCGATCACCATGGAAAAAGAAAGGAAAAAGACTTGAAAGTCCAGAGGAAGTGGATAATTGTCATGAAATCATTTTTTCTAGACATGACAGCACTTGCCCATTTGAATTCATAGCATTCAGGACAGCACACAGCTCAAGTGAGACAAAATCCTGCATGTGTGGGGGGGTGGACACATTGGTAGCTACTGGGAGAAGGGGAGTTAGTTTTTGTTAAAGGTGTGGCTCCCTGGTAGGGCAGCTGTTCTCAACCTGTGGATGCAGACACCTTCGGCAAACCTGTATCCACAAAAAAAAAAAAAAAAAAAAAAAAAAAAAAAAAAAAAATTGCATTATGATTCATAGCAGTAGCAAAACTCCATCTACGAACTAACGATGAAAATAATCTTATGATTGTGGGTCATCACAACATGAGGAACTGTAAAGTGGGACAGCATTAGGAAGGTTGAGAGCCACTGCTCTAGGGAATGGGTCCACACCCGAGCATATCTGCAGCACAAATCGGACTCAATGGATTTTTAAAAGAGGACAGGAAGTTGGAACAGCAGGATGCAAGAACGTGGATCTGATCAAAATCACTATACATAATTCTCAAGGAATTCATAAAATACTATTTTTAAATGGTTGCCAGGGATGGAAATAAAAATGTGAATTCAGCTTCAGGTGATCGTTAATTTGTGAGCCAGTGACAGTGAAGATGGGAAAGAACCCAGAAAGGGGAAAGGGGAGAATGCTGGGACACACCCACACACCAGAGCGCTAAAGGAATGCGGGGAACAGTGGCGGGGGTCTGCTGCAGCCCAGGGGCCATGGCAGTGGCATCACCCTCAGCTCAGGGGCCACTTAGACACCATCTGATACTAAGTTCTTAGTGCAGTTGCTCTGGGCGGTACTGCCCTGGGAAGGCGGGAACCTTGCAGAAATCTTCACTACCTAGAACCCTGGTCACGTCTCATGGAGCCTCGCTGTCTGGAGTCAGCTGGAGAAGTGGCCTGGAGCTGCCTCCATCAGTAATGTGTATAACACACCTTTCACCTGCAGGAACTGGGTAACATTTCATGTCTGGAACTTTTTTTGAGATTTTCTTTTAAAGTTTATTTTTTTTTTTGTCTTTAATACATCCCAACTGCAATTTCCTCTCCTCCACTTCCCCTACCACCCCCAACCCCCTCTCCCATTGATCCAGTCTTCTTCCATCTCCTCTCAGGAAAAGAATAGGCCACCAGAGATATCCACCGAGCACAGCGTAACAAGATGTAATAAGGCTACGCACAAACCCTCATAGCAAGACTGGGCCAGGCAACCCAGTAGGAGGGAAAAGAGTCCCAAGAGAGGACAAAAGAATCAGAGACCCCTGCTCCCACTGTTAGGAGTCCCTTAAAAACCTCCGAGCTGACAACAATAACATGTATGTAGAGGGCCTAGTGCAGACCCATGTGGGTTCCATGATTGCTGCTTCAGGCTCTGTGAACCCGTATGATAGCTGAAACCTATTTTTAAAGGCTACCACAAAGGATCTGAGCTGTACTTCAGTGGGTAGAATGTTTTCTAGACTGCAGGAAGCCCCAAGGTTGAGCCCAGCACATGCCAGTATTGGTCAGCTACATAGTAAGTTTGAGGCCAGCCTGAGTTACACGAATCTTTGACTCAAAATAAAAAACAAAACAAGATATCATATTTGAGATGGTATAATTGATGGAACTCACAGCTCATGGATGATAGAATTTTAATGATTTTTTTATATGTTTGTTCTTCATTGATGGGAAATTTCTGCTGGTTAATTTCACATTTCTAAATTTAGTATTATAAAGTAGATAGTTACTATAGCTTAGTGCTCATCTATTTTTTTATAGGTAAATTTCATATATTTTTAACAGATGGAATTTAAGGAAAATGCAGCTTAGCTACTTCCTAGTCTGAGACTATAAAAGATTTTTATTCTATTTTATGCTTTTTGCCTACATGCATGTCTGTGTTCCACCTGAACCCTTGTCCTTGGAGACCAAAGAGGACGCCACATTCCCTGGAACTTGGCTTACAGGTGTCTGTGAACTGATGTATGGGTGTTGAGTTCTGTATTAGAGAAGTCTGCGTCCTAAACCACTGCTCAAGCCCCTAATGCCCCTAATGAGAGACTTTAAAAAGTTACCTCACTTCTTTGGGTTGTATTGTTTCTAATAGTTTATATCATTTTATTGTTATACTATTGTTATTTGATAGCCTGAATCTTGAGGTTCTAATTACATGAATTTAGAGGCTGGGGTGCTCTATCTTTGGGAGGCTAGTGCAATTTCTCGGTACTTGAAGTGAGAAGAATGTTTTATTTGCTCTGCATTTAGACCACCAGAAAATAAACCCGGCTAATTTACAGCCAGAGTGACATGTTTGGACACCTTCGCGGTCTCTAATCATGTTGTCTTTTGCAGACATAAACTGGGCAAATAGTGTGATATAACCACCTATGCTAGATGGGGGTCACATATGTCGTAGAACAAACTGCCCCTTTTAAGGAGATCTTAGAGAGAAAGGGAGCTCTGCTAGGTATCTTGTGGTGGGGGCATCGTCGAGGAGCTGCACCAAGGGACTCATGAGAGAAGATCAAATTAGAGGGCACACTATGTCTTGATTTATCTTCCCGTGTTCTACATTCAACTCTGAAATTATTTCAAACACTTCAGATTGATTTAGACAAGAAAAATAATAGAGCTTGTGCTGCCCTCTGCTGGTCATAGCTACACATCGCAGGAATGTTCAGGTCTCAAAAAGAAATTTTTCTGACTAATGTTCACAGTGCTGGAAATTGCCACACGTGCTACTGGGAGAGAAAAGCAATCATAAGTCTCACCCAGCTAGAAGCTACGACAGCAGCCTGCCTGTAAGATATGTCTTCTGTTGGTCCAAATGTCATGGGAATAACAAACCACTTTTAAAGATGGATTTAAGGTCCACTTTATGAGATGGAACTCACCTCTGACACTGTTAATAGAGGCCTAAAACCCAAACTTGATACATCGTGGGCTCTAGGGAAAAACCAACTACTATTCTGTTAAATTAACATAGCAATGAAGCAACTTCTAAATACTGTTCCACCCACAGATTACTAGATTGTTTAACTTCATCAGGTTCTTTAGGAAATGGTAATTAACACAGAGACTCACAACTGGAAGATGTGCAGAGAGAGAGAGACTTTGGAGCCCTCAGCCCTAAGCAAACTGTCTTTACCAAATTCCTCCCTTCAAGGTTCAGAGATCTATGTGGGACAGGAGGGAAGACTTTGGGGATACTCCAAGGAAACAGTGTCTTCTAGACACAGCAAGGCTGATGCACATACGAAGTTAAAGGGATTGCAACAGCACTCAGAAGACCCGCACCTGTCCAAGCCAGACAAAAGTCCAAGCGCAGAGAAGGGGAGGTGACATAAAGTCCTGCTCCCACGCAAGAAGCCATCTGCACTTGATAGCGGCCAGGAAAGGGAACATTAGCTTTCTTCAATGTAGTGTCACTGGGTAAACCAACCACAATCCAGGGCAGGCTAACACAAAACAGAGGACTCTCCTCTCCTCTCCTCTCCTCTCCTCTCCCCTCCCCTCCCCTTCCCTCCTCTCCTCTCATCTCCCCTCCTCTCCCCTCCTCTCCTCTCCTCCTCCCCTCCCCTCCTCTCTCCCTTCCCCTTCCCTCCCCTTCCCTCCCCTCCTCTCCCCTCCTCTCCTCTCATCTCCCCTCCTCTCCCCTCCTCTCCTCTCCTCCTCCCCTCCCCTCCTCTCTCCCTTCCCCTCCCTTCCCCTTCCCTCCCCTCCCCTCCTCTCCCCTTCTCTCCTCTCCTCTCCTCTCTTCTCCCCTCCTCTCCCCTTCCCTTCCCTCCCCTCCTCTCCCCTTCTCTCCCCTCCTCTCCTCTCCTCTCTTCTCCCCTCCTCTCCTCTCCTCTCCTCTCCATTCCTCTTCTCTCCTCTCCATTCCTCTCCTCTCCTCTCCTCTCCATTTCTCTCCTCTCCATTCCTCTTCTCTGTCTCTCTCTGTATCTCTCTGTGTCTCTCTGTCTCTCTCTGTCTCTGTCTCTGTCACTCTCTCTCTCACCGTGTGTGTGTGTATGTGTGTGTGTGTGTGTGTGTGTGTGTGTGTGTGTGTGTGTGGTGTTAATCCTCAGGTATTGTCCACTGTCAACGTAGATTTCTCAAGACAGAGTCTTTCACTGGGACCTGGAACTTGCTGGTAAGGCTAGCTGGCCAGCCAGTGAGAGCCAGGGATTTCTCTGTCCCCACCTCTCCAGGACAGGAATGACGGGCATGTCCCACCATGCCTTGCTTCTTACATGGCTTCCAGAGATTGAATTAGTGTCCTGTGCCTTACAAGAGTTCTAGTGACAGATCCATCTCTCCAGCCCCAGTGGACTTGGCACTCTCTGGCACATCTGTCCTGTGAGCAACTATCACCAGCCAGGCTGCATTCACACTCAGAGGAGAGGAGCAGTCTGGGGCGGCCAGGGTCAGCTGGATGAGTGGCAAGTGAAGGAATGGAAATAAGGAAGTAGCTGGAGCGGACAGCGAGTGTTCTGCCCATCAGAGAGGATTTGCCTTCTCTTTTGAAGACTTGGAAACATGTTAGGACCAATGCTAAACTCAGGTGCTGTGGTGAGGAGTCGGGCCCAGACCCTTGCAGAGATATAACAGCAGGTGCTCCCTCCTTGTAGAAGGCTGACAAAAACTCTCTGAGTTTGAGAAAAGGGCCCAGTGGCTGACAATAGCATACTTGACAGATAAAGAGCTCACAGACAGTCTGGAACCCAGCCCTGACCGTTCGGGATTTAAACTGCACTTCATGGCAGAGGCAGGTGGTGGTACACACAGAACACACGTGTGACTGCCTTGGCAGGAGCTGCAGCTGCCCAGACACGCACAGGGTCCCTGGCTCCTACCCACTCATGCTGTGTCTGCACACCAGGCCTCAGGCTCCACACTCCAAGAAAGTCTGGACTCAGGAAAAGCGTCACTTAAATGAAAGAACTCGTAAATAAATTTGGTGATATTGTCCAGTCTCATGGAGGAAGGCAGTGCTAACACCCC
Source organism: Arvicola amphibius (assembly GCF_903992535.2). Taxonomy (NCBI): domain Eukaryota; kingdom Metazoa; phylum Chordata; class Mammalia; order Rodentia; family Cricetidae; genus Arvicola; species Arvicola amphibius. The sequence continues at coordinate 1,475,426 of NC_052056.1, read as the reverse complement.
CTCCCACATTGACAGAAATTGAGACGTTTGGATTCGTGAAGCAAGCCAGTCATAATACAGAAGAGTATACAGGGTTCTGCTGATAGGGGGTCCCTAGGGTTGTCACATTCATAGGGAGGGAAAGTAGCTCCTACCTTCAGTTTCTGCTCTGACTGCCCTCTGTGTGGGGCAAAGACATGGAAGCATAAGTCAAATGAATAATTTCCCTGTCACGGCAACAGAAACCTCTCTAGGACACCATAGCAAACAGACTCAGCTAGACTGGCTGGCCAGTAAGTTCCAAAGATTTGTCCATCTCTGCCTCCCCAGAGCTGGGATCACTTGCACTACTATACCTGGCTCTTTTTGTGGGTGCTGGGGACCCACTCGGGCCCTCACACCTGTCTGGAAAACGTGGCTGAACCATCTCCACAGCCTGGCTACATGTTTCTAAGTTTTATGCCAGGAACAGGAGATAGAAAGATGGGTCAGGCATCATCCCTACATTTTGAAATTGTCTTAAAATCTCCACGAGAGGATTGCAAATCTGAATGCACTATTTTTTTTTTTTTTATTTTCTTTTCTCCAAATTCCCCTCTTTCCTGATATGACTTGGTATCTGGCCACAGAAAGTTCAAATTGATAATTATTACCCAGCACTGCTAACAGCAGCGATAATAAGTGGTACGGTTTGAAATGGTGTGTGCATTCCAACTCCCAGAGCCTTTACCAGGCCTGCCGCTGCTGTTGCAGAGGGCACAGGTCCCCGCTGACAAGCCTTGCACAGCAGGAATAATCCTGTAGCTCCTCAGCGTGGGACAGGCCAGGGAGGGAGGGTAGGCAGGAGCATGTGGGGGAGAGGGAAGGAGGGAGCCAGTGCATTTAATGTGGAGCCCAACTGCGCACCAATAGGTGCTGTCCAGTGAGTAGCAATTAAGGCACAATTATGGCCTCTGCACTGGGATTCTGATAAGTGGGTGGCAGTGCCTGGGAAGCTGCCAGATAAACAGTGGCTCCCGGCAACTGCATCCCCTGTGATGATTTAGGGCTGCTCTGGAGGGAGGTGTAAATGAGGACTTTGCTTTGTGTGTGGAGACAACCCCACAAGAAAAAGCCACCAAGGAGGACAAGTGGGAGGGAGCCGAGGAAAAAGCATCCTCGGTGAGGTACTGGAAAGGGGCTGGAAAAGCACCTGGCTGTCCAGCAACTTACTGTGGGGTAGGGGTGGGAGCAGAATACGGTGTACTTCCGGATGATGCCGTTCAGCTTGAGCGGCGGCAGCCAGGACACGAAGACCATGGAGGCTGAGGCCGCCGCCGCCTTGACGCCAGCAGGAGGACCTGGAACTGGAAAATCCGGGGTTAGTCACGGGGTGGAAGGAGCCATGAATGGTCGCCCAGGTGACCACCCCTGCCCAGTGACTGTCTGGTGGCCTAGTCCCCCTCTCTCTGCTAAGCTCTTTGAGGACCAGTGTCAAGGGTCCCAGTGTTCCTTATTTATACACCGAGTCCTAACCCCAGAGACTCCAGGTGTCACTGTATTTGGAAATAGGATCTTTAAAAAGGCGAGGCTCTGCTGAATGCTCAGTAACAACTGGGCACCTATGCCATTTTCTCTAAAGTGTGAGGGAAATTGGGAAAGAAAGGGTGGAAAGAACATTAGGGCTGGCAGATGGGCTGGGATCCTTTAAAAGAGGGACTGGTGGTCAGAGACAGTGGATGTCAGAGTTCAGCGAAGACAGAATCTTCCTGTCCTCAAGTGAACTGCCAGGCTGGGGTGGGGGTGGGAGTAAGGGCAGGGGTGGGGGTGGGGATGAGGGTGAGGGGTGAGGCCAGGGGTGAGGGATGAGGGGGACAGATGGGGGGGAGGGGTGAGGGGTGATGGGCATGACAGGATGCAGAGGACACATGGGCTGTTGTGTTGTTGGCTTCTATTTACTGCACAGAACACATTCCCACATTCTGAGGTGCTAGAATTCTAGGAAGGGCTGACTTCCTCACAAGATACAAAACCTGCAATACCTATTGAAAGACTACATGACTGGTGATTGTGTGAACACACAGACAGACAGACAGACAGACAGACAGACAGACACACACACACACACACACACACACACACGCACGCACCATTTTGGGGTTCACTAAGATACAGTCACACGCTGGCATACTCTTTGTTGTGGTTTGAATAAGAAATGACCTCTAAAGGCTCCTTCTTTGAACCCTTGGTTCTCAGTTGGTAGCTCTGTTTAGGAAGCTGTGGGAAGTTTAGGAGGAGCAGGCTTCCCTGAGTAAGCAGTGCATCACTGTGGGGGGGCATGGTGAGAGTTTGCAACCTCACCCTTTCTGTTCTTGCTCTTGGCTTCTTGTGTGAGGAAGCAGTGTGATCAGCCAGCTTCCTGCTCCTGCACTGTGGATTCCCTGACTGCTCCCATGCCTTCCTCACCATGTTGGGCTTTGCTTTTGGGAACCCATACAAAACAAACCTTTCTTCCTGATGTCACTTTTGTCTGTACGTTTTCTTACAGCAACAGAAAAGCAACTAATAAACTCTCAACACTTTTCAGGCTACACAAAGCTCGGGATACAGGTAGCAAAAGAGTCTCAGATTCTGACGTGGGTGTCTTTTACCCTCACTCAGCTTTACCTTTTGATATCTCACCAGCGAGGAGCTGGCCTGGTGCCATGTGGGGTGGATGCAGAGATCACACATTCCATCTACCGCTGGCCTCAGAGGCTCACAGGCATTAATGATAGGCTTAGTAAATATTTAAATTTAAACAGAGCTGGTTCTAGGTATATATATATATACTATGTGTACTTTTTCATAAAGGGATGGAGGTTGAGTTTAGCGCATGCCTCAGAGTGAAAATAGCTACTGAAAATTAATAGATCATGTTTTGTTTGTATTCTTCCCTTGCACAGCTATGCTTAGGTTATAGTTTGGGCAAATAAAATGATATTAAGATTCCACAAATGTTTCAGAATTCAGAATTCACCATGCTCAAAAGAATAAAGCTGCATAGCAAGTCACTTCTTACGCTCTTTCGGCAATGACAAATGTCTATGTTTTCATTGAGCTACGGGTTCTGAGAAGTAGACCTGAAGATTCAACAGTTCTCACCCCAAGAGGATGGCCATGGAGACGGCACTACAACATATGGATCTGAGATGTCTATGCGTGGACCTTCGGAAATGACCAGAGAGGCCTGAGAACGTGTCTATGAGTCCAAGAATCTTTCGGGACTGAGAAACTGAACAAGAGAGCTGTTCTCAGTGCACAAACACCTGCTTACGTTAGATACAGAGTTTCTTATGGTGGTTGACAAGGACCCTGCTGTGATGGCTCGTGTTTTGTCAGCCACAAACAAGGGCCATTTGGGAACAGAGAACACCACCTGAGAAAATCCCTCCATGAGAGCCTGTAGAGCACTCTTTCCGGTCAATGATTGATGTGGTGCAGTTCATCACACTGTAAACAGTGCCACCCCTGGGAAGATAGCCTCACAGAGCAAGCCAGTGAGCAGCACCCCCCATGGCCCCTACATCAGTTCCAGCCTCCAGGTTCCTGCTCTGGGTTCCTATCTGGACTTCCCTCAAAGATAAAATGTGATGTGGAGATGGGATAAGTCCTTTCTTCCCTTAGGTGTTTTGGTCATGGTGTTGTTTTGGTTATGGTGTTTTGGTCATGGTGTCTTGTTCATGGTGTTTTGGTCATGGTGTCTTGGTCATGGCGCTTTGGTCACAGTGTTTTGGTTATGGTGTTTTGGTCATGGTGTTTTGGTCACAGCAACAGAAAGCAAACTAGGGCACCTGCCATTTCTAAGTTATGAAATCTTTTGTGTTTCCCTCTTTCTCTCCAGTCTCTACTCCGTTTCACTTCAAAAATGCAAACTTATCCTAAATCAATACTGGCATTCAACCTGTAGTCCCCTTTGTCCCACAGCACCGGGATGAGGGGATTCTCCACCTCCTCCACGGGGTCTTGTAGAGACATCTACAGTCAATCTCATCTCCATTCACTTCCTGAACCAGGTATAAAAGCAGGGATCAGTGGATGGGAAAGTCAGACCTTAGGCCTGAGGGACAAACACTGAGAAGGAAAACTACCATTTCTAAACCTGGAAGATCAATTAAAAATTGACCCCCAAATTTCTTGTTGATAGGAGCTGTGGAGATCTTCCCATTTTATTGGATTTCCATAGATTCTCCTAAAAAAATGTTAAATGTCAAATTTAATGCTACGGATTGATTTCTTTCTTAAACGATAGTTCCAGAGATCTCTGTTTCACCATTAGTGATGCTCTGAGGGAGGGGAGAGCAAAGAACGAGGTGTATAGGGAGGGGTGCAACAGCCTTCTGTACGTCAGCCTGAGGTGTGGTCAATTCACTTCTGCTTTCCTACATATGACAGTACGCTCTGACAGGTGCAGCAGCTTGGTTCCCTCTTGTTCTGAGCAAGTAAGTTGCTCTAAGTCTTGTGGACAGCAGGACATGACACCAGCATTCACACAGCTCTCCGACACATTTTAAATGACAGTTCCTCTCTTTCAGGACTTTGCGTTGTGGATAGCTCAAGGCACTGTGACTTCCCGAGGACACTGCATTTTGACTTTAGATTCCCTGAAATGATCCAACGTCACTGAGTAGAAAACTCACCCGCAGCTGCACACTCTTGGGAAGAATGTGGCCTGTGTGCTCTAGCAAAACTAAACGGAGTGAGGACCGACATACATGCAGACACCTCTGTGTAAGGAGGTCCAGAGAGTCGATAGAATACCGAGGGGGTAGGTGGATGGGACTGTGGGAGAGAGAGCAGGGCATGGCTCCCCTGAGGGGCGAGCAGGGTGCAGGCAGCAGAAGGTACCTTTTGGATGTCTGGTGATTGTGAGGATGATGGACAGGGGGTGGGAAGGAGAAGGGGGAGGTCCCATCCTCGTATCTAAATCTGAGTTCTAAGCTTTGCTTCTAGGGCAAATGTGGGCTGGAATCAAAGAATAGCATGTTTGGGATCCATGCAGTTGAGGGGGCAGAGACATCAAACCTGCCAGTACCAGCTGATTTCAGAATGGGCCACAGTGAGAGTTCTCCTTCCTAACTTGCCCCACTTCGTTTGGATGAAGATGAATAAGTTCAGATCATGTCTACACAGCACTTGGGTGCTGCATGTCCTGGGTCAGCCTGTGTCTAGCATGATCCAGTGCCGGGAAGCTTCTGGAAGGCTTCTTGGACATCCATTTGATACTGCTTACTTCTTCCTTCACCGAAGAAGAAACTAATCACCTTTATCGCTGATTCTCTGCTGTGCACGGAAGCATAAAGTGCTCCTCAAACAGCTCTGACAAGGACACAGGGAATTTTCCTCAAAATAAAGAAAACTGCAGGCCAAATTGTGTGGAGCTGCTCTGGAGTCAGAAGGGAGATAAAACCTACCTAGTCAGCACGAATCTTTGTAAGAATTCATTTTTTTTTAAAAAAGCCACAAAGCTTTGAATTCAAGCCTTTCTAAAATGATCCAATTCATGTGCAGTAAGACTTAGGATAGTCCATAATTTTTAAGGAAAAAGAGCTGACCCTGGAAGTAATTGAAGTTATCTGAATAGAACACAGAACACTCAGCAGGCATGTGAGCTCTGGGATAAAAGGTGACTTTAGTTGAAACAAACAAACAAAAATGATGAGAGAGACAGAGAGAGAGAGAGAGAGAGAGAGAGAGAGAGAGAGAGAGAGAGAGAGAGAGAGGAAGAAGAGAAAATGGGGGAGATAGGAAGAGAGGTAGAAAAGGGGGCGGGATGGGGAGGTGAAGAAGGAGAAGTGGGAGAGGGAGGGGTAGGAGGAGAGGGAAGAGCAGGAAAGTATTTAAGGGGCAGGACCAGGATCAATCAATGACTACAACAAGCAGGGGGAGGGCCTGACTCCTGCTGGGCTGTGCAGAAGGGCAGTGAAGACCGGAGTGAATGAGGCTAAGAGCACGGATTGGCGAAGCCCCAGCAAGCCTTCTGACCCGCCTTCTGCAGTGGCTTCCGCCCAGGCACCAGTGTGTCCCCGGGCATGTAGGATCTGCGTTTCCCATCCAGTGCCCACACATCTATGTCTCACCATCCTCTTTGGTGCGGGTGAAGATCTGCTCGCTTCGGACGCCATCCCCTGCACGGGTGAAGGCCAGCACCTGGATACTGTAGTTGGTGTACTTCTCCAATCCGTCCAGCTCCAAGGAAGGCTGAGTGGTGGTGACATTCTTAATCTCGCCCAGCTCTGGAGGACAAAGCCAAAAGTAGGACCTCGTTATAGAGCCCGTCACACCGCCCGGCTGGCCTCCTTCCCTGCCACACAAGGTACTGGAAGGAGCCGTGCAGAAGAGTCACAGGATAGAACCACTAAGTACTGTTTGCAAGAAAAATAATCACCTGAATCAAAATGTCTGAAAAAAAAAACAAAGCAAAACAAACACACTGGAAAATAGTAATTTACTCTTGATAAATCAAATTCCAGTGTCACGATGTCCCCCTGGGAAGGACTCACACCAGCAGGTAGCTCTATACACCTCTCATTGGTGAGCTATCTCTATATAGTTAATGGCTGTTCACTGTGAAACTCCTGCAACATGAGGATTCCACATATATATGAAATATACATAAATATATTTCATTCCCCCATCTCTGTGTGTGTGTGTGTATGTGTGTGTGTGTGTGTGTGTGTGTATGCTGGTTAATCTTTCACCAGCTTGACATAGCTTGTGTCATCTGGGAGGAAGGAACCTCAGTTGAGAAAATGCCTTTTTCAGATTAGCTTATGGGCATGTCTGTGGGACATTACTTATACATTAATGATCAATGTGGGAGGGACAAACCTACTGTGGGTGGGGCCATCCCAGGCAAATGGTCCAGGTTGTGTAAGAAAGCAGGCTGAACAGGCCATGAAGGACAAGTCAGTAAGCAGTGTTTCTGCCCTGAGGTTCTGACCCGACTTCCCTTCATGGTGGACTCTAAACTGTAAGCTGAAATAAACCCTTTCTCCCCCAAGTTGCTTTTCATTGGTGTGTTTTATCCCAATAATAAAAATCAAACTAAGACAATACTTTTGCGTGTGTGTAGGTATACACTTGTATGGGGAGCACATGAACATGTATGTTTTGATGTTTGGAATCATCCTTGTTCATGCCTCCATCTGTGTACTGAGAGCTCTGTCCCTGATCTACTGTTGAGGCAGGGTTGCTCAGTCAAACCCACAGCTCACTGATATGCCTGACCTTGCTTGCCGGATTGCCTTGGAGTCCCCTGTTTCTGCCTTCTAAGTGTGAAATTACAGGTACGTCACTATGCCATCTGGCATTACATTGGTTACACGGATCTGAATTCTGGTACTCACACTTGTAAGGTGAGAACTTCAACAACTGAGCCAGCTCACAGGTTCTTCATTTATATACGTTTTAGATTCTACTGTAGCAGATGCAAATTTTTAGGTATTCAAGTTAATCTCAAATCTCTGAGCTAATGGACAGGGACAACGTCCAGCTCTGCCCTACGTCATTGACTATAGTCACCTAGGTATCCACAGCTCAGCTGGCTTCCAGAACTAAACCTGCATCTTGGTAAACAAAAGAAACACTGACTTTGAGGGGTGATGGACAAGTTTTTGGCCAGATGGTGGAGGACTTTCTCAAGGGGTCTGTGTATCAGGATTTCACGATGTATTTGCTTTCCTGACCGTGTGTGCTGCCTCACTATGACCGAGCAGACGTTGAAAGGAGGCTTGCGTTGGAGCTGATCTGAGCGGCGCAGCACATACATTTTACCTGGGGTGAACTCTTCTCTGCGTCGCCGCTGAAGTGGCAGGTGATGTGTGAGAACCTCGGCATGTGCTAAATCTGCCTTACTTTCCTGAGTGGGCTCCGAGAATGCTATTCAGAGCTGGAACACCGTGCCTCCACCTCAGGCAGAAGGCACATGGCAACCGAAAGCAAGTGGAAGGATGCGGCAAGTGTCTCCACCGCTGCAAGGCCCTGAGTTTCGAACAGAAGCCAGTCACTTCCAGAGTCAGTGGTGGAGCAGGAGGAGGCCTGGGATCTGCTTGCCCAGGGCCAGGTGTCTGTGAGCAAGTAGGTAGCACCATGTGACTGCTATTTTACTAAAGCAGGACTAAGGCAGGAGGCAGGGGTCCAGCAGGCACTTGCTGGGTAGCTGGCTACAGTAAGGGATGCCTTTGATATGTTCCAAAAGTATTGAGAGCTGTATCCGTGATCAACAGAGGTGGGGACATGCCAGGTCTGCTTCCTCGGGCACAAGCACTGCCCACAGGACAGAGATGCACAGATCAATCCAGCTCAGCAGCCCATGACTCCACAGCCATCATTTGACAGGCAGGGCACTAAGGGACAGAAAAGCCTTGCCAGGACAAGGCTAAGATCCCCAAGAGCCTGGACTGTGGACTTGGGCTGAATGGCCTCTTATTTACCACACAGTCTTAGATACTGGGTCCTGGATACTTGGTGAACACAGGGAGACAGGACTAGAAGCATGTGCTTTGACTGGGTCACTGTAGCATGTTGTCCATCAGCATCCCACACAGAGGGTCAGATGTCAAGAGCCACTTACATTCAGATTACGACATGTGGTATATGTGGATCGTGTGTGTAGTGCACACGTAATGCCTGTGAGAAGGGTTTGTTCTATGTGTTGGGTTATGATATGTGTGTTGTGTAGTAACTATAGTATTTACACTGTGTGTAGGCATATGTGTCATATGTAGTATGCAAGGTATGTACAGGATGTGTGATTTGTGTTTTTGTGGGGGAGTTTAGCAAAGTAGTGTGCATGGCACATATGGTGTATAGGGTATTTATGGTGTATGTGTGTGGTATTCATTCTGTGTCTTGTGTGTGTGTATTGTGGTATGCCTAGCGTATATATTGTGGTGTGTCTGGTGTGTGTAGTGTATGTGTGTGGTATGTGGTATGTGTGATCTATATGTGTCTGTTGTGTATATATGATATGTTGGGAGTATGTGTGTGGTGTATATAGTTTGTATGGTGCTTGTAAAATTTATGATATATGTATTATATAAATGTATACACATGTACATACATGCATATATGTACATGTGGTGTGGGGTGGGATATATATGTGTGTTGTGTATATGGAGTGTGTTATATGTATGTTGTATGTGGTGTGTTCATATAAGATGTGCATGTGTGAAATGTTCTCCAGGTCTGGTTAGGTCAGGCTTTCTCATGCCACTCCATGCTCAGGTTCTATGGGATCCAGGATAGTGGGGTTGGTGCCATGATGATCACATGGAGTACCTTGCTGACCCAAAATGCATTTCTTAGAGGTAGCCTCAGGCAGAGACTGCTTATTATTTTCCGGCCTGCCCAGACCCAAAATAATCACACAGAAACTATATTAATTAAGACACTGCTTGGTCTCTTAGCCCAGGCTTCTTATTAACTAACTCTTACATCTTAAATTAACCCATTCTTATTATTTTGTATTTTACCATGAGGCTCATGGTTTACCAGAAAGGTTCCAGGGTGTCTATCTCCTTTGGCAGCTACATGGCATCTCCTCAACTCTGTTTACTCTCTCTCTCTCTCTCTCTCTCTCTCTCTCTCTCTCTCTCTCTCTCTCTCTCTCTCTCTCTCTCCATCTCTGTTCAGATTTTCTGCCTGGCTTTACTCTGTTAAGTGATTGGGCAATAGCAGCTTCTTTATTAAGAAATGGTAATAAAAGATATTCACAGCACACAGAGGGGAATCCTACATCAGAGGCCCTCAGGCAGTGCTTCACTTTCTGATGTTTCTTTCCTTAGCTTTTGGAAGTCGTGAAATAGATGCTAATCTCACTGAATTGGCCCTGATTCTCTGAGTGGAAAGAGCCATCCCTCAGGACTGCCTTTAAAGATGTGTGGCCTGTCCAACTTTAAAGTTTGGTGTGTATAAAGACACTCACAATGTTTAGAACAGTCTCCTAGGCTACGCTGTCAAAAATGGATGACCACAGACATTTTGTTACTCTACACTATGTTTTTTAAAGCTTTTATTTGTGCGAAGACTTCAGTTGCTTACTCCTTTGTTTCACCCCCCCACCCCGTTTCATGGGTAGCATCTGCTGATTTGATATATTACTTGGCCACTACTTGCCACCACTTGGCATTAGTGTCTTGATTCTGCTCATGAGTCCAGAGCCCTCTGAGCAAGCCCTACTCTCTCCCATCTTACAAGCTAAGAGATGCTCGGTTAATTTGGGTCTACTGTGTATCTGGCATTGTGAGTCTTCCTAGGCTGTCTCCCACTGCAGGGTAGCATGGAAAGCCTGAGACCCCACTCCAAAAGGAACTAGGCCTGGCAGATAGTTCTGGAAACACAACCCTTAGAATATGCACAGTAGAGGGTCATACACTGGCAGTGACTCAGCAGAAGGAAGCATTTGCTATTGTGCCTGTACTCCTTCATTTGGTGACAACAGCGGAGCCATCTGTGAGACCCAGTGTGTCCCCTGCTGTTTGGAGATGGGACCTGCTTAGCAGCACAGAGCCAGTGGTCCTGAGTGAGGAACTATAGACTCTGGTACTTGAGCTCTTTGCCCAACAAGAAATGCAGTTTATGTCTAGGCAGAAGAGCTGAAGGATGTCCCATGGCAGGGGGAGGTAGGAAGAAAGGAGGCAGGGTATAAGGGACAGGAAGTGAGGGGCAGGAAGAGAGGAGGTGGGAAGTGAGGGGTGGGAGAGAGGACACAGGAAGAATAAGAAAGCCAAGGGGCAAGAAGGGAGGCAGGAAGAGGGCGGCATGGTGGGTCCAGGGGCCAAGGCACGGGAGCATGCCAGCAATGGAGACCTTGGAAAAATGTGGGCACTCTCTTAACCTGGGGATTTTGATTTAGGGGCTCCTTATGGGGACAATCACAAGTTTCTTGAGGTGTTCTAGCATTTTTCTGGAGCTCTCATATACTTCTTCTATAGGGACTTAATGTTTCTTTGCTGGAATCTATTCTGGGAAGAAAGGAGCAATGTTTAAGGGCGTGTTATGTATAACATTCTAAATAGAGATTTATAGCTGAAGATGACTGCAGTTTTGACATAGACACTTACAATTTAGAAAGTACCCCAATGCCTGATGTCCCCAACTGCCACTTACTCAAGCGTTTGTTGTTGTTGTTGTTTTGGCATGTGTATACACAGGTTCAAGTGTCAGGTGGTTGAACAAAGAGAAGAGTTTTCAATGGCAAAGAGGTCCTTCCAGAACCCAATTTCACCCTAGGGAGGGGGTTTTTAGGTTGTGTGAGGCATCCCATGGGAACATACTCAACATCCCCCGAGTCCTCTTACCTCCGTCCATAAGGTTGGCCCAGTAGATGACCCTGAACCCCTGGAGAATCCCATTCAAGGCCTCCTTGGACAACGTGGACCAGGAGATTGATATGCTCTCTGGCGATGTTGCTATGGCTTGGACATTTTCGGGAGGGTAACTGGGCACTGAAATGAAATAATCAGAACCTATGATAGCAGCAGGAGGGCCTATCAGCAGAGCAATATTACAATATTAGATAGGCAGCTAATGTACTATTCTAGCACGCAGGACAAAGAGGAACAGTGCTCAACCTCACAAAGAAAGGAAAAGGCGTGCAATTCCCCACAGGAATACTGCAACTCAGGTGAGGGTCTTGAGGCCACACAGTTGCCGTGAAGGGTGTTGCCGTTCCTCCCTCCCGCTTAGTAAACTCCACTTTCAGGTATTGACCCCAGACTTGACGTGAGTGGATTTCAAGTCCTAAGGATGAACTCACTGCTTGTCTGCTTTTCACTTCCACCGCCCTAGGAATACTATCGCTTTCACTTATATTTAGCGCGCACACAGCACTGGATTAGAAGACTAAGGGGAAATGTGGGAGAGAAGAAATACAACAATGCAGCTTCCCTATCTCATCTTCCCAGCCTCTTTATGAGGAGCATAAGGTTTTATCAGAGGCAAGAGGGAAAATGATATTAGTAGTATATGCTATGTACTCATTGATTGACAAGGTGTCTATGCAGCTCCGGTTATACTGGAACTTGCTCTGTAGATAAGGCTTGCCTCAAACTCATAGAGATCTGCATGATTCTGTCTCTCAGCTGCTGGGATTAATGGTGCACATCAGTTTATAAACTATTTTAGATAATGAATCTACATTAACTTTAAATGTTGGAGCAAGGAGAGGGTGCCAAATACTAGCTGAAAGTCATGAAAGAACAAATAGAAAAGCAGGGCTAAACCCTCCTGCAGATTGTGTAGCTAGAACATTCTGGTCCTCTAGGTTCTAGTTCTCTAAGCTTTCTCTGGTCTACAATCAAATGGCTCATTGTGCAGAGAATTTTTTAAATGGCAATGTGTTGATGCTACCATGTGCTGAGTCTTTGGGACAGGAGGGTTCTCTGTCATCGAGCACTGTTGGGCTGTTTTCCTGCCTTAGAGGAAGTGTGCATGAATTCATTTTCGTCACTAGAGGGCGCATGATCACTATAAGATCTGCTCCAGAGAGCCTGGGACCTTTTTCGTGTGTTTTCTCCGGCCACAGAATGCTTGAAAATGGAAAGCAGCCATCAGAGAGAGAGGTAATAACACAATTATATAATATACAGAAAAAATTCCAAAAGCTTCGTGATACTGGTTTGGGGAAAGATTTGGAAAATTATATTTCTGCTCTCTAGATGGGAATTGCTTTGGTTTTATTACTATGAAACCCATCTTGTGTTCCAAAATCAAAGAGGAAGAAGATTCAGGAATACATTCGGGCTTTTGATGGAGACCCATCCAGGGCAGGAGTGAATTGATGTGGTGGGTTACTTAGGCCAAGCAACGGGGAGCCGGGCTGCAGGGCAAAGAAAAGAAGTCATGCCACAGACTGTGGATGCCCAGACCCACCATCCTCCAGGGTGGTAGCGATGATCTCCTGAGAAGAAGGTCCTGTGCCAGCCCGGTTGCAGGCCTGCACCACCAGGCCGTACTGGGTGAACTTGTTCAGGTTGTCCAGGGTATACACTTCGCTGTCCCCGGTGGTGTCAATACTGATAATGTTGAACTGGAAGTTGCCTCCTGTGCTGTACTCCCGGTAGCCTATTTGGTAGCCGCGTATGATCCCATTTTGTAAATGTTTCTTGGGAGCCTAAGCAGGAAAGAGAAGAATACACTCAGGAACATGGAGGCAGGAGAATCATCACATGCAAAACAACTTTGAAAAAAAATAAAGCCAGATAACAGTAAGGGTAAGTGCAGCAGCCACAAAGGCCCACACAACTCTCCCGTGGCTGAATGCTTAGGCTAGTACTTGACCCTAACTTCATGGCTGCTTTTTCTTTACATTGATCCCTATAGCCAACTTCTTCAGAAATATTTTTTTCCCTGGCTACTCCTCCTTCACTGCATGCGTGGTATCTGGCCTGGCCTCTTCATCCTCTGGAATGCTTACCCTGTGACCCTCAGTTTTAAGAGAATGTCAGACACATTTAAGTGGCAGGAGAATAAATCTGAAACTTCAGAGTCTGTGCCCCAAGCCTCTAGGTCAGGCTGCTATGGTTAACTTGACTCACTGGTGGGAAGACATTCTGAACTTGTAGTGTTGGAACACATACCTGTCATCTCACTGTGAGGCAGTCCTTCCTGCTCACCATCAGCTAGGTCTACCTAACATCCTCCTACTGTTTTCTATCTACCTATCTGTTTATCTATCTCTCTATCTCTCTATCTCTCTATCTATCTATCTATCTTCATCATCATCATCATCATTATCTATCTATCTATCATCTATCTATCTATCTATCTATCTATCTATCTATCATCTATCTATCTATCTATCATCTATCTATCTATCTATCTATCATCTATCTATCATCTATCTATCATCTATCTGTCTATCATCTATCTATCTATCTATCATCTATCATCTATCATCTATCTGTCTATCATCTATCTATCTATCTATCATCTATCTATCATCTATCTATCTATCATCTATCTATCTATCTATCATCTTTCTTTCTCTCTATCATCTATCTATCTATCTATCATCTATCTATCTATCTATCATCTGTCTGTCTGTCTGTCTATCGTCTATCATCTATTACCTGTCATGTGCCTATCATCTATGTATTATCTGCTGATCTATCATCTGTCTATCTATCTACCATTTATCTATCTATCATCTGTTAATCTATCATCTATCTCTTTATCTATCTGTTATCCATCATCTTCTATCATCTATCTTCAATCTATCTCCCATAGGAGAGGGAAAGTAAACACAAGAACTCTGAAAAGTGCTGATAGGCTACGAGCATGGCTGCCAGGTCAAGGCCAACAGGAAGTGGCAAATGAGGTCTGTGGGAAATAGTTCATAGCTACAGAAGCCAGGTAGGTTTGTAAGGGTGGCCTAGGTTCAGCAAGTAGGGTTGGGGCCCTGTGGGAGAAGCTGTCAGGAAGAGGCAGGGAGAGGTGCCCACAGCACAGGAGTGAGGCATGATAGGAGGGAGTGGGTGCAATTCTAGGGAAGAACAAGTCTCTGGAAGAAGAGAGGGGTTCAGATAACAAGAGAACCACAGGGTGCTGAGCAGGGAGACTGAATGAACTCAGCAGATACTGTGTAGCCTGACATGCTCTCCTCCAGGGGAACAGGCACCCCGTGCTGGTGTCAGGACACAATCTGAGTCACAGAGATTGTAACATTTTAAACTTTTAATTAACGCACAAAAGCTGCATGTGCTTATGCAGCCTTCTTGCAGCAAATTTCTTCCTATGGGGTTTCTGTGGGATGTGGTTGCTGTCCTCATCTGCCAGGCTGTGTGCACAGGGGTGTGTGCGCTCACAGCTGGATATCAGCCATGTTAGTTAGCATTTACTATTTAAGTGAGCGCCAGGGCAAGACCCTGATGTAGGAGATCACACATGCCTTTCAGCGGTAACATCCATGGGCTTTGTCAATCACTTTGTCTTCAAGAACACCTAAAGTTTTTTTTTTAGCGTTTTAGAATCAGAGCCCAAGAAAATCGCTACACCACACCTGCCAACTTGCATATACAACCTCTAGCTAGTTAATAAAATTAATTTTCCTGTAAAAATCATTATATGCAAGCCAATTTTACCAACAGAGAGATTTATTCTATTTCATGTAGATTTTTTTTGTAATTATCAGATAAGTGACTCAAGTATAAATGATAATTTTTGCAAATTATATTCATATCCATTAAGCATGCTCTCTAATTGTTCAGCTGGCTCCCTGCAAGGCTTCAAGAGAAAGCCAGTCCGAATCTCAGCGGGATGTCTATGCAGGTATGCAGTGGCGCCAACGCCTACAGAAAACTTATCTAGAACAAGTGACTTAGAATCGTCCTGGAAGCAGTCACAGGCGATCTTGCACTCCTCAAGCCTTGAAGGGGGCATGGTTCCTCTCTTCGAGGTTAGAAAGCACTGCACCCAGTTTCCCTGGAGGAAGAACAAGTGCTCTGCTCTGCCTGTTTACAAGGCTTTGTTTAAAATAAAAAGCAACAATGTTGCACAACTTCAAGCCAGTTAAAAATTCTGGCACAGACAGAGTAAGGGCTTCAGACGCCCCATTCTTAACTGGGGAGCTGTTGATGGCCCCCGCAGAAGAGAGAATCACTTTTCCTTAGGGCTGTGGCCACTGGGAGGTTCTCCATCCCACAGAGTAACCCATACCCATGGGCACTTGGGCAGCACTAACTGGACTTGGCAGGTTAAAAGTTATACCAGAAAGACATAAAGTTGAGAGAGGGAGATGTGATGGGGGCCCTAAGGGAGCTAGAGAGGGGGCGTGAGAAGTGGATATAATCGAGATAGGCTGTATACATATATGGAATATCAAATATGGATTTTTAATATGGAATATTAAAAGAAAAATGAAAATTTATTTAAATTACATTTTCTTAGAAGATCTACATTTCTGCCCTTACTCCGGAATAAAGGGTATTTTCCTCACTTTACACTTCTACAAAACACGGCCAGGAATCATTATTTTACGTTGTCTTATTATAGGAATCCAAGGCAAGCATCCCTTGTGAGCCTGTGCACATTTGATCTGGTTTGTTTTCCTTGGCTAAGGTGAGGCATTCCTTGCTGTATCCTCTGTCTACCTCTGCATCCAACTTTGCTCATTTACTATGTTATTAGGGTCACAGTCTCCTCTTTGCACCAGGTTCTGAAAACAATGGTCCGTACGCCAATGTTCGATTATAGTTCATTGTTCTCACACGTTCATATTATTACTCTGCAACTAATTTTCAATCACAAATGCGGCTGAGTACCTTTGCAATCTAGTTCTTCCATTTTCAATCTCAACTGTGGAACTCGAGCCCCAGCAGTAGATGCCTGCCTTGTTTTTAAAGCCTACATTTGAGTTGGGTATTAATGAGCAGGAATTTGTTATTACTCTGTTAGAAGTGGGTTAGCATAAGGGGATGTCTTTGTCCAAGGAGGCGGAAACACGGTCTTCCTCCTCCTCAGCTTTGGACAAGTTCCGTGCTATTGCCCGCATTTCTTTTTCAGGTGCCTGATGGAATTGTTGGTTACCCCTGTAGACAAAAGCTGTTACAGCTGTCCTATAGAGTGAGCACTCACTACTGCCACCCTGCCTCTGGAGCACCATGGTCGCTGCTAGCAACGCTAACTACCCACACCTCCACGGCTCCTGCCTTGTCCGATGCCACCACCATCACTGCTGTCATCTCTACCCACATTAAACATCATCTCAGTTCTCCTGCACAGTCCATCTGAGAAACAGCTGCTACACTGAGAATATTCTCCTCCATTCCACTACCCAAACCCTGCTCATTCTGGAGGCCAGTGCCCCAACGCCTTTCCTCAGACTCGCTACACAGGGAGCCTTTTATGCCACATACCTGCTTCATAGGGGCTGGCTTTGAACCTGAGTGCCAGGCCTCCTGAGGACAGGGTAGCTCACATAGCCTCCTCTCGTGCCCAGGACTGGGTCCTGCATGGGCATTTGACACACTTCCTCCAACAAGGCCACACCTGCTCCACATGTCCTAACTCTTCTCAGTGCTGGTCCAAATATACCATCCTAAGGAGGCTATTCATATTCAAACCACCAAAGAATGAAGAAAAACTTTTAGGTTTATGGGAAATCCCACCTGGCAACCACTTCCTTAACGCACATTGAAAGAGCATTTTGCAAACTGGGCGCCTAGAAATGGAGCAAGCAAAGTAACTCTGAGGGCTTGCTCCTACTCCGCATCCAAGCCCAAGAGCCTTGCAGATGAGCCCCCTTTGCGCTGGGAACCTGGTGTTGAATACAACGATTTCCTAAGTGAGTGGCATCTCTTCAGCTTTTCTGGAATCCCTCTGAAGGTCCAATATACTCTGTGGCAGAGGTCACACTTGGTTAATTATTTACCCAGGCTGATTTTTTATTCTTTCCCTCTCCCTTTGGAACTAGAACAGCCCTGATTTCCTTGCACTTACTCCTCTCTTTTGTTGCTCTCTGTAGACCTTCTCCAGCCCTGCCCCTCCAGGTGCCCTTCCCTCTGGCCTCTTAATCCCCCCAACCCCCACATCTATAAGACCCTCTCTTTGATCTCCATGACAACAGCAGTACCCTGTCAACCCATTTGAATGGCTTGCAAATGATTGTATTTTATGGGTCTTTCTCAAATCATCTTTATCCTTTAAAGAAACAGAAACAGCAGAGATGCAGGGATGTGGAAAGACTCACAGTTCACACTGTCACCAGGGATGCTGGGGACTCTGGCAGGGGCAAGACTTCCTGCTATCGATTCCATCTCTCTCTACTCTGAAAGAAGCCTTTAAAGAACAGGGTCCTCAGCCAGGCGGTGGTGGTGCACACCTTTAACCCCAGAGATCGCAGGAGGATCTCTGTGAGTTCAAGGCCAGTCTGGTCTACAAGAGCTAGTTCCAGGACAGGCTCCAAAGCTACAGAGAAACCCTGTCTCAAAAAAACCAAAAATACAAGACAAAAAAGAAGAAGAAGAAGAAGAAGAAGAAGAAGAAGAAGAAGAAGAAGAAGAAGAAGAAGAAGAAGAAGAAGAGGAGGAAGGAGCTACTTGGAAAGGTAACTGAAAATTTCTTCAGATTCCTGAAAGTTCTCTTAAGATGCACATTATGCTCTTGCCCTTTAATTACTGGGTGACAGCTGTGTCACATAGTCCCGACACCAAGGAATGACCTCTTCCACAGTAAAGTGCTTCTTCACAAGCTATGCATCAGATTGGACAAGCATGACCCGGGTGCCTACGTGACACAAGGCTTTGGGTGTAAGGGAACCTGACAGGGATGTAGCCACTACCACCTTGCAGGAGGCTTACACTGCTGAGGGGCTAGCCTCAGGCACCATGAGAGGGACATAAAATACAGGGCTAGCCCAGGGAAAGGGAAAAAAGAGAAAAGTTGCCCAGAAAAGAGGCAAAATAACCTGTCAGATAAGGAGTGAGTCAACGGAGCCCAGGGGTGACCCAACAGCTGTGTCCAGTGGTGGTAGACAGTGGCACCCTGGGGAGAAAACACAGGTGACCCAGGAGACAAGAGCTCAGCATGAGGCTGCAGAGTTATCTGTGGGAATCCTGGGTTTCCAGGTGACAAGAGGTCAGAGCTCAGGTCCCCTGAGAGCACAGCAGACTGTTAAATGCTGAGTCTGCCAGCCCCAGGTAGTATCATTATCCTCACTCAAAGGTGGAAATTCTAAGCGTCTAAAGGACTTTTTCCTGCAGCAGGGGTCTCTGGAATCAGGCTGGGCTCAAGGCCTGCCATTTACACCTGAGGAATGACTCATAGGGCTAACCTCTGCCTCTCCCTGTACTGCTACTTGGGCAATGGGAAGCCCTTGACTAAACCAGAGGGATTACAGGAATCGGTACAAGGTAGGTGACAGGGGAACAGAACCTCAAAAACATGTCAGATAAGCCTCTCTGTTCCCCTCTCGGGAATGCAGCAGAAGCACAGCAGTACAGAGCAGTGGGGGGGATCTGGTGAAGTAGCAGGACGCTCCCTCCTTCCCCCTTGCCATTCTTTCTCAGAGTGAATGAAAACAGGCTACCTGATTTCTCTTGTTTTTACCTGAGACTGGATTGTTCCTGGTAGAGAAAATAAACAGACACTATGTTTTATGATGGCAAATCTCTCATCTAAGATCTAAGTAAAAAAAAATCTCTGTTATTTCGCTTGAGGCTGGGCACCAGCTTATGCTAGGTTTGCCAAGAGCTGGGGTGCTGCTCTCAAAAAAACTTGGGTCTTTGAAGCTGGCTTACCCAGCAGCTTCTCTAAGCTGGCTTGCCTAATCATGGTGGAGGGAGGGAGGGAGGGAGAGAGGGAGGGAGGGAGGGAAGAAGGGAGGGAGGGAGGGAGGGAGGGAGGGAGGGAGTATGCTCCAAAGGGAGCATAAGCAACGTGGCTCCTGAAGGAATGTGCCTGTTTAAATGCACAGTATCTGCAATGTGAATCTGTGGCCCGGGTCTTTCTGTGGAGGACTAAGGTTTTCACACCAAAAAGACAGGTATATGGACTTTTTAAAAGCATAAATCTGAATAATGGCATGGGATTCACACATTTCTTTGATGAACACAAATTCCCCTCCTGCTGAGGAGTGAACCTTCCCAAAGCCTGTACTTCCTAGTCCACCTCAAGGGTCCAGAAAAATCAATCCTACTTCATGGGGCTTTGAAGTCAGTTTCTTTCTCCCCTCCCTCCCCCTGTCTTGTGAAAGGGGAAGAGGTTAGACCTGCTAATACATGAAGGACTGACAATTCCTTACATGTATTATTACATATCTGTGAGACATGTACACATTTTTTTTTGATAAAGAACCCATAACCCCCAACCAGAACCGGTGGATTAATTCATGAAAGCAAATGGAACTTTGTAATCTTTCATAGCCTTAGGATTAAGAGAATGGCTGAAAAAAATTAAAATGTATTTCAAGACAACTTTTTAATTTTAACTCCTGTAGGAAAGAAGAGTATTGAGCTAGGTTTATAATTTAGATCTAAAATGCTAGTAGGGATAGGTAGAATACAGATCTGTTCTAGCTTCACCGTGTCAGGTAACATTCACCCCATTAGGCTGGAGGGCAAAGTAAGGGATTTCATATTTATTAAGTCTTGTAGGTATGAGCTACCCACATGGCAGTTCACAGCCTGATACCAGTCCACCAGCTATCACTAGGGGTGGGGACATGAGCTTGGTGAGAAGTCCATTCTTCTGATTCCAGAAATTCACTGAGACCCTCATGGAAAGCATGTAGAATTCTAAATGAAAATTTCGCTTATTAAAAAGCATTCTCAGCTGCGGTATGCAATCCTGAGGAGGAGACACAGGCAGAATCTTCCCTGAGGTTTCATTCTGAACCATCAGCTTACAACTGCTCTCTGCAACTGCTCCCTTCAGTGAGTGACAGGGGAAAGGGTGTGAGGGGGCACAGCTCTGGTGTCCAGTGCCCTGCACTCAGCATTGCACCAAAGCCTGAGTTGGACCTTCGCTTATTCCTCCCTGAAGCTTGCATCTGAATAGTGTGGCCTCTTCCCCACTGCTGTCTCTGCACCCCATGATGCTTTTCAGAGGCTCCTGTGCTATGAATACATGGCCTAGGGGTTCCTTCACTCTACCTGCCCAGGGGCTATTGCCTCTGCACTCATTACTGCGTGCTGACCCACTCATTCAATCCATTGACTCTGCACTCACTACTGCCTGCCCACCCACTCACTCATCCATCACCTTTGTACTCCTCACTAATGCCTGCCCACCCACCCACTCATCCATTACCTCTGCACTCACTCACTACTGCCTACCACCCACCCACTCATCCATTACCTCTGCACTCCTCACTAATGCCTGCCCACCCACCCACTCATCCATTACCTCTGCACTCACTCAGCACTGCCTGCCCACCCACCCATTCATCCATTACCTCTGCACTCACTCAGCACTGCCTGCCCACCCACCCATTCACTCCCTGGCTCCTTGGCTTCCTCATCTCACAGACCTGCCTACTCATAAACACACTCATTCATTCGTTCTCCCACCAGCTACACTTTTCCTGATTCATTTCTTCACTCACGTATTCACCCATGTGCATATGATGAACAAGGCACACATGTCTCTAAGGGGCCCGCAGAGCCACAGAGGAGATGCACAGAACACAGGCTACGCCGTGAGAATGCTGGGAATTCACCTGTCTTCCCAGAGTGTTACATGCGATTGGAGCCTCGAGAATCCGTAACTGGGCAGGAAAGGTGCCATGGTACCATGTGAATAATGACAGGTAAGGGGGCACCTGGGATCAGAGGATGAGGATAACTGGGGAGCAAGGGATTGATGGTGGCCGCCTCAAGTGTCTATGAGATTGAGATTGGTCATATCCTCGGGCATGGGCAGCCTCAACTAGACCCGAAAAGTTTCAGATCGCACCCCTTCCTTGAGTGAAAGAAACAGCTAAAACGAAAAGAGGTAAATAATTTATTTTGATAACAGAGATTCAGAAGAAGGTCTACTCATAAGACAATGATTTAAAATTTTAATACCTAACTCTAGAGCAATTGAAAATTAGTAATTTTTTAAATGTCTAGATGTCAAGACTAAAATGGCTATTTTGCCACTCAAAACCAAGAGCCCCACTCTCTTCCTCCCTTCCCTACACTGGACACATCCTTCAACCCTGACAGCTGTCCATGGGGGTGAGTGAGTGAGTGAGTCCTCATCTTAGGTTCCTACTATTCCGCACATACCCATGCCTACTCCCAGACACAGAGGCTCCCCGTTTGGCTGATGCTGTCCCCCTGTCTTTCTGCTCCTCTCTCTTTCTTCTTCCTCTGTAGGCTCCTTAATCAAACTGCATGTTCTGAACTCTTCTACCACAGGGAGGCATGTTTGATAGCACACACCATCTCTGCACGTCCTTTAGATCAGTCCACAGCTTGCCTGAAACAGGAATGCCCTTTAAAGTCTTTTACACCATCAGGTGGAGCAATAAGCTAGTCTGCCTGAGTCTCCAGCAGCCATACCTCACTCAGTGGGGTTGATCACCAGTATGCCTGTCTGCTTGCCCAAGAGCCAGGCAACAATGCCTGTGGGCAGGACTGTACACCTGCACGGCACCTAACTAGTGGTCTTAGGAGAAAGCCAGGTGTGCTGTGCATCCCATAACACCTTCGTCCCTTTGGCTCTAGGAAGAAATGTAATGTAATGCATTAACTTTCACTGTGGCATTTTATTTTAGGACCCAGTTCAAAGCCCCACAGTTTCCAATTTTAACTACAAGAGGTAGAGGCTCTGTATACAGACACACCCTTCACATAGGACCTCACCCCCCCCCCCCCAAAAAAAGAAAACCCTCTCAAGGCCATAGTAATATCTGGCCCTTTCCAGTAGCTAGATGCAAAGAGATGTATGGAGCAATTGGCTGAAACTTCATAGCCTCTATTCAGGGCAGACTGAGCCAGTTTTCTGTTTGTAGCACGGCTAGGATGTGCACAGGGTTAGGGCATGCTGAGATCCTTTTATTGTACAGTGTATGGTGCTCACAGGAGTGGACTGGTCACAAAGACTAAGGACAGCTCGTCACACTCCCAAGCCACATGGTCTGTCATGCTGCCTGCTGCAAACACAGCTCATTGGCTAGGGCTAAAAAAGCAGACACACAGGGACGCCCTGCATTAACCTGTGTTAGTACCTGAGGTGGTGCGCACCCCCACAGTGGAAGCCTGCCTCTGTAATACATGCTCATCATTTTATGAGAGGGCCAATAGGAGAAGGAAGAGAAAGGGAAGAAAAGGAAAGGGGAGGGGAGAGGAGGTGAAAAGGTAGGAGAAGAGGAAGCCAGAAGCAATGGAATTTCGTGGAAGCATGGATCCAATAATAGTTCCCTAGACGAAACAGCATTTGACCCACGTGGTCACTGCCAAATGCATCTCCAAGGAGGTGACTCATTTCCAATGCACTCCACCCACAGGAAAGTGCCATGACCCGAGAATCTGCGAGTCAGCGGCCACTCAAAGCAGTGATCTGTGACAGGTGTGCACAGAAGACACACCACCACCTCCTTTACAAAGTTTACCTTTAAGGCAGACCCCACCCTGGCTCAGGCTTGCTCCACCCCGTCAGGGCAGCCCACAGCAAGCTGAGCAGCAACTAGACTTTATCTACAACCACACTGCCCAGGAGACAGCTGCTTCCAAAGTTCATGCCGTGGTCAGGGAACCCAAGGACACAGCTAGCTAACGTACAGTGAGGTTTCTCTCCTTCCTTCCGTCATGCATCATGCACTACAAAGTGCTTTCTTCATTCCCAAGAAGCGTTTAGAGGTTTTCAGCTGTGATGGAATTACAAAGTCAAGGGGTATCCATCTTACTATCTGCCTGAGACTGATCCTAGGGACCCTGATCAAATTCCCAGGACAAAATAAGTAAGCAGAGCAACTTCATTCTTCAGAGATGTATAATTTACTATAGAGGAATTCAAACAATGCATATCAAACATGCTTCTGGCACGGTACAGTGTTTCAGTTAATGGGACAACTGCACGTATGATGACTATCACAAGGATTTGAGTATTTCGAGGTAAATACAGCCAGCTTGGGTAAATACATTCCATGATAGTTTCACGATGACTCAATTACCCAAAGACAGATTTCTCAGGATGAATCCTTGTCATCAGGCAACTGTGTTTGTATTGAAAAAAATACAAACACACACACACACGTATATGGGTATATATATATATATATATATTCATAAATATAGTTTTGAAAAATATAATGTTTATAAAATGTTAGTATCCTGGCATCAGGACAAGAATACTGGGGTTCTTGGAACCCCACCAGGAAAAGTGTCAAAGACACAGGTGTTGGTTCAGTTTACCTTCCAGGTAACCCGGATGCTCTGAGATGATGTGGGCTCCAGGTGAACTTCCTGAGGTGGACCATCAGGAGCTGCAGGAACCAAAACACAGAGGCAGGTTATATACACCAGGGGTAGATATTTTTTCTTTTGTAAGGAAACGGGCAGAAAAAAAAATCAACAATTGTCAAGTTACCCATAAAATGGTATAAAATTTATATGTAACATATGCCATGCATATGTATACTTTAAAACATTTTTTTAGGAGACTCAGAACACCAAACGTAAAGGCCATACCAAGAGTTGTGATTCTGTGTTAATTAAAAGGGGCGGGTTTCCAAAGCCCTCTGAAGCTCTCATCCATCCTAGTTACCTGGTTACTCTAGTTATCCCAGTTCCCTAGTCACACTCCGTGCACGGAGCCCCTCTCCCTTTTACTTCACGGCCTCCTGTTAATTTACACATTTCCCTTGTCCAGTGCCTTAGCAGCATCAAAACACACAGAAAGCTCTGAGTCTTTGCCCTTGAACTTTAATTTCCCTCCATCAAATTCTAGCCATGTCTGGGAGCTTCTACAGGCATTATTCCCACTTGGGTGCACACCAGACCCTAACATGTCTCTAACATGACCCTAGCATACTTCTGGCCTGTCTTCAGTCTCCCAGGGTTTCTCAGGAGCTGAGTCCAGAGGGAGTCCCTTCCTAGAACTTTGCAGATGCAGAAATAGAGTTTCCTCCTTCCCCTTAACAGGTCCAGGCACAGCTGTGTACCTGGGCCACAGCATACCCTTGAGTTTTCTAATCTACCTGTCAAAAGGTTTTCCTAGCATCAAGGTTGCTTCCTAGTATCCAGCCACTGGGACCTTCACTGCCAGAGCTCTGCCTCTGGATACTTCACACAGGAAACAATGTCAGACCTGATAAAACCCTATGGAATAGACTTCTTCTCAGTTACAGAAAAGCATTAGCTTTCCCCCATCAGACTTGTTCTTTTTTTATAAAAAGGTATTTGTTTTCACTTTTTTGAGCCATGTGTATGTTTGTGGGTGTGTACACATAAATGCAGTACCCATGGAGGCATCAGATCCCCTGGAGGTGGAGTCAAAGGTGGCTTTGAGTCACCTAACATTAGTGCTGCGAGCTACATTTGGGACCTCTGCAAGAGCAGTCTGTGCTCTTAACTGTTGAGCCATCATCTCTCTAGGCTTCATCAAAATCATTCTTGCAAATATATTTTGGATTGACCTTGTCAACTCTAACAGTGTCTCCACTTACTCTCTCAAATTCTCCTTTTCTGAGGGTTGACTAAAGGTGACTGTTGTTTCTACAACATCACTTGAAAGACACTTTACTCATAAAAAGGACTTTTTTGAAAAGGTAAACTTTACTGAGCTTCAAAGGCCCTTTTACTCAATCACAGGCAACTTCCGTGAGGCGATATCAAGGCAGAGAGAATTCTTAACGCTGAAATGGAGAGAGCAATTCACAGGTTACCCTGCCTATTGCACTAAATTTAAAAGTCATGCTGGCATTTAATGCTTAAGAATTGGTTTACATGCTCCAAAATTGAAGCTGTAATATATAAAGGTGATTTTTGGGTTTGTTTTGTTTTAAATATTTAGTTTTATTTTTAAGTGTGTAGGTGTTGTGTGTGTGTGTGTTTGCACGTGTATGAGTGTATGAGTGTATATATACACCTATATATGTATACACATGAGTGCTAGTGACCAGAAGAGGATGTTAGACTTTGGAGCTAGAGTTACAGCAGCTGTGAGCCACATACCATAGGTATTGAGGACTGTACTTGGGTCTTCTGCGTAAGTAGCAGGCACTTAACTGCTGAGCCTCCTCTCCATCCTTGAGAAGGTTGTTTTGTTTGTGCTTTTTATACTAGAATACACAACAGTTTCCCTAGGGTAGGCAGAGACTGGAGGTGAAGATTGATAAATAGCATCATTTCCCAGAATCGATCATCTTTGCACATCTACAGAAGTAAAAACTGGCCAGTCTGTAAAATAGCAGGGATCAGAAACTGTTCACAGTTTCTAGTATTTTTGCCAGGTCTACAGCAAGGCAACTTTCACCCATTCTCTTTGGTTGGACATGTCATGGAGAGATCTACGTGACTGCCAAATGCACAGGATTTCGCCATTCACTGGCTTGTCTGCATAGGTTCCTCATGAGCTGGCTGCTCCCTGTCCAATGAGCCTCCTGCTTCTGATAGCCAACTGCCTCTCAAAGAACTGAGGGGCGAGGCTCTCACAACATTCTCTTTCCCAGGTATCCATTTCTTAGCTACAGTCAGAGTCCTGAGTTTGTTTATTGAACAGGGGAGAACCTTCCTGATGAGGATCCCTCCCAAATGTCTGTCTCTACCTCTTTGTCTGGGGAGTGGAGAGCATCTACTATGAGTCAGGTCATGGTGGAGACCAGGACTGGCATATCCATTCCGCCCTGTTCTCAGTGGATGTGGCAGGTCCAGTCTTACCAGGAAGTGAAGAAACACAGGGGCTTCATAGAAACAAGGGGGTTTTGTGTTCCAGTCATAAAAGAGAAACAAAGTTGTTTCCTTTGTAGGAAAACAGATACAAACAGAGACAACCTTACTAGGTGTATTGAGCCAGCAGCATCAGAAAGGTGAGTATCTTAAGTCTCTGTTTATTTTTCTTTTTTGCTTTTCTCTTTCGTTGTTCCTTGATTTTAAATAGATATATAAAGTCACGCTTGCTTATGTCACAGAAAGGAAACTTACTAGCAGGCCAAAGTGGACTATATCCATGTATGAGTGCTGCTGCGGGTTAGGATGAAATAAAAGACCCAGGAGCCACTGCATGGTTTCTCACAGAGATCTTCCTCTGTGTAGGAGCTGGGTGTGTGAGAACAAGTTGTGGTTTTGTGGGGGAAAGTAGCCAAGACGCTGCTCAGTAGAAACATGAACATCATACTTCTTTTTTTTTTTTTTTTGGTTTTTCGAGACAGGGTTTCTCTGCATCTTTTTTAGAGCCTGTCCTGGAACTAGCTCTTGTAGACCAGGCTGGCCTCGAACTCACAGAGATCCGCCTGCCTCTGCCTCCCGAGTGCTGGGATTAAAGGCGTGCGCCACCACCGCCCGGCCTATGAACATCATACTTCTGACACAAAGACTGAATTCATAGGAGTTTACTGATGGATTAACCAACTGTTCATCTACGTTATTTATTTATTCCGTTATGGCATGTGCCAAACATTGTTCTGGGGCCTAAGATGAAACAATAAAAAAATGCAAGTAGCTGTTGCTGTGCATTGTGAGAGAGGGCTGGAAATAAACCACAGGCTTGAACCAGAACAGTCCAGTGTGCTGGATGAAGACCAGCTACTTTAATGGGAGTGTTGAGGTGGGAGCCTCAGGCATGCTAGAGTGAGCCTTAAGTAGAATCCTAATATGGGTTGGGACAGTATTTATAGAGTTGTTAGGCAAAGGATAGAAAGTGAAGAGGGAGAAAGGGGAAGAACACTCTAAAACATCCTAGAACTTTTTCAGAGCATCCCAAATTAGCATCTGGTTGAGGTTCCTTATGTGTAAGAAACAGCAGGAATACTAATTATTTCTATAGGATTAATTGCTAAGGCTCTCCCTGAACTGAAGGTGAAAAGAATGGTAACCAAGAGAGGAAATGGTTAAAGGCTCTGTTGTGTACAGGGCATGGCTGTCCCACAACGCTTTGTTGTGGCCTCTCTGAAACCCAAACCATCCCTCTTCTGCTAGTCTGGGAAAAGGCAGTGACATTCAAGACCCTTCAGCATAATTGGACTTCTAGATTGCCGCACAGATGGATAATGAAGATGATGAAGGGGCAGCCACCCCACACTCGGTCACAGGCACTCACTGCCATACAACCTTCAGGGCTCAGCTGCCACCGGGAAGTGGCTCTCTGGCAAGAGTCAGCCATAGTGTGACATGTCTGGTAGGTATCATAGAGCCCTGGGAAGTCAGAGGCACTTCTGGTCCATTAAGAGGTGATCTTGTCAACTCTGATAGTGTGTCTACTCACTCTGACTTCTTTTGGGGCACCACAAGGGAGTCTAGAGTTTAGAGATCGCCTAATGGTACGATCTTTCCTACATACTTGCTTTCTGAGGTCAAGTGTATTTAAGTGGTATGATTATTCACATGGGCACTTTCACATAAAAATATCCAGGATTGAAGCTCAGAAGCAATCATATTTCCAGCACTAGGAAGGAGTGCTGTGCAAATGACAGCAATTCCTTCTTGAGGCAGCTTTGTGATGGATACTGCGGGGGTCTTAAAATCAATTTCCCATGGGGCAAACATGTAAATCCAAGGCCTTCAAACTCCTTTTTTAAAGGGTGATAATTTGGTCCTATGCAATCTCTGTTATGTTTTCCCCTTAATAAAAAAAAATTCTTTGTCAATTTCATACACAGATGCAATATATTTAGATCACATTATTCTTGTTACTGTGATACTAGGTAGAATTTGGCTTCCTTGGCTAAGTTATTGATGCTTCTGTTAAGGGAAGGGAGGGGCCGTTGTCAGTAACAGGTTCATCAGAGGGAATACCGCACTGGACTCTACTGGAAAGCTGCCAGGCACAGAGGACCAAGAGCAGCTGGGAGGATACACAGTGATAATAAGCGCCTGGATTTAAAATAGTGATGCATCACTTGGAGTGCGAGCATTGGGAAGATCCTAAATGGAGCCTTCCCAAGGCTAGACCCCTCTGCAGGTTATGACTGGAGACATAGGAGGAGAGGAGGATGAAGGCCCCTGAGCTGGCAGTTGGATCTGCAGTGGGAGGGTCTTATTCCAGCTTCCTTCTTGTTCTCTGAGCCTTCTTGCTCTGCCCTTGGCCTCTTTTATCTTTTCTGTCTAGATCTCTCATTTTAGTCAGCTCAAGCTCCTTTAAGAAGAATACAGCCATCAAAGGGTCTCCTAATAACTTTAATTTGTACAGAAATTGGTTTCTGGAATCTGAGGTGTCAATAGCAAGGGGCCAGAAAAAGAGAAAGTGTATATCGTGCCTTTTCATTGTACCCTCGAATGGTGGAAGGGGCAGGGAGTTAGTTCTCTTGGGCATGTTATTAGGGGTCAGTTCTACTCATAATGATACCAATCTCATGGTCCAGTCAGCCCCTTAAGGCCCCACCTCTTACCGGACATGGGGATTGGTTGAATTTGGGGGTATATCAGCATTCAGACCTTAATACCATTCAGAATCTTCAGTATGGGTTAACACTACTATATTTTCTCACTACATACACAGACTGTACTTCTATATCATGCTGAAAAGCATAAATGTTAATATTCAGTACACACACACACACACATACACAGACACTGAGAAATCTTTCACATGGAACAAACAGGGTTAATATCAATAGCAAATACTCCCTAGTGTTTGGGAAGTCACAGCATAGTTCAGGACACTGGGGTTCATGCAGAAGTGACCATAAGCCCCATGTGCTCTTGTCATCAAGATCTGTGATCTCAGATGCTAAGACTTGGACACTGGGTCTACCCAGAAACCATATAAGTTAGCTCACAAGAGTGGAAGAGTCTCTGACCTGGCTCTTCTAGGAAAGGCACAGAAAAGCAGAGCCAAGGTTTGGAAGGTTTAGGAGAGTGGGGAGGGAGAACAAATACCCAGCAGAGTGTCAAACTGGAGGTCAGAGTAGGGCTACTGGGAGTCACTTCCTGTAGCCCCATAATGGTGAGAGGGTAGGAACCCAGAGCTAAGCAACTCACAGATGTCTCCTCTGCAGGTGTGAAGTGATAAGTGGTCTCAGGTGCCTAATACGTGGTCACTACAACACTGTGGTTTCCAGGCAATGCTCACTGCTTGACAAATAATCTCTTTATTTTCAGAAAAGTATCACATAGGTCTCCCCAGATGACTGCAGTTCCCCCAAAGACATGCCTTTTGGGCATCATTGTCAGGAGGTGGCTGCAGCATCTGTAGCCACAGCGGTCAGTTCTAAGGAGGGACCCTTGGTCAGCGCTGTGGTATCCACACCTTTGAGTCACACGTGGAAAATGACTTTCCGATTCTCGTCATGCAATCCCTGCTAGTCCATCATCTTTCTTGCTCATTTGAATGTCAAATCAGCCCCGAGTGGGGCTGCCCAAGTCAGCATCTAGGCAACATCCAAGAGCCTAGCCAGGGAGCAGAAGGGAACAGACTCTGTTTCTATCTGCAGAGGCACCAGCAGCCGTAGCTGTTCACCTGGCCTCCTGGATGCAGGGAGAGATGCTGCCATGGCAACCAGAGGCTGCTGCAGAGGTGAAGAGGAAAGGACACAGCCTGCAACAACAGCAGTGCTATTAATGGCCATCAGGGGAACAGCTGCAGGAGATACTGCTGGAAAGAGGGAGTGGCAGGCTGTGAGGGGACAGGAGGACACCGGGTGTGTGGCTGTGCACTGTGGGCTAAAGAATGTGGGAAACTTAGTCAGTATCCTGTAACTCCAGGAAGTTAGGGACAGGGTAGGTAAACATTTTTTAATATGACTCTGTTTTGCTGAAATATATGTCAATACTCAGTTTTCAGCTATTTCTGAGATCAAAGTAATTCCAGAGCTCAGAATTTGGTTTTCCAGTGTCTGCATAAGGAGGAAAAGGAACCATACATACACCTGTTTTACAGATGAGAAGATGTGAAGACAGAGGCCAAAGATCAAACATGAAGGCAGCCTGGTACCCACCCTTAAGAACCATTTTCAAGATTGGATGTCTTCCTGCACTGAGAAGTAGGCCCTGGTTTATAGCCTTGAGCACACCCAGTCTTGTTTGACCTTGGAAGCTAAGCAGGATCAGACCTGGTTAGTACTTGGATGGGAGAAAGGTGTCCATTACTTAAACTTATTTCCTCAAGAGTAATATTGACCATATAACAGAGAATTACAATGCTGTGGCTGGTTCATAAATCACACTTCTTCAAATTTAGCATGGGAAAAATAATCTTGAAAAAGGAGCAAATGAAAGATGATATGGTGTTCACTATTGCAGGGCTTACACTAAAGAAAAGTTGAAAATGACCGGCACATCCAACCACGTAGAGTCTGTTACATATGTGGTGGGCTATGCCACTATGAATTGTAAGAGACCATTTCAGCATATAATGTCTATGCAGAATACAGAGTGGGCAGTGGGAAGTCAACAACAACCTGCCTGGAAGTTGACATCAACTTCTGGTGTCACGGACACTGGAAGATGATGGACGATGGTCTGACCTTAGATTAAACTTATACAACTCTTTGATTGACAGTGGAGAAGCAAAGGTAAGTTTGAGTACCAGTCATTCTTCACGTTCCAAGAAACAAGCTAGACATTGTCTCCTTGCTTCCTTCCAACAGAAGCCCAAAGACATTGGCTTCCTCCCCTCCTCCATGGGATAGGCTCACAATCAGCACACACTGGCCAGGACCAAGTTTTCAGTCTTCTGATAACAGTTAACTCCATCAAGGCAGGCTGGAGTAGACAAATATGTCTGTGTGTGCACACATGTGGGTGAGCATACTGGGGAACATGCCTAGATGTATGTATGAATGATGAAACAGGTCCCGAAAATGATCTAGAAGGTTCTGTCAAGATAGCCTTATGTCAGCTCTAGGTGACAGGATGATATAAATTGCTTTGTCCATTTCAAAATGCTTACAGGTATTTTCAAAGCTTTCAACATTTAATAAGAAATAATTTATCACGGTAGGACAATAAAGTGATTATGTCAACCTTTAAGTAACCTGTGCCTCTGCACTTGCCCACAGACATACTCTTGGAGTTTCTGACTTAAGCTTGCATCTTTCTCCCATACTTGACCTCATGGGTCTTGGGAAAACACTAGCCTTTTCCCATCAATCTGGGTATAGTGCACTAAAGCCAATGGATTATATGACATGACTCTGAGTCCCTCAGCACTGTTCACCTCATTTTTTTCCATTCACACTTCTGTATTAAGAACCTCGACCATCTGAATACCAAGAATGATCTCAAAGCTGGGGCAAAGTGCTGTGGGCATTTTATAAGGTGTAGGGCCGTGGGAAGTCCACATCAAAGAATGTCACCAGGAGCAGGGAAAGGCGTGATTCGATTCTACATTTAAGCGTCTGAATCACAAGAGTGGATTACTGGGTGGCAAGTTCTAACCAGTGCCACCTACCTGCCTCATCCGCCGTGATGGTGATCTCGTTGCTGGGCTCACTCTTGCCAATCCGGTTCTTGGCGTACATGCGGATGCTGTAGGTGGAGGAAGGGTGGATATCAATGATGGTGGCCGAGTTCAGCTGAGGGGAAACATCTTTGGTTCTTTGAGCAGAATCCCAGGAGTCTTTTGGGTTTTGTTTTTCAAAAAAGAAGAGATAGAGATGTGAGTTTTTTTTACTCTGCCTTTGAAAGTTCACAACAGGAATTTTTAAAAAAAGAAAAAAGAAAGGAAGAAAGAAAAAAAATACCCCCAAAGTGAAATCTCAACACAATGTCCCCAGCTTCTTGTCAGAGCTGGTCACCAGAGGGTACATGGGGTCACACACTTATTACCCATGGCAGTAGGTAAAGGACTGAGGTGAGCTCGGTATGGGAAGGGGCTTTGAGCAAACACACAACACATATGCCTGGGGAAGAACAGGATGGGAAACACGCGTGATGGAAGCTGGTTCTGTGGAAGCCTCGGCAACACACAAGCATTATTCTACAGTGCACCATGACAAACTATATTCCAAACATTGCTCCCACTCCAGGCCCCTGGTTCTAAAAGGCACAAAAGCTCAGCAAAACCCTTCACTATATCTGACCCTTTCTTCCTAAACCAAGTGTGGTAAAGCTAAAATCATTCCACAAGAGCCAGTTCAACCTTAGCGTAAACCCCACAAAGAAGCACCTTGATGAATTTCAATTTTTAAAAACTCATTTCATCCAAAATCTGTGGTGGCAGGAATCTGTTTTCAGTCTCATCTATTTTGAATATTAGCACCTCCCTATTGTGAAGGGATATTGTGGAATATGCGACAGTTTGAACAGAAGAATTTTGGTAGAAGAATATGAGGTCAGCCAAGTTTCTTGTATTAGAATAGATGGGCAGTTGACTGAAGATGGGTGCTCATTAGCAGCTGTTGATTATAAGAGAAAAGAAACCCTGAGGCTGTGGATGGAGGGATTATATACCCATACACCACTACCTGGTCCTCTCCTGCAACCTTCAACACACTTAAGGATTTTCATGGAGTCTTGGAAATGTCAACTCCTTTGCCTCATTACTGATGAGCTTCTGGGGGCTGCCTTGTCTCGGTGTAAAGCAAGACTTGAAGAAACAGAAATGCATGGATCCAGAATGCTTGTAAGGATTTTTCTTCTTAGGGAATCATTTCATCTAGTTCATAGAATTTGTCAGCTTTCCAGTTCTTCCTTGGATTGTTTGGAATCAGCAGTAAATATTGTACTTCTCTGTTCTCTTCTTCCACCAGCCCCTAGGGGGTCTGCCACTTTCCAGCAGACACTTCTAGTGCATGCTTGATGGACCAGGTCATAGTCTGGTGCCACACTGCTCTCTGAGCTTTACTTCATGCAAACACACAATGCTCTCATCATTTTTTGGCCAGAGCTGCTGCCTTTTATACCTAACACAAATGTTTGTTCAGCATTCCTTCCCACCAGTAAGCCGAGACCTCGCAGGGACGTCATTGTGGTGGAGGAGTCCTGAAGCAATGTCTGGTACTATCATCTCATCATCATCACTATCAAAGAGCGAAGTATAGGCATCTTTTGAGTTGGGAAGACTGGGGGTAGGGTAACAACATGGAGAAAACGTGGCAAAACTAAATGATGAGTTTGACAGAGGATGAATGAGGGGAAGAAATCTATGTCAACAAAATGATGTCCAAAAATGAGCCTATCACATAGAGAAAAAAAATCAGGTCTCCTGCAGAAGATGTTTTGTTACAGGGAGGAATCACTAGAATTGCTAGATACAAAGAAATACAGGGATAAGCAGGCATTAGAATGGTTGATGGTTCTATCAAGATAATAATATGCAAGTTTCTGGACGTGCAAGGACCAATGAAGACACAACTTTTTCACTACAGCCACATTTATGGGACATGGAAGAGACTGAGAGCCTAGAGAGGCTGCCTGCCTCTTCCCCCAACCTCCCAAGTCCTATAAAACACCAAAGCAGGGAGGGGGTGACTATGTAACCTGCTGAGCACACAACAGTAACCAGCTATAGGTCCTTTGACCCAGCCTAAATCCCTGCGGGTGGTCCACTTGCAAAACAACCTTTAGTTTGACTCAGAAGCCACCCTTTCACTCATAATTTGCTTTTCACCTGTGGAAAACAAAATCATTTCAGACAAACTGAGGATTTAGTTTTCAGTGTGGCGGTCTAGGGAGTCAGTCTACACACAGATGCTAGAGGCTGGCATTTGACCTCAACTGTGTTACCTCAAGCTCAAGATCCTTATTCCACAGCCTTCACAAGTTCTCCTAAACCTCTTATGAGATGATAGTACCAGACATTGCTTCAGGACTACTCCACCACAATGACATCCCTGCGAGGTCTCGGCTTACTGGTGGGAAGGAATGCTGAACAAACATTTGTGTTAGGTATAAAAGGCAGCAGCTCTGGCCAAAAAATGATGAGAGCATTGTGTGTTTGCATGAAGTAAAGCTCAGAGAGCAGTGTGGCACCAGACTATGACCTGGTCCATCAAGCATGCACTAGAAGTGTCTGCTGGAAAGTGGCAGACCCCCTAGGGGCTGGTGGAAGAAGAGAACAGAGAAGTACAATATTTACTGCTGATTCCAAACAATCCAAGAAAGAACTGGAAAGCTTACAAATTCTATGAACCAGATCAGCTTGAAGGTCAGATGCTTGACCCCAGATCATGACAGGTCACCAGGGACAAAAGTAAAGCCACTGTTGTTTGCCAGGCGCTGACCTTGGTGCTGAAGTTCTCCACACTCTTGGAGGTGGGAAGAGAGGAAAGGGGCCTGCAGAGCAGGCAGGGAAGGAAAAGACTATGGTCCTCCAACATGGGAGAATGGGGCAGATATAACAACTATTGTCCAATGAGGATGAAGGGTCCTTATGAGAACATGTTGGGGGATGGTCACAGAGGCCAAACTGCCCATGTAGAGGAGATGTAGTGTCCCCAAGAATCAAAAGAAAAAGGCAATCAGCACCACAGAGCTGCTGGCAATAGAGAAGATACATGGAGCAGGGAAGCACCTGCCCTCTAATGCTTGCTTTCTACAAGACGACACCTATGGTTTTGTCCTGAGTATTTCCAGAGTGAATGGTCACAGAGGCAGGCATGGATAGGGGCTCTTTTGTATTATTAATACTTCGGAGACCAAAAATCAAGGACATCTGTCTTCAAGTCATGGAAGGAAGACCATTTGCCCAAGGGATGGTGTATGGGCTGAAGAAACCCTGTGTGCATCAACCCAGGCTACAGCCTGTAAGAGTTCCAGCTGTACAGGGCGGAGTGGGCCTGCAGAGCTGGTGAGTTCACGTTTCCTGGACTGGATCGATGCAGCCTTGACTGATGCACTGACAAGAACTCTCTTTTCTAAGAATGTGAAGGGTTTTTAGTAAACTGGCTGAATGTAACTTTTGTAAAATAATTTCAAAAAAGTAGATGGAAGTTCCTTTGCAAGACGGTGGCACTGCTGCAAATGAGTGGAGATCCAGGGTTCAACGGACATTGATTACAAGCTCAGAATGTGTACCAGGAACCCTGGAGTGCAGAGACCGGTCACCAGGGTACTCCGAGGAGACAGCTTGTGTCTATTCTCAGTGGAGAAGAGATTGGGTTAATTAGTTGGGATCCCACCGAGAAGTACAGGATTATGGGTAGAGAAGGGGAATGGCTGGTGGGGAGGGCTTCTTGGAAGACATATAACCTGAATGATAGGTTTTCTATGAACTTATCCTAGAAATTTCATCCACTTATAGATATGGTAATGAAGTTTACACACCCAGAAGTTACCAAGGAAGGTTTACAGACACGAGGTTTACAGAACTGAGTGGAGCTACTACGTATTAGGAGAGCAGCTTCTCCCTCTCTCCAGGGCTTTCTACTCTGAGGCTCAAGTATGTAAATTAAACACAAGGAATATTTCCTCTACATTCTATTCACATTAGATAATGTACGATGAGCTAGGGGCCTGAAGGAAGGAGGAAAGCAAAGCGCAACTCTGAGAAACTTGTCAGGAGCCGAGAGGGGTGTGCACTGAGATTTCTTAGATGGTGAATTAACCCCATCAAGATGAGCTTTTATAGGCCTGCATCTTGTAATTATTTTCATGCATGTTTGAGTCACACAAAAGACTGCACTTGTCGGGGTGACCGTGTGTCAGAGAATGAGTGAAGGATTTTAAGTGCACTTCTGTCTTAAAGACTCATTAAATATGGATTTAACATCCACTGCCTATCAGGTATTCAGAACAATGGGCAGTGTGGAAATATAGCAGGCAGAGGGAGCCCAACCAGCTTCCAGACTGGTGGAGTGACATGCATGTGTGGATATGGCAGTTAATACACACAGAGGTGCCCAACTGATATAGGTCACAGAACTTGCCAGGAAAAAGGAACACCAAGGAAGAGTGGGACCCTATGATAGAGGGGGGAATTAGATCTTTCTGCCAGAGGCAGCCTTGGCCTCTGCAATGGTCTCCTCTTTCACAGATGAGGTTAGCAGAATGGAGACAGATAGAGGAATAGCAAGGTGAAGCTAAGGCCAGCAGAGGGCCAGCATGAGCTGGATTCTAATGCTTATTATTGTTGGTTTGGGTGGGCACCAGATGTTGGCATGCTGAAGGCAGCATGAACCAGGCCTGCTCTGCAGTGGGAGGCTGCTATGTGTTCCAGTCCCAGGTATATGGGCAGCCAGTGCTCAGCCTGTGGGAAAGTGGGGCTTGTCTTGCTACCTGGGTCATGTTGAATGACTCTGTGCCTGTTTGCATCTCTGCTGTCCCTCATCACTACCACCTGTTTCCAGGCAAGTCTGCGCCTCACTCCACTGAACGATCTCTTTTCTTTAAAGCCATCCTCTCTCCCAGTTGGCCTTGGGAGAAGCCTGGTTGTCACAGCCCTGGATACTGCCCCACTACTTTTCCCAGGGACATAGTGACTTGGAAATGCACTACTGGCCTAGAGGGTCATCCTGGGGTTGCACCTGGGGTTGCATGCATGCAATACTCCCACCTGAAACTCTGAGACCAGAGAGCTGAGCCACCCCCTGTTCTTATGTGCATTGCAAACCAGCTATTCTGAACAAGATCCTTAACCATCGGTCCACACTTGACACTCGCTCCGAGTCTCCAAATTCTGCCTCTCCTAATTCCTCACTTTGGTTCACCAATTCCTGGTTCCATCCCTGGCACACTGCTAGTGAGACATCTTGCCCTCTGGACCTACTTTTCCCAGCTGTCTTGAGTTTGATTTGTTGCTACGTCTCATCTCGAAAGAGACCAAATCACTCCTGACAGGGCAATGTGAAGCAACACATTGGCCTAGAAAGAAAAAAAAAAATGCTCTTGTGCCTTTGAGAAGTGAATTAACCCTTCCCATGCAGATTGCTCTCCTGACCTATATCTTCTATAAGACACAGGAAAATTCTGGCAAGAGGTCACAGTAGTGCCACTCTATCTTCATCCAGGGAGACTATAAGATTCCATGTGGGACTGCAGTATTCTCTGGAAAAGACCAGCGAGAATGCCTGCCATGGTGCTGCTAGCTAGGTCAGTTTTATGTGTTGGCTGTGCACTGGCTGAGTGCTTCCTTGCCTGTCCCTAGGGCATTACCAGGGGGTGTTGTAGAGCCATTATCACTTGAAGGAAGATTGGCCTTCCTCATTCTGCATAGGCTTGTCATATGCCACATCCTGCAGACACTGGCATGGTGGAGCCTGAAGCTTGGGACGGGGGAGACCCAGGTTTGTAATCCAGGGCAGCACCTATCTGGAGCAGTGGAAGGTAAGGAGGTTGGTAGCTAGGAAAGACTAGGATAGAAGCCTATTTCTGTTGGTACCCATGGGCAAGCCTGTGGTGGCAGGAACGCCTACCAAGGCTGAGGTCCTGCCAGGGTCACTTAGACAGGGACTGAACGTGGGCACAGAAAAAAGGAACCTGGACATACTCATGCAAGGCACGGACCAAATGGAAAGAGCATTCTGGGATTTGTGCATGGGGGAGCTGTGGAAATACAGTGAAGAAACAAGGAGGAAGGCAGGAGGGCATGCAAGACGCAGACAAGTCAAGGGGAGAGTGAAAACCTTACCTGATTTATTTTTGCATTCGATGTCATAGCCTGTGATGGGGCTGTTGCCGTCAAACCCCATGGTCCACCTGAGCGTGATTGTGCGTGCTTTGACGTCTTTGATCTCAATCTCGGGAGGGTCTGGGGGTTCTGTATCATCAACAGAAAGATGGAGGTTAGTTCAGATCAAGCCTGGATTAAGTTCCAGTGGGAGAGGTGCTTACAGCTAGCGGGCGCTGCCTGGTAGAAAGCGTTTGCTAGCCGATTTTCTTTTCCTGATTAACGAGAAGGCACTGCCCCACTTCCCCAACAGATTCTGTTTGCAGCCTGTGTGGCACCAGGCCAGACCTGCGAGATGCACGCCTCACTGCTTTGACTCACAGCACGTTCATTCCCAGATGGTGGACTTCCATTCCATCCTCCTCGTCTTGTACACAGGCTCCCAAGACGGAGTGGCTAAGCTTGTTTGCGCTTGGCCTAAGTCTCCGGTCTCTCACCTGCTCTGGTCCCCACAAGGGTCTTCACTCTGACACAGTCACACCCTCTGATAAAATTCAGATTTATACCAGTGTCCTACATGTCAAGTTGGGAGAGTAGGCCCCAGCCCCTCGCATCTATCCCAGCCCCCAGGCCTGGTCTGTACTTCAAATCCCAGCAGGCCCGGTCCTGACCCCATCCCCAGGGTACTTAAATGGCCTCCCTTTCTTCCTCCTGGGGGGTCGCGTCCCTCAGGGCCACGGGAGAGCGCAGATCTCCCATTAAACCTGGATATGTCTTAATTTGGCTTGTTTGATTTGGCTTGATTGGGAATTTTTGCGTCGTCAGGGAGCTCGCGTTAGGAAATATTCCTAACACTACATAGCCAGGACTTCCTGAGAACTCAAAGTGTTCCCAGCTGATTGGGGCCGTTCTGATCCCTCAGGTCAGCACACCTTTTCCCAAATTCCTTTTGCTGTGTTCATCCTACCTTGCACTGTGAGTTGAATTATTCCACGGTCCTCCCCATAAGAATTGATAGCATGGCAGGAGAAGAAACCAGAATCTTCTCTCACTGTTGGCAGAATCTGTGAGCAAAGCAGAAAAGACATCACTTCTGATAGTAGTTTGAGCTGGAGATCAGCAGACATGACTTCCTGCCATTCCCAGCACTCATTACTACTACAAACATGGACACATACACACAAAACAGACATAGACACAGAGACACACATGAACGTTCCCACTCCCACATGGACACAGATACACACAGACACAGGCATATTCGCACTCACTCACACTAACACACAGTCATGGATACACACTCCCACACACATTGTCATCACACGAAACACACAAAGAGACACTCATATGCATACTTTCCCATTCACACACATGGATACACACATACACAAAGAGATATACACACAATCACATTCACACAGGCACACTCAGAGATGTATACTTAGATGCAAATAAAGATGTACACACACATATCCAGTTTCACAATTGTACACACAACCTCACACACCCATGTCCACACTCACAGACTCACGTGCACATGTGCACACTCACAGGCAGACACACTGACCAAGACATGCTCGCCCACAGACCAACACATACTGATATACTCTAATACACACTTGCATGCATTACACAAATGCACACACGTTTATACATTTTGAGGGGAAATTACTTCCATGTAATCATAAGCATGCAAACAGGACCGTCTGTCTTGTTGGACTAGATGTCTGATTTACATGGGCGCTGTGGTCAGGCCCATATATACTCCACACACGTCTCTCTTCCCACGTGGTGTGATTTTTAAAGAGCCATGCAGAAGAAACGTCTATGAATGAGCCATGTCTCTGCACCCACCACTCTGTTCCCACGGACACAGCGATGCCTTTTCTGAAGACGCTGTTTCTTTCTAGGATTCCCGAAATAGTCAGTACAGCAGCTCTACATGTCTCCACTGTACTCGCTATTTTGAACAACTCAGAGTGGGTTCAAGTATGTGTGAGATGTGTATTATATGCAAGTCTACAGTATCCAGATACATGATTGCAGCATTCTAGATTAATGACGGAATATTCTCTCCATTGGATTTTCTACAAAGAACCAAATATTTTTCCTTTTTCTTAAAAAAATTATTTTGTGTTTAGTTACATGTATGTGTGTTGGGTCATGTGTACACATGTGCAAGAACCCATGGAGACCAAAAGAAGGCATTAGATCCCCTAGAGCTGGAGTCACAGATGTGGTGAGCCATGATGTGGGTTCTGGGCACTAAACTCAGGCTAACTATTAACTCCTTATTAAGAGCTCTCTAGCTCTTAAAAATATTTTTATTGTAGGTTTTCTTTTCTCAAAGCTCATGCTGTTGAATATGCGCCTTACATCCACCCCACTCCTCTGAGGACAATGCTCATAGAGAGACCTCCTTCAGGGCTTGTTATTTCTCTGTGGATGGTGGCTTTGAAGTCTACTTCTAAAGGTCACTCAGTGACCTTGTCCATGTAGATCAGCAGAGGAATGGGGTGTCATGAGAACATTCCAGCAGGATATTCACAAGTCATTCCAGCCATGTACACGTCTGTCAGAAGGCTGACAAACTGTCCCAGAACTCCCCATCTGGCATCTTTACCTGCAGAGTAGAGATCACTTCCTCTCCCACCTCCTTGGTGGACACCAGGTAACGGGCCATTTCAGGGTTAATGATCCTGTCCTCTTTCTCCCAGCGGACAATGATGGGTTTCTCGCCATGTGCTGTGCAGCTCATCTCCTTCTTTTGACCCTGAGTGGCCAGGGTAGTGTTGGGATAAGAGGTTATCATAGCAGGAACTAAAAAAAAAAAAGCAAAGAAGACAAGCCCAGCTCAGCAAAGCTACACTCTTGATTCCCCCACCATCACTCCCAGTGATGCTTCAAGAGAAAATTCTTTGAAATAAAATGTGTCCAAGAAACTGCTGAGCAAGAGCCAAGAGGAACAACGGTAAAGACAGCAAAAATTGCCCAGTAGGTTCATATTCAAGGGGCTGCAGTTCTATTCCAAGTCTGCTGGAGCCAGATGTGAGCCAGGGGCATGGCCTGTGTCACCACAGCACACAGGCAAATGATTCTTCAGCCTTAGGGAGGAAACCTTATTTATGAAATTACGTCAATCCTGGTAACTTCTTCTCGGCTCACTTCTCTGATGAACTGTGCAGATCACTATTAAATCTTTCCCTGGAGACCTCAAACCTTCCTTCCTTCCTTAACTTACAACAAAAGCTCATCTTCAGCTTACAGAGAAGGAAGGAAGGAAGGAAGGAAGGAAGGAAGGAAGGAAGGAAGGAAGGAAGGAAAGAGGAGGAGGAGGAGGAGATAACCTTTATTCATGAAATCTGCATTTTCTTTCTTCTATTTGCACTTAATCTGTAGGTTTTTGCCCTTCGCAATGGGTAGCATAAAACTCCATTCTCAACTCTGCAAACCACCTGGAATTCTGGAAGCCTATTTTAAAACCATCTTACGAAATTTATTCTAAAGTTACAAGCAAATGAGAGGGAGAATTCAGGTCAAAGTCAAAATGGATCCTGGAAAACTACAAGCAATGATATAGGTGCTTTAATATCTAAGTTGTCATGTGTTGCTGTTTCAGTTATTTGAGAGTTGCCGTGGTATTAGTGCTTTGGTTATCTGAGAGGCAGAGAGCTAAGAGGCAGACTTCCTCACTCAGGTGCCTCGAAGCCTTCACCTTTAGAGAAAATGAGAAACAAAAAGTCAAATAAAAACCCCAAATGACAAAGGCTACAAACAGCCCCGGATTGTGCCACAGGCAGAGAAAAGCCATCTCCAAGAATCTGTCACTTGCGCAGCCTGACCTAGATTTGCAGTAAACTCATGCTGCAGAATTAACGTGGGGATGACCTTCAAGAATACACCCTGGAAGGACTTGACCTTCCACCTGTTCTGTTGGCTTTCAGTCAGATGAAGGTAGCCATGAGCTCTCCCCTAACAAGCACAAAGCAACCTGTTTGATTGACAGTAGGCCTCTAATGACTCAATATAATAGATCACCCACACAGTTTGAAATATCAAGGCTAAAGAAATAAATACATAGAGGCATATTTAATAACAGGGGTAAGGAATGCAATGTCTCCGAAGGGACTGGGAATCTTTGAAAACTATTAAAAACAAATCCTCATGTTTCCCACATGTCCCCATATCTCTAATCCTAGGGAGAAAGACCCCCTCCCTTGTTTCTAGGTTCAAATTTGAATTTGTGTTCCTCCAAGATTCCTGAACCCTCAGAATGCGGCTTTCTGTGGAAACAGGGCTTTGTAGAGATACTTATTGACAGCCAGGGTCTGCTGCAGTGCAGGCTGTTGGGTAGATAGTGTTACCTCTGCAGTGAATGTTCCCACTCAATTCCACATCCTGAATTTTCTATGGGATATGATATTGGGGGGAGGTTGCCTCAACTCAAGAGGTATGTTTGTGTTGCCAAATGTACAAGTATATTTATGTCTACAATACTAATTACGCATACAGGTATACACATGTTGCATGGTATAAATACATATATAATGTACATCCTGAAAAGGATTTTACAGAGTTACATGTTTTCATACCGCATCAACTTCTAAGTAGCATTTACATTATTTTAGAAAGAGTCCTGTCTAACTTGGTAACTTCACTGTGCCAACCCCAAGGCTGAGGGGGGCCACCGATTTTACTTTAAAATTCTTATTAGCTTTTATATATTTATTCTCTTTTTTTCTCACTCTTTCTGTGTATATGCATGTGTGTGTGCATGCGTGTGTGTGCCACAGTGTGTGTGCAGTTCATAGATGACATGTGAGAGTGCATTTTCTCTACCATGTGAGTCCTTGGAATTGAACTGAGGTCATCATGCCTGGCTCCAAGCGCCGTTATCCACTAAGCCAGCGAGGCACCTTGCTGGCACCACATTCCACTCCTCTGTGTCTTTTCCGGATACGTCTCATAAATGGGACCATATAATATCTGTTCTCATGTTAGCTTTCCGAGCTCTTTATGCAAAATGGACTCAAGGGTCATACACATTGTGGTGACTAAATTTGAAATTTTTTTTTTTCATGACTACTTTGCATGGATCTTCCACGCTTTATGGTCTTAAGTGTCTCACAGTCATGGGCAGTATTTCACAGTATCTGCAAAAAGGGAACATGAAAAATAGAGGTTTTCTGTGGGGAACTGCCCATGATTTCCTTCTTCCAGTGTTAGTATTTAGAGTTCAGTATAAGTTCAGGGCTCCTGTTTTCCTCGGGGTTTGTTGGGCCAGGGGCACAGGGCAGGGTGACCCTGTGGGAAGGCTGGAGAGCCCCAGAATGCAACAATTTAAGATCTGTTGATGAGGAGGAGAGAGCTGCTCTGGACAGACTGAAGCATTGCTTTGACGACTTGAACGCTGTTTGCCGTTTCCTTAAAAATATCACACACAGAGAGACTTACCCCCCTCTCTCTCATACACACACACACACACACAGACTCACACCTCTCTCTCACACACACACATGCATGCACACACACGCACACACACAGACTCACCTCTCTCTCTCTCTCTCTCACACACACACACACACAAACACACAATTTATGTGTGTGTATACACATGCACATCTGTCACCCTGAGCACAGCTGGCATGA
This sequence comes from Arvicola amphibius, assembly GCF_903992535.2. Taxonomy (NCBI): domain Eukaryota; kingdom Metazoa; phylum Chordata; class Mammalia; order Rodentia; family Cricetidae; genus Arvicola; species Arvicola amphibius. Next base: position 1,431,707 of record NC_052056.1, on the reverse strand, counting down.
GTTAGCTCTCTTCTTCCTCCATGTGGACCCCAGGGATCCAACTGAGGTCATTAAGACCTTAACAGCAAATGCCTTGACCTGCAGAGCATCTTGTGAACCTCTGCACTTCCTTTCTCAGGCTGTAACAAGCTTTATTTCACATTGTGTGGGAGACATGTTTCAAGAAACCATGCAGCTTGGGATTTTACTCACTGATACTATTCTACCAGTGACTATCCTCACTTTTAGTCATATTTCTCTTTCGGGTGAGAGTCCCATCAAGACGGGGCTTTAAATTCTGGTAATGAAGCCAGCATTCAGTCAGAAACGCTCAGCCAGCCTGAGTTTTCCCATCCTGCTTAGAATGGTCAGAAGAACCCATTTGTTTTAATGAGCCATCACCATGGCTTCTCTTCAGAGCTGATGTTTGAAGGCACAGCGACCTTTTCACTTGTCACAGTCCTGGGCGCCAAGAGATGACAGCATGTCAGGGCAGCTACGCTCTCTGCCATGATTCCTGAAGCAGCACAAATGGACGGAGTCATTTTTACAGGAATTGGTACCAAGGAGAGGCTGTGAGAAAACTGCTAGCCTCAGAGCAAATCCAAACCCAGGATGGCTCCGGCCAAAGCTATGCACTATGTGTTTTCCTGCAAAATTACTCATTAAGGCAGGTGTTGTTTTACATCAGGAGAAATGAGTTCATGCGCGTCGCTCATTAGCCATGGAGCCACCCCACAGCTCCTAACCCGCAGCAAGTCTGCATTCTTGTGTTGGGTTAGGAGCATCTTCTGACCTACTTTCTTGCAGTTTAAAGATTCAGCCATGTAGGGTTGCTGCAGCCCCTGGCCAGAGAGAGTCATCAGGCATCTCTCCGCCTGATTCACAGCACAGTGGCAGGGATGTGACCTCCTTAATTTGACGCTGACAATGGTGGGGGTGTTTGTATCACTGAAATGGGTAAATGCTGGAAACTGGCCTTTCTTCACTCCTTCCCATTAGCAGCTAATTATTAAGATGCTTATGAATACCGTATTTGAGATAGTACTTCTCACTCTCTAATTATTAAGATGCTTATGAATACCGTATTTGAGATAGTACTTCTCACCCTCTAATTATTAAGATGCTTATGAATACCGTATTTGAGACAGTACTTCTCACTCTCTTTAATGATTTCTTCTTAAGCATCTTTTCTAGCACATTTCTGTGTACGTGGTCACAACTTCACCACAATGAGAGCTAACACCGACACATGCTGTATGCTTATAACTTCCGTCTGTGTGAACGCCACTACTGTAGGGACCTCACACTAATGGATTCCTACAGTGTTTGTCCTTAGTGTCCAGCTTGTTCTGCTGGGCATAGCATCCTCGGGTTTTATCTATATTACTGTATATGCCAGAATTCTCTTCTTTTAAAAACAGAAATGATATTTCAACCAAAGCCTAGACCACACTATCAAAGAATCCTTTGGGGCTCGTGAACAGTTTCCTATGGTTCTCCATGGACAAAACATTGCTGTTTTAAAAGCCTGCAGGAAGAACTGTGTGAGGAAAATGGACGAAGATTCTCCGCCTGTTTTCCCTCCAGCCGCTCTGTAGCCAACCTGCCCCTTCCCAGTTTGGGGCCTCTCATTCTCTGCTCCACTCTTGTTTCCTCATCTGTAAGAACAAAGAGACCCACAAACCCCTAAACTCTGATGACAATTAATGAGATTATGTCAGAGGCACCAGCTACAGGATGTCTGAAGAAAGGCCTCGTGGACTCCCAGGTCCTGATTACCACTGCTGCAGGGTCACAAATGCCTCCTGCCCAAATACTTATTGTTCATAAAAGTTTTAGTGAGTGGGGCTGCCTACTGGGCATCTCTAATCCCTATAAAGAAAATGATTCCTCCTGCCAGGAATTAATAACTTCTTAACTGCACTGAAATATCTTCTCGGCTGGGTTATTGTACTTACATAATGAAGTTACTTTGATTATAACCATTAATCAGGTCCATGTTTCTGAGCTACAGTGGGTTATACTTGACGCCGGGCTTTAGCAAGGACAATATCCCCACTTCCTGGCTGCGGTGCCAGGCTGGCTGACATGATTAAACCTGTCAGGGTAATGACACAGAATGCTTAGGCTTCATATCATATTCGTTCTGAAGTTGCTTCTTGTCCACCATTGGAAGAAATTTGATTTATTTTGCACGACAAGCATGCATATTAAGCAAGAGATATTAAAACAGTATTTTTCCCTCATTCACAAGGAGATGTGGGAAGCCATTCCTTCCTGATCATTTTTTTTTCCTTTCCTGTCTGGTTATGTACATAGATATTCTGATTTTGCCTAATAGAAAATTCATTAGTAATTAGAGGAAAATGAGAAACTAGTAAATAGACTTGAATTTCCTGCAGAAGCAATAGTAAAAAAAAAAATAAGTGGAAAACTTGCCGTGCAGTATGACTTTATGCAGAAGGAGATTAGACAAAGGTCAAGGGTGGTGCTTTGATCAATCTCGACAATGGCTCTCCTGAATTCATACTCTGGGGCACTCCTTCCCACATTCTCTAGAGCCACCAGATCACGTGACCAACAGGATATGGCTGAAGTCCTGGCTCATCACTCTAAGATCAGATTATAGGATGTCTGTGACCTCTACCTTGGGCATGGCCTTCCATCTCTGGCTGCAGAGAAGCCTGCGGCAATGCCACCAGGATGCTGAGGCCACCAACTGCAGGACCCAGGGAGAGATGGATGTCAGTCTGCTACTGACCCTCTACGAGCCTGGAAATGGATTTTCTCTCAGCTACTTCTGTCCTCATCAAGTATTCCGATACAGTTTTCAGAGAGCAAGCAGTTTCCATGGAAACAGAGCCAGCAGTTTCCAGGTGGCTTGGGGATGGACACAGTGAATCAATGGGCCCCAGGCTGCGATCTGGCTTTTGAGCAGGTACTTCACATGTAGATGCCGCGTGTCATGGAGAAACACAGAAGATGACTCGTCATCCTCCTTCCAAACACTGGCTGGTGATCTATACCACAATTCTTTACTGCTTTGCTGCCTGGGCTCCTGACCTGAGTCCCTGGCAGCAGAATGCAGGCAACCTCCCTTTCTCTACCAGGTATCCTTGGGGCTTCTTCCACCTACAGACTCTTGTCTAGGAAGGGGCAATGTCCAAGTTTTCTGTCCTTCCTGTATTTGTGTTGACATACTTTGTAGAATTTTTAAATTTCAGAAATGACTTCACCTTTAAAGCTATTCTGTCCACATCTGGGCTCTAGCTGTGTCAATATTCCTAAGACCCTCTTTATTTTAGCCATTAACTAACACTCCCATGGAAGATTCAGTTGTGTGGGATGCTTGTGTGTTTGTACATGATGCTCATCTTTGTTTGCTGAGTGCCTTTACCAACGGGCTATACTAGCATCACAAGGATGATGGGTTGTGTCTATGCTCACAATGCTATAAGTGTTTAGGCTTTATAGCGACTCTAGGAAGTAGGGGCTGATGCTCCCTCAATTTTATGATTCAGAAAGTGAAGTGCAGCAAGGCCCACTCTCTTGGATCCTAGAGGCGCTGAAGTACCAGGGGGAGAATTATAATCCACATGGTTGATGCTTTTCCCACCTGTGTATGAATTCATGAACTCAGCATAGCCTTGCCGAACTCTTCTAGCTAAGATTTAAATCCCCAGTTGCTTTTCCCAAGACTGTTATAGACTGTTCTACAAGGAACAAGTTTTAAATGAGTGTATATAGAAGTGCTCAACTATGTTCATAGCAGCATTGTTTGTCACAGCTAGAACCTGGAAACAACCTAAATGCCCCTCGACCGAAGAATGGATAAGGAAAATGTGGTACATATAAACATATGCAGTACTAAACAGCAGAAAAAAATATAACGACATCTTGAATTTTGCAGGCAAATAGATGGAGCTAGAAAACATCATATTGAGTGAGGTAATCCAGACACAGGAAATTATCACATGTACTCACTCATAAGTGGTTTTTAAACATAAAGCAAAGAAAATCAGCCCACAAATCACAATCCCAGAAAACCTAGACAACAATGCAGACACTAAGAGAGACATACATAGATATAATCTACATGGGAAGTAGAAAAAGACAAGATCTCCTGAGTAAATTGGGAGCATGGGGACCTTAAGGGAGGGTTGAAGGGGAAGGGAGAAGCAGGGAAGGGGAGTGGAGAAAAAATGTTGAGCTCAATAAAATCAATAAAAAGGAAACAACAACAATTACAGACTTGAAGGAAAAACAAAAAGCCATATGAAAGGGATATAGCATTAGAGAAACTGTGCAGGTCTGAAACTGTAGAATAATCTGTGTGTGTGTGTGTGTGTGTGTGTGTGTGTGTGTGTGTGTGTGTCTAGGTATGAACATGTGTGGGTGAGCCTGCCCAAAGAGGTCAGGGCGTTGACCTCAGGCATCTTCCTCAGTTACTCTCCATTTTATAACTGTGCTCTTGGCTTTGAGCACAGCCACATGGAGCTGTGAGCGCAAGCACGGGCCACATATCACATGCACAGATGCACACGTGCATGAGTGCACTTATGAATACATGGTACACTCATAAAAGAGTACATGAGCGGGTACAGCTGCTAGCAGGGCATGCTCTCACACATGTGTGCACATGTCTGTGTCCTCTGTCAACCCACAGCAGTAGTCTCTCTGGAAACAGCTGTCAGAGTCCTCTTGGAAAGCCAATAGGATATCACCACATTCTTTTCCCTTGAATTATCATAAAATCTTCCTACCAAATTTTATACAAAAACCAAGACACTGTGCAAGTCTTTGCAGCACGTATTTGTGAATAAATGCACAACTGCAGATTTCTTATTTAGGAGTTCTGCAGGTCTACATGCTTGCCAGATTTCACAGGTTTTGTGAGAGGATCCTTGGTTGAGTGTCTCTGGAGACGTAAGACAACCTGGATGAGTCTGCAGACAAAGCGTGGCTTTAGGAGGTGCTGGGAGTTCAGCCTGCTCGACATGAAGTCACCGCCTTCCCATACTCAAGTGCTAGAGTGCAGTTATCAGTGATGCTTCAGGGTGGAGGGTGTGTCTAGCTTCCGAATAAATGCCAGGGGATCATATACGCCTCTCTCCCTCTCTCCCTCTCTCCCTCTCTCTCTCTCTCCCTCTCTCCCTCTCTCCCTCTCTCCCTCTCTCCCTCTCTCCCTCCCTCCCTCTCTCCCTCCCTCTCTCTCTCTCTCTCTCTCTCTCTCTCTCTCTCTCTCTCACACACACACACACACACACACACACCTGAAACCAAGGCTTTTCCTCATCCTACATGTAAATCCATGTGCCCAGCTGCACACGTCTGGCATACTCTCAGAGAAACCAGCCAGGCAGCATCTTTCCAATGTCTCCTGTATGTCAGTTGTTTCCTCCTGAAAGGAAGTCAGAGGAAGAGGGGCTTGTCAGCAAACACTGCTGCTAATGAGGAGGTGTTTTATGACCTGGCACTCTCAGGGGGGTGGGGATTAGGTTCCAGAGGCCTGTGAAGTGACATGTGTAACTGTCCCTCCCAAGGGAAGTGAGCAGGCACTAATTGAGGTATTGACGGTTCTAAATGAAGCAGAAACCTGCTAGGAAGATCGAGTCCCAGAGAAAATGAGGAAAAAATGAGCCATGTATCCCGGGATCCAGGCTTTCAACGAGTGCTCATTCATGCATAGTGTGTGCTCCTGAGCCCAAAGACTCGGGTCTCCCCAGACATGCTGTCTCAAGCTACACAGTTCAGAAGTCCTGGGGGAAGCACGAGAAATGGGACCCCTTTCTCTTCACTGTTCTTTGTCCTTCCAGATGAAGGCTGACATGGAATGATCCCATACAGATGATTCTGTACATATGATCACAAACACACGACCCATACATATGATCCGAAACATAGAACCCATATACAGAACCCACACATAAAATCCCACAATATGATCTAATACATACAATCCACATGCAGGATCTCACACATATGATCCCAAAAATGTGATCCCATATATAAAAGCCCACACATATGATCACATGCATTAACATACAAGGCAGAGGCAGGAAAAGCTGAAACGCTTCAGAATACTTGAGAACATTATATAATTCTGTCTTCTCATGAAGTCCACAACACTACTCTTTTTATTCTCTCTGTGTGTGTATGTATATGTGTATGTGTGTGTGTGTGTGTTTACATGCACATGCATGGAAGCCACAGGAAACCTTGGGTGCCTTTCCTCACTTGCCTTGAGTTCAAAGAGAGATCCCACTTCAATAAATAAATGTGGAGAGAGTTTGAGGATTGCCAACCACATATCTGCATATGGCACACATATGTATTGGAACACCACTGAACAACAAAGACCAAACATGCTCATGCACACATATACATTCTCTCTTTCATAATAATAACAGTAAAATAATATTTATGACAGATCACATTCATGGAATAGAAAGGGACTCATACATGGAAAAAAATCAAATTTTATTCTAAGAAATATGCTTGCTCATCTTGGCTGGGGGAAATCATCCAGTTGTTAAAGAGCTTGCTATGAATAATGAGGGTCTGAGCTTGGTCCTCAGCACCTATGTAATAAAGTTAAGTGTACCATGTACTTACAACCCCAGTGCTGGGAAAGTAGAGGCATGGGGGCTCACTGGCCAGCTAGTCTAACTGAACTAGTGAGCCCCAGATTCAATGAGAGAGTCTGGCTCACAGAATAGCTGGAATGGAACTGAGGAAGACACTTAACATTGAACTCTGGCCTTCACATGTGTACATAACCCCCCAAACATCAGCACACACACACAAGAACATGACAATATACATGCAAAGCACATTTATAAATTCTTTCTTCTCAACCCATCTCTTTATGTATGATCTATATCACACAAGGAAAAGAAATAACGTTGAAATATCTTTTAAAAAGAGTGCACATCATACCATATTCGATTTCTACATTATATTTTTCTGTCTTATCTTAATATAAATACACATCATTTCTCAAAGAAAAAACCCAGCAACTATTTTGATTTTGGAAAAAAAAAAAGACCCTAAACAAGCAAAGAAACAAGCACATCAACCCTCAAGTTTAGGGGCTCATGCACACGATGACCTGGGAGGACACTAAAATACTCCCAGATGGTGTGGGCTGCTCCACAGTAGCCCTTGTGCCCAAGCCGAATCAGACACAGCCCTTCCATCGAAGGAGATGTCAGTAAACCTGCTGCAGACACACAGAACTGCACACTGATTTCCCTGAAGACTCAACCAACAGGAAAAAGGTGGGAAAAGATCTAGCTTACAGTTAAAGAGGGTTTTCAATACAGTTTGGGTGCACAGAGCAAGGCAGCAACTGCCGGCGCCTCGATCTCTTCTCACCCCCTCAGACATCCACCTCAGTCAGCCTGAAACTCTAGAGGGTTCTAAGAAAACCACGGCTGGCACAGGAAGCTTCCTTCTTAGTGGAGTTAAATAAAAATCCCTCAAACATAAATAGACCCGAAGACAAGGTCTTAGCTACTGTGACGTCGCTTAGGAAAGTTGGAGAACAAAGGAGCCGACAGCTAGATGCAGGGGTGCTATTCTGAGACCCACAATCAAGATTAATTGTAGGGTGATGTTCTGTGGACTCAGAGAGGCTGCCTTAGCCACTTGGACAATGAGTGATTTTGCCCCACGTCTGCTTCCGTTGCTGGGGACCTCAGAGTGGCTTGCCATGGTGGATGAATTGCACCTGATTTTACCTTGACGACAGCCATGGCAGGAGGTTGTCAAGGAAGCAGAGAAGGGAGGGGCTGGTATGTGGAGAGTGTAGCTCAGCCCACACCCCTGGAGCCACCTAGTGTGGCAGGTTTTAGACAGTATGGTCATAACAAAGCAACCCATGTGTGGAATGGATTCATGTTTTCTAGACTCTGTAGGAAAGCTGCACTTGCAGGGATCCTGCCCTCCCGTACCACCCCTCCTGTCTAGTGTTAGCATTGTGGAGGTCTTCTGTCTGGGTTGGGCATTTGTCTATTGCTTGTTTTGAGACAGGGTCTAACTGTAACCCTGGTCTCCCATATGTTGAGGTTCCGGGAATGACCCACCATTCCAGCCTGTCGACTATTCTATCGATCACTCTGAAACCCAGATTATCATTTTTTAAGCTTTTCTTCCACACTTCAAGAACCTGGAGAGCATTTTCAATTTGTCAGCTTGTGGTCACATGGCCTACATGAAATCCCTCACTCTCACTGGTCCTGTATCCCAGACAAAAGTTTGAATAGATTCCTGGACCCACAGCCAGCCAGGGACTTGAACCTTTGATGTTCTCATTCAGAATCTTCCCATTAGACTCATCGGTTCAGGTTCCATGCTCATCATTCTAGCTCAAGCCTCAGTCAGCACGCCTGTGCTGGGCTGTGTCCCTTCTCCGTCAGGATCAGATTCCTGCACAGCAGACCCCACTAGCCACCAGGATGCAAAGCCCACAGCCTGTAATCACAGACACCTTTCCATCCTGCTGCAAGCCTAGTCTAGTGGTCAAGTTTCCCTTCCTCCACTCAGCCACTGGCCTCCACCCTTGGTTACCTTCAGTACCTTTTCTCTACCCCACTTAGCAGGTTCAATCTTAAGAGAATTCTCCCCACCCAGGCCTGTCTGGCCTAAGGAAAATTTCTATTTCTGGAGTCTGAATGCTGCTTCTCAGCTCATGGTGACCAATTCATATCATATCTCTCCCATCTGATCTGTCTTTTCTGGGGTCCTGGACATTTAATAACTATACAGGTCCACTTGTGCCCTTTGGGCATCTGTTTTCATTTAATTATTCATTTTGAAACAATTCACACTGAAGCTGCAAAGCTCTTATGCAGTCCTGCATGCATCTCACCCAGTTCTCCACATACTGTGATTTGTATGAAGTTGTGACATCATATTAAAGCCAGGGAATTATCACTAGGACATTATGCTTCCAAGCTGCACTCACTTGTACGTGTGTGTGTGTGTGTGTGTGTGTGTGTGTGTATGTGTGTGTGTGTATGCTTTTTGTACACATACTTATGGTGTGTGTGTTTGCATATGTGTCTGTGTGTGAGTGCATATGTGTGTATTGTGGGTTTGTGTATTTGTATGTGCGTGATCTGCATGTGTGTGTGCATATAAAATTCTATATAACTTCATCTCACTGCCGTCAAAGTACACAGATATTCCATGTCCCTAGAACTCCCCATTGGGACCATCTGTATTTGTGCTAAGATTCATCCACACCTTGTCCTGTCCTCTGGGAACTGTCTCTTTAATTACTGGAATACTTTATAAATACAATCTTTTGAAGTTGACTCTTCTTAACAAATACATTTTTATTTATTCTATGTGTTTGGGTGTTTTGCCTACAAGTACATCTGTGCACCATGTGCCTGCCTGATACCCACAGAGGTCAGAAGACGGTATTGGATCACTTGGGAATCAAACCTGGGTCTTCTTGGAGAGTAGCTAGTGTTCTTAACCACTGAGGCACTTCCCTAGTCCTGAGGTTGACTTCTTAAAGGCTTATGCAATGTTCTAAAATCTAATTCATTATTTTCCCAATAATGAATTCTTTTTGTTCCAGCCTAGCAGTGGGAGGTCATTATAGGAAAACTGGAGATTTTTAGACTTGTAGCTTCCTAAGAACTTTGGGTCCTTTGCAAGTTGGGGCTTATGAGTAAATGTGCCATGAACATTCCTACACAGGGATATTTTTGAGGACACAAGTTTTCAGATCTCTGGGATAAATGCCTAAGAGTTTAACTATTATGTCACATAGTCCATGCACATCTCATTTACAGGGAACTATCTAGTGGTTTCTAAAGAGGTTGGCCCACTTGCATTGCCGCCAGCAGTATTTGAGATCCACCCATGGTGTCTACATCTTGCCAGAATGTGCCATTAGAGTTGCTTTTTATAGTCACGATTTTCATACGTGTATGGTGAAATATTTAATTTTTAATGTGTAAATCTGTCTATTCATAAGCTTACGTGTGAGTCATAATCCCAAAGGCAGCAATGTTTCCTTTGTGTGTGTGTGTGTGCGTGTGCGTGTGTGTGTGTGTGTGTGTGTGTGTGTGTGATAGGTGTGTTGATCTCTCTCTCTCTCTCTTTTCTGGGAGACAGAAATTTTATAAATTTTTTTGTAAAAGAGGAAGAACATTCAGGACAGAGAGCATATCATCAGTCCACTCCATGTGGAACGTTCTGGCTGCTAATGGTGGCTTCCTATAACTGGACCAAGGCAAACTTGGGGACAGAGGTAAAACTGTGGTCCTGCGTTTGAAGAGAACACAGTGATAGTTGACCTGGGAGCTACGTCAGAGTCAGATACCCTGATTTTTATGCACAATCATTACAACTTGCAGTGTGTCTGTACGTGAGCCTTCCCTTTTCACCAGGATTTTTTGTCTTTAGCTTTTGATAGTTCACATTATTTCATCCTTGTAGAGTACATTATCTAAGCCTTCGGTGGTGGCCTGTTTATCTTTCTGTTGGCTAATCTGCTAAAAGTTGAGGCAAATCCTCCAGCATCCTTTATTGCAGCAAATTTCCTGTTTGTTTTTTCATAAACTTTAAAATATTTACATTTTTTGTTTTAAGTGGTGATATTTTACGCAGGTCAAAATAAATTGAGATATTTTATTCTTACCCTGTTGCTTCTCCCCATTATACTGGAGTGTGATTCACACAGGTGCCCACTGAGACCCTTGGTTGTATATTTTTCTCCTAGCATTTCTTTACACATTTGAGCAAGGACACACAGGTAACACTTATAACTTGCTTCCGGCCTCTTGCTGTGGGTCGCATTCTGCCAGTTTGGCTAAAGTGGGACCACTGTCCTGAGCTGGGTGCAAATGCTTTCTCCCTGAAACCCTGCTGTACTTGTAGTAAAGATGGCGCTGCCTGCCTTTGTGTCTCTACATTGCACATGAACTTTTTCTTAACACCTCAAAGAACCAGGCATTCTGTCCCAGGGCAGGACCCGTCAAATGCGGCAGGTGCTCAGAGTTCAAAGGGGAGACCCTGTCCTTTGAAGTCTTCAGGCTTCAGATGCCAGAGTCTCTTAGGTTCTGTACCAAAGGTGGGAAGTAGAGGGGGAGGGGCAGCATCACCCTCTGCCGTGGGGGGGGGCTTGGAGCAGTGGGCGTCTTACTGAAAATGATGCAAGGGTGATCTCCCTCCCTCCCTCCCTCCCTCCCTCCCTCCCTTCCTCCCTCTCTCCCTCCCTTCCTCCCTCCCTTCCTCCCTCCCTCCTTCTCTCCCTCCCTCCGTTGCTCCCTCTACATACTTTCCTCTTACACTACAATCCCATCACCCTTTGGCTTGGATAGAGCCACAGTGTTCCAGGTGTGCAGACTGGATCCACTCAGATGACAAGGTCTTCAGTTCTCTCAAACCAACCTGCTGCCATCTTCCCCTCATAGAAGATTTCACTCAGCCCGAGGACCTCATCAGTTCTCAGTGCATTTGAACCCTACGTTGATGCCTTGGGTCACTGCTGAGTCTCCTGCTTCCCAGGTAATGATTATCCACAGAATGCAGAGACCCCTGGAGCCCACAAGCCAATCAACAGCTTGGCTTGTTGCGGTAATGGCTCGGACCACTATGTATTCCTAGTTACAGCATGAATACACACAGCCACATTTTTGTGTTTACATATTGACTACTATTTCATATATTCATAATTTAAGTAGGAAATCTTTCAGGCATATCCGAACAGAGAATGGACGCTGTGTGAATGCGGTGTGCCCTGATAAACATATCTAGCGTCATATGACCCCAGGCCATTGTTCACCTCCGCCATCCTAACTAATAATATTTTATTGCAATATCAGGGCCATGTGGTCTAGACAATGCGGTGAGAAGCCCTCACAACAAACAAAGGTCATTCATTCCATCCGGGTCATGGTGTGTGCTCATGATAGGCTGGCTGTGGCTGGGCATGTGACGACACACATGTTCTGATGATAGGGCAGAGTGGTGCTGAGTTCAGACTTTCTTCCTACAGAATACTCCTCCAAATTCATTCATGGTGTATGTGTGTGCATGTGTGTGTGGCACACTCATGTGCACATGAGCGTGTGTGAATTATGTGCATGTATACACTCATGTGTGTGCATGTGTATGTGTCTGCATGTATACATGTGTCCGCATGTTTGTGTATCTGAGTACAGGTGTGCACACATCACAGCACATAATGTGCCATAAGAGGGAACACCAAGCGTCCCTTCTCACTTTCCACCTTGGTTGATACAGGGGCTCATCCTAACCCTGTAATGGAGCTGAATAGTGAGCTTCAATAATATACCTACATGCTAGCCCCTAAGGCAACACCCACCTTAAATATTCTACAAGGTAATTGACAGAGCAGAATTTTGTGTTTGTAGGGAGTTGGAATGTTACATATCCAGAACCAATTATCATGGGATATCTCTAACCTCCTTTAGAGCAATCCATTGCCCATCTCTGAGTCTGACCTAATGTCCTCTGAGAATCAGATGACGCCTTTTGAGAGACATAAATAGACCATTACCTCCCATCACACAAAAGCTAAGGCTGTCATCACATAGCCTCAAACATCCATAGCAGACACTGCTTCACTTCCCATAGGCCCCTGCCTTATGTTTCCACCAACCTATTTCAAAAAGTATTTCAAAGGCTAGAAGAGAGGGCCTGACAGTTAAGAGCATGTACTGATCTTGCAGAAAACCCCACATAAGTTCCCAGCATCCATGTAGGTGACTCCTACTGAAACTATCCAATGCCCTATTCTGGTCTTTGAGGTACCTTCATTGACACACGCAAAACTGCATGCCCACCGCACACACATACAGATAATGGAAAAATAAACTAGACCTTTAAAAGGGCTTTGATTGTGACACTTTTGTTCTGCTAATGAACATCTGTTTAATCATTTTTTCCATGGAATATGGTATTTGGAGCAAATGGATTCTGTGTTCTCGGTGCCCACTTATATTTGACTCTAAAATAAACTACCACGTATTCTCCTTGTGGAGAGACTGCATTTTGAAACAAACTTCATGAAACTGGAGAGATAGATAAGAGGTTAAGAGCAGCCAAGAAGTGGTGGCACACACCTTTAATCCCAGCACTTGGGAGGCAGAGGCACGCGGATCTCTGTGAGTTCAAGGCCAGCCTGGTCTACAAGAGCTAGTTCCAGGACAGGTGCCAAAGCTACAGAAAAACCCTGTCTCGAAAAAACAAAACAACAAACAAACAAACAACAACAAAAGAAGAGGTTAAGAGCACTGGCTGTTCTTCCAAAGAACCAGGGTTCAATTCTCAGCACCCACATAGCCGTTCACAACTGTCTGAAACTCCCGGAGGATCTGACACCTTCTTCTGGACTCTGTGCACACCAGGCACATATTTGTTATGCAGACATACAGCCATATACATAAAAAACACATAAACCTTCAGAAGTGATGAGCAATTAAGGTAAGCATATCTAACTGGATTCATCCCGACTTTGAGTACCAAACCTAACATGGAGTGTCCTTATAGCCACCATGCTGCTTTGGATGATGTCCCATCATTTTTAGATTGCATTGTCTTCACCCCAGAAGCGTGAGCATAAGACATGTGACAAATGAGCGTGCTGGCCGTAAGGGGAAGGGGTTTGTCCTTCTCCAGAGACACCCCTCCCCTGTTCCCTGTGTATTCACAGAGCTGGTGTCAGGCACAAGGCTTACTGAGGAGAAATGGCTTTGCTGGTGGCTTTCAGGTTACCAAGGCATATGGCGGTCATCTTCACCACAAGCTGTGACTCCTTTCCTGTCTGCACACATGTGAGCATCTGGAGAAACAGAATCAGTGATCACAGGAAATCTATATTGCATCTGCTGTGGTTTCAGCAGGATTCTATGCAGATGGAAACTCAGGAAGCCACTGTAGAATATGTTAGAAGCTAGGAAAAAGCCACTCAGATGTTGGCTCAGAGATGGGGGATGAGAAGCCGGGGTCTATACCCTGAGGCAGATCCTCACAGGCCTCACTGCCACTGAGGAAAACCCTAAATAAGCCCAGGTTAGCTTGCTTCATTTATCCTCAGCCATTAATCTTGTAGACTGTGTAGCTACTCAATACATTGCTAGTCTCACTCTAGCTCTTCCACAGACATGGCCGCTTCCATGTGGGTTATGAAGATAACGGTTGCCTAGGTGATGTCCCAGAGTCGTTCAAGCTGCTTCTGCACAGAGCACAGAGTCTCCCCTTGCACCTGCAGATATGCTGTAGGCTGGCTGACAGAAGACGAAGAGGCATTCAATCTTCATATTATGTCTTTCTTCTCTGTAACCCGAATCTGGCACCTAAGGGTGACTGCCAGCTGCTGTGACCTGAAACACTAGGCCATGAAGGGGACACATATGAGTGGTACCTTTCTTCCCGGAAGATCTACATCCCCAGAAAAACACAGCTATTCCCACCTTCTACCATTCTCCTTCCTTCACTTTCCCAGGCAGGGTTGCGGTTCCTCAGCGCCCACAGTGGGGAGGCTAACTGGAGAGCTAATCCTTGGTGCTCTCTCTGCTTCTGTCAGTCATTTGATGTTGGATACGCTTTATCAAGCAGTGGCAGGACTGAGCCCTCGCAACACTCCCCGTCATGGCTTCTGCCTGTGGGGACGTTCAAATGCCTTTTCTGAACAAGGGGACCAGCTTTGAGAAGGGCAGCATGCTGGTGGCCTCACCCTTTCAGCATCTTGTACTCCTTCTTGAAATCCCAAGAGCCTTCTCCCAGGTACTGAGGGCCTGATGTGGTGCTGTCACTTTGTCCCCATGGACGTCAATTCCGAGGCCATGGCCACCAGGAGGAACGGGAGGCCTCTCTTGTTCTTTCCCTGAGGAGCTCAAGCGGCTGTCTTCTGTCTAGTCTGTCACCTGTGCCGTCCTTCCTGGCCACCACAGGAAGAGAATGGTTAAAGCACTCATAGGATGGAGGCCTTTATTCTAAGATACCAGTGCTCCAAATGCTCACAGGCAGGCCAGTGTGGTGAACACAGATAACATGCAACATTAAGAGCTTGTCTGATTTGCTTCCAGGTCTGTAAGAGAGATTTCTGGGCTGTAAGCATTTAATTTAGGAAGCCTGTGCTTGGATAAACAAGTAGACCCAATGCATAATAAACATTTGTTTAAATGGCTTACAGAAAGTGGGAAATGGCCTCTTCCTGCTTGGTTTAAAACTGTGATGTTTGTACATAAGATTCTCAAGATAGGCACAGCTACAAAAGCACATTCATGACAATGTTCCTGCTGCAGAATATTCGATAAGCAGCTCAATGCACACAGTCATTTCTTTTGGCCTCTAGCCCCAAACACGATTCATTTTTGATGAAATTTACATGAAAACAGTTGTATCTAGATATAATTAGCAAAATGCCTGCAAGAAAGGTATGCCTGTTTCAGGGTCCTGCTTGAAACCAGTTTAATTGATTAGCTACATCTGATGTCCACAAGCCCGCTCTGCATCCACAGCCAATGGCAAAGCCAGTGAGAGTCACAGACAAACATGGAAAAGTGTGGACACACCG
The DNA here is from genome assembly GCF_903992535.2 of Arvicola amphibius. NCBI lineage: Eukaryota > Metazoa > Chordata > Mammalia > Rodentia > Cricetidae > Arvicola > Arvicola amphibius. The sequence goes on along the minus strand of NC_052056.1, from coordinate 1,416,160 downwards.
TGAGAGATCGGAGCCATTACCTGAACAGTGAAGTCACGGGAAAACTGACCCTGCACCTAGAAGACAGGGAGGTTGTCACATAGCGCAGAGCAGGTGGCTACAGCCAACGTGGCTGGGAATTTGGAATGGTCCCTGATTCCTCTCCTGAATGGTCACTGCCTGAGCATGTGATGGCACACATAAGACACTTTACAGGACAAAATGCCAAGTGAACTTTTGAGGCTGGTAATTCGTTGTCCCTCCCTATTTTTTAGGTTGAAAAACAATGATAATTAGGTGTGAACAGTCCAGTGGAGCAAAGAGTCCTGTTCCCAAGCCAAACAAAGTGGGTAGATTGTTCATGCCTGACTCTGAAACACAGCATGAATTCCTAAAAAGAATCGAATCTGCTTACCCAATGTGATGGGGCAAAGGGATTTCAAGACTGTCTTGTATTCAACCTCTCAGACGTTATTTATTTCTTAACATTTTTGTTACATTTCTTGAGACTATTTTTGCTGATTATGAACAAAGTAAAGCTTTATTTTAAACCTTAGAAAATATATTTGGTGATGAAGCTTATAGATAGAGGGGTCAGTATTTATGAGGCTCTAGGCACTATTGCCTAGTAGCAAAATGAATGGATGGATGTGGATGGATATGAATGAATGATGGATAGGTGGTGTATGGGTGGATGCATGGATGGATGGATGGATGGATGGATGGATGGATAATGGATGGGTGGGTGGATGGGTGGATGCATGATGCATGGGTATATGGGTGAAGGATGGATGGTGGATGAATGGGTGGGTGGGTAAATAGATGACTGATAGGTAGGTGGGTGAATAGATGGATGATGAATGGGTGGATGGGTAGGTGGGTGGATGGGTGGATGAGTGAATGATAGATGGGTGGGTATATGGGCAGATGGAGGGATGGAGGGATGGAGGGATGGATGGATGGATGATGGGTGGGTGGATGGGTGGCTGTATTAGTACACAGAATGCAAAGAAGCACTCAAGAGAGAAACAGCTACTTGCAATGGCTAGTACCTTCTCATTGTGAACATTTGATTTCTTCACCTTGTCAAAACTATACTATTTCTCTTAGGAATCCCATTTAAATGACTTACCTTTATAGCCATTCATCTCTCATCCCTCATCCAAGAAGTTTCTATTTCCAGTAAATGGTGAGTAACATAGAGACCCACAACTAGCCAAAGGGCAGAGACTAAGAGACTGAGGAATATTCATTCTTAAAGGAAACACATATAATGCAACCCCTCTCTCAAGGTCCAGGGATCTTTGTAGAAGATCAGGAAGAAAGAGTGTAAGAGACAGAGGTTGTGGATGACCACAGGGAAACACTCTGTTGGACAGAGCAGGGAAGATGTACATAAGAAGATTTTATTTTAAAATAAAATCTTATGTACATAAGAAGATGTACATAAGAAGGTTGAGACAGTATGCACAAGAACCATGTAAGGAGGCACACAGTCCCATTCCAATTGAACAGCTATTGGCAACTGATGAATGCTGGGAGAGGGAATGACAGTTTTCTCTGAGAGGGAGGCCCCTGGTGAGACAATAATACTTCAGTAAAAGACCACATACCCAAGAATATTTGTGCAGCACAAATAGATCCTCGAGAATTATAAAATGACACAAAATTGGGTGAGCAAAGAAAGGCGAGCAGGAATAAAACTGGGTGTGAATATGATCAAAACATGTATAGAACTCTCAAAGAAGTAACACAAATAAACAATAAAAAGAAATGGAGTTATAAAAATTATTTGTGTGTCTTCTGCATATATTAAGAGATGTTGTTTTAGCTACACTCAATAGTATTATAAACTGTTGAATCAGAACAATAAATGCTCATTCATGCAAGCACTCCTTCAGCTGATCAAGCACCATTATGAAGTACTATGTGGGTGCTAGCTGCATAAATCTCTATGTCATATCTTTTTCTTCTTTGCTACAGATAATCAACATGAAGGTATGGCTCAACAGTTGTGAGCATTTTGTTACTATTTCTACATCTTTTCAAATTACCTTAGAGAAAATTTCCCATCAAATACCACATCAGAATGAAAGTCTTTGTTCCTGTCTGTCAACATTTCTTACTATCCTTTTATTTTTGACTTACACACACACACACACACACACACACACACACACACACACACACACATATATTCCTTAGTAATGTCAATACCCCATAAAATATGGTATCCCTCTCATATAGCACTCTGTTTCATAGGCCATGTGTCATTCTAAAATTAATACTAGTAATAATGATTATGTTCTATCATATGTATAATTTCAAATACTACTTATAGAATATGCTCAACACTGCTCATATGAAATACTCTTTCCTTTCATAAGAGATACTATATAGCTGTAGGCAAAATGGGCTTAAAAATCTATGGGAAAAAAAAACAACATAAAAAATTAAAGTCGCTTGTTGACTTGGATCTCTCTGTCTCTCTCTCTCTGTCTCTGTCTCTCTCTCTCTCTCTCTAGCATCTATCTGTCTGTCTATCTATCTATCTATCTATCTATCTATCTATCTATCTATCTATCTATCTATCTATCTCCCCCTCTCTCTCCTGATCTCTCCCTTGACTTTCCAGTCTCTATGTCTATGCTATGTCATTAGTTATTAAACATAACCTTCTTCCTGTTTCTATGGTATGGGCTCCAGGGAGTAGATATTGGGAAGATGTGGACAACGCACAGATACACTGAGACACAGCTGATGTCTTCACGTGACTAGCTGTCACTGTTTTCTTGAACAAACTTTATACAAGTGTTCTCACACAGCCTTGGCAACAAACAAACAAAACAAAAACAGACAAAAAACGAATCAGAATGTTCATGAAAGCAAACAGATAAGTTGGAGCCAATAGACACACGTACAATAGAGATACTGAATTGAGTGCACAACTGAAGATTCCCAGTGACAGTGTGAATGCGAAGTGCCCCCCACATGCTCACATATTCGACCACCTGATCCCTGTCAGCCCTGTTTAGAGAAGCTCTGACACCTGTGGGCTGTAGGTTGTACCTAGGAGTGGATCGCTTGTGATGGGCCTTCACGGATACACTTGCCTCCGGTAGTGAGATAGTTTGTTGTGGTCCTATGACAAGCGACACCTAGGACTTCAGCTGCCATACGTTCCCTTCTACGATGAACAGAAAATTCTGAAACCAAGAGATAAGTAAATCCTCCCTTAAGTTCTTCTGTCATAAATCCTGTCCTTGTGATGGAAAAATGCAACTCGACAGAAAGCTGGTACTACGGAGTGGGGCATAGCTGAGACAGCATCAGACCACGTGGGTCTGAGACCTTTAGATTGGTTTATTGGAGGAATTTGGAGGAGTTTATAGATGCAGATGACAGAAACCTTCATGTGTCATATGCTGTACCTAACGGCAGATTCTGTTGAAAATTTGGGAGCCCAGATGTGTGATGGGAATGTTCAAAACACGAGGATTCAGATGGGAATAGACACTGTAGGGAACTTGATAGAAATCACTCCATTAATATTCTGGTAAAGAATCAGGTTATGTTCAGCTATAGCCTGAGAACTTGAGTGAGCCAGGATTTAAAAGTATTGCACAAGTTTATTTGGAAGGAGAAATCTCAAAAGTGATAGAGGCCAAGTGGGAAAGGATGGGGCGTGGGGGGGGGGTGGTAGTGGACAAAGCAGGTGCTGTGGGCAGAGAGGCAGCAGTTGCTACCTCTTCACTTCACTGAGACAACAGGAAGGAGTTTCAGTGGCAGGACTCCACCTGCCTGGAGCTTCAAAGTGAGACTATTGAGCTGGCTTAGTGGGTGAAGATGCCTTCCCCCAAGCCTGACTACACGAGTTGGATCCCAACACCCACAGGGTGGAAGGAGGGATGTGACTCCCCCAAGCGGTCCTCTTACTATCACACAGGCACCAGAGCATGTGCGTGAGCATGCATGTGCATGAACACGCATGTGCATACAGAAACACCCTTTTAACATGTTAATGAAAACACATGGAAAGATCCAAGTTGTAAAACTGAAAACTCATTTAGGCATTGTTTTCAAAAGGTAGTTCCATGATCCTGTAAGCAATAAGCAAACACAGCCATTGAGAATTGTGCTTTTTTTTTCCAGTTCAGCTATGAAGGGACTTGGAGGCCACTGCAGCTATGTGCCAAGTGGTGCAGCCACATCACTACTGGCAGCAGAGCTTGGAATCCTCCACATGATGACAGTGTTTCTGGTATGCAAGCTGCAAGACTTATAGGGTTATAGAGCTTGCACCAAGGGTCCAGAAAAAACCTCCTGAGGCTAGACCCAGAAAAAAGCCCTACATGGACACTGAGGGGTAGCTGTGTGTTATATCACACATTACTAATACACACTACAATAGTTACTTTTGTGATGCTTTTGACAAAACACCATGGCCAAAAGCCGCTTAGGGAAGACTTTATTTTTGCTTCAGAGGGTTAAAAGTTCATCATGGCCTTGGAAGGACAGCAACAAGCAGCAGGCATGGTAGCAGGACCAGAAAGCAGAGAGCTCACATCTTCAATCACTGGCCCAGAGCAGAGAGTGAACTAGGTATAGGTGAGGATTAGTAATCTCAAAGTCTACCTTCAGGGACATACTTCCTCCTGCATGATTGCACCCCCTAAGCCTCCCCCAAAAAGTGCCATCAACTGGTAACCTTGTGTTCAAGTATCTGAGTCTATGCGGAGGGGGAGGTAATTCTCATGCAAATCACCGCACATACATGTAAAATAATTGGAATTCTCCTATGCCAGCTCTTGTCAGATGTGTTCTGTAGGGAATTTTTGAAAAGATCTGCGAGACATAAGCTATTTTCAGACTATCACTAAGACATAAGTTTTCTTTATATGCTGAATGGGGCAGAAGTAAGACATGCCCGGGTCCTAATGCTGAATAGGGCAGAAGGAAGACATGCCCGGGTCCTAGCAGGAGCCACAGTCGCTCTCCGAGGTACCAGCTGCAGTGATCTTGGTGGCCATTCTTACCCTTGTAACAAATGACGAGACTGGGGAGATGACCCAGCAAGTAATAGCACTTGCTGTTCTTGCAGAGGACCCAAGTTTGGTTCCTACCGCCCATACCAGGTAGTGTGAGGTCACCTGCAACTTCAGCTTCAGGAGCCTGAGTGTCTCTGGCCTCAATGGACAACAACATACACAAGCATATACCGCCCCCCCCACACACACATGAAAAATAATAAAAACACATCTTTAAAATAGAACAAGCAAGGGGACACACCAGCTTCACTTAAGCATACCTGTGATGACACGGATGACCGTGTTTTATTCTGTCTTCACCCTCAAGGACACACAGCCTTTCAGCCTCCACAGAGTCACACAGGGAAGCACAAAGGTTGCCCCATGGGAGACAATGCTGGAGCCCATCACCCCTGCTCTTCATGGAACACACTTCCAAATCAAGAAGATGTGACAAACTATATTTTGGGCGGCATTGCACAAAAGTGAAGAAGGGATGTTGTCACTTCAGAGAAAACAACGGATTGTGCTTGTCGTCAGTGATAAAGTTAAAGATTTGAAGCTACTGTCAGATTTGGGAAAACAAACTTCTTTACCATATGCTTAACATGATATTTAAAAACTTCGGGATGTCTTTAATGGCGGTGCTAAAATGTGATTTGAGAAAATAGTGTGTAAAGAGATTATGTCAGTGTTCAGAACAGTCACATAACTGAATGAACCAGTTTTCGAAAATTGAATGTGTGTTTCAAAACCATACGTGTGAAAAATCCATTCACAGTGAAGGACACAATGTATCATTCTGTCTTAAATGCAATCGGTATTAAGTTTTAATGCAGTCAGGGAGGGAGTGGCTGTTAGTACTGTTTCTGTCTCATGCGTCAGCTCATCATTATAAACTACCACTAGTCCAATTCTGGTACAGTTTCAGAGGCATAGGGCATTGTTTGGGAAATGTAATTATTCTGACCTTAGCCAGCCACACCCAGGTATAAGCTGCAAGCTGCATTTGCGTTTGTTTGTATGGTGCCTGCATGCACATTCCTATGTATAAGTGTTGAGGACAACCCTGGTATTGGTTCTCATCTTCTAAACTATTTGAAACAAGGTCTTTTATTTTGTTTCACTGTGTATAAGAAGCTGGCCTGCCCTACCTCAATCTTCAAGGGACTCACCTGTCTCTACCTCTGTACTCTCTGAAGAAGTGTTAGGATTACAAATATGCTCTTCTATGCCCAGCTTTAGGTGGGTCCTGGGGGTCCAGGCCCCCAGAACAAATTGAGTGCTTTACTCATTGAACCTTCTCCCCAGCCTAACAACTGTATCTTTGCCACGTTTTTCAATCAAGACAACAATGTCAGACCCAGCAGCTGACAGGTTCCAGAGAGGAGGCAAGAAGTGGGTGAGGAAGACTTGAGCCAGGCCATTGGTGGTTGTGAGATTATTGCAGCCTGATTAATGAGCAGTCAGAGTACTTCTTTATTTATACAAAACTCATTAAGCAGGGATAGATTCAAGTTGTTCCAATCAGATCATATCATTTCTGCTTTTAGACACCTGTTTCACTTCCTTTTAGTCGTCATTGATAAACTGTGACAGAACAGAGTTATCTTTAATAATCATTTCTACTCATCAACCACACTAGGCAGCTATCCTAAGGAGTCGAGGGAGCACCTGGATAGGTACCAAAGATGATGGTGATAATTTCAGCTGAAAAAGACAATCTGAACTCTTTAAATAGTCTATGATCCACTCAATTCTCCTCTCCAAAAAAATTGAAGCTGCTATAACTTTTCATTAACTATTTGGCCATTAGCCAATATATAAATTAGCACAAACAATTCCAAACAAGATTGGTTAAATAAGAATAAATCTGATATTGTGGGCAGATATATATTTAACTGCCTCTGGCAGTGGGAACTCAGTCAACTATTTTACGAAAATATTAAGAAGACAGGGAAAAAGAAAATCGATCCTTTATGGAGATAATTACAGCTGCTTACAAGAGAGTATTGAGCTGTTACTGCTTCATCTTATTAGATATGCATGGTGCCAGGACAGAGACATGTATGCATGGGAGAAACCTGTGATAGGGAGAGACCACTTGGGAAAGACAGCATGCATGCACCAGGATGATCTACAACACTTTATTAATTCCATCAATAAATAACTATCTATGCCTAAATGGGCAGAGAGCAATAACTGGCAATAAATAACACCTTAAATTTGAATGCGAAGTAGTGACAATTGTCATAAATAAAAAAAAGTAAAATTTGCTTTTCTATTTTCTGGTGTGGTGTAAATCTGAAAGGGTTCCCCACAGGCTCTTGGTTCGCAGTTGGCGGCATTGCCTGGAAAGGTTGTGGAAGTCCTAGGTGGTGGACTCTTGCTGGAGGAAGGAAACTGCCGCAGGCAGGCCTTGACAGTTTGTTTTCTAAGACGAGATTTCAAGAAGCCTAAGCCAATCCTGAACTCACTGTGTAGCTGGGGATGGCCTTGACCTTCGGATCCTCCTATTTCTGCTGGGATGGCAGGCCTGTGGTATCACATCCATTTTGTGCAGTGTTGGCGATTTCACCTAGGTCTTTGTGAAAGCCAGGAAAGTACCCTACCAACTGATCTACATCCGCAGCCCCAGGCCTGGAGGTAGGAACGCCTGACCTCACTCATGCATGCCTTCTGCTTCCTGCCTGAAGATACAATGCGATCAGACACCTCAGGTTCCTGCTGCCACGCCTTCTCTGCTATGATGGACTGCACCCTCAAACTGAGAGCCAAGTATACCTTCACTCCTGATGTAACTTCTTGTCAGGTATTTGGTCACAACAAAAAGAAAAGTAACTGCTACATTTTTTTCAAATGAGATTCAGAGACAACCACATCTCCCAAATTACAGTGTTAGGATAAGTATCTCAGAAAACTATGTCTCAAATACAGAAGCATATACGGACACATACACAAATGCATACAAAATGGACATATGTAAACCATGTGTGATTTTATATGCTAGAAATTTTCAAAATTAAAAAAGAGTGGTACTTTTTGTTTTGAATTACTTGCTGACATATTGAATCTCAAACTCATTGACTTTGAACCCTTCACAGTCTCAAGGAAGCCTGCATTTATTACAATATGCATGTGTGTAATAAACCCATTTTACATGCTCACTACTTGCACAGGTTATTTGTTGATAAACACTGAGAATATCAGTTCAAAAGAACTTAGGCCAATTACCTGGAGGGCGTGATACCTTCTGACCCAGACCTGCCTCCTCAGGGTGACTAGGCATAATAAACATATATGTATATGTGTATAACGCATATGTAATTCTTTTCCTGTTACTGCCTTCATCATGGTTTGACTGTTGTCCATCCCTGACATTTGCTAGCGGTGACCCATCTGATGGACTACATAAGACATTTATCTCATGGCTGAGGCTCATCACCATGCAAACAGCTCTTTATAGCAATCTCAGATACAGCCTCTCAGAAGATCTATTTCAATTCTAAGAGAAACATCAAGTATCAGGAGATACTTCATATTTAAATGATACAGGTTATTACATTTAGTTTATGAAATGAAAAAGAAGACACAGGCTAGAGAAGGAGACACCTAGGCAATAAATGGTCCAACTTCATTCACTCCTGATCACCCCAAAATGTAACAAATGACTCAGTCCATCAGTATGCAAACGCCTCTTTGAGGCAGAACAACATTGACTGCTTCAACCTCCCTAAAAGTTAATTTTATATTTGAGAAATCTCTTGGGATTTGGGGTTGGGGTAAAACTCATTTCAAGTTCAGGAGTGAATGCTCAGGTACAATGTGATGTGATGAACTCCCACCAACCTGAAATTTCATTCTCCAAGACAGATGACTTAAACACTAGGAGAACAGAAGCGTCCAGGAGGGTTGGTGCACCACAGATAACCACAGACTCCGGATTCGTTCAGCACAGAGGAAGGCAGCTGACATGTCTACATCAGGAGAGGAATGTTCCTGTCCTCTCCCCACGCTGAAACTGGATGCTCTTTCACCACGTTAGACAGAGCTGAGGGCAGATGTTGTCTCAAAGCTCAACAGCTGTCTCCAGCTCACTGGGTTACATTTCTCAGGGTGGAAATTCGACTTGGTATCATGGAGGTCTCGGAATTCTGTCTCTACAAAGCACATGCCCTTCCTCACCAAGACACTGAGGGAGGATGCCTCCTATGTTTGAACAGAAAGGACTTTACAGTTTAAATTCACAGACAATAAAACAGATACAGACAATGAAGGAAGCCCTTATGTAATGCACTTGGTTCTGTCTAATTAATGAATGAACACTGACACATTTTTAACACAAGCCCATACTTTGTTTAGATGTCCCTAGTATGTATGTATGTATGCATGTATGTATGTATGTATTTATTTATTTATTTATTTATTTAGGTTGTTTTTTTTTTGAGACAGGGTTTCCCTGTAGTTTCTAGAGCCTGTCCTGGAACTAGCTCTTGTAGATCAGGCTGGCCTTGAACTCAGAGATCCGCCTGCCTCTGCCTCCCGAGTGCTGGGATTAAAAGTGTGCGCCACCATCGCCTGGCTGACGTCCCTAGTATTTAAATAGTGATTTGTTGCTGTTGTTTTGTTCCAGGATCCCAAGAATGCGCAAAAATATATATTCTGCTTTATTCTCTTGTTTCCTTAAGTTCCTCTAAGCTGTGACAGCATCTCTGATTTTTTTTGTGTGTGTGTGACTATCAGTCTGAGTGGGTGATCGGGTATTGTGTGGAGCACCCTTCAGTGTGGATTTGTTTGACCTTTCTCAGGACTAGACTCAGATTATGGGCTTCTTGGAGGTAGAGTGGGAAGTCCCATGCCAAGCTGTGGCAGATAAAAACCACTGGTGTGACTGGGTCACTGTGTATGCTGACGCGGAATCCTGGCTAGGGAAGCATCAATCTTGTTCCCAGATCCTTCTGCAGAGGGTGCTTGTCCTGTCCAGAAGTAGTGAGAGCTACATTCTGTTTCCTTGCCAGTGTAGCTGCAGCATTATCTGGAATCCTTCTGATGGACGCTAGTTCACTCTCCCTTGTTTATTCAGTCACAGATCCTTATTGATAGTTTTGAGTTATAACCCAGTGTTTCCTGTTTCCTTCTGTTTTATCTCAAAGGGTTTTATTTTGTACCTTCCCCTGTAGTAAACCCATGAAGGCTCTTTCAGCTTCCTTGCACATCACTCAGGCCACTGACCCCCCTTTCTTATTTTTGAGGGTCTGGGTTTAGGTTCACTCCTTTGGATGTTTATATTTGATTTTCAATAGTACCCATTGTCGGAAAGACTATGCTTTCTCTGTGAAAGTCTGCTTGTGCCGTTTGCTCTGTACAGGTTCAGTTCCTGATTTAATTCCATTGTATAAATCAGTCCATTGATCATTTTATAACAACACACTCTTAATTCCTGTGGCTTTCCAATAGACACTGAAGTTAGAAAAAGTGAAGTTTTTTTTTTTAACTTTTCTTCTTTATAACCATTCTTTTCTTTATCTATAGAAGAGTTTGCAATCATGCTGAGTTTGATTGAGTCAATTCATCAATCAATTAATCAACAGATAAATATTTCATGAGTGTAGAGGAATGGTCTTAGTTCTTTCTTAAATGGTTTGTATAATTTAATAGTGAAGCGATCTAGGTATTATGTCTTCTTATTTTTAAATGAGCTTTCAGTTTCTTTAGTGTAATTATATTTATGTACTTCTTCTTACTTGACCTTGAAGGATGCATTATTTCACCTGAATGATAAAGATGTTGACATCCTGTTCTTCAGACTCTTGCCTTTGGGGTCAGCAGTACTGACAGTTCTTTCATTCTTTATTTCTGTCTCTAATTTCCTAAAGTAGGGATTTAGGACTTTTTTAAAATTTGAGGTTCTTTTTTATTTGCATACATATACATATATTTTTTTAAATTTCACTTTAAGAACTGTTCATTGCAGTCCTCAAATTTTAATTAGTTGAATTTTCATTTTTCTTGAAAACAAAACATGTTTAATTTCTATGAGACTTCTGTTTTGACCCATGGGGTTGTTTTGAACTCCTACATTTTTAACTTCCAAGAATCAGGATATCTCCCAGCTCTATACTCTTAGTAGGGATAGGTGTGGGGTTGGGGATTGGTCTATAGCAGTAGTTGGTGACCTGTGGGTCATGACCCTTTTGACAAACCTCTATGTCCAAAAATTTTACATTACAATTGTAACAATAGTGAAATTACAGCTTTGAAGTAGCAACAATAATAATGTTATGGTTGGGGGAGTCACCACTACATGAGGAACTATACTAAAGGATTTCAGCATTAGGAGGGTTGAGAACATCTGGTCTATAGTTGTATAATTAACCCACTGTGTTTTAGTGGGCTAGTGTATCAGGGCTGCACTTCCTCTAAGCACCTAGATTCATAGTTCCTTCCCCTGACTGTGGCATCCCTAGCCTGTGGCTTTGAAATCCTGATAATCCACTGCATGTGCGTGCACACATGAACATGCGTGTGCATGTATGTGTGTGTCTGTGTGTGTGCGTGTGTGCCTGTATGTGTGCTTGCATGTGTGTGTATGTATGTGCGCATGCAGGCATGCACATATACATGTGTGTGTGTGTGCAAGCGCCAGGGAGGCTGTATATAGGAGGCTTGCATGGGGAGGAAACTCATGGTTTAGGTCTAGAAAAGCCTTTCTCCATAAGGAGTAGATGCTGCTACTGAGAAAACCATTCACACTGGCTACCTGCTGGATTCCCTGCCATAACCACCAAGTATCTGACTTGATTGTAACCATGAGAAGCTCATGGGTTCATGAAGGACAAGTCCAAAGAAGCATGAAGGCGCTCTAAGATTGAGACTCCAGAAGTTTCTCATTATCTCTTTGTTTTATTCATCAATTTATTAGTCCGACAGTAGCCATGTTCCTGCTCCTTTGGACTCCTGAAGTTTCTCCAGCAAGCAGCTAACCAACCCTCAGCTGCTCTCTCCCAGTGTGAGGTCTCTTGGCATTTCCAGTGGTGGGTTGTTTGTTTGTTTGTTTGTTTTCTGTGTGACTTGCTCTCTTGCTCACTTCTTTGGTGGTTCTGAGAGCAGTTATTGGAACTCAAGTGTTCTTGAGTCTTCTTAGAAGGGTGAAGGTGGCCTTTATGTTCCAGAGCTGGAAATGGAACTCAGTTCCCTGTGATCCTGAAGAGATGGCGAGAGCCCCAGCCCCATTTATACATTTGTTTTCTTTATAAATCTTATTGGGATTCTGAGATCACTTCTGCTAGTCAGATGACTGGAGAACTTGAGGAGAAAATCAAATATATGTAATTTATAAGTGTGGCTTAATATAAAATGAACAAAGTTAAGATGAAAAATGAGCTGTTTATAAATGGGAATAAACATTAATCAAAATCCCATTAAAGTACTTATTTGGAGTTGCTAGATTCCTAGATGGAATAATAAGGTTTGTGTGCTGGACTAAAAGTTAGGGGAAAGGGAGACTATAATAAATGGCCACATTAATTTTTAATTCCAAAGTAATACTTTAAATATTTTTTCTCTACTGAGAGAAGAATGGGAGGTCTCTGAAATCCTTAAACAGATATACTTCAATTTGAGAAGGAAACACAGTTCAACCACTCTGAGACAATTATGATGCATTCTGCCAGTGTTTCTGGGGCTTCAGAGAAACACACACATAACGCACAAGTGTGAAAGATACTGCATGTTAATCTCTACGTAACAGTGGGCATCTCTGTCCCTTTGTTTCAGCAAACAATTTCATTCCTGCTTTCAGATGGACTCTGTAGATACCCTAATGTATGCCCCTTCCTAGCTCTCTGGGTAGCTGTATGATTCCTTGGCATGTACCCATGTACCCACATGCACACACACTCTTACACGAATAATGGGGACTAGTTCTCAGTAAACTTAAAGCAGCTAAGTGGGAAAAGGGTTTTTTTTTTAATTTTTCTTCTTAAAATTTCAGGTTGTATACTTTGGTGGTTTGAAAGAAAATGGTCCCCCAAAGGAGTGGTACTATTATGATGTGTAGCCTCATTGGAGTAGGTATGGGTTTGGAGGAAGTGTGTCACTGCTGGGAGTCAGTTTTGAGACCTCCATTGCTCAAGCTTTATCCAGTAAGACAGACCATTTCCTGCTGGCTACAAGAGTCAAGATGTACAACACTCAGCTACTTCTCAAGCACCATATCTGCCTGCATGCTATGTTGCCCCAGGATCAGAATGGATTAAACCTCTGAAAATGTAAACAACCCCAATTAAATGTCTTTCATTTATAAGAGTTGTCATGGTCATGGTATCTCTTCACATCAATTGGAACCCTAACTAAGACACACACCATCACAGTGAGGAATTCAAATCAGGAATTCAAGCTGATAGTAACATCCACAGTCAAAGTCAAAGAGATGAACACATGCACATTCAGCACTTTCTCTACACTTATACAGACCAGGACTCAAAGCCAGGGAATACTGTCAACTTACTTCCTGGCTAAGTATTTCCATATCAGTTCAGGCAATCAAGACCACACCCTACAGACATGCCCACAGGCCAACCTGATCTAGACAACCCCTCATTGTACTGGTTAATTTTTTTATCACTTTGACACAAGTTAGAGTCATCCTGGTAGAGGGAACCTCAGTTGAGGAACTGTCCCCATCAGATCCGCCTGTGGATGTGACAAGTCCATGGGCCATTTTATTGGTTGATTATTGATGTGGGTGAACCTAGATTTCAGTGGATGGTACCTTTCTTGTAGAGGTGGTTCTGTGTGGTATAAGAAAGCACACTGAAAGATCAAACCAGTAAACAGTATTCCTCCATGGCCTCTGCATCAGTTCCTGCCCTGACTTCCCTCAGCGATGGACCATGACGTGGAAATATAAGCCAAACGCACTCTTCCCCAAGTTGCTTCTAGTCATGGTACTTAGCACAGCAGTGGGAGCCAACTGGGGCACTCACTGAGACTTTCTTCCCAGGTTCTACATTATGTCAAGCAGATGTTAAAACTGTGCTTCACATGGTATAGCACCAGTTCACCTATTGGCACTCCAGAGCCCTCACTTGGTAAGATGTTGGGAGGTGTGGTGACACTAAACAGCACTGGTGAGGACCATGTGCTCCTTTGTACCTCTTTTTGACTACCTTGTAATCCACAGCACCCCAATTCTGTCTCTTACAACTCCTCTATCACTTCTTCCTCAGAAGGTAGCACCAGTGAAGAGAGACACCAAACAACAGTGCCCCAAATTCACATGCAGGGCAGAAAGAACCAAACACATTCACAATCTTATAATACTATAGTAGTGTAATAATGACTGTTTATCAGAGGTATGCTTTTTGAGAGTTTGGCAGTTAAAGGCAAATCATCCTACTCAGGCCACGGATGTTAGAAAGAAGGTGGGCTTTGGACCTACATGGTCCTGATGTTGGCTTCGGCTTATAAGCAGTTAACAAGGAATGTGATCATCAGCTTGCCCATGGGCAGTTTGGCTCTCATAGCTCACACATGTGTCTGACCTCAGAGCTCTGGAAAGGAAGGTCAGATGGAAGCTGTGATGGGAACTCCCACCTCTACTCTTCTGTGATGCTCTAGATGTGGTTTGCCCTCTCTTTCCTTTTGCTTTCCTGTGATCACATGGTCCACGTCCTCTTTGTGTTGCATTTAAATCTCTCTAGTTGACACTTCTTAGGGCTGAAAATAGTAGAGTTCTGATTTCCATGACTTTTGATTATGGGTTATTTTCTCTCACACTACAATGCGAATGGGAGGTATGGTTTTTAACCTCAAGTTCTGGTCTAGCCTGAGTTTGGTTATTCTCTTCAGCTAGAGTGTAGAATCAAGTAAAGTCTCAGTCCCCTTCTAACTCTGACCTCCGCAAGCTCAAGGTCTTCTAACATGGCTGTTCTGTATCAATTGTGACCATATATCTCGTCCACAAAAATCACCATCATCACTGTGTTGGTGTGAGAATGTAACCACAGCAAAGCAAAGAGGATTTCATGGTCTGCTACAAAGAGTCCACACAGATGATAGCCGAGCCTGTGGAGTCTAAATCGTTTGTGACAAAGGTGGTGCATTACCATGGGACCTCCACCTTCATCCCTACAGGAATTCAGGATACAGATGAGGGCTAGTCCCTGGAAAGAGAACAAAGACAGATGAGACCACTTGGTCCCCAGTGTTTGCTAAGCATGTGTGCTGGCTCCTACAAAAACACCAATTCCCTTATGAGGTAGGCGAACACAAGAGAGAAAAGTGTTGGGTTTGCAAACACTTAGTCTTTTATTTTCTCTCGCATTTAGCTTGAAGAATGTTATGTCAAGACCTATACTCAAGGCTACAAGCACTATTGCTTAAGTCTACCTGAAGTTCTTTCCGAGTGCTTCAATCCAGAGAGCCTAGCCAAAGGTGGGAAACAGAATTCAGCGCTCAAGGGCCATTTAGAGGGAAGAAAACGGTGTTGCCTACATCAGAGTCAAAGGCAGTCTTCTATTCAGAGAGATGCTCTGTCCTCTGTACTCCCTTTCAGATGTATTATCTGCAGGCAGGTTCGGCCTTGCTCCAGATGACAATGCAACTGCTTTTTAATAAGGATGCATCAAGATTGTATTTCTTTTCAGACAAAAACAGTCCATTTACACCAGACTAGAAGCCTTCTTTCTCATAGGGAGACCTTGCTCCCACCAACTGTGACAAACATATGCTTGTATCATTCATGAGGCTAAGGAAGAAAATTCATTGTTGCATGGGTGATTTTTCAATTATTCCCAAGTAAGGTTGTTTGGCTACAAAAATCAAAATTCCCATAGTCCCTAGTTATGAAGGAGGTCTATCAAAGGCTCAAACCCTGTGGTCTGTGATACATTTCTGCTGAGCTATATGTGAGACAATGTCTTTAACAAAACATCTAGATTTCAAGTGTGTGTGAGTGTATGCATGTGTACATGCCTGCAATCTCGTCTACCCAGAAGGCTGAGGTAGGGAGATCTCAAGTTTGAAGATAGCCTGTGTAACTTAGCAAGACCCTGCATCAGCATACAAATAAATATATAATAAAAAGACTGGAATTTGCTCAGTGATCTAGTACTTGCATAGAATCCATAAGGCTTGGGGTTTGATCCGTAGAACAACAACAACAAAATCAAATTCAAATTTCCACAACTGCTTGCTCATATGTCAGAAACTATGTGTGTTCTGTGTTGTAGGAATCTGTCTTGACTTCATGGTGAGGCATCTAAACCTATCTTGTTTTAACTGGGGTAAAAACTTCAGTGACTGGCTTGGTCGGAGACCTAGAGGAGAACCTTTGTCAGGCACCACCCCCTCGGTGCTTACCTTTATACCCAAGAATGCTGCGTCCTGCATCCCTCATCTGAAAATGGTGGTTGACAGGGTGATCCACAACTGGTCATGATGAAGAGAAGAGCCTAGAAGGGATGTCTATTCCTAAATGAGACACCTGCGTAACACCGACCTCCAAGGCTCAGGGATCATTACAGAAGAGAGGCAGAAAGAGTCTGAGAGCCAGCAGGAGTGAGTGTCTGCTGTGAAAATGAACTTTCCAATCACGACAGTGCATTTGTACACACGAAGTTATGGTAGCAAAAATCAGCAAAAATCCCAACATAGACCAGGGAGAGACTCATTAGGTCCCTCCCCTATCTGAGGAGCTATAGCAACCCTGGCGGCTAGAGCAGGGAGAGTCAGTTTCTTCAGGGATGCAGGCCTGAGAGGATGCCCATGCTTCAGAAGATGGTCCTGTGTCCATGCACATACAGGCAGCATTAAAATGATGCAGTGGGTATTAAAAGAATGTTTTACAAAGAGAGAACACATGAAGTTGAGGGGAAAAGTGATGAAGGGGTAGAAAAAGAATTAGAAGAGTAAGAAATAGGGTGAATTTGATCAAAACACATCAGATCCTTGTTTGAATATTAAATTAAAATGTATTTTTTTTACAAAAGAGTCAGCATTTGAGGCTCCTGCCCAGTGCATCTCACTTTCGAGCTTGAGCAGTAGAAGATTCTACATGCTCACTCAGCTCTCTCGTTTCTATTAGGGGCAGTATCTGTACACACTCAGAGAAACTAGCTCAGATGTAGCAGTCCAGGTAGGGGAAGTGAGATCTGGGCCAGCTCACACTCATGTGAGCCTCTTTGTAAGCCCTCAGACACAGACTTCAGTTGAGAGTTTCAGGGCCAGGGCTGCAGGAGAGCTGGATGCTTCAGGGACATGCAAGCCTGCCAGTAATCAGTGGGGATGAAGGAAGTGTTTGAGTCATGAAGTCTAGCTGGCAGGTGGGCTGGCCTCAGTGGCCTCTGCAAGGAAGACAAAGCCATCAGATGCACCAAGTAAGGAAGATTTATCTCTGGCCCCTTCTCTCCAGGAAGGACGTAATTTACATGTAGTGCCCAATAGCAAGGCTACCCAGACCAAAGCTGCTCTTTCCCATGCCAAGCCCAAATCTAACCAGAAGGCTGAGCATCCCTAATCCAGACAAATGAACTCCCAATCCTTCTGGTCATGAACATTTAGGGTAAGGGATACTCAACTTTTACTGGCTTTGCACGATCTTGAATGAAAGGAGGTTATTCTTCAGTGACATCCACCTGAGGTGGAAGCACAGTCTCTGGGAAGATTAAAAGCCTTTCCACGAGTTTCTGGAAGCTTAGCCTTTTCAAGTGATAGCATGCCTGTGCCCTTCTCACCCGAGTCTCTGACAGTGATGTCAGCCCCCACCCGAGGTGACAGTTCAACTGACTTCTATTGAGAGGAAAGCAGCGACTTCTCTCTGAAGAGCGGTGGATTCCACGACACACGTGACATGTCTCATTCACCATCTAATTGCCAGTCTTTTAAACTCTCCCCATGAATGACTTCAGAGACAGAGAACAGTCATGTGTCAGTGCAGAATCAGGCAATTATGATGAATTTCTGTGGCTCCTCACCAGCCCTGCCTGTCTCAAAGGCTTTCAGCAGAGAAGACTATGCACCATTTCAGATGTCAGACTCTGAATTCCCTGGTGCTGAAAGGTTATTTGGTGCTCTCTACAAGAGAAGGAATTAGTAGGCTTTCTTTCTCTTTCTTCTTTTCCTCCAAGTAAGAAGACACAAAGGCAGAACACACTGGAATAAAATACTGGGCCACATAAATTTCCCACAAAGAGACAACAATAAGGACAGGGCCCTGGCACAGCCTTAGATGGGAAGTGGGTTTTCCTGCACTCTGAAGGCGAAGTTCCTTAAATATAAATTTTAGTTTTTAATCTCAGCAACACTAAACCAAGAGGCACATTCTAAGTTTTTAAGGGACAAAGGAAATAATTCCATGGAGGGGGGAGGAGAAAACTGGAATGTATTTCCTGCATAAGGGAGCTCAGTCATTCAGGCAGGCAGGTGTTATATGTGATTAATAGTTGATTCTGTCTAGAATTCTAGAGGAAATGTCACAATGCCATCGATGTAGAAGAAGAGCTCACTAAGTTCTTCACAGAAGGCACAATGTTCAAAAAACAGAGCTCTTTGTCTGATGCTCCTGAGAGTTAGGGCTGCTTGGTGCCAAAGCAGCCCCATCTACATGGCAGAGATCACATGGGTCCCTTCTTTTGGCTTCTTATTCTCCCAGCTGTGTTCCTGTCTCCCTGACGTGTGCCCCTGTGGTGAGTCCTCATTACTTATCTTTATATAGTGTCTGAATTGACTTTCCTGGGATTTTCAAAGCTCTGGGCCCCCCAGCTCACAGCTGCATGCTATAACCTGAGCTTTAGACGCAATCCTGTGTGTCTAGAGGGCTAGGTGAACACGGCTATTTGTTCATGCCAACTTTAGGATGTCGAGAGGTCTTCCTGCAGAAATCTGGTTGCATTTTATGGTGTGAATTAAAACAAGCAAACAACACTCACAGAAGAAAAATCTTCAAGAGGTGACATTTGCAGCACAATAATTGGTCCAGAGAATTAGTTCAGCAGGCAAAGTCCTTCCCAGGAAAGCATGAGGACTTTATTTGGATCCCCAATACTAAGACAAAAGCCAGATGCAGGAGCATGCGCCTGTAATCCTAGCACTCCTATGGCAAGATGGGGACAGAGACAGAGGATTCCTCCGAGGCTCACGGGCCAGCACGGCACGAACAGTGGCAAACAGCAAGAAGCCCTGCCTCAAACAAGGTGAGATATGAAGCACAACACATTGAGTGTGTCTTCTGACCTCTGTATGTGCACTGTAGCATGTATTTATTTGCATTTTACATGAATGCAACTGCACATGAATGCTCACACACAAGTTCATGCGTGCATGCATACAACACAAACACACGTGCACACACATGCATGCATGCACACACACACAGAGGGTGTGGGAAATCAAATCTGCAGGAGAGGAAACAGACTGAACTAGTGGTTGATTAGATTCCTTGGCTTTCATTGGTACTTCTGGGATTCATAAACACAGAATCTGTTTTACACACAGAAGCACACATGCATGCAGATATGTTTTGTCATGCATATATGTGTGCATACATATTCTTTTTTTCCTAGTGAAGAGGCAGCAAAGGGGAATGGAACTAACATCTTTAACGTTTTCCTTATGTGTATTAAAACTGGGAGGGGGGTGAGCATGATCAAAACACATTACACAAAATCTCGAGGAACTAATTTTAAAAAACAAAACCCCACTGAACAGTAAGTTCTGGTTTTCAAAATAGGATGAAACTAGTGTGTCTCTTCTGAGGCTTGTTTCACTGCATGCTCATAAGCAGCAGACACAGACGTAAAATGCAGTCGTGGAACTCTCTGTCCAAAATTACGAAGAAATGGAAAGAGGACAGCAGCAGTGCTTTAATTCAGCATGGGTAGTTTCTGAGCACAGGGCCCCTTGAGTAATCACAGGTCACCAAGCCAGCTGTCCAGCCAGCCTTGATGACAGCATAGCAGCCGTTCAGGATTTTAGAATATTCTGCTTTTACACGTTATTTCAGTATTCTATTCCAAGGCCTCTAAAGGGCCAGGGCTCTGGACTGGATGAGTATTTATATAGGAGAAGAGGACGAAGAAGGAGAGGGCTCCCTTGGGATATCCACTGCGACTTCCCACCACATTAACTGCCCTAGATACAGACAGGGTCCTGGGTACAGAGACTTACACGGGCCACACAGTGATGGGGTGGGCAGGGGGCTCTGGAAAGTTTGCTGCATTTCTATCGGTGAAAGCCATTCCATCTCTCTAACCCCAGAATGCTCAGCTAAAGGGAACCAGATGATGCATATTCCTGAGGCCCAGTGACTTTAAATGACACAAGGAGACCCTTTGTCATCTACTACACTGCAGTGTGCCTGCCCCCTCTCTCCTCTCTCCTCTCTCTCTCTCTCTCTCTCTCTCTCTCTCTCTCTCTCTCTCTCTCTCTCTCTCTCTCTCTCTCTCTCTCTCTTGCTGTGGCTATGATCTTCTTCATCATACATACTCCAGTCCAGGTCTTATTAAAATCCACAATTGCACCACTGTGGATTATTCTCCATCTCCTCGTTAAGACTCTGTGCCTCCTTTGCAGTTTATTTGTTATGACACAGATCTAAGAGGCCTCAGAGATGAATTCCAGAGGAATGGGGGTGGGGGTGAGGACGGGAATGCAAGTTGCTGAAAGCATCCTGGACCCATGCTGATCAGGCAGCAGCATCACGGCTTAGAGATCCTGAACATCTGTAGCAAAAGCCGTGCACAGCTGGAGGCGTGCAAGGTGGGGCTGCAAACATGTCCTAGACCTCGGTTTCTGTCCTAAAGCCAGGGGCAGGGTGCACAAAAGCAGGGTTTATAAAAAGCAAGACAAGAGAGACAGAGGTGAGACTCATCAGGACACATTACACATATACACGGGTAAAACTGCTAAAATCCACAGAGAATTTATTTGAAAGAAGTGAGCAGGTACAGCCTTGCTGGGATTGCTTGCAGAAGGGCTAGATTCTGCCCTGGCAATTTTCCCACAAGACAGTGCTCCTCATTGCTGTCTGGCATCAGGAAAACCTGGTCAGGCATTGGCAATCTATGGGAAGAGAGATGTGAGCAGCAGAGAGAATTCTGCCTGCCCACCCACTAGCACTCCTGTCCGTGTGCCCAAAGGCATGTTGCCCCAGCCGTGGTTCAGCTGTCAGCACACAGCTGTGAGGGAAAGTCAGCAGAGGATTACTCCGGTGACCATCAGTGACATTTACTGACATGCATGTCATCTGGTCTACCACTGCCTACTGGGATGATGGACACAGAGTGCAAATCCTCAAACCAAAGCTGCATGAATGCACTGGAGCCCTGAAGTGGAAGGACTTCAAGGCTGATATTCGGGAACACTGTCAGGCTATGACGTCACTCCTTCTCCAGACAGGGAGCACCCGGACTTCCTGGATCGCTAGCCAAGATTTCCAGAACCCAGCTCCACAGTTCTCTGTGCCTACGCTCCTGTCCACTGGGCATGCCTCACCTACACTATCTTCATCTGCACCTCCCCGTGTCCTGCATCTCTTCACACCACTGTCCTCCCGCCTGCACCTTTTCCCAGGGCCACCTGTCTCCTGATTCTCCCCACCGTCATGTCCCTCCACGGGAATAGACTTACAGGTGCAGATGCCTGTGTTACCAGCATCTTTTTCTCTCTTGTTTTTAGAGTTGCTGCTGGCAGTGGGGGCTGGAGAGGGTGGGGTTTGACCTCTCTTTTGCCTTGATCCTGGGCAGTGCCAAATGAGGAAGCCCTAGCACTAGATTCCTCTGACTGGTGCAAGGCAGACTGCTGCATCTTGTTACTCTGCAGGGGCTCTCCGAAGTCTCCATGGACAGAAGGAGGAAAGGGGTGGTTGGTAAGGAGCATCCCTGATATTCCGGTGAGTTCCACGTGCCTGTTGCTTAGGCATCAGAAAAGTACCCAGAGGACAGAAGGAGTGTAGTGAGAACCTCACACCCTCCTCAGGGCAGCAGGTACCACAGGAGAAATGGTCCCTGGGGAGCAGGATACTGGCATGCCCCTGTTCAATAACAACGCAAGGAGAAGCACCTCACCGTTGAATCAGGACCCACTTCTCCACGGGCAGGAAGGGAAGAGAGCCCGTGGTATTAAGTGCCCCATATGCTGAAATGATAGCAGAGACTGGAAGTAAAAATAAGATTAAGATTAAAACGGTAGAATTGGGAATGCCCAGGAAGCTGAGCCAGAGGCCTGGTAGCTGGATTAGAAGAGAGGCGGGGTTGAGCCTGTGATGGCAAAGACCAGACATAATGCTAGTGTTCTTTTTTTTTTTTTTAAATGTCTTTTCTCCTAATGCAGCTAGTTGTAGCAGACTGAACTGGAAGAGAGGATGGCTTCAAACAGGAAGGAAGCTTCCACCTAGGAGACCACCACCCCCAGCCACTTCTCAGACAAAGAGGAATGGACAACAGCAGTTAGAGTTTGTGGGTGTGAAAGATGTCACCTACCCCCAACTGGGTGCACAGCACATGAGAAACCACAGGCACATGTGCAGAGCGAGTGGACCTACCACTGGCCCAGCTCAACACAGCCCAGAGAATTAGCCAGCCTGCACAGGAAGGCCTCGCCTTTGTCCCGTTCCTGGCATGGCCCTATAAAAACTGAACTAATGGAAATTCAATGCAACCCCTACCACGCCTTGTAAATAACTCCTATCCTCGGGACTTTCTCTTGCCTTTACTTAATTTCTGACTTTTCACCCAATTCTAATAAGCTTTCTTCAAATTTCCATACTCCCCTGAGAACTGTCACGAATCAGTTTCTGTGTGAGCTGATA
This sequence comes from Arvicola amphibius, assembly GCF_903992535.2. Classification (NCBI taxonomy): domain Eukaryota; kingdom Metazoa; phylum Chordata; class Mammalia; order Rodentia; family Cricetidae; genus Arvicola; species Arvicola amphibius. The sequence continues at coordinate 1,393,345 of NC_052056.1, read as the reverse complement.
ACAGACAATAAACTTGGAGCCACGACCTCAGGCCAGTCTTTGAAGTCTGTTACTGTCCAACATCTCAGGGTCCTGGACCAAGCCCAACTGGGTCAAGAAATGTCTTGTCACTCTTAAAAATTCCAAGATCACAATGCTTAAGCCAGCGCCACACACCTCTAAAAAGTAAAGCTAGGAAAACAGGTAGCAGTCCATTGCACATAGATCAAAATGCCAAAATTTATATGTCAGTTCCTTGATTTCTTACTTTCCCAGGGACTAGGAGGTCAGCATTTGTTGGAGAAGGGCCGCTTGTTGGTTCCTGGGCTGCTCAGCCCCAAAATAATCACATAGAAACTGTATTATTTAAATCTCTGCTTGGCCCATTAGCTCTAGCTTCTTATTGGCTAACTCTAACATATTAATTTAACCCATCTCCATTAATCTGTGTATCTCCACGAGGTTGTGGCTTACCAGCAAAATTTCAGCATGTTTGTCTCCTGCCTCTTTCTCCCAGCAGACAGCCTAGTTTTTCCCGCCTACTTCTGTTCTGCCCTGCCATAGGCTCAAAGAAGTTCTTTATTAACCAATGGTAGTCACTGCATACAGAGGGAAATCCCATGCCACCCATTAAAACTGAGAGTCCCCTGGAAACTGGGACAGTTGGTTACCCTATGTTAAAAACCCTTAATTTTTTTTAAAAAAATTAGTGTGTGTGTATGTGTGTGTGTGTGTGTGTGTGTGTGTGTATGTGCGCGCGCGCATGTGACACACTGGGGTGATTTGTCACAGTGTGCTTGTGGGGGTCAGGGATCAACCTTGGGTTTTAACTCTTACCTTCGTGTGTGTGTGTGTGTGTGTGTGTGTGTGTGTGTGTGTGTGTGTGTGTGTGTACATGAATGCACTGGGCTCTTCAGTTTCCCAGCTTCTGGGGATTCTCCCAGCTCTGTCTCCCACTCTGTCTTAGGAGCATCTAGACTATAGCACTGAGATAACATGCGCGCGCGCGCGCGCACACACACACACACACACACACACACACACACCCCACACACTCACTATTTTTGGCTTCTGTGTATAGCATCATATGGGTCTGGGAATCTGTTGTGAACATTCCGTGTGGCCTAGGATACAGATTTGGGAGTGGGGCACTGATTTGAGGTAGGGTAGAAGCAGAAGCAGTGGTTCCATGAAGCCAGAGGAGAATGAGGAACTGCAGGTCTGGTGTATAGCTCCAGCCAGCCAGCCTCATGCCTAGAAGGGGTAGTGGGATAATCTTACAAGGGGTGAGAACAATCCTACCGGCAGGAAGCCCCATCCTGTCACATTCTTGAGACCATGGTAGGGATGTTTTAGAAGAAGCTGAGGTTTCCCCGACATCTTAAGCTCCATCATAGTCTACCACATAAATTCCACTCACAGTGACCTTGGTTTTGTGACCTTGGCCTTTTAAAACTGTGAAGATGGCCTGTGCACTTGGCTGAGTCTTCCTCTGCAGTGCTGAGGCCTGCAGCCTGACCTGGAGATTTGAGGGCTGATGGTTTCTTTAGAAGCTTGGTCCCTGCAGCATCTTTAGCATCCCCTGCTTCCTACAGGCTTACGGCATGTCTGAAAAAAAAATATCCTGCAGTGGGAAGGAGCTTAGCTGTTTTAAAGAGAAATCAAGGGCATGGATTCAGATATGGGGAAAGGGAGGGGCTTTTGCCTTTAAGAAGTAAAACAGAAAGACCTGCGTGGTCCATGTGGAAAGCGGGAAATAAGCATCTCAAGCCGGCTGCTATATCATCAGTGGTCCACCGTAATTGCTTCAAGATTGCACACTTACAATGGACGTGGACATTTTTGATTGATGGCTGCAAACGCAATGTAATACACGGCCATTTTACATTCCCCACCAAAGAATCGACCCAGCATTTCTCAATCCCCTGACGGCTTTTCTGTGGTCTCCTTTATCTCTGCTGCTCATCAGAGAAAGGGCAGCACACACATTAAGACACCCCTGAAGTGCCAGGCGACACCCCAGTGATGGCTGCTGAGCTGCACTGGGCCGGGGCTGACATCCCCAACCTCAGCACTAATGAGAACATTTGAAAGATTACTGACATCTTCTGCCCACGGAGGTTGCTGGAAGTAATTAAGCACCACTTTCACAGAGGGCTGCTTTGGAACACACAGGACTTGAACAAAAAAGAGCAAGTGGCTGGGTTGTGAGCTGGTGCTACCTGGGTTTCCAAGTCCTACCCTTAGGGCTCCTTCCCTGCTTGCCAGGCCAGCCCTAGGGTTTGTAAAATCACTGTGGATGCCCTCACTCTCCTCCGCGCTGTATTGTGGGGAGGCAGGGGGCCGTAGGCCGGTTGTGAGGCTCCTTGGTCTACAGCAGGCAGTTCATCCTTTCTCCCATCATCAGGGAAGCAGGACATAGTTGCTTTGCTGCAGAGGCAGCTGAGCATGCAAAGGACCAGACCCACACCAGACCACCGAGAGTTAGACATGCGGTGGGGCACACCGACCATTAATAATCACATGTGGCATAATACTGCATGACACGCAGATACTCAGCAAATACATAGAGGCCTACCGGGAACAGGCCATGAAAAAGCGTTTAGGTGTTTCCAGCTATGGGCAAACAGACACACATACAGTATTGAAGAGAATAGTATTTTCCAATATGTTTGTAAATTTTGGGGGCAGTGCCCATCATTCCCATGTTTTCTGCCATGTGAGTCAGTCCTGATGATAGCGTGCTTGTTTTTGTCTCTTGTATTGGGTAAATTTTCATATCACTGCAATTAAAAGCCTTTAAAAGGCTGATGTTATGAAGGTTATTGATGTCACAAGGTTGGAGACTCTGTGTGTGATTGAGGGGCACCACAGAGAAGGCACGGTCATCTATCTCCATGTCCCGTAACTTGGGGATTGTGTGACAAGATGTCTGAAAATTTCTTATCAGATAAATCATATATATTTGGTTATGTGCCCCGATAAACAGTGTATCCAGCATTTATTCTGGCTTCCTTGACACAACTTCAAAACCCTATGGAATTCCCTGAGTTATGAATGTATTTTGTTATCACTAGTAGGCCCTTTCGGCCATTCCTGAGCTTGTGCTGTTGAAGTGACTCATTATGGGACAAACGAGTTTCCAAGAATGGGTTATCCATCTCAGAAGAAGCAAGTCTACAATTAGAGGGCTGAATATTCAGCCCCAGCCGTGACATCTGGAGGTAGGAGCAGCTGGATTTCAAGTTCATCACATGGCCGATAATTTAATCAAATCATACTTTAGGAACTTAGATACAAGCTCTAGACAGTGAGACTCAAAGAGATTTCTTGTTGGTGGTGTAACAATATCCTCTCTGGTCAAACTTGCTTCCATGTTTGAGGGAAGCTGCTTAACATTCAAGATGGTGTAAGTGGAAACATTCCATACTGCAGGTAAGCTTGTTAAACTCATGACATAAACAATTCAGGAAAGTTTCTGAAGCTGACCGGGACAAGGTCTGACAAGCCCAGTTGACTAGAAGGGGCTCAGACTAGCTGAGCTGCCTAGAATAATACTCTCTGAGCTGCTGAGGTACTGGCAAACTTTGCAGTGTCCTCTAGGTTTCCAGCTTTCATGAGTGTCACTCATGCTGGGTGGGATTTGGTGATGCAGATGTCTTTGAATGATTTCTGTTCCTGCAACTAACCCTTCACCCATATTTCTGCAAGTAACCCTAACAAAGCTCACTGGTTCACCATGATGTAATTGGATGGTTTGTTTATTTGTTTGTTTATGTTGTGTTCTGCTACTGGCTGCCTACCTGTGGTGAGTAGACATTTATTCAAACATGCCCAGGAATAGTGACGCCAATCAGTGTTCTGAGATAGAGACAATGCCCAAATACAGAAGCACAGAAACTTCTGAACCGTGAGCCAAGGACCCTTCCAGATGTTGTCACATGTCCCCATGTATCTGGCTGTTCATGTGGATCCTCTGTCATCATGTCACTGAGTACAGTTTTGAGTTCCATAAGTTGTTCTAACAAATTATCAGACACAAAGATGTCGTGTGACCTTTAACTCAGAACTTGCCAGGCAGAAGAGGAGGCCATCTGAGAACTCCAATTACTGCTGGTGTCTGAAGTGAGGGAAGTCTTGCTGGGACCTGATGCTAACTCCAGGTCATTAGTGTGAGAGTTGAGCCGAATCACAGGACACTGCCTGAAGTAATGGATGGTGTCAGGATGTAGACCATTTGTCAGACAGAGGGCTTTGATGGTCGGCAAGCTTAGAGAAACAGCCAGAGCCAAGGTGAACAAAAGATCCTTTGTCACCCACTGCCTTCTTGTATCACCCCAACACAATAGGAGCAAGCAGTCCTGAATGAAAAGACTGGATGCTCCAGGCCAAGGGAAGGCAGAACATCACAGCTTAAATTGGACTGGCCGTTGTGATGGGCTAGAAGATAAGCCAGAGTGCATCTGAAGTCAGCGACAGGAGACAACAGAATGAATCCATTCCTAACCAGGACCAGATGTTTCAATAAGTTTGATGTGTAAACACATCTGTACACTTACTGATATGAAGAGAGTTGAGTGCTTGTTTTATTTAACGGTCTTTAGCTGATGAGGCCCACTGGTATTGTAGAGGGCAAAAAAAAAAATGCTTTATTCATTAGCTACCAATTTAAATGCTAATATCTGTGGTAGACCTTCATAGTGTCATCTATGATGGTACTGAGGAACCATGCCTAGCGAACTGACACATAGAAGAACCAGAATTGGTACGGCCTTTAAGATCCACACGTAACAACCATCTTCCTTCAGTTAAGACCCACTCCCAAAGGTGGGGGGGCCTAGTCGGATATAGTTCTGGAAACCGAAAATCCAAAGACTAAAATTTTGGCTCTGGTGATGAGTCCTAAACAGCATCACACCATGGCCAGTATCGTCAGGGTGAGAACATCCCCAACACCCGTGGAATTGTCAATAAGTTTTAAGCAAAAGCCCTCCCTTCCTTCTTGACATCCTAAGACATGACTGTGAACTCAGAATGGCAAGCACTTTCTGGCCATGTTTCGCTCCTAATGATGACCCATTCTGCACCCGGCATATACGCAAGGCACAGAAGATGAGGCTCTCAGCCTGCACACCTGAGATGGGAAGTCTCACTCTCTAGTTGAGCTTAGAAGTCTACAGAAATCAGAGAAGTGAAAACAGCACCTTCCAAAGCCTCCTCTCAGTGTGTGCTGTCTGTGGTCGGTGTCTCTCTTTCCTATGGCACACACTGGCTGGAACCCGCTACTTTTCCATTTCCACAGTAGCTGATTTCAACGGGTGTGAACACAGGACATGGTCTCTAGGATCACTGAGTATGAGATAAGGTACCAATGCTACCCAGCCATGCACTAAATTAACGCTGCACATGCATCAGGAAGACTGAGACAGAGCTGTGTGCATTTACCTAGAAAGATAACTTTGAAAAAGCATCCATTTCCTTTCTGGTAATGGCTCTTCCTTTCTGATGTGCTCCCACCATGATGACATCTGTGATAGTGTGGTGCAGCTTAGGGTTCATCACCAGAATCAGGACCTTAGTCTTTCAATTTCCAAAGTACGCTTATAGACAGTTAGGCATTAGGCATCTCATTGTGTAACTAAAATATACTAATAACACAAACATGGAAATGAGAATCACCAGAGCACCTTTCACCTCTCACTCTCTCTATGGTGTGGATGAATACTCTACTGTATTTGTAAAATCCCACATATCTCTTTTTAATATAACGACCATGCAAACCCACAGTTCTTTGGCGTGAGATGAGCTACAGTCCAGCTCACCAGCTTCGTGATGACAAGGTTCTTGTTGGACTGTGAGTATATGGGCTACTCTCCACTGCTGGATTTAATATTCGTAGCTGAGTTGCAAGACTTAAAACGTGGACATGAACTTCACACTCTCAAATCCACTGGTCCAACAGTGAGGGGATTTTGGATGAATAGGAAGAATGTGTGCACAGAGTTCTACTGACCCCACCTGTCTCGGCCACTCTGCTTAGCCTTGTCTGAATTACAAAGAACAGATGGCCGGTCCCTGCCCTGATGGCCTCGGACACCCCACTATGACTCGCCATGCATTATAAAATCTCATCAGCCAATGTGCTCTGGGGATGCTGACTTTGGATGTGTCCTAACACAAGCATTCCAGATTGTCCGTGCAGAGGTCTGACCTGGGTGTCCTCAGGGAGGAGGAGAGAGTTGTGGCCCGAGTCTGCATTCAACTCTGAATGAATTACAGGAGGGAGTTCTCTAATTTCACCTTTTCAGGCATGCACTGGCGTGTCCACAGGGCTCCCAGGGCTCATGTGCTCCCAGGGCTCACAACAGGGCTCTTAACAGGGCTCATATGCTCCCAGGGCTAACAGGGCCCACAGGGCTCCTAGGGCTCAGGTGCTCCCAGGGCTCACATGGCTCACAGGAATAACAGGGCTCCTCACAGGGCTCATGTGCTCCCAGGGCATGCACACAGGGCTCCTCACAGGGCTCACAGAGCTCCTCACAGGGCTCACAGGGCTACTAACAGGAAGAAGAGGTGACCTCAATTAAGAAAATGCCTCTGTCCCAAGGCAACAACCTCCACAGGAGCAGGTACAAGGGAGCAACAGCCAAGGGAACAGGCCTGAGCCAGAGACCTTTGCAGTACCGGGCCCAAGCCAAGGGACATCTGTGGGAACAGTCCTGAGCCAGCAACCTCTGCTGGAGCAGGCTCAAGGAAGTGACCTCCACAGGAGCAGACTTGAGCCAGAAACTTCGCCTGAGCAGGCCAGGGGCAGTGACCTACAAAGGAGCAGGTACAAAGGAGTGACCACCAAGGGAACATGCCCAAACCAGAATCCTCTGCAGGACCAGGCATGAGTCAGGAACCTCCAAGGGAGCAGAGACCTTGGTGGGACTGGACCTAAACCAAGGACCTTTGTGGGACATCTGTGGGAAGGTCCTGGGCCAGCAACCTCAGCCAGAGCAGGCCTGAGAAAATGACCTCCACAGGAACAGATACAAGGAATCCACCTCTGAGGGAGCAGGCCCAAGCCAGAGACCTCTGTGGGATGAGGAATGAATTGGTAACCTCCTCTGGAGCAGGCCTAAACCAGAGACCTCTGCCAGAGCAGGCTCAAGGCAGCAACCTCAGTGGGAGCAGTCCCAAGCAAGCAATTTCCGTGGGAGCAGGGCCAAAGGACCTCTGAGATTGCAGAGTGACCTGACAGAGTGCTGAGCAACCTCTGGGAGCACCAAAGTAACCTCTGGGGTGACTGGAACCTTGGCCCTGACTGCACCACAAGGAGTAACCATCTGAGCCTTGGATCCACTGGCACCTGGAAGATTGATCACTGGAGACACAGCCCCAACTACATCAATCAGAGGAAAAGATAAGTAGACAAGGAAGAACACACTCAACACCACAAAGAGCAACATGACACCAACAAAATCTAGTGGCCCTACAACAAGACTTGAACACCCAAATATAAATGAATTAGAAGAAGATGACCTAAAAAATAACTTTTTTATTTTTTTGTTTGAGGCCCTTAAAGAGGAAATGAAAAAATTCTCTAAAAGAAATGGAGAAACAGACAAACAAAAAAATTGGAAGAAATCAACAAATCCCTTAAAGAAAACCAAGAAAAACCAATCAAATAGATGAAAGAAATGATTCAAGATTTGAAACACAAAATAGAGACAATAAAGAACAAAAGCTGGGGGATTTATAGAAACAGAAATCATGAGAAAACTATCAGGAATCACATATGCAAGCATGAACAGCAGAATACAAGAGATGGAAGAGAGAATCTCAAGCGCTGAAGATACAGAAGAAATAGACTCACTGGTCAACAAAAACATTTAATCTAACAAAAGCTTAACACAAAATATCCAGGAAATATAGGACACTATGAAAAGACCAAACCTAAGAATAATAGGGATAGAAGAAGGAGAAGAAGTCCAACTCAAAAACACAGAAACTATATTCAAAAATTTTCCCAACCTAAAGAAAAATATGCATATGAACATACAAGAAGCTTACAGAACACCAAACACATTGGATTAAAAAAAAGTTCCCTTGCCACATAATAATCAAAACAATAAACATACAGACTAAAGAAATAATATTAAGAGTTGCAAAGCAAAAAGGCCAAGTAACATTTAAAGGCAGCCCTATCAGAATTACACCTGACTTCTCAATCGAAACATTGTAAGTCAGAAGGTTCTGGCCAAGCGTTATGCAGACATTTAGAGACCAGGAATGCCAGACTACTATACTCAGCAAAACCTTCAATTAACATAGATGGACAAAACAAGATATTCCATGACAGAACCCGATTTAACCAATACCTAGTCACAAACCCAGCCCTACACAAAGTACTAGAAGGAAAACTCCAACCCAAGGAAGTTAGCTATATCCACAAAACCACAGACAATAGATGATCTCACAGCAGCAAATCCCAAAGAAGGGAAAAACAGACACAACATAACTAACAATGAAAACTAAAATAACAGAAACTAGCAATCACTGGTCATTATATCCTTTAATATAAATGGACTCAACTCACCCATAAAGACACAGGTTAGCAGAGTGGATACGAAAACAGAATCCATCCTTTTGTTGCATACAAGAAACACATTTCAACTGCAGAGTAAAGACATCACCTCAGAGTAAAGAGTTGGGAAAAAAATTCCAATTAAATGGACCTAAGAAACAAGTTGGTATAGTTATCCTAATATCTAACAAAATAGGCTTCAAACAAAGATCAATCAAAAGAGACAAAGAAGAACATTTCATATTAGTCACAGGAAATATCCATCAAGGGGAAATCTCAATACTGAACATCTATGTCCAAAATAAAAAGGTACCCTCATATGTAAAAGAAACACTACTAAAGCTTAAATCATACATTAAATCCTACACACTAATAGTGGGAGACTTCAACACTCCACTCTTACCACTGGACATTTCAGTCAGACAGAAAATTAATAAAGAAATAAAGGAACTAACAGATGTTATGAATCAAATGGACTTAACAGACATCTATAGAACATTTCATCCAAACGTAAAAGAATATACCTTCTTCTCATCACTTCATGGAAACTTCTCAAAAATTGATCACATACTAGGTAACAAAGCAAACCTCAACATATACAAAAAATGGAATAACCCCATGCATCTTATTGGATCACCATGGCTTAAAATTATAGTTCAACAACAACACTAATTTCAGAAAGTACACAAACTCATGGACTTAACAACAGACATGGAGGAAATCCAGAGAATCATTAGATCGTATTTTGAAAATCTGTATTATACAAAATTGAAAAACTTAAAAGAAATGGACAATTTTCTAGATAAATATCACTTACCAAAATTAAATCAAGACCAGAAAAGCAAATTAAATAGACCTATAACTGCTAAAGAAATAGAAACAGTCATCAAAAGTCTCCCGACCAATAAAAGCCCAGGACCAGATGGTTTCAGTGCAGAATTCTACAAGATTTTCAAAGAACTAATACCAATACTCCTCAAATTGTTTCACACAATATAAACAGAAGGAACATTGTCAAACTCTTTTTATGGGGCTACAATTACCCTGATACCCAAGCCACAGAAAGATATTACTAAGAAAGAGAATCACAGACCAATCTCACTCATGAACACTAATGCAAAAATAATCAAATACTGGCAAACCGAATTGAAGAACACATCAGAAAAATCATCCACCATGACCAAGTTGGCTTCATCCCAAAGATGCAGAGATGGTTCAACATATGAAAATCTGTCAATGTAATTCACCACATAAACAAACTGAAAAAAATGATCACCTCAATAGATGCTGAAAAAGCCTTCAATAAAATACAACATCTCTTCATGATAAAGGTATTGGAGAGAGCAGGAATACAAGGAACATACCTAAACATAAAAAAGCAATGTACAGCAAGCCAACAGCCAACATCAAACTAAATGGAGAGAAACTCAAAGAGATCCCACTGAAATCAGGAACAAGACAAGGTTGTCCATTCTCTTCATACCTATTCAATATAGTACTTGAGGTTCTACTAGAGCAATAAGACAACAAACAGAGAACAAGGGGATACAAATTGGAAAAGAGGAAATCAAACGCTCACAATTTGCTGATGATATGATAGTTTACATAAGCAACCCCAAAAATTTTACTAAGGAATTTCTATAACTCATAAACAACTTCAGTAATATAGCAGGATACAAGATTAACTCAAAAAAAAATGAGTAGCCCTCCTGTACACAGATGATAAATGGGCTAAGAAAAAAACAGAGAAACATCACCCTTCACAATAGCCACAAATAACATAAAATATCTTGGAGTAACTCTAGCCAAACAAGTGGAAGACATGCATCTCAAGAGCTTTAAATCTTCAAAGAAAGAAATTGAAGAAGACACCAGAAAATGGAAAGATGTTCCATGCTCTTGTGTAGGTAGAATTAACATAGTGAAAATGGCAATCTTACCAAAAGCAATCTAAAGATTCAATGCAATGCCCATCAAAATCTCAGTAAAATTCTTCAAAACTCTCGAAAGAACAACACTCAACTTCATATGGAAAAACAGAAAACCCAGGATAGCCAAAACAATCTTGTACAATAAAGAAACTTCTGGAGGCATCACAATCCCTGACTTTAAGCTCTACTACAGAACTATAGTACTGAAGTTGAAAACAGCCTGGTATTGGCATAAAAACAGACAGGAGGGCCAATGGAATTGAAACAAAGACCCAGATATCAATCCACACACCTAAAAACACATGATTTTTGACAAAGAAGCAAAAAACTATACAATATCAAAAAGAAAGCATATTCAACAAATGGTGCTGGAATAACTGGATATCATCAACCTATACCTCCAAAATACACAAAGAACCCAAGAAACTGGTATCCAAAAGAACAAATAATCCATAAAAAAAAAATGGGATACAGACCTAAATAGAGAACTCTCAACAAAGGAACCTAAAATGGCTGAAAGACACTTAAGGAAATGTTCAACATCCTTAGCCACCAGAGAAATGCAAATCATAAAAACTCTGATATTCCATTTTACACCTGTCAGAATGGCCAAGATCAAGATCACTGATGACAACTTATGCTGGAGAGGTTGTGGGGTGAAGGGAACACTTCTGCATTGCTGGTGGGAGTGCAAACTCGTACAGTTGCTTTGGATTTCAGTATGGCAATTTCTCAGAAAATTAGGAAACAACCTACCTCAAGACCCAGGATTACCACTTTTGGGTATAAACCCAAAGGATGCTCAATCGTACCCCCCAAGGACATGTGTGTAACTATGTTCATAGCAGCATTGTTTCTCATAGCCAGAACCTGGAAACAACCTAAATGTCCCTCGACCAAAGAATGGATAAGGAAAATGTGGTATATTTACACAATGGAGTACTACACAGCAGAAAAAAATAATGACATCTTGAAATCTGCAGGCAAATGGATGGATCTAGACGACATCATATTGAGCGAGGTAACCCAGACCCAGACAGACAAATATATGTACTTGCTCATAAGTGACTTTTAGACATAAAACAAACAAAAAATAGCTTACAGTTCACAATCCCTGAGAACCTAGACAACAAAGAGAACCCTAAGAAAAATATACATGGCTGTAATCTATATGGGAAGTAGAAAAAGACAAGATCTCCTGAGTAAATTGGGAGTGTGGGGACCATGGGAGAGCATGGGAAGGAAGGGGAGAGGAAGGGAGGGGAGGGGAGAAAAAATAGCTCTATAAAAACAAACTGAAAAAAAAATAAAGAAAATGCCTCTATTGGGCTGACCTGTAGGAATTCTGTGGGACATTTTCTTCATTGTTGACTACTGTGAGAAGGTCTACCCCACTATGGGCAGTGCCTTTTCTAGAAAGATGACTCTGGCTTGCATAAAGAGAGCAAACTGAACAAGTCATGGACAGCAAGCAACATTCCTCCATGGCTTCTGCTTTTGCTCTTGCTCATGTTCTTGCCCTAAGTTCCCACTATGATTGGGATGTATAAGCCAAACAAACCCTTTCCTCTCACAAAAGTTGCTTGTGGGCAGTTTCCTGTTACAGTGACAGAAAACACAGGAGATTGGCATACACCCTGGCATCATGGAGTTGTGCCCAGGCTGAGCATGAGGGAGGCGGGTGGCAGGTCAGGCTGTACTGTGCCCTGTGGGTTGCTCTGGGGCTACAGACTTCATCAGATCCCAAGAGTAACTGTCTCTCCAGGGATGCTCCTACCCCTGTTTGATAAGCAATGTTCTTTTATGTTGCATGAGGGGTTCAGAAAGGATTGAAGCAGAGAGGCAGACAAAGGAGGAGCTGCTGGCTCAGTGTGAGCGACTGCAATCATGTTCCTCGAGAGATACAGCCAGTGGCAGCACTCTGGAGGGGGCAGGTGCAATTTTGGCACCTGCAGGAAACATTAGGAGTGACTTCCGTTTAGAGAATTATTTTCCTAGAAAAATCATCCTGTTCCTGAGACTCCAAACAGCCCCTGGTATTGTTGAAGAGGTGTAGTCTGGGTGTCTGGTTTGATTTTTGCATTTGCTACCCATGGGGGTTAGAGGTAGTTGTGGCCCCAAGCCCAGGCTTGATCAGAGGCAGAGCCCTCCCATTCCTGTCTTTGCCGCTCCTCTAGTGTTTGATTTCCTTTCCTGAGAGGATTTTCGCTACAATATAAATTAGTACTGAGATGACAGTGTAGACTCAGAAGCAGGAATGCCAGCTGAGTTGGAAAGCTTCACATAGATCCATCTTTCATCCTATTGATGGCTTTCCCTAACAGTTCCCTATGGTCTGCCTGCTATCTGCCAGGCATCTTGTGCTTCCAAACAAAAGAGGGCTGTGGTGGATGTTAGTCACTAATAATGCCCTCTTTTCTGACTCCAGTCTCTGTGTCCAGTAAGCAAAGTGGACAGAAGGCTAGTCAGTGCTTACCCTCAGTTTCTCGCTGTAACCACAATAGTCCTCAGTAACAGGTCTATGTCTTACAAATGTGTTTGAAGCTTAGCTCCAGTGCTGTTGCATTCTGGGAACCCTGAGCTTCCATCTGTCCTTTCACACAGCCTGAGGAAGCAGCAAGCTCTCCCATGTAGAAATAAATGCAGCCCCTATATAATAAGACCAATAAACTAGAATATATGGAGAACTCAAAGAGATACCCAAGTTAAAACAAGATTAAAAACTACCAACAAATGCATGAAGACTATTCCTCTGACCATCAGGGAAAATACCAGTGAAAACTACGCTGAGACTGATTTTGTCTTACCCCAGACAGAAGAGCTGGCCCCAAGAAAACCAATGACCACAAGAGCTCGTGAGGAGTTGTGGGGAAGGAGTCTTCATACAAGGCTGCTGGGGATGTAAATTAGTGCAACCACTATGGAAATCAGTGGGGAGGTTCTTCCAAAGCTAGGAATAGTGTACTTAAATGATCCAGCTTGAATGATCCATAATTGAATGATCCAGCTATCCTTCTCTTGGGAATGTGCCCAAAGGAATCTAAATTAGCATACCATGGGGACACCTACTCACCTTTGTTGCAGCGGTATTTACTATACACCAGTTATGGAACCAACCTAAGGGTCTATCAAGATCTGGATGGATAGGCACATGTAACATACATCTACACACAGCAGAACACTGTGGAGTGTTATGTGTAAGCAAGAATGCACAGGGAGATAGATAGAACTAACTGGGGATCACGTTAAAAGAATTAAGACAGAACAAAAAAAACAAATATTACATATTTTCTCTCATATATAGGATACACACACACACACATTTGAAAGCTAAAGGGGACTACTTGAACTATTTGAGAAGAGAAAGGAAATTAGCGGACAGGAGGGTAGGAGAGAGTAACAGATATGGAATACAGTTATGGCACATGCTATATTTGAATAAATTGTCATAATGAAGCCCATCACTTTGTATGATGAGTATACATTAATTAAAATAATGGAAATAAAACTGAGCAATAGAAAAGGGAGTACACTTGACAGCTTTATTTGCAGCCATGCAATTTCCTTTACAGATAGTCTTCTTCCATTTGGAAGTCTCTGGAAACTGGGATTCTTCCTCCAGGGTAGAAGAGGCTGGTCAGAGTATGGAGGTGTTACCCAGGGATGACAGTTGGTCGTGTCATGGAAACCATGTAAATGGTCTCTGAAGCTGGAGGTTCTTGCTCCTACTCCTTTTTCTTGTGCTATGTCATTTATGCTTTCTTCTCTGGAATGCTTTTCCTGAAAGCTTCTGGTTCTAGAGAGTCATTATGTTTTCTTTATCTCCATAGCCCATGATTATGTTGTTTTATAACACACTAATTATATGGATTCGGAGACCACAAGATTTGGCTGGTTCTAAGAAACATGTCCTAGAATGCCTACTGCCAACTTTTGCCTCCTCCCTCCCCCATGTAAACTGCGTGGAGATACCTCTTGCTCCAGTGGGTGAACAGTGTGCATCTTTCCCCTACCCTTTCTTTCTGCAATGACCCTCCTACCCCCAGCCTCAAAACCTGGCCCTTTAGACGCTCACAATCATTAACATCAAATTCCAATGCAGCAGGATCATACTCTAGAACTCTACAACACCTTAGCCAGCCCCAGCTTCTATGTGTCATGAACTGAGAGACTTAACAACAGACAATTATTCCTCACTGTCTGGTGGCTGCAAATCTAAGATCAGGGGCTGGTTGGGCTGGATTCCAGAGAGGGCTGTCTTCTGGCTTACAGGCCACCCACTTTGAGGAGCTGAACTCACGCCTGCTCAGTTTACAAAACCTTGTCTTCTAACACCATCACAGTGGGGATTGTGTTAGATTTTAACGCTTGAACTTTGGGTACCAGATGATAAAAAAAAAATCACTGATTCCACAGCAAGTGGGAGGTGTGCCATGGCCTGTGACCCTGAGTTCTGCTCTCCTTTGACTACTGAGGTCTTTGCTGCTCAGGAGTTGTACACAGGTGCCCTCTGTCTCATGAGTGAGGACCCAAGAAGGGCAGACACCATCTTTCTGATTGACTTGTGACCTTCACTACTAGCCCCTACTACACAGGTGTGGAAAAAGGAGATGGCGGTGGGGTGGGAATCTGTAATTTCTATGTTTTACATTTTCCCCGTTCTTGAAGATCTTTTATGAAGCTGAGGTTCTGTCTTCTGCTATCTGCCATGAACATGGCACATGCTACTCACTATCTCACAAAAGTCAGTCATTCTATCATCTTCCATGTTTCTCCTCCTTCAAAAGCACAGGCATTTTCATCCACAAGGGTAAAATCCATGACCAACTGATGTCAGGTACCCCATAAGACCTTGTGCTGTTAGGTCTTAACAGACTTTTGGTAGAACTGAAAAACGATTTTACAAATGAACAAAGTAAGTATCAAATATATTCTTTCTACTGTGCAAAGAGTTACCGGCGCCAACATGGCATAGTTTACCTGAGTAATTCAAGGACTCACAATTTGAAAAAATCTTACCATGTTAAAATATGCTGATTTTATAGTTTGTTTTAGTTTTTCTCACACAAGTTCCTCCAGAACACAGAATGAAGAATTTCAAAGATTATGCAGTAGATCAGGACAAACTATTTTAAAACCACCTCATTTCAGAATTGTGGTATGCTTTTCTACTCTAACGTTCAGCAAATAGCTTGAAATTCCCATTTTTCTGGTAGAATAATGGACTAAAGTAAATCCTTAGTGTATAGGATTGGTACCGATCCATATAAAACGTCTTTGAATTGCATACACACACCCTAAAAATCAAGTCTTCCTAAACAGATGTGGTTTCTTAAATATCAATAGCAACGTCACTTTAAAGCAGGGAAAATCTGGACAAATCCTTGTTGTCAGGAGGAAACCAAAGCCAACTAGTCACAAAAAAGCTTATCAAGGCGGGCGGTGGTGGGCGTACGCCTTTAATCCCAGCACTCGGGAGGCAGAGGCAGGTGGATCTCTGTGAGTTCGAGGCCAGCCTGGTCTACAAGAGCTAGTTCCGTGACAGGCTCCAAAGCTACAAAGATACCCTGTCTTGAAAAAAAACAAAATTAAAAACAAAAAGCAAAAAAAAAAAAAAAAACCACAAAAAAAAAAACCAAACCAAAAAGCTTATCTAATAGGAAACTTATCACAAAGCTGTACGTAGCTATACAAGCCTTTGTTAATGAGCATTACACAGTGAGAAATGGTCCATTCTGTGTTCTTTCTTTGAGTGTTCGGTGACCCAAGTGTAAAGAAGACTTCACAGTGTCTCTCCCATCCATTAGGTCGACAGCACACGCCCTGAGGCATCACCCATGCTCCATTCAGGTTGCACTCTGTTTTGGGGGCATGAGGTATCCATTGGCTATCTATACAATTTTTACATTTATTTATTTTACTTGGGGATGGGGTGGAGGGTGAGCATGGGGAGTAGGGAGAGAGCATGGGAGTGAAGGAGGAGCATGAGAGGTAAGGGGAGTACATGTACCACAGCTTGCATGTGGAAGTCAGAGGGCAACTTGCAGAAATTGCTCTTTGATCCTCTCCTTCCGCCATATGCACTCTAGGGATTGAACTCAGATTGCCAGGCTTGGCAGCAAGCGCCTTTACCAATAACTACTTTATAAAGGAAACCTATGGCCAAACCAGTTTTCAGTGAAACACACGAAACAGGCTCTCATAAGTATATCTGCAAGGCCATGCACTGAACTCCTTGACAGTGGGATCAGTGCATAAAAGAGTGGATACCAGAGCCTGAGGTCAGTGACCTGGGAACCAGCTCCTAAGAAGAATGCTCGTCTACACCCAGGATATGGGGAGCCCCAGATGACTGCTGATAATGTACTGGCATTTTCCATTCCTTTTGAAAGTATTTCCAGCGCTGAAAATGAGAAATGTCAGCTACAGAGAAACCTGCCTGGTTTTGCTCTGAGACAAGTACACATGAACCAACTGAAAAAAAAAAAAAAAAACAAAACAAACAAAAAAAAAAAACGCAGCCCCCAAAGACCTACGTAGGGAAAACAAAGCATTCTTCCTCCTTACTTTTCACTGTGAGGTACATGGACTTGCTGACGTCCGCGCCCACATCGTTGCTGACCTTGCAGAGGTAGTAGCCACTGTCTTCCTCCACAACGTGCTTGATCAAGAGTGAGCCATTACTCAGGACCTGGATTCTGCCATTCAGGGCAATTGGCTGGAACTGGGGGACCCCAGCACCTGGGAGAGAATCATAAAAAAAAAAACATGATGCCAAGGAGTAATAATTAATCTTCACTGGCAACCTAAGATGTGACCCAAGACTTCCCTCTGGGTGTGTCTGTGAAGCAGAGAAGGGAAAGACACTGTGTGGGGGAGGGTAGTCCTATGAACTAGGACCCTGGACTGACTGCAAAGGGAAGAGGCCAGCTGAGTGGCAGCATAGCTTCTTGTCAGTTTCCCAGTCTGCTGAGATGTAAGGAGTGCCAGACACACGCCCACTGCCATGAACTCCTTGGTGTCTACCCCACGGTAGACCATATCCTATCAGATAGCGAGCAAAAATCAACCTTGCTTCTTTACCTTGCTGCTTGTATTTGGTCACAGCAGTGACACCAGAAAGGGGTGCACAACGAGAACAAACATTAGCAGCAAGATCAAGTTCATTTTGATACACGAACACCTAACACACCTCACATGGGCAGTCCTGGGAAATGCCAAGTCACTCCTTCTTCCCTGCAATATTAAAATCCTTATTTAGAGAAAACCACATTTACTTAAAATGACAGGTTTTTTTTTTTTCAGAAAATGAGATTAAAAAGTAGGAGTGCTTACACACATTTCCCCCATAAAATGCCAAATTTGATGAGTGTTAAGCAGCTGATAAATTATTCAAAGAAATCACAGTTAGAACAACCCCAGAGTAGACATTGCTTGCCTTGTGAACAAAATTCCTCTGTTCTTGGGATTGAATATGAATGTTAACAGGGGAATAGCCCTCTGGGGGCATGCCATTCACAACCCTACATTGCTGCATGGGTTGGAGGCCACAAGGAGCACACTGGCATCCTTAGTTTGCCTGTTACAGTGGAGAGCCACAATGCATCATCAATACCTAGGACTCTGACGTTGTTGGGGAATGTGAGTCAGGTCATCGAGAGAAGAAAGTGTTAAAACCCTGTTGCCCAGGAGCGTCTGCAGGTGCAGACCCTAAACTCAAGGGAAAGGTCTGGACGCATCCATTTAGGGAAGTCAAGAGAGGGAGAAGATTCTGACGGATGTCTAAGCCAACAGTGGCTAGGGTGGCCTATCACAGTGACTGGGGTGTGTGGAAGATGTCTAAGCCAACAGTGGCCGGGGTGACCTATCACACTGACTGGGGTGTGTGCGGAAGATGTGTCCCTGGTCATTCAGATGTCCTCCTTGCCTCTCTTCTTTACCCTGTGAGCTTGGGGACTGGGTGGAGATTCGGCAAAGAGTTTATTTTCCTAGAGGAAGCTCACAGAATGAGCCAAAGACAGGAGCCCCAGAACAGGCCTGGAGCTGACCAAGTCTGCTCTGTCCATCTTACTTCCACGGGAATCTTCCAACACCACACCCAAGAACACTGGACTGCATACATTGACTGTTCTTCCCCTAGGATTTCTGCTTCAGGGACCTCAGAGCTGGGTCTGAGCCTCCCCAGGAGACCATGGAAATGAATACTGTTTCTGGGAATCTGGAGTAACAGCAAACAGAGTCACTGCAGGGTGGCTTCTCTCAAGAACTGCTGGAGAGGACCTGTAGCAACTTGAATTAAGAGGCTGAAAAGAGGCTGGAGAGACGGCTCAGTTGGTGGAAGAGCTTGCTATGCAAGCATGGGGCCTGACTCTTAGCACTTACACATGATGTCAGGTCCAGGGTGTGTTCCTGTAACCCCCACAATGAAGAGGCAGAGCCAGAGATGGAGCATCCCTGGAGCTGGCTGAGCAGCCAGTGCCCTGGGACTGACCAGACCCAAATTCAATGAAAAATCCTTCTGGGACAATAAGGTAAAGAGCAACACAGGAAGATATTCATTGTTGACTTCTGGCCTCTACATGTTACACATATGCACATATACATGCATGTTAAGTAATCAAGCAAAAGTCTTCTAAAACCTGATTAACTCAAACAGCCTGCAACAGATCAAAGTCCCCACACTAACTCCCAGGCTGTTCTGGTGGCCCTGCCACCTCTCTCTGCTTCCTTTTCTGACAAAACTGACAAGATTTCTCTTCCTTGGCCAGCTGCTCTTCTCTACCCTCTAAGGCACCCTCTAAGGCAGCCTGGCAGCTCACCCCCCTCCACATGGCAAGTTGTTCTTTCTACCCACAGAGTGTTCTACCCACAGTATGCACACATACACACATACACATATATACCTTCCTCCACACAGACATACATTATACAGCCCCCCACACAGACATGCATACCCAACACACACAGATACTCACATACACACAGACACCCCCACAGACACATACACACACTCCCATACAGACACACACACACAGACACCCCCCCACAGATAGACACACCCATACACACACATCTTCATACACACACCCCTCACACACAGACACACCCACATACACAGACATACAGGCGCACAGAGACATACATACACTCCACACAGACATATACACACACAGCCACATCCATACACATACAGAGATACACCCATACACACAGACACACTCACATACACTCTCATATGCACATAGACAAACTCACACACAGACACACCCATACACACATAGACAGACACAAACAGACACACTCATGCACACACAGAGACACACCCATGCAAACACAGACAGACACACTCACGCACATACACAGACACACCCATGCACACAACTGAAAGGGTACTCTGCTTCTGCTAGGGAGGATGGAAACCAGAAAAGGAAGCTGTTTGTCTGCTCAGCATCACAATTGTTTTCTTTAAAGTGAATCTGAACACTGAGGTCCCTGGCAACTAGGTAAACATAGTTGCTAACAATTAAAATGCCCAAAAATGAGATATGAGCCCTGTAAAGTAATTTATCTTCAGCACATGACAAAGCGAAGGGGTCATAGGTATAAAACAGGGTGGGAAGGAAGGACTGGGAAAAGCTGTGACCTACTTCAGTCTCCCGTGTAGACCAGAAGCTACTAGAAAGCTATGTGACTCACCCCTCAATAAAGCAAAGAAAAAGAGGCATAGGAAAAACAGAACTCTTATCAGAAGCAGAGGAAACTACTGGGCAGAGGCTTAATAATAGCTTGCTAATTTACATAAACAGATGGGAGAGATTCAGATGAAATATTAAAACTATTAAAAAGAGACAAAGCAACAGAAAAGTAACTGCAACTCTTATGTGTGCGAATTATATTCATGAAACTTATTAGCACAGTGGACACAGAAGAGGAAATGGCTAGGTCAGCAGAATTTATCCATTGTAGAACAAAAGGAACAAAGGAGGGGAAATACATGAACTCATTCAAGACTCAAAAACTTGCACATTCTGAGTAATTATTGTCTTAGAAGAGAGAAAGAAATGGATATAAAAATAATTTTCAAATCAAAAAAAACTGATTTGATTCGATGAACATTTATAAAGCTCCACACTCAGCAATAGCAGGACAGGTAAGTGGCAACTTTCTCTGAAGCAATTGCTGGAGGAGACAGTGCCTGAGCACCAAGAGACAGCGGAGTACTCAAACACTGTTAAATACATGCTGAAAGCCTAATAAGAGGTATTTGCGGGGGAGGGGAGGTTGGGAAATGCGTAGTTCAAGAGGATGTAGCCCTTATCAATAGTATCAGTGCCCTTTTAAGAGTGCCCCTGGATTTGCATTTCCCTGATCGCTAAGGAGGTTGAGCATGACCTTAAGTGTCTTTTGGCCATTTGAACTTCTTCTGTTGAGAATTCTCTGTTCAGATCAGTGCCCCATTTTTTAATTCAGTTAATTAGCATTTGAAAGTCTAGTTTCTTGAGTTCTTTATATATTTTGGAGATCAGACCTTTGTCTGTTGCAGGGTTGGTGAAGATCTTCTCCCAGTCAGTAGGTAGCCTTTTTGTCTTAATGACAGTGTCCTTTGATTTACAGAAGCTTCTCAGTTTCAGGTCCCGCAAATCAAAACAACTTTGAGATACCATCTTACACCTTTCAGAATGGCTAAAATCAAAAACACTAATGATAGCCTTTGCTGGAGAGGATGTGGAGTAAGGGGTACACTCACTTATTGCTGGTGGGAATGCAAACTTGTGCAACCACTTTGGAAATCAGTGTAGAGGTTTCTCAGGAAATTCGAGATCAACCTACCCCAGGATCCAGCAATACCACTCTTGGGAATATACCCAAGAGATGCCCTATCATACTACAAAAGCATTTGTTCAACTATGTTCATAGCAGCATTATTTGTAATAGCCAGAACCTGGAAACAACCTAGATGCCCTTCAATGGAAGAATGGATAAAGAAAGTGTGGAATATATATACATTAGAGTACTACTCAGCGGTATAAAACAATGACATCTTGAACTTTGCATGCAAATGGATGGAAATAGAAAACACCATCCTGAGTGAGGTAACCCAGGCCCAAAAAGATGAATTTGGTATGTACTCACTCATAAGTGGATTCTAGACACAAATAAAGGACAGTGAGCCTATAATTCCTGATCCTAGAGAAGCTAAATAAGAAGGTGAACCCAAAGAAAAACATATAGCTATCCTCCTGGATATTGGAAGTAGACTAGATTGCCAGGCAAAAATTGGGATCTTGGGGGTGGGGTGGGATGGGGGTAAGGGGTGATGGGGAGATGTGGATAGAAAAGTGAGAAGGGGAGGATGGGGAGACCCTGGGGGAATGGGATGGTTGGGATGGAGGAAGGGTGGATAGGGGAGCAGGGAAGAAGATATCTTAATTAAGGAAGCCATTTTAGGGTTGGCAAGAGACTTGACTCTAGAGGGGTTCCCAGGTATCCATGGAGATGTCCCCAGCTAATACATTGGGGAGCTGAAGAGAGGGAGCCTGAAATGGCCAGATCCTATAGCCATACTGATGAATATCTTGCATATCACCATAGAATCTTCATCTGGCGATGGATGGAGATAGAGACAGAGACCCACATTGGAGCGTAGGACTGAGCTCCCAAGGCCCAAATGAGGAGCTGAAGGAGGGAGAACATGAGCAAGGAAGTCAGGACTGCTAGGGGTGCGCCCACCCACTATGATGTTGGGGCTGATCTAATGGGAGCTCACCAAGGCCAGCTTGACTGGGACTGAAAAAGTATGGGATCAAACTGGACTTCCTGAACGTGGCGGACAATGAGGGCTGACTGAGAAGCCAAGGACAATGGCACTGGGTTTTGATCCTACGGCATGTACTGGCTTTGAGGGAGCCTAGTCTGTTTAGATGCGCACCTTCCTGGATCTGGATGGAGGGGGAGGACCTTGGACTTCCCGCAGGGCAGGGAACCCTGACTGCTCTTTGGACTGGAGAAGGATGGGGAGGAGATGGGGAAGAAGGCGGAAATTTTTATTAATAAAAAATTTTAAAAAAGGAGTGCCCCTGGAGAATGTTATTGTCCACTGTGAGGACAGTGTAAGAAAGTCAGTAGTGTGAGGCACAGGAGGAAGCCTTCAGCAGAATCTGCTTGCTTGTTGGCACCTAATCTCAGATGCTCAGCCTCCTGAATTAGTGGGAGAAAAAAATCTGCTAAGTGAGCCTTTGATCTTGTGGCAGAGCAACTTGAGGGAACTCACATAGTCATGAGAAGAAACAGTACTGCGAGCTGTGAAATAAATTTCAATAAATGTTATAAGATAAAAATAATAGTAAATGCTTTATCTCTGCAGCAAAATTAAAATTGATGTCAGTGTAAGAAATATATCTGGACAAACTCAAGTATTTGAAAACTAGCAATGCATTTCTTTTTTTCTTTCCTTCTGTCTGTTCTCTCTCTCTGTGTGTCTGTCTCTCTCTCTCTCCCTCTGCCTCTTTCCTCTCTCCCCTCTCTCTCTCTTTCTTTTTTTATTTTATTTTTTACAAACAGGTTACTTTATGTAGGCCTGACTGTCATATAACTCACTCTGTAGGCTAGGGTGGCTTGAAGTCAGAGATCTACCTGCCTCTACCTCCTAAATGTAGAAATTAAGGTATGGATTACCACCACCACCACAACCATCCAGCAACAATGCATTTCTTAACAGCTCATGAGTCAAAGATGAATGCACTAGAAACATTAGAAAGTATTTTGAACTGGGTAAAATAAAAAGAAAATATATTAAAACGTGTGGCATATGGGTTAAAGCAGTATCTCCATGGTCATACAAAGCATTGAATGCTCGTATTAACACTAGATGAGGAAAAAGGACAGAAATCAAGCATTTTGCTTAGGAAGATACTACAAAAAGATCAAATACACACACACAAATTAGGAGAAGGAAGAAAATCACAAGGAAGAAAGCTGGAACTAATGAGATAAAACAGAAAAACACCAGAGAAAAATCAACACATCCAAAAGCTAGTTTTTGGAAGGGACAATAGAGTTGATCAAGAAGACAATAGAATAGATAGAAACCATAGCCAATTATAATAAAATAATCTGTGACTACATTTTTAAAATGCCAAAAGTAAAGTAGTGAATAACTTAGTGATATTAAATTTAGCAACTTCAGTTAAACAGTTAAAATTCCTTAAGAAATGATCACATTTCACTAATCAATGAAAGCTATCTTATAATTTACCTACTGCGGTTTTAAACACAAGAACTCATTGATTGGTGCTTCATAGTACTTTAGTAAAAAATAAATAAAATATTCCTATTTTTTGTAAATGATTATAATCTGGAGAGATGACATCCTTCATTTTTGAGACACATAAAATGAATTTATCCCTGATTTTACACAAAAAGAATTTATGATTCAGTTACAAGGGAGCTGTGGTATCGCTTGATGTGGCATGTCCTTCTGTATGTGTTGCTTTTATTGGTTGATGTATAAGGCTGTTTTGCCCAATGGCTTAGCAGAGTAAAGCAAGGCAGGAAATCTGAACAGAGAGATAGATAGATAGACAGACAGACAGACAGACAGATAGATAGAGTAGGTAGAGTCAAGGAGACAACATGTAGCTGCCCAAGGAGAAGGACAGCAGAACCTTACTGGTAGGCCACAGCCTCGTGTTAATACACAGATGAATAGAAATGGGTTAATTTAAGATGTAAGAGTTAGCTAGGAATATGCCTAAGCTATTGGCCAAACAGTGGTGTAATTAATATAGTTTCTGTGTGATTATTCGGGTCTGGGTGGCTGAGAAACATTAAGTAGAGTTTGTTTACAGTGGTTAACACCTGGCAAGTAGCTATCATACACAGATGTTGACTTCTAGTATACTCCCATCCTCTTTTGTCCTCCCCCCATTTCCCTTTTCTAGGATGGGAACTATCATGCTGCAAGCCTGCCATGCCATTAGCTGCCTTATGATAGCGCTAGGAGGCATTGAGAGTCTGTGACAAGTTAAATCCTGCCAATCAAGACATGAGGGAGCATGAAAACCCTTGATGTGACTGCATCCTCAGCTGGCCCTCAGTGGTGCTGTTAGCCTAATCCAAGGAAGTTTGCTATGCCTGCATTCCTGATCCACACCTATGGGGAGATGAGACTCATGTAGAGATTTTAGTTACCCACTTCAAGGGAGCTGGAGATAAGTCTTCCTTCATGGGACGGAGTGATGACTGGGGCTCCTGAAGTATGGGACCGCACATCGTAGGTGTATAACATTGTGGTGTTGATATTTTAATTTTGCTATCATTATTTATTCATTCGTCGACTATTTGACCTTGTCTTAAGGTCAATGCAATGAACGAATATATCTACTTTACCCATCAACACAGAAGATGTGGAACAGTAAAGCCATTTGTACGGCTAACCTTCAGAGTGACATTCTGATCAAAAGGAGTATTCACTTAAGTGTGAATATGCATTATTAAATTGCTCAGTAAAGAATGTTCTACTTTTATTTCTACCAGTGTTGACTGCAGCTTTATTTTATACATGTGTACTATAATTTTTTAAATCTTTCTGAATGTGACACTATCTTATTTTAACAGGCATCTTTTTAATCTTTGCTCGTAAATGATTTTGATCATGTTTTATATATTATTCAGAAATCTTACTTAGTATTTGCTAACAATTCCTTCATATTTTTGCTCATTTTATGTTATATTTTTGCCTTCTTAGTATTCCAAAGTACTTCAGTTGTAAGGAAAATGTCACATTCTTATTTCACAAAATTTGTTTTTGATTCTTGTTATTTTAATAAGAGTTTGATGGTGAATATTGTCAGCTTCTCTTTCATTCAGGGAAATGGAACTTTTCTCCCTTAAAAGTAGGTTGTATTTTAAAGCATTTGGTTTTAAAAGCCATAACTTATGGAGAATATGCTCCTTTGTAAAATTTCACTGAAACTTAAAAATAAAAAAAAATGAGCCGTGCATGCCTTTAATCCCAGTATTTGGGACGCAGATGCAGGCATATCTCTATGAGTCTGAGGCCAGTGGCCAACCTGGTCTACACATCTAGCTTCAGGACAGCCAGGACTACATAGAGAAATGCTGCCCAAACAATGAGACAATGGAAAGAACATGGAGCTGGAAGCAGAGGAAGGGAGTTATGAACCAAGGTCTTCTGGGTAAGGCAAGGCTGATGCACACACTATATCTGCGGTCACCTATACAGGCTGCACACAATCAGTCCTGCTGAAAAGTCCAGCACGGAGCAGGAAGCAGTTCTCAAGGTTTATCCTCAACTGACTATCAGTTAATGGTTGCTGGGGGGTGGTGTCATTTTTCATTGTGGTTGTGTTTGCTAGTAGGTTGGGCATCTTGCATTGAAAGGCTTCACGCCCACTTGCACAAGGTCAGCACCAGACTCAGGACCTATTAATAATAGCTCTTTAAAAAGCAGGTGTCACATTGGAAGGGAGAGGGGTTGCTGTAATGGGGAGAATTGGAGAGAGTTAGTGGCAGTAGATAAGATAAAATACATAGTACTCATGTATGAAAAATTTAAAGACTAATAAAAGTATTATTTTTTGGATGAGGGGAAAATCCTTCAATTTTTATTCAAGTTATTCAATGTGGTCCCGGTTTTTTACATTTATTACTTGTGTGTGTTTGTGTATGCATATGGAGCTACAGGTCATTGCGTGTGTGTAGAAGTCGGAGGGAAATTTATGGGAGTTCTCTTTTTCCATTGTGTGGATCCCAGGGATCAAACTTGGGCCATTATGATTGACAACTCTTCTCCACTGAACCACCTCACTGGTCTTTGCTTCATGGTCTGACAATCTGTTAAAGGATCCTACTGGGTTTTCCTTCAACTCCCGTGAAAATGAGAGCTAAATCCAATATAATCTGCCAATCTGTTAAGGGCTCCCACTGGGTTTTCCTTCAACTCCCGTGAACTGAGAGCTAAATCCAATATAATGCACATGAGGTAAAAACTCAAGCATGCCCCCTATGTGTGTGTGTGTGTGTATGTGCACGTGTGTGCAGGCACACATGCATTAGTACACACACACCAGGCTGAAAACTAAGATAACTCAAAGAGCTATGGAATCTATAGATTCTGAAAATCTAGTGAAATTCTAGTCTCCAAGAGAGAAGATCACCCAGATCAATAACACGTAGTTCATTTTTTCCTTAAAGAATTTTCTCGCTAGAAAAATACTTTAAATTATGGAATTTATACCGGGGAATTACAAGATAGACTGTGGGAGAGGATGACACATTAATTCATATCTGGATGGATATGAGTCTGTGCATTATTTAAAGGATCTAAAGAAGATGGAAATAAAGTCTAAGTGGATTTGAATAACATTAAATCTTTGTGTCATCGGGAAAACGATGAGTCAAGTTGAAGGGTTACAGCGTGTGCAGCTCTGGGCACGTCTGCTGCATACATGAAGCAAGAGCTTGCTACTAGCCAGTCTGTCCATTGAGAGGACCACAGACACAAGGGCTGGCACTCATCAGACATGAGGGAGCGGACTTCAGTATGGCTCATCGAATTCTTAGTCCTCTCCTTTAGGGTCATCATTACTCCACAGAGTAAATCGTAAATCAGTGCATGCAATCTGCAGATTGCTAATTGTCTCAGCACAAGGTAAGCACCTTGGGCAGCAGCCAGGAGATAGACTATAAGTAGCCGAAGTTGGTAATAAAGACCTGTCAATTTTCTGTGACTAGCTGGTGTCAAGTGGGGACAGTTCTAAACGTCATCACAAGAAATGAAATGTTAGAGCATTTTGTACGTCCCAGACTGGATTCCCAGTGATGTTAACACCCAGGTAATCTTACCAATATATTGGGAAGCCATGACTCCCTGTGTGTACTGGTAAGCCATGCCTCAGTGTGTGTACTGGGAAGCCATGCCTCACTGTGTGCTGAGGATGCAGGAGTAACTAACACTTAGGAGAACAGCACAGGAAGCAGGTGGCAAGCCAGGTACCTGTTTCCTCTTTCTCTTTTAAGTTTTGCTGATCATAGAAAGATCACTTGTCTGGGTGTCAGAAAGACCCAGGTCCCACTTCCCTCTGACCTAGTCAATGGGGCCTGTAGACAAACAGCTGATTCTTTTTACATCTTTATACAGAAGATGAGAAATATTTACATATGAGATTATTTGTGACCAAAGAAAATGAGCTTATAAAAATATGGATGTAAATACCTGCAATTATATTCCAAATAAATTTTTCAAAGAACACACTCATAGCTGCCTATCAGGGTGCCGGGACGCATGAGATGGATGGAAGCACAGTACAATGGGGAGGAAATCTCTTTGTTCTCTTGACCATATCCCAGGGGAAGGCTGCATGCTATTTTTCTCCCCTCCAAGGATGAGCGTGCATTCCTTTCATCCGTGTGGTGTTTTCTTGAAGAGTGAGCGGCTTTTACTTCAAAGAGAAGTTTCCTTTCCTTGAAAATAGTTGGTAGGCTTCAGGAGTAGCCCTCAGTGATAGACTATGGTATGGAAGAATAAGATGAAAAAACATCCTTTCTCCCCAAGTTGCTTTGGTCATGGTGTTTATCACAGCAACAGAAAACAAACTAAGACCTTTGCTGTCACGGGCTCTGGTTTCTACCTTAAGAGTGAAGAGTATTCAGAATGACAGGGACAGAGCAAGGGAGGAGAAACCACCATTCTCCACAGGCCATTCTCCTTCATAGGGTGCACGGGGATGCAGGCAAATGCCGAAGGTGAGATTATTCACGCCTTTGAGGATTGTCTGTAAAGCGCACCTGCAGATATGGATGCAAGCAGCTTTTCAAGGTACCTATATTTCTCAAGTAACCATAGGACAGCTGCTTTCTTTCTCCCATGCCTCTTTCCTGAGATGCTGTGCTCTCAAACTCCTATATTTAACTCTTAGCATTGCGCCACCTACCAACTGCAACAGTATCTAAGCAGTTTTCTCTTCAAACTTCCCCTTAATTCCATTTTTATTTTCCTACGAAGGAACCTATCCACTTAAGATGATGAAGCTTCCCCGGAGCCTTCTCTGAGTTTTCTCTGGCTTAGTAGGAAGGTAGGGTGTGAGTTTGGCACTCTAATGCCCTGTTTGGAATTGGGCATCTAATGGGAAGGATTCTTATCCCAGAGACTCAACACTGGCTCTGCATTCAATTAGCACAAAAATTAAACTGCGAGGCAATCACACTGCACTTGCTGATGTGGCCTGTGGCACTGCAGGACGTGGTGGCGGCTAGATATAGCAGATGCCACCTCTGCAGCAGGGTGCGAAGAAGTCCTGCATCCAGGTCTGTTGGCCAAGATTTGTACCACACCTGTGCTGGGAAGTTTTATGTCAACTGATATGAGCTAAAGTCATCTGAGAGGAGGAAATCTCCATTTAAAAAATTCCTCCATAAGATTGGGCTATAGGCAAGCCTATAGGTTATTTTCTTTTTTTTCCCAGTTTATTTATTTTTTATTAAAAATTGCCATCTCCTCCCCTCTTCCTCCCCGTTCCCTCCCCTCCCCTCCACCCACACCCCCACTCCCTCCCTCTTGAGGCCAAACAGCCATCAGGGTTCTCTACACTATGTTGAGTCCAAGGTCCTCCCAACTCCCCCCAGGTCCAGGAAGGTGAGCAACCGAACTGACAAGGCTCACACAGAGCCCGTCCATGTCGTAGAGACCAAGCCCATCGCCATTGTCCTTGGCTCCTCGGTCAGCCTCCACCATCAGCCACCCTCAGAGAGTCCGATTTGCCCCACATAGGAGCACCGGACTGAGCTCCCAAGGTCCCGATGAGGAGCAAAAGGAGGGAGATCATGAGCAAGGAAGTCAGGACCATGAGGAGTGCGTTTACCCATTGAGACGGTGGGACAGATCTAACAGGAGACCACCAAGTCCAGTTGGAATGGAACTGATGGAACAGGGGACCAAACCAGGTTATTTTCTTAACTGGTGACTAATGGGGGAGTGTGCAGCCCATGATGGGTGGTGCTGTCTCCGGAGAGGTGGTCCTGGGTTATACAAGACAGCGGGTGGAACAGGCCAGTAGGCAGCATCCCTTCATCACTTTTTGCCTCCGTGGTGGTCCTGCCCTCTTTGAGTTCCTATCCTTATTTCTTTTGACGATGGCAGCAATATAGAAGTGTAAACCAAAACACATAAACAAACACACACACACACACACCCCAAAAATAAAAAAACAACAATAACAAAACCCTTTTTTTCCTCAAGTTGTTCTGGTCACAATGTATCATTACAGCAAGAGGCAATAGAAACCCTAACTAAGACAATACCCCTACAGAAGGCTCTCCAAATATTTGTATTTGATATGGCTGCCTCTACCCACAAGAAGACTGCTAGAGAGTTCCCAGAGAAATAAATAAAAAAGAAACTTGTAGAAATAGGAGGAGAAAGGAGGCTAAGTCTGTCTGGAACCCAGGACTGGTTGAGCTTGGAGCCTCACTACGTTGGGCAACTGTTGACGATTCTTCCTCTGTTTTCTGACTCATGCTAACTCAAAGGAAAGGGAAGGGTTTTGTGTCTGTCAAGTTGTTTTCTAGTATCAATGGAAGGAGATAAATGCATCAAGCACCCCTTACTTGTTATGTTTTTAGCTCCTTTCGAAGAACTCATTGCTTTGCCAGGCCCAGGACTCCCTTACCTGGGAAACAAATATGGCTGCCTTTGTTTTATGCTTAGGATTATTACTAAGTTTTCAGGTTAGTTTCCTACTTGGGCGATAGGAAGATGATACCATCTCCTGGTCAGAGCCTTGAGATATCTTGCTGGGTTATCTTAGGATTCATGTGGCATAATCATGCTTAAGCAGGGGACAGGGACACTGATTTTTAATGTCGGCACTAGGCTGTTGTGTTCTAGAAAAACAGCACCACACAAGAGGTCTAACCATGAGATAATTCAGGACAACACAGAACAGGAGCCGGTATGGGGGAGCCCTGGGTAGCAATTACAAGGGCAGGAAAATGGGCAGGTGGAACTCTGGTGGGCAGTGGCCTTCCTCAGCCAGGCTTCTGCGAGAATCTTGATTCTGGCTATCTTCACTAGGAAGGCGACAAGAACAGAATTAGATTCATTGGTTCCAAAGAGCTGGCTAAAACAAGACTTGGAAATAATGCAAGTTCAAAGACACGATTTCGAGAGTGGTGATTTGATAAAAAAACCGTATCAAAGCAAAGTTCATGGGCTGGAGGTAAAGGTCAGGGTGTGAACAGCCCTGAAGTGAATAGGGTAATTAATAGGACAGACACTCATGACTGATAGTGGAAACAGGAGGACCTGCAAGCTGACAGGCACAGGCACAGACATTGTAAGGGACCATGGAGGATCAGGAAGTGAATGGTCATTCTTATCTGAGTCATATGGAACAATTTCCCTTGGAGTTTTCTTAAAATTAAGCTTTCTTCCCCCCACCCACACAGGGACTCTTCATTGAAGGCTATGCTTGTATTTGAGCATTTCTCCTTTGGAGGGACATGAATTTGTCTATAACATTAAACAGTCTGTCTCTTGTCCAGCAAGGAAAGATTGATCCTAGTAATTCACCAAGATCTGAATTTGGGGATAGAGGAGACCATGTCCTACAGCAAACCTGCTCAGGGTACTCAGGCCTGTCCTCTTCTCTGTGTTCTTCATACTCGAAGATACGGTCTTCACATTTTTGGAAGGTCCCAGGGAATATAAACTTGACATTGAACAACAGGGTCTGGCAAGACCAAAGGAGACAGCCTGGGACTAGCCCCTTATCCAAGGAGACTCCTGAGAGAGTGGGTGACTTGGGCATTTTGACAAAGTGTATGGAGCCTATATTTGTTTCTAGCCTAGAATTTTGTGTGGTGACAACTAGAGAACTGTGCTGCAAGTCTGGTTTTATTCTTATGAATATCTTAACAGAAGACAAGTCTGCATCAATCCTATACGAGTCTGTAGCTTAGGGGAAGACTCCTGCTAATGAGGACAAGTTTCTGGTGATGGGGTGTATGGTATGATCAGGTCTTAGATAGGCCACACTTCATGAGTTTATAAGTGTTCAATCTTTAACCATTTGTCCAAGGTAGAAGGAAAACACAGTGAAATCAAAACTTCTACCACCAAATACGGACAGATTCTCTGTATTTTTCCAGGGAAATCTGGGATTGGAGAGACTAGGACCTTGGGTGAATGGCTGTAAGAGCTGGAAGGACACACGGAAGGGGCAAGAAGGGAAGTCTAGCTATAGAGAATAGGCAGGGAAAGGAGGGTCCCAGACAAAAACAACTTGATGGATAAAGAGGGTTTTTTTTTTGGCTGAACAGGAAGCTTTAATTGAGGGACCATGTGCTGACATAAAGCAATTTCTTTCTAGTCACATAAACTTTCTTTGAGTCTTCTTACAGATTCCAAGGTCTAAGAATGGTACTATAGGAGAAAAAATGGAAGAAAGAAAAAAATTATCCAGCTGAGGAAATTTCACCAGAAAAATATATGTGAGTTACATACATACTAGATAGTCATGTGTCTATAGCAAACTGTCAGCCATTTAAACTGTATGAAGAAAGCAGAGAGCAAAATAGTATTGTGAAAGACAAGGAGCAGAGGTTGTGTTAGAGAAAATAACAGAAACTGGAAAATATTAAATTAAAATGAGAACACATGAACAACACATCATTGAGAAAAGTGACAAGGGATGATGTCTGACGATGGAATTGGAGAGTCAGGAGTAGAGGGTTGAAGAGCATGAAAAGAATAAATACTTATAACAAAAAAATTCACAGAAAGTCTAGAAATAAAAAGTGACTTGAGTCTACCTTAAATGGGCATACAGCGTCCATAGGAAAGGTGATCCCACACGAACAACATCAGGGGTACACTGTAAAAGTCTTGACTTCTTTCATATTGACTGCTTGGTTTTCCAAAGGAAAACAAGGCAGCAGCATTCTCTTCCATGACAGGGTATGAGTAACCAACCTCCTACTAGGTTAATGGTGTTTTGTGGTGAAAAGCCAGACAGAAGAGCTGGATGGCCCTCCTGATGTCATTCTGTATATGTGCTGCTTTTATTGGATAATGAATAAAGCTGTTTCGCCCAATGGCTTAGCAGAGTAAAGCCAGGCAGGAAATCTGAACACACACACACACACACACACACACACACACACACACACACAGAGAGAGAGAGAGAGAGAGAGAGACAGAGAGAGACAGAGAGAGATAGAGAGAGATAGAGAGAGACAGAGAGAGACAGAGAGAGACAGAGAGAGAGACAGAGAGAGAGAGAGGAGAGAGAGAGACAGAGAGAGAGAGAGAGAGAGAGAGAGAGAGAGATTAGGCAGAGTCAAGGAGACACCATGTAGCTGCCGAAGGAGAAAGACCCCTGCCAGAAATTTATCTGTGGGCTACAGCTTTGTGGTGATACACAGATTAATAGAAATGAGTTAATTTAAGTTTATACTTGCGCCATTGACCATACAGTGTTGCAATTAATATAGTTTCTGTGTGATTATCCATGCCTGGGCAGCCGGGAAAAGAATGAGCCATCTTCCGTTTACACTTCCCCAGAAAATGCTGTGGCTGAGGGACTGGAGGGGCATAAAACTAACCCAGGACTGTGGCGGACTGAAGTGGGGCCTGTGGTATCAGGGTAAGAGGAAGACTAGAGGAGCCCTAGAGAAGGGGAAAGTGCTCCTCAGAGAGACAGAAAGGAGAGAGAAGAAGTAGAGGGGAAAGACAGAGGCAGACACAGAGAAGGAAGTAATAGAAAAAAAAGAGGAAGCAGATGGTGAGGATGAGAAGAATACAGCAAAGAAGAGGGGAAAGAGGAAAAAAAGGAAGAGAGAGGCATAGAGGAGTGGGAGAGAAAAGAAGGAAAGAGAGAGAGAGAGAGAGTGATAGAGAGAGCAGGGGAGAGAAAAGGGATTATAGAAACAGAAAGGAGAAAGGACTGGGAGAGAGGGAAAGAAGAATGAAGACTGACAAAGGAAGAGAAAGAAAGAAAGGAGGGGAAAGAGTGGAGGGGCAAGGGAAGGAAGATGGAAAGGGAGGGCATTTAGCACACACAGAACCGTTGCTATGGGAACTCATGGCTGCTCTGCAAAGAAAAACTCCTTCCCTCCTTCCCAGCCCAAGATCTCCTCCTCTCACAGCTTAGGGCAAAGACCTGAGCACATTTCCAACTCCCTCATTTCCTTCATACACACATCCAGTTTGCCAGTTACAGAAAGACAGCTTCCAATTCCTCATCCTTCTACCCTGCTTCAAGCTCATTATGACATATGTTTCTAAGCAGGTCTAGTATGTTTCCCTGCCTCTTTCCCATCTGGTTTGGGAACACACCCGCACTACTGTGGTCCTGCTATGGCATAGATTGCTTTGGCTGCCTCTAACTTTACAGAATAGAGAATCCATCATCACCACCAGCACAGGGGCCCATGCCCCTTGGCAAAGCCATATGCTCACAGTGATTGACAGAGGAGTCTATCCCCTGCAACATCCTGTCATGTACTTTTCTCCAGACACTGTGTCCCCCTTGATGTTTCTGGAATATTCCAAGCATCATACTTGTGATGGCTAATCTTGAATGTCAATTTGATTATGTCTGAAATCAGCTAAAAACCCAAGCTTCTAGGCATGATTATTAGAGATTTTTTTTTATCAGATTATTAAGTGGGAACATCTATACTAAATCTGGTGGCAGCCCATATAAATGGAGATGGAAGAAGGAAGTTTTTGCTTTGTGGCTGCTTGACCTCACACTCCCTGGCAAGTTTATCTATCCTGTTGCTGAGGGAGTCCTTTGTTGGTATTAGAACCTATTGCTTAAGGATACCAGCACAGACTGCAGACCAGATGAGACATCCAGTCTTGTAGACAGAACAACTATAGAATTTACAGCCTTTTGGTAGTAAGACAATCACTGTTGGACTAACCAGATTACAGCATGTAAGCCACTCCAAATCCCCATCTATATCTTTATATCATGTATCTCGCTCTCTCCCTCTCCCTCTCTCCCTCTCTCTTTCTCTCTATCTCTCTTTCTCCCTTCCTCCCTTCCTCCCTCCCTCCCTCCCTTTCTCCCTCCCTTCCTCCCTCTCCCTCCCCCTCTCTCTTTCTTTCATTCACTTAGTTTTGTTCCCTTAGAGAATCTGAACTAATAAAGCAGATAAAGGGTCCTGTCTCCCAGCCTAATGGCCTGAGTTTGAACCCTATTCCTCATGCTGGATTGCTTTGGCCAGCCTGAATACAGGGGGAGGTGCTTGGTCTTATAGCAGCTTGATATGCTTTGTGGAAGCCCACGAGAGGCCTGCTCCTTTCTGAGTGATTACAGAGGAGGTGTGGGTTGGAAGGACAGAGGGGAGGAGAGAAAGGAAAGGTTGCAGTCGAGATGTAAAATTAATTAATTAATAATTTAAAAAGATTTACTTTTATTTTATGTATGTGAATATTTATATGTCTGTGTATAATCTGTGTGCTTGGTGCCTACAAAGTCAGAAGAGGCAGTGGATGCCCTGGAACTGGAGTTACATATGGTTATGAGACACCATGTAGGTCTGGGTACTAAACCCAGGTTTTCTGGGAGAGAAGAAAGTGCCCTTAACCTCTGAACCATATCTCCAGTCCTGTGCGATGTCGTATTTAAGAGAACTGGATTTTTGTCCTCACTGACTATCCTATTTGAAACCTATTCCATTATCAACATAAGTTTTAATGTGTCATCTTTATTGCTTCAGTAAAATAGCAGAAACCATTCTTCTATTAGATTGGAAACCATTAAGAATCGGGCATAAAATGCAGCATTATTCTTGTTCTAGGAAGCAGGCACTACTTCACACTAAGGAAGTCTGTGCAAATGAATAAAATGCTGGCAACCTGTCAATGTGTCTAAAAGCTATAAAAATTGTTTACACTTTGAGGTGGCAATTCTACTTACAGAAAATAATCCCAGGGGAAAAATAAACACATCTACAAAGATCAATGTAATGGAACACAGCATGACATTTTCTAAGAATAAAGAGCTGAAGAAAAGCCAAACACAGGGAAGTCCTAGAAACACCTGAAATCTAGTAAGATACCATGCTATGGCATGATAGCCTGCCTATGTACATACAGCACAGCCTGCTGATTCCTTTAGGGAGTGGGTGAGCTGGCCAGGGAGCCAGGGCGATGCTAGTGCAGTTGATCAGCAATGCAGTTCTGGAAAGATGATAAAATGGAGCAGACCTAGGTCAGAGAAGGAGCCATTCCTGCTGGCCCATCCTCCGTGGGAATGTCGAAATTGCTCCCTAGTTTATAGCAGTTTGAGGAAATGGCATAACTCTCGTAAAGGTTTGAGGTTAGGGTCTCTGATAACTCAGGCGAGCCAGTGAGACAGTGTGTCATCTGTGAGAACACACACATGACCAGAGGACCTTGTGCTGAGTAAATATGAAGGGACTAAGACAGTGTTGTGGGACTTCACCCAGTTATAGAATATAAAGCAACTGGCCTCATAGAAAAGGAAAGTAGCGTGGTGGACATCAGAGGCTTAGGAGGGAGGCTAGCACAAGACGGGGCAGTGGACTGCAGATCTGATTGGAAAGGACGGATGCAAGATGACTTCACAGCCACAATCTGTTATGCATTTCAGAGGAACCAGGGGAAAGGACTTTGGAGTGTTCTTATTATAAAGAAAGAACGGGCAGTATGCCAGGTCTTCTGATATGTCTGTGACAATGCACACAAGTATGAGGAACACATTGTATGTCACATGTGCGCAGGCACCTGTCAATCAAAAGCCAAACTTACAAGCATAAATTAAACTCTACTGTCGACATAGGGTGAAGAGTATTCTTGTAAGTCTTTTTAAAGCCCCCACCCCCTTTCATTTTTCAAGACAGTGCTCTTTGTAGCTCTGGCTGTCCTGGAATTCATTCTGTAGACCAGGTTGGCCAGATCTGCCTGCCTCTGCCTCCCTGAGTGCTGGGATTAAAGGTGTGAGCTACCACACCCAGCCTGTAAATTTTATCTTAACTCTGGCAGTGCTGACTTGTTAATATAATCTCACAGATGTTTCAGAACACATATTGAACATCAATATCTGGCACTACAAAAAAAGATCAACAGCATATTGTTAACTGGAAAATTAGGATTACAAGCCAAAGAGGATCACATAATCAGATGTAAGAAACCATATCTGTACATATCTGCTACTGAGGACTGTACTGGCAGACCTGATTAAAAACAACAGCAATCGTTCCTTTGATTTTAAATCCTATTGCATTTGCGAGGTATTTCACCTCTAGAGACTTCCTTCTATGGTTTCCTTTTTTCTCTCCAATAATCTGAATTTCCATGGGGAGTTTATAAATGAAAGAGCTACTGTGACTTAATGTGCATATCAGTGATGGGAAAAGGTAAAATGAAAATGTGGGTACCATCCTACCCATCCAAGGGGTGTGGAGTCGGTACCGAGTGTGTTCACAAACAAGACACAAAGACAGATATGGCAGTAACAGGTCTCAGAAAGTCCCCCAAAGGGGGAACAGAAATGTCAGTTAACAAGGAATGCAACAATTGTAACACAATTAGTAGTCTAAATATGCAAATGAAAGGGGAAGCCATTTTCACTCACAAGAGTGTAAAAATAACACAACAAGGAAAAAGATCTTTTCCATTGAAGGGAGAAAGGGGCACACATCCTGTCACTGTTGGGGGCAAAGTCCCCTTGGCTAAGACAGACAAGGGCCTTCGATGGAGTCATGATAGGTCACTTTTAGGAAGCTACCTGCAACAAAGCAATTACTCTCATAGACAATGAAGTGGATGAAACGAGGTTTATTGCAGGGGTGCAAAAAGTCTGGAAATAGCATCAGGAAGAAGCAGAGGACGTGCGTGAGTGGCAACGTTAAAAATAATTTTGACAGTAAATGTCAAAGAAAGTGTTCACACTATCCAATATGCTGTGGATAGGAACTAGATCAAATTTGTTCTGTTTGTCCATTCCAATCTAACAAGGCAACATGGGGGCTCCAGATATGACTAAAAATAAGTCTCAGGGGAAGAAACTCAGCAGCCGTTTTTATCTTTCAACAAGGTAACTCCCACAGGTGGAAGAAGAAGTACAACCGAGAAGGGTGTTTCTTTTTCTTTTTAAATGAGTTCTCTTGCTCTCCTAATTACCACCCAAAGCCCCTCTGCTCTCTCAGCCGATCTACACCAAGAAGGTGACAGCAACTTTACCATTTGCTTTTTCCTCCACTGTGGTTGTTTTCACAGGGAGAAGATAATTTATTATAAAAAGAAATGCCTAGAATGCAGATTGTAGTTAAGGGAACAGGGAGAAAAGCAGACTCATGATGATTAAACATGAACAACGCATCTTCACTGGCTGGGGGAGATCATGATTGGCCGGCTGTTCATTTCTTAACAGACGCCTGGTTCTTGGTGGTTGGAGGAATAAATCACAGAATGTGAAGACAGATCTTCCTCATTGGGGATGGTTGGGGACTTTGCCTGGAGAAAACTGTATCGTAAATGGAAATGATTTTCCTCATGTCTAAAATGGTATCACCTACAGCTTCCCCAGCACACATTGCAATCTAACAATGCTCACTGTGTGATCTACCAGCGAAATGAGCCACCATCCTCTTGAGGAGGTGCTAGGTGTGGAAGCAGGAACACCAGTCACTTACCTGAGGGATGCTTCTTTCCAGAAGCACCCTGGGGTGACTATATGTAGGGTTCTACCTTATCCCGATAAATCTAAAAAGCCAATTATTTTAACTTTAGTTCTCTAAAAGCACAGAGTGCCAGGTATCTAAGGAATAATTTCCAGCAATGAATAATTCCAACACTGGTGCACCACTCCTTGTATTTGTGTCGGCAGGAGTCTCTGAGTAACCCGTAGTCATTATAAAGATGGAAAGGTATATTTTACTGGTGTTGAAAGCCATTCCAAGAACACTTTAGGGGCACTTCCGTGATTTGAATGATGAGTCCTTAGGGATCTACTGTGGCGTATATGAGATGGATTAGGGGGAGAATGACATATCTGCCTGCAAGAAACATCTCTGAAAGGACAAGTATTGTTGACAACATACCGTGTGTTTAGTATACGATAAACAGTTCAAGTAGCTTCATACCTTTTGAGAACTTCCACACAATTGTAGGCACAGGATAACCTTCTGCAGAGCAATTGAGAATCACTGCTTTGCCATAGATCCCATCCTGGTCCCGGGGTTGCACCACAAACTTGGGAGGAACTGCAAAAAGAAATGACGTCATTCAGACAGGGCCACTGGTTAAAGCTGTGATCTTATGTATCAATTATCTCTGTAAACCGTCAAGTAGAAGAATTGTCACACAAAAGCAATAGCCATGTTTGCAGGTCAGACAAGTGGGAAAAACAGTGTGGGTCCTGGAGGGTCATCTACAGACAGTTTTTAGTGGAGATTTTGTTTTGTAGTAGGGAAACTGATCTTTCATAAATGTGAGGAGCATTGGCCAACCCAATGGCATGTGATACTCAAGACTGTCAGGAATTCACTCCACACAGAATTGAATAATGGCCAATATATAAGGAAAAGGTAAATTATGTGGTCCCCAAATTGAACTCATCAAGGATGAGTGTTTCCGTTGTTAGGACCTGTTCAAAGTCTTACAGCCTTTCTGCTACCAGAAGATGAAAGAACTGACAAGCACTCCCCAGAGGTAGCAGAGAGCATGGAATGCTGATGAACCTTGCCCCAGACACCCCACCAGGACACACCAGCTACTCTTCCCTATAAGTCAACACTTGGCAGAGCCAAAGTAGAACCACAGAGGTTGGTTAAAGGGAGGTGCCAAGATGACTCTAGTGTACCCATAACCCATGAGATTCAGAACCTGGTTGTGTAGAGAATTCTGTGAGGCGCTGGGTAGATCCATCCCAATATACAGCATACTCAACTCTCTACTTACAGCCCAATGCTTTGTGCTAAACTACTAGGAGGTTAGTAGTGTTTGATTCTTAATGAACAGGTCAACATTCTCTCAGCACATCTACAGTAGACCGGGAATACCCTGTGGGGTAGACTCCTGGTCTGATAGCTATGCACTGTATGAGAAGTGAGTTACACCCACTGGAGATTAAACATGTGGCATACAAAGGGTGCTCTCTTTCTTCCCACACCTGATAAGATTAATCTTCCTTGCTTTAGATTCTAGAATTCCCAATATTAAGACACACGTGTGGACCTTGGTACTTTGGACAGGTGGAAATTCCAGGAAGCACATGCTATGGACTGAAAAGGTACCTAGGATTATTAACTAAAATATTATTATTATTATTAACTGAAATAAGCAGTTTAGAAACACACTGAAAGGATTCAAGCCACAGTGGAGACCAGTAGGGTCATGAAGTAACCAAGAATGAGAAAACTATATCAATAAAGAGAAGCAGCTGGAGATGGAAATCAGGAGAGAACAACTCCTTTTTCCATTTTTTAGTCCAGTTTTTTGATTTGTTTCATTTTTAGTTTTGTTTTTGTAGAAAACATTAAACATGGAAAGGTAACAGTGGCAAGGAAGAACACAGCTCAGGATGAACACATCAGTTTCCAGTTCTGTTGATTCTTGCATTGGACCTTGTATAGATTACAAAGTGGCTCACCTTCCTAGTACATACATTAGGGATAATTGTGGTACCCATGTCATCTGTTATGAGAAGAAGATGAGTTGAGGATCAGAAAGTTCAGGACTTTGTGGGAAGAAAGAAATGACTCTGGGACCTGCTTCCCTTAGTAAATTCAGATGTCTGGTTTTGAAACAAGCACTCACAAAGCAATGGCATCTGGAATATTTGTAAACTGCCCAGCAGTTTTACATCATGTAAATAACATTTTGAGAAAATGCATTTGATCATATGTATATGTACTTGGAATAAATTAATAAAAGCCAATGCCTTAAGGCCAGGAGATTATTCCTAGGAAAATACGAGAGATTACACAGACTATTTTTCTCTCTCTCTCTTATTTCGTCTCCCCCAACTCTCCTTTCTCCTTCCTACCCCATCTTTCCTCCATCACTATCTTTCTTCCTACCTTCCTTTTTTTAAAAAAAATATTTCTTTTTAAAATTTATATGTATGAGCATTTTCCCTGCATGTCATGTGTTCGGGGACCAAGGAGGTAAGAAAAGGGCATTGGACCCCCTAGAATTGGAGTTACAGGTGTCTATGGGCTGCTATGTGGGTGCTAAGAATTGAACCTGAGTATTTTGGAAGAGCAACCAGTATTCTCAGCTGCTCAGCCACATCTCCAGCGCATGTTGTTAGGTTTGCTTATTTATTTATTGTTTTGTTTAAGACAAAGTTTTACTGTATAGTTCAAGTTGGTTTGAAACTCTCGAGCCTCCTGCTTCAGCCTCTCAAGTTCCAGGATGATAGGGGTACCCCCTCATGTACCATCACACCATCCCCATTTTTTTAAATAAAAATAATCAACAACCCTCAGGGTAGATTAAAAAATTAAAACAGCACACTAGACACATTTTCCATGGTGTGTGAGGCAAACCCGCAGCTAATTCTGCCCAGAGGAAGAGCTGCTTTTTTACCAGATGAGACACCCAGCTGGCACACGCTCAGCCACCACTCATCCATGACCCTTCACTCAATTTGGCTCTAAGCTAAAAAATTCTGCTTAAAAACTCATCAAAGATGTCTATATGGGATATTAACACATGGTAAGTACAGTGTAATTACAGATGGAAATGGTCCCTGATTAGTAGAATAATTCTCCTATGTCATTACTCAAGAATTTCCCACATACTGATAAGGAGAGCCCATGGGTTCCCTCAGGAGGCTTTCTCTCCTCATAGAGCTCCCTCTTCCGAGTCTCGCAATGATACATGCTTTCATGAAAACCCAAGAAACAAATAAGCAGGTTTCTGGATTTTTATGATAAAGAGAATAACCAATGAATGCTACCTGAGACAACATGGAAGAAAATATATATCACTGAGCTCATAGCTAAACCATATCCTAACCCTTCCCATCAGCTAGTTTGTATGAAGGTCAGAGAAAATGGGACCATCAGAAAGACAGCTCAAACAAACACCCAGGAGAGTGGTGCACTGGCTTCTCTCTTGGGAAGGTGTGATCAACCCTTCACACACAGACCTGAACACAACTGGTCACCAAGGGCAACAGAGAAACTTCTGCAATGACCCTGACTCTTCCTGCAGCCACCACCTGGGTTCCATGTCTCTGCTTCTCATGGGGAGCAGGAAATTTCTGCTGTAGGCCTCTGTACTCTCTAGCTCACTTCTTCTCAGAAGGTGATCTATGCTTCTAATTGATTCCCGTGGCCTGAGACTTTCCTTAGGACCCAGGACCTTGAGTCAAGTCAGCCCTGCAGCTAACCCTCCACACAGATCTCAACTAGCACTTTCTGCCCTGTGCCGCCTCCCACCCTTAAAGTTAGCAGGCTTTCCAGAATACATAGTCTGTTTCGCTGCCATCCTCTTTAGTGGCTGTTTGCTAGAATTTCAGGATTCCATCTCCCTTTTCCCCTTAGGAATCACTGCATGAGGCCATTAAGCCAAGTCCTCTAGCTCTCCTTCCTTCTTCAGTGACTGCTCTGCTACTCAACATACTGCTTGATCTGTTACCTGCTTCTGTCCTATTGGCCCAGAAGCTCCCTACAGCCCAGATGAGCTTCTGTCTTCCCAGCAACTATAGCAGGGGCTGGTAAGTATATATGCTAAGTACAGAGTCGCTAATGATGGAAGAAGAAAGAAAATTAGAGAAGTATAATCATTTGAAAGCAAGTACAAAGTGTTAGATTTACAAATTACCCATGCTTGTTTTAAGGATTTATGGCTATGAACAGTTTCCTTTCTTTTTAGAAAGTAAAACTCAAAAGCATCAAAACATCACTAGGAAGATGTTTAAGGAAACAAAACAAAGACTGCCGTGGGGAAAGACTTTAAGAGAGGAAAAAGTGCTCACCGGGCTTCATATCCCACACTGTTTGGCAGATTCTTTTCTTGTAGCTACTATTTTGATGA
The DNA here is from genome assembly GCF_903992535.2 of Arvicola amphibius. Classification (NCBI taxonomy): domain Eukaryota; kingdom Metazoa; phylum Chordata; class Mammalia; order Rodentia; family Cricetidae; genus Arvicola; species Arvicola amphibius. The sequence goes on along the minus strand of NC_052056.1, from coordinate 1,350,819 downwards.
AATAATGAGATTAAAAAATAGCTAGAAGGGACCTTGACATTGGTTACTTGTAGGGTTGTGTGTGTGTTTTGTTGATTTTATGTTTTTATTTATGTGCATGTGTAATCTGCCTGTGTATTTATGTGCTCTATGTATACAGTGCTGGAGACCAGAAGAAGCATCAGGTCCTCTGGAGAAGGTGTCACCAATAGTTGTGAGGCTCCACACGGAAGCTGGTAATTGCACATGGGTCAAGTGTAAGAACAACCAGTGCTCTTAACTGCTGAGCTAGCTCTCCACACCCAGAAGCCAGTTATAAACTCTTCAAGGTGACTTGATTTTATGACAGGACAATGACCTATCATGAGATCTGGGTTATACAAATTCCCAAACTGGTTATGCTGTATTCATTAGTTCAATTTTAATCAGAATATTTTTTTCTGGAAATACCTTTTCTCACTTTTTAAAAATTTTGTTTTTGAGATGTACCATTCCTCCATTTTCTTTCCTCCCTACAAACCCTCCCATAAATGCTTATGTGTTCTCTTTCAAATTCATGGCCTCCTTTTCTCATTAATTATCATTGGGTACATATATTCCTAAACATAACCTGCCCTGTCTATATGTCATTTGTTATTGTATGTAAGTTTCCAGGTTTGACCATGCAGTATTAGACTACCAATCGGTGTGCTTTGCTCTTGGGAAGACTGTTTATCCCACCCTCAGCATCTCTGTAGATCTTTGTGGACAGTTGAGGCTTCGTGGGTTATTCCCCATGCACTTTGGGATGTCTGTTGTTGGCCTTGCTTAGCTCATGTTCAGGTCGTCATGTCGGTGAGGCTTTATGGGAATATCTTACGACATTACTAAGAAAACAATGGAAGCTGAAACGTCTTAGGTTTGTACCCTCACCTCTTCCGTCATCATGGGGCCTGTGACACTCTCATGGTCTTGTTATCAGACAAATGTGTGCTGTGGATTGAACGCAAAATGTCACTCATGTGCTCGGACCGTGGAACCTCAGCTGGAGGTGCTGCTTTAGAATGTTGTGGGGCCTTTGTGGGGGTGAGGGGAAAAGACTGGTGGAGGGCTGTCACTAGGAACGGTTCGTGAGTATCACTCCCTGTGTATTATAGCTCAGCCAGTCTCTCACACGGCAGCAATGTGATAACTGAAACCTACTACAATAGATGCTTCCTATTATATATACACACATAACATGGCAACAGTGCTCCTACTATAGGCTAATAATTAAAATCACAGTACCAGGAATGGGTGATGCCTTTTGGAGTTGCTGGCCAGTGAGGTTATATAGCCCACAAATGTTATAGGTTATTGCCAATGCTTTTGGTTGCCCTCCAGAACTTGGCAGTAAGAGCCCATTGCTGAAGACACCAAATATTTGAATCATAGAACATGAAGATGTCAATCTGGTACACACCTGGGGCATCATCCCTAATGGCTAGCTTTCATGATGCCAAAAGTGCTAGAAAAGCTAACAGAGGAGGAACGTAATCATCCACCTTACCAAGCTATGAATCTAGAGAACTACAATTAGTGACCAGCCTGGCAAGACATACCTTATGACTGATACAACTGGGGTTCAAACATTGTGGAAGTAACCAACTATTTCATGATTGGATTTAAGGCTTACCCCACAAGATGAAGCCCATACCTGCATCATTATTGGGTCAGAAATGGATATGATATTAAACCAGTTTCTAATGACTTATCATCATATCCATAGATATGTGCATCTCTCAGCACTCGCCAGAGAAGTGTGACCAGTTGTGGGTCTCTGTGTTAATCTATTTGCAGTGTATGGTGGTTAACATAGAGACCCACAACTGATCAAGGTTTAGAGAATAAGAAACTGAAGATTTCTCAGCCCTATCTATATAATATACCTTCCTCCCAAGGTTAAGGATAATCATGGAAGGAGGGTGGACAGAAAAACACTAAGAGCTAGAGGAAGTAGATGTAGATAAGGAAACAATATTCTCTGAATACCACAGGGAAACTGCACATATTAACTCACAGCGATTGTGACAGCCTGAACAAGACTCACGTAGCTCAAACCAGAATCAAAAAAATAGCATTGAGTGGGAAGATGGGCATGAAATTCCACTTGTAGCTGAGGAGTTGTTAGCAATTGATAACTACTAAGAGAGGAACAGTCGATTTTCCTTAAGAATGTAACTCCTTGAAAGTTGACCACACACTAGAGGAAGTCCACACTTCCAAGAGTATATGGACAGCACAAACTGAAATTGTCGGTTGTTAAAGAAAAAAGACACAATTGGGAGGGTAGGGAAGAGGGGCAGGTGGACCTGGGATAAGTTGGGAAGAGGTGGCTAAGGCCAAACCACATAACTCAAAATTCTGAAAGAACTATTAAAAAAATAAAAAGATAAATCAGACAATGTTGCCACCCTGGTCAGAGTCTCTGGGCATGAAGGGAAAAGAGTAGACTTGTGAAATAAATAAACACGTGGTCAAAATCCATGGCACCAGTATGTCAGAGCCAATTGTAAGCCTAATGAATGGTCAAGAGTGGTCAAGACCTGGTCCACCTCTAAGTTGTCTGATTCCTTAGCCCAGTCTACAATCTGGAAGTTAGACCTTTACAGTTCCCTGTGACATTGTAAACTTTGGCAAAATCTGAGAATCACTTATCAGTGATTTCGGAGAAAAAGTTAATAATTTCCCACAGAGATGGAAGATAGATCTATTTTCAAAAATGATCATTTAATGGACCTGGATTAGGACCAGAAATCACACACATGTGATCTTGAATGTTCTGGGGGTTCCATGGTGCAGTTCATGTGAGATTCTGTCCTACAACACCTTGTTCTCTCTGACTTTTCAAGTCTCAGCGACCAGTACACGAAGCACATTCTATCCTCATAGCTGTCACCCAGCTGCTGAAACACTGTACATGTAACAGAAGCTAATTTTTGAACAAGTCCATGACTAATGAGATTAAAATCTACTCTGTCACTTGAAGAGTGAGGCCAATTCTACTTCAGCTAATGTTAGTCTTGGCCAAAATGATGCTGGTTACTGTTTCTACTATTGCAAGTAATGATGATGATGATAATAATAATAATAATAATAATAATAATCCTAGCATGTTCTTTTTTTAATTTACTGTTTGTACCTGACCTTAATCCTTCAGAGTAGATTATATTGAAGATAGTCAAGGCACTGTTATGCCCTTCACAAACAATGGTAGTTCTGCTTGGAAGAAGAATTGGGAAGCCTATTTTAATTTATCTTATACAGGAAAGGGGAGAAGTCTCCTAATTCCCATAGTCATGTGTATCTTTTGTTTATTTCTAAATGAAAATCTAGTGTCCTGCTTATTCATTACAAGAGTGTTTTGGTTTGGTTTTGCTTTATTTATTTTCCAAATGTGTGAAGTTGTCTTCTTCCCACGACTTCCCAGTGCACAGCACTCTCTGGGCTTTGTTGGTGAGGATTAAGAAACACATTCGTTTCTGTCAGAAAAGGTGTAAGAAGACACAGCTCCAGACTGAGGAAGGTTGGGGGACCCTCTTCTCACGGAAGACCACTATTGATGGTCCTGGAGATAATAATTGCATGGAGACACCAATATTCGGGGATTTAAAAGAGCAAGCGATCAGCATCACTCATTCACAGCTATCTTCTCAATGTGCATGACGATTAGACCCTTAGAGAATCATGAAATCACATCACATTTGTGCTGGACAGGTCGGTGGATAACTAGTACTATGTCACACTAGGAGCATGAACTATCGTGAGGCTCTGGTGTCTGCAGAAAAGATTTGAAGCAAAACCAGCACATCTTTGCAGGATTGAGATCGCTCCTCGTGTTCTCTATACACTACACTATCCTGTTTTATTTGTTGACCATAGATACTATGACAGTAATCTTAATTTAAACCATCACTAAAGCTTCCCCAAACAATGACGTATTTAACACTAAAGAGAAGTGAGGAGCAAGAGGACCCCATCTATAAAATTTTTACCATGCTGTATCTCTTTAGAAAAGCTGTGATATACGGTATTAGTCAATGTTATTTTTTAAAAAGTTTATTTTACTTTTAAGTGGGGGGGACAAGGCGGCGTGGTTGGGGGGAATCTGTGAGTGCAGGTTCCAAGAGTGGCCAGAGTCTTCAGTCTCCTAGAGCTGGAGTTACAGTTGTGGTTGTGAGCTACTAAGAACTAGGTCTTCTGCAAACACAGTACACACTCTTAACTGTCTCATCTCTCTAGTCCTGTAAGATTAAAAGCCTTATACAGAATAAATGTAATAAAGTCAGGGATAACAAATTTTTCTCCTTAAATCCTTATGTGTTCAGTGGAGACCCTGTTTTATCAGATTCCACAGCTTTCCCTTGTACATGTTCCTAAGCCATTTTATTGGACATATTAGAGATTAGACAAATATAATTTTGTTTCAGAATTTAGAGGAACTCATTATTGATTTCTGTAACTGTGCTTCTCTTTATTTAAGTGGGAGAATAGACAACTCCTGTTCCTGATCCTTTTCGTAGTATTTCGAGCCACGCCGCCATTGGATCCCGCCGCGTGCGTGGGCTACCTCGCTTCACCCACCTCTCACAATCAGCTGACTCTGGTGTTCCACGGCCGCCGCCTCGTTCCGGGCGATGCAGGTGTAATTCCCATTGTGCATCAGGGAGAGATTGGAGATCCTCAGGGAGCTGGTGAAGTCGATGTTGTCAATGGTCACCCCGAGGCTTGCCGGGATCGGCCGTCCGTCCTTCTGCCAGGTGATGGTGATGGGTAAGTCCCCCGAGACCACCACACATGGGATGAAGACCCTCTGCCCAATGGAGAATCTTGGGAACTCAAAAGGTTGGATGAAAGGTGGAACTAGAAAGAAAAAAAGTAACAGAGGGAAGACAATAATGAGTGGTTGATATTTTACTTAATCTTATGCCATTTGCCAAAGAATGTGCAGTGACCCACTTGTACAGTCCAGGAGTCTATAAGCTATAGACTTATAGAAGACTATAAATCTTTTCTATAAAACTATATAAGGCTATAGAAGACTGGCAAGTGTACCTCTGTCACTCAGATTTCTCAGCATGCTTAATGCAAAGCAAGGCTCCTTTGTCATTCAACCAATATGATTTATTATTCCATTCAACACAGCAGAATTTACTTTTGGCTGGCAACATTTGAACTGTTCTCCAGTGTGAAGCCCTTGACAGGGCTTTGGGCCTGGTGTGTCTTTTTTACACACGGCGTGTGACGGAGGCTCTTGCTTTCCTGTTTTGCTACCGCTGGCACTGAGTGGCAAACAGGACCGTAGGTTCCAGTGTCAGTGCTCAAGCTCGTCAACATTACCAACTAGTAACAGCCACACATTGCAGCTACCTATCTTAGGTCGTGGGGGTGCTCTACACCCATTACAGGTTGCATGTTCTCTAGAGAGCATTTCAATTCATGAATGGACCCATGACAGGTATCTGTGCTATTGGAATAGGTTATGCTGCCAGTCTGGCCAGTCAGAGAGTCAGCTAAACAAACTGGATGTTTCTTTCTTAATTTGATCCCTTTACAACCTGTTCTTTGTCTTCTTGCCTCAAGACCATGTTTCCTTGTCACCTTTTTTGATGACCTTGGAGACGCTTTACATCACAGACTAGTCAAAGTTGAGCCAAAGAAACCAGGTTGGAACCCTAGGGATGGGCAGGTTATTAATATACCATAATCTCCCTGCAGCTTGGGAAATGGAGTCTCCAACAAGGTGCTTTACCCTTTGGAACAAGTTGGTCTTTTCAGGAGGGCTCAAGCCATTCCCATCTGGCTGAGGTTGGACCCTGTCTTGCTGCTACTCATTATTGTATTTTTGCATGTACTTTTTTTAAAAAGAAAAAAACATTTTATTTTTTAAAGAAAAAAGAAACATTTCATTTTGAGGGCTTGAAAATAACATATGCTACAAACTGCGATTCTAAAGCTCAAAATGACTGGTGGTAAAAAGACACCATGCCAGATGAATTGACAGAAGGGGAAACAAACTGATATCCATAGTGTCTGTTCATTAATCCACTATAGATTCAGCTCTACTATCAACTCAAGGGAGATGTTAGGAACACAGCTGAGAAGACTAAGTAGAGAACAGGTACGGAATCATTCATTCATTTAATGAAATGTTCTGTAGGCACCTCGCATGTGCTTGGCCACCACTGTATGTCATGAGCCCAGCAATAAACATAGCGTATGATTCGCTGCCAAGTGCAGTATTCATGAAGACGTAAGCAGCAAACAGCAACACAGCAGGGTCACGGCTTCTTGGGGACTTGACATTATTACTGTTGCTACTACATTCTCTCAGAAACAGCTGCCAGCCGGAACTCAGAATTGCCAACACAGCCCAGAGCTAGAAGGTCTCATCTTTAGGAGGCTTGAGTTTAATCTTAACCAGAGAAATTTAGAAACAAAAACAGCTGAAGGAACCAATAAGCACAGCCGATGTCCAGAGCATTACAGTTTCTCAAGGTGGAGTCACAGATTTGGGTCTACAAAGAGCTGACTTGAGCTAAAGGGCAGGGCCCCAGGAGGATACTCTCTGTGGTGCTGTAGACAGGAACAGGCAGATGAGAAGTGTTAGTTCACGGCAGCAACGGGCTGGGGAAGACACCAGTCGGACAAGGATACTTGTACTTCTTTACCTCTTGTTTACTATGTGCACAGACAGTATTGATACTGAATTGATTTAATGCTTTGCAGTATAGAGGACTGCATTATTCATCTCTGGTTTCTTACACATAGAACCCGGTGGTCATCATATTTAGACAAACACTGGTCCCTCTTTCTAGCTTGGTGCTTGCCGTCAGAATAGAAGATCAGTTTTCCACGTTAAGAGCTTTGTAACTAGGCTGCAGAGCCGCCCATCCAGCTGTGCTACTTAAGATCTGCATTTAGCCAGTCCCTGGGCCTTGGTTTCCCTATCTATAACTGACAACCAAAGCCCCAAGACCTTAATCAGCCATGATAACGATTCAAAAACCAGGGGCAGCATGATTCAATTCTTGTGCCTTTAAGAGGAGAAGCAACAAAACCACATTTAAAGAATTAAATTTACCTAGGAATTTTTAATGGAAATGAAAAACATATATATGCTTATTTTCTATCCATCAAGACAAACATGGGAAGTAAGGCGCGTGTACATGTGTGTGTGTGTGTGTGTGTGTATTCTTATGAGAGCATGTATGCACACCGGTAGGAGAGCAACCCGGACTATTGTTCCTTAGAAGGAGCTTGTCTGTTTTGCAATAGGGTCCCCATTTGGTGTGGAGGTTACCAAATATGTTGGGCTGGTTGGCTAGAGGGCCTCGTGGACCGTCCTGTCTCTACCTCCCTAGTTCTGGGATTAGAAGTATGCATCACCACCCTGGCCTGTTTCGTGTCAGCACCAGGGATGGAACTCACATTCCTATGCTTTTAAGACAGGCACTTAACTGAGACATCTTCCCAGCCAACGAAAGGCATCTTTACATAACTATTAATGTTATAAATTAATATTTAATATTAATATTTAAAACAAGTTTAAAGTATAGATATAGATAATTGTGTTCAACAATTGTGAGCTATACCAAAGACCCCTTATGCAGGGAAAGTTGTAAGACAGAGAATAGTGTATACTATTTTCAAACAGTCGACAGAAAGAATTAGGTACAGACGGAGTGGCATTTAAATACACATGAAATCCAGACAGGGGCTGGGAGATTACTCAGAAGGTAAGACTACTTTCTGTTCAGATATGAAGATTCCAGTTCTAATCCCCATTATCCTCATAAACAGCCAGACATGGCTTTATGTGCATTTGTAGCCTCAGCGGTGTGTGTGTGTGTATGTGTGTGTGTGTGTGTGTGTGTGCATGCGCGCGCACGTGTAAGATCACTAGGGCTTCCTGGCTGCTCATCTAGCTACAGGTTCAGTGATGGAGACTCTATCTAAAAGGAATAAGATGGAAAATGGCAGAGTAAGATATCCAGCATCCCCCTCTACCCTCCACACAGGTGATGTACCTGTCCCTAGGTGAACATATGCCGCATGCATACACATGCACATGAAAACGCACACCCCAAAACTGAATGCTTTCCAAAGTTGAAAATTCATCAACACATGAAATCCGAAGGGACACAATTACAGCTTTATAAATGACTTCAGACATGGCTTGAACAGACACATCTAAAACGTAAGCCAAGAGGTGTGCATTCAACATACTGAAAAGCAATACTACAGTTGGAAGGATAGCTCAGTGGTTGAGAGTGGTGGTTGCTCTTGCAGAGGTTCAGTTCCTGGCACCCACATGGGGGCTCAAAACCATCATTAATACCAGTTCCAGGGGTTCTGGTATTTTCTTCTCACCTCCATGGTCACAAGGAACAGATGTGGTACATATATATATATATATATATACATGGAGAAACACTCGAATATATAAAATAAATAAATTTATGTGTGTATATATGTATGTATGTATGTATGTATGTATGTATATCCCAGAAAACCAATGTCAACACCCCCATTCATGCATGCCACTCAGGACATAAGCCACTGCTCTCAACATATGATTTTAAAGTGTCATGACAGTCTTGGTTAGTCATTATTCATAACTTGTTCCAACTAGATGCTGAGATATGAGGGATCCTGACCAGCTTAGTGAAGAACCACAGTGGGGAGCTAAAGGGAGGTAAGAAGTCAGGCATGGATATGAGCACATAGCTTGTCTGGAGTTTGGAAGCATTGTATAAAAACACACTGTCCCTAATGGCTGGTTTTTCTGAAAAAAAAAAAAAACATAGATGACAATTGAGACTGAATTGGGAATCATGGTTCGTATATTTAAAAGGATAAGAAGTCATATTTAAAATGTAGTGTGTTCATAGAAAAGTTCAAAATAGTTAACATACAAACGTGTATGCTGAAACAGGCAATGAGTCAGGGGAAAGTCAGGTTTGCTATCTGTGCTGGACGTCGCTATTTTAGAATGGGCCACCTCTTGAAAGCAGATTAGATGCCTGGACCAATTAACTACCCACATCACCTCATTGCTGCTCCCTCTTGCTTCAGTTAGAGTTGTGGATAGCAAAATGACATTCCGACAAGGGCCCCGCACAGGGGCCTTGCCTTGGTGAGGTCTAAAACAATAGCATTAACAATCAGTCATAATAATAAAACTCACCACCATCACCCCACATCCTCCTTCCACAACCTTTTAGAGCGCTCAACCACATGATCAGGATATGTCGACTCCTCACCCAGTTCAGAACACCCTCTTAAATGAAGCAAAGCGCCCAAATCCTGTTGACAGCAAAAAGCTGGCGATATTACAGGAGTGGGGCTTGCTGAGTGTGAGACGCACTGGGTTTTGACATAACCTTTCTGCGAGAAGTATGTAAATAACGGTTAAATGTCACCCATTACCGGGTTTGTGTGTTTAGGAAGGCGGGGGCTGAGAGCCCTTCCACTCTTGCAAATGCCAGCTTCCGCTCTTATTCCTTCCAAACTCATACTAGCAATGTGAAATGAAGTTGACCCGTTTCTGTTTTTACTCCCAGAAATTAAAACCGTATTCTGTTTAAAACGGAGTCCAGAACATTAATGAAAGACCATGGGTTGGGTGCAGGTCAATCTTTGATAATTCACAATGTTTTCACAATTCAGGGTTTGGGGAGTGGTGTGGAGTGTGGGTGTGCTCATGATTGTGAACATAAGTGGGGCCAGATACTGATCTTGGGATGACATTGTTTGATGACTTCTCTACATTAATTTTTGAGACAGTGTCTCTCAGTGAACCAAGGACTTACCATTTGGCTAGGGTGAATGGCCACTGAGTCCTGAGATCCACCTGTCACCCTCACCCCATTGTCCTAACACCCTTGTTTTGTGCCCCTGCTGAGATCAGAACTGAATGCACAAAGACCTTTGCCTTTTAAATCTCCTAGGATATATAATGGACACCTCTTTTCTCAGTCCCTTTCTTCCTACTTTCTTTCCCTGTTTTACACACTGTTATTTCTTGTCGTTCTTCAGAACATTTTCTTGTGTGCATGTTGTGTGTGTGTCATATGTGTGCATGTGTTTATGTGTGTGCACATATGAGTATCTAAAGTACGTGTGTGTGTGTGAAGAAGTGTCTTCAATCATTCTCCACTTTAATTCTCCACTTGAGATATTTAATATCTCCACTTGAGATAGGGTCTCTCACAAAACCTGGAGCTTACTAAGTCATCTAGACAGGCTGGGTAGCAAGACCCGGTGGGGGTGTGTCTTTGCATCTCTCCCTCCTCAGTTCTGGGATTATGAGTGTGTGTTACTATGCCAAGTTGAAAAGACTGAACTCAGACTCGTATTCTTGTGTGGTGACCACTTTGTCAAATGGACAATTTCCTGAGCACCTTTCCTTTAACATCTCGTTTCCATCTTCCAAAATCACCCCATCTTCAAATTCTGTATTATAGGAAGACAATTCCTGTGAACACTCTATCAGAGTTCAGTCCCAACGACACACCACCTGAGTAGCTGTGCCCTCATGAAACCTGCTCAGGCCTTGCCCAGACATCTCCCTGGCCATGCATGTGCCAACTACAGCTCCAACACAGCGAACAGCATGAGGCTGCTGACATGCTGGGCTCACAGCCAAGAATATCAGCCTCAGACTGTTCACAGAGACTCTGCATGCTTTAAATCTCTTCACCTATAGAATACAGACTCAGTAGGATGTGGAACACGGGACACAGCTGAGCCCTCTGCTCTCTGCAGGACCTGTGGTTCAGAATCTACTGTGAAATGCATCGTGGTTTTGGCTTATGTGGTTTAGCGATTTATGTAGAATCACCCAGGATGACAGGAGATAGATCTGTTTTCTCTTTCTTTTTTTTTATTTCCCACATCTTATGGGATAAATGTCTTACACACTTTAATTGCATAATGATTTTTGAAAGAAAATCCTTAGTGATGATTTCAGATAAGATTTTATAGTCTGAGGAGTGGACCATCCTGAAGTACTTAAGAATGACTTCAGATAGAGAATGAGGCACGTATGTCTGAGATGTCATAATCAAGACATAAATAAGAGTGGACATGCATGGCATCTCATTCCTGATTCTTCCCATCCATGGGGGAAATCGTGTCCACACATGGCCTTGCTCTCATGGAATTCACTCCCTTGTCCTTTGGTCAGAGTGGGCTTACAGTGAATTAGGCTGTGAGTTGGGTCTGCCGCTGCTCCAGGAGAAAGACACCAGGCCCAGATTTCGGATGTGAAATGAAAAAAAAAAAAAGAATGTTGCACCTAAAAGAACTTAGAGGTCAGACCGAAGCTCATTGACAAATCTTGGCTGTGTGTTTGGCCTCTCACTCTGAGCTGCCCTTGGGCTCCAGGATGAACTGATATTAAACGACACTCAGATGTTGACCTAGAAAACTAAACAAGGACAGTGAGAGCCAGCAGGGCCTCCTGAAGTTCTGCCTGCTGTGGGAAAGGTTGGGGGAGGGACAAGGCTTCCTGAAGCTCGGTGCTGAAGCCCCTCCGGGCTCAGTAGCAGGATTTCCTTAACATCACATCTTGGCACACTTCAACAGTCTGAACCATGTAAAGTCGAAGGTGTTAAAAATGCCTACTTTCCTCAAAAGGTAGTCATGAGTTAACTAAGTTGGATTTGGAGATGTATTTAGAGAAATTTCGGGATGTACTTAAGTTCTATGAGGGAAACACTGCTCTAAAAGCTGTTTTACTGGAGAATCTGCCTACAGGAGGATGCTATATATGAAAGAGAACATATATACTTTGTCAGTAACCTTCCAGGTCTGCCTGTAACGCTGCCTTTGGATGCTGTACCCTTCTGACTTTGTTGTCTTACTTATTTTGTACTATGACTAGAAAAGAATTGCCAAGTGGGCAATGTCTCTTTCAGTTTGACCCTTCTATACCAAATCAAGCAACATCTTGCTAGCTTTCTTAGGAACAAAAAAAAGGATGCTGGGGAGGGAGACACAATTTTAACATGCTCCAGACTGTTTCTCATTACCTTGGAAAAAAATAAATGATCTGAGTTTTGTGTTTATTTATCTGTTTTTACTTAGCTTCTCTGAGTTCAGTAAGAACTGCAATACCACCTTTATCGATAATATGTGTAATGAACCAGTATTTAAATGGCTAACACTTTTCTGAAGACTGATGTCAGCTAATGTTCAAGTTGGTGCCTGTTTCCAGCTAACAAAGCAGGGAAGAACTAAAAAGCCATCAGCAGGACATGCACAGCAGGTCAGGAAAGTAGCGCATCTCCCCTAATTTCTTTAAAAAAAAAAAAAACTTCAAGAATTAATGGGAGAAAGATACTTAAAATGTTTGAAGTAAGGAGAAATAGGAACTGTTGGTTTTTTTTTAGCAAGTGAGATGTAAAGAAGGAAGTTGGCAATATGTCTCTGGAGACTTAAGACAGTCAAATGTTCTCAGAGAAAGGGCAGCTCCACCCTACAAAGAAATCCCAAGATTCATGGCAAGAAAAATGGGATGGCCAGAATACTGTCACCCAGATGCCCCATGGGAGATTGGCGAGCATGGATGGCTCTCAAAGCACTCTCATGCTTGTTGTGGAAGGTATTCTTAGAGCGATCAGATTACACTGAAATGCATATCATTTTTATGTGAAAAGTGATAATGCTTAGCCCACGAGGGTGTGTGTGTAATGAAGTGAGCAGAGTCACTCTGGGTGGGGAGGACGTCTAGCTCCCTTCTGAGGCTACATGGCTGTTCTGATTCGTCTCTGCTGTCCTGCATCCTCACAATGGTGAGGGAAGCCACCGGATCCCACGGTACAGGGGAAAGAAAACTCTATCACGGTTTTGCTCATTTACACGGAAAAGCCCTGTCTGACGGGTTGGGAAAATTTTTGTGTTTGTTTAGACATGCTTCCTGTGTGCGTTGGTCTGGGTGTGTGTTTGTGCAATCATCTGTGAAGGACAGCTCAGACGCCATCCCTTGTTAGTTGATCTGGAGTCTCTCACTGGTCTGGATGGGCCACTGAGCCTCAGGGATCTGAAATCCCCAGTTAGGATGACAAGCCCGTGCCACCGTGCCCGTCTCTTGCTGTTTTCGTTTTTTTTTTTTTTCAATTTTTTGCTTGTTGTTGGTTTGTTGTTGTTTTCATGTTTTTTTTTTTTTTTTTGGAATGGAGAAAAAATACTCATGCTTGAAAGGCAAGCAATTTACGAATTGAGCTTTCTCCTAGCCCTTCGATGGACTTCTAATGCACACATACAAAATAAGCACTAGTGAAACTGTGAGAATAGAAGACATTCATACCCATTGAATTAAATTAAAGTATAGTGTTTACACCAGCTCTGTCTTCAACAACCAAAAAGGCGGTGAGAGCGGCCCTGGCTGGGATATAGGGAAAGGCGCTCACTCAACAGTGAGTGGCACCAGGGATATAGAGACTGATCAAAACCAGGTAAACTCTGTGAACTCTACTTCTGTTCCTAAATTTCTGGGCACACTACACCAGACATATCTACGGGATACCCACGATAGCATAAATTCCAGAGAGTTGGGACCATGAGTCTCTGTATTTTTAGTATATGTATTTGCCTGAGTATGTGAGTAAAGGCAGAGTTTTCTTTAAAGTAAACACTTCCTACAATTCAATGTGTGTGTGTGTGTGTGTGTGTGTGTGTGTGTGTGCGCGCGCGCGCGCACGCACGCGGGTTTATGTGGTGTAATGTGTGTGTGTGAAGAGTTATATCAATGTTACTGTCATTTTTCAAGACAAGTAAAAAGAAAGCAAGATAGGGGCTTTGTATGGGCACATGGCAACAATGTGACCCACACACAAAGTTGACAAAACCAAATATCCTGGTGGCTAGCACTGTCAGGGACTTTGTTCACAAGTTCCACAGCTGGCTATGCCTTCCAACAAGGAGACCCATCCTTCATGTTGAAGGTGGCCCTCTCCTGTTCCTCTGAGACATCAGTAAATGCCCAGAGGGCTGTGTCTCTTTGAGTGTGTCGTCAAAAAGGAAGAGAGCTGCTGAGCTCTGCAGCACACAACACAGCGGATCCCTGCAGCATTAGAGATGGCCTCTCAGGAACATATAGAGTCCCTGCTTCACATATGGACTTGGCTGCCTTCCATGGACAGAGCGCAGAACTGCTGAAGGCTGCCCTACATAGAAAAACTGGTCCTAGAAGAAGGAGGCTATGCCCAGCAGGGGAGGCATTATTGATATGCATAGTCATGTAGAGAGACACAGAGGACCTGGAGTGCAGCAGGCTGAGCCTAGAAGCCACAGGGTGCTCAGCTCCGACATCCTATATCGACCAAAACAGGTCTAGGAGGGATGCTCTGAGCAGACCTCACAGGTGCTGAAGACTGGGGCCATTTATTCAAACACAGGGAATCCTTCCCCGAGGGGCTAGAAAGAGGGAATTTGACAGTCCCATCCCATCAGTCTTCTGAGATCCCATCAAAGTACTGATTTAAAGGTGAATCTAAACTTCTGTTTGTAACAATAAATTACCACAGGTCATTCATTTAATATGTAACCTTTATGTTGCCATTTCTCAGTGTCTCTTGTATTCACTGTAACAGAAACTATGCATTCCCTAAGTATCTCCTGGAAAATCAATGTCAACACTTAACAGATAAGATTTTTCCACCACATACAAATGACCTCTGTAAACAGGAGACTGGAAGAGAAAATACTCTGAAAATGCTATGCTTTCTATACAAGATATCACAAGTCTCTCTTGCAACTAGAGAGATAGCAGACTCTATCTAAAGAGCAGATGCATGTAGCAGCCATCAAGGGGAGGGGAGTTTCAGCCCAGAGTTTGGACACTTGTAGCAATTGATGACATTCAGGGTTAGGACAGCCAATGAGCAACTGTGAGAGATCTTGAGGGCCATCTGCCAAGGGTGTTTGTGTACGACTGGGTCCCATGACGGCAGCTGTGCGAAGGTCTTGAAAAATGATCTCATTGGAAGGCGGCATCCCAGCTGCTCATAGCCCAGGCTGGCCTTGACCTCTAGATCCTGCTGCACCTCTCTCCTGAGAGCTGTGATTATAAGAATTCACTACCATGCCAGGCTCAGCACTGCTTGATGTAGGTGTGTCTTCTATCTATCTGATGATTTCATTGGTTAATTAATAAAGAAACTGCTTGCTGGGCGGTGGTGGCGCACGCCTTTAATCCCAGCACTCGGGAGGCAGAGGCAGACGGATCTCTGTGAGTTCGAGGCCAGCCTGGTCTACAAGAGCTAGTTCCAGGACAGGCTCCAAAGCCACAGAGAAACCGTGTCTCGAAAAATAAAAAAAAAAAAAAAAAAATAAAGAAACTGCTTGGCCCAATAGGTTAGAACATAGGTGGGTGGAATAGACAGAACAGAATGCTGGGAAGAGGGAAGTGAGGCAGATGCCTCGGGCAGTCACCATGCCTCTCCTCTCTGAGCCAGTAGCAATGAAGCTCTGACCCAAGATGGACGTAGGCTAGAATCTTCCCGGTAAGCCTCCCCTCGTGGTGCTACACACATTACTAAATATGGGTTAATCAAAATGTGAGAGTTAGCCAGTAAGAGGCTGAAGCTAATGGGCCAAGCACTGTTTAAAAGAATACAATTTGTGTGTTGAGGGAGGAGGAGGGAAGGAGATGGAAATTTTTAAATATAAAAAAAATAAATCATGAGAAAAAAAAATTTGTGTGTTGTTATTTTGGGGCATAAGCTAGCCAGGCGGCCGGGAGCCAGGCGGCGGGAACACGGCCCCATCATTCCTCACTACACCTGTTGGTGATGGTGAATGTGTGTGTGTCGGGGGGGTGTATGTTCTCATGTGCACGCATGAGAACACCAGAAGATGTCATGTCCCATTAACTATATTATTCTCTACCTTATTCCCTGGAGGGAATGTCTCTCAGCGAACTGAAGCTATCCTCCTGTCCTACCCTACAACATGAGGATTATATTACTGGTATATGCACCCATGCCAAGATATTTATGTGGATGCTGTGGAATCAAACTCAGTGTCTCACGCATGCACAGCAAATGCTTTCACACACTGATCTATGTATCCACTACCCATGTCTCCACTTGAATTCTCATTCTCTCTCTCCTGTCATCTCAGGTTGGATCTTCGTGTTGATTTACCCTAATTTCTGTTATTGTTGATTTGAAACAGGATCTTGTTTTATAAACCAGGCTGGACTTTGACTCACAGCCTCATTCTACTGCCGCAGCCAGGTTCTACATTTTTAGAAAATAATATTCTTGGCTTTTATGATAGCTTCTTCACAGACCCTTTGGCTTCATGGTTCCTTGCTCCAACCTTGACTCCTCATGCAGCACGAGCAACGACTAAAAAATGTAGCAGGGGTATCTGGAGTTGACAGCCTTGACTACGCTACCAGATGCCTCCTCTCCTTTCTTCTGATTCCCTGATTATGCTTCAACTCCATGACAGAGGCACTGTGAGCATTAATTAAGATGGCACATAGGAAAGTGTTTTGTAAACTATGAAGTTTTATATCAATATAAATAGAAGGTGACACTTTTTTAATCTAGCAGCCAATTAGCTTTCTTGGCACCATTGGTCTACAGCAATTAGAACACTCAGTCAGGCAGCGTTCAAGTTCAGGAAGGCACTGACGCATGGAGGGAAAATGCTTTGAGATATGGTTACATAAAACACTGCATAAGATGAAATGAAAGGGGGGGGGGCTCCTGACTTTCCCTTCTGCCTGTGCATTGGGAGTCAGCAGAACCATACCGCTAAGTGTGTTCAACATATTTCAGAACTGCTTAGCCTCAGCCACAATCAATAATGAACAGATTGAATCAGCTGAATCCGTTGCTGAGCGCTATCTCCCCCCCCCCAAAATATCCAGACATATGCAACAAAATAAGCTGAAAGAACATGATTATTATTTTTAAAAAGATATATACTGAAAAGTATTACTTTCTCCTAATATCACTTAAATCCACACGCATTGACACATGTGTGGACACGTGGCTACATATATGAACACACACGGCATGCATGTGCACATCTACATATATAATTAGATATTCAGGGTTTTGAAAAATTATCCTGGAACAAGATAAAAATGGTTTGATTTTATCATTTGCAGTAGTATTATAGGAATTGAGTGGGTCAAACCCTATTTCCCATGGAAATCAAAAGTGTGTGTGCGTGTGTGTGTGTGTGTGTGTGTGAGAGAGAGAGAGAGAGAGAGAGAGAGAGAGAGGAGAAAGAGTTTGTATGAGTGAATCTGTGTATGTCTTAATGCTTAATGTTTGTGGGTCTGTCTGTCTCTGTCTTTGTGTGTATGTATTTCTGTCTGTATGTCTCTCTGTGTGCCTTTGTATATCTGTGTGTCTGCATGTGTTTGTGTGTATAATTATGTGTATGCCTGTGTGTTTGTATGCATGTGTCTACGTTTGTGTTTATATGTGTATATGTTTGTTTGTTCATGTGTACACACAGGTACATGTGTGTATATATGTGTATATATGTGTGTGTGTATATATACATACATATATATGTAGCATATATATGTATATGTAAATAGCAGAGGATAACCTTGGTTATCTTCCCTCAGGTGATATCCACATTGTTTTCTTTTGAGAAAGGGTTCTCTTACCATCCTGGATCTAGACAAGCAGGCTAAGGTGAATGGCCAGTAAATATGAGGTATCTCCTTATCTCCACCTCCCCTGTTTGAGAATAACTAGCAAGTGTCACCACCTAATTGTTTCTTATTTCTCTGAGAATTTGTACCATGTGTTTTGATTATACTTGCCCCTTCCCCAACTCCTGTTGATTCACCACTAGTCCCTAAACACCCAACTCTGTCTTCCCTTTTAAAAATTTCCATCAGCTCCAATTTGTGCTGCCCATATATTCTTTCTTTATTGATTTTTATTGAGCTCTGCATTTTTCTCTGTTCCTCTCTCTGCCTCTCCTCTTCTTCTTCAACCCTCCGCCAAGGTCCCCATGCTCCCAATTTACTCAGGAGATCTTGTCTTTTTCTACTTTCTACTTCCCATGTAGATTAGACCTATGTAAATCTCTCTTAGTCTCCTCATTGTATTCTTGAAAGTGTGGCCTTCCATTGGACCATGGTGAACTTATCAGAGGCTACAATCTTAAAGCATGCTCTCTCAGCAGCTATCAATTGCCAGTAGCTCTTAGCTTGTGGTGCGATTTTGCGCTCTCCTCCCTATCCCATGCTGGCATTTGGTCAGGCTTGAACTTGCTCAGCTCAACAATAGCAAACAGCTGGCAAAAGTCGACAGCATCAGGAGCTCCAGCTATAAACCATGAGAGTACAATTTTATTTGGGATCCTATACTTCCCCTAAGAAGGTTGAGGAGAACACACTGATGTAGGGAATTAAAAGGGTCAATGTAAACGTCACAGTCCAATGTCAGACTTGGACCTCAGATGACTGACAGGTCTCCATGTAAGCGTGACTAAGGGGCTGAGCAGTTTGTCAGCCTGCATGAGGGATGACTTGGTTTGTCACATTCTGGCCACAGCAATGCACATTGTCTACTGGATGATGCATCCAGTCTACATGCTGGATTCCAGAACACCTCTGTCACCCACAGCTGTCCCTCTGAATCCCTTGGTTCCAAAGACACTAAAAGCGCTTAAATCTCATCTGTGAAATGGTCTCATACTGGCTTATGGCCAGCTCTTATCCTCTGTAGATGCTCCGTCATTTTTAGATAACCCATAATACCCAAGTATGGGGCAGTTGCTATATATTCTTGTTTAAGGAATAATGACAAGAAAGTTCTACAAAGGGATGGCACCTGAGGCAGGGTGTGAAGCTCCTGTGAGGTGTGCACACACAACATTCACACGAGACTTGGACAATTCTTAGCAAGCATACACTCATGGTTTGTTTGGGGGAAATTTCTAAAATATTTTCAAGCATGTGATTTGCTGTGGAACAATCCTTTTCTACACTATGAATGTATGAATTACTCTCACTGGTTAGTAAAAAGCTGACAGGCCAATAGTGGGGCAGGAATTTAGGCAGGAAAGACAAAATGAGAATTACGGGAAGAAGAAAGGCAGAGTCAGGAGAGACACATTCCAGCTGCCTAGGAAGCAGGGACAGGTAAAGCAACTAAGCCATGTGCCAATACATAAATAGAAATAGGTTAATTTAAATGTAAGAGCTAGTTAGTAATAAGCCTGAGCCACTGGTCAAGGATTTGTAATTAATATAAGTCTCTATGTGTTTATCTGGAACCAGGGTGTTGGGACAGGGACACATCTACTTACAGTTGTGTGTGTGTGTGTGTGTGTGTGTGTGTGTGTGTGTAAAAGGGCTCAAGGTTGAAATCCAATGTCTTCCTCGCTCCCCACTGTATTTGTAGAGGTAGACTTTCCACACCACTCACTGATTTAGAGTTATGCTTACCAACCAGCAAACACAGTGTCCCTCTTATCTCTGTCTTATCTGTCAGTGCTAGAAATACAAACATATATCATGTCTTTTTTGTTTGTTGTTTGTTTGTTTAATGTAGGTAATGGGGATCAAACTCAGGTCCTCATACTTGTGACATTTCCCCAACCCCTGGTTTTCAACGATCAGTTTGCTGATCTGAAGATGAGGAACCCACAATTGTAGAGAGCCTGCTAACTATTCCTCCCTACTCAATGAATGTCTTTGTGAAAGATTTCAACCTTGGCACATTCGCATCTGGTATAACTTCTTCTCTCAGATGTTTCTCCCAAATCCTTTGCTTATTCTGTAGATGTAAGTCCTCTTTTCTCCCATTGTTCACACTAAAAATCTGTGTCGCCTGGTGTCTTTCATTCTGTCATAAGCACGTTGGATCCATCGGTGACCACACAGAATTTGGATCTATCCTCCACCTCGAATGCACATTCCTGGTCCACACTGCCACCCTCCTCCCCGTGACTCAACCTCCTCACTGTGTGACCTCTTCTGTTCTCAGCCCTGGACTCACCAGTGTCCTTGCCTGTTTAAATCCAGTTCAGGTTGTGTGGCTTCTTTGTCCAAAATCATCTGGCAAGCTCTTCCCAACTCAGAGAAGCCCAGACCCTCACACACAAGTCCTGGCCTACCATGCCCGCTCGGAAAAGGCCTTCTACCATGGCCCATTAAGTTCTTCATCTTCTGCAGTCAAGGTGCTTGCTCTGCTTCCTCCAGCCGCACAGGAGCACCCTTGACCTTTGTTCTGTCTATACTCAGTGCTTACGCTGTATACACCTGCACCCCAACACTCTATTGTCTCCTACCCTTCCCTGTCCACATCCTTAAACACTGCAAATATAAAATCTAGCCATATCTGCCTGCCAATAAGTTCAGTTATTAGTACTTGCTTCCCAAAAAGCACTGTACTGAAATGTAACATGTGATAACAGTTTCCTCTGGATAGCCTTACACTGGAACTGATAATTTTGTACTGTATTATACATGCATCATAAAAATCCACAAACACAAGACTACCTGTCTAAATCCTTTTCTGAGATCATGTTTATTGGTTATAAGACCAAAATATTATTCTTTTCGGCCTAAGATATTTGGAGTTGATTTATGGCAATTAACAGGATCAGCAATAACATATCAATTTATGCTGGTCCAGCAAGCTTTAAGACTCAAAGTTAATTATTTAATTGTACTTTGTAGTAATATTTTATTTGTATTTTAATAAATAAAACTTGCCTGAAGATCAGAGAATAAAACAGCCACACTGATCAGCCTTACCGACCAGGCAGTGGTGACATATCTTTAATCCCAGTAGCCACACTAGTTTGCCATAGAAACCAGGCGGTAGTGGTGAACGCCTTTAATCCCAGCAGTGAAAGGAAATATAAGATGGGAGGAGACAAGCTTCAGACACAGTCTCATTCTGAGACTCCTGGAGGCAGGATCGCCATTTCAGACTGAGGTAGAGGTAAGAGCCAGTGATAACTGTTTTACTTTTCTGATCTTCAGGATGAACCCAAATATGTGTCTGGATTTTTATTAATCAAACTACTGTCCCTTGCTTAAATTTATGTCTCCAAAATTTAGTATCAAAATATTTGCATCAATTTATATCTAAACCATCATGTTTCCATCAGGTGCTCTTGAAGGAACAAATCTTAATAGCAGGCCAATGGGAAGGGCAGACACAAGTTCATTTGTTGAATCCTTCATTATAACCATTCATTAGGATTTAACTACAGAATGGGTAATTTGTAGCTAGCTACATTTTAAGCTATATTAAATATTTTCAAATGTAGCTTAGAGATTTCTGGGGAATCTGCGCACATGCGAGGAGATCACAAAAAGAAAGCTTCTTTCATTACAATGCAGAAGTATTACCTGCCTGTGTCTCTGTGTGGGCATTTGCATTGCTGCTGTCTGTCACAGGGTAGTGGATGAGACCCTGGGGCTCAGCATCAACTACGGCAGGGGCACTGGAGCACAGCAGTGATCACCAAGGGTTTCCCGCCATGTACCCCGAGGGTTCTGTTTCTGGGTCTCAGTTGGTTTTATTTGATTGTTTGATGGGAAAAAACTGGCCAGAGACCTAAGCAGCATGAGAGGACAGATATCTATAAGGAAAGCACCGTGGCCTGTGGGAGTTCAAGCCACTAGCTGCTTTGCTCATGAAATTCCAACTGTTTTCTGCTAGAATGGCTCCCTAAAATGCTAGCCAGGCAGACTTGTGTATTTGGTAGACTCTGTTGGAAGAGAGAGGTGGAAGGCTGTCAACTCCTAGAATCGCAGCTGATGATGTCCCAAATAACAAAACTCAAGTCCCAGTGCCTTTGAGTTCGTGTGATAGTAGTAACTTGATATTTTGATGTTGTGCAACGAATTGTGTTAATATTCAAAAGAGCCTCTAATCTCAGTGAGCCAAGTCATCTGCAAATGTTGATCCAATCAGGAGATGGCGTGTGGGTGAAACACTCGTCCAAGCGTGTGATGTATCTTAAGACAGCGAACTGAAAACATTCAGTGATGTGCCTCCCGTATCTCCATGGCAACATACACTTACACCATTGTGGAGGTTCAATTTTCTGCACAGTCATGCACACGCTCAGGTGCTTTATGGCTTATGTGCTCTGTCTTTTGTGCTTGTCTGACGACTGCCTCTCCTGCAGGGGAAAGCCCCTCAAAAGAGAGCTCATGTCTCATGTGTCACCATCACATCCGCTGCTCAGGGATGGTGCCCGGCACGGCTCAGCTGCTTCCTAAGTGATGAAGGATTGCGCAACACCAGAAGAGGGCCTCGCTTTCATTAAGTGCTACTCTCTTTTACTAAGGATTTGTAATTATTTTAGAAAAAAAATAAGGCATGAAGCAATTTAATAAAGATTCAAAATCCTTAAGTACAAGTGTCTAATATACAACATATGCCATATTTTTATAATGGACCATTTTTTTTTTGTGAGTGCACGTGTTTATAGATGTTTCTTAGAATAAAAGTAAATCTAATATGCTTTGGATAAAAGGAGTTTGGAACATCCATATGAAATCTACGTATTTTTGCCACTGGAAGACCCTTGGTGGTGATCACTGCTGTGCTCCAGTGCCCTGCCGTAGTTGATGCCGAGGCCCCAGGGTCCCATCCACTGCCCTGTGACAGCAGCATTGTCCACACAGAGAGACAGGCAGGTAATGTCTCCTAGTACCTGGGAGACGTCTGATAGTTCAGGGAGGCAGCTCAGCATGGCTGGAGAGTGCTCATACCATAGGCAAGCTGTTTTAAAACACATCAGGACCTTCTTCATGGTGTATTGCATGGAAGGTATTTTCATTGATGCAAAACCTTCATTTTATGTTTGGCTGGGGTGACTGACTTGGGAAGAAAAGGAATGGCTCCCCCAAGCATCTGCTGTGTGTCCTTGGTGAACCTGACACTTCATTGCTTGTTGTGAGCAAAGACTTTGAGATGGTATTGCAGAAACTTTAGAGGTTATCCTGACTGTTGGAAGCCATGTATATGACATGATGTAATGGCCAATTTAATTGGAAAGACGAGCTGTTAGCCATGGGTCCCCACATGAGCCATAGGGATGCTTGGCCCTTCTCCTTTGCCCACTCAAGATGAATCTTTGTCCACCATAAAAGAGTCTTTTGCTATTAGGATCTACAGAGCTTGCTGATGGTGTCTTCCGAGGAAGAAAGATACATGTTCTAAAATTGATCTGATAGAAAACTAGAAAGCAAAGTCAATAATATGTCTTCTGGAAATGTTAAAGCCACAAACTCACCTTCAGAGAAAATGACACCCAGTTCAAGTCCTGTGAGGATCCAGGATCATACAGACAACATTTAACACACCTCCCATCTATGAGTCTTCATGACTCCCCAACTCTACCCAGATTCTGAGATGGCCCCATCCCAAGAGCCGGGCTCGGAAAGGAGTTGCATGGGACAGGTTGGGGGCGGGGTTACCTTTCACGGTCACGTGGACACTCTGGCTCGTGGAGAGCTGCGGCTGTACCAGCACATTACAGGTGTACTCCCCCTCGTCCACTTCTTTCTGTACGTCTGAGAGTTTCAGAGTCCCATTGTTCTCAAATGCCACCTGGCGGTGGTTGAAAGGAAGCAGATTAGCGTTCTTGTACCACTTGATGGAGTAATATGGGTAGCCAATGACGCGGCAGTGGATGTAGGTGTCCCGCCCTGCTATTGCAGTGATGTTTTTCATTGGTCTGATGCTTGCAGGCCCTGGAGAGACACAAGGAAACTCTTGAAAATAATTTAAGGGCACATGTCATGGAAGGAAATGGGTACACCTTTCCTTTGGTGAAAACCAATTATTTTTATGTAAGCACACCTTTTTTTTTTTTTTTTGTCTCAGTTTCTTGGCATTTGGCATTTCCTACTAAAAAGATTTTTTTTCTTTTACTACTCTCCAAATGAGTCAATGAATGCTAAAATCTTTTCATCAGCTACTTCTATGAAAATATTTTGATTTACAAGATAAAAGACAGTTTTAACTAATAAAAGGTAACTAGTCTACACTTCACGGCCAGCTCTTCCGGTGAGAACGCTGACAGCGATCGATCGACTCTGTCAGGTGGATCATGAAGATGGAGGTTATGCCGCTATGGATGTGAGTTAGGTACTGTGGATGGGAAGGCTTACCGTGGATGTCATGAGACAGGAGAAAAGGAAAGAGGAAAGGGCATGCAGAGAATAAAACAGAAAAAAAAAAAAGATCCAGTGGATAGGTGGAAGAGGACATAAAGTAGACAAGCTGACTACAGAGACCAAAATGCCATTTTCAACACCGGCCAACCAGCGCCATTCCTGAGGAGGGGGCAGGGAGAAGGAGGGACGGCTCCTCCACCCGCATTGCAAGGCTCAGCCCGAGCATGCAACACCCATCCCCGCTACAATGAGTTGTGTGTGTTTGTTCGAGGAGCTGATTTGACAAGCACCTCTTACGTTTATTCGAGCCTGGTACAGGACGACTCCGGCCGAGTTGTTGGCGGTGCAGCGGTAGACGCCCCCGTCCCGGACCTGGGAGCTGGAGATGTTCAAGTAGCTGACCACGTTCCCCTCAGATGTGATCATTTGGCTGATGCGGTGGCCGCTGCCCTTGAGGATGGGGTCATCGTCCAGGGTCCAGGTGACCGTGGGCAAGGGCGTTCCCTTCACATTGCACACGAGGGACACTGGCTCTGCAGGGCTCACCACTTTCTCGCTAAAGGCAGAAATGATTTTGGGAGTTCCATCTGCAGGGAGGCAAAACAAGAAAGGAAGTGGCGCATACATATGGCAAACTGTTACCAAGTAAATTGTTTATTGCTTGGGAGAAAGTTAAGCGGTTGGTCAGTACCTTCCCAATGGGCCCTACTCTAGGGAAACATCAGCTTCCAAGGAACAGGAAAGAGTCCTGGGAGTTAGCATCTCTTTCCTGATGGCCTTACCAGAGTGAAAGATGATGCAATTCAGAAGTCCCTGATAAATGTGAGAAATCCCAGGACTGCAGTTCAAACATGCATGTGCCCACCGGAAGCCACAGAGGAGGATTCTGCACACTCCCAAAGCTGCTTTATCTAGTTTCCCTTAATGTTTGCACAGATAGCCCATAGGAGACAGTTTACGATTAAAAAAGAAAGGTACTGGGAGACATGCCGTTGGCTTTATCATGCTAAACATTTCATTTCTCTGCCCTGGGGTTCCTGAACCTTTATTTCTTCATTCTAGCTCAAGTGTTCATGGCTGGAGGAAGCCCTCAGACAAATTTGTTTCTCCTACTTGTTGGTTGGTAGCATAGGACCCATGGGATGCAAACATTTTACTTCTATTTTCAGTGATGAGAAAAGAACTTTGACATGTTAAAAAATACTTTTCAAGTCCCATCAGTATTACATATCATATTTACATCTATGTCGCTTTAGTTCCCTGGAGTCTAGAATACTCTTGAGTGTTTCATTTCTTGCCTTGAAAAATACATGTATGTATATCACATGTGTAGAGTGTCCTCAGAGGCTAGGAGAAAGTGTCAGGTCCCCAGGAACTGGGGTCACAGGCTGTGGTGAATCACCATTGGGTGCTGGGAGCCTGGGTCCTCAGCCAGAGCAGTCAGTGCTCTGAACAGCTGAACCCTCTTTTCAACTCTGACTTTTAGAATATATGTAAAATATAAGTAAATATATGTTAAAAAATTTAAAACATCTATTTGTCTGGTGCTCTTTTCAAATTACACATGGTTCCTGTCAGATAAACGTGCAGTGTACCAAATACCTGTGTACATGTACTAGTGTACATGTTGTGTACCTAATATCTGTGTACATATACTAGTGTACATGCAGTATACCAAACACCTGTGTACATGTACTAGTGTACATGCAGTGTACCTAACACCTGTATACATGTACAAGTGTACATGCACTGTTCTGAACACCTGTGCATATGTACTAGTGTACATGCACTGTACTGAACACCTGTGCACATGTACTAGTGTACAGGCAGTGTACTGAACACCTGTGTACATGTACTAGTTAGTGTACATGCAGCATAGCGAATACCTACAAGTATGTGTCTCTAAAACAGTTTCTTCCAAGTGGTTCTCTTTATACTTTTGTCCTTAGCATTTCTGTGTCCTGTCTCAAAATTAGGACACAATTCTATATTCCTTTAAGATTTATGATTTCCTTCTAGGTTCAGCACCACTGGACTGAGTTGATGCAGTCATCATACTGTCCCTGTCCCTTCCTCCCAGTGACCAGTCCATCATTCCGTTTGCTCTGGAGTGTTCTCACTTTTCTACACATTGTTTGCCCATTCTAAGTGCCATTTTCATGGACACAAAAGCTGGCTTTATAGTTGCTACTTCTTCACTCCTAGAACATGAACTGCTTATCTCTTATTTTTGTTGTGTTTCCTGGTTATTCTGTTTCAACAACAAACCCACCGTTACAGGTTCCAGGGATTTCAGCCTCCTGGCGAAGGCTCCATTCACAGTCATAGAGAGTCCACTGTACGCTGAGATTATTATAACTTTATCTTAATCTGTTTCTTACAGTGGGAACCATGGGAGCTCCCGAGAGAATACTGTCAAGCGTTCTAGATATGCATTCTTTCTAGATATGCATTCTAGATATGCATTCTTTCTAGATATGCATTCTTTCTAGATATGCATTCTTTCTTTTGTGACATTAGCACTATCACCTTTTCAAAAAGAGGAAAATGAAATGAATCTTCTCATCCTCAAAGGAAGCTGACACGAGATAAGTAAGTTGGGGCGAGTTCTCTGAGCCCCACACCCACTTTCTATTAGAGTGGCTGCTTTTGTGAAGATGAAGGCAGACATTATTTTCCCAGTGGAACCCGAGTGTCTTTGTAATCTGCTTAGCTGTCACTCTGATAACGGGAACCCTTTTAATATCATTGTGGATGATCAATATGCTCTTTAGGTTTTCTTAGTTACTTGAGACAGTTACCAAGGTAACAGGTCCTGGACAGATAATCTCTTCTTTTTCCTTATCAGAGAAGCTAAAAATAGTGACTTTGGGAGGACCAGGGTGCATCTTGACTGGCAGTTCCAACTTCAAGCAAATTGATTACTTTTTGCTCTTAATTATTATGTGTGAAGTGTGTCAGGCATTTAACACAAGGGCTGTGCCTTCAAGTCATTTAACCTCTGCATCATAAACCTCACTCTATGCAGTGGTGCTCGGATTATCATTGCTAAGCTTGCTGATTTCTACAAAGTAGCTAAGGTTAAAGGCACAATAATGGAACTCTTCTCAGCATCAGACAGATTTAGACTTACTCACATGTGATAATGGGTTTTACTTATTCTATCCTCGGGCTATAGAAAAAAATAATTTCATCACTTTCACCAATT
Organism: Arvicola amphibius; assembly: GCF_903992535.2. Lineage (NCBI taxonomy): Eukaryota > Metazoa > Chordata > Mammalia > Rodentia > Cricetidae > Arvicola > Arvicola amphibius. The sequence continues at coordinate 1,323,472 of NC_052056.1, read as the reverse complement.
GATAATGGATGGATTTTAAATGATAGCTAATGATACAATTCCCATCAAGACACACAAGTACATAGACAGGAGCCATTTCAATTATGTGGTGATAAATATATACCATGCTTAAATGTCACCTGTCACAGCTCCATTCCCTGGATGACGGATGAGCTTGAAGTACTCATAACCAATTAAGAAAAGCAAACAGAGCCCATGTTATTCTACCCCAAGGCAATTCCTCACACATTCCTCACAACTAAATCTGGGGACGTATTGACCAGGCTACAGACAATGCCACCAACCAGAGGTCAAATTTTCAAACAAACATCCGACTGAAGACATTAACATCTTCTTAAATGTGGGATAATCCTGTCCATGCCTCACAGCTCAGGGAAGTTTTGTCTGTATCTGGAAACATTTTGTGTGTGTGTGTGTGTGTGTGTGTGTGTGTGTGTGGTCACAACTTGGAGGAGGAACTGTTGGAATCAAGAGTGTTGAGGCCAGAAATGCCCCTAAACACCCCACAATGTACTTATCAGGTGGACCCCAAGCAAACACCCTTTTTATGCATCACACAGACCCCAAACAAGGCGTTACTAAAAGTAACATCTAGAGGATAACAAATTGGGCAACAGACCCGAGGCTCCAGTTTCAAATGCTGATCTTTCGGCAAGTAACTTCAAACACTGAGTGGGAAGCGTTCATCTTCCAGGTCACACTTCTCATTCAACACTGTTCCATCTCCCTTATCCGAACACTGATTCCCCTTGCTTGATCTAGTGAGCTCAGAGTTAATAGACGGAAAGGAAGGTAGTGTGGCCAATCTTCCCCTATGAGTGGTGTTGCACGGTGCTCTTCCCATCCCACCCTCCAATGCTGCCCACTGACCTTCAAGAACCACCTGGACATAGTCTTGAGCAGACAGCTTATCGTTGCGCACAAAGCACTGGTAGGCACCCCCGTCACTCTTGACCATGTGATCCATTATAAGGTTTGCGTGGTTCAGCCCTGTGATCCTCACGTTTTTCCCAGGATTGAGGATTTCACCGTTTCGGTACCAGGAGAGTTCCTGGTCCTCATTTCCCGTCACGCTGCAGGACAAGGAGACCTGGCTGCCCACGCTGCTTTTAACCTTCCTGGGACTGATGGTGGCTTTCAGTGGCTCTGGGGAGTAGGAGAGGGAGAAAGAGAGAGAGAATAAAACATCACTGGGTATTGACACTACTTAAATAACACTCTGGGCTTTGACTGAGACCAAGGTGTAACTGTCAGGTACTTCATCAGTTATTTGGGGGCGCACATGTAGTGTTACTTTGGGGGACCACGTAAGTGTTATTTGGGGCACCATTCTGTTTGGATTGACCCTCCTTTATAGCTTTAATGGTCCTCCTCTTCATATATACCAAGTAGCACAGTATTGGTTACACTCCTTCCTCAGTGCACATGAGATAGTTTTGATCCACGCATACTAAGAAATGCAATATGCTACTTACCCACACGTTCACGGGTATGAAAATATAAACCTTGCTGGCTTTGTCCCAAGGGAACACTGATGGCTTTGCCTTAGTCCACTAAGAACACTGATGGCTTTGCCTTAGTCCACTCCCACATTTGGGCCTATTACACATGGCTAACAAGAAAAGGACTGGGTTCAGACATGTGACCACAGTGTTTTCCTTTAATGTATGGCTCACTCACTGGAACAAGGATGGAATTCCAGTCTTTGAAATCCCAGTTTCCAATTCCACAAACCTAACTCAAAGGAAGAACATCCAGACAGCATTTTAACAGGTGCCAAGGTTTGAACTCACAGGTGAGACAGATGAGCAGCTATTCCATGGTTTAATAAGCATGTGCCAAAAACAACTGGATACTCCTCGTAAGCTGTCGCTACATAAAATTTTGTTGCTGTCTTCATTGCCAGAAGAAGAAATAGTTACTTATAGTTGACATGTCTTAACCAAATTCACTGGAAATATGATTAGAGCCAATAAGCTTCATCTACCTGTCCCCAGTATTTCCGACGGTCACTCTTTTAGAGTACAAATCTTCAGTCATCAGTGTGTGGATTGACCGAGCCAACAGAATGAGTGTTACAGCCAGAGTAACAAAACTGATGTGCAACAAGGACCAGGAAATCCTCATCCAGATGATGGAGGACTCTCATTGGTTAATAAAGAAACTGCCTTGGCTTTTTAATAGGGCAGGATTTAGATAGGCAGAGTAGACAGAACAGGATTCTGGGAGTAAGGCAGATGCCTCGGGCAATCGCCATGCCTCTCCTCTCTGGGTCAGATGCAATGAAGCTCCGGCCCAAGATGGACGTACGCTAGAATCTTCCCTGTAAGCCACCGCCTCATGGTGCTACATAGATTATTAGATATGGGTTAAAGCAAGATATGTGAGAATTAGCTAATAAGAGGCTGAAACTAATGGGCCAGGCAGTGTTTAAATGAATACAGTTTGTGTGTTGTTATTTCGGGGCATAAGCTAGCCAGGCAGCCGGGAGCAGGGCAGCGGGAACGTGGCCCACTGCTCATCACTACATCCAGAGAGCAGAAAGAGGGTTTCAGAGTGCACGGAGCACAGGTAAGGCAGCGTCTATTTCAGTCTGGATGCAACAGAAATTCTTGGAAGTATAAAAGTGGGAGGCAAACTGCAAAGGCAATCTGAAACAGATTTATAAAGGGGCCTCAAGAGTCTAAAACAATTTTAATGTGTATGGGTATTTTCCCTGAATGTATGTCAGTGTACCATATGCATAAATAGTGTCTGTGGAGGTCAGACAAGGGTACTAGATTCCCTGGAAGCAGAATTACTGACGGTTGTGAGCTGTCATGTGTACTTGGAATCCAACCCAGGGCTTTGGAAAGACTTGCTAGTGCCCATAACTGTTGAGACACCTGAAATAGGAGAATGAGTCCACTGGAGAGAGCAGTAAAAGCAAAGTCATTTGCACACTGACAAGGGGATTATCTAACTACTCGAAGGATTTTAGATTCATTAGGATATATTAAAGCAAAAAACAGTACACATGTCCAGAGTTTCATTGAGACACCCTGCACAATACCCTAAGATATAAAGTTACTTCAGGAAGGAACAACAGAGGACTGCATTACCATGAGAGCATTTGGAGTCTACTGTACCACCTCTGGTGGCTGTCTGATATTGAATTGGTTCATCTAGGTGAGACTTAGCTGTTTAACCAGGAAAAGACAGCTGTGGGGGACACTCTTCTATGGCTAGCCAGCCTTAGACTGAGCTTGAGGACTCTGGAAGCATAGCTGGTTCTAGGTAGTCATTCAAGTCTTTGATTTAAACACATGCACCTAAGGTACTATGATGGCATGTGGGCTACTACCTATGGTAGATTCCACACTTTGGTGCTGGGCTGAACAAAAAAACATGCTAACACATGCTAACATGGCGCCTCTATCTTAAGGGTGAGAACCTTGAGGCTCTCTCTGCTTAGCTCAATTTCTCCAGTTCAAAAATACAATTTAAAGTTAATGTGGTTTTGTTGCACCCTTCTGGGCATGTGAAGTTGGTTTTGGTTTCCAGATTAGTAAATTTGAGGATGTTTCCAGACTAGGTCAGAGTGCACTCCATAGCTATGCCTCCTTTTATCTCAAGAAGCCATCAGCATCCCCTGTGCATTCCTCAAGGCTGTGGTCAGCGTAGAGTGAAGAGGGATCCTGGAGAAGATGGAAAAACGTTCTCTACAAGATAATAAAGGGCCAATGAGGTGGCTCATCAGGTAAGGCTGCTTGCTGCCAAGGTTCACCATCAGAGTTTGAGCTCTGGGACTCAAAGGATGGAAGTAGAGGTTCAGTTCTACAGGCTGTCTTCTGGCATCTACATGGGAGTGATGGCACATGAGTACCACCCCAGCACACACAAAATAAATAAATGCAGAAAGAAAAGACTGTCTATTGTCTGACTAATTTAGAAACTGGATTTCTATAGATAGCAGCCCTCTTGAGAAATTCAACTTTTAGAAAGAGGCTAAGATAAATTATTTGCCTGCCTTCTATCACTGAGCTAACAACCACACCCTCCCTTGACTGTTTTCAGAATTGGCCACTATGATCAACAGCTAGGTGGTATTTTCTTGGGAAGGCAGCCATACTGTGACCTCATGAAAACTTCAAGGCATGGCCATCGGACAATTTTGAGTTCAAAACCAGGGTGTGTAACCATGGCAACCTCCCATCTGCCAGGTACAGGGTACCATGTGTGTAGGTCAGATGCTGTGAGTTCACAAGAAGGCTGGGGGGAAGGATGATGATTAGTTTCCCTCTGACACCAACCGTGCGGCTTAACGCCACCTCTTCCAGTTACCGTCCAACTTACGTTTCACGTACAGGCGGCCTATCACCTTGGCAGTGCCGTATCGGTTGGATACTTCACACACGTAGCTGCCTGAGTCCGAGGGGCGGCTGTTCTCGATGAGCAGCCCCGTCACTGTCTTCTGGAATCTCCCAGAAAGTTCCAGGGGCATGTTGTCCTTCAGCCAGCGGTAGTCCGGCTCGGGGTGCCCAAGCGCTTTGCAGGGTAGCTCCACACGCTGCCCCGCCATGGCTTTGCGGTGGTCAAACCCATCCAGGATGGATGGGGCTGAGTTCGCTGGGTCTGCAGAAGAAAAACGCAACTGTCAAAGGCCAAAGGCAGGGATTATGTGTGGCGACTGAGGATCACATGTGGGCGTTCACACAGCGTTCCTGTACCTCCTGCCCACCGCGGCCATGGATCTCTAAAACAGACAAACAGATCTGTTCTGTTCATAACTCAGGAAAGTCTGAACCCTGGACAGAGCTCTGGCTGCTGATTCTTGCTTTGTAGAAATACCTGGAGTCAGCGTGCTCAGGCAGGAGTTGCCAGATCAGCCAAGAAGGGGATTGATTACCTTATGGTAATGGAACACATCACACAGCTCCTCTCAGTAATGGCAAAGAGAGCAGTTAAATTAGCAAAATTTATTTCACAGGATAAAGGGGTTTATTATAATATCTCTTTATTCATTTTAGATGCTTTAGACTTGTTTACTTTTGGTTAGCAGTATCAACTGTACATACTATGGGGGTTTGATAACATATTTCAATACATGCATGCAGTTGGTACTGACCGAATCCAAGCCCCTTTCCACCTTCTAGATATCACTAGTCTACGTTCAGCTTGATTTTGTGTTTAAAGGTCACATATGGATGGGAATATGAGGTTCTTGTCTTTCTCGGCTTGCCCTGTTTTACATAGCTTCACAGCCCCACTTCTGTCCATGGGGCTAAAAATAATGGGATTTCATCTTTCTCCATAGCTTAAGAACAAACAATGTGCAGTGTGATCAAAGTTCCAGTAGAAAGCACCTAGGCAGACTACACATGGATGTGGGATGGTGATGCTCCAGTTGCATTCTCCAGGGTGTCAGGAATGCCAGGAACGTGGGAGTTCTTTCTAGTGAAGCTGCAGGTGCTGGACTGAACAGGCCCTGGGAGGAGGTCATGTGTAATGCAGGAGGCCAAGTCTAGTGGCAACAGGGTTGTGCAAAACTGAGCTCTCGTCATGATACCATGTGTGCCCTGGATACAGGCCATGAAACAGCAGGGTTTGTTGTTTGCCATACTGCAATTTGGAGGGTTTTGGTCCAGTCTTTCATTGCAAGTCGCTGTCTTTCCCTTTTGAGGTAAAATACAGAGGATCACAGTTAAGAGAGCTTTCCAAGCTTTTCTTTAAAATCTTGGTATAAATCTCTAAGCTCTCATGACTCCTTTACCTGAAAAAAGTAGGGCCCACACCACGTCCTGCTGCCCGCCTAAGGAGCAGCCATGGACCCTGTCCACAGCAGCCTCTGAGTGCCAAGGTGACTGTCCTGAAAAGAACACTTCCCTAGCTTTGTCCCAGCAGGGCTTTTGTGACTAGTGCAATTGGAAGCAGACTGGGATTGGCCTTATCTCTCAAAGAGAAACAAAAACATACAAATATAGTAATACAAGGGCATGGAACATGCTTCCAAAACTGAAAACCATTTCAGTCAAAAGAATGTATAGTCTTCCCAACTGCAAAATGAGTTGGAATATTTGTGTTTGTATTGCTATATGGATGCTGGCTTAAAAGACACTTACGATCTATAAAAAACACATGAGGCAAAAGCTGAAGGTTCCCACTGAGTCACAAATTCTTCCGATTTGGATAAGACATCAAGAACTGACCCGGGTAGGGGGGCAGTACAAAGACGTAGGCTGCCCCGAGACTGTGCTCTCACCTGATACGAACAGACTCACGCTGTTACTTTGTCTCGTCTCCCCGGTGTACCCCGAAACTGCTCTCTCACCTGATACGAACAGTCTCGCGCTGTTACTTTGTCTTGTCTCCCCGGTGTATCTGTGCCGCGTGATACAGCGGTAGTTGTACAGGCCGTCTTCGTTCTGTACATCTTTAATATACAAGGCTCCCGTGGATGTGATGAGAAATCTAGATCCTGAAACAAACAGAAGCAATGACTTTGTGAAAACGGGGTACGAACAGACCCCTAACAACTCAGCATTAAACCTGTAGATTAGCGTGTCTCTCCGCCCTCAACAGAAAAGCTTCATTACACAGTAGACATGGGTAATACAGTGGCACACAATTGATCTAGGTGCAGAGAACGAGACTTCAGAACATTCATCCCTAGATGAACATATTCCTCACCCCACCCTGGCGGCTCAGGGATCTTACAGAAGAGGGGCAGACAGACATCCTCTAAGAGCCAAAGGCAGTGGACCACTACAAGTATGACTACCAGGTCAAAGTTCAACTCTGTGTTTGAGGGTGTCTGGTTCTCTTTCAGCTAGCTTTGAAATAACAAATCTAAAAACTGACAGTTCCTGTTTTCATCTCAGGAAGGAGGATTTGTGCTCGGCTCCCCGGTCCACATTCTGGATGTGGTCTCGTTCCCATTTGTGTGATCAGATTGCAAAGACAGTCAGACTGACTCTGACATCAAACACCAGAGCTTCCAGAAAAGTGAGATTTCTTTCCTTTTGAAAATATAGATTCCACAGCCAGGCAGTGGTGACGCACGTGTTTAATCCCAGCATTCCAGTGACAGAGGCAGGTGGATCATTGTGAGTTTGAGGCCAGTCTGGTCTACAGAGCAAGTTCCAGGACAGGCTCCAAAGCTACACAGAGAAACCCTGTCTTGAAAACAAAAACAAAGAAAATACAGACTCCTAAATTCATAGTATAAAATTTAAAGTTCTTAAAGGTTCTAAACACATCACACTGTTCAATTAAAAACAGCAAAATAAATAAAGAGAAAACTAAAGATACTTGCTTTACTGTCATTAGTTAAACCAGTAAAAGTATAGACATGGCCCTTGGCATAAAGTCCCTGTCATCTGTTGGAGGGTGGCTCAGGCCACTTTTGTCACTGCTGGGACTGTCTGTGGAATATTTCTTCATGGGATCTGATTCCACCTGAAAGGTGACGTGATTTGACTATGGAAAAAGACTAGAATGCAAAAATATCTTCTTTTATTTCTGTCTGTCTTAGTTCAGTTGAAAGCTTCTGTGGTTTACTGTTGTAGGATTATCAGGTCTTGTCTGTGTGCGTGTGTGTTCATATCTGTGCAGGTATATGTACATTCCAATATCTGTGCACATTTATATCTGTGGAGGTGTACATTCCTCTTCGTATCTGTGTCCACTCAGATGTGTAGCAACTGTACACGCATCTTCATGTCTGTGCACATTCACATGTGCAACAGGTGTACATGTATCTTCATGTCTGTGCATGTTCATGTCTGTGCAGGTGTACACACATCTACATGTCTGTGCATATTCAAGTGTGTGTGGCAGGTGTACAAGCATCTTCCTGTCTGTGCATGTTCACGTGTGTACCTGCATAAGTGAGTTCACATGTATTTGGAGGCCGGATAGTATTGTCATTCCTTAGGAGATGTGATCTCTAATCTTGAATATCAACTCAATGGATCTAGAATCAATCAAGTGCAAGGCACTTGGGATTTTCCTTATCAGATTATTTGAAGTGGGAAGATGTATATGTACACAGTATCTTCTACCCAGATGAAAGGACACAGAATGAGGAAAGTTCCTGTGTATTCTCACTCTTTCTAGCAAGCTAATCTATCCTATTGCTGCTGTATCCATTTGCTAATACTAGAAGCAGCTTCTTTGGGCTCAGGCCACTGTGAGTGATGCCATCCCTTGACAGGAGAGCCTAGGCTGTTTAAGAAAGGTAGAGGGTGAGCATGGGAGCAAGCTAGTAGGTAGCATTCCTTTGACTTTCTGTCCCAGGTTCTTGCCTTGAGTTCCCTCCTTGACTTCCCTCAATAGACTGTAAGCTACAAGCTAAAATAAATGCTTTCTTCACCAAGTTGCTTTTGGTCGTGGTATTTACTGCCACAGAAAACAAGCTAAAACAAGGGCTTTATTAAATATATGCATTTTTGTGACACTGTCTCTCATTAACTTGGAGCTTACCAGTTTAGCTAGACTGTCTGGCCAGTAAGAATCCACCTGTCTCCACCTCTACAGTGTTGAGGTTATAAGCACATGCCACCACTCCTGATTTCTTTGATCTGGGTTTGCAGGCATCAAATTCAGTGAGTTATTCTCACAAGGTATTTTACAGAACTGAATGTCCAGTTTCACTGATTTGAGGTCTCATTTTTTTTTCTGCTGCAGGCACTATTGTCTTGTAATTCCTGTCTTGTTAACACCCCAAATTATTGATAAGAAAGTCGCACTGATAAAATGGAAATAGCATAAATTCTTAGATAAAAGCAATTCAAAATCACAGACACGAAAAAGATAAATAAGACAAATCCTGCTTCAGCATAACCTAACATTACTGAAAGTAATTTAAATAATTAAGCAATATTTAAATTAACTTGGAGATTATCCTACCAAGCCATTCATTTTAAAATAGGAAAATATGATTAATGATAGAAACCTTAAAAAAATTTCTTCAAGTTCTGTAACTGTCTAGATAATTTTGTTTTATCTTTTCCTCAAAAGAAAGTAATGAGAAATCCTTTACCTCCTGGTATGTGTCATTGTACTGCGAGTATGTCTTATTAATATACACAGTGTGGAACAGAAACATGCTTTCCTTTTTGACATGTTTTACATGGCTATATAATGCTTCAGTAACCCCTTCTTTTGAAGTACAGTGACAAACAAGAAGGACCAAAAGGAAACATAAGCAGAGTCTGTCCTCTTCTGAGCACGGAGTGTTTCCCTGAGAGCTGGCAGGTCATCACCGGGAAGGCATAAGTGGATGGCCATCTGTGATGGCTCTTTAGCAGGGCAGGGGGGAATCCACGGAGGCAGTGCCAGTGCTCTACTGGTCCTGGGCACACTCGCTCTGCACGGCTAACTTGGCACATGAAGAAGAATCATAAGACATTACGTCAGAAGAACTGGAATCTTCTATTTTTGTGAACACTTTCTGAGAGGTTCAGAGAATGGAGAAAGAGCTGACCTAGCCCATCTTTGATGGCCTCTCTTTTGTCATTGGCCACTGATTTCCATCTTGAAATTGATCAATGTTTTAAAACTGAAAACAAGGTAGACGAATAGAGGCTTTTCATCATCAGAGAGCATGAAAGTTCATGGCTCCTGGGTCATCTCACCTCTAAGGTGTGTGGAGCCCTCCGGGGACAATGAAAATTGAGCAAAGCCCTATGATGCACTGTCTCTATGGTATTAAGGACCCCTCCATTGTCTCCTGGCTTTCTGCTGCATCCTGCCAGCTGCTTTACACCACAGGCTCTTGAGTCATGTGTAAAAGATGGCTCTTTATCATACTTTTACGTATGTTATAACTTCTTTGACATAAACAAATATGCATATATGGATTATTAGAGTTAATAAACTATGACCCCCCCATTACACACACACACACACACACACACACACACACACACCTTGACTCTTGTGAAATGCATGGTAACACATTGCTCAAGGGCAAATTTTACAGTTAACATTTTTTGGTATACGATACCGGGAGAGACTATAGAGTTTTAAATAGAAATAATTCTTAGCTACAGTTTGCAACTTTTGGCATGTCAGACACTCAGCAAACCAGAGTCACCAGGATAATGGCAGTAAGTGGTTTTATGACTTTGAGGTTGTCACTGGGAGCACCAGTGGTGGCTGGGCTGTATGATTCTGGCTTCACAGGATGTCTGAGAAACATCCTTGTCTTCTCAACACATACTAAGTGGTCCCTGAGTTCTTAAGTGCTTAATCCCCTGGGCCATTGCTTTTCTGCTTCTTGCTTCTCTATATGACTGCTGCCTGTTACTGTTGCCTGGGTTACCACTATCCCTGTCCTCACACTTGTGTGATGTGTTTTAGTGTCCAGAGTGAAGGCACAGGTGTATAGTTAGGACTCTAAATAGGCTGCAGGTGGTTCTTGGGCCAACCTGCAGCCACTTAATGTGAGCATTATTCTAGGGCCACTAAAATAAGTACGAGGCCAAGCCTAGTCAAGTTGGCCCGCCTGTAGGCACCAAATGGGTTGGTGGAGCATTTCTATCTAGAGATAGAGGACTGTCTCAGAAAATGGACATTTGCATAGTGGTGACACCGCAGGACCCCTTAGGTTGAGCGTTCTACTGCCATGTGTCTCCCTATTGTGGTATAGAGGGGTGAAAAGACCACAGGACAATCCTTTCTGAAGCTAAGCCATGGTCCAGTTGCACAAAAGGCACAGATTAAAACAGCAGATGCTCATTAGCTCTGTTTTGATGTCATACAGGTGGTAGAAAACCTCAGGTTTAACAGCAGAGCTGCAAAGCTGGTGTGTGTTGAGCTGATTATCAATGCTCCTGTGCCATGTATGTCTGAGCAGGTACCAGGGCCCAGGAACATGCTCATCCCTCAGGCTAGCAACCATCTGAGCTCCAGGAATGCAAACTGGCATAAGACAAAGCCATATCATCAAGGGGCTTCTATCCTAAACAGCCTTAAGTCTTAGGATTTAAAACATGAAGAAATGGAGGAAAGAAGTTGGAATTTATCCCCAAACCTGTATGTATTCTTTGCATCAGTCTAAATATTTAACTGCATCCAGTAAGATACCTATTATTAATTGCTTTGCTTGCTCTACTTGGCTAATTTGATCAGTCTCTTATAAATGATCAAACTGAAGGATCTTTTCAATGGTATGAGTTGGGCTAAGCTTCCTTATTTTGAGAGATTTCTCAGGATCATAGAGAAAACCCAGGCTCCAGAATCCAATGGAAATGAACACTAAATTGTCTTGTCAGTTTCCTACTATATGATTGCATTCAAGACATTCACCTCTCTAAACTTAGGTCTAGTCTTCTAAGACTGATAGAAGATCAGTTCTACAACTGAGGGTTAGATGATGGCACAGATGTCGGCAGACACCTCAGTTTCCAGGTGAGAGCAGGTAGCAATAAGGAATCCTGAGGAAACTATGAGAGAGTAAGCTTCAAACAGCTCACCATGAGAAGGCCATGCAATATGGAAGATATGTTAATGAGTTTGAGTTAATCACTTCACATTTATAAACATAAGCATACAGAAGATTACACCCCATAAATCTGTACAATTATGATTTGTTACCTGAAATACTATTGATAAAAATAAACAAACATAAATATGATGACGAATAATGATCATTCTAATTTGGTAGGCATTGACCAACATGTGTATCCATGTTGTCCCCAGGAGCATTGGAACACGGACACAACATGTTATGGTTCACTTTTTAAAAATATTTTTCATTGAATGCATTTCTATTGCCTTCATCCTTAGTAGCTCTTTGAGAGTTTTGAGTTTTATACACTACGATAGGCCTTGGAAGTCATGTTCACTGGTGCAATAGTGACAGACACAAACAACATGGGAATAACGAACCACTTTCCGATCGGGTTGAAGCCCAATTCCACAAGAAAAAAGCCAAACCTGATATCTTACCAGGGTTAAGAACATATGCCTAGATAGATCATAGGCTCTAGGAAGGACCTACCACTATTGTACCACTACATGGACATCATATTAAACTGACTCCTAATGACTCATTGTTACTCCCTTAGAGCAATAAACCTCTTATCCCCTGAGAAGATTCTATTTTCAGTAGATGGTAACTAACACAGAGACCACAACTTGCCAAGGCAGAGAGAATGAGAGACTAAAGAGATTGCAGACTCCCATCCCTAAATATGTGTACTACCATCCCACCTTCAAAGATCCAGAGATCATTGTATTAAAGGGAGCTGAAAGATTGCAAGAGCCACAGGTGGTGGATAACTATAAGAAGGTATCACTTAGCAGAGCAGCTGAATATAGGAGCTCACAGGAGTCCATTTTTATGTTACAATCACAAGAGGCAACCTCACTTATTAGGAAAAAACATGGATGACGTGGAAGAGATTTGTAAGACAGTTTTGCCATTTGACCATGGGTATAGCTCAACAAAGTGCTGGCCTAGTATGCGTGAAGTACCCAGCACCATAAATATACATGTATATGTACATGGTGTATATGTATGTGTCTGTATACACATTGTGTATATATATATATACATGCGTATGTATTTCTGTCACTTGATATCAACGTAGTAAAATATTATGTAAAACCTGTGAGCCAGTGTTACATAACCTGGCTATATTAACTGGGGTATGGGATGATATAATATGTCCAAGGACATGCTTACACATCCCAGTGACAAGCTGTGGGGCAGGAGAGTCACACAGACATCTGTTAGACACTGAATGCATACTTGTCCAAATTGCAGAGAAGTTCTAATCCTACTGTATGATAGCATTCAGAGTTAATTTGGGAAAGTACTTTGGGAAATTTAGGAAAGTAATCGTGGGTGGGGCCCTGCAATGGGGTTTGTGCCCTCGTATGGAAAGGAAGTAAAGCAAGCTCATCCTCTCTGTGGTGAGAAGACACACTAAGGAAGCAGCTACCTATAAGCCAGAAAGGGGTGGTCAATAAGCAATGATTCATCAGACACCCTCCAAAATTATGAAATAATTATTATATAGCCGTGATTTAAGCTATTTATCGAGTAGGATTTTATGACGGCAGCTGTCTTCAGAAGTCTTTGCAACTGTACAGCGGGATCATGGTGTTCTTCACTGTCGTCATGTTGCTTGAATTGGCGGACATGATATTTAGTACCTGAACGTGAGGCACACATCAAAGAGTCCTAAAAATTAGTTATTCTGCATCCCTCCTACTGCAGCCAATAGCAAAGCTCTCTCTTTCCATGTGCAGACTAGTTGTTGATCCATCTGCATGCCTGCTCTACACTGCAAAATGCATGCCTAGGGATACCCAGTGCCAGGTCTGCATCTGCAGCCCATTTTCCACTCAATGTTCAGGGGGTTTGCAATTATAAAGACATGACGTTGACATCTCTAGATGATGCGATGGAGTTCCACCATTCCAGGTCATCTCTAGGGGTCAAGATGGAGTCCCACCAAAAGTCATTCCTAGGTTGTCAGGATGGAGTCCCACTACACTATGTCATCCCTAGGGGTCAGGATGGAGTCCCACCACACTATGTCATCCCTAGGGGTCAGGATGGAGTCCCACCACACTATGTCATCCCTAGGGGTCAGAATGGAGTCCCACCACACTATGTCATCCCTAGATGACAGGATGGAGTCCCACCACATCAAATTATCCCTAGGCTATCCCTAGGTATCAGGATGGAGTCCCACCACACTATGTCATCCCTAGGGGTCAGGATGGAGTCCCACCACACTATGTTATCCCTAGATGACAAGATGGAGTCCCACCACATCAAATTATTCCTAGGCTATCCCTAGGTATCAGGATGGAGTCCCACCACACTATGTTATCCCTAGATGACAGGATGGAGTCCCACCACACTATGTCATCCCTAGGTGTCAGGATGGAGTCCTACCACACTATGTTATCCCTAAGTGTCAGGATGGAGTCCCACCACACTACGTCATCCCTGGGTGTCAGGATGGAGTCCCACCACCCCAGGCCATCTTTAGATGTCAGGATGGAGTCCCACTACACTATGTCATCCCGGGGTGTCAGGATGGAGTCCCACCATACCAGGTCATCCCTAGATGACAGGATAGAGTCACACCACAAGTCATTTCTAGGTGTCAGGATGGAGTCCCACCACACCAGGTCATCCCTAGAGGTCAAGATGGAGTCCCACCACCCCAGGTCACATGGGCTGCCTATTAAGGATTGTACTGTGACCACATCCCCACAGACGTTCCTCTGTTCTCCTGTCTCCTATCAGTCCTGAACACTCTCTTCTTCTCTCACTTGCTCTCCTCAGCATCTCTGAGCCCCACTCTCTCCCTAGACGCCTCCTTTTGTGTACTCCTAGTCTCAGTTGTTAGCAGTGTTGTTCACATTCTCCATGCCTATGGCCTCTCTTCACCCATACTGAGCTTTATCATATCATGATGGGAATTCATGCTGTTCATACATAAGACTCTGGTCTAGTGTCCCTCTCCTCTACTGAGAAAAGGAAGACATCATTGTGCAATGTCCAACTTCTCATCCCCATTACCCAGAACAGCATGTGCTATACTAGACATCCATGTGAATCAATCTGTCACCATTGCTGTGTTTAAAATTCTATCCTAGGTTAGGGAACAGCTCAGTAGTGAAGAGCTTGCTGGACTACAGTTGGGATCTCTAGAATCCACATCAAGTAGGTGTGGTGGCAGCCTTAATCCTAGCACTCAGAGGGCAGAGACAGGGCATCCCAGGGCAGGCTGGCTGGTTGGCTAGCTTGAGTAGACATAATCCACAAACACCAAGCTCAGCAAGAGGCCCTGTCTCAGAAAATAAAGTGGAGGAGTGATCAAGAAAGACACTAATGTCAAACTTCAGTCTCTACACATGTGCACACATATACCATTCTCCAGCTTACATGTGTGCCCACTACACACAAACAGGTACACATAAATACATACATAGCACACACACACACACACACACACATAAAAACATTTTCTATTTCATTTTGGGTAAGAAGACAAAAAGCTAAATTATACCATTTTATAATCTGACATAATTATTTTCTCATATACAATCTATAAAAATGATCTCCTGGCATGATCTCACTTTATTACCTGAGAGGAAGCCCATTTTAGGATTTGGATGTTAATTATTCTTTCATTAGCTCTCTGGCCTTTTGCTGTGCAGCTGGGTTAGGTCTTCAATAGGCCCTGGTACAATTGCAAAAAGATTTTAAAAGCAGGCTTGATTTTTCACTCCAAACCATTTCTTTATGTTTGCTTTCTTTATTCCTTGCTACTTCCATCTGAACTGAGCCAATAATAATTAAAAGAGCAGATGTCTCTGCTAATCAGATGTTGCTTGGTAATGCCACATAAAGAACCTGTCTAGGCTTTTCCTGCCACCTCACCCTGACAGCTGCATCCCCGCACGACAGTTCCTCAAGACAGTTTGCACAGCAATGTCAGAAAGTCAGAGGACTGGAGTTAGAATCTAAGGTCTCAGTCTATACGGTTAGGAGAGGATGCTGGACATGAATATACAGCTTTTTAGAAACGGAAATGCTCAAATAGCATTAACTGAATTAGAAGAGGAAACAGAATGACTTCCATGCTCTCAATTTCTCTTAGTTCGGATGTAGGTCAGAGAGGAATTAGACTCTCGGCAGGACTCTTCTGTGCCCTCTGCTCTCTGTCTGAGAGACACCAGCAGGAGCTGCAGATGGGACCTCAGAGAACAGCCTGAGGATGATGGCTCCTTAAGAACTGCACTGGCAGCTTCATCTGAAGGAGCTGAAGGAGGGGTGGATTAGCATGGCTGGCGTGGAGGCATGGCTGAAACATTTTCCATCTAACATTATATGCTGACGTTCTCCAAACAAGACCTTATTTAAAAACAAGGTCACTGTAGATGGGCTACTTCAGGATGACATCACCCTGTGGTGAGAGGGCTCAGATGCCCCATGACTGGGATGCTCACAGGAAGTGAAAATTCAGCTACAGAGACACCTGAGTACAATGGGAATCCTGATCAAGACAGAACATGCTATGTTCTCAGTGAGGGCCAGAAAGAACCTCAGGGTGGAAGCCCTGTTGCAGAAGGCAGGTCCCCTAGAGAACACAACTGACTGAAGCAGGCTGCATGAAAGCTGATCTGGAGGTGAAGGAGCAGCCTGTCTCAGAGACTAACGCTCAGAACACCCCTGTGTGGGGCATAAGAGGAGAGGGTCAAGCCACAACCCAGCAAAGGAGAGGGCAGGAGACAGAGGGTCCAGGGAATGATCGGAGCCCCAGAGGAGAGACTTTGGAAGACCACGGCACCTACTCTAGTCTCAGCCCTGTGCTTTTCTACTGCATGGCCTGGGATGCACGCGTGGCTTGGGGCTGGCTTGTCTCATCTGCACCAAGGCCACACCAGAGTGATGTTATCTTCTTGGAAGCATTGTTGAATGAAGCAAGGACTTGGAAGGAAGCCAGGCTCTGTCACAATCTAACTATGAAAGATCAGACTTCTAGACTAATAGTATTAAATATCCAGCTGCAACTGCTATCAATGTACAAAGGACACTTAAAGAATGCTCTGAAATATTCCCCAGAACAAAATTAAAGGCTGGGTTAAATGACAAGATGCTGCATATTCTAAGAACAGATGATTTGATATTATGAAAATATCAATTTTCTGAAAATGAAAGAAAGAAACTCATCTTCCTCCATTTCTAAAGAGAGTCCAGTTAGAAGTCAACCGCATTGATGCCAATTAAGACATGCTATTTCCTCCAAAGATATTTAAAACCAGTAAGACCCTTGAGAATATGTAAGCTTGGTGGAGGTGAAGGGAAATGAACACGTTTAACGGAGTACAAATTGGTGAAGCATTTCTGGGGACCAACTTGTGTGATTATTTTTAGTCATAAGTATTGTGTAGACTTCAACCCAGTGGGTCTTCTCCAAAGACTCTCTCCTAAGTAAATCCTCAGACACAGCCACTTACTAATTGATGTCCCTCAAAACACAATGACCGATAGTGCCCTCTGACAGCTTTAGAACAGTAGAATGTTAACTGACAGTAATAATATTAAAAAATAAATATGCTCAAGCTCATAGTGATTAAAAGGACAGGAAGATATCATAGTTCTGTAAAGATCCCCAAGGCAATCTAGAGCAATACCAAAATGATACATAAATCAATGTACTATATATGTACAAGTATAAGCATAAATTTTCATATGCAAATAAACAGAGGTAATGAAGTAGCAAATATTCCTGGACGTAAGCTGGGAGAGGAGCAGAGTACATTCTCTTACTTATGCCCACACCCATGATGTTCTCTTACACACTCTAGGAGCCTGCTCTAAGAGGTGTCTGTGGGTGTGGTACACGGCACATGCAGACCGAAGCCTTGGTAGTACAGTGACACAGGCGGCTAGGACAGGCAAGGTGTGTCAAAGGCAGCCTGATTTCTCTTGCTTTCCAAGGTAGTCTACTGGTGGGCACAGATGCAGCAGAGATAGATGCCTCCAACATTTCTTTGACCCTTGTGATCCCTGCTCTCCCAACACCTAACTGACCATGCTCCCCCCTCCTCACCATCCACGGCGGTTTCACTCCCTCCCGGCACTGCACCTAACTGCATTCAGCATCATGGTTCTTCAGTTAGAATGTCAACTGCGACGGAGACCTTGGGGGACAAAGCCACCCTCTTGCTTCCCCTTGTTTCTGCCTTTTCCCTTCTGCTCTGCATTACATGACTGGATATTCAAGATACACAGATTTTGAGGTCTCCCTCCCCCAAATAGGAAAAGCAACCAAGGCATTCTGGCTCGGTCAGTGACCTAACCAACCCTGTCACTGTTCTGTGTTGTGATCTGCCATGTCGAGGAAATCAATGTGCAGTGCAGACTGAACAGCCTGGAAGAAATCACTGAAGTAGGGGCATGTGGACACCCAGCCTAGCTTCTAATCCAGAATCCTCTGCAATACCCATGTTAAAGCACTCTGAAGGCAATCTCACAAAGACATTTTCCTCCTGTAACTAAGATTTGCTCAGTGTACTTCTCCCACAGTTAAATGAGGCTCAATTACACACTGCTAATTTAAGCCCGCACACTGCACTCAACTGTGCACCTAATTACCCTGTTTAGTTTGTTAATGATCAGAGCTTTGCCTGTGCAGATCTTGGAGTAAACCATTAATCTTTACTCTAGTTAGATTTCTCATGATTTTCCAGAATATATCCTTCAGAAAAAAAAATAAAATTAGATTTTAAAGGGATTATTTAAGGTTTAACAACAACAACAACAATCAAAGACGCTCAGACAACTCATTCATTCGCATGATGGGACACTTGCCACCCGTTGTGGGGCCACTTGTGTTTAGGGAAAAAAAAATAATTCTTCAGTTGGAGACAAGAAAAGCAATTAGAGAGAAAAGTGAACAGTGTTGGGGTATAGGTGGGTAAAAGAACTCAGAGGTGAGCCTGAACAGAGCCTGAACAGAGCCTGAACAGAGCCTGAACAGAGCAAGTGCTTCCTTGGCAGGAAGAGGGGGGCAGAAGGAGAGAGACAGAGACACAGAAAGACAGAGACATAACAAGCAGAGGAGAGAAAGGGAAGAGAGGAACATAGGAGAGAACAAGCAGAGGAGAGGGGGAGAGAGAGAGACTGGAAGGGAATTTGGCAGCGTAGAGAATCAAAGGGCACAGGGGAGGACAGACATGGTCAAAGCAAGATGGAGACAAGGGGGGGGGGACCCATCCATTTGTATAGTCATGCAGGCACCATCATTTTTAAAATAAACACTTCTAAAATGTTAAATATGTATAGTTATAACAACTATTGGAAGGAGCTGGAGGGGTGCTCAGGTCCCCAGGGAGGGCTTCTCCAGCCCTCAGCAGAACCAGCCACTGTCCATATGCAGCTATGTTGGCCTCTTTCTGCGCTGTGATAAAATGCCCAGACAAAAACAGCTTAGGGGAGAAAGGATTTATTCTGCTTGCAGCTCTAGCATGGATGCAGTCCCTCATAGCTGTGGGAGCCTTTCAACTGGCAGTCAGCAGAGAGACAGCAGGGCCAAGCTGGATACCCCCAAAGCCCACCCCAGTGAAGCACTTCCTCCAGCAAGCTCTGATTCCTAAAGCTTCTAGTCTTCCCAAACAGCACCACAACGGGAGTGGGGATATGGTTCAAATACATAAGTCTATAGGGTGGAGGGTATCTCACATCCAAACCACTATGGAGCCTATGATGTGCTGGGACAGCTGCTTATCCACGTGGTTCCTCAGCCTCTTCATTCCCACCAATTCATTTAGAGGAAAAAAAAAAGCCCCAAGGACCTGGTCTCCACCAATATTCACCCAGCTGCCTCCAGGAGGATGCCCCATGTGATCTCTCTGCTCCATGTTTAACAGTTACTATCCTTCTTTCTGTAAATCAAGGAAAATGGATCCATGGCTTAGAGTCTTTGGGAGGTAACTGCATTAACCAGAAGTTGGTATATCTGCATCTATACATTTATGGCTGGTTCTATTGGGCTTACCTTTAAAGGGAGCAAAGCAAACACTCTTTACGCACACTTTGCTTTAGACACACAGAGCTATCTAGAAGACAAAAATGAAGTAGGGGTGTAGATGGGGGTTAAGCGATTGCAGGTTATCCCAAATGCAGTCTAACAATGGCCTGGAATTGGGAAGCTTAGCACCCATGTCTCTTCTTCTTAACACGTGAAGGGGGTGACTAATGGGTCAGGGAAGGGAAGATACGATTATCGGAAAGGATGGGGCATTAGGAAAATACTCTGCTGTGTGCGTGCTGTCTCAGAAGGCCAGGGCAGAGCGTCAGGAAAGCGTAGGTGAAGCCCGTGGTTGAGGATGTGGAAGCGGCATCATAATGAATGGGAGGAGGAAGCCAAAAGTTCCAGGGTTGGCCCCAGGGCGGAGGTAGGTGACTACGGCTTCCTGATGGCGAGACGAGAGGTAAAACACATTGACACGGGCGAAGCTGGGTGGAAGACACAGGTGGTGCAGAGGCAGAGCCCACAAGGGGTGGGGATGCAGCCCTCCATGGATGGAGAAAGTCAGAGGGGAAGACTGCTTTGAGGATGTGGCTGTATTTTCCGGAGACAGGTTAGTTCACAGTTGGCCCTTTAGGGGGAGCCCTGGTACCTTCTTCCCCCAACGCCTTTCTCCCATGTCTCAGCCTGGAAGGCATCTAACGCGAGGCCCTCATGTTTAGTACTTTGTATTTAGAGCCAAGCCGTGAACTGGTTCCATTGTAAAGGTACCTTCCTCCATGGGAATAGTCAGACCACGAGCCTTAAAAAACATATTTTATGAGTCTAAGCACAATATGTCCCGTCCCACCTAAACTGGGTGCATGAAGGGAAAAGCACACAACGAGTTAAAAACGGGGTGTGACTTCCATGCTCTGGAGAAAGCCCACCCTGCCCTTGTGCTCCTTCCTCTATATTTTCCTTCCAGACACAGTTTATATTAGTTTTTACATCTGCAGGACACACTCCTTCTCTACGAGTCTTCTTTAGCAAGTCTCACAGTAAACGCCACCCCGTGTCCTCCACATACTCTCAGAGCAGAACGTGGTAAGGCTGTCTGCTCCTTCAATGCAGTCCGACATGTTTTTAATAAAGGCAGAATTTCCTTACAGCAAAAATGAGTGGAAGTCCCCAGCATTCCAAGGTAATTCACCCTCTTCTTGAGATGCAGCACAAAAGAGTTTCCTCGGATGTATATCTCACTCACTTTAATATTTATGAAAATTACTCTTTTGTCCTGTTGGGGAAAACTTCAACTTGTCACTTAAACAAGAATAAAACGAAGCTATTTTAAATGACGTGCACCTGAGACCATTTTTAAAAATTTCTTGATATTAAATTTTAATTAGAGGATAGCCAATATTTTATCCTGAGACATTGTGCAATGAGGACCACAGAAAAGGCAACATTGTTGCTAAGTGGACACCACTTATTATTTTTAAACTATATATATATGCTTATGTATTTGTGTGTACATCAACAACAAGCTTCTATCATTAGTGGTTTAGTATTAATACTACTCTGATACATTTATTAAATAAATCTCCCAGAGCTTGACTCTCACACCCAGTAGGCAGGAGCCTGACAACCATAGCCCAGGCAAGTGCTCAAACCATTTTTTTAACCTCATGAACCTGGTAGAGATCTAGCCACATAGTGTATAATTCCGGGCTTCCCTGACTCAGACTAATTAACAGAGTTAAGCCACACACCATATTCTGAAGAGACGTGATGTGCTACAGTCACGGGATGGGTGGGAACCCCACACACACACCCAGAACCTTCTCATGTAGCCGCAGACCATGACGGTTGCCCACGCTGCCATTCAGGGACCTCTCTACGGATTGCCACAGCACATCCATCAGAGATGGGAAACCTGGAGAGCTCAGGTTTGGGAGAATGCAGGAGCGAGAAGACAGACATGCAGGTGAGGAGAGCAAACGAGACTCTTACATCCTAAGAGGACAGCTGTGTTCATTCCCCTGGTCATTGGGAAGGGATCCTTTGTCCCCTGCCCATCACTGACTCTGCCCCCTTTCATCTCAGTGTCCTTGGAAGGATGCTCATGTGTACACTCAGAAGGAAGAAATAGATGGCTCCCTAGTCTCCTCTGACGCCCGTGCTGGCGGATGAGTAAATCTCGATATCCAGCTCAAAGTTGAATTTTTTGTCTGCTTTTCCGCACACGAGAGAATTCTACTCTCTTGATCAGTTTTAGACAGCGGCGAATTTGGATGGACCTGTAACACTCAGGTAAGACACACCTGACAGTACGAAGGAGATTCGCACGACTCACGGAGAGAGCCTGGATGAGCCTTGGTGAGCTGATTGCTATGACAACCCCTTGCATGTCTGCCATTGGCCTCACCATTTTCTTTGCTGTCCGTGTAACTTTCCCCACACTGTGGTAGCAGAGATCTGCAGAGGGGATTGAAAACAGGTATGCAGATGTACACATTCCCGGAGGACGTGAGTTGTGAGATCAGGCCATCTACAGGGGTCCATACACATTTCTGGAGAGCTTTAGATGCCTGTTTTATGGCAGCATAATGTTCCACCTCTGCTTTCACTGGTTTCTGTTCCTTCCTTTGCCTCTGTGTCCAGCTTCTCCTTTTATCAGGACAAAATTCTCACTGGATCAATGGCCCATACCATCCCACTTATCCATACAAGATAAATAATGTCTACAATGACCCAGCTTCAAGTAAGATCACATTCTTTTCTTTTTCCTTTCTTCTCTTTTCTTGTTTTTACATCCTAATCAAAGTTTCCCCTCCATCTCCTCTTCCCACCCCCACCCCATCCACTCCTCCACTGTTTCCCTTCAGATACAGGTGGGCATCCGATGGATATCAGACAAGAGCACCACAAAAAAACCCACAGAACCAACTAATCTGGGCTCCCAGGGGCTCACAGAGACTGAACCAACAACCAGGAAGGATGCAGGGGACTGACCTAGGCCCTCTGCATATATGCTACAGTTGTGTAACTTGGTCTTCATGTGGGACTCAACAGTGAGAGTAGGGATGTCTTTGACTCTGTTGCCTGCTTTTCGGACGCATTCCTCCCGATGATGTCATGTCCCATTCTAAGGTCTGGGGACTTTAGTGCTTTGTCAATCATTAGAAGCATGACTCATCCCTTGTATGTGCCACAGAGAAAAGGTTTAAAATAGGAATGGAGATGACAGACCATTGTGAGGGAGAGGCAGGAGGAGCTCAAGTCCAGTGTGGGCAACATAGTGAATCTGAAGAGGCTAGCCTAGGCTTCATGAAACCCTAGCTAAAATAAAGCATATGAGAAACCATAACTATACTTCCCCCTCTAAAAGTGAACAGAGGGATTTCTCCAAGGAAATAAATTCATCATAGAAAAGTGTTAGGGATATAACACTGCTGTGGGATGAAATAAACTGCAGAAATCACGGGTCCTGAACTGTGTGGAGCCCCAGCCTCCCCACAGCTGCCGCCATGGCAGTGGTTTGATAAGCACAAGTATTTCCTGCTCCCTCGTCATGGTTATGGGTACGAACAGAGGAGCGGGTATTACTCCAGATAAGCTCTGAAGAAGCCCCGTTCTGCATTTGAAAACCTGCGTGCATCAACACCTAACAGACGTCTGGAGGCAGATCGCAACTCACTCCACATGCCTCCTGCTCGCATTAAGAATGTCAAGGTGTGTTTGTCACCGTGACAAGCATCTGAGCAAGACAACTTGAAAAGACGAAGTTGAATTTGGCTCATGGTTTTCAGAACTCCAGGTCATCGTGGGAAGGAGGGTGTGGTGGGCAACTCACAGCATGGTGGACATGAAACAGAGAGGATGCTGTGCTGTCTGAACTTCTGCTCTTATTGTCTCTCACTTCACCTGAGCACTGGAGAGGCAGCTCAGGGCATGTGCAAAGCCCCACAGAATGGTAAGAGAACAGAACCCTACCCTGTGAGAGGGCGCCACCCACATCCAAGGCAGGTCTTTGCCTCCTCTCTAAAAAGAAATTCATAGGTAATCTGGGGGTGTATTTCACTGGTCTATGAGCTTCTCGGCCAATAAATTGATATTCAAGATTAGCAAGCATGTAATTCTTTTTCTTTTTTCTTTTCTTTTTTTTCTTTTTTTTTTTTTTTTTTTTTTTGTTTTTCGAGACAGGGTTTCTCTGCAGCTTTTTTTTTTTTTTGGAGCCTGTCCTGGAACTAGCTCTTGTAGACCAGGCTGGCCTCGAACTCACAGAGATCCGCCTGCCTCTGCCTCCCGAGTGCTGGGATTAAAGGCGTGCGCCACCACCGCCCGGCTTGTAATTCTTAATAAAAGTGGCAAGTAGTATAGTGACTCAGACAGTAAAGACAGACTGTGTAAGCCTAATGACCTGAGTTACCTCGCACACACACACACACACACACACACACACACACACCAGACTCTCTCACACACACAGATCATTGAGGAAGCAGAAGAAAATCTGAGTTGAATAAAACTAAGGGACAGCTTGAGTGTATTGAACAGCCACAGCTCTCGGGGGAGTCTGGTGTTTCTTTGTTTCTTTCTCTGGGGCAAACAAACCCATCAAGCCTCATGCGGTGACATCTCCCTGCCTCCAATGGGCTTTTCCTCTAGGCAAGGGCAAGAGGGTCTACAGCTCAACGTAGGGCTCACCATGATTGCACCAGCACAAGTCAAGGGCCCCACCCCTGTGCCACATGTCATGGGACACAATCTCATTCAATCAAGGCTTGCTTAGTAATGGAACCTAGAGAACGGGTGCCAGCCCGTTAGGTCTTCTGGAAATTCCTTACTGCGAACGTCTAAGGAGGTCTTCACTTCAGAGTGTAATTTTGAGCAGGGTACGCTGCTGGAACCTGCTTATAGCAGAAGCTGGACTGTGACGCTGGGTATCCGAGATGAGACAGTTGGGGGGAGACGAAGACAGAGAGACAGAGAGACAGAGAGACAGACAACATAGAGACACACAGAGATACAGAGAACTCTGCAGCATACATGCAGAAAAGATTGAAGCCAAATGCTCTTCAAAGGCAGTGGTTTACGTCACACTTTTAAACAAGGCCCCTCCTTCCTGTAGATTCCTTCCCGTAGATTCTCCATGATCACCTTAGATAGGTGTGGTAAACACCTGATACATTTCATTTATTTCCTGTGCCACCCCCTCAAGGCTTTGCCCAGTTAATACATTTCTAAATCTGTTACTTCATTATAAAATAAGAAAAGAAATTCTGCATTTTAAATCTCTGCTGTGTCCCAAACAAGAGAAATCTATTAAACTTCTTTTAAATGTCTCACACTCATAGCAATTCTCCCTTCTCAACATTTCAAGTGCTGGGGTTATAGGTGTGAGCCATCCATCATACCAAGCTCAATGAAAATTATTTTAACAAATATTTAGAGAATTTCAACACTAACAATACAAACCTCAGATATTCTGATTAGAGGCGGTAGCCTTCCTGAACTGAAATATATTTTAAATAGTTACAGATGACAGTGGGCCAGAAAACATGGCTCTTAGAAAGCACAAGCTTATACTGCTTTCTAAGAACAAACCTTAATAACTGTAGGAAGTCATATCACCAGGTTATGCTATGGACACCCATCAGCACATGGGAAGGGTCACCATGGATTCTTTTAAGACCTGAATTTAAGATTAGTGAAATGAGTGAAGGCACTTGGCAGCAAGACTGACAACCTAAGCTCAGTCCTAGGGACCCACTGGGTAGAAGGAAAGAACTGAGTCTTCTGTCACTTGTCATGATACTGACACAAACACACACACACACACACACACACACACACACATTCACGTGCATATGTGCTCACACATATACCTGTGTGCGCACGCACATATATACATTCACATGCACATGTGCTCACACTTGTACATGCACACACACATACACACATTCACGTGCATATGTGCTCACACATGTACATGCATGCGCACACATTCACATGCATATGTGCTCGCACATGTACATGCATACACACACATTCACATGCATATGTGCTCATACTTGTACATATGTGCACACATGCATACACATTCCACTAAATAAGTAAATAAATGTAAAGGAAAAACTGCTTAAAGACCTCGACTCCCTGGATAGAAGTTTCTTGTGCTGATGATTCAAGGGAGAGAACCCCAGGATCAGACCCAGCTCCTGTCTAGGTCTGGTCCACATGCTGAGCCTATCTCCTTGGGCTAGCTGATCTCTGCAAAATGCCAGAAGAATGTTCTCTACAGGATCAGACAGCAGCAGCAGGGAAAGAGCAACCCCAGAAACCAGGCTCAGCTACCAGAACTCCAGAGACGTTCAAACCCAGGACACGGATGAAGCAAAGAGTGAGCCTATGACAACCAGCAGCACCTGAGTTCAAGTTCTGGTCCCACCCCCGTCAAGAAAAAGTACGGACGCACTGCACCATCCTGACACAGTGGAGTGACGCACAGAGCAGAGGCAATCATTGAACTAGCAAATACAACACTGGGACTTTCTACTATTTCTCTATTGTGAGGTGACTGAATACACGGATCCTTGCCCACAGTTCCGATGATTTCCTCAATGTGGTTCCATGAAGTTTCTGGGATTCCACCTAATTCCTTTTAAAGAAAGACTCTAAATGGATGAGTTGTTGACATGAATTAGATAATAAGGCTATTGGGTGGTTTGATGACCTGCGACGGTGATCTGCCTAGGGTCTAAACCCACAATATCTGCCTCACCCAGACCATTTATGAGCATAAAGAAGGAAGAGAGAGGCACTGTGGTCTTTGTTGATTGCCACCCCTAGGGACTCATCGATCTTTCAATCCCCCAATTCTGTGAGTTGGGCAGGATATCTGAGGCTCTAGGTTTAATCATTGGGGGATGCAGTCACACAATCTAGGTTTCCCTGACTCAGGAACACCTTCCACTGCATGAGAATGGATGGTCCACATGGTCAGGGTGACAAACTGAGGCACTCGGCTCTCTATAAGTCAGGCCCTCCCTGTGCACAGATCCCCCCAGTTCTGGAAATACCCAAAGCTGAAGACAAATTGGGCCTTGTGCACACTGTGTAACTGGGGAGCACTGAGGGCTTAAGATAAAATGACATTCAGGAGGAGGTGAGGGCTTACAACTTGATGTTAATTATTTCCTAGGGAAAATGTGTGACGAAAATTCCTTTACTATCATAGTTCATGAAAGTATATTGAGCCTGGCTAGTCTCGTTTTCCGTGAGATTTCCCAGACTTGTAAGGAAAACTCTTGATCTTATTAATCAAGGCTACAACATCAAGTTTCAGTCTCCTCTTCCTTCCCTTCCCTGGATGGCTCCAAACAAATAATTTCGTGTGGGACCAGATTTTGAACCCGAGAGAATATTCTGGGACATTCTTTTGTTATTTTTGTTTTGATGAAAGTCAAACTTGAAAACCAGAATTTTCCCTCCTCAAAGGTCAGCTCTATTTTTACTTCCCTTCTGGATATGTTTTTAATCAGAACCTTCTATTCTCATCGGTACCCGGCCTTGTTACGAAAGCAATCTTGTCCACCTGCAGAGTATAACGTTTTCTCTATTTTAGGCTGAAATAGCTGAAAGAAATTTGTAAATGAATATATTTTCTCAGGCCCATGGTGGTAGGACTATGGTTTGGAGGTTTGTACCCAGGTTCTATAATTCTCCAGAAAGCTTCTTCCTTTTTCTTTATCTTCAATCACAATACTTTAAAAATAAATAAAATAAAAAAATAAAATCCTGACATATTTCTCTCCTTAAAAAAGAGTGTGTATTGCAAAGAATCCGTTTCTGTGAATAGAGACTTATGGGCAGAACCTTGGGGATGGCCATGATCTTGATGGTTCTGCTGTTTTCTTCACTACGAGGTCCTCAAGGGTTGGGGATGGTGGCTGAGGTCTCCTCCCTGAATCTCTGAGAACAGGATCCTATCAGCCTAGTTACCTGTCAGTCATGTCCTTTGATCTGCCCCATCGTTTCCAGACCTCACACTCCCTTAACAGAAGGTAGAACACTGTGTCACTAATTATCAACGTGATTATGGTTACAAGGTCTGATACAGCAGGTGAGACAAGATGAGGGGATGAGACTGTGCAGTGGGTTTCTTTGCTCTAGAAACCATATTTCTGAATTTTACATTCATGAAGAATGCATTCTCCCAACAGGATTTTACATGCTGCATGCCTCCAGCTTAAACAAACAAAACAAAACAAAAGGGAATGTTTCCCTTTTGAGATATTGGCCTCAGAAAATTCTACCATTGCTTAACGTCTATTCACTAAATGCAGCCTGCCACACACTCGCTCCATGGTAGCCCAGTGGGCAGGGATGGCCACTGTCCCTCCTTGACTGGGTCTCACCTTTCGTCTCTGTCTAGAGAAGCCACCTCCTTTGCACTCTGGGCATTGCTTGTCATGCATTCATTTCCATTCTGATTCAACAAATGGCTTCTCTTCCCTAGAGTAACCCATCAATTCATCAGCTGCATCCCATGCATCCTGTCACATATATTTTGTGGTAAACTCCTTGAATGGAATGCAGGTCCATCTTCACCTAATATTTGAATCTCATGTCTCTGTGAACTATGTGAGCCATGAATAATACTACATGAATAATATTCCTCCTACTCAGACTCTAGAACATGTATGTGGTGAAAACACATACACTTATCTATGTCCTACAACTGGTGACATATGATGCATTTGTCGACAGTTTCAGAAAGAAAACACTGTTCTCATGTGAGATTTGAGAAATGGGAGAAGGGTGGCATGTCTTCCCTGAGCCTAGGAGCATGTGGACTAGAGCACTATGGATCAAAGAACACAACTTTAAGCAATATGCATGTGTGTGCATGCATTCATGCACAGGCAAACATATGTGCTTGCATTCAAGAGAAAAATCAAAGGAGAATATTAGATGTTGGGTGGTCTACTCCATCGCTTTCCACTGATTTATTTCCTTGAGACAGGATTTCTCACTGAACCTGGAGTTAGACCCATGTCCAGATAGTCACAGCTATCTTCCTACCTTGGTTCAGGCTGCATTGGAGTTAGATATGTATACATAACTTGATTGGGCATTTTTTTTTAAAAAAAAAAAACACAGTTGTTGAAGATCTGAACTCAGGTCCTCACATTTGTGGAATAAACAGCCTTACCCACAGAGCCATCTCTCTACCCTAGAGATCTACTTTAATTTACTTGGTACATTGATTCTTTAAACTTGTAAAACCATTTGTTATGTCTGGCATTTTCAGTGGAAAGAAGATAAAGTTCTGAGTGTATTGTTGACATGAGCATAGCCATGTCAAGAACTCCAATGCCTCAAACCCAGGGAAATACCAAAGCTTCTCCTTGGTTAGCTAGCCTCCAGGTCTCACTACCTGGCTCAGAGGATTGGCAAAGCCTAGCAACTCAATGAAGTAAAAGAAAAATATGTACAGATCAATACTGCAAGATTTAGATATCTATCTGAAAGACACTCAAATATCCAGGTGCCAAAAGGCTCTTTCTTTTTTTAATTACATTTTTTTCAGTTATTCAGTGTGTTTTTCACATCTTGATCCCATTCATTCCCCAGCCCTTCGCATCCATCCTCTGCCCCAGCACACCCCCCATAAAACAAAATTCAAGAGGAAAAAGGAAGAAAATAAAATGAGAAAAATAAAAGGGGGAGAGAAATTAAAAATCTCGTCATGGAAGCTGCAGTGTGACCCAACAAGTCACAGCATAGACCCCTTTGTCCATGTATCTCTACTTGCCAGTGTTCATTGCAAAGAGTCATTGATCTGGTTCAAGGTTCCTGGTCTCCACTACAATTGATGCTGGGTCTCCACTAGGACCCTTCCTGGACATCCCACTGCTGCCCTGTGGTTGGGTCCTGTGAGTCAGGTCCCTTCATTTGCTCCAGTAGATCATAGATGGGGTGGATGCTGGGGCAGATCACGTCATAACCCTGGGTCTGGGCCTAGGCAGCTGTAGGGCTGGTCCACCAGAGAACCAATTGAGACAGCTCTCCCATGATCACAATTTCAGGGCTGGGTCCCCTTTGCCTGTGCTAACAGTGTTGGCTCTGCTTTGCTACCCTGGCAAGGTGCAGGGCCTGCTCTCCCAAGTGTTGCAGCTGGTGGGGGTCAGGGACAGCTCTTCCACTCTTGTGACCTCAGGGCCAGCTCTCACACCTGCCCCAGGCATTGATGGGCAGGGGGTGAGGAGAAGGGCAGTTCTCTCCTGCCCATGCCACCACAAGACAGATGGTTAATGGGGACAACTCTTCCATGTTCACAATCTCAGGGCTGGCTCACTCACACCTACCCTAATAGTTTTGGTTCTATTGTGCTGCCCTAGTGAGGTGCAGGGCCTGTTCTCCCGAGTGTTGCAGGGTCAGGGATGGCTCTCCCTTTCTTACAACCACAGGGTCAGTTCTCCCATTTGCCTCAGGTGTTGGTAAGTGTGGATGAGGGACCAAAAGGCTCTGTCATTGTCACCACTGTGGCTATGAGAAATTAAAGCATATGCTGACCTCATCTTAGGAGCCAAATTTTCCATTTCTCAAAGAAAGCATTTAAAGAAATTGAGCCGCCCCTGGAGTAGGCAAAGACATTTTATTGGGGACAGAGGTGAAAGCAAACTGCAAAAGGAGAATCTTTATGAAGTAAATTCAATGACAATGTTGACAACAACAATGGAAACCTTTGTGTTTTCAAAAATATCATTAAGACGTGGAGAAAGCCAAGTGCAAGTTCAAAGAAGACACTCTCCAAGCATTAAAATAATTCAAGGCGTCAGCTGTAAGACAAATGTTCCAATTCAAAGCATTCATAATATTTGAAGGAGCACTTCAAAGGGAAATCTGAGAATGGCCATGAGCACATTTTAAATGTTAGTGTCTCTATCAAAAAATGCATAATAAAACCACAGTTTGATACTAAAGAAAAAATGCCCCTTTCTAAAAACCAAGACCCCAAACCGGGCTCAGGGCTTCAGAAACTCAGCTGTTTGTGCAGTTCCCAGAGGAGGAAAAGCAAAAACAAAACACAAAAAGCAGCTGACCTTAATCTGATACCAATGGTTCCAAAAACAGATAACGGTCCCACCCTCACCTACACATTCACAAACAAGCAAACAAAAACCTGCTTACTTTCCTCCATTCTGCCCTTATTAAAAACTCCTTTTCCTTCCTAGCTACAGACCACACCAAACACATACTGAGTGTTCTGGATATCTGGGCACGTTTGAGCCACAGCCTCTAGGGCTTTTAAAGTCAGCTCCTGCTGTTGAGGCCAGGGTAAATTTTCCTTCCTCGCTTCCTCTTGTAAACTCAATCCTTGTAGATACAACTGCATATTTCCAAGATGAACTACAGCTCTAATGTGTTGGTGAGAGAGTGAAACAATTACATACTTCATCTGTTATAATCATGCAAAAATCCTTATTACTAAGCCACACACAGACATTCAGTCTGATGGCTGCTCATGCTGCTTCTCTTCTGTCTTCTTCTAGGATGCCAGACTTGACATCGTCACATTCATCTCCTCACTCAGCACTAGGTGGCGACTTGCGGTTTAAAGGACATGGATTCAGGGTGCTACATGAGGGAGGGGGCACATCTTGGGAATCACAAGTTCTTATTATCAAGGTGTGGAGATCTGGGAAGAGGTCATTCACCTGCCAGCATGAACCAGACAACTACAAGTTTCCCTGACAAAGGGCTTGGGTAAATCACCAGGCTCAAAGCTTAAGAGATTTCCCCAGATGTGGCACAAGGGAAGGAGACCTTGGCCTGCTTGACTTCATTCGTGAGTAGGCCCAGTAGTCTCTCAGTCCATGCTCTTGCTCTCTCACATCGATCCACAGTAACAACTGCAGGGGCTGCAAGGTCTACCTGGAGTTTCCCCAAGGTCAAGGCTACAGAAGACACATGCGATGATATAGTAGAAGCAAAGGGAGGAACAGTCCAAGAGACAGACACACAGGGTCATTTTTGGATATGTTTATACGTGGTTGGCACTCAATACTGCTTATTTTTTTTATATCAAAGCTACATATTACAGCAAAGAGAGACTGATTTTTCCGGTCTGAGTTTGTAATTGTAATCGAATGAGGGAGTTACAATCTTACCATAATGCTTAAAAAGTGGAAAAGATGGTTTTTTAACTGGCTTATACTTTCAAGCGAAATAGTAGCCTGGCATACTGACTGGGAAAGGCAGTGCCACATGTGGTCTGCTTGTTAGAACTCTCCATCAGGGGTACATGATGACCATTATTGACTGACAATTTTACTACATCTGGAATTAATTAAAACTCAAAAGTAGAGGTCATACCTGTGAGATATTTCTGCATAATTTGGAGTGGGAAGATCTATCTTAATCTGCATCTTTGAGGTAGGAAGAAAGACTTGCCTTTAATTCAGATAGGGAACCTCTCTGACCGGAATGGTCTTAATGTCTGGTTGTGGGGAAACAGATTCAAGTTTACAAAGACTATGGTATACCTGGTGGCTTTGATTAGTAGACAAGGTGGTAGATAATGGAATTGAAGTCAGGAATCCTTCAAGGACAAAAGAGCCAGATTAGGCCTAGATATCACAGTGTTCTCTGACCCCACACAGCTGCCCCTATTCTTGGAACACAGGTCCTATACACTATCATGGGAAGAGACTACTGTGAGATGCAATTTGAGCCCTCTCCATGGTAAACAGGTGAGATACACCTGCGTGGTTATCCACAGCCTGTAGAGGTCTCTTCTTCAGTCTAAACCAGTGGGCTCAACCTGTGGGTTGAACGATGCTTCCACAGGAGTCACCTAAGACAATATGCATATCAGATATTTACATTATAATTCATAACAGTAGTAAAATTACAGTTATGAAATAGTAATGAAAATATTTTTATGGTTGGAGAGTACCACAACATGTTGCAACATTAGGAAGGTTGAGAACTACTGCTTTAGACATTTCCTCTCTTGGCAGAATTCCTTCAGTCTATCTCTGTATCCCACATCTACAGACTGAACCAGCTACGGATTCAAATTAACTAGGAAAAATATGCATTTATGCTGAACATTGACAGAAATTTTGCTTGTCATTATCCCCTAAATGGGTGGTTCTCAACTGTTATAAATCATAATGTAAATACCTGATACACAGAATATCTGACAAGAACCCCTGTCAAAGGGTCAAATCCTAAAGGGATTATGTCCCACAGGTTGAGAATCACTACTGTAAAACATACGGTGACTACTTTGCTAGAATCTACAATGTATCTAGAGATAACTCAAAACACATGAGAATGTATTCAGGTTACATGAAGAACATGGCACATCCTTAGATTGTGATATTGGAGGATGTGCAAGTGGTATAGCTCTCAGTCACAGCTACCCTTCAAGGCTACTTCCTGACCACTTTTCTCCCATACCCATGGTGCAGACAGAAGTTTCCGTCCTTCCTGGTCCCACAGCCATTCAGTCCCAAAGAAACACACAAACGCTTATATTAATTATAAACTGTTTGACCTATTAGCTCAGGCTTATTATTAACTAGATCTTATAACTTAAATTCACCCATAATTCTTATCTATATTTAGCCATTTAGTTTTGTACTTTTTCTCAGTGAGGCATTCTCATCATGCTTCCTCTGTATCTGGCTGGTGACTATGTCTCTGCCTTTCTTCTTCCCAGAATTCTCGTAGTCTTGTTGTCCCACCTATACTTCCTGCTTGGCTACTAGCTAATCAGTGTTTACTAAACCAATATGAGTGACAGATCAGTATATAAGGGCAGTATCCCATAGCATCATGGTGTCTTCCTTATGACCCAAGCTGTGCTGGCTTCTTCCCCTTTGGGAACCTGGTCCTTCTTTGTCTTCATTGATCCCTCAACCACACTCTTCAGCCTAAGTTCCTTCCTTTCTTTACAGCCAAAGTTTTAGCAACAAAGTGGAAAAATTGGTTGTGTGATTATGTAGAAAGATAATCTCAGGGGTGACCTGTACCTGGTCTGTATTTTGTACCTAAAAAACACTTGCTGAATTTACCAAGGTGATCAAGTGAGCATACCTCTGGTCATCTCTTAGGATAATGTTATTACGTTACCAAAGTAAAATAATTTATAGAGGATGGGCACAGGGCTAATGGGTCTGTATTCTATTTCAGCATTAAGTATGATCACACTGGACAAAAGTCCATAACTCTCCAATTTGAAGTAAAAAAGGGCAACTATTTACAAAGAAAATTGTGGCGTTGCTATTGAGGCCAACTGGCTTAGCACAATTCGTTAAATAAAATAATAAAGACATTATATGGAAAATTTAAAATATTCCAGAGCTGTGATGTGGTACTAGACTACTCTCTAGTGGCTGGTTACAGGTCTAGGTGCTTTCATAATAAATTTCGGATTTCACACTAATGGGAAAAAGGAAGGGCAAATAGCATTGACTTTGAGTCATTGAGTTCTTTATTGAACATTTTATGCAAACTATGCTGGAGAATTTTAAAAGTCAAGGATTTGTATAACTAGTTATTCTTAGAGGAGCCAATTAAAAGATGATGGAAGATGTAATTTTCATACAGATTATGTCAACAGAATGATGACACCGACCTGACTTACCTGCAGTACATGACTGTGTCCACAATTGTGATATTCATGCTTTTATTTCCTCTGACAGTTCCAAACTAACTGGGAAATTTCCCCCAAACTATGCCCTGAATACAATCTTAACATTGTAAATGTTGAGTAAATACCTTTGATATTATTTTTGCTTCTGTTTTACTTTGCTGATGTATGATATTTTATATAGTTTTAAAGACCTCATTCCTTTTAAGTTTAAATCATTTTCATGGCTATATGAGATGGGAACAAGATGCTGGGCTTAATAAGCTATAATTATGTAATAGTGATTTTGCAAGGAAATCCTTTATTTCTGAGTATAATAGAAAACACACTAGATTTCATTTCAGAAACCTGATCATGAACTAAGCACTGTCTCTAACATCATAAAACACTGGTATTTGATTAAGATAAGAAAAATAAAAGACACACAGAGCCTGGTCCACTTCCACTTCACAAGGAGGTCACTCAACGTTTATGATACTGTTTTTAGCATTAAGTTAATTTGTGGTAATTACCTGGGTAATTCTATCATATTTTCAGGGCATAAACCATTTTCAAATCACTTTGATTCAACAAATAGTAGTATGCTTTAATTATCATTAATTAAAAGAAACATGGATTTCTGGAAGTAAACTCTCCGCTAGATAAATCAGTCAGTGGAGACAAAGGACACAGCTTATTGTCATTATATAAATCTTTGGTCACAGACATGATCTCATTCGCTCCTAAGGGCAACAGTGCTGTGTTCTCATGACTGCCATGTATGAATACATAAAGTAATGCTTCATTTCATCCAGTCTGCTCCCTCCAACTATTGAGTGAGGTAATGGTTCACAAAGATGTAAAACTCTTGAATGAGCATATCTTTTCTTTTCTTTCTCCTATACTGAGAACCAGACTGTTGTATTTTCATGGGTATGCGTACTAAAAAATGTAATTGTCCAAATGGGAGGAGAGAGCCTCCACTTGCATGAAGTAACCAGATTACAGTAAAGAATCAAGTGGATTGGGCAGGAGATTTTAATGTTACCCACCTTGGTATATTAGTATATTATCTGGTTAGGAAGTGCCCTACCTTTATTTACTTATCAACTTGACGTATCGACTTGAGAAGGGAGTCTCAATTGAGGGATTGTCTAGATCATATTGTCCTGTAGGCTTGTCTGTGGAAGGATAGTCTTGATTGTTAATTGATGTAGGAGGCCTAGCACGTGATAGGGCAGCTAGGCAGGTGATCTTGAACCATATATGAAAGTTAGCAAAAGGGCTGGAGAGATGGCTCAATGATTTTGAAGAATATCTGGGTTTGGTTTTCAGTACCCACGTGGTAATTCACAATCATCTATAATTCTACTTCTAGGGGTTCTAGTGTTCTCTTCTGGGTTCTGTAGGTACCAGTCATGAATAAACTTAGCACACAACCATGGATGCAGGACAAGAAACTCATACACACAGAATAAAAATAAATACATCTCTGAAATTCTACATGGCATCTAAACATTGGGGAAAATACAGGGGCAGCCTTCTCTGGGACATCTTGCTGCTTCATGGACATGAGGATCTCTCTCATTCCCCTCAGAGTTCCTACAGCAATTTCTCAGAATGGAATCTACCATCACTCACTTGGAACAAAGAAAGAAACTCAATTTCTGATTGATCAGTGACTAGAAACATGGTAACTGATTTGGAAATCCTAAGTAGAGGAAAGGACAAGAAGTATAGGAGATGATGACACAAACATCCAAGATACTTTTGCCAAAAGTTCTAATATCGAAGAAGCAAAAGGAAACAGTAAAACAAACAAAAACAAACAGATAAAACTATATTTCAAGGTAGAAAAGTGCTCAGGTAGTGTCTGTCAGGCAGTTTATCTGAAAATAGAATATTAAAACACACATTGAAGATATTTTAAAAGAGAAGTTAAAAATCTGATCTAGCTTTCAGGCTGATAAGCAGGTTTATATAAATGAACAATACTGGCTTCTACATCTATGGAAAACACACCATCCTCTGAGTAACTTCTATGCCCAGCTCTCTTTAATGTGTGTGAGACAAGAAAGAAATTTATCAATTTCAAAGTCAGACCAGTTGTATCATCCATATATGCAGAAAAAATGTTATTCTCATATATAGCACTCTCTGAAAAGATGAAATACAGTAAGAATATATAACATGATTTAAAACTAAGACATCTCAGTGTAATTGTCAAAATATGTGCTATAATATGCTAATAAAGCATAATAAAAATCAGTTCTACTGTCACCATCACCGTCATCATTATCAGCACTATGATCAGCAACTGTAGCTCCAAAATCGCCATCATCATAATTATCAACATCATTATCATTATCAATGCAATTACTAAAATCACCGTCATCTCACAATTAAAGTTATTATAACCACTATTATCATAATCACCAAAAACACCATCATTATAACTACCACCATCAACATCATCATCACCAACACCATCACCATCAGCTACAACAGCATCACCAGCAACAGCACCACCACCACAACTACTCACATCGCTACCATCAGCACAACCATTGATAAACACCATCATTATCAACTGCAGTGACATCACTGACACCAACATCGTAACTGCTGCCATCACTACCATTGATTTCATCATCACTACAAAAATCATCAACATCAACGCCATCACCATCAGCTGCAGTGGCACCACTAGAGGTACCACTTCCATCATCATAACTCCACTATCAACATCATCACTATCATAATCATCATCAACACCATCACCATCAGCTACAGCTGGATCACCACCAGCAGCAGCAGTAGCACCAGCACAACTACCACCATAACTAACGTTGACATCAACAAAATCATCATCAAAATCATCAACACCATCAGCTACAGCTGGATCACCACCAGCAGCAGCACCACCACCACAACTGCTACCATCACTACCACCGGCATCATCATCAACATCAAAATCATTAGCACCATCACCATGAGTATCACCACCACCATCATCATGACTAATACCATTGACATCACCACCATCATAGTCATCAATATCAACACTATCACCAGCAGCGGCCACAGCATCACCAGCAGCAGCACCACCACCATCGTCGTGCAAAGCTCTATTGAAACAATGAGCTTTCTGGAAGAATGTAAGAAGCAGAATCCTATTAAGATTCTCTACAGACCTCAATACAAATGGGAATGCTTCTTTATTCCTGGCTTTGAGAGTGAGGAATGTATACACATGTACCTGATATTGGGTTGAACCCTCAAAATGGGAGTGTCACTGACAATACCATGGGTTGTAGTCTGGGCTCTTAGCTCAGGCTGGATTCTAACCAGGTAAATAGTAGAATTGCTACTTAAAATCGGCATTCCCTAGAAACCTTGTAAAGTGGGTTTCTGTTTGTCAAGAAAAGGCCATAATTACCCTTATACACCCCTACAGCACACCGCCTCTTGGAAGAGCATCTAGTTCCCTATTAACTGAAACAAGTTTGCAGCATATAAAAGCCTTATGCTAGTTCCCAGGCTACTCTAGTTAACTTGCCTTCCTCCCACTGCAACATAACCCTTATAGCTAGCAAGACCCTCCCTGTCATTTTGTTTTTCTCTGGCTCCTGAGCGATAACCATGGCAGCTTTGAGTTCCCCCAAATGCACCTTTTCTTTTTACTCATGGGGTGGTCTGGCTTGGTGGCTTCACTATAGCCTTGTTAACACCTATAAACTTTGAGTAAATACTCCTGAAGACTTAATATATGCCCTGCAAATCTTTTCAGAAAAAAATGATTATAGAAATATAGTCACATAGAAAAAGTTTCTATGAAGGACATATTAAAGGAATAAGAAGAGATGAAATAAGACCATTAAGCATAAAACAAAATAACAAGAAAAGTCTTCTGTGATGACTTCATATCTCAGAATGACTCATTTTCAGTATTGTTGAACAATTTGATGAAATGATTACAACATCACAGTTGGTGACATTATCTTGGTCATAAGTTATACATAAAGTTCTATTTTCAAATATATCTATAGTCAATAGAAAAATGGAAAAAATGGTTACACTTGAATATAGAGGTCTGGCTGTAGCTCTGTGTCTATAGTTTGCAGTTCTGTGATTTTCTTTCTGCTTTATCCTTTGTATCTCCCTAATTTTCTAAAACCAGAATATGTATAATTTACAATAAAAAGCTATCTTTTTCAAAGAAGAAATCAATTAAGATACTTCAGAGCTGAGAAAATTAAGAATTTAATGGAATAAGCGAGAGAACTGCTAGAAATCATTTCAAGTTCACAAAAAGATGCTACTATGAAATTCTCCATTTTGGGAGAGCTGTATACTCATGACCACATCCATGATGGGGTCTTAAGATGGGGGGAGCATTATGAGGAATGGGTGACATGTGGAAGAGCTCTAGGCTCATGACCACAGTCATGATGGAGCCTTGAGGTGGGGGAGCATTATGAGTAATGGGTGACATGTGGTAGGCTACAGGCTCATCGCCACAGCCACGATGGTTCCTGGAGGTGGGGTGGCATTATGAGGGATGGGTGACGTGTAAGCATGACAGGAATCTTAAAGGGAGAGATCCATAAATTCCTGGAATATCTTTGAAGACAGAACACTACAGTCAGCCATGAGGGTCCCTAAAGGGAGAAATAGGAACCTTCAGATCCCCAAGTTCCCTTGAGATTCTAACAGGAAAGCAAGCTTAGGGGAGTGGGCAAGCCCCATACTCTGTGACCTAACCTGGCCTAATCTGCATGCCAGGAGTCAAGAGCACTGATCAAATCTAACTATAGCTGAAGGCTGTCACGTAGCTTCAAGGAGAATGCAGGACAATGGACAGAGACCACAGGGGTGAGGACTGATATCTGAGAGAGAGAATTGCAGCTAGATGAGTTTTAAAGTAACAAGAACAAAGAGAAAGATGTGGTTTATACAAACATGGGCATTGCTAAGGATTGAGCTATGTTCTCTCAAACTTTATAGGCCCATGTACTAACCGATTATTTCAGAATGCAATCTTACTTGGTAAGAGTGCCCTTGTAGATGCAATTAGTTACACTGATAAGGAAGAATCCCTATACAAGATGGAGTCTGGACACCAAGAATGACATGTGGAGATGAAGACAGAGCTAGGACAATTTCATGATTGTCCCCAAAAGCTACAAGAGAGGCCCTGGCCAGATTCCCTGTATTATTTTTCTGTTTCTATGACAAAGTATCAGGATGAAAGGCAACCTAAGGAACAAAGAGCTTATTCTGACTTACGGTTCCGGAAGGATAAAAGTCCATAATGCTGGGGAGCCATGGCAACAGGCAGCCAGAGCAGGAAGCTGAGAGATCACCTCTTCAACAACAAACACAAAGCAAAAGGAGAATTGAAAGTGGGGTGAGGCTATAAAGTATCAATGTACCCCAAATAACATGCATCTCCCAGCAAGACCACATACCCTAAAGGTTCTTCCATGACCTCCCCAAACACCATCACTCACTGGGGATCAAGAGTTCAAATACCTGTGCCTATGGGGCCATTTCTCATTCAAACAACCACCCTCTTTCTCTCTCAGAACATCAGGAATAGTCAATGAAGTGAATACTTTCATTTCAACCTCTAACATCCATGAGACAATGCACTTCTGTCATTTAAGCTACTTGACTTGTATCTGCTGTAGTGGGCTAAGCAAACTAATGGAGCTGTGTAATAAAGAATGAGCCATCTCCTGTAATCTGATTGGTGACTACCCTAATTGTCTTCAGAGAGCCTTCACCCAGTAACTGATGAAAACAAATGCAGAGATCCACAGCTAAGCATTGGGCAGAGCTCCAGGAATCCTGCTGAAGAAAGGGAGGAAGAGGTGTATGAGCCAGGGGGGTCAGGGTCATCACAAGGGAACCCACAACTTACCTGGGTTCATAGGAGCTCACAGACTCTGGATCAACAGCCAGGGAGCCTATATGGGACCAACCTAGTCCCTCTACATATGTGTAACAGTTGTGTAGCTTGGTCTATTTGTGGGACCAGAACCTGTCCCTAACACTTGAGCTGGCTTTTAAGAAACTATTCCCCAAACTGGGCTGCCTTGTCCAGCCTTAATACAAAGGGAGAAGCCTAGTCCTACCTCAAATTGATATGCCTTGCTTTGTTGACACCCATGGGAGGCCTGCCCCTTTCTAAACTGAAACAGAGGAGGAGTGGATGGAGTAACAGAGATTAGGGAATGGGGGCTGGGGGTGAAGGGAAACTTCAATCAGGATGTAAAATAAAAGAAAAAAATTAATTAATTAATAACAAAAAGAATGAGCCTGGGGACAGCTGCACCCTTGGGCACCATCTTGAAAGTGTGATGTTCTCAGTGATTTTCCACACACTGTGTTAACATGACAACTGCCTCAGCAGTGTAGAAACACACAGGGAACTGCACAAGCTCAATGCTGAGACCCAGGGACAAAGGCTGGCACCACTACTGCCTGCAGCACAGACACTCTCGTTCCCCTGCCCTTTACCTGGTTTCCCCTAGGACTGACATCCGAAACTGAGCTATCTTGGAAACTGGGGCAATAGAACAGTGAAGCCAGGCACCCATCCTTCCTTGTCAAAGATAGTGCAGGCTCTCTCCAGGAAGCTTAGTACTTGGCAGAGCAAGTTCAGCTTACTTAGAAGATGGAGTGTGGCTTCCTTCTACAAGCTTCAGGCAGGCCCGAGCTTGCCCCTTTTGTGCAAGTGTGCATGGCCAGATCTGCTGTGTGCCCCTGACAGTGGCTCCCCAGTCTAGAAAACTATGAATTTCCAGTCTCCCCACAAAGCTTCCAGAGACAACGAAGGTTCTATGAAAGCTCTTCCCACTCCCATCCACAGTCTTGGAATTTTCATGTTGAGTATTGCGTGGATAGACGTGAGAACCTGTCAGCTTGCACTGTGACCAATCACTACCTTAACAGACTTGTTAATTGAGAAAAAGACACCAAAATGGGGAAGGATATTCAGAGAATGTGGATCTAAAGACGAATGTCACTACGATGCCTCTGGTGACCAGAGTGAAATCAACAGCTCTACAAGAAGGGACACTTTGTTTTCCTGGGTTCTTTGCAGACAGGAGGCTGGTCACAGGTCTACACTGCTGCCTCCTTCAGACATTGGGCTTCAGTTTCTGTACCAGTGAACAGCTGTGCTTCAGATGTCTTTGCGTATGCACGGGGAGATGAGGAGATGGTTCTCAACAGAATATTTTACCTGCAAATTTCCGTCCTCTTTTCCCCATGGACTTGGATCCAGGATGGAAGCTATGGACACCCACTGACATGTGACCTGCTCACACCCAGGACAGATTTCATGACCAGTTTCTACACTTTTTTCCTGGTGAGCTCAGATAAAAAACCTCTGTGGATATATCAGTATGTATTTCCCAGGGGGTTCGCCTGCTGGCAGTTTGGTCCCCAGAGTCACCACATGAGACGTGGTGGGATAAATTTTTGGGAGATGGCACCCACTGGGAGATAACTGGGTCCCTGGAGGCATGTCAGCCTTGGAAGTGTTTAATGGAAGTCTTGGACTTCCAGATTTTACAGCTGTAAGGTAAGTGAGTCTCATTTTCTACTGTGCTTATCCTCAAGTGGATTTTTCTACAAAAAGAAAACAGACTAACCCAAGGCTCAGAGCACTTCTCAGCTTTGTGGTCCAAGCAGACACTACTCTGGAGTGGGTCGGGCATTCGGAACACAATTTATTTCTAGTCTTTAATGGCACAGGCTCCAAAGTTCATGAATCTGTGTTGACATACTTACATATTTTAACCTCATATATATGAATTAAAAGCCTCATTTGAAAGGTAGTGTGTGAATCTAACTTTAGAACAACTTATACATTGTTATTTTACAGATTTTAGGTAACAAAATGCTAAAATCACATTGTTGGTTTTTTTTCCCCAAATGTGACAGCCTCAAGCTGAAATCTTGATGTTGCAGGATTTAAGTCTTATAGAAAACACACTTTCAAATATTCCATCAATATAACATGTAATAAACCCCACACACATGTCTACAGACACAAAACACAGTGGCCTAATCAGGTCCTTTGCTAAGTAATTACCATGCCATGACTTTAGCAGCAGAGGGCATGCGTCTTTATCTGAGTGGACTGATAAAATGAATCTTGATGCGGTGACTGCCCTTCGTCAGCGTTAGTGCAGAGGCTGTTGACAGGCATGCTGTCTCCCTGGCAACACCACGGTCCCTTTTCTTTTCCAGTAACCTTGGACACTAACAAGGCATGCGAGTCCAGAGGGCATAAAAAGGTATTTCTAATCTGTTTCCCCTTTTCTGACTTGACCAGGCAGAGGCACAAAGGCTTAGCTGGAAGCATTTGAAGCAGAGAGGCACCTGCTCCCCAATTCTGACTCTGTACATGAACATATTAGACATATATATGAGAGAGAAGGAGGGAGAAAGAGATTTAAATTATAAATAGTCTTAAAGTAAATTAAAAGGAGGTTAGGTCTAAAACATATCCCTAAGTAAAAGTGAACAAGGAAAGGCAGCTGTGTGTGGGACTTCAGCATAAGCCAAACATACCTTGAGCATTTGTTGTTGATGTACTCCCAAGGTTAAACAAAAACAAATAGCAACACAAAGGAAGGAGAAGAGGGGAGGGAACGCACGAGCATTAGGGGCAATAAAACACAAATACAACCTATACTCATCTGATTGGATTTCAGCAATCATCTCCTACCCCACAGGGCCCTGGATTGGCATGGGAGCAGGCTAGACTGCTAAAGGATGCCTCAGCTGTCTCCCAGCTCTTTACTTCTACCCTAGAAGACCCCATGCTGTGTTCCCTTCATCAAGATTTGACCTGCATCTTTTTCAAGGCAGTCTAATTCACAAAACACAGTATGATCTTAAAACTAAAAGCATTTTATCATGCCTCAGTTTATTCTGTTATAAAACTGAATATATAAATTTCTGGATTTCATGTATTTATAACAACAAACACCCAAGACCTGGCCCACTAAAATGAAATAAAAGATACATTCACACCTCAAATGAAGACCTCGAGGAGCCAAGCAGCCCTTAAACATCACGTGACATCCTCACTTCTAGTATCTTGGTCTGTGACTCTCTTTGGAACAAAGGAAGCAAAAGACTTTAAAATGCCGAGGAGCAAAATTGAATGACATACTAGAAGACAGAGGGAACCTCCACACGTGTAGATGGAACGGCAGGCTGTGCCCCACGTTGGGCGCCAATCTGTAGATGGAACAGTGGGCTGTGTCCCTCCACCTGACTAGCTTTACCCAAAATAATTACATGGAAACTGTATTCATTTAAATACTGCCTGGCCCCTGGCCCGTTATCTGTAGCTTCTTATTGGTTGATTCTCATATCTTGCTTTAACCCATATTTAGTAATTTATATAGCACCACGAGGGGTGGCTTACCAGGAGAGATCTTAACCTGCATCCATCTTGGAGAGGAGAGGCATGGCAACTGCCTATGGTGACTGCCTGAAGCGTCTCCCCAACTCTGCTTCCTTTCTCCCACAATTCTGTTCTGTCTACTCTGCCTACCTAATTTTCTGTCTCTTAAAGGGCCAAGGCAGGTTCTTTATTAATAATGAAAGTAACATATAGACATTCCTCCATCACACACACATGGATTTGCAGGACTAATATTGAGGTCTCAGAACCAGGAAGGCAGGGAGGCACAGGCCTTTAATCCAGCGCTTAGGAGGCAGAGGCAGGAGGATCTCTGCTGTGCTTGAAGCCAGCCTGATAAGGTAGTCACATTAAGCACGGTCATTAGGTGCATTCTAATTCAGTAGGACTGGTGTCCTTT
This sequence comes from Arvicola amphibius, assembly GCF_903992535.2. NCBI lineage: Eukaryota > Metazoa > Chordata > Mammalia > Rodentia > Cricetidae > Arvicola > Arvicola amphibius. Next base: position 1,279,499 of record NC_052056.1, on the reverse strand, counting down.
CTAGGTCTGGTAGAAAAGCAAATACATATAGAAGGGGAAAATGACTGGAAACAGAAAGAAGCCAGGGAGGAGGCAGGAGAGAGACACCCATAAACCTGGTGGGGCTGCCAGGGTTACAGAAACCAGCAGAAGCTACAAAGGGCAGGGAAAGAACTTCCTCTAGAACCGCAGACATAAATATGACCGATGACATTTTAATTCTGAAGTCATAGCCATGAAACATTTGAATGAGTGCTTGTCATCTTAACCTAGCCACTCTGGGGTCTAGTGAAAAGCCACATGGAAACTGATTGTTTTCTAAGTTAATTAAAAAATAAGTTAAAAAATAGCTAGGAAAAGTATATACAGTATGACTGGGTGATCCTGCTCTCAAAAGCTAGTTTATCAAATAAAATCCCAGTCCCAGATGTGGGACACCTCCCTATAAACTCTCAGTCAAGGAGAGCCCAGAGGTTCCCCTAAATAATAAAGGCTCTTAGCAGTCTTGGTTGTCCACTAGAAGTAGCTGCCACGTCCTTACTGCTGAGACATCTTGGCTCAAAGAGGCAGAAAAAGCAAACTGAATCTGAGCTGGATGCTTGCTCCTGTTGACCAGCTTTCAGAGTGCCAGGAAGTTTTCTATATAGGCTGCTGTGGGGAGAAGTGGTATCGTTGGGCTTACTCACCTGAGAAACTACAATGCCAGGCTGCCCGGCAGGCAGGATGTGCCCATGATGGAAAGTGAAGCCACTGATATGGGGGTATCCAACTGCTCTCAGCTTGGCGGGGGAGTTCATAGGTCATAGAGGGACCTAACAACTCCATGGTGTCAAAATGCCTTCCACTTTTTTATTCTCACCAGCGATAAAAAATATTCTTAGCATTAACCAAAGACGTTTCTATCTGCAGTGTACTGTGGTGAGTGCAGAGACTCATGGCTTCCCAAAGTTGTTGAGAATAAGTGAAAGTTATGCACTCAGCCCTAAACAGGGCATTTGTGCTACTCCATCTACAGCTTAGGGAACACCATAGACAAAAGGATGGAGGAGCTCAAAGAGAGGGGGAGGAGGACTACAAAATTTCCTTCATGGAATCAACATGCCCATCATAAGCATGATCACACAGCAGCTGCCGTAGCTTGCACTGGGCCTCAAAAGCCTGGATCTGTAAAGAGTCAGTCATGCGTAAGGGAGGGGCTCCTGTGTAAGTGGAGACTTTCCGTGAAGCAGGAAATTTGAAGATCTGTCCTGCCTTGTATTGGAAAAGTTCATCAGTTGCTTTCTTCTGTGTCCTGCAGACCTTGGCAGGCAGGAGAGAATCCAGGGAGCAGATGGGACAGAGAATACTTGTAGCCACACACACGGGGTTCCAGAACTATTAATTAGTAATGGATTTGGAGGGAGGAGCAGGCATGTTCAGTTATATACCACTGGTGAACACACCAGGCTCCCATGGATATTTCTAAACCCATAGCCACATGGACAGCCCTGGTTAAGGTCAGCGGGTCACGGAACAAAGTGAATAGACATGAATGTGTGAAGGGACAGTGATGGGTGTAGGAGGGAGATAAGAGTGGGTGGGAGGGGAAGAAAACAGAGTGCACTGCACACACGTCAAAGAGTAATGGTCAGAGAACAAATTTAATCAATAAGGAAGTTTGGAGTTAGAATGTATTTTAGAGAGGCACATATGTACTGAGCATGCAGCCTTTCATTTTCATTGTTATTTAACCCCTAAAATGCAGTGTAAAGGTCATCACATGACATCTCCAACCTATCAGGAACTGGAAATAACCCATTGCTGTGGGGTCTAACAGAGGGTGTGGAGATTCTTGGCAAACACGGTGCCATTTACACAATGGATGTGAGCATCTGTGAATTTCGATATCTCAATGGGGTCCAAAGCCAGCCTTACAGATAACCACAGGAGAACTGGAACCAATGGTTATCATAGGAAACTGATACAATTTGCTTCTTCATCAGAATATAATGAAGCCACACTGCCACCTTATACATGATGCAACTGAGAACTATGGATTACATGAGCGTAGCATCAGAAAGTTAACAGCTTTCAGAATAGTGTGCAGAGTAGAGAGATCATGGCAATTGCTTCTTTGGAAGCTGAAGCAAGCCATGACTCCTGTGGAAATGAATCTAATGGGTAGCAATCACTAAGCACAGCCTGCAAGGGCTGAACGCAGCCAGTGAGCACAGCCAGTAATCACTAAGTTCAGCCAGCAAGAACTGAACATGGCCAATGAGCACTGAGTACAGACAGTGAGCACTGAGTGTGGCCAGAGAACACTGAGCACAGCCATCGAGCACTGAGCACAGCCAGTGAACACTGAACGCAGCCAGAGAGCACTGAGCACAGCCATTGAGCACTGAGCACAGCCAGCAAGGACTGAGCACAGCCAGCAAGCACTGAGCACAGCCAGTGGGCACTGAGCACAGCCAGCAAGGACTGAGCACAGCCAGCGAGAACTGAGCACAGCCAGTGAGCACTGAGCACAGCCAGGGAGCACTGAGCACAGCCAGGGAGCACTGAGCACAGCCACTGAGCACAGCCAGCAAGGACTGAGCACAGCCAGCGAGAACGGAGCATAGCCAGGGAGCACTGAACGCAACCAGCGAGCACTGAGCATAGTCAGCGAGCACTGAGCACAGCCAGCAGCAGGGTAGGTACTGCTTCTGTGCCAGCTCACTGGTTCCTTCATCATCATGAAGGAAATCTGGGTTCAGGGGATGTAGCCACTCTGTGACAGGAAAACAGACCTCCTGGGTCCAGAGTTACTAACCTTAAACAAGACACTATTGGCTTTCTAAATTCATACGTACAAAGGCTTAAGTTACACTAAAAAAAACTTCACTTCGTAATGAAACATTTTCCTCTGATGTCATGACATGGAAGCTCAGGTTGTGATGTGACTTTAAGCCCCTTGACATCAGAGATGTCTTATGACCAGTTTTGCTTCCCAGCCCTGCTGAGTCAAATTCTCTTGGTCTAAGGTTCTTGTTCATTTCATAAACTTAAGATAAAACGACAACATTTTCTGCTTTAATAAATTCTAAAGCACGAATTACTTCAAATCTCATAGTTCCTGGTTTGCCTCTATCGCAGATGCACATGGCTGCACTTTCATGTGCGCGCACACACAAGCCTATAGAGGCTCCCACATATATGTGAGTAAATACACATATACTTCTTGGTACACATTGTGTCTCCGTAAAAGCTGTGTACATGAGCAAGGAAATGCACACATATCTAGGGCACAAGAGAGAAGACAAGGAAAGTTTTCAGTAAATTTTATTTGCATTTTTCTTTACAGCACCATCTCCATGCTGTTCTCCTGGCATCTTCCCTAGAAGGATCTTGTTACAGTGTTACTCAGACCTCACTCCAACAGTGGGGTCAAACTCCCACCTCAAGATCTCTAGTGGAATCACATCTGCCCAGCTCTTTTTACCATCTAAGGAACATTTACAGCTCCCAGAATTTAATGTGTGGTCAGCTTTGATGGCTGGGGTAACTTTCCATCATTCATGCAAGGAGACATGATTCATTTCACCCTAAGGTAGAAACCAAGGAGTGAGCTTTAAACAGGTCTAACAGAGAACTAATGAGTTCCCTATTCTTTGCCAACACAATCCTGTGACCTAGGTATCATCATCTGTTACACAGTTGGGGAAACTGAGGCCCAGAGTGTTCCTGGGCTTCTTGGACAGAGTTTGTTTCCTAGGACTGGCCCTAAAGCCTTAACCGAGATGGCCTGTCTTCACTCTTGCTTATTCTCTCCCGTCTATAAAAAACACTTGCCTTCAGCTATCTGCATTTTACCAGTACAGCAAAACACAACCACACTTCTCTTCCATGAATGTGTGCCTCAGAAATAAAATGAGCTCTTTAGAAATAAAATGAAATGGGCCCTGACCACAGTGAAGCTGTGGGGACCATGGAGAAGCTGGTTTCTGCCCACTTGGTCTTGTCCTGCAGGGCGATATCACTTCTGCAGCCCCCCTATGCATACAAATGTTTTCTTTAGAAACTATTTCTCTACAGTCCAGTCAAGCACAAGGGAAGGCAGGAGCTTGGGGAGCTGCTGGTGTACCCACCTGTCTGCTGGTAGAAGGCATGGGCTCAGTCCTTCATCTCTCCCCCTTTCTCCTGGCTAGGAAAATTGAGAATAAAGGACTGGGCAATGTCACCCAAGAAAGATGATGTTACCTGAGGTGGACTTCATCACCCAATGTGAAAATCATCACCTATGAAGCTGCCCCCTTTAAGGAAGGTAAATAATGTCACCTTAAGGAGATGATGTCATCTGGGGTAGATAATAACACCTCAAGGTATTTACCACTGGAAATAGACAATGTCATGAGATAGATGGTGCCAACTTAGATGGACTTTGTCATCCGAGGCACACATTACATCTGGAATGATGTTGTCCTGCGGAGAGTGACCCCATCTAAGGCAGACATTGCTGTTTAAGACGGACAGCAACACCAGAGAGGGAACTATTACCTGAGATGGATTACATCACTTGACCCAACATAAGATAGAGCTAAAAGTGTTCACGCTAGAGGAGTGATAACTTTCAGGGAATGCTGGGGACTCTGTTGGTTCCAAACAGCCTTTCATCCTAACTCCTTAGATTGCCTCTCCTGAACCTATAAGCCACTGCCCCGCAATTCCAATTGAAATAACCACCCCTGGCATTGGCCTCCTCATTACCCACCTCACCACTCTCTCTTCAGCAGGAGGCAGTATCAGGCACACGTGTTTAAACATTAAGTGCCACACGGGCCACTGGGAGATGACACCATAGCAATAATCTTGATGAGAATAAGTGAAGAGTAGCCTACCCTTTCATCTGGCTTCTTCAGAACCTGGGGTGGCAAAGGTTTCCAGACAGAGGATGCAGGATCATCAATGGAATGCTGGGAAGCTGAAGGTGTAACCATGAGCAAATATAAAGAGTCTACCAGCTAGCAAGGGGGCTCCGAGTTACAAACAAAAAACAAATACTCCAAGGTATTAGCTCAGCTACATGACGGAGATACAGATTCTGCTGCTATCATTCCTCATAATGGATATTATACCAGAAAAATAACATGAGCAGGCCATCGAGTGAAGATAATTAAGCAAAATAATGCACACTAATTATAAAAAGTGATTTCTGCTATGCCATGTTTAAGGAAGTAGGGGTGCACTTTTATTTGGACAATTACTATAATAAATTCATATTGATTATCAGCACTATTCTGTCACAAGAAACACCTGATTCCACAGTAAACACATATGGAGACATGGAGAGTGTCCCACCTCCACATCTACAAGACCTCTCCCAGCTCTCAAGAGCCGAGTGACTTCCAGCAACCTGAGAGCAGCTGTGATTGTACCCATTGCAGAGGGAAATCAGCAGGAGATCAATGGTGAGAGTTTATCCTAGGATGCCACGCGCTTCCTGACCTCCATCTACCTCATGGTATGCTAGAAAGTTCCCAAATGATGGACCAGCAATGGCCAAATGTCTAGGGCACAAGAGAGACCTTTTCATAAAGACCATGGATGGGTCAGACAAATCATTATGTTCTGGGACTTAGGTCCTTAGGTTACAGCCTTCAGGCAGAATCAGCATAGCTTAAAGGAACCTTCCAGAAGCCAGCCAGTTCCTGTTCATATTAGCCCTGGTCCAATCCCAGTCACTGGGACTTCTGGGTAACTTTCAGTGTCCTTTATGGCTTTCAAATTCTGTAATTTTCATTTACTTATTTGGGATTGCATAGTAACCAAACAACATGCTTTATACTTTATATAATGCTATACCTAAGACTTTGATTATTTGCTTTAGTTTCTATATTAATATAAGATACAAGGCTTAGATGAAAGTTTTTGCTTTATTGCCTTATAAATATCTACTCGCATCTGTATCATTTATGGAAGCAACTGTCTTTGCTTCGCCAAAACGATTCCCACCTTTGTCAGCAGTGGTGTGGGAACCCTAGTATGGGTCTTTCTCTAGGGAGATCTGCTCTGTGTATATCCCTCTGCCACTGGGATCTTTCTGATGTGTTTGTGTCCATCCAAAATATTTCTAAATCAGAATTAATGATACATTTCTTCATCTAGAGGTAGATTTATCATCCAGGAATCTACAGAAAGACTTGGACACGTACCCTGAAATGCTCAGCTTCCACAAGGGAGGGTCATCTCTTTGATGTCTATAAATGCTGCTTTCAGGACTCTCTTAAGAGAGACGATCATGGATGCCCAGCACCCTTTCCTAAAAATGCATCATTTTTTATATGTAACCTACATATACTCACATGCTTAGTTATCTCTAGATGACTAATAAATGCAATAAAAATGCTGAATAAGCTAGCATTATACTGTAACATTTTAAAAGGCAAAAAAAATCTGTATACTTTCAATGTTGACAAATTTTTTTTTCAAAAAACCATTTTTTTTTACCTGAAGTTTATGGAATCTACTGACACCTAGGATTAACTGTTAACTTATATTTTCTGGCTGCAGTATCTCAAAGTATTGTTAGGAATAAATGCTGGAACTTTGGTCCTCTAAACAGGAAGACTGACTGTCATACCCTCCATTGGCTGACTTTCCTGGTGCGGCAGGTGTGCACTGTTATGTGTACACACAGAAGACCCCACCCCTCACTATATTTACCTCTTAATGCCAGAAGCCAGATTTGGCACATCAGTTTGTCTGTATATGAGAAGCGATGTCAGGGCCCGTTTATGAGCTTAGAGTCAGCACAGAGCAAGATTGTAGCCCCTTGGGAGAAATCAATTAGTCATAGAATGCCATGCCTAGCATTAGCTTTGCAAGAGAGTGAATCCCTGTGTTATTATCTGGATTTTACATCTGTGAGGCTAGGCTGAATGTTTCTGTTGCTTCTTCCCAAACAGGCTATAGAACTCATCTTTCATTATGGTGGACCTAAGTTATTGCACATTTGAAGTTTCAAGAAAGGACTAGTTTGCAAATGAAATTGCTTATGCATGTATGTACATATGTATTCACATGCAGGTGTGTATTTGTTACTATTTAGGAAATGGTCTGTTATACTCAAAACAAATATTTCCAAACCTATAATAAGATGCAATAGATACAGAAAATGGATTTTACTTAAGTAAAAGAATGGATATTTATTTTTCAAATTCCTGAAAAGGCTCAACATCAGGAATATGGAAATAGCTTTTTAAAAATGAAATCTCATTAAGTCTATAAATGATTCATGAAGGTCCCCAAATCTTAGCAACTCCCTGAAGTGAGGTTTTTAAGCGTCCCCATTAGCAAGTGAAGAGCAAAGACACAAAGAGTTTGAAAGCCCCAAATTCACGTTCTTGAAGAGTCAGGCTGGAGTGGCACCTGGCTTGAGTCTCTCAAATCCTCAGCTTGACCTGCAGCACCATTCAGGTCTTAGCTGACACCACACCCTGCTCAACACTGACCCAGAGTAACCACTGCTCTGTCCTCTCCAGATGAAGACCAAGTTCTGATTTACTTTACATGAAGTCCTGGCAGGAGTGAATTTCTTGGATTAGGAAGCCGGAGAATATTGTCTGCACAGATGAACTATGACTGAGGGACACCGTTGTTTGAGTTGGGAGTATGAGATAGTATTTGAGCTCATTTTCAACCCTAAATTTCTGTAATCTCAGTTAATTACCAAATGCAATGTAAAGTATATCTTGAGATTCCATGCAAGCAAAGTTTTCCCAGAATATAAGCCAAACAAGATCATGCCCAGCATCTCACATGTATCTTGGAAGCAGTGAAGCAGCCCGAACCACAGCAGGTCTTAAGCTTACAAAGTTGGTAAGTGAACCATGAACGAAAAAGTAAGCCGCATGAACAAAATGCAGCAACAGACCACAGAGCGCTCAGTACTGTCACTCACATAAGCCCCCCAACTGTGGCATCACACTGACTCTTGTAATTCATTATGGTCTTGAACAACCCCAGTGACAAAGTTCTCACTACTATTAGACTGATGATTTCACATAGCACCATTCTACAAGGTTCCTGGGTGGACGAACACTTCATTTGCTGTTGTTTGCTGTTAGCAATGTAAGGAAGGAGTGCTGGTCAAGTTGAGTGACATGCGTGCTCTCGGAATGTTATCAAAATAAATGGACCTTGATTCTCCCAGTCCCTAGGGATGGGGCTGAGGGTAGAGCATGACCATGGACAAGCTACGCGCTCTGAACAAGCAGGACTGGAGAGTTCATTATCTAAAATGTAGGTGGCAGTCAACATCTTGTCCCCAGTTCGTTTTAGTACCAAAATCAACAGATGCTCAATGTCCCACAATGTGTGTTGGGGGAGCTAAATATGTAAGGGTAGATTCATCATTGAACAATGAAGGGATATTCGCCTTACACCTCAATCCCCTGAGCTTCCTCTGCCAAGGTCATCCGTGATGACCTTGCTCTGTGAGGTCACTCCCCGCTCCTTGCCCCGAAGATACTAAATGGGTTTCAGCATCAACCTAAATTTGCTGTCTTCCCATGAAGCCTCCTAGAAACGTCTGTGTCTTTATATCCCCGTCCAGCTCCATGTTCCTCTTTGGTCAGGGGGCGTGTCCACACAGCTCTATGTGCATGCACTTTCTCTCCCTCACTACTGGTGCTCTCCTGCTTGGGGCTTTGCTCATGTGGGTCAATCTGACTGAATTATTCTCCAGCTCTTTGATGCCTGTTTCTCTCTTCTTCTATGGAACATCCCTTCCCCCCCCCCCATTTTTTCACTTCATCTGTTTGGATTTCATAGCATTTCACACAGGATATAACCATGTAGTCTGTTTGCCTAACGCATATCTTTTCCCCTTAATCCTATCCAGAGCATAGAGGTCATGAACAAAACTGAATAATTTCACCTCCAATGGAGGAGCAAAGGGTACATTTTTACAGAATTTGTTAACACGGAGAGTAATTTATACTAGGCAAATGAGGAAGCAATGTTTCAGGAAATGTTAGGTCATATGAGTTCATATTAAAAATATTGCATGAAAATTTGTATATAATACTGATATAGAATCTTCTATAAGACTGTGCACAGAACCAGCATGAAGAGATAGAAACAGCTTTGGAATCAGTCTCAAGTAGCGGTGTCAGAATTCTTTTGTTCAGTTACTCAGTTTGCAAGTGTATGCTTGTGTATGTGTGGACTTGTTCTCACACACACAATATATACCTGCGAATATATGCATTTGTGTGCTCAGGCATGTCTGTGCAAGCATGAATGTGGGTTACATGTGTATGTTCATGTCCATGTGTATATATGTGTGCATATACCCATGAATATGACCACATGTGTGTGAGTGCTTGTATGTTTGTATGTACATGAACAAAAGCACAAAGCCAGCAGATGCAATATTTCCTCTTGTCAGATACCATATGGCTGCTGATGAAACACTGGATGTTAGATTTCTCATCACACCTGTGTGGCAGTGTCATGGGGATGAGATGTGTCTCGAAGGTTGAGTTCCGGCTGAGCTTTTATGTATGTACTTAACTACTTAACTTCTTTTACAAGCATACAAGGCTAGCCCCTTTCAAAATAAGAGTATTAAGCAAAGTTTTAATTAACTTTATATCACTGTGAGTATAAACACACATAATGTTCCTGGTTTGGATTTATGCTACATTAGCGTGTGCATGAAGTCATTGAGAAGACTTTCTTTCTCTCAGCAATACTCAGTGTTTGGCAAACCGTGACATCTCCTAATTAAGAAGACTGTTGCATATGGCTTCACTGAAAGTTAGGAGGCTTGGAACTCCAGCTGCATTCTGGGATGTCAGTCGGGTGGTCTGTGCTCCCATCTGTGTTCCTGCCGGGGAAGCCAGATTCCTATGGCACCATGTCTCATGATCAGGGTCCTTTGTCATTGAGATAAAAGTCCGTTTTATGTGATCAGCTGTTACATAAAGAAGGAATTCATCTATAGTGTGTGTGTATGTGTGTGCTTGTGTGGGGGTGAGGCACATGTCTGAAGGACATATGCACAAATGTTCATGCCCATGTGTAGGTCAGAGATCAATCTTCAGCCTTGTACTTTGATATTTTTAAGGATTGATTTTTATTTTAAAATTATGTGTATGCATTTGTGTAAGAGAGTGAGGGCATGGGGCCATGAATGTAAAAGTCGGGGACTTGAGTTAAAGGCAGTTGTGAGCTAGTCACCACGACGGGTGATAAATGAACTCTGGTCTTCTGTAAGATCATTGCACATTCCAAATGGTCCCCACCAGTATTTGAGACAGTATGCCCCCGGTTTGGATATCACCAAGTAGGTGAGGCTGGCTTGCCAGTAATCCCAGAGATCATCCCCAAGATGCTGCTCACATCCCCAGGACTGGGATTCTGCCATCTGCCATACTGTTGGCTTCGTGCATATAGGGTTTGGGAGACTGACCTCAGGACCTCACACTTGTGCAAAACAGCTCTACTGACTGAGCTGTCATCACTGGTTCGGGGGAGTAAGCTCACAGTACTAGGGCTGGAGGGATGGCTCAGTTAAAAGCAGTAGTTTGTCCTCCATAGAAGCCTGGCTCAGTTTCCAGCATCCACACGGCAGCTTACAGAAGTCTGCCACTTCAGTTCCAGGGAAACTGACTCTGAGTTCTGGCCTCTATGGCTCTGCATGTATGTGGTGCACATATGTACACGAAGGCAAAACACTCATAAAGAAAAAAAACTGCTACAAAAACACAAAACGTCACACTAACAGTCTATGGTATGCAAGGTCATGGTCATTGCACCATTGGAGGAAACAAAATGCTAGAGTCCTTACCACAAACACCAGAAGTGGTGGCATGCTCACTGTCTCGGTGGAACCTAAGTATGCTTAACCAATAAACTTAACTATTCCCCCTCAACTGTGGAATAAAGCTTAACAGGAATATCAGTCAGTTTCAAATTCCATCTGAGGACTGACTACCCAAGAGTCAGACAGAAGTGACACCAAGATCCCCTAAGGTCCTTGTCGGCCCCGCATATTCGTGGAGAATCATCAGGCTTCTATAAGTAAACAGTGCCCGGATGGATTCAGAAGGGTTTCCTCTGGACCCATGAACATGCACATGTACTTTGTGCATGTACTTTGTACATGTGCATGCACACATGATCATACATGTACACATAACACACAATGAATAATTATATTTACCCTAACAAACCCAATTTAATGCAGAACATGAAATACACTAATTGGCTGCCAATGTAAAGATATAGGTCTTATTAACACAGACTGTATAGTATCCATGCTCCAGCAGGCAATGGTGGCATTCTGCTTGACTCATCAATCTGTGGGAACCTCCACAGTGAGAGAGAAGAGAATAAGCACCAGGATTGTCTCAATTATTTTCTTTTTCCTTTCTGATGTATGAGGCAAACAGTTCTCCATCAGAGCTGGCACCAAGCAACACAGCTGCAAGGAACGTCTGAGCTAGGAACTGTGCCAACTGCTATACTAGATGCAGGAAAAACAGAGGGACTCTGCAAAATCCTGGCTTGGGCTGAAATTAGTAGCTTGTGTTTCAGTTGAATTAGATATAATAAGATAATTCCATATTAAATTCAAAATGAGTTTGGAAATAAGTTCTGATATTTCCAGTAGTTTTTGCATTAGAAACAACTTCTGAACACTACATGCATGTGTGTGTGAATGTGTGTGTGCTATGTGTGTATGCATGTGTATGCTCACATGTGCCTTGCATGTGTGTGTTCATACACACATCTGCATAGTCCTGCAAACACATGTGTTGACGGAGGCTGCTCCTTCATTCCCGGCTGCCCTGACCCGAAATAACCACACAGAAACTATATTATTTGTAATACTGTTTGGCCAATAGCTTAAGTGTATTGCTATCTATCCCTTATATCTTAAACTAACCCATTTCTATTAATCTATGTGTCGGCACGTGGTTGTGGCCTACTGTTAAGATTCCATCCTGCCTCAGTCTCCTGTGGCAGGTCCATGGCTTCTCACTGACTCCACCTACTTTCTCCCAGCATTCAGTTTAGTTTTCCTGCCTAGCTCTATTCTGTCCTATCACAGGCCAAAGCAGCTTCTTTATTCATTAACCACTAAAAGCAACACATATACAGAACGACTTCCCACAGCACACATGCACTATCACATACATGTTATTAATGTATAAGATGAAGTTTAGTATGTCAATTACACATCTGGTTTCTTTTTTAAATTTTTTAATGATTTTTATTGAGCTCTACATTTTTCTCTGCTCATCTGGTTTCTAAGCTCAGGGATTCACAGATTACAAACAACCTCCCTCACCTTCAGGAGGCATGCGTTCCTGAGAAGAGAAAATGAAATCCATTGTAAAGCAGCCCTCGCAACCCTGGCACTTAGTTCCAGTGTGACAAAACAAACAAACAAACAAAAATTCCTGGCACGTTACTCTAGAATAGGCTATCCTGCCAAGCTGATGTGTTCAGTGTTGATGAATTTTGTATTTTGACTGGCAAATGACTTCATTTCTCTTGCGTACAAAGTTCCAACAACAACAAACTATTTTTTTTTCTTTTCATTTTCAAAACCATATCAAAAGTGCCTCATATTTCACTATGTATTTGTCAAAGTTTTACGACATAACTCTGACTAGCCTTGAACTCACTTGTAGCCTAAGCTGGCCTTGACTTACAGCAGTCCTCCTGTTCCGGCTCCTGGATGCTGAGATCGCAGGTGTGCGCACAACATAAGCTCACTTGCACCACTACCCTTGAGGTCATGCATGTGTCCTTTGGTTCACAGGGCAGCAGCCTCCACTGCTGACAATTTCTTCTTATCCCGTTTTCTGCGATTTGTGGCTGTGTTTGGTGCTCTACTTGTATTCTGTGGCTATGATAGAACACTCTGACCAAACATACCTTGTGGGAGGTCTTTCCTTCCATGTTTCTAGGTCACAGTTTATCACTGAGAGAAATCAGGACAGGAACCCAGGCAGGAACTGGAACCCACTAAAAGAACTGGCTTTCTCCATTTACTCTGCTTAGCTCTGGTGTTTGGATTAAAATAACTGGGAAACTTTGAACATAACTGTTGTGTGTTACAACAGTTAAAATACTATATTCAAAGATGAAGAGCCACAGCTAAAATTCTTCTCTGCTGTGAGATGAATTGGTCTTCTACAGGGATGAACTTCCTAATAGATTACCAACCACAAATGGACTTCCTAAACACATGGGCAGATGAGCAACGCTAGATACTAAGTAGACTCAGCAGGTACTGTCTGCCTCACAAATATGCATATTATATATCACATATGTACATATGATATAATATGTGTGTGTGTGTTTAGGGCTGACCACTTGGGATTAAATATGAACAGAAATATGTAACCATAATAATTAAAGAAAAGTTGCATGAGTTTGATAAGGAATTGTGAGGGACATGGTAAGAGTTTGAGGCGGGAGAGGGAGGTGCTGAAATAAATATAGTACTCATGGATAAATTCTCAAAAATTTTAAAATTTAAATGAAAAAAATAATAGAGGGGGAAATAAGAGATGAGTCATAGAGTGATGTTTATAACAAGGTACCAAATGTCTTTAATGAACTAAAATCATGATATAAATGGGACAGGACCAAGCTGGGCAGGGCCCATACCCACCATCACTGCTCACGGCTGATATCCTAGAGATGAGGAGCAAGTGAAGCCTATAACTTTGTAGTTAGACATAGCCACTACAACCACTAAAACCATCTTGCATGGTTCATACTCTAAGAAGGTACACACTCAGCCACACAGAACAAAGAAGAAACCACAGGCAGAAAGTCTAAGGTAAAATTGGGTGCAACACACTGCAAGTCTAAAAAAATCCACTCCTGTTTTGGACATACAATTTTCCATTGTTTTGCTGAGTGTTAAAAGGCCTAAGTATGCCAGCATTCAGAATGTCTAAAGGCGTAATAAGTAGGTGTTTACACACAGCTACGCCACTCCCAGCTACATAGCAGACAAGCTCAAAACAGGGTCAAGAGCATCCAAGTGATAGAGAACAGTTTATGAAGACATAGGGTGGAATCTGCAAGAGAAACTGAGGAGATGTGAGTGTCTGTCCCTCCTGCCTCCCAGGAAATCCAAAGTAAACAAAGCAAAATGTAAAAGATAAAGGATAAAGCAGAAGTCTGGTAACAGGGAAGAGCAGTCGGCATACAGCAGCAGAGACAGCAAAGGCTTAACATGTTGAGCAGACCTGCTTGTAATTCACCTAGTTTTATAAGATGAAGACAGTTCTCTCACTTTCCTTTCCAGTACCTGAGAAAAAATATCAATCTTGAAAACATTATGTCAGAAGGAAGTTCATTAAAACTTTGGGGAGTGAAGATGGTAGAGAGAAGAGTATACACTCAGCTTTGGGTGATGAAACGAACTTCACGGGATTTCTCACCTGGCATCTCAAAGGAAGCCAAAGTAGAGATGTAACAACATCTAGACAATTTTTTCACCAGATCGGCTCATATCAGAACCCGTGTGATGCGGCAAGCACAATACTTGGAAGAGATCTCATAATCTTGTATTTTGTACATAGAAATAACATGAATGAAAAGAAATGATGAAGGCAGCTGACTGAAAGCTGTAGAAGAAAAATGGAGAAAAGCTACACTGCAGAGCAAGAGGAGCAAGGAGCAAAAAATACACACGAGAATCAATGTACTTATAGGCAGCCTTTAGAGTCACCAAAGACACCGGAAGCCAAAGGAAAGGAGCAAAAATACAAGTCCCAGAATCCATGCTGAATGGGCGGAATGGATGTGAGAAATGACAAGTAAATGTGAAGTTTTAAAATAATCAATGAAATAGATTGGTTAACCGTGTTAAGGAGGACAACACACAGAATGAGAAAGGGAAAGTAGAAGAGATAGATAGTGAGGGGGATGGAATGTTCTACCATTCGGCTTGATAAGCGCAAATTAGAAGCATGCATACTTAAAAGGAAGAGGGTAATTATCATTATTTGCATACAATGAAATTACATAAATAAAATATGCATGAGCACCGATTGGAAAAGCCGTCACAAATTCTGAGAATTCTGTGAGGTGACTGAAGCAGTCAACGGTAATAGACAAACGCCACTCTGGAATCTGAGTTTCAGATTTCATTCCCAGTAGGAAATGAAGGAATGCCCATGAGGAATGTGTAAAACCCACATGAGCACCTGGCATACACCTTTGTTAACAAGACACTGGATGAGAAGAAGGATCCATTGAAGATGAGTGTCTAGAACACCAACGTTACCGTTTTTGCCCCCAAAGTCCCAAACAAGCACATGTGTTTTTATGTTTGACCCAGCTGGCATCACTGTCTGAGGGAGGCTATGGAGCCTTCAGCAGGTCACTGGGAATTAGGCCTGAAGGACTGTAAACTGGCCCCATGCCATCATAGTTCCCAGGTCATTGATGCACCATTATGTAAACATTCTGTCTTTGGCTCCCACTGCCATATCTGAAAAACAAGCTCCAGGTTCAGGAAGAGACCCTGCCCTAAAGGATTACGTGGAGAGTGATGGGGGAGATACCTAACCCCCTTCTCTGCTCCATGTGTGTGTGTGTGTGTGTGTGTACATACGCACACCGACATGTGCATAAACATACATACACATGCACATTAGAAATGTTCTTTTTAAAAATGCACAGATGATATTACCCGTGGGTGTAAATAAGTTATTGGCTAAACACTAATATCTGGCTGCTGATCACCACGGCCTTTCATCTCCATTGTCAGAACGTTAAGCCTTAGTGGTCCCCTGGATCTCCTGCCCCAGAGCTACTGACTACACAATTTACAACTGGCATCTCCCTTTGCAGAATCATGTCTTTGGAGGCTTGCCATCCTTCTGACACAATGCCTGCTTCTGATTCCTTTGCTATTATTCCCTTTCTCTCTGACTGAGCCATGCATGGCATCACTCAGAGGATTGCTCATCAAACCCCATGTGTGTGTAGATTACTCCAAAGCTCCGATCCCAACTGCTGCCTGACCATCGCTGCAAGGGCTCTGTGAGAGGCCTCTGAGATTCAAGGAAATCTCTGTCCACAAGGACAAGAGGGGAAGAATAAGATAAATAAGTCACCTATCTGTTGGAAAAGATAGAGATCAGGCAGGTCTGAATAAGGTAAATGGATTCTTGTATGTGTTCTGTGTGAGTCTCTTGTTGGTCTGTGATTCCCTCATCTAACATACACAAGAAAAACCTATTCGAGTGTAAAAGGATGAACCTTGCAATTCTTCTGCATTCCCAAAGCACTATATCTCTTCTCTCACACTTCTCACTCCAGGCTCTCAAACGCTCCATCCTCACACATGACTCACGCCCAAGTGCAACCAGACTCTCTCTTCCCCGCCTTTCCTGTGCCTTCATCATCTCATCCTCTAGCCAATAACCAGAGTCAACATTTAGACACATAAATAAGATAATGTTTTATTATCTCCCACTTAAAACAGAGATGGCTCCTCTCAGGGGCCCCTAAAATAAAACTCAAAGTCCTTGCAAGCATGAGCAAGACTCTTAGCACCTTCATATGTCAGCTCACACTCCCATAATTGGCTTTCAGTAATATGAAACACTTAGTTACTTCTCCTGCTGCTGTGATAACATGTCCTGACAAGAACAATGTGCCATAGGGAGAGTTTGCTTGGCTCACAGTTCAAGGGTGCAGTCTGTCATGGTGGGGCGTCCACAGCAGTGGGAGCTTGAGGCAGCTGCTTCCATTGTGCCCACAGTCAGGAAGCACAGAGTGAGCAATGGATGCTGGTACGTGGCTATCTTCCTCCACTTCCAGGACCCTTGCTTAGGGAATGCTGCTACCCATAGTGGGCAGGTCCTCCCACTCTACTGAACTATGAGCCGCTCATTGAGGACCCAGTTTAATGTCTTTAGCATATGTGTTGTTGAAACTTCGATACTGAAGAGGAAAATCTACTTCTAATGAGGGGGAGGTAAACTGAGGTATCAAATGATTAAAAACCCTGCTTAAGTTGATATAGATCAATTCTAGAATCTTTATACCATTAACAGTAATAAGATTAACTTCCTCTGTTTACTTTCTCAAGAATAAAACCATATCCCTTCTTCCAATGTCATTGCAGTCAACTGGTGGTACTTGAGTGGGGAGCATTGACCTGAACAACATGATCAGTTATAAACACTTCTGGTAAAAGGTATTTCAGTAGGGTTGTCATCATCTAAGGTCTGTTTGCTTTTTAACACATAGGAGCAGAATAGCAGACTCTCGCTGCTCTTGTGACAGAATCATGTCCATGAAAATCTCAAAAACAAAACAAAAAAACAAACCAAAAAACCAAAACAAAAAAAAAAATACCAAAAAACTGAAATAAGCAGACATGGCCACAGAATCTGCAATACAAAGGCGACTTCCACTTCACAAGCAACACCAGCCTCCCACAAGCCTATGCGGAACTCCAAACAACTGGATGCTGAGCAGAAGTTAGCCAGGCTTTCATACTCTCAGCAATGACATACGGTGCATCCTGGATCCACCTGCCTCCCTGAAGCTGGATCGATTACCTTGATCCAATTCTAGACCTGAGTCTTCTCATGCTAACATCACCTTTTCTCCTTGAAATACCTGGATTTAATGAGATTTCAGCCACATCAGCTTCCTCAGACCCAGGTGGGAGGGATGGAAGGGTCCCTGCCATCTAGGCAAACCTGGAGCAAGTGACCTGATACAATGACAAAGACCTGGCTGTGCTGGTCAAGATCACTGACACTTCACAGATGCAGCTGCATTATAAAATCTCTGGAACTTAGTTGACTGTGATCATCTGTTTTGTTGTCTTTTGTTCTTGTAGTGCTGGGGCAAGTTACCCCCACACCCACCCTCAAACTCCTGCCTGGTAGGCAAGCTCCCTACCACATATCATGCCTCAAACAATTTTTTTAGCTTACATTTTCAATAACTTTAAAATAGCTGTTCTTGAGAACAGAGAATTTAAGCAAATGAAGAAATAGCTAGCCAAAACCTAAAGCCATTTATTTTGGCCACCAGAGGGCTCTTGCATTTATCTTTAACTGTATGAGTCTGTATTGAAACAGGCAAGAAAACGACACTTGAGTTCAGCAAGCTTATCAGAATGTGAGATGCTACCCACCCTAAGACATATAAATTTTATAAAAACCATTTGATGTATCTCTCTTTGTCAAATGCAAAGCTCTTTAAACATGCCCAGCACATCATATGCACAACCATTTAATGCTAAAATAATTACTATATTTAATTATTTTCATGTATACATTGATTAAAGTTTTTCCACTCAGTCTAGATATCTACTATACCATAGAGCAGATGCTTTATTTTCAGGAATGTGTACTTTGATGAAAGTAGATATTTAGAAGTCTGAATGATAAGCATGGAATTAATTTTCTTATCAAATTGAAAATGAGTTTTTAAAGAGATCATTCTTAATGTAGGGAAACAAAGCAAAGAATCAACACTTTTTGGCTTTTAGACATAAAGCAAAAAAAAAAAAAAGCAGCCTACAATTCACAATCTCAGAGAACCTAGACACAAAGAGGACCCTAAGAGGGACACACATGGATCTAATGTACATGGCAAGTAGAAAAAGACAAGATCTCCTGAGTAAATTGGGAGCATGGGGACCTTGGAGAGGGTTGGAGGGGAGGGGAGAAAAAGGGAGGAGAGCAGAGAAAAATATATAGCTCAATAAAAACAACTTTTAAAAAGAATCAACACTTTTGTACATACTAGAAATTAAATCTGATGGCCTTGCTTGTTTGGAGCAGTGATGTGCAAACTTCGTTCTACTGTTGTACTGTAAAGTGAGTTTTTAACAAGCAGTGGCCTGTTGAGCTGATTAAAGAGAACAGGCTGATGTTGGAATTCTTATTAGGAGTGTTGAAAACAGAACAAGGGAGGGACCTCCAGACTGAGCAATGACAAACTAGCTCAGTAGTGAATTAAAGAATCTTGAAAAGGAACGACAGTGCTGCTGTGAATCTTATAATAATTCCAAATAGGTATAAATGTCCATCAACACAACCCTTCTTCTCTGAAATCAGGAACCAGAAGGGCTGACCATAGAGACACACTTTCCTGTGACTCAGAGAATTCTGGAGCAATTCAGGAATTGGAGGTACCAGGCACGTGTAATTTCACAGTGAGGTAGGAGCTGAAACCCCAGCTCCTCATTCCTACCTCCCTACAGCACAGCCATTTGTCACTCAGCTGATCAGAGGTCAGAGCATTCATTTGGGAACTGGGAGATGATGAGACCACCAGAACCATGGTAGGAACAAAAGATAGCTTTATTTGGGGAATGTACTGCGGGGTTACCTCACGGAGAAAGAAGACCGGACCCACCGAAAAGGGAGCTGGAGTCTTTATAGTGTAGTTTTAGTTTGGCAAAAGAACTGCTGTTAGCAAAATTTTGCATTAGGGGACTTCTGGGTTTTAAGATAGCAGGATATTGTGAAATAAGGGTCAGGTAGCTTCTGAGGACTGCAAAACATTCTGTTTCCATTTCTCCCAAACGGGCCAGTTGCTACACAGGTCATTCATCTTATTGTCTTATGGGAATCCATCTTGGGCCGTCTAACACTTTCCTTGTTTTATAGATGGGGAAAATGAGCCGTAATGATACAAGCCACATCCCCACCCAAACCAATTGACTATAAAGCTCTGAGCAGACACCAGACCCACAGAGCGCTCTACCCTATAGAGCGGCCATCAGACCCCCACCCCCCTGCTTGGATGAAGGGGGACCTGCTGTGTGTTGCCCATGTGCTCTGCTGAGAGGACAGACAGCAGATCGTAGTTGTGGGGTGCCGATCATCCGTCTCTTCGTGGCTGTTTTTGGTCCCATTATGTCATTTGCACGTGTTGCAGAGACGAGCTCCTGTTTGTGCGCGCAGAGGGGATGTGGACACTGTGTCCTTCTCTGTTCACATTTAGAAGGCAGGATTACATCACGCTTCAGAACATATGCTCCAGAGGTGGTTTTTTTTTCCACATTCAACGATATTTTAAATTCACTAAGAACTATTTAAAGCAATTCTAAAGAAAATAATTTCTTTAGACTATAGAAAACTTTAAGGATGTCATCATGCTTTATTTTATAATTGTACCAATTCTATTTTAATTTTTGTGGTACTGAAGATGGAACCCAGTACTCCATGCACATGCATGTGGGCCAAGCCCCAGCCCAGAGCCTAAATCTTTGTAAGCTTGTTTTCTTTACGTGGACACCCCCCCCCACACACACACACGCACGCACGCACTGTTGTATTAGATGCATTGCTCCCTAAACAAAGACAAAGTGGAATCACTTTGAAACAATTTCACCTTTGACTTTTAGTAACAAGATCACTCTACAGACTCAGAGGTTTGAAGGGATCCAGCATGTAGTTCACAATCAAATATGTGGGCAATTGATCTGTGTGTGCGTTTGTATATGTGTATCTGTGTCTGTGTGTCTCTATGTGTGTTTGTGTGTATGTGTGTGTGTGTGTGTGTATGTCTCTGTGTGTGTGTATGTGTGTGTGTATCTGTGTGTATGTGCATTGGGATGGTTCATTTAAAATGCTTGGGTGTTAAAATACTCTTGTCTCTGTCAAGTTATCTGAAACGTTCCATCCAAAGATAACTGACTCGCGGTGTGGTTGATGTTAGAGAACCTGGGTAGCAGTTAATGCCTGCAACCATGGCAGTGGATATGAAATATATATATACACACTGACTGGCATGGGCATGGCCCGGTACTTAACATGTTTGCTACTGAGATCACATGGGCCAGTCTTCCCAGTAGGTACTGAGCCTATTTCCATAGGAAATAAAACAATCATCTGGACAATGGTTTATTTAGGTAGATGTAACACTGGTGATTCTAGGAGGAGAAAGGCATAGTTCACCAAATCAGCTATAACAGCATGATTTACCTGCCTGGAGATTACCAAGAAATCTCCAGGTACATCTCAGGTGTGAACTTGACAGCCAGACTCAAATAGAAAAGCAAGCGATCTGCATAGCATGAGAGAGCGACCATTCTCCTTGAACCAGATACTGGAATCCCTGAAGAAGCTTTCAGAGGACAGGCAGCCACCAGGAGCAGGAGGAGGTGTGAAAACCTACCTTTCACTGGAAGAGCCAGGCCAGGCTTCCTGCCATTCTTGAGGGGGCACTCTGATACCTTAGCCAAGGCATCCATGACAGCTTCATGGGAAATGTACAGGTGTTGGCCCTGAGATCAGAAGGTCATCTGTAGAGTGACTTACAGGTTTGTGTGAGCAAGAACATGTATGCTCTTTTGCTTTTCAATTATGATATATATTCAGCCATGCCCTGCAAAATCACATACTGAACCCTCAATGCCTACAATGCAGCTGCACTTGGACTAGATCCCCTAAAAAGGTGGTCATGTGGTACGGGACAATTATCTATATTCTGTCAATTATGTTTTAAATAAACTCTGATTGGCCAGTAGCTACGCAGAAAGTACAGGCAGGACAACCAGATAGGAAGTAGAGGCAGGTCAAAGAGAACAGGAGAATTCTGGGAAGGGGGAAGTTCCCTCTGCAGTCCTGTCCAGACACAGAAGAAGCAGGATGTGTCTACGCCACTGAAAAAAGGTACTGAGCCATGTGGCTAACACAGATAAGAATAATGGGATTATGTAAGTTATAAGAGCTAATAAGAAGCCTGAGCTAATGGGCCAATCAGTTTATATCTAATGTAGACCTCTGTGTTATTTCTTTGGGACTTAATGACTGTGGGAACTGGGCAGGACAGAAAACTCAGACAACAGTCATGGTTGAACTAAGTCATAAAAGAGGATCCTAAAACAATGTGCCTGATCTCCTCCTCACAGGAGACAGAGACCCAGATGCTCAGGAGACAACCATGTTTGGACACAGTAAACATATAGCCATTGCTGTGACTTGGATGTGATTAATCCCAAGGTCCCTGTCAGCCAGATTGATGACCCTCAGATGCTAGGACTTTTAAGAGAGACCTAGCATGAGGTTCTTGGTCCCTGGGGTGTGTCCTTGGTAGAGATTCAGATGGCTTTGGGGGAGGCCTGCACTAAGGACTGGGCCTAGCCCCACCCAGGATTCCCCCTTCTTACTTCTGTAAGCTTCAACCATGGGCAACACAAACACCTGACACATACCAGAAGACCCAAGTGGGAACTGAACAAGGTAGGAGTCAGCCTGATGTGCAACCAACATGAGAGGTAGGACTCTTTCCTTCATCAGTAACCTGGTCCTGGGTTTCTACTATGGGGCAAAGCTGAGGCTCCTACAGTTATCTACAAGCCAAAAGGGAGGCCTGGGAAGGAATGAACCCTAACTCTGCTCCAACCTCCAAATCTCTGTGAAAACAAATTCTTGTTCAGCCATACATTGCTGTTGTCATGGCAACCTGAAAAGGAATATAGATGGCCACCAGAATGGACTCGTAATGTGTGAGGTGCAGCTAAGTGGTAAATCATTCACCTTGCATGCACAAAACTCTGCGTTCCATCCCAGCACTAAACAAAAATAAGCAAACCAAAACAAAATCCTGAACACACATGCATGCCTAGAAAAGGATCCAAGAATCCGTTGGCACATTCCTTTGCATCAGGGGCAATATGTTTGAGATGGAACAAGGGATTTCTTTTTTCTTCACAGATCACACGCACTTTCTTTATCCAGAACCTTCACAGGGGTGGTAGACAAACAAACAGAGCCAAGCACGCTCAGAATGGAGCCTCTGCCACAGGAGTTCTGTCCTCCTCCCGCCTGGAGCCCCCACAGCCCCTGGGGCTCCCACGAAGCAGGGTTTGAAAAATGCTTCCTCCATCCTGGTGTCTTGCGGAGATCTAACATGTCAGCAAATTACCTCCAGTTCCCACATTATCGTTAATCACGGGCCTCGTGGGATGACACTGTTCCCCCAGACATGATAAATAACAATGACCCAGAGGCTCTTGTGTGCGGATGTGTGCCTGTGTGCCTGCAGAGGGGGTGGGCATCCACGAGAGATGGAGAGAAACTTTGTTCTTAATGCCTCCTCTGGGGCTTCCGGCAAGGAGGACAGTTAATGCAGACTCCAGGCAGGACACTCACAGCATCCTGCCCAGACGTCTTTTCAGGGTCCCAGAGGTGCTCAAGGACATTTGAGTATTTCCAGGTCTGTGAAGAAGAAATGCCCATCTCGCCAAACAATGAGTCATGCTGTCACCTCACCTACTCTGGGTTTTACAGAGTTCTGAAGCGAGGCCTCTAGAAGTCCCCCAGTGAGCAATCTCTGCATCCTCCTCCCTTCTGCCCAGTTAGCCAGCAACAAACTTTCAATGCCTGTGTGCTTAGCCGCTTCAGGCAGCTCCTCGGGGCCCCTCACTCCTAGGTTGACCTTGTGATTGTTGGGTCTTGGCAGTCAGGCCAGTGTCCTTCAGAGGACACTAGGCTCTTGCTGACACATCTCCCAAGGCTAGACGCAACTTGCCTAACTGGGCTGTGGTGAGATGTGGTCCCCAGGCTTCTGTAGCACTAAGTGGGCCTCCTTCTGGAGATGTCTAGCAAGCCTTTCTGCCTTTTCCATTCTCTCCTGGCTATGCTCCAAGCAGTCATATGAGGGTGGTTGCTGTGCACAGTCAACTTTACCTCTGAGAGGTGTGAGGCTTTCTTAGGATCTCAGCCTGTGCACTAGACTAGGGTATTTAAACTACACAGCATGCTTCTGTTTATCCCAGAGAACAATGACCCGATTCTACACAGGTCATCTGTGCAACTGGTCCCCTCACAGGATGGAGTGGGAACTTCCAGGAAGAGAGGGAAATACTCCCAAACTTCTTTCCCCACTGTTTATAGCTAATTTTCAACACACAACTATTTTATTCTAGATGGGAAACACAAAGAAAAAAGCAGTTTAACTCTGAATCTCAGTCATTCATTTTATAAGTTGTGAACTTTCAAAAACATACTTAATTTACTCAAAGCTCAAAATTGAGGCCAGTACTGCTCACTGAGTATGAGTTGTGTGGATCAATGTTTGCATGTTAATGTTTATGTAACACGTAAAATGCACAGTTATGTGCCTGGCACACTATAATCCACTCATAAGAACAATATTGATGAGGATGATGATAATAATTACAAATGTGGTGCAGGTTTAGGCAAGAGGTGGCTCACACTGTGTCAGCTAAACATGTGCAGTCATCACTGAGCAAAGAACATTATCAGACCCATCACCAGGAAAGCAAGAATTATAAACTGGGACACAATCTCAGGGGAGGTGCAGAGGCTGGAAAGAGAGAGTTTGCTCCCTTGCCTTAGTCCTTTTTGGTGGGGGAGTTTTTGTTTTTCTCTCTGAGATAAGGTCTGGCTACTTAGCCCAGTCTGACCTTGAACTTACCCGCCTTAGTCTTTGGAGTTGGAGGGTCAAGCTGGAAGCTAAGCTTTAGAATAAACAATCATGACTCTAAGAACAGTGATTCTTTCCATATCAATGAGAGAAATCCCACAAGTAATTGTATCTACAACCCAACAGATTGAACCTTCTTGTGTGCCTGGTGATGCTAAGCTCTGTGCTACAAGACCCATCAACCACTCTGGAAAACCTTGATTTGAAGATCTTCCCTAAAGTGTAATAAAGCTAGATACAGATGCTGGGAGGCATTCCAGAACTCCCCCCGCCCCCCGCCGCTAGATGGCATGCACGCACGCACATGCACGCGCAGCTAGTTAATAACAACATGTGAGCATAACAAGAACGAATCAGTGGAACAGGGCTTTCTGTACTGTGCTGCTCATTTGCCTGTGCAGAATAAAAGACTGCAGAGTAATATTTCACCCCCAAACCCAGTGAGCTAGGACAGAAACTGCTGCAGCAGGTCATAAAGCAGAGGCAGAAGCACCACAGGTTAGAAGCCATTTCTCCCAGAGTCTATAGAACTGTATGGAGATGGTTTAGTGGGTTTAGAGCACCCACTAAAGCTACACAAGCAGGAGAACCCAAGTTGGAGTCCCCAGTACCCACATAAAAGTCAGTCATGACTGCTCACATCTATAATCCCAGCACTGGGCAAGGAGTGAGGGTAGGGACAGAAAGATTGCCCAGGTTTGCTCACTTCTGCCTGGATCATGGACAGGGGGAAATCCTGTCCCAAGGGATTAAGGTAGAAAATGATATTGTAGCCTTCTTGTGTGCCTGGTGATGATAGCACCAATAGTCCCCCTTTAGCCTCAGTTCTTACATACATGGATGCACACAACCCCACATGCACATACATCATATATCCACACACATTGCACATTTGTATTTTGATAAATAAAGCTTGCCTGAAGATCAGAGAGTAAAACAGCCAAACTGTTTTAATTACAGACCAGGCAGTGGTGACACACACCTTTAATCCCAGTAGCCACACTAGTTTACCATAGAAACCAGATGGCAGTGGTGCACACCTTTAATCCCAGCCCTAGAGAGAAATACAAGAGGAGAGGAGACAGTGCTCAGACACAGTTTCATTCTGAGATTCCTGGAGGCAGAATGACCATTTCAGACTGAAGTACAGGTAAGAGCCAGTAGGCGGCTGTTTTGCTTTGCTGATATTCAGGTTCAACTCCCATATCTGCCTCTGGGTTTTCATTAATCATGCTATACCAACCAGTTCTGGAGGAGGAGGCAGCAGAGTAAAATGGAGGGGCATCAGGAAGCCACCAACAGATGGCTACTGAGCCAGAACAGCACACATATACTCAGGTCCTCTCACCCACACCCATAGGCTGCTGATGTAAGGCTGGTTCTCCTGTACACACCCATAGGCTGCTGATGTAAGGCTGGTTCTCCCGTACACACCAATAGCCTGCTGATGTACGGCTGGTTCTCCCGTACACACCCATAGGCTGCTGATGTAAGGCTGGTTCTCCCGTACACACCCATAGGCTGCTGATGTAAGGCTGGTTCTCCCATACATACCCATAGGCTGCTGATGTAAGGCTGGTTCTCCCGTACACACCCATAGGCTGCTGATGTAAGGCTGGTTCTCCCATACATACCCATAGGCTGCTGATGTAAGGCTGGTTCTCCCGTACACACCCATAGGCTGCTGATGTAAGGCTGGTTCTCCCGTACACACCCATAGGCTGCTGATGTAAGGCTGGTTCTCCCGTACACACCCATAGGCTGCTGATGTAAGGCTGGTTCTCTCACACACATACTATTGATGATTCACCACAAGGGTGGGCAGTTAGCAGTGATGTAGAATGTCTCAGCCTCTCTGTTTATGTTAGATGACAGTCCCCTCCTGATTCCCCATAGAGTCTCAACAACTGTTAGCATTTGGCCTGACACTGGCGGAGGTGCAAACTGAGGAGGCTGGGGTGAGATGCTGTAGAGGTTCCCTTCCCACAACGTGTACTTGCAAATGAGGTGAGGACATGGGAGTGTCATCGGGGAGGCTAATGGCAGGAAGCCTGCCTAACTGTGACTGTCACGCAGGCAGAGCATCTGCACTTAGCAATTTTTAAAGGTATATTTGACTTGAGTTTTCTGTACCACTGAGAGATACAGCTCAGAATATTTGACAACAAATTATGACAATTTTTTTTCAAAAGCCACACATTATTTTTAATTTTTAGGAGGTAAAAGCATGTACTTAAAGAAAAGATATGGGAGAGACATCAATGCAAGCCCAAATAAGCACTGATTCCTAGTGATTTTACCTTACCTGTAAATTAGCAAATATTTTACCTGAAACTTTCTGAAAGGTTTTCATCTTTGGGAGCCTTCCTTTAATTTAATGTCAAATCTATTCACATATAGTAAGTAGAAAAGCCAGCCCCTTTATCAGCCCACCTGTGATGGATAAACGCCATTGGAGGCATTTTATTATTAATCACATAAAAATCAATTTAGGCATTTAATTGCAAGGCTTTCTATTTGGAGGAGGGAAAAATCAAGCCAGACGGTCAGTATGTTTATTTAAGAGGTTAACTTTGCTCCATTATTTAATTTAATGAGGGCTGCAACACATGAATAGTGATGGTGGCCATCCGGATAGTTTAAGAGGAAGGTACCTGAAGGGCTTGTTTCAAGAGAAAAGACTGACAGTTTTCAATGTAAAGAACCAGAACGTGTGGTGAGCTTGTTGAAGCCTACAGTACAACAAGGCGCTTAGACAAGGAGAAAGTTACTCAGAGGCCTGTTGCTCAGCTTACTGTTTCAGAAGATAGTTCTATTGGCTTCAGTCTCTATTAACTCAATCATTGCACCAACCTCGTCTGTTAAACATCATAGGTTACCTGGAGGAAGCTATGTAGTACACATAGGGCTTCTGTAGTTCCTTGGTCCTACAGATCTAGGGGATATCTGGCACGAGAGGGTCTTGAACCCACCCCCTTCAGTATATCCCACAAAGAGTCCAGTTCTTAGTAAACTCTACGCAGTCAGAGAGGCAGTCCTAGTGAGTGAAAGGAGTTAGACACCGGTCTCCCTTACAGAGTGCCCCACCCCCACTTTCTAACCATCAATATTATTACAAAGTCCACAAAATCCAAATCCCAATCTGTGTGTTGATGTTTTCAGGACTGGAGGATGGTTCCGTGGTTAAAAGAACTGGCTATCCTTCCAGGGAACAAGGGTTTGATTCTCAGCCCCTACATGGTGGCACATAACTGTCTACCATTCCACTCCCAGGGATCAGATACCCGCTTCCAAGCCATAATCCTTCCAAAGTCTAGCCCCTCCAAAGGCACCAGACACATGTGGTATACAGCTATAGATGTGGGCAAAACACCCAGGCACATGAAACAGAACAGAGCAAAGCTGAAGTTTCCCTCCTGCTTCACCGTCATCTAGGGAGAGATGGGAGGATCTGCAATGGGCAGAGCTTGGCTGGGTGTGTCTTTCATTGTTCACTCTCCTGACTGTGTTCCTTGCTCCTGGGACTGCAGAGACACTGCCAGCTGGACACTGCAAGCCTCTGTGGGTCACATCCTTAGTGGGAACAGCTGCATAATCTTAGTGACTGACTCTCTCATTAGTTAACCAGTTAAATGACATCTTTGACTAATAATGTCCCTTCACTAATTGCATGAAAGTCATGAGCTACTTCATAGAAAATTCAAGTGGGCATCCTCTGTGGCTTCCTGCCGGTGGTCATCTCTTGCAGCTGGCTTCTTCCTTGATCTGCTAAGCTGGAGGCTGCCCAACTAGAAACGTACACCCCTCTCTACCCCTAACAGCGCTACTAACATAAGGGCATGATGGCTACCAGACTTTACAAAGGGGAGGGAGACAATAGGAAACTTGCTACAGACAAATATGCAAAATCCTACCTACCATCAAAGGGTAAATGTCCCCAGATGACTCCTCTCCAGGGGTCACCAGCCTTGAAGGCAATGTCTCTTTCCTTAGTGTTGAAGCTGCCTTCTCTTCTGTCTCTCCACTTAGATAGGTCTTTTGACCTTGAAACTTTCTGCTGTACCTTTAAAGACCTTTCTCAAGTCCTGGAATTTCACAACCAAATGTTGGTCCTGGTCTCATACCTATCCTGGGTTCATCTATAACTCCTGTAGAGATAGATGCCTAATATTTCCTTCCCATTCGCCCACCAAAAACACCATCAGCCATATTCATTTAATTTCTTTGGTATGGAAGGAAAAACAGAGAAAGCTAGCCTTCGTTAGCTTTTATATAGACCTGTAATAATTAGATGGAAAGAGATTGGAGAGATGGATCAGCGGGTAAAGTGCTTGCTGTACAAGCACGGGGGGCTGTCTGGGTCGGGATCCTCAGAACCCTTAAGGTGGGCACAGCAGTATGGGATTTGTAACCCAAGCACTCTAGGGAAGGGGAGCATAGATTGGCAGTTTCTCAGGGCTAATGAGCTCCTAGTTTGGAGAGAGAGCCTGCCTCAAAAATAAAGTGGAGAGCAACAGAGGAAGACACCCAATGTCATCCTTCGGCCTCCTCATACATACACATCGGGGAGCTCACCCACATACACCCAGATACCACACACACAGAGAATACATGTTAAAAATGATACGTATGTAAATTTTAAGGATTAACTATACTGAGCAATTAGTAAATCAGACATAGCACTTATTATTCATACTTACACATTTGATTTTAAAATGTTTTGAACATGTTTATTTAAATATAATTGTGTAAAACTTGAACAGATTTATTATACATATGAATTCATACATATATACATATACAAACACACATATATATTTACTCAACTTTCACATGCATATGCATGGATCCTGAAATATATCTTATGAGCATTAACACTAAATCAATTGCTATGGTTATCAAATATTTTAAAATAGAAACCTCACTAAAATCTACTGAATTTTCTTCTACCGTGACAGTATAGCAAATTATTTAAGACAACGTACAACAATGTGCCCTATAAATTCACTGTAGTGAAAATAATATAAGCCCTGCTATATGGTGGGTATTGAGAGCACAGACCTTGAGATACCACTCGATCCCTAGAGGTCAGGCCTAGATGGCTGGGCAGTCACCTGACATCATTCCCTAGTCAGTGAACCACAAGAGTGCAGCATTCTCAGCGTTCTGTGGGGTCCAGCCTGGGGTGAAAACATTGGCCTAACTTCGAGTCTTCTCTCACCCTCACTGCACCCTGAACCCTGCTCCTACGTGGTTTGGCAAACTCCGAGTCTGACTTAAGTAGTTCATGGTAAATGGGCAATGCCTATTAAATGAATGACTATAGTGATACCATCTTGTCTTAACTGTATTTTGTGTCTGCTTAGATGTGATTCAGACCTTCACCACCACCCCCACATCCACCTTGGCAAACCTTTTGGAACTCTCCATGACCCTGACCATGGTCCAGACGTATTAACCAAAATAACTGATGTTTGTGCAAATTAAAGCATAAAACTAAAAGAGCTAAGAGAAGGTGTAAATCCAAAGTAGCTGTCATGGAATTTCGAGAAAATACTGTTAAACTTTGCAAGAAGACAGATATTACTAGGATACCTCAACCCCTCATGGGTGCAACCTCTCCCCTTGAGCAGTGGATGTAATTGTGGTTTTGGTCTTTAAAAGCGCTGTACCCCTGAGCTTGGGCACCATGAGCCTCTGAGGCATCTGCCTGATCTCGCTCAGTTGCTGGTTAATAAAAGGATGTATATACTTTTAATTAGCTTAATTATCATGGTTGTCAATAACAATCTCATGTGTATTATTTCAGTAAACAAAAGAGGGAGGAAGAAGAGAGGAGAAGGAGAGGGATGAAGAGCCTGCTGGAACACATGACTTTCCGTATCTGGAACAGTAGTACAAGAGGCCTTTCCTCTTTTCTTTATTGTTTTTATTGAGCTATACATTTTTTCTACTCCTCTTTCTCATCCCCTCTCCCCTTCTACCCCTCCCCCCTTTCCCCCATGCTCCCAATTTACTCAGAAAATCTTGTGGTTTTCTCCTCCCTAAGTGGATCCATGTATGTCTCCCTTAGAGTGTTCTTTGTTGTCTAGGTTCTCTGGGCTTGCGGACTGTAGGCTGGCTGTCCTTTGCTTTATGTCTAATATCCACTTATGAGTGAGTACATACTATATTTGTCTTTCTGGGTTAATTCGCCTAGTATGGTTTTTTCTAGTTCTGTCCATTTGCTTGCGGTTTGCTCAACTATGTTCACAGCAGCATTACCTGTAATAGCCAGAACCTGGAAACAACCTAGGGGCCCCTTGAAGAATGGATAGGAAAATGTGGTCCATTTACACAATGGAGTACTACTCAGAGGTCTCTCCTCTTGATGGTATGAGCTTACACTCCCGGCTTCATGTATTTTCCTGGAAGAGCATAAGGTTCAGCCTTCCGACCCACAGCACAGTGCTTCGCATTAAAGCTAAGGCTTTCTATGGCATGGCACGAACTAACGTTCTAGGAAGGCATGCTGCGCATCCTCCAGTTTCTGAGGGGACCTGAATGGCATGTCTTTGGTCATCAGAGCCGCATTCATCATCAGACAGAGCTGAAATGAGCCTCATTGGAGTGGACGTTTGTAGGGCATCTGCACCCAAGAAGGCTCCTGTGAGCTAGAACTGATACACGGCTCCTGGAGGATGCCATTCTGTCACTGCCAATCTGCCTCAGGCTTGTGAGCACTGCGCTGGACTTTAGCGGTCCTGCCCCCACCCCCACCCCCACCCCCGTGTGTGTGTGTGTGTGTGTGTGTGTGTGTGTGTGTGCGCGCGCACGCGCATATTTGCTTATGTACAGATAGTACAGATAGAAGGGAAGTATCTCAGACTATGGCTAGTAAAGGAAGCTACTGATTTACCTAAACAGATCTGGTATTGCAAGAAGTAATACAAAGGGCTTCACATGGGTGACATCACCAAGGCCTTAAAGGTGCTTGGAATTCCTGGAGTAATGAGGAGCCACTTGGGTGCATTCAGAAGAGGAAGAATGGAAGCGGATTTAAATGTCAGTAAAGCCAGAATGATGACGAGGAGGGGAGATCTCTGGGAGAGAGTCCACGGGGCAGAGGCACAGGGGCTCATCCCAAAGCTAGTAATTTGAGCAAGCTGACAGGAGCAGATAAGAGGGGAGGGTGAGAAGCCTGTGGTGCTGCTCAGTGGGGAAGAAGTTGTCCTCATGCTTAAAGAAATAAAGTCTCAGGACCCTAGCCCCAGTGTTAACAGGTGGGCCTGGTGTTCACAGAGATAAGAAACACAGGAAATAGAACTGTGGTGAACGGGCCAGTTACTGCTCATAGCGAGCCCCATCCATGTATGTTCTGAGTCTTAGGGTACACAGAAAGGCTCCCCAGGTCAAGGTGCATTTGATTGCCCTAAGGTGTCCTGTGAAAGCATCCTGCCTCTCAAGGGTTGCAGCTGCTGGTGCTGTTGCGGTCTAGGGTTAGCATGAAGGCTCTATGTTGATTGAGGGCTTTACTTTTTCACATTGTCAGTTCCACAAAAGCATGAGTGCAGAATACGTGGCTGAGCACCCTGAGCAAAGGCCTGCATAGGGAAGGATGCTCTGCTGTAGAGCCTCTCAAAGGCCTGCAATCTCTCCATGGAGACTGTGGCTCCTCCCTTTGCAGGGGATAGAAGAGGGCACGGTTTCCATCATTGGTACCTATGTGTGAAGGCATAGCAATGCTCAACATCAGAGCTCTCTGTTCTGGAGTCTGATTGTGCTGCTACTAACAGGTAGTAGTAAGCCCTTTACCCTTTCCTAACTCTGTGGACACGGAGCAACATATGCATGGCCACCAAGAAAAGAATGCCATCCACCCAAAGGAGAAAAGTCAAAATCTATTCATCTAACCACCAAGGAAATGCAAATCAAAACCACAATGAGACATCATCCAACTGTAGATAAGATTAAGATAAGAATAGCTGTCTTCAAAAAAGAAGATAACAGGGCTGGAAAGGATGGAAAGAGAACCCTTGCACACTGTCAGGAATCATTGGTTCCTCAGGGAATGTAAAATGGAATTTCCACATGATCCAGCAATCTCGCTACTGGGGATATACACTCAAAGGAGATACAATCTGTTGATGGGAGCGAAAACTGCAACACTGTGTTTGGTACAGCATTATGTTCAAAGCAGCCAATAAAGGGGAACAGTTTGAACCCACCAGTTAACCAGCAACTAAAGTACATGTGGAATATATGCCAACTTTTACACACATGTATGAATAAGTAAACACATAGGTCACATACACATAAACACACACACCATAGAAGAGAAACCATGGCATTGACCTGAACACTTTTTTATATAATTCTAAAATCACATAAAATGATATAAAAATTAACAGGTAAAATTATATCAATATAAAATCTACAATATCAACTGATTTTTTCTTGTATACAGCAAAATAATGCATTTGTTAGCCAAACTATGATTATCAGTTAATATCTTAAATATATAAAAATTGAAGCAATTCAATAGAAAGAAAACACATCAAAAATAGGCAAAGGACCTGATTAGACATATCTAAAAAGCAGATACATCAATGGCCAACAGGTGTAAGAAAGAATGTTCAACCTGTCCAGTTGCTGGAGACATACAAATTAAAGGTATCAAGAGACACCTCTTATATTGGTTAGGATGGCTCTTGTCAAAAACCAAAGGTAATAGAATTTGGTGAAAGGTGTAGAGACAAGAGAATCCTGGCTCAGTTCTAACAAGAATGAGGGTTGGAGCAGATGTTATTGTCATTGCAATAACATTTTACAGTAGAGGATGGCAGAGAGCATGAGGGAGACAGAAAAAGAAAGGGAGTAGATCTTCTACATTTTGGGTCTCTTGCAGATAACAGAATCCGGGAATGCCCAAACCATGTATGAAATGACCTAGTATCTGCACAGAGCCCACACATATTCTGATAGACTCCAACCACCACCAGCTTACTTGTATAATAATGTATCTGTATGTGTGTGTGTATATATATATATCCATATATACATGATACACATATCACTTATATGGGTATTAATATCACTAACATGGAGAAAATATGCTAACTTTGAAAGGAAAATAAAACCCTCATTTAAATATAAAATGGACTTTGAGGATTCATAGAATTTGGATTAGAACACAGGATGATTCATAGCTATGTGACAAAATCCACTCTTCACCAAGTGAGTGCGTTCCCACCATCTAGGATGACTCATCATTCCCGGCAAAGTTAACCAGGAAGAAAGTAGATTGCTGATATGATATTAAAGAAGATGCCCTAAGCTTTCTAAGCCAGAGAGATTCCACCGAGATGGGCACATACACACCTAGACTTAGGGGTGTGGAGAGGGCAGCTATTCTAGCTGGGTCACATGCAGGAGTGAAGCCCAGCGTGCCCGACATGCAGACAGCTGGAGTGGAATCCCTGCTCAGCAGGGCCAGTCATCCCAGCCACAGAATTCCTCGGACTTGAACAGTTCTGACAAAAACCATCCATCTCTTTGGCCTGCTTCTGCCCTGCCCTTGTAACACTTTCCTTGGACCGATTCAAAAAACCAAAAACCTAGGACTGTACACCACCTAGGACAGAGCAGCTGGGCTCTAGACTGTAGTGTCGTGCAGACGAATGGCTGGGTTCTTAATTAAGAATCTTCCTACTGGCAAACTGCTCACCCTGTTTAATATGTAGGTGACACCATGCTTCAATAAGCCTACTAATTCTCTGGGAAAGGTTTAGAGAGATAATGAAGGGATTTATTCCTAGTTGTTCATCCCCAACTCATCCTTTAGACATCGAGGTCAAAGAGCAGAAATACAATTAAATTTAGCAAATACTTCTGGAAAGCCTAATAAAATTGCATAGAAATAAAAACTAGCCAAGGCTCTGAGCTGTAAGTAAAGGTTTGAGCACAGTTCATTCTGAAGAGAACTTGGTGGCACCCGGGGGGGGGGGGGGAGAAATGGAGCACAGGCAGTAGGAAAGGCAATTACAGGACAAAACACAATGGGAATTTATTTTTGCTCTTTTTCCCTTAATATTTACTATCTACTTGCTAAATATGGTACCTAAATTGACTGATTAAAAAAGAAAAATGACCCCTACACAGGCATTTTCTGTAAAGATGGGATTAACGTTTTATGGAAGATGGGAAAATTACAGAAAGAGCAACATATTCCCCAGGCTGTTTCTCTCTCTCTCTCTCTTGAGGAACTCAAGACTCCCCCTTCTCTTCATTCTTCCGGTGACAGGTCAGGAGCAGATGGCATCTTATCTGCTGGAGAAAGTGGCCATCGGGACCTCCCTGTTTGAATGACAACTGTTTCCTTTCTGAGCCTGACTTCTTTCCATGCCTTCACAGATATAGATATACCCCCTGACCTTGGGCCTCTATCTCCTTCAGTCTAGACTAAACCTACCTAATGCTGTGAACCTTTAATACAATTCCTCATATTGCAGTGACCCCCTCCAACCATACAAATTATTTCATTGCTATTCCATAACTGTAATTTGGTACTGTTATGGATGGTAATATAAATATCTGATATGCAGGATATCTGATATGCAACCCCAAAATGATCATGACCCATAGGTGGAGAAACACTGATCTATAGGAAAGAGACCTACTTCAAGCCCCTGACGATGAGGAAGAATCTGATAAAAGGTGTAGTTTTAAAAAGGTGGTACAGTGTACGGGGGTCAATAAGTGACTCAAAATTATTGCCTTCCCCAGGCCTAGAGGCGTGATAGGAAGAGGCTGAGGTTTATAAACAATTTGGCAAAGAAAGAATAGATGAAATAAAATCTGTGACATCCAGCCCTGCTCTCCATCCCTGGTTCTCCTGCTGATGCTCTCATTGGCTAAGCCTAACAGGGAGTCCCTAACCAGGAGCTTCCTAGGCTGTGGTTGGCTGCAGGAGACACCTAAAGGATGTGCTTGGGAGGCATATGACACAGGCTGCTCTGTCCACTGAGCAGGTTTAAAGACGAAACACCTATGGCAAACAACACCCACTTTCCAGTCTAGAGAGAAGGGGCTGTGTCTCTCTGTTACAGGATTATTGGATTAGCTAACAAAAACACAAAAATCTGAAGTTATAAATTCAGAAAACAGATATATTCTAGATCAAGTATTGTCCCACACAATATTTGGAGAAGTCAAAGTATTCCTTGCTGTTTATGAGAAATTCACATTTCATTGGGTGCTCTGTTGTTGGAGGAGGCCATTTGTTTCGTTCCCGGCTGCTCAGCCCCGAAATAATCACACAGAAGCTGTATTAATAATTAAGTCACTGCTTGGCCAATTACTTAAGTGTATTGCTAGCTAGCTCTTACATCTAGAATTGACCCATCTCCATTATTTTATATTTTACCACGAGGTTGTGGCCCTACCAGCAAAGTTTCGGCATGTCTGCCTCTGGTGGCTCCATGGCTTCTCTCTTACTCCGCCTTCCTTCTCCCAGCATTCAGTTTAGTTTTCCCCGCCTAGCTAAGTTCTGCCCTGCTATAGGTCCAAAGCAGTCTTTTATTAACCAATGGTATTCACAGCATACAGAGGGGAATCCCACATCACCCTGTGTTTTATCTGACCGGCTTCCTCTCTGAACTTGTTTCTGTTACAGAGATAACAGTGCACTGAGCTTCTACCAGGCCAGCATATTTGACTCAGAGTCAACTGTGAGTTTCCTATTTTTGTGCTGTTCTTTCCACTGTAATCATTGGCTCCTGTTTTTCTTTCATCATGGTCTGTAAAGGCCATCACCACGGGCTTTATAACCCATTGAAGTCATCTGCAAATTGCCTTCCTTCTCATAGACAAAACATCTTTATAAAAAGCATGAAGCCCAGCATTCTGCAAGCCTAATGCTTTTTCAGCTATCTCTGGGCACAGATAGGACCCAGGGATTTTTACAAATAACCCCTTTTCTGGGGAATCTTCCATAAATTTCCATGAGATTCTATGGAAATCAACACAGGAGCAGGCCAAGCTACCATCCCATAGCGTTCCCAGGATTATGGTTGTTATCTGAGGAAAGCCCACCTTTCTGATGGATGGTGTGAGAAGGTCCTTGGACTCTTCTTTCGTAACCTGTCACCATTACTTAACTTGTTTGGACTGTGGGCAGGATATTTTGAAAAATTAGCTCATAATACCATTTTATGTCACATGGGGGCATGTAAATAAGCATGACTCAAAGGTGATCCATCCTTTGGAGCATATGTGATTGCTTGAATCAGTGAAAGTGTGATTCCATGTTCACAAAGAACATGGAACACACAGGGGAAGGACAGTCTTGCAGGGTTCTACAGATTCAGAGTGGGTAGGAACGTCCTGTCTGCCCAAACCGTACTAAGTGAAAGTTGTGACCCAGACCACCGGTTTCCAGAACAGGAAAACAAGAACTTATAAGAGAAAAGAAAATTAAGAGGTGGAGCCTTGCAAATTTCCCCCTTCTACACTGTCATGTCAACTGGTATGTCGCATGTGGTTCCTGTGTAGGCAGAGATACTGTTGAGATTTCATGTGTGTAGTTTCCCTAACATGTCTAGTGACATTATTTAGCAGCAGACATCTGGTCTGACGTTCATGAGGGAAATCTCATAAAGCCCCACCCTAGATGACATGACACAGGTAGAGACAAAACCTCTAATAGGTTACCCAATCCCAAGTGGTCAGTGTGTGTAAGAACCAAAGCCAGGGAGCCAGCCCGTGTCCAACAGCAGAACAGATGAGGAACACAGGGCATACATGGACAGCAGAATTCTTTTCAGCTATAAAGAATGATGTTCTGTCATTTGTAGGACTAGAAATACGAATGGGGATAACCAGATGAAGCAAATTAAGACAATCTCAGATAATGCACCTCCCCTGCTTTCTGAGTTCTAGATCTCATACCGCTACATGAAGCATATCTGCTTTGGTAAAATTAAAGTGAAAATAAAGCTGTGTACAAGAACAAACAGGCTTAATGGGAGGGAGAGTTTGAGAAAGGGGATGGGTGGGGGACCTGTGCAGGGGATACACTTGACATGTATTCCACTAAGAAAACTTATTTTAAATATGGAAAATCATCCACTTTAGAAAAACCAAATTTAACTGTGCTTTTTGTTTGCTTGTTTCCAAGAACAACAAGTACACAGTGTTGTGAAATTCCAGCTGAAGGCAGCACACATTTTCTTATTTGTGGTCTTTTTTTACTCCTCATTCCAAGGAATAAAACAGTAAAATTTGGGGAAGTCAAAGATTCGTCGTATTGACAAGCACTCAGCATGGCCAGTAGAGTCTTGTACTTTAAACAAGGAAGCATAGCCATTTGCTGACTGAAAAACTGATTCTGCAAATTGTATTTATTAGCTGTCCAGAGTCTGCTGTGTCTAACAATATTTGATATGATTTTTGACTAAATTTACACCAATATGCTATGGTCTGTGTCTTTGTCAACAGCTCATATTTTGAAAGGGTTACACTGAATGTTGCATTTCCTTCCAACGATGAGATGGTTAACATTTCGGGTAGGTTAGTAGGATGACTGATGATATCATCTATGAACTAATCAAAAGAAAACCAAGACCCTCCAAACTGACTTCTATTGAAATTAATTTTTAATAACTGCTTGGTTTGTATCACTACTTCCCCAAATGCTAATTAATTCTAACTCTAAACTATGTAATTATAATACTTCTGCTGAAATACAAATTATCTGGTGCCCTGGGGTGAAGGAGTTAGAATACATTTCATGTTCCATTCAATAAAGAAAACGTGCTGTTTCCTCGACCATGGAAACAAGAAGCCACGAAGCCTTTGACTCACCACCCTCAAGCCTCTCCTTTCCCTTCCTTCCCATTTAACAGGAAGACAGACCCAGGTTGACAGCTGGCATCCAGCAGACTTAATGCCTCTTTCCATGGGGTGGTGAGGGATGGTGGCCTGCCAGGTTATTTTTGGCTAGGCACTGCAGCATGGAGCCTTCAGCAGCCTTCATTCATTCAGTGGCCTTAAGTGGCAGTCCCTGTACCTGCAGAATGTGAATTGACGTTGCCATGGAGACAGAACAACTCTTCCTGGTTCTGTCAAAATCCATTTTTCTCTGTGAGTAGGCATGGGTCAGGAAAGAAACCCCAGTAGGTGCCTGGGAGAAGATGGGGGG
Organism: Arvicola amphibius; assembly: GCF_903992535.2. Classification (NCBI taxonomy): domain Eukaryota; kingdom Metazoa; phylum Chordata; class Mammalia; order Rodentia; family Cricetidae; genus Arvicola; species Arvicola amphibius. The sequence goes on along the minus strand of NC_052056.1, from coordinate 1,240,903 downwards.
AAGTGGGGAGGGCTGTACAGTGTCCTGCGGAGTAGGAAAGACTCTGCAAGCTTTATCTGATAAAATGGTCCATACAGAGCCCTCTGCCTTTTGTCTCTGAGAATCCAAACAAGTCCTTGTAGGCTGATATAACATATTAGGGTCTCTATGTCCTTAGCTGTCACAGATGGACTTGAGGGAATCTCTCAGCCCCTGTGTGTGTGTGTGTGTGTGTGTGTGTGTGTGTGTGTATGTATACAATGATAGAGGCAGAGGACAACCTTGGTATCAGTAATCCCCAGGCACCTGTCTGTCCTTAGCTCCTCAGTGCCTGGATTATAAGTATGTGCAATCACATCCAACTGTTTTATGCGGGCTCTGGGAACAAAACTCAGGTCCTGATTGCTTTCAAAAAAGCATTTTACCCATCCACATAACTCCCCAGTCCCTTACCCTTTAATTTCCAATTAGAAATATTTGTTTAATTAAATAAAATTCTGTAAGTAGCATTGCTAAAAGCTGGATTCATGACATTCATATTTGTCTCTCTACATATCTTCAATGCTCACATGCACTAAGCTAGTCTGCCTATAGCTTTAGCAAGAGTGTTGATGTAGGGCTCTATATATAGTAAGGAAAAGCATATAGGACTCTCGAGGGAAGCCATAATGATTCTCACCCATGGAAGTCAGTTCTTTCATGGTGCTGTGAACCAGCATGCAGGTACCGAAAACATAGTTCCTAAGATGCAGAAGGCTGGTCAGAAGTGTGGTTTCCAGGCACTCCAGGGGCCTGGCTTCTAAGCTCTGCCCATGGGCAGATTCTCTCTGCTGCCTATTTGGGACATTTTACCACAGGTTGGTTCTGGGTTCAGCCCAGTAGCCTCTTTCTTAGTCACCTATTTAGCCCAGAACAAGGCTCTGAGCGTGAGCATCGTCTTACAGCCTCAAGCTCTCTGGTGTCTCCTCTAGACTCCTAGCCTGCAGGGACAGTGAGGGAGTACACTCAGACTGCTAGGGTGCAGGAAACAGTATGGAGATGTGGAACCACAATGATGGGTGTTAGCGAGTGCATGTGGATTACCAATATTCTGATTTAGTAGAACTCCGTGCAAGCATTGTAATATGGAGAGGAGTATCATGCTTGCATGGTCACCCTTTCCAAAGGCCCCCAAAGACTGACACATCCTGCCTCAGATTTCAGTGAGACCCACGCTCAGGCTTCAGCTCACATGTAGTAGTCACTTTATCAGAAGACTGCATAGAGCACCATGCATGTTTTCAATAAGGATCTGCCTTTATCTGAGTGCAGTCACTTCCCCTAAAAAAACATACAAAGGCTCAACTTCACTAGATTTTAAAAAGAAAGTCCATTCATCGCAGTATTTATGAATCGGATAATTCAAAAACATCCAAATAACCTTCCATTTTCCTCTTTCTAGATGCGTTTATACAAAGATGCTGAGTTCTGTGCTGGCTGGCCAGGCTGTAGAGTCTAGCTACTTAGCCAAATTCTAATCTAGGTATTGCCACAGTGAAGGTATTTTGTAGACTTAGAAAACAACTATAATCAAGCAACTTTATATAAATGCAATTAGTCTGGACAAGAGAGGTTGGCCTCATCCAGTCAGTTCAGAAGAGCAACAGCAAGAGCAATGTTCTAAATGTCTATATCCCAAAAAGCACACGCTGAAACCTGCGGTATCACATACGAACTAGGAAGTGGCCCTCACCAGAGTCAGCCTGTGGCATTTCAAAACCAAAGACTGCCATCAACAATCAAATATAATAATACTCTCATGCTTCTACTGGTATTTAAAGACAGAAGAAAACCAGGACACCAATACTAAAATTAGAATAAATGGAAAGTGATAGAGGACTCTCATTGGTTAATAGAGAAACTGCCTTGGCTTTTTGATAGGGCAGGATTTAGGTGGGTGGAGTAGACAGAACAGGATGCTGGGAGTGAGGCAGACGCCTCGGGCAATCGCCATGCCTGTCCTCTCTGGGTCAGTTGCCATGAAGCCAGCCACCAGGTAGGACATGCTGAATCTTTCCCGGTAAGACACCACTTCGTGGTGCTACACAGATTATTAGAAATGGGTTAATCAAGATGTGAGAATTAGACAATATGAGGCTGGAACTAATGGGCCAGGCAGTGTTTAAATGAATACAGTTTATGTGTTGTTATTTCTGGGCCTAAGCTAGCTATGCGGGAGCTGGGTGGGATGAAAAGCAGGCCTGCCAGCAAACCCACACTACAGGAAAGATCAGAAGTGTGTACTGGAGTACAGAAAAGAGCTGCATGTGTTTGCACATAAGGACCAATATGGGCAGCTGGGCTGTCTGTCAGACAGGCTAATGAAGCAGGTAACTTAAAATCTCTCTTCCTTTGTTTTCACACTGACCATACAAGCTTTCCCACATGCTTTCAACAAGAGGCCATTGTGACTTTCAGGGAACACTTGACAATACTGAAGGACTCACATTTGCATGCAGAAATTGGGGGGGGGTGGTCTTGACACCTCATGATGGAAGCAAGGGGTGCTGCTACAAATTTAAAAATTCACGAAGTAACCCCACATCCTCTCTCCTACAACAGAGAATCACCTTGCCCAAAATGTCAAGGTGTTGACCTGTGAATCCTGCTCTAGAATTGAAGTCTGTAGGAAGTGTGTGCTTCTGTGAGTGAGGGAGCAAATTAAAGTGAAGAGAGAGGGAGAACTCATGGTTAGAGCAAGGGCCACAGAAAGCAGTGAGGAAATAGGAAGCTGGCCAAGACAGTCAAATGTCAGTGTGCCCTTTGGATGAGAGCTAGCAAAGAAAGGCCACCCCTCACTGTCACGTGCCAATTCCAATCAACAGGAAAAGACCCTGCGATGCAATTTGTTCTACTTGATTATAGCTCATTTCACCCGGAGCCCATGTTCATGATGATCAAGTACAAATCCTACAAACTGTGTTTAACAAGAATGTGGTGTCCATTAATGCCTTCATTAATTTGATTTCCTCCGTTAAAACAGAAAATGTTGACAACTAAATCCAAGCCATGCCATGGCTTTGGGCTTCAGCTCCTCAGCCGTAAAGGTGGAGAGGTCTAGAGGGGACCTTGCACGCCCCAGCTGATCTAAGTGAATGCTCAGAGCAGAGTCTACGCATCCTTGTAGATGCTCAGTGTCAAGAGAAAGTAACCTTTTCACTTTCAGCTTCTGACATCAGAGCCTACGAACATGTGGTCAAACCACATTTAGGTCCAGAAGTTTGATAACATCCCAATAAGAATTTTGTTTTGGTCAAGAGAGACCACACATGCTGGCTTCTTATATTTATTGATCTGCCCTTTCTTACTTCCTGTCTTTTTCAGCAAGGGTGCATCTACCAGGGATTGTGAATTTCATAATACAGTGTGGCATACTCCTTCTAATTGTCCTATGATATAAAGTTAACTACAAGCAACACAGCAGTGTTCAGTGAGCAACAGACACTGATGGGCAGGTATATTGTTGGTTTTAAGGTCAAAGTTCACATAGTGTAGGAAAGTCTTCACTAGAGAGTAAGACACCAAGGCTCTCAGGAAAGCCTTTTATTATTAGCTGTGTGTGTGTGTGTGTGTGTGTGTGTGTGTGTGTGTGTACATGTATGCACATGCATGTGAAGGCCAGAGGATAAGTTCATAAATGCCACACACTTATTTGTTGAGACAAGACAAAGTAAAAATGCAACAAACTAGAAATGCGCAGTTTCTATTTGACCACGGGAACAGTCATCCCTCAGGAGCTTATAGTGTGAACAATCAGGATTATTTAACAACTTGAATTTGATTATAACAAAAGATACAAACTCACACTATTTAAAGAAAATAATCTCTTATTGACATTCTGGGATACCCATCTGTTCCTCCTTTGTAGGTGACTCTGACTTCTGGCCTTGGTTACCTTTGATTAGTTTTCCTGTTCCTGGTGGTGATCCTTCAAGCTCATACATGGGGTCCTCACTTCTTAAATACTTCCTGCTCCTGGTAATGATTCTCCATGCTCACACATGGGGACCTCACTTTCTAAACACTTCCTGCTTTTGGTGATGATTCTCCATGCATACACAGCAAGAACCTCATTTCCTAAACATTTCTTGTTCCTCATGGTGATCTTCCATGCACACACAATGTGTACCTCACTTCCTAGATTCTTCTAGCTCTACCTCCCTTCAGATACACACCATTCTCATGCACAAATGTGGAATCCTCCATGGCCTCCAGTGCAGACCTTTGTACACAGCTCCTCCTACCAAGGATTACAGCTCTCTCTGCTTAAGCACAGGGTCAACTTTACAGCTCATTGACTCACAGAAATCTGCTGAGCTGCCTGTGACAAGCCCAGACTCACCTTCTGGACAACAGGAAATACCCATCCCAGTGTCTCATCCCCTTCAGAGCTAGGCAATCCCCACAGCAGAGACACCTGGCGAATTCAAGGCTGCTCACAAATGCATGGCAGAACCCTGCTGAGAGCAGAACCACCCAACTGAGCACAGCCTGAACTGCCAACCAACAGAATGGTGAGTGATGCCAACACCTGTTGTTGAAGGTACTTGGTTACACAATGGATGATAGAGAAACTATGAAGAAGCCCAATGCAAACCTTTCACAATATATATAATTTGTATGTTACTGTTAAAAGCACAAAGCAAATAGGAAGCCCACCTTGCCCCTGCGGGAAGGACCTGTATGCAGGACTGAGGCACACACCTATGTGTGCCTCTTTTTTCCTTCTCCTAAAGACTGCACTCCCCTGAACTGTAAAGACTTGAGCCTGAGCTTTTAATCAACCACCTCCAGACAGGCCCCTGTGCCGGGGGACAAGGGCTGACAGCCATGCTCTCAAATCGTCATGGCTCCATTTTGAAACTCAAAATCAAGAGTGAAAGTAAAGTCATTCAGGCATTGAGAGGGTGCTGCCATGGCCAGGACCACAGCATTTCTGCAGACTCCTGGGGTGATTTTACAAATTATAATTGATGTGACTTTATAAAGATCTTCACAATATTGGCACAGCTACAGCTATAGTCCTAGCTAATATTTGATGGGGAAATTCAAGGATCCATGTGCTTGGGTCTCAGATTTGTCATCCAGTTACTCAAAGGGCTGAGACAATCATCTATATAGTTCAAGGTCAGTTATGACAAACTTGCTCCCAAAAATTGAAGAGGGAGAGAGTCTGGAGCTGGCACTCAGTGGAAGAACACTTGCCTAGTGTATGCAAGATCCTAAAATCAATCCCTATTACAGTCAATAAAAATAATAGTAAATAATAATAATAAGATCACATCGGTAAAGAATTTATTATGTGCTAGAATTTTCCTCTCCCTGTGTGGCTCAAATAAGACATTAAAAAAAGAAAGACTCACCCTATTAATTTAAGAACATGGTTACCAAAATGGAATAGATTTTTAATATTAATCTTTGGTATTGTGTTATGTTATATATGGTTAGATTGTATAGACAGACAATGTATAGGCAGTGCTCTATGTTTTCAAAAAGAGTGTTTTCTTGAGCCACTTCTGCCCAATGTATATATGGGATGGCATCTTTCCTTGAGAAAAAGCATTACTTTTGCTAGCTTCAACATATCAGTGACCACTCCTTTCTTTCTGTGTCATGTGGCTGACAAGTCTTACATGTTCATTTCACTCTCCAAGGAAAGGGATCAGTTGTTTCAAATCCCCAATGTCCAGGGGGCTGATTTTGCAACTCTCTGCAAAGCTTTTCTGTGGGATACTAGCATGCTCTTGGTCTTTGCTCCCACCTACAAAGTTAGTTGTCACTATTTGCAGATAAAGGAGAAAGTGACTACCATCAGTCATGTTCACGGAAGCCAGAATCCTCAAGAGATGGAGTAAAGTCATGCTTTATCCTTGGTGATGTGGAAGTGTTCTGTTTTTAGCCCCTCCTCTTGCTCGAAGTGTTCTATGACTCATCTTTGGAAGGTCCACTCTGTCCACTGATACTCATAAGCATCATAAGCATCAACGTACATCCTCAGGTCTACAGGCTGACAACACAGAACATGTTGGGGTTCTTAGTAGGGGAAAATAGACTTTGTCTTTCTATGAGATAATGCTTTTGGTAGTGTTTTAGCTTGTATTCATTAAGATCTGCTTTATCCCAGCAAATACCCAAGACTCAGTACTCAGTAAACCCAAAGAGTCTCAGTCCTGGTCCTCAAGGATCAGTCCTTTCTTTCTAACAATAAATAAGATCATTTTTCTCACCCTCGCTCTCACCTGGACCCTGATCTATCGAATAAAAATGCTCAAGTTAAATTCCCAAGCTTCACGGAAGCTTTGCAATATAAATATAAAAGCTGTGAGAATATTACAGACAGGGCTTTGAGTTTGAGAGACTTCATAATCGGCTGCAGAGCCTACCCTTCCTACAGCAAAGCTTTCTTTCATTATAAAACATCAGAGAACTGGGTAAATCTTGGCCACCTATCTCCCTGGGACCTTCTTTCTTCTTTATCTGCAGGAAGAAAGAAATGAAGATTGTTTAGCTGGAAATCACAGTAAGAAGACTCAATAAGGTTTATGGACTTTGGCCTTGCCATTTTCTCTCCCCACTCCTGCTAGCAGCCCTTTGAAGACACAGTTTCTATGTCACTGACAAATGCTTTAATCCTGAGATTGCTGTCAGCCCTGAGACCTACCATCCTCCCAAGGAAGAAATAAGAACCAAATTTAACTTCAAACTTTCCTGGCTCAGCCTCAAGAGAGAATACTCTAGAATGTTCTAGAATGTGGATATGTTGAGATACAAATGCAGTAAAAAGAAAACCTAAACCTCTCCACATAAGGTCATCTTTTAAGAAATGTCAGCCTTGGGCTGAATGTAGAGCATCTTCTCCCTCTGACAGCAGTGGGCAAAGGGGTCGGTTAAAGCTGTGTGCAAAAAGTCAGAAACAGAGTTTCTGGCCTCTTAGATGATAAGTCATCTATAGTAAGTGATCCACTGGGAGCTAACAAAAAGAACAAAGAACTTAAAATCACATCTCTTTGTCTTTGAAATTCCCTATCCAGAGACAGCCTTTTCTCTACCTGGAAATCCCAGACCCATTCAAAATCAGGAAAACAGACACCAAAGACTCCATTAGGAGAAGCCAGCACTTCTTCTTCCCTGACTTTGTGCCTGCCTTCTCTCAGCATCCACAGTGTCTCCCAATCTGTGTTTCTACCACACGTGTCCTGTTTCTGCCATTTCCACGCCCCTCCACCTTGAGCTTCCTGACTCTCCCTTGGACTTTGACCTAAGCTTTCCCATTTCCATTTCTGTTGCTCACTAGTCCTGACAAACCTCCTCAGAATACAAGATTACACTGTAGATGTGATCAGTTCTTTCCTGCTGCAATACCTTCGTGCCCTCTTCCGCACGTGTAAAGAAACTGTGGTTTGTTACACGCTGAAGGTCATAGTTCAGCTTTCTCCAGCACCTGCAGTCATGCAGCTTAACTGCACTCTGCCTCCCTGTCTCCTAAGATGTCTCCCAACACAAGGGCCCATGCTCCCATCCGTTGGAATGCCTCCCTGTCTCCTAAGATGTCTCCCAAGTCAAGGGCCCATGCTCCCGTCCGTTGGAACACCCCTTCTTGTACTATCCCGATGGTCCTCCAGGCCTCATTTCACCTGCCCTTCCTCTGGTGACACCCTGATTGTTCCTCCTGTCCTCAGGACACTTGTCACAACCCCTGTGTGCTACAACCTGGGGTGCACAGCCCTTGCCATTGCTTCCCTTGCCAGCTACACTGACAATGTCTCAGTGAACTTGCTTGGGGAAGAGACCACCAAAAGTGGATCTTCCAGGAAATTAAAGCCCAGAATTTTCCAATTAGCCTCCGGGGTGGGGGTGGGGGAGTGGTGCACAAAATGGTTCACTCCTTGTCTCTAAAATGTTCCTGCCATCAGAGTACAAATTCAGTGATGTCATGAAACACAAATGGCTAAGTTAGGTGAAGTCTGGCTATGTGTGTGCTAAAATAAAGAAATCATTTTGTTTGTTTGCTTTATAGGATGAACGCACAAATATCTGTTGGTGCCAAGAAAGATCAGGGAAACTCAGTGAAAAAGGAAGCCATGGTTTCAGCACAGGGTGGAAACAATAAATGGCACTTGCTCTCTTGACATAATAACTATTAAATGTGTCTTCAAATGTTTCTGTGTGTGTGAAAGTAATCAAAAATAAATTTTTATATCATGCTACGCAAATGTTTAAATATACAATATTTACTATATATGGATATAGCAATCTATATTTTAGATATTTTACATTTTCTAAATCTATTAAAACTGTTCTGTCTTCAGTTTTTTAACTATACAAAACATAAAGCATATCCAAATGTACTGGCATTAAAAAAGGAAATTAATCTGGCTACACGTACATTTATCCATCATCCACACATCCACATACCTACCCACCCATTCATCCATCCACCCACCCACATATCCATCCATTCACCTATCCACCCACCCACCCACCCATCCATCTACCCACTCATCCATCCATCCCCCATCCCCCATCCATCCCCCCACCCCCATCCACCCACCCACCCATCCATCTACCCACTCATCCATCCATCCCCCATCCCCTATCCATCCCCCCACCCCCATCCACCCACCCACCCATCCATGCCCTCACCCCCATCCATCCATCCATCTACCCATCCTCCCATCCCCCCACCCTCACCCATCCATCTGTCCATCCATCCACCCACCCACCCATCCACCCATCCACCCACCCACCCACCTATCCATCTATCCACCCATCCATCCATCCACCCACCCACCCATCCATCCACCCATCCATCCATCCCCCATCCCCCATCCATCCATCCACCCATCCATCCATCCCCCATCCATACCCTCACCCACCCATCCATCTATCCACCCATCCCCCATCCATCCATCCATCCATCCCCACCCCCCATCCATCCATCTGTCCATCTATCCACCCATCTTTCCATCTGACCATCTATTCATTCATCTGTCCACCTAACCACCATCCTTTTATTCACCCATCTATCTGTCCATCCATCCACCCATCTACGAATTTATCCACTTGTTTATCAATTTGCCCATCCATTCATCTGTCCATCCATAAATCCACCCATTAGTTTGTGCATCCATCTGCACATTAATTCATTGAATCCATCTGTGCAATTCTTCCATTGATTACTCATTTTTCTTCCATTTAATGAAGTATGAAAATAAAGTCATCTTATTTATGTTATTATAGCATGTTATCACTTCTAGTATCCTAGATTCTTAGAGGATAACATCCTGAATTATGTTTTCCAAAATTAATCCCTTCAATCAGCTTTTATTGTTAAAGTTTTGTTTTTAATTTATGTGAATAATTGTTTTGCCTGCATGTGTGCATGTATGTACACTGCAGGCATGCGGTGTTCAAGGAGCCCAGAACAGAGTGGCAGTTTGCCTGAAACTGGAGTTATAAACAGTTATGAGGAGCCATGTAGGTGCTTGGAACAGTTGAACTTGGGTTCTCTGAGAGAGGAGCAAGTGATCTAACTACTGAGCAATCTTTCTAGCCCTTTATTTTGATAAATATTCAGTTACTGATACCCGTCAAATCAGAAATTATGATCTCACTTTAAAGCACTTTGTAATATTTTAAAATTGACTTGAGAGCACTGGTATTAAGTTCACTGCTGTGAACTATCAGAACTTTAGAAAATAAAAAGCAAAGCAAAATATTAAAGCTTTGCATTTAAAAAAATCAACATTGAAACAGGCAACTGTATGCTTTTTTATCCCTTGAAATTATGTTATTCCCAAGTTAGAGTGTAAAAAATTTTTTATGAAAATTGACTTATGACTAGAATAGAAAATTTGACCCCAGGTGGCAAAATCAATTCAAATTCCTTTTGACACTTTCTAACCTTGGAATTTTTCCAGAAGCAAGTAGCTGTATAAAGATGATATTCTTGGATATTAATTATTTCTAGTAGTTTCCATTGGGGGAAAAAAGTCAATGTCATTTGTGACAGTGCAGAAGAAAGTCACACTTTTTCCTCTTCTCATCTATGAAAGGGAGAAATGGAAGATTGACGAGGGAGCGCACATGTCTTCAGCATAGCTGAAGGCAGCCTCACCGTCAGTAGCAGACCGGGGAGATGACAAGTGAAGACCTGCCTCAGGAGCGATGCTGAGGCCCTGCAGGCACCTCCCCAGCGCTCACATTCCCTCCTCAGGCAGTGGCACTCATTGTTAAGGTTCATGGTTATGAATAAGCTCCATGCAGCTGTCTTAAGCAATATCCTTCTTTCTTCTGCCCCATTCCCTCCCCTTCCCCTTCCATTGTCTCTTTTCTTCTTTCTTTCTTACTCCTTTGCTTTGCTTTTATTGACAGTGTCTTGTTGGCCTGGAGCTCACCACATAGCCCGAAGTTGGCTTCCAACTGAAGACAGTCTCCCTCCTTGGTCTGGGATTTCAGGTGAGCGCAGCCATGCTCAACATGGTTTAATGTTCCTTTTATTTAGAGATAATTTATCTCGCTTACTGCCCAGGACAGTGTTCCATGGGAGTTACAGATCTCTTTAAACATATCTATCATGTTATTTCATACCTTGACATAGGCAGTTAACCAGATTTGTTTTCTATAGTATGTAGGTCAATTGTATCTGCCATCTGTTAACCCTCTGTTGTCAAACGGTAAGTGGGAAACATGACCGCTCCCAATGTGGATAACATGACCTCTCCCAATGATGTGGATAACATGACCTCTCCCAGTGATGTGGATAACATGACCTCTCCCAACGATGTGGATAACATGACCTCTCCCAATGATGTGGATAACATGACCTCTCCCAATGATGTAGATAACATGACTTCTTCCAATGATGTGGATAACATGACCTCTTCCAATGATGTGGATAACATGACCTCTCCCAATGATGTGGATAACATGACCTCTCCCAATGATGTGGATAACATGACCACTCCCAATGTGGATAACATGACCTCTTCCAATGATGTGGATAACATGACCTCTCCCAATGATGTGGATAACATGACCTCTCGCAATATTACCCAGGAAGCCTTGGCATTTAAATTTTGTTCCAGAACATATCTTGAATAATCTAAAAGAGGATAGGAAAAACAGAGAGCTCTGGCTTGGGACCACAAAAGAGACTTTTGTGCTTATAGTGAACACATCTGATAGGAGTCATTTCTTCAAGAGATACTCATCTTTACCAAAGTATAAAGGCCTGTGAGGCCAAGTCACAGGATTCATGCTGGTCTGAGATCCACTTCTTACCGGACCTGAATATTCAAACACTTCTGTATGGAACTTTTCTCATTAATCAAATGCATACCAGAATGTAGCACATCTTAAAGACCAAGATGGCTGCATCTCATCTTGAAGACACTGGAGGAGAGTTAAACAAGGTGACACATATTAAAAGTTTAGAACTGAGCTTAACAGAAAGGTAGGTGTAAAAAAATCAAAGCACTTGCTTTCTCTTTTGTTTCTATTTTTGTTTGTTCATCTCAGTGGCCTCAAAGCTTACTGTGTATCCCAGGATTGTTCTGAACTCTTGACTTTCCTGACTCAGCTTTCCAAGTGCTGGGATTACAGGTGTAAGCCATAACACCTGGCCTCTCATTTTTTTACAGGGTGCACGAACTTGGGCAAATAACTCCCTTAGATTTATACCCTCAGCCATAAATTCAGACAAAAATACAAAGTTAGAGGGAAGTTTAAGTAAGATAACATGACAAATTCTTGGCAAATCTTTGCTCTACGGCATTTTAGTCTCCTTCTAAGTTGTATTCCACATTTACTAATCAGCACAAGAGATTTATGATGCCCAGGGGGATTAGAGAGAAATCATTAGCATCATGAATTCCAAGGAGGATTGCCTTTAACTTTCTATATGCAATACCACACTTATATCCTTTATTAATGCATGAAGGGAAGCATCCTACATCCCAGCAACCTGCTAAGAGCAGAGGATACAGGGACACATAACTGCCAGCCCCCTGACCTTGAAAAGACCAAAGTCTAGTGAGAATGATTGGCAGATGTGATGCAAGAGGGAAGCAAGAGGAACGTCCTTCAAGGTTATTGACTGAGATTAAAATGGGGGAAGGGGGACTTTCAGGCAAGTAAAACCACCAGTCTAGCAGCAAGGTAAAGCGAGATTCCCTAAACACAAAGCGCACAGGAGTCGAGATTTGGAAGAATAGCATCTACGTGGTTGAGAAGTGCTTACAGGAGACAAAGAGCTGCTGATATGGTTCACCCTCCAGGACTACGCCAGCCTTCGCTGTGCTCTGAGATCCTGCCCTGAGACAAAGCAGCTCCATCACTTACACGTCCAGTCTTCTCCTAGCCCAGTGTGTGCATGTCCGGCTTTACACATGGGAAAGCGGCAGATATGCATGAGGTTGGGCTTGTGCTTTGGTTTGAAATGAATGTGAGCAAAGAGGCCAAGACCGTGATGGGGATGCCCACTGAAACAGTTTACCTGAGCCAATGGGAGCGCACCAACTCCTGCCAGACAGGGAGGAAAACAGCATAGGTCCAAACTAGTCCCTCTGAATGTGGGTGACAGTTGTATGGCTGGGGCAGATTGCGGAACCACTGGTAGTGGCACCAGGAATTATCCCAACTGCTCGTACTGGCTTTTTTGGAACCTATTCTCTTTGGATGGATACCTTGCTCAGCCTAGATATAGTAGAGAAGGCTTTGGACCTTCCCCACAGCCAGGTGCCTTACTGTCTCTGAGGAATGGATGGGATGGGGGTGGGAGGAGGGGAAGGAGTGGGAGCTGGGATTGGTATGTAAAATGAAAAAAAAAAGATAGTTTGTTTTCTTTTTAAAAAAAGAAAAAGGAAAGAAATGGGCTCACCAGTCCTGGTGCCTCACAAAGAGATTTATGATAGGGTCTCTGCAGAGATTATTGAAAATCGACTAAGATTCAAAAGCCTTCCTTAAAACATGCAGATTAAAAGAAAGATTAACCACTAGATTCTAATTTAGTTCAAGGTCAGGATAAACACTTGAACATATTAATTTTTTTGTAGCACACAATTTTGGTTCCCCCTTATCCAAGGTTTTGGTTTTTGCAGTTTTAGGGTCTCATGATCAAGAATGGTACAAGAAGACAACATAGAAAATTACAGAAGCAATTCATATTCATGTAACATTTGTTACAGCTTTTGCTACACTTGTTATATTGCATTAGAGTTAACTGCTGTGACCCTCCTGGTGTGGTTAGTTTATAAGTACAGAGTCACAATAGGCATGTATTGTTAGAAAAATTCATCTATCCATGTGAGTGTAACAGTCTGAAGAGGGTCTTAAAACAGCAAGAGAGGGAGGACTTTTTATACACTACCTAACACAAACTTATGGTTTTAGGATGGGTAAAGAAGGCACAGAATTTCAGCACTGATCTTTTCACCTAAAAATACAAAGATTTCAAAGATAAGTCAGCCCCAGTGGCTATGTAGGCAGGATGCTAAACACTTCTGCTCACCCCCTGTTCTTAGAACTGCACTGGCTCTGTAGAATCTGTTCCTGGATTCAAAGCTCTCAGTTGATTGCAAGCATTTTGCATGAATTTTCACAGTATTTCCTTTCCTGTTCTGAGCATCAGTTTCGTGTATGGTGGAGACTGCTGCTTGACCTGACTCTCCAGGAGGGCACTCCCTGCACAGTACTACCTCAAGGCTCTGGCTTCAACCCTTTGAACAGTGCCCTCTCAAGCACCTCAAACCACTCTCAACACTGAACACAGATCCTTGAAAGAGTCCCTGAAAGATTCTAGCTACTCAATGCTATTTAGTCTGGAAGTGTTGAGGGGGTAGGGAGGTTGAGAAAAAGACAGGGTAATACACAGAGAGACAGATGTGGTGACTTTCTGGTACATGGGATAACCTCTTGTGAAACTATCCAGAAATGAACAGTGCTTCTGAGAACCCAAACTCCAAGGGAACTAATTTTTTTATCTGATTGGTGAGATCTACGAGGAGAAATTAATTGAAGAGAATGAACCATTTAATCAGTGAATGGAGCCGCTCCAGCTTCAGCTCCCATCCAAACATTCCTATGCTGACATCTCTATTCCCAGGACCTTTATTCTTATTAAGAAATAGGATTTCAGAAGATGTACTTAGTGGAGGTGAGATGAGCTTCTGACTCAACAAAACTCATAGCCTTACAAATAGAAGCTTGCATGAAGAAACAGATAGACAAGAGGAACACTGTGTTTGGATGAAGGCAAAGATCTATGTGGTACCTCTATGAATTAATGGTGACCAAAGAAGGCCAGCACCCTCCAGAGGCTAAGAGATCAGCCTTGTTGATACTTCCTTCTCATAGCATCTGATTCATGACCCAAGGCCCTTGCACCTAGCATGAAGTGGTCCTCAACCTCCCATATGGCTTTTCTGGCCCTTGACAGAGGCCCAGGTGCTGTGTTCTGAATCTCAGAGTATTTAGTAAATACTCAGCAGTGGTGAGTAAGGGGTTTTTGAAGGAGGAGAAAAATAATGATAGAGAAGCAGAGCGGGGCACCCAACAAGAGTCTGTGAAACAGCTGTACAACACAAAGCTAACCCTTCATCCCCATCACTCCTGGAGAGCCCTTCTTCCTCTTGACCAAGGGGCCTGTGTTCCACAGACACAAGGGTTTGGTTATCTTTCATTTCCAGGCAAAAGAGGCAAGAGGATACTTTTAGAGTCGCAAGCACACCTCAAGAAGTGGCAGTGCCTGAGTAGAGAACAACCATCATCAGAGCTTTCCCCCAGGGGTGTGAGCTGCCTACCAAGGGCACATAGATCTGTCTCAGATACATCCCTTGTTATAATCTCCACAGATCTATAAAACCATATTTAAAGTCATTCTTGGGAAATAATGAATATTTTAAAAAGAATACTAATTTTCTTCTTTTGATTCTAAATACAATTTGGTCCAAACTTAAAAGAGAGCAATCCCCAATTAGAAAATCACAATTTGCTAGCTGCTTGGCCAACTTTCTGTTTGCTTATGAATTCTAGACTGGTGGTTTATTTCATTTTATTCATCTTAACTTTAAAAAAAAAACCTTGCATTCCTGTAGGTAGAATCCGGGTCCTCGGACAAGCTAGGCAACTGCTGTATCACTGGGGTGTTTCTTTGGTCCTCCTGTATCATTTGTTTTGAGACAGAAACTCACTCTGCATTGCCTAGACAACACAGAGGACTCTTGGTTTGCCTCACTTTCTCTCAATGGATTCATTAATGAATAGGCCACTTCTCACTTATTCATACACATTATATGTTCTTATTTTCCTCATATGCTATGGGAAATAAAATGAAAGAGATACTGTTCCTGTATGTACAGCTTCTATTATATTGGTACAAATAACCTTGGCCAGAGCTGTAAGTGAGTCCTACCCTGTGCAGGGATGCTTTGTGTTCAGTACCATGTATCATTATGTCTTATTATAATCCATGAGTCCCTACCTAGTGCAGACTGATGATCAACTGTCAGACTTCTGGGCTGCTCCTTGCACTGTTGCTGTCTGCTTGCCTTCCTTTCCCATGCATCACTGAGGTATGCAAAGCAAAGCAATCTCATGAATGAGTTCACTAACTATTAACTAAGGCTCCTTAGGAGCTAAGCTGTGGGTCAGATGGCAGTTCCTCTAAGAAGTCATGTTGATGTCTCAGGTAGAACTTGTTTCTGTCCCTTTCTCACTCCCACAGGACTCAGGGGTCTATTTTAACACCCTGCATAATCTTACCACTGTTAATATTAATTACACAATATCTGTGGCCCTCCAAGCTCTAGCATAGGTCTTGGAAAATGGACTATTCTGCAGCTATAGAAACTGGCTATCTGGGGAATATTTAGATATATATTTCTGACTCTGTGGGTGTCACAATGGACAGTACAGTATGATATGGGAGGGTCTTCTGTTTTAATAAAGAAACTGCCTTGGCCAGCCCTTAGGTGGGTGGAATAGACAGAACAGGAAGAAGGAAGTGAGGTAGATGGCTCAGTCAGATGCCACGCCTCTCCTAAGTTAGTCAGACCGCCGTGCCTCTCCTCAGAGAGATGCCAGACGCGATGAAGCTCCAGCCCAAGATGGACGTACGCTAGAATCTACCTGGTAAGACACCACTTTGTGGTGTTACACAGATTATTCGATATGGTTTAGTCAAGATGTAAGAGGCTGAAAATAATGGGCCAGGCAGTATTTAAAAGAATACAGTTTGTGTGTTGTTATTTCGGGGCATAAGCTAACCATGTGGGATCCAGGCAGGACGAAAAGCCGGCCCGCAGCTCCACACTACAACAGTATTTGGTTAACAGTCTTAAATCTCCTAAAATAACAGAAAATTATGGATACCTTCTAGAATTCCACCTGCATAGATGAACCACTGGACACAAAGAGAAAGCCAGACCAAGGCCCAAACGAAGTCAGGAAAAAGATGCTGCTGCACAATGTCTTCACAACGGTACTACACTTCTTTTTCACCATGGTCATGTTGTTCTACAACTGACTAAAAAATTTCCAAAGATGTACTTGGTCATTCCAAGGATGCAGGTTATTTCTAGAAATAAACATTTAATCTTTAAAAAAATTGGAAGGCAAAAGCTATCCACAGTTGCAGTTTTAAACGGCCCACTCAATGTAACCTGGAAATAAGAATATTTTCAGGAGCTTATTTGGGGGCTTGGTGTCTTCTGTCACACAAAGGAAAAGCAATAGTGTGGAGCCCAAGAGAGATCAACACATTAGGAAGCTTGGTGCAAAGGCCCACATCTCGAGTTCAATTCCCTGGCCCTGTGTGCTGGAAGGAGAAGCCTTTGGGATGTGAGGTCAGAGCCCTCAAGAGGATTAGTGTTTGTATATTCAAAAAGACAAGCAAGCTAGCTTCCCTCTCTCTACCCTATGCCATGTGAGGGAACTGAAGTAGGCCCTGACCATACGTGGGAGTTACTAGCAGTCTGGGTTTCTAACTGTCAGGCCTATGAGAAATAACTGTCAAAGACCACACAGTCTGTGAGACACGGCTCAGCAGACCAAGTTCACCAAGACACACATTTCCCAATGAGGAAGTAAGGCTTACAGAGAACAAGTTATTTAAAAGCCTGGCCATCAGGTAGTCACATGACAGCTAGACTTTGAGCCTCTGGAGGCTGGAGCCATGTTCTGTTGTTGATCTAGGAAAGATCAAGGAAGAAAAGGCATCCTTATCTGTACACAGGTAACCTACCTGCTCTGATTACATAGCCTGATTTTATTTTGCACACTAAGCTCTCTGAGACATCTGTCTGACGTAATCCTAAAGATTGCAAACTGAATTCACAAAAAAAAAAGCCTGTGTTGAAGATTCTGCAATACCAAATGTCTTGAACTTCATGATTAAGTTAAAATGTGGCCAATCAGAGCCAAATTATCTTGGGCTGTTCTTAGTCCCATTGAAAGCCATCCATTGATCCATTGACCACCCGGTGTCTAGTTTAACATCCTGATGACTATCAAAACTTTAATATATACTCTTAAAAGACTACTAGATTCCACCAATCCTACACTAACAATGTCATCAGATAGTGTTGGGTCTATAAAAGAGCTTTCTGTATTTTACTGTAACAACCTATCTGTGATCCCCATCGACATTTTTTATAAATATCTTGGCTTGTGACTTTCTTTTGTAACTAAAAAATAAAATATCATGTGTCCATCCACAAAGTAACATGGTATTTGGGGCAACGTGGATCCCTGTTCCTAGGTCATGGCCACTCATATTCAGCTCTAGAATAAACACTCTGTTGTTCCTTTTGAGGTGAGAGTTGTGATTTTTACAACCAGACAGATGATCAGTAAGCCCTACAAAATGTAGCAGACACAAATAAAAGGTAGAAAAGAATGCAGAAGGCATATCTCTTGCCTATAAAATAGATGGCAGAGTTTCTCATATTTCATAGGCCAAAACCCTTAGACAAGAACAAGTCTTTCCCCATCTGAGAGTATTTTAATGTACAAACAGTAAAATATCGCATACTTATCACTAATACCTCAATTGTATCTGTGTCTTTATAATGAAAAGTCCTGCCTAAATATTAATAAATCATGGAGGTAAGAAGAAGGAAGGCAAAGACGACACCTTAGAATCCCCCCCCCCTTGTGTCCTGTTGGCCTGTAGTCAACCGGAGGCAGGCACGCTGCCCTCCAGGCCCAGAACTGAAATCCACTAGAGGCCGTCTGGGAACCACAGTGGAGTGGGAGGACTCGAACCGCCTTCAGTAACTTCGGTGAGGTGAGGTGTAGCTCTCTCCGCCTCGGTAGCTTTTGCTGGCTCTTTGTCCACATCAGCCCATCATGCCCAAGTCTCTGGTGTGTCACCCAGGCAAGTCTGATGTCCCAGTTTTCAGTTTCTCCATGGGGATGATTGGGGCAAAGTACAGCTGGCAGTGCAGGGTGTTATCTCCTTGGGCACACCGCCTAACGCAGAGCAGCAAATGAACACGTGGTGGGAGGGGGTTCCCTGCCCAATCCACGCAAGTGTCTTGAATGACTGATGTTTGGTTGGTGCTTATATGACTGTTGATTTAAAAATTACAATTGATTTAATTTAATAAGAGTTTGCAGGTGCCTTTCCCAAAGTTAGACGTAGGTCACTGGCCTCGTTCCAACCACACTCGGGTAAGAGACTTTCAGGCCATTCCACTGGAGTGCTCCTGTACCTTTTGGGAGTAGGGCTGTGAGCGGGTGGCTTTGCTCCATGTTAGGTAGGATGCAGAGGGGGCTGGAGGGTCCTTTACAGAGTCTGACACCTATCATGGGGAGGAGCCACTGGGGGAAGGGCCACTGTGGGGAGAGGCTGCTCTGCCAGGTGAGGGGCCACTGGAGAAGGGGCCACTGGGGGGAAGGACCAATGGGCAGGAACCACTGGAAGCTGGGGAAGGAGCCATGGACAACATTTTTCCTTCCTGCCTGAGTCAGCCTTATCTGCAGCCTACTCTCTACCCACAGCTCCACCTACCTCAGAGGGGACAGACCAGAGACAGAGACAGGGACACCTCACAACCATCCCTATGCTGCTTCCATACTGCTAGGCCTTTTGCTTTACACATGCACACCACACCCACTACCCTTGGGAAGTTCCAGCCCAGGTACCTAGGAAGAAACACAAAATGGCCTTCCTAATCATAAGGGCCCAGATGGCCTCCCTGCTATCTCCTGCAAGCTCCTGAAAGTTAAACCCTCAAAAATCAAAGGCAGTCCACTCTGCTTCAAAGCTCGGAGAACCAGCTGTCAGACTACATGAAAGTCATTCTCCCTCATGGCTAAAGTTTTAATGTACCACATACACAGAGAAACTAGAGGGGTTTGCATAATTAACAGAGCACAGAAATCCACAGATAACGCGATGTGCTGTTTAGAGGCAGAAACAAGAAGGAGACTTGAAAGAGGAAGCCATGCCCTTTCCCTCACAGTAGAGTTCAGCACAGGGGACTCCATTCCACAACCTGCCCAGTCTTACTCCCTGGACCTCTGCTGCTCTGTTTCCATAGCAACACCTCCAGCATCCTTCAGAAGAACTTCACACTGGCAGACCAAACTCAGGACAGCCCTGACAGATTCCCTGAACAATGGGTATCCTGACTGGAAGAAGCTGGGAGCTGGGAGGCAGAAGGGGGTGTTTCCTGGCAGCCCTGACTCTGGGAGGAAATCCTTGGCTTGGCATCAGCAAGGGGCACTAGCTCTCAGCCTGCTTGCTCAGCAGAGGCAGCCTGGCATATGGTGTCTCCAATTTTTCAGTGACAAGCGGTATGTTAGCCTCGCTGAGGAGAAGCAGGGAGAGAACCAGTTGGCTGATCACTCCCTGCTGCCTGCACCCTCAGGCAGAATCATATCGCTTTACTCAGATGAGTTCCTAACAGTTTCTTCAATTTGGCTTTTATAGAAAAAAAAAGAAAAAAAACCACAGCTCCTCTCACTGTGTCAACAGCCACCCGAGGGCCTACCACTTTATAACACGAGTGCATTACTATTTAAAGTCAGGCTTTCAGCTGGGCTCCAGCGCTGCCTTCGGAGTTTAATTACCAACCTCCCCACGGGGCCCAATGAGCCATACACTCTTCCCAAGGGGCTTCTGCTAGTGATAATCTTTAACTAAGTCAGGAAATTCAAATGGCTCCTCTTCAAGCGCCCTTGTCTAATGCCTCTTCTGCGGCAGGACTGGGGCTGAGGGTCTGTGAGTCACAAACTGTAGAAGAATATACAACTGGAAACGAGCCAGCGGGATATCTGCATGGAAAACACATAAAATATGTAATTTGATGTGTAAATATATTCGATTTATATTTCTTCTTCTGAGTCACTACAAAAGGGTTTGTTCAACTGCAGAAGCAAGCTGCTGAGTCCACACCCAACATTATTAAAGCAGCTATTTCACCCTGACACCAAGAGGGACCACTCTTCCTTTTCTGGTATGTCTGGCTGAATAGAATGTTCGAAGAGCCAAGGTCACAGTTTTCTCATTTCCTAAATACCCATTAAATCAGACCATTCTTCTAAAGTATCATTAAATAGGCATGACTTCGAGACATATAATTGTCTCCAGAAACGATTAAGATGTCAAGGGCCATGTTATCTGAGATGGCTCCAGAGTTTAAAATCTACTGCATTTCCCCCAAACCACCAGAGAGTCAAATGGAGTAAATGCAAAAGATAATTTTTATCCATTTGTTTTTAAATGACAAAAACACATGTAGAACAATGTTAATTCAAAGAAGGCTGATAGAATAGCCTCTGGGTATTGACTTAGCTGTGGCATTCAATGGCATTCTTTGACTTACACAAATGCCTGGTCCCTTGTTCTGCACAGAAGGTGGCAGCTGAAGAGGGGGACCAGAGATGTCAAAGCAACTCTCTCCTAAGGAGTGCAGGGTATGGCTACCCTAAAAGGGGCTACCCCTCTTCTTGCCCATTTCTCCTGAGAATCAATATGGCATGAGGATTACTACCCAAGGTCAAGTTAGGGCAAGGAAAACCCTACTTTCTTGTCTTAGCAGAGAGTGTTTAAAGAGAAAGGGTTCTGGAAAACTGTTAGTAGAAAGTGTGGAAAGGAAACATTGGAGTCTCGTAACTGGGAGACTGACATCTTCCCAGAGAAAAAAGGTTAGGTTATCGGAACCAAAGACATAGAAAAAGTGTTCATAGAGTTGGGGGTCTGACCTTTGAATATGCAAGGCGACTTCATAGTAGATGGCAGATGCTTTAACCTCAGGAGCCAGGAGGGGACCCTTGTGTGATCAAACATCTAAGCAGGGGAGCTGCTGACCAACACTGGTGTCATCCGCTAGAGGAGTCTTGGAAATTATGACTTTGCAAACTGAAGTCAGATAGGTTCAGAAACACAGTGAGTTGGAGATGCTGTCTTTCCGAGCGGCAGCAGGTGGGAACAGCCACTTCTCCTTCCTTTAGCCTCCCAGCCACTCTCGGTCCCTTCCCACAGAGGCTGATGGGGCAGAGGAAGTATATAGGCATCTTTAGAACCTACGACGGTTATTACAGTGTAGAGAGGGGAGAGTGGGTCTGAGCTGACACACTAAGAGTTGGATATGGGCTACCTAACAGCAGAAGGGCCTGTTCAGTCCTTTTCTGTGCCTAAGAAACAAACCTGCAAAAGCTGAGCATTTTGCTACAAATACCATCAACCATATACCATACAACTGTGTGATTAGATGCCTAGCAGAGTGGCTCACATCTGCCCTGGGTCTTACAAGGCTGAGTCCTCTTGTTGAAGGCTCTCAGGAAAGGGTCACTCTGATCCTGATCCCTTACTGTATATGATATTAGTGAATGGACTTCTAATTCTTAGATGGCTGTTGGAGGCTGCTGTCTTCTCTGTAGAACCACCTGCCTCCCTTGACTGGCAGCTTCCTCTCTCTATTACTTCTCATGCTTTGACTTCTCCTCCCAGATCTGAAGGGTTTATATGCTATTGCTATTATATGGCCAGGTCAATTGGGATCTTAATCACATCTGTGAAGTCATTTTTGCATATAGATGCTACTCAAATTTATGATGAGATTACCTCTTGATAGAATCATTGTGAATCAAAAATATTCTATGCTGTGACAGTGTCTCTCACTGAACCTGGTGGTGAAAAGTTTTGCTAAATTGGCTGGCCAGTAAGCCTGCAGATTCTTCCATCACTGCCTTCCAGAGCTGGAAAAGCAGGTATATGTTGCCATGCCTGACTCTTTCATGGGTTCTGGGAATCTGAACTCAAGTCCTCAAGTTTGGGCAACAAGTACCTTACTGAGTCACCTCCCAGCCTCCATGGATTTTGTCATAGAACCCAAATGGGATAAATTAACATAACATCAAGCTTCAGAGGTGGAAGAAACAGATCAACAGCAAGTGACCATTCTAAAGTGGTAAAGCAGAACTCATTACAGCTACCGCCCATTTACCAGACCGTCCACTGAGACAGATCTCAGACATCAGCATACCACATTCCACAGTTCTGACTCTGCCTCCTAGGCTGGAGCACCTCTCTGGAGAGGCACCTGTCTCTGAGGAACCTCTGCAGAGCCATCGACTGCTCTAGTGTTGGTCCAATGAGAACCAGACACTTTCTGCCTTTCTGCATATATTTACATATCTGCACATTATCAATATTTCCATCTTCTTCAGAAACCTAATAGCCTACATCAGCATTTCTAGCTTCAGACTGCTGTCAAGGGTTAAACGACTCATCTCTATCCACTTGAAGCAGATATTACACCACATTTAAATTAAGATGGCGGACCAATCCACAGGAATCATCTTCCTTTCATTTTTGCTCTGGTGAAATTGGCACTTATGCAAACTTATGTCTCTTCACCTCTTGGCCCACCTTTGTGAACCAACTTCACTATGATTTATGCTGCGCCAACTGTGTTGAGATGACTGTTATGTGTAGAACCTAAAAGCTCTCTCCTCCCATCACGTAATCACAGGCATCAATTCCTCTGTTCATGGACTGAAGCATTGTTGCTGTGACTGTAGTTAAAGAACAGGAGGGAACATCTGGAGAGGGTTTCCTAATGCTTTTAGACCAAGATTAGGATGTAAATCCAACCCGGAAATTGAACCTTCACTAAGCATCTTTGTTTATCTGATTACCACTCAAAACCATCTGCACTTAATTGTAAGACAACAAATTATTCTACAATCAGCCAGGATTAAAGGACTGAGCCTCTTATAGATAGTTTTCTAGGGGCGGCATGTAAAACTAAAAGAAAGGGTGTATGTCACTCTTACCTAAAGTTTAGAAAGCCACCAACAGTTTTGTTTGTATATCTAAGTGGAGGGTCCCTAGGCCTTCTGGTCTACAAAGGGCATATAAACTGAGGGGAGACCTACTCTTCCCTTCTGAGAATGTGTGGTGAGAGAGTATCACAGCAGGTATATCTCTCACATCAGTATTAGGGCACTTGTGAAAAGCAGAAACTCACCATACCCCACCACTGTGGGAGTCTTCTAGGTATACTATGCCAAGGGCATATCCCAAGACCAATACTTCTTTTTTAACCATTGACAAACAAATAAGACTTGTAGATGTCTACGTCATTACCCAAGGCCAAGTTTATCTTTCTTTAACATTCCTCCAGCCAGGAATGGAGGCAAGGCATCTAAATGGTTGTCCTTGTTAACTGCCAAGATAGCATACTAATTTGAACCCCAAAATATTATATATACTTCCTCCACCAGCACTTGCTTCAATTTTCACCACCATTTCTACCTGTAATTATTTGTTGAGTTATTTCTTCTGACATTCTAAGACAGAATCATGGCAGCACTCAAAGGAGACTTAAAAAATAGCAGGATACAGCAGGGAAGTGGTACATATGAGCTCACAGAGACTGTGATTACGCACAAGATCAAGCTAGGCAAAATGCCAACATGGTGCTAGGGGTGGGGTGGGGTGGGGGTCGTCAAGAAGCCCCACCCCTAGCTGAGGAGCTGTTGACAGTTGACGGCTGCTAAGAGAGAGGGCATCAGGATGAGATCCCATGAGCCAGTGGTTATTTCCACACACATGAGCATCCTGGCAGTGAAGAGGATGCCTCAATTTTGGGGGGGGGGTAGGGAGAGAGGGGGAGGGAGGGAGGGAGGGAGAGAGAGAGAATATGAAATTGAGAGAGAAGAGTGGTGTATAGGACAGAGGAAGAACTGGAGGGAAGGGAATAGAAGGAGGACTTGATCAATATCATTACATGCATAGGAGAGATTATCAATCAATAAAAATAAATACTTTAAAATACAGGATTCTTGAGAAACTACTCAGCAGAATTTCTTCACTCACCTTAAAGGCCAGCACATTACCTGACCTGGGCAGAACAGCCTAGCTGGTTCTTCCCACCACAGGGAGCAACAGAGCCACATGAGGGAGATAAGATCCTAGGACCTCACAGCCTAAAGGAAGGTGCTTCCCAATGCTGTTCTTGCAGGGGTTCTGTCGTCATTGTTTTATATTTGATAATTCTTTTAAGATACATAGTGCAGTTTGATACACTGCTAGCCAAATGGCATCCTAACATCCAGAGCGTAATAGATAATCCATACTCAGAAAATGATACATTATAGAGAAAACTGCTATACACAGAAGCCCATGTGCCTTCCTCCTGGCTATCTCCCATTGAGCCCTTTTCTCTAAACACTTTTGTCTACACACAGAAGCCCATGTGCCTTCCTCCGGGCTATCTGCCATTGAGCCCTTTTGTCTTTGCAGGTGTTCTTAGCAGGTGGCAAACCCAACTATGTAAATGCATTTGGTGGCCTTAAGGAGTAGACATTCTCTGTTCCCATGATCTCTCATAATTTGGAGGGGGCAACCATTAACATAATTTAGCACTTCACACATCCTTTGAGAACTATGTATCTCCTTGTCTACTTTCTCCATCATATTGTGAGCTCCTTAACAACAACGTATCCCTAATTTTTCAGTAACTATCCACAAACTCAAACAGAAGCATCTGCAGATGACTGATAAATGAACACAGGGCCAAATGCCAGAGTGAATGAGTGAATGAAAAGATAAAACCCTACATTCCAGAGATCTGAAAGGTTCATTCTCAGTCACATGATTGAGCTGGGGTGTCCTTCTGTATATGTGTTGCTTTTATTGGTTAATGGCCTATGGCAGGGCAGAATATAGCCAGGCTGGAAGAGATAGAGAGAGAGAGTAGGTGGAATCAGAGAGACACCATGTAGCTGCCAAAGGAGACAGATGCCGGATCCTTACCAGTAAGCCACAGCCTCGTGCCTGTACACAGATTAATAGAAATGGGTTAATTTAAATTGTAACATTTAGTTAATAAGAAGACTGAGCTATTAGGTCAAGCAGTGTTGTAATTAATATAGTTTCTGTGTGATTATTCAAGTCTGGGTGGCCAGGAATGAATGAGCAGTCTCTGCCTACATAAGATACTTTCAAACCCAGGAACAAATCATTGCTATTTTCTCTTATCCTGAGCTTGATGAGAGGAAGTAACCAGCTCATGTTGGTAAGCATTCCAAAAAGCCCAAATCCAGAATCCAGGCAGGCACCATGCCATGTGCTGGGTACCAAAAAGAAGAGAAAAGTACACATGGCCCTGTGTGCTTAAAATGCAGGACTTTTCCTCAGGCAAAGTATTTTATAGATGTGTATAAACTTCTTTATAGATAAAAATCCAAAGAATAATTGTCATTTCTAGCTGCCAAAATTGATGATGT
The DNA here is from genome assembly GCF_903992535.2 of Arvicola amphibius. Taxonomy (NCBI): domain Eukaryota; kingdom Metazoa; phylum Chordata; class Mammalia; order Rodentia; family Cricetidae; genus Arvicola; species Arvicola amphibius. The sequence goes on along the minus strand of NC_052056.1, from coordinate 1,215,142 downwards.
ATCACCTTGACTACAGAATTACTGAGGACCCATTTAATTGGCTTCTGGAATCTGCTCAGAATCAAGGTTCACCAGAGGTAGCGCCTCTCAGTGATGCCAAAAGAAATATAAATCAAAATGAAGTTGTGATCACAGAGCCACAGATTACCCTATTTCATTATGGAAGATGACATATTAATTTAACTCTCACATATAAAATGATTGCTTTTTAAGTGAGCTCAGGGCACTTACTGATTAATTTTAAACCAACTTCTGTTCCAGTAGTAGCAGATTTATCAGTTGGATAAGAGAGATACCAACTGAAAAATATCACAGCGTTAGTATTTAAGAAGCACTTTTATGAGAAAAATAGGATTGTAGAAGGAAAAGTAATTCATAACCCATGTTTAAGTTTGCTTCCTCCTACCTCCAGATCCAGACTATTCTAGAATTACTGTCTTTAGGTAAAGGCATCAGTTTGATGCCAATGTTGACATAATATACAGTAAAATACATACATACATACATACATACACACACACATATATACATACACATACATACACACACATATATATGCATATATATGTGTATGTATATATATATTCATGTACGTCAATGTATACTTAATCTGGTATCTCACTAGAACATACCAGAAAGATATAATAAGCATGATTAGAATTTAATGCCAGCATTAAGAATCTGTTTTATGGTCTTACTGTGCTATGGCTTCATTTAACTTCCACACTTTTGGGCAGTACCATGGGTCAGTGTTTCTTGAAGATCATTTGTGTTTGTACCATTGACATTAGTATAACTGAGTAAACAGCATCTAAATAATTTATAAGTAGTTTTAATTTTTAAGTGTGGGTATGTTTATGTCTGTGCATATGAATTCAGTTTTCCTTAGAGGCCAGAAGAGGATGTCAGATTTCTTTGAAGGTGGAATGACAGGTGGTTGTGAGTCTTCCGACATGGATACTGGGAACTGAACTAGGGTCCTCTATGAGAACAAGAAGTGTTCTTAACTATTATGTCATTTCCCTAGGCCCCGAGGAGCTGGAGGCTAGAGAACGTTAGTAAAGCACTGAGTGCCTCCTCTTTCCCTCTCAGAGACTTGATATCATGGTACTGATGTCACTGTAAGACAGTATCACTCAAAGGACCTGTGTTGGCTTTACTTGTAAGTACAGACTCCTGTCCTGTAGGTCATTTTGTAGTGACTCTTCTTGTGAGCAAGCAGAAGCCCGTCTACCTGGGGTCCACTCCCCAGGACAGGTGTCAATCATAACAAGACAGAGGCACTGATGATCCTTGCCATAGCCCCACAGGACATATCACAGCACCGCTTCTTACCACCAGGTTTGCAGGAAATGCCTACCCCTTATCTCGCTAAAGTAAGTCTTACAGATCTATATCAAGTCATCCCTTTACACAAGTCACCCTGGTCACCTGTGGAGGTAATTTTGAAACAGTGTTTATTGACAGCATGTGGAAGCGTGACCTTCACAGGCATCCCAGCGAAGAGAACTGAAGAGCCTGCTACACATCTGAGATGTGGTAAGAAACCTTTCTGTTTCATTCATCAAGCAGCTCCAGGATACAAGGCAGACACCTCCCCTCACAGATAATCTGAAACATCACAACCTTCAGCAGACACCTACCCCACAGATAGTCTGAAACATCACAACCTTCAGAAGCAGCCTTCCATTCTCAAGGTTCACCTAGGTGAAACACAAGGTTTACCTTGCATCACCTTAAGAAAGGCTACAGAGCATGCCTTTGGAATAATATGTAGTTAAGTATTATAAAAATGAAGACAAAGAATTACAAACAGAATTCATTAAGATTTGGTCCCTACAGGGTCCATATTCTTCATGTTCATGAACTGGCACCTTCCCAGGTGGAATAACTAAGATCCAGAGTAGAAGTCACATGGAGAATCAAGATCCATCACCACTGGAGACAAATGCATGTGCCATAATTATAAAACAATCCTGTGAGTAAAGTCACGTTTCACTGGACATAGACAAGCGGGGTATCTCTTGCTAAATTGTGTGATAGGAGAAGAAAAGGGAATGAGGAATGAAATGACATATTATCCTTCATTTTTGTAGTCTTAACATAAATGGCTAATTTAAAATCCACAATTAAGGGGAAACAAAACTGTAGTCTTTAGCTAATGACAGTGCAGAGTAAAATGAGGTTGAGAAAGGATGAGGTCAGATAGTGGAGTAGCAAATGACAGGTGCATTGCAGGTTATTTGGGAACATTTTATGATAATCAATACAAATGGCTTGTGTGTTTTTTTAAAAAGCCCATACATAGACACACATGTATGTATGTATGTATGTATGTATGTATGTGTGTGTGTGTATATATGTGGAGGGTATATGTACAAGTGTATCTGTGCTTATATATGTAGTATGTACAATTGTTATATATTTGTTTGCCTATGTATTTACAAATCATCACTGACTTGTTGAAGAAAACATCAAGTCTTTCGAAAGCACACACGACCAATAGCAGAGGGTACCAAACTTAAAGACAAAGAATTCTTATCCTCTTAAAGGCTTATTGATTCTGAAAGTGTTCACATGAGTACAATGGTGTATATGATATATAGTGTGTTATGTGTGGTGTCTGTTTGCAGGATGGGTGTGGATAGGGAACTGGGAAGCTCTAGGCATCCTAATTTTTAGAGTTCTTTCCATCATTATGTTTTTCTAGTTATTTTCCTCATTGCTCTGACATATTACCTGACAATTTAAGGATGAAGATACTATTTCGGCTCATGGTTTGAGGGGATACAGTCTTCTGTCCTGGAAAAGTCATTATAACAGAAGGAGCATAAGTTGGGTGGTCACATTGTATCCACAGTCAGGAAACAGAGAAACAATTACACAGCTCACTTCTACATCTTCCCCATATTCAGCTGAGGAACCCAATTAAAGGGCTGATCCTACTTACATTCAGGGCATGTCTTCCCTCCCTTAAATAAACTTCTTTGGAAACACCCACACAGATTCATGTGCTTCCTAGGCAAGTCTATATGCAGTCCACTTGACCAAGAAGAATAACCATCATGGATGTTTTGTGAAGGGTCAATGTTTCAATCAAAAGCCCAGTAAAGTTTGATAAGACCCAAGCCTAGTTCCTACTCACTACACCCACATTCCTCTCTGATTTCCCACATTGCTCACTGTGAAATGAGGTATTCTCCAGCTTGGCCCTGGTCACTGTTGCAAACTCCTAATACCACAATCTCTCTATGCCTCACCATTGCGAGTAAACCACTCTGCTCAGAGGATTTTTTGACCTAGCATTGTGGGAACCTCCATCTTTGCCCCCCTATCCAGATTCCTGTTACTGCCATAAAACATCATGGCCAAAAATAAGTTGGGAGGAAAGGGTTTATTTGGCTTTCATTGCCACAACAGAGTCCATCATTGGAGGAAGTCGGGACAGGAACTCAAGCAGGGCTGGAACCTGAAGGCAGGAGCTGATGCAGAGGCCATGGAGGGGTGCTGTCTATGGGCTTGTTCAGCCTGCTTTCTTATAGAACTCAGGGTCACTAGCCCATGAATGGTACAGACCACAATGGGCTGGGCCCTTCCCATCAGTTACTAAATAAAAGAATGCCTTATAGTCAGATAGTATGGAAACATTTTCTCAACTGTGGTTTCCTCCATTCAGATAACTCTAGCGTGTGTCAAGTTGACACAAAACTAGAGCACACAACTCAAGCACCGGAATTGATCTCATGTCCATCTCTCCAGTGAACCCGTGGATATACACACCTGGTAAAGAGAAGGACAGATCTGTGAAACCCACACTGAGTAAAAACCCAAAGCCAATTCTCCCAGCTAGTAGTACCCAGAATTCATAACGAGAAGCTATTTTTTCATTATAATTATCTTTACTTCTCTTGGAGCCCACTTGACAGATTAGTCCATTGTTAACAGAATGAGGGGGGAAATGTATGAATTCACCATTAAAACTGTTTTTTCACTGCTCTTTGAACCACAAGTAACATTGTAAGTTGATAGCTTCTCTTCTTCATTGGTATCTCTTTGAAGTATATAAGAAAATGATATTTACCATCACATGGGTGTTGGAGTGCAGCTTTCTAGGAGTCTAGGTTGTAGATCTGGGACTGATCTCATCTACACAATGCACACAAGTTTACAGGTGTGAAATATTATTGACTCAAGACCTACAACCTACCTCAGTGCCATCTACTGAAATAGTTGATGGATGGAGTGGTGTGGGAATGCCTGAATGCTGGGCTTAGAGACTATCGTGGCTGTTTCAGCTTCTTGTCTTTTTCTGTTCTTTCCATTTCTCATGCATCATTGTTCTTTGGACATCAAGATGTGAGGGTGTGAAGAGGCAGGATTCTCGGGGCTGGGCATACATGTGCTTTCCATGCACAAAAGGCTCTTCATTCACCGCACAGGACGGGTCAATCTGTGAAGCAGAGTCACCCAGAAAAATTCCAACAGAGTCGGGGAGAACTCTGGTAGGCCAGGAGCTTCCTGGGCACAGATGGACTTTCTTTTCTGCCACCAGACCCAAATAATGGTACAGAGACTTCTTATTAATTATGAAAGCTTGGTCTTTAGCTTAGGCTTGTCTCAACTAGCTCTGATAACTCAGATTAATCCCTTTATATTGTTCTATGTTCTGTCGTGTGGTGTTACCTCTTTCATCTTGCACCTCCTGTTTCCTCCTCCTCCATGTGTTCTGGTATCTTCTGCATGATTAGATTCCTCAGCCTCTTCTTTTCTCTCCCCAGAAATCCTGCCTATACCTCCTGCCTATCTATTGCCATTCAGCTTTTTATTACACCATACACAGCAATACATTTTTATAGTATGCTGTGTTGGGTGGAAGGTGGAAGAATGGGAGGATGTGATTTTAAATTCCTGGCCAGCTCCAGAGTCCTCATCTTCATTTCCTGTTGAGTATCCACAGCACCTAATGCTGCCATGTAGCCTGGACTCAGGGAGGCGTGAAACATGGGCATTTTCAGCCCACAAATAGCCACACATTGAAGAAAGCAAAGGGTGGCAGGGCCTACTGTGATTATGGAGCTGACAGAAGAAAGGTTCTGCATTAATCGATGTTTATAAATGCTACTTTAAAATTTTAAAAAAATCCAGAAATATGGAAATTTTCAGGTCTTGCCTTCATCACACCAGACACTTGGTGTTTCAATCAATAAGGAGCTGGATTCCATTGCCACATCAATCTAATGACCCAAGTCAACAAAACCTAGCATACAAAGAAAGGCCGGTAAAGATAAATATTTGAGCATCTTTCTGCTACCAACAATGGTTCTCTTCAGTGAACAGGGACTTTTAAAAATACAAACTTTAAGAGAAATTTCCATGTGTTGGTTTTTACCATTTTCTTACAGGCAGAAAGTAATTACAAAGAACATACGTGCACTGTTTGTGCTCGTGTCTGATATTGAGAACACCTGCTACTGGAGACATTTTTTCTGAATGCCCGTCAACTTTGGTTCAATGAAATGATATCTATATTCCCTGGGCTACTCTATAAATAGTCTGTCTCTTAATGACATGTGGGTTTAGGATGCTTTAGGGCCATGGGTAGTTTCTACTTTTCCCTTCAGTTCAGGTTTCTCAGGGACTTGCTTTCATGGATCTTTATGCTGGCAGAGGTGGAGGATGATGTTGCTTGCTGTTTAGGAGATGCAAAGGCAATCCAGGAAGTCAATGGAATTACTTAAGGAAAATAAGATCAAAGTCACACAAGGAGCTTAATGTGGGGCCATCTGTGCCTATCCAAATCTCCTGTAACATCTGGGCATGCCGTACCCTTTACACTCTTCAAAGCACTTATTTTTAATTATTGAATGTGATTTGTAGGTTCAGTGACTAAGGCAGAGACAGGAGATCTGCAGAGCAAGCTGGATAAGCTAGGTTAGACACATTCGCAAGCTCTAGGTTTGATTGAGATAGCCTGCCTTAATGAATACAGTGGAAGGGCACTCAAAACGACTCCAACAACAATCATGCCCTTCCCATCCACACTCACACATGTTTCCATATGTGCACACCACACATATGCATGAAGATGAAAAGGGGAGGTAATGTATATGACATCAATGACATCTTCAAGGACTGAAGAAGCTTGTCCCATCAGCGTTGGCTCTCTGCCCCTTTCCCTGAATTCCCCATGGTGGCTCTTCCCGGTGGTTGCACTCATCCCAGGCTCCGGTTTCTGTCTGCTCAGTCTCACACCCACAGCCCTTGCTCCACACAGCTCTTGTGTACAGAAAGATGGACCAGGTTCCTGGCTGCTTCCCTGCCTTCCCTCTGCCAGCCTGTTAGTCTCCTTGCATCGCCACCTCTCCCTGAGCTGCTTTTCCTCGCACCTCTGAAAACAACAGCTCATTAGAAAGTGATCAGAGACTGAGCGAGCAATTGAACATAATTGCACGAAATTGCACAGATCTTAACCGAGGCACTCTACTGTGCCTCAGCTTGAGAAAACTGAAGGCCTGATTTACTGGTCAGGCTCATGGGGTCACCACGGTAGTCAGGGAAGAGGGGAGGACTCCTGGGTACAGGGTACTGGAACCTAAGAGTTTACTACTCTAGGGAAAGCAACAGAGACAGGGAGAGAGAAGGATGCCTGCAGACACAGACAGCAGCAGTCAAAGAAAGCTTGCCGAGATGCATCATGGAAGGCAGCGGAAGCACCACAGAGGCCGCTGACTTCAGCTCATGAAAGCTTTCATTGATGGGCAGAGCGGCCATTCCCACAGGATCCTCACAACTCAAAGTGACAACACAGCAAGGATGCTCTTGAATCCTAGATCCCCATTGGGTTGTTCACTCTCCCAGTTTGCCCAGGGCTGTCAGCATTTGTCTCACCATTGAGAGCCATGCAGCCTGGCTAGCTGCTGGGTCCTCACTGAACCAGGAGCAGAGCATAAGAGACGGGGTTGTCCCCATGCTCTCCCTACCCCTCTTCACTGTCTCCCATCTTTAGCTCAGCCCTAATCAACACTCTCCCTATTTTTCTTGTACCTAGGATGTGAATGGAGATGAATACCTCACCTGTGTGGTACCAGTCCCACCTCCTGCATGAGGTTGCTCTGAGCTATTCTGCTTTCTGAGCCTCCCTTTGCTTCTGGGAGTCTTGGAATTTGCATCCAAGACTCATGGAAGAGGCTAGAGATATGGTTCATTTAAGAGAGGGCAAGCCTAGCATGTAGGAAGACCTGTATTTGATCCTCAGCATTGTATCAACCAGGCCTGGAGGTGCACATATATATTGCCCTGGCACTTAAGAGGTAAAAGCCTGAGAATCAGAAATCCAAGGTCATCCTTGGCTACATTGTGAGTTCTAGGACAGCCTGGTCTATATGTGACCCTGTTTCAAGTAAGAAGACTCAAAGAACAGAAAACCAAATTATGGGTATGATGACTGACAAGGGATAAGCCGTCAGTCATTGTCTACTTGTGTGGGTCCTATCCAGGAGATGGCACAATCATGAGGCAGATGCTCTAGAAACACGGAGGTTTGTAACTTCCATTCTGATGGAACTATGGGGGAGCTGCATAAATCACCGACAGTTTCTTAACATTTAACATCCTGCAGATGTTCAGGTGGGTGGTTTATCAAGACCCCAAGACACTGTTTTACTTACAAACACAAGAGCTTATGTTGCTTTCTTATGGAAGCCCAATTTGCCATGAGTCCAGGTCCTGTGTAAGCTGTTTATTTTAATGCTGAGTTAGAGAAGAATTCACTTGTTTCTCAGGCCTCTGAGGTGATTATCCAGGTACTGTAGATAAGGAGTGGGCAGGGGAGGGCAGGAGAACTAATCCTATTTATACATTACAGGATGCAAATGTAACTTCAAAGCATTTGCTAACAGAATAAGTTTGGTTTGAAAATGTTGAGAATAATTGCTATTATTTCATTAGATCACCACAGGCAGTCTGGTCCTTTCTACCCTCCCTCTCTTGGTTTGTATGTGATGTTGGGCAAATACATAGGGACAAATACATAGTTTGAATTGGAAATCAAGAGGAAGATGATGGGAGAAAATTACACAGGATAAACAAAATGGCCTTGGAAAGAAAAAGGCTTGCCAAGTAGAATTACAAGTTAGAATGACCAAGCTACTCCCAGCAGCCATAGCTCCCCACTGCCATCAAGATGTTCAGAAAAGTTGCCTTCTCCAGAATTTTCTTCTGAAGGACCATGCACTAAACTTGGATATAGCTATTTGGACCAGAGATAGGCCAGCAGGGGACGGGGGTCATGTTGTCCTGGATGCTGGGCTATATACCCTGTGCATGGGCATCTTGAACAGGTGATATAATGTCTACCTAGATATGAGCAGAATGGAGCTTGATTCAGAGAGACAGAAAGGGAGATTAGGTTGGCAGGGAGAGAGTAGCACAGAGAGGCTGGGATACCCTGAGGGCCTCCTGTTATTCTGAGGTGGTAATGGAGCTTGGCAAAGACAAAGACTCTGAAGTCCTACCACAGGTACTGGTAGTTTTATTTCTGCCTGTTTTATGTCTTGCCTTAAAAAATGAATGAAATCACATTCAATCCACAATGTATGATAAATGCAAATAAATCATGATTTGTTCCAATACATGATTAGGGTAAGAAACAACTTGGCACTAAGACAAAGTGGTGTGCCACCAGAGTGTTCTGCATGGATTTAGTTAGCTTATTTGTTTTCAAGGGGTGTCCTGGAAACCGGAGGTAAAAGCAGCAGGAGTGGGTGGAAGGAGGGCAGAGTTCTGCTTCCTCTCCTCACAGTCCAACTGTGCCTTGAGAATGGCTTCTCTAGGTGAGATGGCAATGTAAGGCCACACAGAGGGGTCATGAGCATAGCCTTCTATACATGCTATAGTGTCCCATGGTGCTGGAGCTGTAGGACTGGGTGACTACGTGGCTGCTGAGACATACAGACAGACAGTCAAACAGCCATTGAAGGCAAGCAGACAAGAGATATCATGGCTCAGAGGAGACAAAAGAGTCACCCACTGTTAGTCCCACCACCCCAAAAAGGCACAAAGAATGTAGTAAAGAGGTTCTTTGTCTCGTTCTAACTGTCATGATACACTAAGTTATATATCTTATAAATGATATACTATATACTACAGTATATGCTATGTACCCACTATACACTATCTACTACACATTCTACTACATATTACACACTATATACTATATGCTATATACTATACACTATGTAGTATTCACTATACACTTTAAAGGTGTATGGGATAGGTGGCGATCTGGGATTTCCCTCTGTAGGCTATGAATATTATTAATTAATAAAGAACCTGCTTTGGGCCTACAGCAGAGCTATAGGGGAACAGAGTTAGGTGTGGGGGAACTGAACTGAATGCTGGGAGAAAGGAGGCAGAGTCAGAGAGAAGTCATGTAGTCCCCGTCGTAAGCCACAGCCTCGTGGTGATACACAGATTAATGTAGATGGGTTAAATTAAGATATAAGAGTTAGCCAATAAGAAGCTAGAGCTAATGGATCAAGCAGTGATTTATATAATAAGTTTCTCTGTGATTATTTCAGAGCTGAGCAACCAGGAACCAACAAGCGACCTCCTTACCACAGGGTCGGGTCAGTTGTCTTCCTCCTTCACTCTCCACCTTTTGGTTTTTTAAAGACAGTCTGTTTCACTGAACCCTCTACTCACCAACTGACTAGACTGACTGGCCAGGAAGATCTGGGAGTCTGTCTGTCTCCACACCCTCTACTCCTTCCCTGCGAAACCCATGTGAAGGTCAACAGGCTTACAACCACAGTTGCATGCTTATGCGGTGCTGAGGATCTGAACTCAGGTCCTCACACTGTGCGGCAGGCACTCTGATCGCTGAGCCATCTCCCCAGACAGCTTTCTATCCTCTTTACCACGTTCTTGTTCATTACCCCTACTTCTACCTCCCATACAGAATGCAAGCTGCACAGAGCCAGCATCAGTGGGCCCTGTTACTGTGTACCATCCCACACTTGGTTCCCTTCTTATCACACCACAAGCACTCAGAGACCACTGCTCATCAAATTAAAGGATTCAAAAATCCCTACAGAGACTCATTCAGAACATTAGAATTCATCCTTTCAGGTATCTGCTCCTTTCTGTGAACCCAGAACTCACTGTCTCAGCTACTCTACCTATGCAGCTTGCCTAGGAATCCCCCGTCTCCTCTTCCTCAGCACAGAGGTTATAGGCAGGCCACCTTGCCCACCACACATTTCCATGGGTGCTAGGGATTTGAATTCTGGGCCTCACGCTTGCAAGCCAAGTTTTTTACCCACTGAGTCACCTTTCCAGCTTATATTTATAAAGATTTTAGTATTTGTTATTTCAGGTTTCCAGTTGTGGATCATTAGCTTACATTTATATAATAAAAACTTCAAAATATGGAAGATTAGTAAAACAAAAATGAATCCTAATCCACCAAGAGAAATAGTACTTTTTGTCATCTGATGTCCCAATCTGTACCAAGGACTTCTCCTAAGCAATTGGCAGTGACCTGAGCATATATTCTGAGAGTCTGCTCCAAGAGCCTGAACAAAGAGCCCTGCTGGCAGCAGCAGCTCTTGTGACACCAGCAAGGCCGCCCCTAAAAGAGGCTGTTTCTGTCCACAGCAGGGTGACAACTTCTACAGGTCACAGTGTCTCCAGGGACTGAGTGATGGCTGAGTAACCCAGACAACACCAGCCACAGCAGCTGCCTAGCTCTAGAGAGCTGCTTTCTCCCTGATTGTTGGAGGCTTTGGAGATGGATGAGTTCTAAGCAGTAGAAAGGTCCTTCAAGTGGACATAGAATGGTCCACTGTCCGGAACACCTACCTGCCCAGCATGTCTATGTGAAAGAATCACACATTGTTCCATTTTCTTGTATTTTTAAAGCATCCTTAAACAGCTCAGATTGTCCAAGATTGACTTATTTGCTTTTTCTTGAACCAGCATAGTTTATAATAAAGAAACTTAAAATTGTAAAGGGGGAAAGTAGGAAGGGGAAGGAGGACCAGACAGCAAAGTCTTGGCAGCAAATGTTTATACTGGTTATTTTCCCCTTTAAATGCCTGTGTGAGCATTTCAGCTCTTTGAGGATCCTATGTTTTTGCTTTTGTTTTAAACATTGAACATTGTTTAGGACTCAGGAAGAATGTTTACCTCCTGCGGTGAGCACACTCATTTCCCAGTAACACAGGCCTGGCCAGAAGCTCCAGGAGAGCTGAGACCTTCAGCTATACCCAGTGGCCCACAGGCAGCATACTTCATGAGGATGGGTGAGAGTTCTGCCTGCAGAGGCCCAAGATGTGAAGCCTGGTCAGACTGTGGGTGTCTCTTTGTGCTTCCCATGTCAGCTGCCAGCTTTGTTACCATGGAGATCCCATTCCACTGTGCAGCCTGCCTGCAGCCCTTTGAGTCTCTCTCTAGGCCTGTCCCTGACTCTCTGTACTTAGGTAGAGATAGGGAGGGGTTGACTTCAGTTCACTGCCTCTGCCTCTCCATGTAGGGCCAGTGTGGTGTACCTGGTAGGATTCAATTCAGCTTTCCTGCCTCTCAGCTCTTGGGAAAAAATATAAAATCACACACACACAGGTGTGCGTGTGTGTGTGTGTGTGTGTGTGTGTGTGTGCATGTAGCCTAAGCTCATACATATATACAAGCATATATATATATATATATATATATATATATGCAACACTAAAGGAACTCATCAGGTTGTGTGTGGAGGGTATGGTGTGTGTGTACCAATGATTAAAAATAAAAAAAATCATATACACTATGTTGGTTAAAATCAAAATTACTGTCAATGCTAAAATTTGGAGAGGAAATGGAACATTACAAACAATCATGCATTTCTGGCAAGAGTTTAAATTGTACATTTTGATTTTTCTTATGAAGTTAAACATGCAATTTCAGTCTAGCATTTACCCAAGAGAAATGCTAACATATGTTCACAAAAAGACTTCCATAATAATATTCCTGCTAACCTTTCTCATATTAATCAAACACTGGAAAGAGCTCAAAAGTCTGAGAACTAAAGGATGGGGGGTGTACAGAATAAAGGAAAAATTCTTTCCAAAACCAACAACAACGTGTAATTTTCAGTGGTATTATCTTGAGGATAAGAAGCCAAAGAATACACATGCAACTTGATTCTACTAATATGGCAGATGGACCAAGGCAATCAGTGTAGACATATGGGAAAGGGACTGCTATGTGCTGGTGGTGGAGGAAAATCTCACTGGAAGAAGGGGCAAAGAAACATGCTTGGGTGATAGGAATGGAAACACCCTTCACGGTGCTTTTGGGGTGTCATTGCCATAAGTACAGACAAATGTAAAAAAAAAACACATTTAGCTGAAAAATAATCCTTTGTACTTATATAATTGCAGGTCAAAATTCACTTCAGAAAAACTATGAGGTGGTGGTACACACTTACAGTCAGAACACTTGGGCAGTTCAGATAAGAGGATCTCCCTAGATCTGAGTACAGCTCAACCTATGTAGTGTGATCAAAGTCAGCTTATTTAGTCAATAAGACTCTGGGCAAAGTTCACATATTTATGCAATAAGAGATGGTATTTGCTGTGCCTGAAATCATCAAAACATAATATTTAGAATATATACCAGCCTCCTAAAAATTGAAAAAGAAGAGATTCCAGCTATAACTCAGACAAAGGCCAGGCAATTTTTAGAAACAGAAAACTCAAAAGCTACCAATGAATATAAATAAAATGCCCCAAACCAACCAGTCATTAGAAAGAATCAAAGCAACAAAAAATTCATTAGTCATTTTCACTTATCAAAGAATGGAAAGGAGAGAGGAGAAAAGAGGGAGGGAGGCATGAAGCTGGGAAGGTGATGCAAATGCCAGCAAGTTTAACAGAACATGAGTGAAAACAGGAACTAAGGGAAGAGAAGAGCAGTGGAGGAAAATGAAGTATCAGGTCCTCATGGTCCTTCTGGTTCTCTGAGTCCTCAGAGTCCTTCAGGTCCCCTGGATCTTCTGGGTCCTCTGGTTCTCTGGGTCTTTGGGTCCTTGGGTCCTCTGGGCCCTCTCTCTGGTCCTCTTCTCCTCTCAGTCCTCTGGGTCCTTGTGCCTCTGGACTTAGTACCCACAGGACACACTCTATGTTCTCTGGGCCCTTGGGCCCCTCTGAGTCCTCAAACTACAGGATGATGTAGGAAGCCTCATGTTCAGTCCAGACCATCAGAGGCCACCTTCTGTCAGTACCACTGAAAGCATCCATAAGGTAGGTGCCAGGCTGTGGGCCCAAAGTCTTCACTTGGTCTTTTGGAATCTTCCCTGTAGCTCATGAGGTAAACATTCCATCATTTTTTTTCTAAAAGGCCCAGAAAAGCAGCACACCCAGGCTCTCACACAATGATGTCTCTTCGGTAGCCTGGCATCTAACTTTTCTGACACTAGGGAGTGTATGAGACACCCAGTCTTCCCAGGGTTCACCAAAGCTCACCAAAAACATCCCAAATTGGGTCATTCACAGCCAGCATTAATCCATCCTGATTCTCCTTCCAACACCTTCCTATCATGAAGAAACATTTTGTTTTCTCTTTAAACAAACAAGTAACTCATTCAAATCCACTCGCACTTCTCAAAGGAAAGATTACGGCCTAAGGATACTGTAAAATGCAATTTATTTGATCTGCTTATTTCTTAATTCCCTCGCCCCATATGTTGGTGAGATTAGCAAAAGGAGAAATATGGTGGAACCACAAGGTGATTACTTCAGAGAAGTCATGCTATGGCTTAGGATTAGGGAACTAGGGCCCAGGATTTACACAAGCCCAGGTGAAGCAGTCTCACATCAGGAAACTGCACCTGGGGTGGGGGTTGAGTTCTAACAAAGGGACACAAAGTAACACATTCACAAACCTCATACACAGCGATGTCAGATGACAGCAGTAAATACTAGATGGGCCATTTCTCACGGTTGTGTTAAAACCATGGGGATGGGGCTATGGAGATGGAGGAGCAGATGAAAGGAGCTTGCCACTCAGCCAGAGGACCTGAGTTTGATCCCTGCAGTTCACAGGATAAAAAAGAGAGACATGACTCCCAAAAGTGTCTCCCTACTGGCAGGAAAGTCAGATGCCAGGCTGTCAAGAGTAGAGATGTGTAAAAGACTGAAGCAAAGTGTGCATAGCAGCCCTGAATGCACAGTCCTCTTGGTCTATGCTGTAGCCCTGATCCCCATACTCACTCTTGGAGAGACTGAGAACAACTTTGTGTGACCTACACACACACACACACACACACACACAACTACTGATGATGATGATATTTACACACACACTACTAATGATGATGATATTTACACACACACACCACTAATGATGATGATGATATTTTTTTATAAATAATGAGAATGATTATTGTTCAAACACATACCCCCAAAATCACCAGTATCAAACTTTCACTGTAACATTCAGTCTTTTACTTTCCTCTGTTTTAGTTTTATTTTATTATCGTTATTTTATTATGTGTATGCTGGGGCAGTGTATGCATATGAGTATAGTATCCTTAGAACCAGTAAAGCACATTGGATCTCCCCGGAACTGGAGTCACGCACGAGCAGTTGCAAGCGACCATGTGGGTGCTGGGAATTGAACCCTAGTTCTCTGGAAGAGTAGTAAGTGTTCTTAAACACTGAGATATCTTTTCAGTCCTAAATTCTGGCATATCTTTTAAAGAATAATTCCTTATGGGAACTCTCTACTGTAAGACCTCACAAGAGCTACTTTGACCTTTGAGGGCAGCATATACTATGAGTTAGCAACACTAGCTAGGCCACACCTCTTAAAGGGCTCAACACTTTTCAACCTTGGCATACTAAGACCAGATTCCAACAAACCACCCCTTGGGAGACATGTTGAAGCTATATTAAACCCTAGAAGACACTACAGAGACTTTGTCTGACAGGACTGTGAAGGACCCATGTCAGTATAAGTATATCCAACCCCACAGAATGTATAGCACCAAGAGGAAGTCCAGTTTAAATGACAGCTATTGAAATAACAATGTGTTGGTGTGTGTTCACAGCCCCTAAAAATGCAGTGCTAGATTGGGGTGTTGAAGGCTAGAGAAGCTGTGCATTGAGTGTGCAGGGATAAGGGTATGTGAGATCTCCAATCACCTTGCTGCAAGCCTAAAACTAAAGTGCCAAAAGACCAAATAAGCAAGATGCTGAAGTTCTAAAATATGATGCTGACATCTTTTGTTTTATGTATGGGTGCCACATGGGGGAAGAGCTCATTTACTTCTTGTGTATCGATGTGTACACATGTGCATGCACATGTATGAAAATCAGAGGTCTCTGCCTAGATCATTCTCTACCTTGTTTTCTTGAAACAGGGTTTCAGAGAACCCAAAGATGACCGACTGGGATAGACTGGCTGCCATCAGGCCTTAAGGATCACCTGATTCTACTTACTAGTACAGGAAGTACAGGCAGGATTACAGATCTGAGCCACAGCACCCAATTTTTTAATGTGTGTGTTAGATACACAATCAGCACCCTCATGCTTTCAGGACAAGGGCTTGACCCTGAGCCATTATGCCATTCATTCAGTGGAAAAATCACTTAGCACAATGCGAAATATAGGAAGACTCAATCTTCCACCAGCTCTCCAAACTGATCCTAACCTTCTAGGAGTGATCCAGCCACCTTCCAGACCCACTATGGCAACATCTGTAATAAATGGAACCCCATGAGCTCTGGGGCTGGAGTTGGGTCTCCCCGCATTCTTACAAAACTTAGGTAACTCAGCTCAAGAACAAGTTTCAGGTTTAGAGCCCTCATTGCCTGGTCCTAGAGTCCCTGGATCAGGTCTAAGAATAAATAACATGAGTCCCAACTCTGTCTACAAGAGATGAAGGGGGCAATAAGATGGCTCAGAGGGTGAAGGCAACAGTTGCAGATCCTAAGGACACAAGTTTCATCTAGGGGACCAGGTAGTGGAAGGACTGACTCCTCAAATTGTCCTCTGATGTTTGCTTATACACACACACACACACACACAGAGAGAGAGGGGGGGAGGGAGGAGAGAGAGATGTGTGTAAAATAACATTTTTACAATAATCTGATAGGAGCTTGTGGTATCTAAAAATACAAATAAATTGATAATATGCAGAAACTGAAAGTTTGAGTTGTGACCACAAGAACCCACAAGGGCTCAGAAGTGTGAGCAGCAGCAGACACACACCTACCTATGCAAACAGAAAGAAGTACAAGAGAGAAGAATTGGCAGAGGGGTGGGAGAGGACACTCCTATGCTCATCACTGAGTGGGACTAAAAGGCTCTCCATACAGCCGATCACTGGACACTCCCAAGAAGCTCTGCCCTTTGCACAAGTTCTTGGGACCAAAGACCAAAGAAAGCACTAGGGTAAGGACCTGTGGAGACAGAATTGTTGAATATCCATGCTGGAGAGTCTGATGAACCACAGCGGTTAGAACACAGAACGATTCGGGAAGTGATAAGAGGCACTGGAGCCCATCAGAACCAGGACAGGCTAATAGGAGGCAGAGGGAAACCTTCCACAGCGTATCAGGTCTGTTGAGCTGTGCTGTGCCCCTGTTTTCAGCAATCTGAACTATAGTGAGAGATGTGGGCTGTTTCACAAGAGACAAGACTTCCAGGGCCTCTTAGCAGAACCAGCTGATGAATTGAAATGGCCAGACTGATGCTCAGTGACTCAGAAGTACAGCCAAATAAAAGTAACTGCATGGGTGAACTGGGGTACCTCAGTCCCTGTGATTACGCTGAAGGTCAGAGACACATTAGCTCAGAGCTCCTGCTTCTCTGACTGCAGAAAAAAAAATCACTTATAAAATGCAAATGTATTTGTCCTAAACAGGCCTCCGTACTTGACAATTGAATGTTTCTCTCCAAGAGGCCTTTGGGTGTTCTAAACTGCAACCTAGCTTGTTGTACAGGCAGCTGTCACTTGAATACATTGGTAACCAAGCAACTAAACATCAGCCAATCAGAGCAGCCTATAACTCAGCCATTCCAAACCTAAAGACTCCAAAATCATGTCCAAATAAGGCAAGCCTGGTGTTCCCCCACCAGCCAATCTCTGCATGTCATTTCCAGTACTGCAGGTGCAGAAAGGGCTTCCCTGCTGCAGACCAAACCATCTTCCCACTGGGATGCTCCCTATTTCTAGAACCTTTCCTTTCTTTGACTAAAATGTGTTCAATTCTGACCGGAATCAGTCTTTTCTCTGGACTCAGGAGGGTTTGCTGGAAAGCAGTTCTGACTCTGAAGATCTCATGCAGGGCCTGGGGCAGAGCTTCCTGTGAAGAACCAGTCAGCCTCCACCTTAGGCTTAAAAACCACCTTGTAGTAAAGACAAACTAAGTTCATTCCTGTTTCTCAAGGGCTGGGCTATGCCCCGCCTGTAACCTTAACTACAAATGGTTCTCTATTGCCTGTTCAAGGATTGGCAATCATGTCTTTGTCTCAAAAAGTTGTTTATAACCATCTTGCAATCCTACTTTTGTTTCAAAAGGTTATATGACCACTTATGACTGCCTTGCTATGACTATGACTACCTTGTTATGCCCACCTTGTAACCATGTCTTTGTTTCAAACGGACATTAAGACTAACATGCTTGTCCTGCCCTGTAACTCTGCCTATTTTGCCTTTCGAATCCCCCATTTGGAAAGCTTCTACCCCTGAGCTATAACAGCCTTTCTTCTTCACACCCAAGGCTGACCTTTCAAACTGCACCTTAGAGAGAGGCAGCAGTATACATGAATAAAAAAGCTTGCTTTAACTGCTTGCTCTAATTGATTTGGTCATGATGGTTTAGGCTTGTGGTCTTTCTCCTCCCATCTTTGGGATTAACACCTGATGTTGCTGATAGCTGCAGACCCTTAGACTGACCCAGAGTCCCTGGCAATGCAGCTTTGGGCTTCCCCAGGAAGGCAAGCAAGGGCTTAGATGAAGGTCCGTGCTTGAAACCCAACTTTGCAAAGAAATCCCAGAACATCACCTTGCCTAGTCCAAAGGTATGCAGGACTCAGTCAGTTTTGGAAGTAAATCCCTGAACCTAACAATCGCATATAGCCTGGTACCTCAAAAGTAGATCAAAGAGGAATGTTAGGTCCTCAGTGTGGATGGCAGAAATAAAGATATTCTGAAATGACACCTCTCTCTCTCTCTCTCTCTCTCTCTCTCTCTCTCTCTTTCTCAGATTGTTGACAAAATGAACCTCAAAGAAATGGAAACTTCCTCAGGAATCTCATGCTAGGAGGAGAGGAAATGGCGCCAGCCAGAGGGGCAGTTTGTCTGTCTGAAAGAAGACAATTCACAGGGTTCTAAGGGTTTGGCAGAATACCTTATAGGATGAAGATGAAGCCCAGACAATGATGGTCAGTGGCAGGCAGGACCACACCTTCACCAGGACAGCTTATGTGTACACATATTCCTGGCCCATAATTTAAATTTCGGTCCCATTTCAGTACCCCAATGACAGACTTGAGGGATTTGCTGGACACTTTGTCCCTCTTCTCAATGTGGGCAACATTGAATAAATCTCTTTTTTATGCTTTCCTTTTGTAATTTTTGACCCTTTAAATTGTTTTCTTGAGGATGAGTAGCCAGACCTGACTTGGGTGCAGGTTGAGCTCCCAGAGTTTAATAACATAAGCAGTAGAGAAATGATGTGAGCTTCCACATCAAGAAACACTCACAAATGAAAATGAGGCCCCAGTCCCGTCACCAAAATATGAGCAGATGAGTGATCCACACACATTCATGTTAGAAAATTCTATTTTCATTGAGTGTCACATCAAATTTTATGAACATCAGTCACTTAAAGAAAACAGATAAGAGGGGTCAGGGCCACAGCTCCATGTAGAGCGCTTGATAGGAATGAATGTGTTGAGGAAGCCGGGCTCAATGACTAGCACTCTAAATAGATAAATAAATAATGATAGCATTTGGTCTTTAAGTGACAGTATTACAGACAAGCCAGGATACAGCTTTTATTTAAAATAAGTAATTTATCATTTGAGAAATCATGCCTAAATTCTAATAAGACCTCCAGGTAATATTTCTCTATTTAACATGTATCTGTATTCGAGTTTCCACGCATTCAGTGGGATATTCTTTTTAAATTATGATTTTCCAATTTACGAGACAGATTGCTCTTTCAATGCACTCACAGAGCCTTGGGGCCTGAGCTGGAGATGAAAGTTAAACATCTATTTGCATTTGGGTTAGGAAATCCCTGTCATGGTTCTAGGAGACTTTAGCTGTCTCTGTGGATTTGGCTAAGATCAAAGCCCCAGCATTAAACGATTCTGGATTTTCATGCTCCCAACAGCCAATTGCAAAATGATGTTCCTGCATACCACGTGTACCGCTGCCTGTCTGTCTAGTACTTCCTTCGACATGTGTTCACCTGCTTCCATTTGACTGAATGCATGGGTACTGACACTGCAGAAATCTGCAAAGCTGAGAGTAAGCAGAATCTGAAATGTAGTTACGTGGAAGTCAGAGACAGTGCACGTGCAAAAGCCTTGTCCAGCCAGCCCATGGGGGCTTCCAGTTGCTGGTTCTGGGCCCACAGAACACAGCTCTCACAACAAAATGAATAAGAGATAGCTTATTCTTCTCAAGTTAAGTTTGGGTAGCCATGGCCTGGGAACACATATTTAGATTGCCACAAATTCCAAGTTCCAATGTGGAAGTACATTCATGAAGTTGTATAGTTTTACAGAAGAAAGTAAGTTTTAAACCAAATCAAGGGAAGTTTAAAATACAGTTGGTGGGTACATCAGAGAGGCAGGTATACCAAAATGAGGGAAGCTTTGCTATAGTCCTCAGATACTATTTGATCACTTTCTTAGCTGTGAAGTTGGTGGAAACTATTTGCTGGGTAAGTTAATAGATTATAAAATAATTTTATTTATTAGTGACAGGATATTAGTTCTGGCACTGGGGTGGTTAAGGAATGATATCCAGGGGGCTAGAGCCAGCCTATGATGAAGTAAGTAGCCTCTAGACCTGCAACATTAGAACGTCTCCACGTTAGTCAAGTCAGTAATAGTTTCTGCAGACAGCATCTTTCCAGGAATTCTCTTCATCAGGTCCTCGGCAGTGACCTCAACACTCAGAAAGAGGCAGGATCCTGCTGGCCCTAGAGGGTACCTCCTGCACACACATCAGGTAACATAAAAATAAACCTTCATATGCCCAGCAAAAACAGCTGTGTGATTATTCTTAACAAAGCAAATGGGAATGCTAAAATAGGATATCACCTTTGTAATTAATGTTATACATGACCCAGGATGGTAAAAGTGTTTATAAACATCAATATTGAATCAATAGAGTCAATAAATTTCACCTGAAGATAAAAAAGTATTAGATGGAATGGACATTTCTGGAACAGCAGATTCTCATTGCTATTTTTGTTTTATTGCATGCTCCTAAAGAGTGACAGATAAAAATGATTACAAGGTGATAAATATGATCGTGTCTAAATACTTGCAGTACATACAGCTCCTGAAGAATGCAGATTCCTTTCCCCATGCCATGGGCAGAAGAAAAAATCAAAAGGACTTACTTTTCTATGGGTATTACTCAGTCAGTGCTATTCTACATTCAGGGAAGTGTTTCACAAGATAACTGAATAAGGACAAAGGAAATTATGTTGACCAAGGACAGGGACAGAAAACTTTGCTCATGGAGAAAAGAAAATGAAACCATATACTTCAAGAAGAGGAAATGACAATCAGCCACTGCCGCCAGGTGGTTTAATTTTCAGGACATGCATATTCTAACCTAATAACTCAGAACTGGAGACTTGCACTTGTAAGGAAACAGAAGACAAGTCTGCTGGTCCACGTGACACATCACAGCCCTGCAGCTGTATATGTCTCCTCAATCTTCAAAGGCCATGAAAATAACTATTATTCACGATGGAATTGCAATCTATCAACAAGTCAGTTTTCCATGGTGGTAATCAATGAAAAGTCAGCAATCTACCCTGCAGCTCTTACCTCCAAAATACAATCTTGAGACTTGGGTAGCCAATTAATGTTTAATTCATGCCTTTTTGCTAAAGAAAATGAAAAAAATATCACCCAGCTTCTAAGATTCAAGCCATCACAAGGCAAGGAAATGCAGCCTGGAGATGTTAGAAGTCATTTTTGTCCACATGTGATACTGCTGTGAGTCTCTGGTGTGGTTCAGAAGTTAGAATCCCAATCCTACAATCACTACGCAACTATCTCACTATTGAACTTCTGAATAGTCATTTAAAATATATATACTATCATCTTTCACCCTCTCATAAGTTGGGTCTGGATGATGTAGTTTAGACATCTTTATGAAGAAACTGGTTCGAGGTCATAGAAGAAAGGCAGAAAAACAAAATGTAAAAATGAGAACAGGGATGTGTGCTGCAAAGGCCTCTTCTGAACAAGGCATGGAGGTTGCATTAATGAACCCACTGGAGCTGTATAGAGTGGGGTGTCAGCATGTCATCCTGGAAAGTGGGGAGGGGTTCCTGAGACTCCACCCCTCCCCGAGGGTCTACTGATAGATGCTGGAGAGGAGGAGTGTCAGAAAAATACACGGAATCAAAAATCAAATGTATCATGAAATGGTAAGATTTGCCTTTTAAGCCAGGCGGTGGTGGCGCACGCCTTTAATCCCAGCACTCGGGAGGCAGAGGCAGGCGGATCTCTGTGAGTTCGAGGCCAGCCTGGTCTACAAGAGCTAGTTCCAGGACAGGCTCTAAAAAAGCTGCAGAGAAACCCTGTCTCGAAAAAAACCAAAAAAAAAAAGGAAAAAAGAAAAAAGATTTGCCTTTTATAACTGGTTAAATGGTATCTTAATTCTTCCCATCTTGTTTAGGCAACACCATCTCCATCATTCAGATCAGGTGGTACCCTAGGCAGACTGGGCCTTTGTCTATATCATCTCCTTACTTTGGAACCCCAGACTCCTGATTATATGCCACACCTTATAAAGTCATGTGACAGAATACCACATACTGGACGGGTAGGCAAGGCATTCCACACAGACTGGTACTTGGAGTCTAAGAATACGGAATTAGTATCTTGTGAGGGTTTGTTCCTGAAAGGTGGTACCCTCTCCCCACATCCACATGGGGGTCCAGGCAGGGCAGTTTTTTGGGACCCAATCCACACACATATATGCATGCACGCATGCACGCTCATCAGCACACTGGAAGTATGAACATGGAGAACACACGTATTCAGATCACGGTAAAGGTCCTTCAGAAGGAAGTGGCAATGGGAATAATCCAATCTTTACCCACTTAGACACTTGTACTCAAGCACTGTTCTTGGTATTGGGGACACCACCATGAGAAAATTCCATCCACAAGTTACCTCCCTTGTAACAGGCCAATGGACACAGAGATTCTGAAAATCAGGCAGGATCTGCTCTTCAGAGAGGCAGAAGGAGATGGATGTGGTGGTGACTAGCAGCCAGGGAGCAGAGGAAGAGAGAGAGAGCACCATGGATAAATAACTACAGGAAGAGACCACAGGTATGGATGTTGTATAAAAGGAAACCTTATCACAGCTTAAGAGAAGCGCTTGGGTTAATCTACTTTCTTCCATACCTCAAGAAACTGGCTACCCAGACCTCCACACCACCCTCTATTCAGAAGTGAGGTGAGAATGGATGGTACCCAGGGTGTTGACAAGTGGTCCATGCATCTAGAAAGCAGATGTAGCTGCCTAGCTGCCTTCTGCCTCTTGGATCAATGACTATCCTTAGATAATAGGACCTAGAGAGGTTGGAGGACTGCCAGCAGATCTGCCTGGGCTAAGGGTTGTTTTTCTCAACTTGAAAATTGTGTCTGTCTCTCTCTATTTCTGTCCACTGAGCATGAAGGGCTTGCCACCTCCTGAAGCCACCTAACTCCCTCCGTGAGAATGCTGAGGAACCAGAGAAGGAAGCTAACTGATGCAGGTTCCCTGGACCTGTCTCTGGGGAAGGAACTGCATTTGTGAAGACCAAGGGTATTTGGAGACAATGTCTCAACTTTGTAAAGGTTAACTAGGCAGTCCTCAATGTGTAAGCCTAAAGGGATCATGCGGTCTGTTCTGGAAACACAGAGCAAAGAGACGAGACCTCACACAGACCCTGAGAGACAGCAACTACCTCGGCCCTAGCTGCCTCGTAGTATTCAGAAGGGGACATAGGCCACATGTGAAGGGAGGGTCTGTTGTTTCTGAACTAAGTGCCCTTTTTATTATATTGTTTCCAGGAGGAAGATTACCCTGAACAAACGCAATAGTTCCCCCAAGGAGTTCAAGACTGGATGCCATCTATGTGAGGTGATGGGGAAGCCCCCTTAGGTAGCTGTCTGTCAATCATTTCATAGCCTCATGGGCTTGTGCACTTTAACATTTTTAATCAGAAGAAGTGGCCACATGCTGGCAGGGAAGGTCGAGTCATTGGCCTTGTAAGATGGATTCCTGCTGTGACAAGGCTTGCACAGTCGCAAGGCTCAGCTTGACGTCACCCTGCCTATCTGCCCCCATTTCATTATAAAATGTCCTCCTCCTCCATCTAGACTGCTCCTCTGAACAACCTTTCTTCCCTTCCTTCCCATGTCCAGATCTCCCTCCTGCCTATGCACACTCGCCCTGCTGTTTCTTCTGTGAGTCTCTGCTCTCTCATGACTTAGCTACAACATCACACCCCCCTGGAAGCCAGCAGAGGCCTTTCATGACTCACCCTCTCTGCCATCTTCTCTTAGAACATCTCTTTGCCTACTTTCCTTGGGCTACTTCCTTCCTCACAGTTGTAGACATCACTTTTGAGCACCAATTGTTTTCTGTGTTTCTCATAGACTGTTTTGCCTATGAAAACACAGACCTCAGATACTGGAGAAATGGCTCGGTTTGATAGCGTGCTTGCCCTGCAAGTATAAGGATATGCATTTTATCTCCAGAACCCAGGTAAAAATGCACAGTGGTGATCCTGTAACCCCAGCCACGGGGAAGCAGAGATGGGAGAATGCCTCTCAGAACAGTCTGAGCCTATAAAAAAAGGAGGTGGATAAAGTTCCTGAAGATGACTCCTGAGATTGTCCTCTGGCCTCAGTACACACATGTGTACATACTTGTGCACCCTCACACACACAGTATTAAAAAAGAAAATTACCACAGCCTTATTTTTTTGCCATTCCTAGATGGCAAAGGAACTGGCAAAAGTACAACACAGGCAATTTATAAACATGGGATTAACTAATGCCCACAAGACTCAGAGAGGCCAGGACATGCACAAAACAAGTATCTGACCAATTAAATGTTTCATTGACCAAACTGGTCCTGAAATGTACTTCAAAATGAAGATTAAAAGCATTTTTGGTTCCAAGATTAAGCTTGATACTTCCTCAGAAATCTGTTAACATAATTATACTCGGTGCGATGTAGTGATGAGCTGCAGGTAGGCCTGCTTTTAGTCCTGCCCGGCTCCCGGGTGCCTGGCTAGCTTATGCCCCGAAATAACAACACACAAACTGTATTCATTTAAACACTGCCTGGCCCATTAGTTACAGCCTCTTACTCACATCTTGACTAACCCATATCTAATAATCTGTGTAACACCACGAGTGGTGTCTTACCGGGAAAGATTCAGCATGTTTGACCTGGCGGCTGGCTCCATCGCATCTGGCCCAGAGAGAAGAGGCATGACGATTGTCTGAGCCATCTACCTCACTTCCTTCTTCCTGTTCTGTCTACTCCACCCACCTAAGGGCTGGCCTATTAAATGGGCCAAGACAGTTTCTTTATTAACAAATGAAATCAACACAAACAGAAGACTCTCCCACATCAGTGTGATGAATAGAAAAGACCCTATCTCCAAAAGCCAAAGGAGGTCTCTTTCCCTTAAGCATAATATTAAAAAGTAGCAGACCTGGAACAATAACACACTATGTAACAGAGTTGGGGATGTCTGCAGAACCAGGAGGCCCCAGAAAGCGACTTGTTCTCTTCTTTACAGCATAACACAGATCTGCATCATGGTGGTCAGGAGTTTGGGAGGGGGTCACCTCACCTAGATAAAAAACTGACTCTGATAAATGAAAGCCTAACCCTGGGCAAGGTACTTAAACTTGTTGGGACTTATCACTTGTGAAACAAGCATTAATAATTTTCTTTAGAGACAGTTGTATCAGTTGCTTTTCTCATTCTGAAAAATCATTGACAAAAGCACCTTCAGGAAGGAAGTTTGTTTTTGCTCACAGTTTGAGAGTAGAGTCTGTCGCGGTGAGGCAGACATGGTGGCTGCAGTATAAGGCAGCTGGTCACAGTGCAGCTGTAGCCAAGAAGCAGAGGGCGCTAAATGCTGGTGCTCAGATTGCCTTTTCATTTTTATTTACTCTGGAACCCCAGCCTGCAGAGCGGTGCTGCCCACTTTCAGGTGAGTCGTCTCATCTCAGTTAAAACTATCTGGGACTGGTCTAACAAACAGATCAACCACATTTCTCCTAGGCGCTCAAGATCCAGTCAAGCTGACAATCAAAGTCAACCTTCGTGATTCTTATGACTTGAAATTGAAACAAGTAACCCAGAAAGCCACTCGTATTTGGCACAGAATAGGAAGCGATAAACACTCATCACTGTGTCAAGATGAAGGCTTAAGGAGGGTATATTGAGTGGCTGCCCATGGGTAGAGATGTATGTGTTATAATAGGTAGGCTGTCTGTGATGCCAGTGCACAAGTGGAGTGAACACATTGTTGATGTGGGCATCCCCTCTGTGCGCTGCTTTCCTTGGTTAATGAATAAAGAAACTGCTTTGCCCTGTTGATAGGGCAGAACTTAGGTAGGCGGGGAAGACAGAACTGAATGCTGGGAGAAGGAAAGAATCAGAGAGACGCCATGGGTCGGCTGGAGACAGATGCTGGGAATTTTATCCAGTAAGCCACTGCCACGTGGCAATATATGGATTAATAGAAATGGGTTAAATTAATATAAAAGTTAGCCAATAAGAAGCAAGAGCTAATGGGCCAAGCAGTGTTTTAATTAATGCAGTTTTTGTGTGGTTATTTCGGGGCTAAGCTACCCCGGGCGGCTGGGACAAATAGCCTGGCTCTCCCTGCAACACGTTGTCACAATGCTGGTGTTAACTCAGAGGAGAAAGAGCAGAAGTACACACAGTCCTTATGGAGCGCCCTACACGCTGAAGAAGGTCTCACGGTCCACGTTTAAGTCTGGGTCTGGAGCCTCCCAGAGAGGATCTGAGTGCTGCCAGGTCACAGCTTAGATCAGGGTGTGCCCTTTCAGATCACCATCCGCAAGCTTCTCAGGCGCCCACATCCGGCATATTCTTGCTGATAACTTGTCATTCCCTTAACTGCAGGTTAATTTTCTGCATGCAGAATTTGTCACTGGTCTTTCGTGTGGCATATATCGGGGAACATGGCCCATTATTTTCTCCTGTCCACAGGAGCCCTGACTAGCTAATGTTCATAACAAGCCAACAAGGCAGTCCTATTTATTTTAATATATCTAAAACAAAGCCATTCATTAGAGATAAGATTGTTGAAAAGAGGAAAACTACACAGACTCACACATGTGTATGTATGTGTGTTCAATTTTACTAGAATTATAGCCGATTTACCTAAAAATTTGCTAAGAACCAGGAAAAAGTACTATTTGGTGGATTAACTTTATAGAGGTAAATTTGGTTAAATTTATTTCTTTGATTTTGTTTGTTAAAAAGTCTCTCTCTCTCTCTCTCTCTCTCTCTCTCTCTCTCTCTCTCTCTCTCTCTCTCTCTCTCTCTCCAGACATATCAAGTATATGTCTTGATATACCAGTATATCAAGATAACGAAATTCAAAAGGCTCCACCTTCAGGTAAAGAACTACAGGCTCATTGGTACTTTTCAAATGAAATGCTTTCTTGGGGAAGACAAAAGTCAGGCAAAAGAGAGAACTTTTGTCTTGGCTCACATCACAAATCCTGGTCTCTTTCCTCTGTGTGTGCCCATCCTTTCTCATGGCCCCACAGACCTGACTTTCCTTCCAACAATGACCAACACAAGGCAGATGACAGTGAGCCACATATTTTCCTGTAGTAGTCTGCCTTATGCATCTCCTAGAGCTGAACCCGACAGCGGTTCACATGGGTGACTCGAGAAGTCCCAATACTGTCATTTCTAAATGGGTGGCTCACAACACATAGCTAGGACTACATACTACTTTGAGAAGAATGGCCATGAACATCTTACCTCCATGAGGCTGACGACACCACCATGCTTTCCACTGGTCACTTTCATAGTCACGACTGCAAGACTGCTTCCCCTGAATAGCAACCTTCTGGGGACATATTGATGATTAAACTTTAGCCATAAAACACCCACCTAGGTCTATGTTTCTGCAAGGGATTCTAAGAAACTCTTTGGGTCATCCAAAAAAAAAAAGGCATAAAAGTGGAAGAGGGACTAGTAAGGAAAAGGAGTGGTGAGGGGATAAGAGGAAGAAGATAGGAGGGAGTAATGGGGTGGATGTGAATTTTTAAATATATTATGCATGTAAAAATGCTATGATGAAACTTATTAAGTGTAATCAATGTTTGCTATTAAAAACTTAAAAACATAATAAAGCCAGAATTCTGATATTTGCTGGCAGATGCTGGTGCTGGATCCGAGGCCACATGGAGGTTTTCGAAGCTCACCTTTTTTTTTTGTCAGGGAGTTATTGAGCTTGGCAGTTATGAGTTTCTTCAAGAAAGAAGAAAGTGCTGTCTGCTCAGAGTTCTACAGCATGGAACAAAAGTGTCGGCATGGGGGAAGAGCAGGAAAGTGTGCACAGGCTGTGAGCTCACCAGGCAGCCCATACAGCCCCATGGAAAGTCTTCCCAGCAAGAAAACATCTTGAACATCCCCATCCAACACCCTGGGTGTTATTAAATATGCACAGTAAGAAAAACTGTTGAACTCAGATGGTTTTAAAGGGAAATACAAGTGATTTAAGGGTGGGTTCACATTACAATTTTATAGTTTAAATTACTCTTCAGGGGAAATAAAATTGCTCATTTGTGCCCCATCTCTCGAAAATGTCATAAATATGTATACGTGAGCATGGCCCATCACAGAGTAACAGGGAGTCAACAGGAGGCCACATAAGAAGCAAAATCAACAGCCTGTTTCTACACTTGTATTTGTCCCTGAGATGAAATTCCTTGTCAATCATTCAATCTCAAGACACTGACTCTTAAAAAATCATTTCTACTGATTGCTTTATTTCATCATCTAATTTCTAACTTACAACAGAGTCAGAAACCACCATCTCCTAACACGATGTTTACCTAGTAAAATGGGGATATTGCTAATCCCCTGGGCTGCCACCGGCTTAGGCCACTTGGTCAGACTAGAGGTCCCTGCTAGGTCTTCATTGCAAAGATTAGACAAGCAGAATCAAAATAATCTGTTTCTCTATGATGACCTTGGTGAGGAGAGAAGGTCCTATAATTGAGTTTGATTTTAGGGGATGGTGTGACCTTTGTGTGTTTAACTGCAGAAATGAGTTAATGCAGAAACGAGTTAGAGGTGACATCCCTTCTACACAGATGCTTGGCTTCCCTTCTACACAGATGCTTGGCTTTCACACTCCTTCAGTTACAGAAGCCCAACAAGCTTCAGAGAAACTTTATAACATTGGAGGGTGGTTAGCAAAGGTTCTTTTGCCTATTATTTTGCATCAATAGAATAATAGATTTAGAGACAATTTAAGTTGACAGTAAAGAACAATGGATCACTGTTCCTTGCCACCCCTACACAATGCCCTTGGTTATGGGCGACATTGCACAGGTATAAAATTTACCATGCCCAGATGCAAATGCACAAAATGGCAATTACACTCTCTGGA
The DNA here is from genome assembly GCF_903992535.2 of Arvicola amphibius. Classification (NCBI taxonomy): domain Eukaryota; kingdom Metazoa; phylum Chordata; class Mammalia; order Rodentia; family Cricetidae; genus Arvicola; species Arvicola amphibius. The sequence continues at coordinate 1,186,215 of NC_052056.1, read as the reverse complement.
GGCTGAAGCTAGAAGGTCATAGGTTCAATTCCAGCTGGGCTACAGGGTGAGCTCAGAGACAACTGATGAACTTACCATGAACACTATCTAAAAATTTGTTTTAAAGGAGCATCGTGCTTGCCTAGAATGCATGATACCCAATACATAAAAACAAATAAATAATAAACAAATTCATTATAGTTGGCAATCCTGTATTGATTAATATCAATTAACATCTATCTTTTAAAATATTATTTTGTGTGTGTGCATGTGTACATATGCAGATACACAAACCTACGTGTGCACATGCAGAGGCCAGATCTATCTTCCTCTACAATTTGCCACCTTAGTTTTTGAGACAGTGCCTCTCACTGAAACTGAAGCTCACTGATTTGGCTAGTCTGGCTGGCAGTGAGCTCAAGGACATAACTGTCTCTATCCCTCAGTGACAAGATTACAGAGAGGGGTCACTGGGCCCTGATTTTTCCATGGTTTCTAGGAATCTGAAATCCAGGCCTCATGCTTGTACAGCAAGAACTTCATTCCCAAGCCCTCTCTGCAGTCCCACGCCTGGCCTTTTACATAGTTTCTCTGCACTGTACACTCTATGGTTTTGACAAATGAGCAACACCAAGCATTGATTGGCAATGTTGAACAGGACAGAATCAAAGAACATTCTTCCACTATATTCTAAACTCATTTCACTTATTCATCTCTCCCTGTCCCAGGCTTTCAAATACCTGGCAATCATTGATTTCCTTACTTTCTTTATAATTTTGTCTCTTCTGGAATGTTCTATAGTTGGAATTATATGGTTGAAGTCAAGCAGCATTTTCAGACTGGCCTCCTTTGTTAGATAACACACATTTAAGATTCTTCCATGTCCATTAGTAACCTGAGAGTTCGTTCCTTTTTACTGATGAATAATAGTCCATTCTATGAATGTATACAGTTTTCTCATTCCCTTAATGACAGAACAGAATCCTGACTGCTGTTTTGGGTGAGTATAAATCAAGCTCGTTTCAGACACTGGCATGCAGGCATTTGTTTTCCTTCTCTTGTGTTCATTAAACATTTGCTGCTTTTCTATAACTTTCCTATAACTGCTCCTCTTTTTTTTGAACTTTCTTCCTTTTTGTATGTCAGGTTGAGGGATTCTTATGTGGGTACCCCCATGCTGTCTGATTCCCCTCTTATGCCCATGAGCCTACTGAAGGCATCCTGCATTTCTCTTTGTGTTTCCAGCATACCTGCCATCCCCTGTTCCTTTCATGGTGTCCACTTTGTTCCACTGGCACCTCAGGCCATGATTAATTTAAATCTCTACATAATTCCCCAGTTTCTGCACAGTCAGACCCTGGTCATGATGTCCCTTCTTCCTTCCCACATGAATTCTGGCTTCTCATTTCCTGAATGTGTTGCTACTGAACGCCAGACTTAATCTACTGGATATCAGAAGACAATACACTTAGACTCTGAATGTGGGGTTCTGTGAAGTCCATGTTTGTTACACTGTGGCTATGGGTCCAAGAGACTTTAGTTCCATCGTTTTCTCCCTCTCTTACTGTCTTGATGTTTGTTTCTTGGAGACTTCTGATCTGTGTCTGCCAGTATCTTAGTTGTGATAAATTGGCATAATTAGGGGTCCCATTGATGTGGTGGTGAGGTGTTCGGAGGGGAAGCTTTGTGCTCATGTGCCCATATCTCAACTTTTAGCATCTCTCAGCCACAGTATAGTGACCCCCAGAAGGGTTCAACTTTGGAAAGTTCTCCTTGACCCCCCACTTCTCATCTTCCTCTTCACGTGAGGCAAGGAAGCTAGAGGAGGATGCCACATCTGGCTGACTGTCCTTCCTTCAATGTAGAAAAGGACTTTGAAAAGAATTTTTTTCTTTTAGAGTATAGTTTATATGGTAGGCAGAGAACACTGGGTTTATTTCAAAGGTTTTTCTTTCACTTGTCGTGACCCCAACAGTTTGGGATTTCTCTCATATCTGTGTAATAATTTGATAAGGTTCTTGAAGGTGAAATAAAGGTAGAGTGGGGACTTCCAGGACACTTAACTCTCAAGCTATGCATACTTGTTCCTACTCATGTAGGTTGATCTTGGCTGTCACTCTTTGAATTGATCTGCACTTCAGAGTGACTTCAACCTTCTGACGGCCCACAAAAGTCACTGGTTTTCAGTTTGTTCCATTTCTGTTTGTTCTCAGAAACAAGAAACCTGATCGGTGATAATTTCCAAGCTCCATGTGTGACAGCTAAAAATGCAAGTCTGTGAACTTTGGGAAAAGGACAGATAGCAAGGATGCTTGGCTCTGAGAAACATACATTACCTCTGGCACTCAAGTGTGATATTGTCACCTGAGAAAAGCTATAAGCCAATGCACACTGTACAGATGTGGCCATGAATCAGTAAACCTGCATTTACAAAAGCAGGTGGAGACCAGGCTTGCTTGGCAAACCACAGTTTTTAAGAGCCCACTCTGGACCAAAGGCCACGAGTCAGAATACCACCAGAGCAAACCTGAGGAAAGTAGGATCAGTTTTAAGCAGAAAAATAAAATATTATTTAGTAAACATATACTATTTAGTAAAAACATACTAAAGACATATTGGCATAAAATATGCTGTATACTTTTCTTAAAAGAAGTATGTTGATGTTAGCTTGATTCGTGAAATAACCAGGCTAGCTAAAAGATAAAGCAATTATAATTTTATTTATTATAAGGGGCAAACTCACAAACAGGAACGAGAAGTTCAAGCTCAGCTGTGCTGCAAGGGAACCACACAGAGCACGCACCTGGGCCACACACGTTTTTCTATGGGTCCCAAAAAGCCACACCCTAACTTGGTCTCACCTCTTAAAGGTAATTGGTTGACAAAGTTTCCCCATCAGAAGTATTTTACTCTGGATAAAAATTTATAGGTCAATCAATACTTCTCAGTTGCTATATGAGAAGGTGGTGGCAACATTGGAGAATAGGGAGAGTAGGGGTGCTGGAGACCAGAGTCCCCACCAACAGCTGCTGGGATGGGGAAGTGGGGATGCTCAACAAGAATTAAAATTCTAGATTTTTTTCTATTATGTTTATTCACTGTCTTTACATAAGGGGAAGGGGACACAGTGCACACATAGAGGTGGTCATTTGCAGTGACCGTCTGCAGGAGTTAGTGCTCATCTTCCAGCCATAATGGTAAGTGCTTTTACCCACTGAACTATCCCGCTAGTTCCAAATCTAGATTTGTAATATAGACATTAATAACTTAAATGTTGGCAGATTCAAATACATCTTTAAACATGGGATGGGTCAACAATGTGCAGACCAGACACAGAGGCCCAAAGTGGGTTTTGCCTGGCATGGACTCCGATACAGTTCAAACCCAACCCTGACTTGAGGAAGCACAATGATCAAAGACCTTCTCTGAGGTCACACAGTCAAGGGACAGTCAGGGTGCTGGGCGATGAGGCCACCTCACACTGCTTTCCAGGATCGAGGCACAGGTCCACTCAAGAGGGCCTTTCCTCCTCGGTGGAGCTAGTGGCTACTGCATAACCACCACATATCACTTTCTTTCACGGACAATATTAATGGTCTCCGTGTTTACATTTTAAAATAGCTTTTAAAAATCAACTAACTTCATCATTTTCCCCCCAAGGAGCATAATTATGTTTTACTTGATCAGCAAGGAAAAAGAACCCTAATCAAACAGTCACCGTTTTGCCTGTGCTGTGAAATCACAAGATAAATAGTTCCAATCAGTTACAGGCCATCCTCGAAAGATCATGGCATTTAAAAAAACAAAATGTGCTTCAAGCTACTTGGATCCAACTTCCCACTGCCTCACATCCCCCTTTAATTCTGATTCACCCTAGAACATTTCAGCTTGCTAGGCATGGCAGCTTTCTACAGAGCAAAGTTAAATCTCGGTGGGCAAAATGAAAAATAAATCAATGGGTAGAGGCTCTCAACTTGGTCATGTTGCCCCCTATGTGCTGTCCTTGATGAACAGAGGAAGAAGCAGAGAGGAGCCTGAATTACTGAGCTGTATCGGAATGAAGGGGGGTAGGGGAAAGTGGGAGTTAGGGAGGTTCGGGAGAAGGTACCTGCCATGCAGTGTTGGCCACGCCCTTGGTCCTGTGACTGAGTCCTACAAAGACAGATGCATAAACAAACAAGTCCCAGAAAGCCAGGGCCACTGGGGCTGGAGGCAGAGCTGATATTGGAGCTGTTCAAGTTTGATTTTTTTTAAAAAAAAATATTTTATTCTGTGTGTACTCTGTGTGCCTATGTTTGCATTACACCATGTGTGTGCAGATGCCTGCTAAGGTCAGAAAGGGGGTCTGGTCCCTTGGAACTGGAGTTACAGGTGGCTATGAGTCAGCTGATGTGGGTACTGGGAACCCAACTCAAGTCCTCTGGAAGAGCAACAGGTGCTCTTAACCACCCAGCTATCTTACCCCTCAAGTCTGATGTCGTAATGTGAGATTAGCACATATTAAAGTTACCCAGGGTATACAAGTACACAAAGTCATAATAAACTCTGGTAAAATAATATTCTCTGCATTAGTAGCAAATAAGGACTTGCCTTAGAAACCTAGTAGCAGGGCATCTCATGACAGACGGCCTCTGCTTAGTGTGACCTCACGTCTTCCTAACCCTACGATTAGTTTAAAATATCAAGCATGCAATGAATTTAGTATAGCGGAGGACCACCGCTCAGCAAGCACAGAACACAGCGCAGTGCACGCTGCAAACGGCTGGAAACTGCGGACCACTGACACCGCCCGTGACATAAAGCGATGTCACACCCACACTGCTAGCCCAGGGAAAGACTGACGTTCAAACCTGTCCTGAGTCTGTATCACGCCACACTCTGGTGTCAAAGGTCATGTTGCTGAGCCACGGTCTTTGAAGACTACCTTTTTACATGGCTGTGGTCTTGGCAGGCCACAGAAGTGATTCATAGCAGAGGTGTCTTTCATACAGAACAAACACGTTGTGACTTAATGTAATTATTGGTACGAGGGAGAAATGGTGGGAGGCGCTGAGCCGAGTATCCTCAGAGGAGCTATTTCACCTTGCCACCCATTTCAGCATCCCTTAAGCCAACCTCCGAGGAAAACTAAGAAACACAGCTCAAAATAATCTGCTTTCTACCCAAGTCAGTTAGAATAATAGAATAAGGAAGCTCATCCTCAGTGAGACAGGCTCCACGCCATAGGATGGATCGTGAAGACAGTGGTTGGCATTGGTGGGTGCTCTGGCTGAGAAGCCAGGAGACACGGAAAGCACTGACCAGAGAATCACCTTCATGTTGTGTATTCCCAGTTCACCAGCCTCCACTCACCCTTCACATCCATTGATCATCCGAGCACACACAGAACTGTGCTACTTCGGAACTGCTCTTTTTTATCTTTTACTTTCATTTTGTGTTCGTACACACGCGTGTACAAGTACCTGTATGTTTATGCCATTTGTACAGCTGCCCGCGGTGGCCAATAGAGGGCATCGGATCTCCCGGAACTAGAGTTACAGATGGTTGTGAGACACTGGGTAGACAGACGCTGGGAACCAGCACCAGCCAGCACCAAGGGAGCATCACTGAGCCACATCTCTCCAGTACCTACTTCTAAATTCTTTTAAGAGAAGTGTTTAGTAGTGGGAAATAAATGCAGCATTTTAGTTAGGGGCATTTAAATAACGTCAGCAAGTTTGGGTCTCCAACTGTCACCTCTTGTCCTAATTTAAAACGATTGTCTCTAGAGTCTATCTCTGGTTCACACCCAGTACGATCCCCATGATCCCTCTGTGTAAAATGACTCAAACTGGATGGATTGCTTCAGACTTTCAAATTAGTAGGTCTGGGTTTCTCCCCCAACCGGATCCAAAATGAGCTGAAATATGCACATCGTACTGAGTTTTCAGTGCCAGAAGCAGCAATTAAGCAAAATTGTTGTCATAAAATTTACAGCAAAAGAGAGCAAGAACACCTGGATAGCTATCAATTAATTCCCCCTCATAATGTCCAGCCCAGCTCGCTTTCTCTTTGTGGGCCATGATACTTGGGTGAGGGATGTTTATGGCTTATTGTAGGGATGGTAGTTAAGATTTCTGTGGACAGAAAGTTCTTTCCCTATGCTCTGTGCGGATTAGACTCACACGTAGGGAGAGGAAGACGCTTGAGAAGGGGCAAGGGACTGGGTGGTGTTTTTAGGTGCTCCTGCTAGGGAAGGCGGGGTGACTCTGGGAAGCAGTCAGTGGAGGGGCAGGGGGCATAGTATGGATCCACCTTTATGGGTGCAGAAATGAGGCTGCATTGGTTTTCCCAGGAAGTGGGGCAGCTTTGGTGTGTGTGGGGGAGTAATCCAGAAAAGGCAGGTGTGAAGCCATTAAGATTGCCCCGGTGGCCACTATGAAGCTGGCTATCGAGCTGTATAGAAGCTTACTCGGACATAGTTTGGGAATTGATATTCTGTCCATTGCTCCCTTTGCCTGTATTTTACAGGTCTCACAAAGGTTTGAGGCCACTTAGCTTTGAAAATAATGCAGGGATGCTATGACTAAACTGGAGCCCAGGGAGACAGCTTTTCCTGGAGAGCGTTTGAGCATATTTGAAAATCACACAGCATGTCCAAGTAGGTTAAGAATAGCAAAAAATCATTTTGGAAAACAAATATAAAATTAAGCACTCTACCTCACTGTTGCGAATGAAAAGCCACCTACATGTCTCGAAGCAGGAATGCATTTTATGAATGGCAAAACGGCAAGAAAGAAATTGCTGCCACTGCCCATGAAGCAAAGCTGCCCCCGGGACCATTCTAGAAAACATGCAAAGAGCTTTGCTTAATTGAGTCTTTTAGTTCCATTTATGTCTGCCTATGGTGGTTTTATATGCATATTTTATAAGCTTAATTTTGTGTGTGTGTATTGTGTGTGCACACTGGAGTAGGGCATTGTGCACACCCATGAATATATCTACAGAGGCAGATGCCCGTGGAATGGGGAAGAGGCTGCTGGAACTCTTGGGCTGGAGGTAGGGATGAGCTGCTCAGTATGGGCACTAGAATAAGAACTCAAGTCCACTGTAAGGGCAGCAAGTGTTCTCAACACTGACCCAGCACTCGGGGCCAAGGGTGTAGCTTTTAGTCCTTCAGTATGATGACGACTAATCACAGCCACATTTCTGAAGGACTGTTGCTGCTATTGGAGCAGAAGATGAACTAAAACCTTGCTCCTGCCTGCAGCAGTGTTGATAGGTATCATCTCCCATTTTTCCTCTTTACAGGTTGGGGACCTGGAGCCATTAGTTTTTCTTTAGGAAGCAAAAACTGGCCGCACCTGGACACACTACTATCTGCTTGCCACAGGGAGACTCCGGCTCATGAGCTGTAATCTAGCAGAGAAGGAAAAAAATGTAAAACAACAAAAACAAACAAATGAAGAAAACAGGCAAGGCAATTAAAAGAGAATGCATCACTGGGCATCCACCACCTGGCTGTTTTCCAGAATTTATTTTGCATTTAACAGACACAGGGTAATTAAAACAGGAAGAAGCACAAAATAATCAAAATATAGAGGACAAATTACCCCCCCCCACACACACACACACACTCATGCACACACTTTGCACATGAGGCAAAATTCTCTTCAAAGTCTTAAATTCATTTCATCCCAGGGGAAAAAAAATGCAGAAAGGTTTATAACCCATCTGAAAGCCACAGGATAATGAGAGAATACCCTCCCTCCCTGCAAATTAACCCTGGTTAAGTACCCCTGCAGGGCGCATGGCAGAACCAATCCTGGAGTCCTCAAGAGCCTTCTCACAGGAGAGCAGCCCTCAGCCTCCTTCAGGGTCCACAGGGGCAGGCCCATTCTGGGCTCTACTCCCCAGGATCTGGGAAGCCAGCCAGGGAACTGCCTAAGGCTTGGTTTCAGGCCAATACCATTCTGTGTGGTGTTTATCTATGCTCTGGAATGAGAAAGGGCTAACATCCTGATGAAAAGTCATAGAAGGCTTAGAGCCTGTGGGACTTTCCTTAACAAGTAGAAGCTACTTAAATTATAATGAAAACAACCAGGAGCACCAAACTACTGTGGCTTTTTTTTTTTTTTTTTTTTTTTTTAGAAAGTTTAAGTGCTTGCTCTCATCTGTAGGTTGTGAAGAATGGGCCCTTATGAAACACTGGGACAAGTTTTACTTCATGGCCCCAAAGGTGACCTTTCCTCTGATTCTATAACCCCATCACTGAAACTACAAAGAGAGTAGTAAGATGACTCAAGGGTATAAGACTCACCAGGCAAACATGAGTTCGGTTCCTAGAGTTAATAGTAGAAGGGCACACACACACACACACACACACGCACGCACGCACGCACGCACACTATACTAACTACTACTACTACCAATAATAATAATAATGATAATAATAATAATAATAATAAATAATAATAATGAAATCTTAGATGCCCTCATTTTCTTTTTGCTGCAGTGATAAAATACTCTAAGGAAAAGGAAACATAGGAAAGGAAGGGTTCATTTGACTTCCAATTCCAGGTCACAGTCCGTTATTTCATGGAAGTTAAGGCAGTGATTGAGGCTGTCACATCTACAGGCAGCAACAGATAGGGAATAACACAAGGCTCCTTGCTTTCTTGCATGTTCACTGGCTAGCTTTCTTTTCCCTTATACTGTCCATGACCACCTGCCTAGGGAATGACGCTACCCATAATGGTCAGTGTCTTCCTACATAGACTGTCACTCAAGACATGTCTACAGGCCACCCTGATCTAGATAATTCCCCATGAAAACTTTCTTCTTGGGGTGATTCTACATTGCTCTATAATGACATTAAAACTACCCAGCATGGTGGGTACGCACGGATTTGATTAGGACGACTGTTGCAGATGGCACGGGATAGAGGGTGCTGGAACTCCAACAAATGACATTCTCACGGTGGTTCAGCAGAAAGCACACACCAGCCCCCTCTATCCCTCAGAATGAAGGAGAATATTTCATGTAATCAGCATCAATAAGCCACCTGTTAACAGAATATCAGCAGCACCCAAAGGGACATATTGCATTCAAACTGCAGAATCTACAGACTATATATGCACCTAGCCTTACCTAGACACACCTCATCCTCCTTTGTGAGCTCACACACAAATAGAGTTGTTGGTAACTAAACACAAAGGATGCGTCGAGAAATACATCATCTGTGGTTTCATCACGGTCCTACCTTCATTGCTGCTGCTGTGATAAAACATTCCACAGAAAGGAACTTAGGGAAGCAAGGGTTTATCAGGCTCACAATTCCGGGCACAGTCTCTGATTTCAGGGGAGTCAAGACACGAACTCAAGGAGCTGGTCATAGTACATCCACAGTCAAGAGTAGGGAGAGAATAAGAATGCATGCTGGCACTCAGCCCCTCCTTTCATACAGTCCAAGATCCCCTGCGTAGGAAATTGTGCTGCCCACAATGGGCTGGGTCTTTCCGTATCAAGTAATGTAGTCAAGACAATCCCCTACTAGCATGCCTACAGCCCAACCTGATAGGCTCTCTTAATATTTGAATGATTCTAGGTTGTGTCAAGCTGATCATTGAAACTTTTGTCATCAAGGAGCTGAAAGGAAGAGGATTGTGACATCAGTGGGATTTGATATCTTGGGATCATCATGTATTGCCATAGTATATGCCGCTGCTCACCGACAGGGGCATCATGAGGCTTATGGTTATGACTATGTGTTCTGTGTGTGTGCTATCAAAGGGAACAGAAAGCTGAGATGGTTCAACACTTAAGATAGCTTGCCACTCTTCCAGGGGACCTGATTTCAATTCCAGTACCCATATCAGGCGGTTTCAAAACACAGGATCATTCGGTATGTTGGAAGAGGGTTATCACTTCCTGAGAGATCAGCTTGTCTTTAACACTCCAGTTCTGGAGATGTGGTTATTTTGTATATGTGACAGGTAGGATGTCTGTGGCTACAACATTACTAGGTCTTGTCAGTGGCCTGGGATGTGTGAGAGATGCAGACACAGGAAGCAGAAGTCCACTCTCTGCCTAGATCTTCATATCAGCACAGGCTCCAAATATAAAATATAGTCTTTGCACGCATCCTTGCCCGAGATCTACCAAAATAATAAAGAAATACTATGTAGACATATTTTTAAATTTGTGTGTATGTGGTATGCATGTTTGTGTGCAGTTATACACATGTGTATTTGTGCATATGGAGGCCAGAGGACAACCTTAGTTACCATTCCTCAAAGGCTGCCCAATGGTCTGGAGATCACCAAGTAGACTAGACTGGCTGGCTAGTGAGTCTCAGGGACCTGCCTGTCTTTAGTGCTGCAGCACTGGGGGTGGGAGTGGGAAAGGGTGGGAGTGGGATGGGGTGGGAGTGGGATTTGGTGGAAGTGGGAAGGGGTGGGGTGGGATGGGGTGGGAGTGGGAAGGGATGGGAGTGGGAAGGGATGGGGTGGGATGGGGTGGGATGGGAGCTCCCACTGCTGCAGCACTTAGGGTGGGGTAAGGGTCAATGCTGCATTACTGTAGCACTGCTGCTTAGGGGTGAGGTAGGTGTTCCACTGCTGCAGTAATAAGGAGGCTCTACAACTACAGCACTCAAAGTGACGTGAGGATGGTGTTTCACTGCACAGTGCATGGGAGACTTCACTGCTGCAACATTCAGGGTGGGGGTGATTGCTCCACTGCTGCAGCACTAGGGGTGGGGTTGTGCTGTACTGCTGCAGTACTGGGAGTGGGTGTGTGATCCCCTGATGCAGTACTGGGTGTGAGGGGTGTGCTCCATGGCTGCAGCACTGGGTGTGAGGGGTGTGCTCCACAGCTGCAGCACTGGGTGTGAGGGGTGTGCTCCACGGCTGCAGTACTGGGTGTGAGGGGTGTGCTCCATGGCTGCAGCCCTGGAGAAAGGGGACAGGTATGCTCCACTGCTGCAGCGCTGGGGAGGAATGAAGGGTGTGATCCGCTGCTCCAGTACTAGGGTGTGCTCCACTGCTGCAGCGCTGGTTGTGAGGGGTGTGCTCCATGGCTGCAGCACTGGGGAGGGGTAAGGGGTGTGCTCCACGGCTGCAGCACTGGGGAGGGGTAAGGGGTGTGCTCCACGGCTGCAGCACTGGGTGTGAGGGGTGTGCTCCACGGCTGCAGTACTGGGTGTGAGTAGTGTGCTCCATGGCTGCAGCACTGGAGAAAGGGGACAGGTATGCTCCACTGCTACAGCGCTGTGGTTGATGCGGGGGTGGATTCTCCCATGCTGAAGCGCTGGGGAGAAGTGAGGGGTGTGCTCCCACTGCACCCTGACACTCTGCCTCCCTCCCATCTTTACATTCAACTCCATATCCCTTCACAAGAGAGGCACAAACCTATACCCTGACTCTGAGTTTGTTCTTCCCAGGGATTTTCTGCACAATTGTACTTTCTGATCTAATTTTCTGCTTGACTTAGTAAATTCTTCTTGACTTAATTTCAATACTATGAGTGGCTAAATGTTATCTAGTTAAGATGAGCCCTCCAAGTAGACAGGCTCAAAGCCAATCACTATCTGGGCATAACAAGGCTTTCTCGGCTTCTGTTGTTATTTTGGTTTTGGTTGTTTTATTTGACTTCATTTATATTTCTGGCCTGGAGTTTGCACTCACTCTGACCAGTGATTAGCCAGGTATATGGGCCACAGGCATGTACCACCATGCTGAGCCTGGGACAATGATTTTTAAATAATATGTAATTCACTCTATTTTTGTATAATCTATATCTCTCTATTTTTCACAAGTATGAAGTTAAATATTATATCCATTAAATTACCCTAATGTATAATGAAATTAATTATTTAAAAGAAAGGAAATTAGGTTTGTTTGCATAACTTATTTTCATTGAACCCATTGTGTCTTTTTTGATTAGCATTTTATTAAATATCTACTTATAATAAGGCTTCAAATAATCTGCTCTAGAAATTCAATTTCCATTATGCTGTGCGAATATGTCCATGAAGACTTCTATAGTTAACAAATGTTTATTATAAGATTAAATTTGAATTGAGAACTATTTTTAAAAAGCCCACATGAACAACTATATGCCAAGAAATTTAATAAGCAAAAAGAAACTCATAGATCCTGGAACACATACTCCATTTAAGACTAAATCATGAATGAATACAGAACTGATAGCAAGTAATGATTGACCCAGTAATTTAACACCCCCCCCCACAAATCATACCTGAAACCAGATAACTTCACTGATCCATTAATTCTACTAACCATTAAAGGCAAAATAATACTAATTCTTATTAAATTATTCCGGAAACACAGTTAGGGGCTCTCCCAGACATATTCCAGAAGGCCAGTGCTACCTTGATCCTAAAACCAGATAAGGACACCAGAAAAGAGAAAGTTTTAGGCTAATATCCTCAATGAACACTGGGGCAAAAATCCTTAAGAAATTAGCGAACCAAGTTCACTGGTGGATTTAAAAATGTATTTGTCATGACCAAACAAGAATTACCCCAGGAATACAAGGATGACTCAATATCTATACATCAAAAACAATATAGCACATCTATATAATGAATATCCATAATCAAACCTGAATAAATGGGGTGGAGAAGAGATGCAATTGAACTTAAGAGCACTGTGTGTATGTGTGTGTGTGTGTGTGTGTGTGTGTGTGTGTGTGTGTGTGTGTGTGTGAGAGAGAGAGAGAGAGAGAGAGAGAGTCAACAGCTGATCTCAGCTGAACTGAGAAAATCAGAAGGCTGTCTGTTTCATGTCTAGGACCAAATTAATATATGTGCCTTCATCACTACTGTTCAACATTATAGTGGATGTCGTTCCCAAAGCAATCAGTCAGGAGGGTAAAACAAAGGCATCTGGATCAGAAAAAGGGGTTCAGAACTGTCACTGTTTACAGATCATGTGACCTATACAGGAAACCCCAAGGACTTCAACACAAACTTCTGGATCTAGCTAGCAAAGGTACAGGGTGCCAAGTTGCTATAGAGAGAAGTGGTGTTGCCATGTGGCAATTACCAAATATCTGAAATAGAAAGCAGCCTCATTTCAATAGCTGAAAACGACACTAGAGAAAAACTTAAAGGAAGTAAATGGTGTTACAATGGCATCTGCAACACACGGATGAAAGAAACCAAAAAAGACAGGTACACACACACACACACACACACACACAAAGGAAGAAGCCTGATGTTCAAAGATTATAAGGATTACTATTGCAAAATTGCTCAGTCCAAAACTTGGGCAATTCTTATCAGAATGGTAATGGCAATCTATGCAGCACTATAAAGAACAAGGCTTATGGGTGGAGTCGCAAAAGAAACTTTAAAATTCCCGGATAACCAAACAACCTTGATAAAGGAGAGAATAAGCCACAATGCTGAAAATGTACATGGAGACCAATGGGAGAGAATAGGGATAACAAGTGAATCTACGGCCAATTTAGTTTGACAAAAGGGTCAAGAACACACATTAGAGAAAGAATAATCTTTTACATAAATGTACAGAAGAAACTAGCTGTCCACATGTAGAAGAAGGAAGTCACACAGATAACTCAAAATACATTGAGAGCTAGTTGGTAAGGCTTCAAACTGACACCATTGTATGGAAACTTACGAGCTGAGCCTTCAGCACATTGGAATGGACAATTTAGGGGAACAGACCGTCCATAGCATAGCAGCCAAAAGAAAAAAAAAATTGGCAAATGGGGTTCCATCAAGCTAATCGAAGTATTCAGATTAAAGAAAAATTAAATAAAATGAAGGTGGTTTTAACATTTACAAACACACAACTCAGAAATTCGTGTCGGTGCTCACGTCAACCTGCAAATATGACTGTCTATAATGGCTACATCCACAGTCTCCCATAACAAAGAGCTCACCCTCCTCCTCTCCCAGTGAGAAAACACAGTGGTCTATCCATACAGTGACCCCTCAACAGATACAGACAGATGCATGGAGGGAGAGAAGCCAAGCCACGTGGGCCATCCCCTACATGCGGGGATATGGGATGAAAACCACAGCAGAAGCGGCAAGGCCTCATGCAGATGAAAGGAGAAGCGGTAAGACATGGGTGTAGATGACAAGATGCCACGGAAAGTGACAGACACCGAGACTAACCCACAGTCATGCCTGTCACCCAGCTCTCCTCAGCTCTCTGCACAGGAACAGCCCTTTGCCAACACTGTCCTGGGTGTTAGCCCCACCCACAAAATTAACCAAGTAAATTTAGAGTCACCAAACCCCTTTTGCAAGAGGCACTTTTGAAGGAGGAGGAGACCCATGAGGGATCCCTTAAATATATATTTAAGCAATTCGAGAGAAACTCATGTAAACAGTCTTCACCGTGGGGTTAAGTGGTAGATATCTTTACAGAGCAGAGACCCCTTTGCTTCCTGAGATCTTTCCTGAGCCCCGTGAACTTATTAGACACTTTGATGTCACAAAAAGTGTGATGTGCATATGTACAAATGATTCAAACATAGTAAAAAAGCAGCTAAAATAAAAAAAAATCAATAAAGCAGCTTTATAACAAAAGCATTCTGCACTGGATCAAAGAGAATGCCCGGCAGCTACATACTGCAGATCTGACACCCATTAGTTTTCCATTTCAAGGAGACAGCTTGGCAAGAAGGCAAGGCCTGTCTGTAATGAGTTTTTCTGGGGCAGAAGCAAAGACGTTTCTCAGACAGAGAGTAAATGCACACACAATGCAGTGTGCACCTCTCGTAGAGAAGTCACTTTCCAGAGGCTTCTGGAAGACACAAGACTGAAGCCCCTTCTGCAGCCTCCTCTTTGCCAGAAGAACACACTTCAGACATAAGTGTGTGGTCAGGAGAAGATCCTAGGAGATTTTTGTTTTCTTCAGTTTTTAGTTCTTTAAAACATCATCAAAATAAGAAGACAGGCTGCTAATAAAAGCTCACCTGAGCCTGGTGCCATGGGCACCTCACTGCCTCTCTCACCAGCCAAGGACTGTGCTAATTAATATAGGAGCTGCTGAAAACATGGGGTTTTTAAAAGGACTCCACCCCCAATGTTTGTGCACTTCCAGCAACTAACCATTTGGGGGAGCATTTTGGAGGTTCACACTGGTGAACAGACACTCGAGTTCTTACCCAGAGCTGTCTAGCTCAGTAGACACCATCCCCAACAGCCCTCTGAGAGATCTCACTGAGCCTCAGTTTCCATTTTTGCTGCCCTGGCAGCCAGATCTTGCCTAGTTGGGTTCAGAAGGAGCATCCTACCTCTTCCCTAATAAAACTACTTTGATTACCTTTCAAAATGCACTCTGACTTTCCAAGCCCTTGGTGGCACTGGGCTTCCTTTGACTCCATCTGACTCAACAGACATGAGTCACTTTCACCTAGCTAGCCCAAAACATTTCTGCCCAGAACCACTTCCCAAGATCCTCTCTGCTCCATCATGTCTCCTGTGAACACAATGACTGGGAGAACAGGAAGGAGTCACAACGTAAGAGTCTATCACAGAAGCTGAATGATTGTTCGTTCACTTGGGCACAATGACAGCAAAATGAAACCGACTGATAGATGCTCAGAATTGAATCACGGTGACGAAGAGGAGATTGACTAAGACATCCAACTCAGAACCACGGGCTGTAGCTGCTAACCAGACTACCCATTGTTGGACTTTGTTAGTGCTTGTCATTTCATAAAATTATAACAGGTATGAAAAGATTAGAGTTTATAGTAAACTTAAAAATAGAACAGTATTTATACATCAGTTAGGATGCACAGGAATTAGTTCACACCATAAATGGAACAAGTGGAAGAAGACACACACACACACACCATATACATGCATATATGTATTTATTAAAAGGCACACATATGGCTGGAGAGACATCTCCGTGTTTAAGGGCATTTGCTGCTCTTGCAGATGACGTGGGTTTAGTTCCGAGATCCCACATTTGACTCACAGCCATGTGTAACCCCAGTTCTATAGGATCCTATGCCCTCTTCTGACATCTTCAGGCACTGCATGCATATGGTGTATAGACACACATGTAGACAAAAGGCATGTGAACATACAATTTTTAGAAATGTTAATACTAAAATAGGCATACACACACTCTTGCACTTTTGTGTTTTGGGTTGTGAGGCTAGCTTTGGAGCTGAGCCTTGTCTCTAGCCCTTGGCACACATGTACTAAAGGGCAGTTCTCGATATATACAGGAAAGCATTTCATACACAAGTGCGTGCATATTCACATTAAAGAACATAGTTACATATTTGTAAAATTTATACGTAGTCCGTGTAGCACAGATGATTATGATAATTGCCATGGTTTATTAAATAGTGGAAATGGAAATAACATGTGTGCCCGTGGGCAGTCTGATCATATTCAAGTCCTGAAGCCACTCAGCTGGAATATGTAACCTTTACTTCCATAGCTGTGGCTTTCTATCCTGACTAGATTTTGTGCAGTATTGTAAGAGAACGGAGTCACCTCAGTGCACTAGGTGGAGTTGAAGCTGAGGAATCTGGGAAAGAAGACAGGCTGTGAAGGGCACATGTGAATCCTTTTTGCACACCTGACACCGCAAACGTTGTCACGCTCAGTACAACGCTCCCAGTATTTGCCTGCTTCCGGTTCTTATGCATATGGCTTTTCGTTTCACCCACCTGCGGGGAATTGATTCTCACAGGTTTTCTAAAGTCATGTTGCAGGGAGCTCATTATCCATTTCGTGGGCCATTGCCTACATTAACTGTTCTATCTTGATTTGCCACCTCTCCCCTGTTTTTTTTTTTAGGGTGTTTAATGGCATCTTTACATATTGTAGCCTTTCTTTACTTACTATATCATCAGGACTAAAATAAATGTTCAAGCGGTTTTTTTTTTTTTACTTGAATGGAATTCAACTCTGAGTGTGACGCTGAGGCTCCTGGTATGATGTTTTCCGTGGATCAACAGGTGCTCATTCTTTTTGCACGAGTCATAACCCTGTGTGGTAGGCTGAATGAAACAGTCTCTGTGGGCTCATAGGGCATGGCATTGTTTGAAATAATTGGGACAAGTGGTCTTATTGGATTGGTGTGACCTTGCTAGAGGAGGTGTGCCACTGCGAGGGGGCTTTGAGTTCTCAGAAGCCAAAGTCAGGCCCAGTGGCTTACTCTCTCTTCCTGTGGCCTGCCAATCTGGATGCAAAAGATACCTCTTCAGTACAGGGTCTACCTGCATGCTAAAATGCTTCCTGCCTTGACAATAATTGACTAGACATCTGAAGCTGTAAGCCAGCCCCAATTAAATGTGTCCCTTTATAAGGGGTGCTGTGGTCATGGTGTCTCTTCACAGTAATAGAAACCCTAAAACACCCTGCATAGTAAAGGTATCTGCTGCGAGAGGCAGGCAGTCGCTCTGGAATATCAAACAAGACAGGCTTTCATGTTCTTTTGTGACTTTGGGGGTCAGGTCAGGGAAAACAAGACCACTACAATGCTACAGATATCCTAAAAGTCTCTGCTCTTGGAAAAACTCACTTGAGTTAATCAAATAGGCAACTGGAAAAATAAAGTATGTACAGATCTAAGACTGTATGTATTGGTAGAAGTCTTAAAGAACATTATTGATTCAAACAAACTTGTGAGAAGCCCATAAGCCCAAAGCAATGGCATTTACATGCATACATACAAGTTCTCCACCTGAGAAATTAATCAAAGAGAAAGGAGGGGGTTGCTTGAAGGTAAGATTGCTATCCTTGGGGGAATCAAACAGCACTGTTGGCCAGGATCATGAAAAGTGGGGCTGTGTCCATGCATCAGAAGTTTGAGGCTTTGTGACCTAGTAAGGTGGTACAGAGGATCATTTATTTCAAAGAGATAACATAATAAATTTGCTTGCTCTCCCTGTCTCTCTCTTTCTCTATCATCTATCTACCTATCTACCTAACATCTAGCTAGCAATCCATCCATCCATCATCTATCTATCTACCATTTCTATCTATCTTTCTATCTATCTATCTATCTATCTATCTACCTATCTATCTATCTATCTAATCTATCATCTACCTATCTACTATCTATCTATCTATCTATCTCTCCTCAAGGACATACACCAATCAAACATTGAAAATAAAAAGAAAAAGGAAATTAATGGCCTCTTATGCTCAAGGATATTGGATAAGTTCCTTCAAAATATCTCAATGATTTAAAAAGACACAAGCTTTCCTCTTTAAATGTTGCTGGTTTAATGGTTGATGGAGAAATAAAGCAAAATGTATCTAAGAACCTGTAAAGCATGGGAAGAAAGGAGACACACATGAAAGGTTTAGGAGATGTTGTTAGACAAGTATGTCACTGGGCATGTATACAGACAACAAATACAGCATATCAGAGCCAAGCACTTTCATGGTTTTGAGCATCTCACTGGGAACCTTGAAATATGTCTCCTTCTGATGAGAAGAAGCTGCCCCAGAATGCAATGTTCTTTTCTTTCCTATGTGGATTTCCCCTCCTCTCTCCTTCCTTGCCTTCATGTCTGTGCTCAGATATCTACCCTTCAGAGATTCCCACATTAACGATTCCTTCCCACATGTTTGACAGTTTTGGACTCCTGTCTCCTACATGAGATATTTACCTGTTTGTTATAATCATTATTTACCTTCCCCACTAAGGCACAAGTAGCATAAGAATGAGAATTGTGTCTGGTTTCTTTTATAGAATTTCCCCACATTCCAGGAACTGTGTTGGCCATGCGCTAGGCTTGTTGAATAAAGGATGAAAGAGTTTGGGGGAAACTGGTGTAGAGGAACAAGTTCAAGGGAAACAAAGGTGGGAAGAGAAAAGGTGGGTAGAGGCAGACAAACCACAACAACAGGAAAGTAAGAAGAAATACAAGAATGAAAAGAACTGGAGTGCCCTAGAAGGAGTTTCGAATTCAGAGAAAAAGAATGTAAGACCAAAATATTGAAAGTGAGTATGAGATATGAGATATGGAGACAACTGGGTTGCAAAATTAAACAGTTGAGGTTTGACTTTAAGTGAATGTTTTGTAGCTTTGATTGTCTGCCCAAGACTTGAACAAGACCAAGCCAATCATCATTCCACCATGGGTCAGGGAGGACACAAAGGTCCCCCACCTCTATCTAGGAAGCTACTGGTAATTGACAGCTATGTGGGGAGGATGATCACCAACTGTGGTTCTTGGTAGATTGCCAAGGCTCCGGGGATTGTCCCACACCCATGCACACGATGGTAGCACCTGTTGGACTTATTGGAGACATGTGAGGGGAGAGTTGGGAGGCAGTGGAAAGTGAATATAATTAGAATATACTGTATGAATCTATGAAATTCTCAAAGAATAAGTAAACAAATATTTTATTAAGAATTTTTTAATACAATATTTTCTCATTTTGTATAGCTATCCCCATTCCCACTACCTCCCCGCCTCCTGTCCTACCCTTCATCCTACTCCATCCTCCATTCACTCTTCAGAGAAGGAAAGGCTTCCCATGGAAAGTCAACAAAGTCTGACACTTCACTTTGAGGCAGGACCAAGACCTTCCCCCCTCTATCTTGGCTGAGCAAGGTATCCCTACAAAGATAATGTGCTCCAAGATAGCAGCTTAGGCACTAGGGATAGGTCCTGGTCCCAAGGTCAAGTCTCACAGCTGTACCCCACATCAGTGGCCCTAGTTTGGAAAACACTTTTCCATTGCTGGTGGGAGTGCAAACTTGTACAGTTACTTTAGAATTCAATGTGGTGGTTTCTCAGAAAATGGGAATCAATCTACCTCAAGACCCAGCAATACTACTCTTGGGATACACCCAAAGGATGCACACTCATACCACAAGGACATTTGCTTAACTGTGTTCATAGCATCATTATTCATAATAGTCCAGAACCTGGAAATAACCTAGATGCCCCTCAAACAAAGAACGGATAAAGAAAATGTGGTACATTCACACAATGGTGTACTACTCAGTGGTAAAAGACAATGACATCTTGAAATTTGCATGCAAATCGATGGAACTAGAAAAAAATATCCTGAATGAGGTAACCCAGACCCAGATAGACAAACATGGTATGTTCTCACTCGTAAGTGGATATTAGACATAAAGCAAAGAATAACCAGTCTATAGTCCATGATCCCATAGAAACTAGGTTACAAGAACAACCCTAAAGAGAAACATATATGGATCCTCCTAGGAAGGGGAAACAGACAAGATTGCCTGAGAAAATTGAGGTGGGGAAGAGAAGAGAGAGTAGAAGGGGAGGAGAGAAGGGGAGGAAAGAGGAGAACATGGGGGAACTGGATGCTCAAGAAGGGGAAAGGGCAGAGAAGGGGAGAAAGGAGTGTGTTATCTTGATTGAGGGAGCCATTAAAGGGCTGGTTATAAACATGGCACTAGGAAAATTCCCAGGAATCCACAAGGATGACCCCAGCAAAGACTCTAAGCAACAATGGAGATGACCCTAAATTGGTCGTCCCCTGTAATCAGATTGATGGCTCCCTTAACAGTCATCATTAGAACCTTCATCCAGCAACTGATGGAAGCAGATACAGAGATCCAGAGCAAAGCACTGGACTGAGCTACCGGAAGACCAGTCCAAGAGCAGGAGGAGCGGTAATATGAGCAAAGGGGTCAAGACCATGATGGTGATACCCACGGAAACAGCTGACCTGAGCTAATGAGAGCTCACTGACTCTGGACTGACAGCGGGGGAGCCTGCATAGATAAATAAATATTTTTAAAACTTTGGTAAAATAGTGCAGATGAAAAGTTGCTAAAGAGTTAAGGGGAAAATGGGAAACTGTTAATGAAAACAATCTAATTAATGAAAAAAGGAGGGAGGGAGGCAAGGGCTGACCAACCTTATCAGCCTGTAACTGGAGAAAGTATGGTGTGTGTGAGTGTGGGCGTTGGTGGGTGGGTGGGTGGTTGAGGGGGGCGGGAGTTGACAAACTACTGTGGGCTGAGAATGAGCTTCATTGTGGCGTCCTGATAAGTCAGTGTATGAAATCAACATGCAGCTAAAATGCATGTGCTGTGGATCTGCCTTCCCTCTCTTTCTATTTCTATTTCAGGAGATAAGATGGCACAATTTTCACAACTGCACTTCATTTAGGGCCTTTTTAGATAAAAATTTCATAATCACTCAGAACGAAGCTTCCCAAGTCAAAAGAACTGATCTAAACACAGAGAGGACACAGGGGCAAGGTCAGCCCTTCAAACATTACCCTGCACGCGAAATAAATATATAAATAGAAATCCCTACGGGCCCCCAAGATACAGGCAAAATAGATTCTCTGAAGAGAAAAAATGTATTTTGTCCTAATATTGGTTTAATAGATTTTTTTTTCAACGTGATAAGAAGACTCGAAGGAACCTGGGTAAGTCTGGATGGATTATGCAAATGCACATTTCATTCTTGTGCTTCCGGTGAAGTATCTGGACCGCTTTTTTTTTTTTTTTTTTTTTTTTTTTGCAGGCTGTAAACCCTAACACTCCCTATCTCTGCTGTGCAGCTGGTAAGCAGAACCAAAGGATTAGGCGTGATAAGCACGTGATGCCTGAGGGAGCTCAGAGGCGTCTCCGATGCACAGTCCCCTGGGGCTTAGGATGTGGATTTTAAAATGCATTTCCCCAATCCTCACCAGCTTATCTCAAGTTAGAGGTGCAATATTCTCCCTCAGAGAGAGGGGCAAATGAGAGGCACGGAGAATGTGCTGTGTCTGCAGCAGGAATGACAGAAACTGTCATCTGTAGGTTATCCCATGATGGAGGGACCTTGCTCCTTCTGAACGTGTGAGGTTTATGCTGTGAATCATCCCTACAAGTCTACCATGATGTTCTTTTTGTCAAGGCGGTGTCTCATTAGCCCCTCACCAGTCCAGCATCATTTGGGCTAAAAGAAGGATGGACCTAGCTCACTGCATCTTTATCGTCTCTAGGTTAAGAGCTCAGAAGACTTGATTGCTACAAGCAGTTCCTCTCCGGTGTGACTACACCAGACCAGAAGCCTAGGGATGGCTCTTCCACATCTCATTTGGTAAATACACACATACTTGCCATCGGTGGCTCACTGCACATTCAGGCTTCCCCAGGAAGGCCCAAGAGCCCAGGGGCTGAGGCAGCATCAAGCATGCCTTGTCCTTATAACACTATCCTTAGCTGCTAGGAGTTAGGACTTTCCATGTAGCTCCCACAAGGGAAATGCTAAAAATAAATCAGGTCAGCAATGCATACCCTTGAGGAACAGTCCCAACCTGGGGCACGAAACCACATACTCTATTCCCCTGATAAAACAGAACAGAAATCAATCCATCGTCAGTGAACCTCAGAGATAAATTAACGCCCTGGATGGACACATCAATCTCCGCCGTCTGCCTTTATGCTCTGATGAGGATAAACAGGACTGATGAAGAAAATTTATTATTTGTTGTATTTTCCCTGTTGTGGAATCTATACCGCTGTGTGCAGAGGACCATAGTGATGCCCCAGCTTCCTGATGGAGACCGCCTGATTATAATATGCCAACAGAACCCCAGACAGACCACTGAGTAGAGATCAACAGAGTGTGGTCTCCTGGGGACGTCACCTAGCAAAGATGGCGTTTTGAATGTACCATCAGGGACGGATGAGAGCCTAAAAATCAACTGACATTGAAGCAGAAAAGGCCCAACACTTGGGTGGGGCGCGCACTGGGGGTGGCTATGCCCAGTGGTAAGGCAGACAGGATTAATGGCTCCTTCGTATGACTCTGGGACTCCCTGATTTCAGTGTGGCAAGGCTGGGGCTCTAATTAAGAAATGGGTAGTGCTGTTCACCAGTTGTGTGTAAGCTTTAAGCTAATAACTCAGCAATTACGAGAAAAATGAGCAGTAATTACACCATTTCACTCGCGGCTAGACAGATGGAACGCTCTCTCGTTATTGGCAAACTGTCACCACATCCAGTTCCCTTTCGCTGTTTACTATTTTTGTATTTTGATTAAGAGTAATTATAGGCTAGAAAAATATGAAAAACATGAATGTTGGGCATTCTTTAAAAATAGAAGGCCCTTCTCCCCGTTCTGCGTTGATGGGTTTGCCACGAGATCCATTACAGGGCATCTGACATCAGCACCCTGCATCCTGGAAATGGTTGAAGCTGCTGCCTGTGCCTCAAAGGGCTTCAGAGAGATTCCCATGGCGGCTAACTATATGATTTCCACAGAGCCCCTCAACAACCTGCATTTGGGGTTTGCTTCTGCTTTTTGTTTTGTATTTGTGGTTCTGTGTCCCCTCATGGTCCCTCATTTCACAACCAGTGATCAAGCACAGAACTCTACCTCCCTCTGGCATGAGCTAACAGCAGGAGAGCTCTCCTGGCTATGGTGTCCATGGCTCTGGGGCACAGATGCTCTACCCTCACCATGGCTTTAGTAAACATGTCCATACACAGTGATGCTGGGTATGGCCCACACATCTCCTTCCAAGCCTTCGAGTGTGAGCAATTCCAGCTAAGGTCATGTGATGTTGACCCTTTGGTTCCTGACTTGTGACAACATGGAGAGAGGCTATGGGGATATACATTCAACAACTGTAATTCTAGCTGGTAATATTGATGCTTATGTGGGTTAGAAGTGATTTTAAAGGAGATAGCAGTGGCATAGGAGCACATATTGAACACATGGGCTTATTATTAGCTAATAAGTATGAATTTTAGCTAATATGGAAAATGTCTACTTTTAGTTTAGTTTGAAGTGTGAATGAAATTACTGTTTCCATGATTCTATGGGTCTCTTTCTCTGTGTCTGAGAGTGTGTATGTGTGTGTGTGTGTGTGTGTGTGAGAGAGAGAGAGAGAGAGAGAGAGAGAGAGAGAGAGACAGAGAGAGAGAGAGAGAGGAGAGAAAGGAGAGAGGAGAGAGAGAGAGGAGAGGAGGAGGGAGGAAGAGAGGGGGAGAGAGAAGAGGACTCTGTGTATAGGTGGATGAGTGTCTATATGTGTGAGTATCTTTGAGCCAGACACCATGATTCCACGTCTGCTGCCTGTGAAGGTGTACTCCCAGGATGACGTGATCACACCCACTCAGTCCATCACAGCCCACACTAAGCAGGACTTTCAGACAAAATTATTTTTCCCTTCCTAAAAGGCGAACCTGGGAACATCTAAGAAGCTGTTTGTAGTGCGTTTTTTAATGAGAGAAAAATGGGGGCTTGTTTTACACAGGCTGCATATTGATTCATAGACTGGCTGTGTGTTCACACCCCACTTGCTAATGGCCCTGCCTGTGTGGTGATCTGCTGAGCCAGTAAGAGGCACAGAATTGATTGGGTCCAGCGAGGAGTCCTGTACTGTGCTTCTCTGGGGATGGGCACACAAGGCAGGATGCCTGTGTGGATGCAAAGCCCGCCTCCTGGCAGCCCCTGCTCAGGAGCCAAGAGAAGCAGCAGGAACTGCGGGAGGGTTGGGGTGGGCAGGGAGAACTGTGGACAGGCTTGTTTTTGTTTTGGGTTTTTTTTTTTCCTCCTAGAAGATTCTGCAGCTGCCACATAGCTGGCTTTCTCCCAAGGCTGGAGGGAAAGGATCAGAGCAGTGACCAGGTGCAGCCTGGAAAGGGCACCTCAGATCTGATTCTCTCTGCTTCTTGTCACCTAAGCTGCCTTAAAACTCCCTGGACCTGCGCTACTTACACAGTTTGGGAAGAGAGGCCTGTGCCTCCTCGTCTTCATTTCTGTACAGCTGCACCATGAATGCTTAACTGAAAGGCAAACAGTATAAAGCAATTAGGCAAGTCAGCTCAGCTAATGGCTTCCCAGTGACTGATAGATGAGAGAGCGGGAGGTGGGGGAGGGGTGCTCTAGGAAGTCAGCTGCTAAGGGGGTTCAAGGGTGTACCAGGTGCAGGGGAGAAATTGTCTCAGGCCCTTTCAACCTTACCAGGGCCCATCTATCCTTATCTGAACACTTGCTCTACACTAGCTGAGAAAAGCCAGTAGGATATGCATGGTCCCTCTTCCTCATCCCAACCCCTTCCCTAATGCTAGCACACTTCACAAATACATACACACCTCATAGAAACCACAGATGCCTCACACCCATTTCATATGCATTATGTACATATTATACCATTCACCATCCACACAGGACATGAAAATTCACACCATATACTGCAGGGTACACATACACCATACACCCCATGAGATGCAAGCATACTCCTCCCCCACCACCCACACACACACACACATACACACAGACGAGGACTCCTCAGAACTTCCACAGTGCTAGCAAAGCAGCTTTGCCTGATCAGTTTTCTCTTGCGGCAGTCAGAGGCCACCGCTTACAAAGACAGTCTCTCTTTACCTTCTCGTGAGCTTGTGTTTGCACGTGTATCTACTTGTACGGGTGGAAGCCAGAGGACAATCTTGGATGTCCATCTTCAGGACTTTGGTTTTTGACACAGGGTCTCTCACTGAGACCAGGAGCTCCCTCATTAGGCGAGGCTGACTGTCCAGTCCCACCAGTCTCTATCCTAACAGCAAAGAGAAAGGGGGTGTGGCTAGGTCTGAGCTGCAATAGAAAGGGTGGAGGGCAGAAAGGATTGTGGAGGAAAGTGGAACATAAGATATAAGAAGAGAAGCTGTGCTGGGTTTTAGTGGGACTGACAGCCTAGTCTAATGGCCGTATGGGTTCTGATGCACAGACCACCACTCTACCTGCTCTGCAATCCCCTTCCAGCTCTCCAGGGAACAGGGTCACCTTACGATGCTTCCTGAGCTCCAATCACTGAGCCTTCTCTCCCCTCTGACCCCTAATCTGTTTGTTGCAGCATTTTACAATCTTCTGGCATTTCGGAAAGATTTTAGCTTCAAGTTAGAGACAAAGCAAACAGTGATGTGGGACAGTCAAGTTCATGCAAGTTTTTGTTATTAAAATCAATAACTTTGAAGACCTCTCTGAAATTCTAATATACAAGCTATATAGGTCAGAGTCCAGTTCCTCACCAATGGTGGTAAAATTGCTAGTGACAGTCAGAGACTTAATAACTGTAGCACAGTTGAAAGACAGATACACTAGAGGGGGAAAAATTGAACTTGCAAAGAACCTGAATCTTGCCCATTCAGAAATTCTTTATGAAACTCTTTACCTTCAAAACTCACCATAAAGTCATACTAGCGAAAAGTCATTTTCCCTTTCACAATGCAGACTCTTGGACTTTTCAACTTTAATTAAAAATGTGGCTGGTTTGCAGGATACCACATAGCCACATGAAAAAGAAGACATTGCTAGCTGCTTCTAAGCGCCCAGATGCTCTTGAATGATCTGCCCATGTGTCTTCCACACTGAAACTGCCACACATACAGAGCCGAAGGAAGGTGTTACATACAGGACGGAGAGATACTAGCATTAGTTCAGAGATAGGAAATGTGCTAATTCTATGCATGCAAGACAGTGTGTGCCTCAGAGTAATGAAGAAGAGGAAGAGAAGTGGAGCTGATAACACTAGGCCAGTTTATATTTTGACATTAAAATGATTTTTTTTTAAATCAAGTGAAAGGTTCAGTAGGTGTTGCCCTACCCATATCTCAGGGGTAGTATGAAAATGGCACAGTACAATGTGCAAATGCCCACATCAGCATTTAAGTCATCCTAACCATGCACTGACACGCAAAACCAATGTTCTCAGCTGGTTACTGTTCCTGGTGCCCCATATGCCCACCAAATCATTTCTCTTTAGAAATTGCCAGTGGGACCATTCCATTTTTTTCAGAGGTCTGGGGTTACCAATGTCTTGGTCAAGTGATCATTTGTCCTCTTGTTCAATCACCTCTCATTAAAGAGAAAGTATGGGAAGGGATGGCCTAAGACTGGGTTAGGCAGGACTCTGTGTAGGAATGGTCCAAGTTCTAGACAATGGATGTTTCAGGTTGACCAGTTGTCTAGTTCAGATGCATGTGCTTTACCCATACCTGATGAGCAGATTGGATCTGAGCTGTGACATCAGGCTTGATATTTGTGGTTGGGGACTACAGGGTCTTGAAGCTTGAGACATTGGTTCTTGGCACACAAACTGCCCCCAGAGAGCCGTGGCTAATGCTAGGGCTGTCAATCAGTGTTTAAGGCTGCGAGCCATTGCAGGTATTCATACTGATTGTGGAACACAGTTGTAAAGACAGGGGCTGATGAAACCTTTGAGAATAGTAGCAGAAATTTAGCATGTGGTCCTAGTAAACATGTTTTCTTTCAGGATTCTACAAGACTCAATGTGCCCTGTATGTGGTAGGGGCATATATGTCCATGTGGGGAGGGTGTCTGTACTGTGTGCATGACTACAAAGGCCAGAGGACGGCGTCAGTGTGTTCTTCTACCACTCTCCACCTTATTCCTTTGAGACAGGGTCTCTAATTGAACCTTGGGCTCACAATTTTTTCAGCTGTGCTTTCAGCAAGTTCAAAAGATTCACCTGTCTCTTCCCTTGCCTCCTGATCCAGTGCTATGGTTGTGTGTTTGCTCTACCATAGCTGGCCTTTTACATGGGTCCTGGGGATCCAACCTTTGGTCCTCATCTTGAACACAAGCAATATTGACCTACAGAACCATCTGCCTAGTCTCAAAATGCCTTTTTGAGTTGATTTAAGAGCTGCTGGCAAACTTAACTGAGAAGCATATATAGTCTAAATATTTGTTTACATCCCATCTGAATGTCATATACTGAGGTATATATGACAAACTGACTGAGCTACACAAAGATAGAATCTAACACACATAGTGTTTGTACTTTAAGACTCATACCCATGTGTGTGTGGTGTGTGTGTGTGTGTGTGTGTGTGTGTGTGTGTGTGTGTGTGTGTGTATCCCAGCAATGATTTCTACTTCTGGCCCCATTATTTGCTAATGCAATTCACCTGTTTCCCCAACGTGCAGCACTGTGACACCTGGTCATTTAACACAAGAAGCCCTGGTGCACTGAAAACTGACTTCACAGCAGCTAAGTGAGGTGGGATACACACTACCTGTATTTTACAACGCACACCGTTGGCTGATGCCCCGAGAAAGATGTCAGTTCTGTTTTGGTAGAAACATGGTCCACTTTAGGAAGACGTATTGTGTTGACTTAAGTCAACTGCAACAAAACCAAACTCCCTCTGCTGGTGACTAGTCTCGGTTGAACAATCATCAGGGCCATTTTTCCATTTGAAATACTGTTTCAGGAATGGACTACCTGAAGAAGTTGTGAAGAGGCAAAACTGTTTCCCTACTTAGCAGTGGGCAAAGGGAGAAGCCTCATTCTGCTGCCGGCCACTGTCTGCTGATATAACCACTATCTCCTATAGCCACAGGACCCTGGGAGCTGTTGGTCATTCTCTCCTTGGGAGGAAAGAGAAAACATTAGGTTTTCTTTTCGTTTGTTTTTGTTTTGTTTCATTTTGGGTTGTTTTTTCGTTTGTTCTATTTTGTTTTTCAAGACAGAGTTTCTCAGCAGTTTTGGAGCCTGTCCTGGAACTAGCTCATGTAGACCTGATTGCCCTCAAACTCACAGGGATCCACCTGCCTCTGCCTCCTGAGTGCTGAGATTAAAGGCGTGTGCCACCACTGTCCAGCTAGAGATTTTAAAAGAATGAGATTGCCTTTTGGTCAGAAGTCAGGCTTGTGTGTTGTGTGTTGAGTGTGCGTGTATGTGTGTGTGTGTGTTTCTCAGGTGCTGTCCACCCTGTTTTTGAGACAGGGTCTCCTACTGGTTAAGAGCTTGGCAAGTTGGATAGATGGGCTTCCCAGTGAACTTGAGATCTGCCTGTTTCAGCTTTTGGAAAGGATTCTCCTTGTTCTGTGAGTTCAAGTTTTGGGTGAGCTTGTGAATCTAACAAATTCTGACCTTCCTAAGTGGGTTAATACTGTATATGGATCATAACCATCTCTCAAAGGCCTAGGTGTGAATCCTTGGTCCCTAAAGTGAAGCTGTTGAGAGTCTATGAAGCCATTGTATGTGCGGACTTCAGTAGAAACATGTTCTCAATGTAGGCAAAGGGACCCTGCCCACTCCTGCCTCTCTTCCCCTTCCCAGTCTCCAGATGAGGTGTTCCTACTCTACCCTACCCTCCCACTCCTGTGTGCTCCCTTGCCACAGGCTGGACAGCAACCGACCAGTCAACCAGATGCTGAGGTCTTTAAGACCTTGAGCCAAAATAAACTTCCTCTCTAAGTAACTTGCCTCAGAAAGCTGACCAGCACAGTTCCCACTGGTGGTGCAGCCTTGGAGCATAGAGAGGGGTTGGCCACTTCAATGAACTCAGGCAGATAGGCCTGTGTTATCTGAGACTTCTGCATGTAACTGAAGCCCCTTCGTGGTGTGGGAAACCCTGAGTTCAGGGATTTATCCCTGAATTGACTGAGATAACCACAAACTGATTGAAGTTAACACTCTGCCACCTGGTGTACTGAGGTGTATATTACAAACTGACTGAGCTACACAAATATAGAATTTCTAACACACATAGTGTTTGTACTTTAAGACTCATACCCATATGTGTGTGTGTGTGTGTGTGTGTGTGTGTGTGTGTGTAATCTTTTAACCCAATCAGCCACAATATCCCTAGGACTGTGATGTCTTTTTATTTTTCTTTACAGAACGTATTTACTATTAGGGGAATACACAGCAAAACTGCAAAGCAGAGTCCTGTTAGATTCACAGTGGAGAGGTAGAGATAGACACATCCTGAGGCTGTGCTCAGGGAAGCACAATTTCTGCAGTTGGTGTAAACATCCTGGTTTTCAGGAGCCTCTCTGACCTCAGCTCACCTGACAGGTTATGCAAGGCAAGAGGTCCTTCCCTGGCAGTTGCTCATGGCATTAACTTTCTGTTGTTGCTGTAACAAGATATTACAAATTTGGAGCTTAAAACAACATGAGTGGGGGTTGCTCAGTCAGTAAAGTATTTGCCTTGCAAGGAGGAAGCCCAAGTTCCATTCCCAAAATTCACAATAAAAAAGTGGGGGCATACTGCTGCAGGTTTGTAATACCAGAACTGGGGAGGAGAAGAGCAGATCCCTGTCAGTAACTAGCCAGACAGCCTGGCCTACTTTGGAAAGCCAGCTTGCTATAGATCGCCTACTTCTGCCTCACAGGGATAGAATTTCAGGTGAGCCACCACACTCACCTGGCATTTATGTGGGTTCTGGAGAGCTGAATTCTGGCCCTCTTATTTACGTGGTGAGCATTTTAACTGCTGAGACTTCTCCCTTGGCCTCTTTCTTCTGCCTTCACACAGCACAATTCTACATTCTTACATGAATATTCCCAATGTTTCAACAGTCTCATCTCTCTTCCCAGCTGCCTTTGGTGGTGTTGAGGGTTAAGATAATTACGTGTGGCACCTGGGTAGAAAACGGTCACGCTAATCCCTTTCAGCCAGTGAGGAGGAGAGTAAGAAGTAGAACTCAAGCAGGAGTCTGGGAAACAGCTTGGTGTGAAAAGCGTCTGCCTCAGAAGCATGAGGGACCTGTGTATTTTTCTTTTCTTTTCTTTCTTTTTTTTTTTTTTTTTGGACCTGTGTATTTTTAAAAATTAAAAAGACAAAGGAAAGAAGAGAAAGGTCTGTACCCCAGCCCCAGAGGTGCAGGGGTGGAGACAGGAGGATTCCTGAAGCTCATTGGCTACTGGCTGCCGTCAAATTCATGGGCTTTATATACAGTGAGAGACTGTCTCAAAGGGGGTTGGGGTAGAGACTGACAAAAACATTGAACATATAACCTCTGGCTCTCTCTCTCTCTCTCCCTTTTTCCCTCCCTCTCCCTCCCCCCCCCTCTGTGTGTATGTGTGTGTGTGTGTGTGTGTGTGTGTGTGTGTGTGAGAGAGAGAGAGAGAGAGAGAGAGAGAGAGAGAGAGAGAGAGAGAGAATAGATACCATCTTCTCGTTTTAAAGTAAGGATCAGGATCAGGAGCCAGATTTATCCTGTTTTACCTCAGGTAGGTCAGTGTGCGATTGCAGTCATTTGTTCAGTGAGCAGGGTCAACTTCATATGGGGGGGGGGGGCTGCTTGCAGAGACCCATTTATCCAATAAAGGGACCTCAACCTCATGTCTGTCCAAAAACACTCAGAAAAAAGCACTTGAGGGAGATTTTTAAAGTATATAATTTTAAAGTCATTTCAATTCTTTTTAAAAACAAACGAAAACAATCTTTTGCCATGGTGTACAGCCTGTCATTGGTAGCAGGCTGTCTACGCTCCTGGTGGCTGGACACACCTTTGGGCCATTATGGTAAAGTGAGCCTGACGGAGGGGGAGGTGGGAGCCTGCAGGTCAGGAGCCACGGATGTTCTTGGGCAGGGGTTATTCTACTTAATCTTTCCCACATCTACACGTTCCATTGAAGCCTAAGGATCTTCTACCCCTACAAGTTCCATTGGAGCCTAAGGATCTTCCACCTCTACACATTCCATTGAAGCCTAAGGATCTTCCACCTCTACACATTCCATTGGAGCCTAAGGATCTTCCACCTCTACACGTTCCACTGGAGCCTAAGGATCTTCCACCTCTACACATTCCATTGAAGCCTAAGGATCTTCCACCCCTACAAGTTCCATTGGAGCTTGCCTAAGGACCACACAGCAGTCAGCGTTAAGATGCAATTCTCTGTTGGACTAATTACCCAATTCATCTTCATAATCAATAACTCAGGGCGTCACCCCATCTCTGGGGTCTTAGCCCAAAGCAGTACATGCACCGTTTTCCTGAAATAGCTTTGAGGAGATGCAAAGACAGCTTCTGCAATGTGGCAGTTAGCTGGGGGTGCTTCTCTGGAAGATCTGTGACACTGATTTTGTGAGCACTCCCGACACAAAGCAATGCAGTCTCGTGTGTGTGTCTACATACGGTGTTTCTAGAAGGACAGACAGCGAAAGGCTAACAATGGCTTCGCATCTGAGGGCACCCAGAAAATGGGAAATGAGAGGCTGGCATGGCTAGAGTTGAGTATTCTTTTGAATTTTGAATCGTTGCCTATTTACAAAGGGAAATCAAACAGCATAAAAAAAAAGTGACCAGCAATCCACAGTTCAGAAGATGCTTCTTTGTGGAGAAAATGGGACCAGTGAGGCTTGGGAACCTTTGAAGCAATGCCGGGCTGTTAACACAACTCTTTGGTAGATGCAGGGGTTCTATAGGGAACAAGAGAAAGAAACTGGCTCATTCTAGGATTGTTAGGATGAATCCAAGAAATCTAGGAATAGAGGCTGTGCATATGTCATTTACTGGTGTGTGGAATTTGCTTTCTGTTCTGAGCCTCAGATCTGGAAAAACACTGCTCCCCCCCCCCCCCAATTTCTTTGTCAAGCCCTTTGGTCTAATGCACCCTAGACCTGAGTGTGGTTTGCATCATGTTTTACCTGAGCCAAGTTCCTATGCTCAGGGTCACAGTGAGCCGAAAAATTCTGCCCTAAGCCCTCAGTCTCACTTCATGGAGCATCATGGGAATTCCTAGGAATTTTCATATTCATGAAACTTAATTATAGCAAAATCGCCAATCTGTAAAACATGTCTGCTTTGGAGCACTACTTTCAAGTCTGAAACAGAAACAGACAACAGCCCCCTGGAGAGTCCCACAGTTTGCATAGAGAAGCACCAGAGAGACCAAGGTGGGGGGAAGGTGGGGAGGAAGGAAAATACAAACACATCCAGAGGAGCTTTGTTTACCCAGAAAAACCACAAGTCCCAAGAGAAGAGGGATCTTATTAGGACTGTGTAATCAACCATAATATTCAACCGCTGAATAAAGAGCTAGATAAAGTTACTGGTTTAAGACATTAGCCCAACAGACACAAGGATTTTAGCTCCTGGGTTTTAGAGGAGGCTGCTTAGTCTTGGCGCTGTTTGCTCTGATAACAGGAAGTTGAGGGGGAGTTATTTAAGCCCCTGCAGTAATAACCAGAGGTGCAAAAATGTACCTTGGAGAGAAGAAAAACCCTCTGAAATACCCTAGTATTTGTGCTTCACCAGAATATGGACAAAATGATGCATAGGGTCGGCCAGTGTGCAGAAACAGAACTACACATATGCTTCCGATCCTTTGATAAAAACTGAGGCAGTTACGTTGTGGTGCAGCTGTGATTTCCCAACAAAGAAGTAGTCATAACCACAGCCTGGCACACGGTTCTTCCCCACTTTCAGAGAGATAAGCTCTGATTCAAGACTGATGTGTTATTCATAAACTTGAGAAGGGAGACAACCCCCTCTTTTGCCTTTCTATCTATACCTAGGGTTCCTATTTAGCCTGAAACTTGAAGGTTTAACCACAGGATGGCCATGCAGTGTGCAAAGGGGCTTCACCACACACTTAAAGTAAGAAAGATGAAACAACGTGGATTAGATTTTTCAGACAAGAGATTTTTACAATTTACAATTAACAGATGCAAAATGCAAAAAACAGAGAATCTAAAGGAAAATAGATGAGAATGAATCCATCACTTTGAAGAGATCAGTCAACCCCAGGCGGTATAATACAAGACCATTAGCAATGGAAACAGCTGCCTCTCTCTGAATAATAATTGACTGAGTACTGGGTTCAGTGCCTCCATCTTTGGGTTGTGACTTTGCAGCACCTTAAGCTGGTGTGAGGATCTACCTTCCCTTCCTGAAAGTTGCCTAAATCAAAGGTCGAAGGTTACATCCTCACAGAGAGGCAGAATTCAGCCACAAACCTGCTTGAAAATAAGAGAGTCCTTAAACACAGTACCTGGCTGACTTCATTCCAGCCCTGAAGAAATAACCAAAGGGAGTGGGCAGAGAGGAAGAGAGGGAGACACCAAAGTGGCTCAGTGCTGAACACAGCTGAAGATGTCAGCAGCAGGCCCCAGAAGGTTTGGATTCACGCTATTTCAGGAAAAAAATGGCAGCGTTCAGCTTCCATTGTTCCCCTTCACACAAGACTAGGTCCAAAGAGACAAGAGACTTCATGGGATCCCAGCTGGTTCCAATTAAAGCAAGAGTCTAAATTCTTTTTCAGAAATGATGAGTCCTTGCTGGTTGGTGACCACGGGGAGCATGGAAAACATGTACGCTACCATTTGAAGCCAAATGCAGACCTGGCTAAAGCCCAAGAAATCAGAGACTCGTGGCTCCTAAAGTTGGCACAGGACTGAGAGCAAGTAGTAGTGTCTACTGACCAGGGGTCCTCCTGTTCTTGGCAGTCAGAAGAACTAGAAAACAATCAAGAAACCCAGAAATGCAGTGAAACTCTCCAAGCTGATGTCAGACCACTGGCAGGAAAAAGTATGCACTGGTAGCTAATTACAATAGCAGATTAAATCAGTCCCAGAGAGAAAGCGTGCACTGTCTCTCATCTGTGGATCATGGCTTTTACATAGATTTGTAAATGCATATGTGTACAGATGTCATAAAAGCAGAAGAAAAGCACTCTATGGAGCAGAGGAGAAGGTTGAGGTGGGGGAGAGGGTGGCAGGGATGTGGCCTTAGTAACCCAGTGATAAAAGAAAGAAATGAAGTCAAAGTTCACCTCTATTCCAAGGAGAACCCAAGGAAGCACCAACTTGTTTAACTATGATTCCACCCAGTCTCCCTGCAGCTAGGGTTAGTATGAGCCCTCTTCCCACCACAGTCTCCGACCCTTAGTCCTGAGGTTTCAACAAAGTAGGACATTTTGCTGTGTGTTTTCCATTGCAAAGTCCAGCAGCTTTGACTTGAAGGGATGTATAAGCCTCCTAAGGCTACTCCTAAGCATGGGAAATATCATCTACACACATTTAAAAGAACATACCAACAGATTATTCCCTATAGCTCACACGCTCACAAATACATCCTAAACATACCCCCAAACATGCACAGAAAGTATCAGTGGGGTTTTATTTCTGGTCAATATTTTTTTATGAAAAGCAAATTGATTGAATGGGACAGAATACAATATAAACA
Source organism: Arvicola amphibius (assembly GCF_903992535.2). Taxonomy (NCBI): domain Eukaryota; kingdom Metazoa; phylum Chordata; class Mammalia; order Rodentia; family Cricetidae; genus Arvicola; species Arvicola amphibius. Next base: position 1,151,335 of record NC_052056.1, on the reverse strand, counting down.
TTGGCCTCCGCACTGGGGTTAGCTCCCATTTTGTTTTATTATCTGTCCCTTTCTATTCGTGCATGTGTGTGTGTGTGTGTGTATGTGTGTGTGTGTGTGTGCATGTGTGTGTGCGCACGCGTGCGTGCATGCGGGTGTGTGTGTGTGTGCGTGTGTGTGCGCGTGCGTGCATGCATGAGTGTGTGTGCATGCATGTGTGTGCATGCATGTGTGTGCATGCGTGTGTGTTCATGCGTGTGTGCGTGTGTGCATGTGTGTGTGCGCGTGTGTGTGCGCGTGTGTGTGCGCGTGCGTGCATGCGGGGGTGTGTGTGTGCGTGCGTGTGTGTGCATGTGTGTGTGCGCGCGCGCATGCGTGCATGCGGGTATGGGTGTGTGCGTGCATGTGTGTGTGTGAGCATGCATGCAGGTGTGTGTGTGTGTGTGTGTGTGTGTGTGTGTAAGTGCGCACACATTCCACAGAGTGAATGTGGCGGTCAGAGGCATACCAGGTGCCAGTATCTGCATCCTACTTCTGCTGTCTTTTCCAGTCTGCCCAGACAGGTAGCTGGTGCACACTTCCAGGAATTCTCTTGCTCAGTCTTCCATGTTTTCAGAGGAACACTGGGATGACACTTACGTGTGTCACATGTCCATCTTCATGAGACTGGGGATTCAGACTCCAATGCTCACACTGCTGCACCCAGAGCTTTCCTGGCTGGACTGTCTCCCCAGCCCCCGTCTTTCCCTTTGAGATGCATTAACAATGAGAGCAAAGACACTGAAGGCCTGGTTAGTGCTGGGCTGGAGGAGCAGAGCGCAAAGACAGCATCTCTGCTGGAGAGAGTTCCTAATTAAAATGGGAAATTCAGTCATTTAAAGTATGATTTTCAGGTTAGGAAGAAAACTGACTTTTCTATTTTTTTATTTGTTTTGACTTGAGAAAGGGTCTCACTTCGTAGTCTATACTAGCCTGGAACTCACTGTAGAGCCCAGGCTAACTAGCTTCAAGCTCTTGCTTTGTATAGGTACCGCATACAGCCTGCTGGGTATACAAGCAATAACTGACTCAAGCCATCAAGGTTCCCACTGGCTCCTTGAAAGGTTTAATTCTGGAACCTTTAAAAGAAATGTTTTTATTACATTTTGTATATTTATATTTTGTGCATGTGTTTCTGTGTGTGTGTGTGCACGTGCGTGCACGCACGTGCGCGCATGCGTTATCTGTCTATTATCAGGATTATTGTCACCTGTGTTTGGAGAGATGGCTCAGCAGTTAGGAAGAGCTGCTCTTCCAGAGGACCTGGGTTCAGTTTCTAGTACTCACATGGAGCTCAGCATCGCCTGTAATTCCAGTTCCAGGGGGCGTGATGCCCTCCTCTGGACTCTAAAGATACCAGGCACATACGTCAAGTCAAAACATTCATACACATAAAATAAATAAAAGAAAATAAATCCTTAAAAAAGATTATTGTCAGCAAGGATCTGCAGGTCTCATCCATTTTCTCCCACCACGTGTACATTTGAAGAGTAGATATTAGGTAGAATCATTCTGGACAGACAGCTAGGGTTCACTTAGTACTCTGTTAGGGCAACCAATGAGAACACAGTGTATGATGTGCTATAAATTGACAGTCTTTGTCCAGTAGTGCACTGGGGTGGGGGTGAATGGGAAGAGCAGCTTACAAGGGGAGGCACTCAGGTGAGCCATCATGTGAGGACATTTGCAACTAACACCTCTAACTAGAACATGAGGACATGAACCTGGGGCATCTGACCAGCTTGCAGCCTTCCCATCCAGCTGAGAGGCATCTGTCACTTGATTCTCCAGTCTTTGCTAAAGGAGCCTGAGAGAACCAGGACTCTGTCCCTCCTTCACAGATGGGGGTGTGACCTGGACCAGCTCAGGGTCTTTAAAAAGAGAGCTTATGCCCCAGAGGCACAGAGCTGTTGCTGAGCCCAGGGCCACATTTGGCCTGCTGAGGTCCCATTTACCCAAAGGAAATTCAAGAGCAGCGAGATGAAGTAGCAAGTCAGAGGGATATTCCTGGGAACTCTCTTCCCGTGAGGGTCTCTGCTAGCCCTTGATGTTGCTAGACCTTCAGATGGCCATGGTAAGAATATCCATGAGCTAATAATTCTGTTTTAACTTATCATGTAGTGGTAGCTTTAATGTAACTGGCCCCCATAAACTCATATAGAGCGGATCATTAGGAGTTGTGACCTTATTAGAGGAAATGTGTCACTGTGTCATGAGGGGGACCTTGAGGTCTTCTATGCTCAAACTACACCCAGCATCTCAGTTCACTTCCTGTTACCTGTGGATCAAGATATAGGACTCTCAGCTCCTTCTCCAGCACCACGTCTGCCTGCACACCACCATGTCCTACCATGGTGAAAAAGGACTAAATCTCTGAAACTATAAGCCACCCAATTAAATGTTTTCCTTTATAAGAGTTGTCATGGTCATGGTGTCTCTCCACAGCAATAGAAACCCTAACTAAAATACATGTAGAAACAAGAGTCTTTTGTAATATGTTACTGCCCAAATCATGTTGAAAACAAAACAAAAACCCAAACAAAAACCACAGTACTTTTGTGTTTTTAGGTTTATGTGTATTGTTTGATCTAAATATAATCAGGATATAGTGTCTGCATACACGGCACATTTATCTCCTAAGCCAAGCTTTTGTTCCTGTGTGTCAAGTCCTATCTGGGATTCCCTGTGCCCATATCTGTACACGCATGATTAAAGCATGTACTCACTGTTGTAATGAGCCAATAAATGCTTTACCACACCAACCACATCTCTGCAGAGCCATAGGTGAACCTGAAGGGAATGCGTACTTATATGAAGGTTATTTTCATCTGCTTTCTGTTGCTATGACTTAATGTTACAGATAGAGTAATTTGCAAATAAAGTGGGTTCATTCATACGCAGTCTCAAGGCCTGAGAAGTCTGAGAGTGGAAGGGGGCAGTAAGAAAAATTTACATTGCAATGGGGACCCTCCTGTGGTCTGAGCACCACAGGGCCAGATAGCAAGCTTGATAACTTACATCAGTCTCTTCTTTTATGAGCTTTCAAGGCCCGTTTCATGACTTCATCTGATCTTCATGTGTGTCCATGTTTGTTTACATGTAGGTGCACACTCATGTGCAAGTGTACATACATAGAGGTCACCATGCAGGCTAGGCTCTGGTCAACAAGACTGTCTCCACTTCCCCGGCACCAGGAAAACAGATATGTGCTGTCACACCTAGCTTTTTACATGGGTTTGGGGGATCAAACCTGGATCCTCTTGTGCTCACAATGCACAGGCTTTCCTGACTGAGCCATCTCCTGGGCCACCCTCTGTTTTTTGTGTCTCATCTCCATAACCACCTTGAATTATTTATTCTGGAATAGGAAACATTTAGAAACCCAGAGCTCAGTGATCAGCAACCCTGTGATAAATAGACACGGGAACAGTGTGTGTCTACAAGTATTGTGTGATTAGTCTAATCTCCTACACCAGATGCTCAGAGAGTAATTAGCACACACAGACCCTGCCGTGTATTCAATAAGAAAATATTCTCTGAGTTCACACCACGCACCAACCACTGCCCTCAGCATCAGCACACCACCCCAGCCCTGGTGCTGAAGCTCCTGCCCTAACACAGTTCACACCACACTCCAGCCACTGCCCTCAGCATCAGCACACCACCCCAGCCCTGGTGCTGAAGCTCCTGCCCTAACACAGTTCACACCACACTCCAACCACTGCTCCCAGCATCAGCACACCACCCCAGCCCTGGTGCTGAAGCTCCTGCCCAGACACATTTCATTCACACCCCACAGAGCTAACGGCTACACTGTCCAGGAAAATCACACCACAGTCTTTCTGAAATGTTCTTACGGTTTCCATTTCTTCTACATCTACAATTGATTTTTCATGTCCTTGTGGCTTGCTGTTTTCAGTCTATGGCTATGATAAAAACTAACCCAAACTGGCTCACCAATCACGTTCTTGTGTGTTGTTTTCTTTCTGTTGTATTAAGACAAGGTCTACTCTCAAACTGATGGCAATCCTTCTGCCTCAGCTTCTTACCGAGATAAAGGGTATGAGCACCATGTCCAGCCCAGTCACATTCTTTTGCCTGCACTAGGATAAGATTTTATGATTATAAGGCTGTTTATGAGCTATTATGCCACCACTTCATACGATTCCTTAGCTATATCTTTATGTGACTACCAGCTTCCCTGTTTACTTATTTAACCCGAAAAGGCATAATTACCCTTAGTGAGGGTTAGTATTTTTTTAAGTCAATTTGACACAGCTAGGGTCATCTGGAATGGGGGAAGCATTTGAGAGACTGCCTCCATCAGACTGTCCTGTGGGAAAGCCTAGGAGGCACTTTCTTTTTTTTTTTTTTTTTTTTTGGTTTTTCGAGACAGGGTTTCTCTGCAGCTTTAGAGCCTGTCCTGGAGCTAGCTCTTGTAGACCAGGCTGGTCTCGAACTCACAGAGATCCGCCTGCCTCTGCCTCCCAAGTGCTGGGATTAAAGGCGTGCGCCACCACCGCCCGGCCGGGAGGCACTTTCTTAATAAACGATTGATGCTGGAGGACCCAGGGCTACTATAGATGGCGCTACCCCTGTGCATATGGTCATGGATGCTGTAAAAAAGCAAACTTAACAAGTCATGGGAGCAAGCCGGTAAGCAGCATTTCTTCATGACCCTTGCTTCAGGGCCGGCCTCCAGGTTCCTGACTTCCTCAGTGATAGGCTGTGATCAGGACACAGACGCCAAACCAACGCTTGCCTCCTCACAATATTTGGTCATGGTGTTTATCACAGCAATAGAAAGCAAACTAGGATTCGTTTTATTCATCTATTTGTGTGTGTGTGCATGTGTGCGCGCATGTGTGTGCATTGTGTGTGCGCATGTGTGTGCATGTGTGCGCACGTGTGTATGTGTGCATGTGTGCGCATGTGTGTGTGCACGTGTGTGCGCATGTGTGTGTGCGTGTGTGTATGTGTGAAAATATGGAATTCACATGCCATGGCATGTATATGGAGATGAGAGGACAAGTAGCATATGGGTCTCAAGGATGGAATTCTGTTGTCATGCTTGGTGATAGGTTTCTTTATACAGAGCCATTACTCTGGTAAAAAAAAATTGACTATATTTTATTTTTGATTAACTGTGGTTCATCTTAGATAAGCAACCCTTTATGTACCAGAATTTCAGCAGTCCCAATTATCATGAAAGTTGTCCTTCATTTAATTCATCATCAATTTTTTGAAACTTAATATTCATAAACTGCTCAGTCCCAGACTAGTGGTGTGCCAACTGTTTGTGTTAACCACAGAATCTGGAAGTACAAAAATGGGGATGACTTGTCACTCAGGTGTTTCCTTCAATTTATCTCTTAGATTTCAGAAACATTAAAGAATAGCAAAAGGCAGAACAGAGCACCATTTACGCACTGTCCCCAGTGGTGAGCAAGTGCTCCCCATGGCCTCTCATGGACTTAGTTACAAGCAAATCTCTGGAGCTGGGGAGACAGCTCCATCTGTAAGGAGCTCACGTTGGAAACCTACAAATGTCAGGTCTGGTGGCATGAACATTCAGCTCCAAGAGTGGAGAGGCAGAGAGAAACGGTTCCCTGGGGCTCAATGGCCAGCCAGCCTAGACCACGTAGAAAGCTCCAGACCAGAGAGGGACCTGGACTAAAAAGGAAAAGAGAGGACACACTGTGCTCTGAGAGACAACACCTGAGACTGTCTTCTAGCCTACACATGTATGTACACATGTGCACATACACCCACACATACATGAACACACATATACACACCCCTTGAGGGACAACACTTGTGATTGCCTTCTAGCCTATACATTCATGCATACACGTGTACACACACCCACATATACATGAACACACACACACACATAATGTAGCCTTTATTAACTACTTCTGCCACCATTGCTGCTTTCAAGGTAGCCCTTCCATATCATTTCATAGTATGGTTTGGGAGTATGAGTTGCTGGGTATTTATTTGTTCAGTGTTCAGCCACTGTTGATACACAGTCATGTAGAGCGCTTGTCACTGACTGCATAGGCTAACATAATTGCGCACACTCATGTGTCTCATCCACACCGACCTGTTAGCAAAGCCAGGGCAGCAAGCTAGAGTCCACAAGAGAAAAAAACAATCAATGCCTCTTTGAATTGACCACACAGCTCACCAGGTAGGATTATGGGTGCAGGAGGTAGAACAGATGTGCAAGATCCATGTGTTTCTATTTTCCTCCAGCTTTTTCTTCATTCCGCTGACCCTCACAGCACTCTTGTGATTTCCAATACCTGCCTCTCATCCCCAGTTTCTGTCCCACCTAATTCTGCCCAGAAAGAATCTCAGAGATAAAAAAAAAGAAGACTCAAAAGTAAATCACAGGAGAAAATGCATTTAAATGACCATGTTTCCCTTAATATTTAAATGCTGTTTACAAATGATGGTTAGAAAGAAGCTAAGCCTCCTGCTGTTCAGTCCTATCATTGTAAGGTGATGTACGTGAATAGTGTGCGTGTGTATGTGCATCTGTGTGTGGAATATGCATGTTTACATGTATGCAAGTTTGTGCCCTGCATTATGTGTATATGCTTATGTCTGTTTCTTAGTTTATATATGTATTCATGTGTTTGCATGTGTGTTTTGTGTATGTATGTGTGATGCATGCATGTGAGAAAGTATGCATGTCTCTGTGTTTAAGTGTCTATATGGTCCTGTATGCATGTTTGTGCATTTCATTTATGTATGTTTTTGTGCTCATATGAGTTCACATGTTTACATGTGCGTTTTGTGTGTGGGTGATGCATACATGTGAGGGAGTGTGTATATGTGTAGATATAGCTGTGTTTACAAGTATATATGTTCATGTGTGCATGTTTGTGCACTTCATTTATGTGTGTTTATATGTGTGTTTGTGTATATGTGTGTGGTATGGACATGTGTGTGTATTTGTGTATTATATGCATGTGTGTGCTGTATGCATATGTGTGTGATGTATGAATATTTGTGTTTGTGTGTGGTGTATACGTATATGTGTGTGTATGTTGCATACATATATTTGAGTGTGTTTGTGGGGTATAGACGTGTGTGTGTATGCTGTATGCATATGTGTGTGTGGTGTATGAGGGTATATGTATGTGTGTTATATTCATGGAATGGGTATACTCCCTCACAAGGGCCATAAGAGTATATATGGAGGTCAGAGGTCAGCATTTCAGGTGTCTTCCTCAATAACCTTTCCTCCTTAAATTTTGAGAGTCTCTCATAGAACCTGGCTCTATTGGCTGGCCTGTCAGCTTTGGAGATGTACCTGTCACCTAATGTCACATGCCCAGCTTTTCTGTGGGTGCTGGAGATCAGAATCTGGAACCTTGTGCTTCTGTGCCAAGCGCTTTACCCACTGAGCCATCTCTCCAGGATTATACAAAGGAGTCTGCTAAACCAGCACCATAGATTCTAAGCCCATCTCCAGAACGCCTGCCCTTCCTTTTATCCAGGTGGGTAGAACATGAGGTCTAGACTCTGCCTCCTCAACGTAAGTAGCTTTCAAGGCATACCCTTTATCATCAGTATACCAGTATCCTCTCCCATTCTGCTTTGCATGACTGCCCACAAGAGGACCTAGAGGATCCACATCAGCAGACCTGAATGAAGGCAGCTTCAGCTTAGAGCTAAGATTTCAGAGATGAGCAACAAGGAAGGAATTTTTGCCACTAGCAGCAAACAGGTGCAAGATCTGCGAGCGTATGGGAGATGTCATAAATGTAATTTTTAAACGTATGGAATCAACTTTCCAGCTCCATCATTTTCCTTGTAAAGATTTTTTTTGTGCTGTGATTGTTTATAAAGGTTTTGTAACGGGTAGAGAGGTGGCTCGGTGGTTAAGAGGTCTTGGTGGCTGCTCTTGTAGAAGACCTGGGTTTGATTCCAACACCCACAGTGAGGCTCACAACTCTAGTTCCAGTGGACCTGACACCCTCTTCTGCCCACCACCTGCACTAGGCACACAAGTAGTACACAGACATTGATGCAGGCAAAAGAGCCATATATATAAATTTAAAAAAATCAAGGTTTTGCCATTTTTAAGACACATGCAAAAATATTTTGGCAATTTTGATAAAGGCATAGTAGAGGCACACATGTTCAAGTTTCATGCCCACAGATCATAACCAGGAAACAGAGCAAGGGTGTGGAAACAAACCTGATTCTCCTATCAAGATCTGCAAATAGCACATATAAAGAGCCCAGTGAAAGCTACTCATCCACCTCAAAAGAGGCCATAGGATGTGAATGGCTTCCATCTAAAATTGACCCCAGAGTTCACAGAAGCCTGCTGCAGAAAGCCATGGACAGAGTGAGTCATGGCCAACACCATGATGGTGGGGGGCTGCACTGACTGGCTTGTTTCTACTGACTTCTTGGCAAGTGGAATGTTGTGGACGCATTCAGGAAATCCTCGCAGATGATATAAAAATAACCTGCAAGACTAAGCCACACTTCCTTCAGCACTCCGTTACTCCCAGAAAGAACATGAAAATGGACATCCTGTAAAACTCCAACCCTTGGGTAATACTGTTTACAGACCCTGGTCACTTGGAAGCCACCACAGCAGACACATCTCATGCAAACCAGGCCCATGTGATCTTTGGCGCTCCACCAAGGTATCTGGCCTGGCTCCGTTCCCTTCTGGAAAATAGCCCTCCTCAATTTGAAGTTCATTTGGCTTTTTCAATGATAGGGTTTCAACTCAAAGGGATAACAGTGCTGAGAACTAAAAATGTCACCATCTAATTAAGGAAGGGGGTGCACAGTAAGCCTTTCTCTCCTAATATAATCTTTGGTCTGAAAATGACTCCATGAAGGCTCTTTATAAAGCCCTTTCTTTTCCCGGTGTAAGAACAATGGTAGAAAGAGACACTGTGGGTACAGGAGAACAAAGGAACACTGCAGAAAATGAGCAAAAAGCAAGAGTAAGGGAGCTATGAGGAGAGAGAGTTGGAAAGGTTCATAGACTGTTTTGCCAGAAGTGAAGGATGTATTTGCCCTCTACACACAAGGCTTCCCTAGGCTCGGTCTGGGAGCAGAGATGGGGGGTATTGCCAAGGGGGTGGCCTGGTGGAAGCACAGAAGGCTGAAAAGTCATGACACCTGGGTGCTGACTGGTTTTGTGGCAAGCCACCACTCCATTGAACTCATAGTTTGCCCATGTGCCTGTCGTACAAAGCAAATCCAGAAAACATTAATCTGAGAAGGCTTCCATTTATCACAGAATATTCATATGCCAAGTCCTTGTGGGCTTCCAGACTCCTAATATGAAACATAAACAGAGCTGGAACCTGGGGGGAAGGATGAGATCATGAGTACTTGATTAGATTCCTTATCAAAGGACCCCAGAGGGGTCCTTAACCCTTCACACCATGTGGGAAACAAGAAGATGTCTGTGAACAACAAAGTGCCTTAGTAGGTAAACCTACCCAGCACCTTGATCCTAGATCCTCTAGAACTGTAAGAAGTAAATTCCTATTCTTTATATCAACCAACCAGTCTAGAGTAATGTATTACAGCACCTAAAATAGACAAAGACCATGAGTACCCTATGCATGCATGCATGAAAACACATGTATACACATGTTCTTGTGCACATGTACATGTACACACACATTATCCACAAAAACATTAGAAAAACAAATATATACACACAATATTTTATTCCCATCAAAGCACAATTTAAATACAATACTTGATAATGAAGCTCTGAGTTATAATCCATTTCCAAAGTGATTCAAAAGATACATGTGGCTGTCACTGAACTGTTAAAGAAACAGCTTTCACAGCATCTGTCTCTGTGGTGCCCTCAGTACAGCCGGCTCACCAGCATTAAGTGAATTGTGCCTGGCACATCTCCACCTCACCGAACACCCCTTGTACACAGATTGTGTAATTGCTTTTAAGTGGCCATGGCTACACTGGTGTCTTATTCATCCCACGTGCTTAAATTGCAGTCAAGAAACAATTTTAAGTGAAGAGCAATGACAAGAAGAGAAACAGCTACAAGATGGCCCTGGCTGTGCTCCTGCTCTGCACTTACAGCTCAGGCAGCTTGGACTCTCTGGATCTTTTCCTCTTCTTCACACAATGTTCCAGCACAAACATGGTCCTGCAGGGAGATGGGTGGATGCTCTTGAGCCATCTTCATCCTTACGTAGGCTCATAGGCATCCCACTGGCCAAACAACTGCTTCTCTCGGCATGCAACCCTCTCCCGTCTTCTTTGTCCAGGTCTGATGTTCTTTTTATTGACATCCTACAATTTTAATGCCCATCATTAATGGGTGTAAACACCCATCACTGTGTGATGTTACATGGATCCATGGCCAAGCATCATGTATGCAGAGGTATCTATCACTTAGACGGAGGGACAGGTGCAGCTAAGGACTGCAGACATGACTGCGGGTCCAGTGCATGGGGTAAGGCCATTATGTATCACTAAAGATCTTGGCATGTGTTGAGTTTCCTGTGAGGTGAATGTGGTTTGATTAGATGTTGTGACTTAGATTTTTTTTTTTTTGAGACAAAAATATCAAGAATTCCAGGCTAGCTCCAACTCACTTTATAGAATAGAATGATCCTGAACTCCTGACCTTCCTGTTTTACTCCCAAGTACTGGTATGTGCCACCCGACCCAATTCATGTGGTTTTGGGAATCAAACCTAGGGCTTCATGCTTCCTAGGCAAGTTCTCTACCAACCATGTTGCATGGCTAGCCTTCAGTGCTATAACTTAATACAGGTTGCAGTGTAAAACTGAAAGGGATGTAACAAAACAGGCATTTCAGGAAAATAACAGGAAACAGTGTTCACTTGGGGAACAATGAATACTGGCAATTGGGTGACCCATTTTCCCTTGGAGTAATACTATGAGGCAGGTGTCAGCTGCAAAGTCCCATGATGCCTTTGGTTTGCCAACCGAGACAACACTCTACAGAGGTGATGTTAAGTCATATTTTGGAAAAAAATAGAGAAAACCAAAAGTTCTTTCTCAAAGTATTAAGGATAATTTGAAAGGAAAACACCATTATGTTTTTGACAGAGAAGTCTCACACTCAAAATTTGCTCAATAAATATTCATAAAGTCTTGCCCCTGTGTCCAGCACCACTGTACTATGCTTGGTAGATGGGAAGGAATGATTAGAGATTGTCTTGAAGTTAAAATTTATATTTCAAGCTCTTGGAGAAGGAGAGTTATCACCTTTGCTACCCTGTGTGCTATACTATAACACCCTCTCAAACAATAGTGGCACACTTGCTCTGGGGGTAGCCAACTACTCCTGATGACCCTGTGTGCTATTCTATATTATTCTGTCAAGCAATAGAGACACATCTGTTCTGGGGGTAACCAACCACTCCTGATGACCCTGTGTCCCATAATATATTACCATCTCAAGCAATAGGGGCACACCTGCTCTGGGGGTACCCAACCACTCCTGATAACCCTGTGTACCATAATATATTACCATCTCAAGCAATAGGGGCACACCTGCTCTGGGGGTACCCAACCACTCCTGATAACCCTGTGTGCCATACTATATCACCCCATCAAGCAATAGTGGCACACCTGCTCTGAGGGTAACCAACCACTCCTGATGACCCTGTGTGCATACTATATCACCCTGTTGAGCAAGAGGCACACCTGCTCTGGGGATAAGCCAACCACTTTCTGATTGGACTTGGTACCTACTCCATGGGAAAGAATTCATGTCTGACACTGTAACATGGCTAAAAGCCCATGGTTCAGAACATTATAGACCCCACATAAGAAGCTACTATGATTGTTCTATTAAATGGATATGTTATCCAACTGACTTCTATATATTTATTCTTATATCCATCTACTAGGGCTACTCTCAGCCTTGGGCAAGACATTTCTTTTGTAGTATATGGCAGGCAGTTAATGCAGATTCATAATTAGTCGAAGTGATGAAAATACATGATTATTGAGTTCTTAGGCCTAAACAAGGGATTGTATCACCCAGTCCACAGAACAGAAGAAGCCCACACACCTCCCTCCACAGAAGAGGGAGTAAAAAGAAAGCAAAAGCTGGAGGATAGAGAAGAGTGCTGTGAAGTGATGTCTTCTAGGTAGGATTCAGACTTTGCACTTAGGGTTTCCAGCACTGTGCAACGTGGAGCCCTTTATTCTATCATGAATGTAGGAATGTTCATGAAAGCCAGCTCCTCTCTGAGGGACTAACGTCAGTTAACAATTGTAGGGAAAGGGGAATAACTTTCTTCATTCATGTTCCAACAAATAACCTCCCTACCATGATCATGGAAGCAAGAATAATTAAAATAAGTGATACAGCCATACACGCATACATACACACAAAGGAAGGGAACTTACTGACAAGAAGGGTTTAACATGAGGAGAAGGGGACTAGAGGAACGGTTGGTAAAATTAGTCAAAATAGCTTTAATACATTTTAAAGTCATCAAATACTAAATAAAAATGTTAAAATAAAACAACACAAGATACGATGATGGATATGCAAATTTTTCTGATTTGATCATCATTCAATATCTAATCTAAATATGCTATTTATGCATCTATACAATTATATATCAATGCAATTTTAAATAATGAAAGATTTTATATTTGCCTTAGGCAATTTTGTGTATTTGCTTTTTCTTTAGATGACATACTCTCCGAAACATTAATCACATTACTCTGAAAACACAATAAAATACCCTAAATACATCAAATATCCAGAGCTAAATCCATCTTAGTTCATGTACTTGTAAATATTTTCCTTGTTTTAATAAATCCTTTCCTTAAGACTTGTTGCTGTTATAAGTGGCTCTCAGTGGGTGATGCTACCTGCGTCTCTCTGGGCCTCAGCTTCTTCCTCTGTGAAGTGGGATGGTGAGAATGACTGCCTGGTGGGATTGCAGTGCAGCTGTCAGTGAAGCCTGGGGTGTGCACGTGATGCCACTGAGAGCTACGTAACAACCTGTGTCCCTAGGTGTACTTGTACACCTGTGCCCTAAATCCCCTATGACAGTTAAAGCAGAAAAAAAAAATCTGTTTCCTTTCATGCCAGTTCGTTGCTAATTTTAGGCCATCATCTACTTTATATTTGAGGAAACCCTTTTATCAAGTCAGCAAAAAAACTGTTATAATAAAACCCTGTAGACTGCAGGTTCATAGCAGTGCTTCAGGGTCCCCAGAACAGGGTGCCAGGTCATTCACCCACATCCTACGCACCCTTTGCGTTTGGACAACTCTTCTTGAGTTATCTTTGCTCTTCCACTTTTACGAGTACCACACTGACAACTATTGTGTGTTTCAGAAGCACAGTGGGGAGAGTATGGTAAGAATGGTAACAATGACCAATGTTTATGTCAAGCTCCACTTGTGACACCTCACTCACAGCCATTAGTATTGTTTTGTTTTATAAAATGCATAGTGATACCGGGCTGGGACGTAGCTGAGTTTGGGGTGCTCACCTAACATATACAATGTTGTGGGTTTAAGACCCACTATCTCAAAAACAAGGCATAGGAATGGACATCTGTAATCCTGGAATTTGGAAGGTACAGGCAGGAGGATCAGAAGTTGAAGACCATCCTTGGTTACAGATGGTGTTTGGAGCAAGCCTAGGCTATATGAGCTCTTGTCTCAAAAAAAAAAATTATTCATGATGTTATTGTTCCTACTGTTTGTATTTTACAAATGAGGGAAAAAATATAAAAAATGTCATGTGACTAACCTATGATCACATGGCTTGGTCTACAATCTGCAATGTGGACTCTGATGTTGCCTTTCGGATCCACATTGGTCCCTCACAGAAGAAGATACAGCCAGAGACCCAGAACCCACTAATTGTATAACCCACAGAGTACCTTTCTTTGCTGGCTCCGAGTGTAAGCATTTACTCTTTTACGAACATACTGCATCCCATCACACAGAGGGATGGAGCCAGGCTTTTCTGGGTTCAGATCCCACCCTCCACCCAGACTATTGAGAGTGAATAGCATGCAGGGAGCAGAAACATCTGCAGAAGAGTGTGGGACCTGAAGAGGGGTGATCCAAGCAACACGGAACAGAGCACGTGGCTCATCGCCGATGGGCTGTCCTCGTCTGTCAGCTGGGAGCCCTTCCCTTTGCTCTAAGTCAAGCAGCACACATGGTCATTTTCTGTTTTCTCGGAAGTTGGATACTAGATGACTGACAGTCACACCATTCCAGGGATGAGGGGGCTTAGAATATTCTATACATTCTGTCTCTTCCTCTTCCCTACAAAGGGGATGCCAGCAGCCAATGAGTTCTCCAAACAGGATTCACTTCAAACTTCAGCCCTGAGCGAGCTTTTATAATGTCAGAGAACTTAGCATTCATTTTGGAACTTGGTAAGAAAAACTTATTTTTTTTTCTAAGTCTTTAGACCTCTAACCACTCCCGATATTTATTGTTCATTCCTCCTTAGCAAGCTACTCCCTTTTCTTGGGTTGGGAGAGAACTGAGGTTGAAAAGCCCGGGAACCCAGTAGACTTCATCTAAAATGTGAACTGTGTGCTCCGTGAAACCCTGCATGAATCCCGTGAGAGACAATGCCTTCATTTCTCATCCACTTCCAGTGTATCGAATAAATTAATCTCAGTCAAAAACTAGATTTGTAAATCGTGAATCCCATTTCTGGGGGTGTTTGTTTGTTTGTTTGTTTGTCTGCTTTTGGCTACAGTAGACAGCCTAACCTAGTCTTCCTCATGACTCCTGGTTTTAGCGTGCAGATAGAGACTAACAAAGGACACGGCAGTCATCCCTGGCCAAGACTGTGAATGATCCCGCCACTTTCTTCAGCTTTCCTGAAATGAAAACTCATAGCTGAACAGGAGACTAGAGAAAGTGCTTGGGTTCAAAGGAGGAGGTCTGTTGGACCACGATGGATACCTGCTTCTTACATGAAGATCTACACATCCCAGGGAGGGAGACAGTAGGAGGGACAGACTAAAGCCAGACACATGTTCACTGAGAAGAAGAAAGAAAGGTACCAGTCAGGTAGTTTAGGGGACATGCAAGCCATTTGGAGTAAGATCTCTTCTGAGGCTGAGGATATTTGGATTATTGGCATTAGACCCACCATATCCATTCACTTTCTTAGTAATTTTGATGGTTACATAAAAATCTAATTGTGTGAGGGTATATGAAACAATTGAGCCACCAACACAAAGAAGTTGTGCGGTATAGGGAGAGACAGCCCAGTGGCTCTAAGATTGTTGCTATTGCAGCGGCCAGCTTACATAATGAACTTTTTGCTCTTCTCTAGGAACAAAGACTTCAAAGGGTCCTTCCTGGTGTGAGTGGTCCCTTGCCCGAACTGCATAAATAAATGAAGTTAGCTCTGAATACTTGCCTCCCCTGGAGCTTCTGGGATGAGGTGCCTGTACAGCCTGCCCACCGTGGCTTGTGCTGGTAGAATTCAGATTGTCCCCGGTCACTTCATGGGGCGAGCACTGAGCTCTAACCCGGAGTCCTCGCAGCTCTGTCCCTTGTGCCTTTTCTCTGCTGAGTCCCTTCCTTTAACAGCCTCAGCATAGGTGTGGCTAAGTATATTCAAAGCTCTCTGGGTTCTAGCAAGTGGCCAAAGCTGGCATGATTTTAGGAATCCTTGACACGCACACAAAATATCCTGGAGACTATATCTACGAAGGGGGTTGATTCTGACAGCAGAGATTAAGATGGGAGAAAAGCAACATGGAGTTTCAGCCTCCTGTCCTTTAGGGACCTAGGAAGTCATGAGTACAGTACCCACTTGAGGATGCTGAAGCTGATACCGGAGAGAGATACCTGTCCCTTTGACTGAGCCAGTACTCTGCGCAGCACCTGAAAATCATCTTCTCTTGGAAATACTGAACAGTAATTCAGGAGGGGTGGAAGTCTGCTGCAAAGAGCCTGTACTGAGTTTTACTCATCATGGTTATGCACATTATACATACACAGCATATACACGCACACAACACTTAGATCACTCCCCACATATACCATACACATGAAAATACACACACATGGCCACCTCCAATGCCACTCCTGGGACAACCTCCAGCTTAGGCTAAATGTGATAACTCACTGTTCCTTTATCTTTTGCAAAAACACAAGTGTGCTTGTGTCTCCTGTCTTTGGCTCCTTGGTTTGGAATGCTGGTCTGCAGGGCACAACTTCCAGTACTGAGGGTAGTTATTCCTCTTAGAAGGAGGTTTTGTCGTTCAGGGTCTTTGGGTCTCCTGGATTGTTCAAGACATTGAACCCAATTGCTGACAACACATGACCCCCTCTCAGGGTGGGGTGGGGGATCCTTCTGTCTATGTGTTGCTTTTATTGGTTAATGAATAAAGAAACTGTCTTGGCCTGTGATAGGACAAAAGAACAGAGCTAGGTGGGGAAAACTAAAGTGAATGCTGGGAGAAAGGAAGCTGAGTAAGAGAGAAGCCATGGAGCCTCCGTCACCCGAGATAGACGTGCTGAAACTTTGCTGGTAGGCCACGACCTCATGGTGATATACAGCTTAATAGAAATGGGTTAAATTAATATGTAAGAGTTAGCCAATAAGAAGCTAGAGCTAATGGGCCAAGCAGTGATTTAATTAATTCAGTTTCTGTGCGATTATTTCGGGGCTAAGCGGCCAGGAACAACCAAGTGGTTCTCTCCTCCAACATCAGGGTCCTCAGAAAACCCATCAGAATGACAAGTGGCCTGGTTCCAATCACACTTGGAGTGACAGAATGTAGACAACCAAATCCGTGAGCAACCTACTCAGCTAAACATAACTAATAGCTTTCAAATGGAAGCACTTCCCTCCCTCCTTACGAGCTTTCTCAGGGAGCAGCTCCAGCAGGCGAGACACACCACATCCCCAAACCTTCAGACTCCAGCCCCTACACTGAGGCCACTTTCTGTGCTGTTAATGAGGTTCCTATTTGCTGAAAGCCAATGTAAGTAAAATTAGGTAACATAAATGGATAAAAGCAGGAACATTCCACTCAATCTTCATTGGTTCCTACAAATCTCTCTCTAATGCTTCTTTCGCTCACCCTGGCACCTCTGAAATCAAACATGAGGTTTGCTGATGACAGTTTTGTCCTTTACCTCGCATGAATGATGATCTCCTTACCCCTCTGACTCCTGAATGTCACGGTTGTCAACGAGACGGCAACTTACACAGCACAGTAGCAGACTGCCTTGGAAACACTCAGCACTGGTTGGTTGTACAATTAAATTCTCAACGCTGAGAAAGGAGCTGTTGTGTTCAGATGGTAGATGCAGTCAGGGAGCATGCACTGTGGAACAGCTCTTGACCCCAGCATCTCACCCCCAATGAGAATGAATATCCAAGCAACTCTCGGCACAGCTTGATAAAATGTGCCGAAGGGAAGCTTCCCCCAATTTGCTTAACTCTAGCTGCCATTTAATTATTTTCCCTTCCTTCCTAAAATACAAAGGCTTTCTTGAATAATATCCATTTTCTGGAACTTTCCCTGCTTCCCCTGGCAACATCATCTGTGATCTGAAGCCTTTTGCCCATTCTCCCGGCCCCTCAGTACACTGCACTCTCTAGGCTCTTTAGGACAGAAACCATCCTGATAGGGGCTGCTCCTCAGAGTCACCTCCTGGGTTATCTATGACAGACAGACATGGTTTTATCCCCTTCAAACACAAAGGCTTCATGAAAACTGCTGGTCCGTGTCATTTTATATTTCACAGGGACAGAAAACCGTTCTCTTTTATCCCAAATGTGGGAGGGAGACAGTCATCCTTAGACCAGTACTTACCAATCCTATCAGATAAAGCTCTTGGGTCATCTTGAAACAGGGGTCTTCAGCTAGCAAACTCTACAGAGGGAGGCAGCTGCTGCAGAAACAGTCGTGCCTGCTTTCTCCATTTTCCTAAATCTGCTCCCCTTTGGTTGTGTCTTTGATGTTAGTATGCCGGATCCCCTGGGGAGACTCTCACAACTTTATCAGCAGAAGCAGAGATGGAGTGCCAGGCCCCCACATCACTGCCTCCCTGCATGGGAGGAAATTCTCAATGGGCATCAGGGACAAAACCCACAAAGAAAGACAGGGCCATTGTTCTCTAGGATTGTGTCTTAGGGTTCCTGGCAGCGGCAAGGACTCCATGCACTTTGATAGCCAAACCACTATATTTTTATGGGGCTGCATTAATATTCAAAGGGCTTTTGCTGCTCTGCAGGACAAAGGACGCGACAAAGGGCATTAAATCAGGCAGGCAGCCCCCATAACTCACTGTTCCTGTTTCAGTGGTGTAAGAAGACAATGGGGTCAGAGTCCACCATATTAAGGATGTCAGGTTTGTGGTATGTACCTGTCCTGGACACACAGAGCTCTAACCTGCGATCCACTGTACCAGAGTCTGACAGCAAAGGTGAAGCCATGTGGGATGAGAGATGCCCAGGCGACAGCAATGGAGCCATCAGACATTATGATCTTTGAGGTAATTATAGGACACCTACTCTTAGGCTACCAAAGTACACTTTGCAAAGATAATCCAAAAGAAATGAATCATTCATGCCCTGGATACTGGGAACTTCAAGAATAGGGAAGAAGCATAATTTGTTTCAGAGTGGGCCTCAGGCCACCTGAAGGCTCCACCATCCCCACTCCCACCCCAGCCCCTAAGAGAAGTTGGTGCATACAGCCCAATATGCAGTGAGGCCATTGGGCCAGTCACATCAGATGTTCCTGTCAGAGTCCCTTGGACCAGTCCTGTTTCTTCTTGCTTATTTTCTCAGCCAAGGTGAGGGAAAGCAATGTACTGTGGTATAGACAGCATTCTGCTGCCTCTTGTAGCCGGGCATCAGTGATTCAAGTCTCATTGAAACTTTCATTGAAAAGCAATGACTTCTCAAGGGCTGGGGGTCCAGAGACATCCAGTGAGCAAAGCACTATCAACACAAGTGTGGGGACCTGAATGTCTATCCCAACATAAAGCTGGATATAGAAGCCTGTAATCCCAACACTCCTATGGAGAGATGAAGTAGAGACAGGAGAATGCACGTAGGCTCACAGGCCAGCTAGCCTAGAGTAAGAGCCAAAGCAACAGTGGACAATCATAGACCTTGTCTCCAATAAGATATAAGGGGAGTTCCTCCACTTGTATACTGAGGTACCTTCCAGTGTGCACACATGCACATGCATGTGTGTGTGTGTGTGTGTGCGCGCATGCACGCGCACGCACCCTTGCAAAAAGACAAAATACCCATTTCCAAAGTCCAAAGACCCTTTGACCCAAAGATGTATACAAACCCGCTACTCACATTCTCAAAGCACTTTGGCTGCTCTGAACTCAAGTAGCCCCCAGGTGTTCAAGGCTGAGCCCCACAGCACCCTGGAGACCAGAATGCCTTGCCAGAAGTCTCAGGAAGGAGGCACTGTGCTTGGTGGTGCTCTTGGGACCCTCCTGGATGTCAGGGGCTAACATCTTCCTGAAGCTAACCCAGTTTCCTGTACCAACTCACTGCTATGGAACTCATACCAGGTTTTCCACGGGAGAAGTCACTGCTAAATTGGGTCATATGCTCCAAGAAGGAATGCTGCCTGGGACAGATGCTCCAACCAAATTCCCTGGAAGCCTAGGCTGCCATGGAGATACAGGAAAAGGGAAGCTGGTCTGAGAGCAGCATGGGATAGATCTAAATGAACCTGGCAAGACTTGCAGATGGAATGCAGGAAACGTGAGTTCACCTTATGGCGATCACCAACAGGGCATGTGGCATTGGGACATTTTTTTCTGGAGCTAAACTTGGATTCAGAAGTTTACTGTGCCTGGGACTGAAGGTTGTGCAAGGTCTCCCTCGCAAAGAATCTGGGAGCAATCCCAGCAGCTCAGCCTTCATACCCCACCACCCCTCATCCCCAACATGGTTCTTCCACAGAGTTGCCCTGCCTTCGCATGCCCTGTGCCCCGAGTTACCTCCAGAGAGAATCAAAGGCCTTCTCCACCCAAGCCATCCTAAACTAGCTCATTTATCAAGATACTGGCTATTGTTAATGGCTTCTGTCAACTCAAGGAACCACATAACCTTGTTCGCTCAGTGGGTGCACTGCACCCATAAGCACCAGTGGACCTTATCACAGAGCTACGCTGCCACCCACCTCTACTGATAGAGCTTAACACAGCTATGGAGTCATGAGATAATCAGCCTAATATAGGCCTGCTATATTCAGGCTGAATGTCTAGAGTCTGTCTGTCTCCCCCTGGCTGACATACAAACAAATAGATGTTCATTGATAGATTCTTTCATAAGATAACATCCCATTGCCATTTCTCCATCTCTCCTTTCAGGCCCACATCCCCTGATCTCACTGGACTTGTGACTACCTTGACGAATTACATAAGAACAGAGATGGCAGGTGTTACGTCCAAGTACGACTTCCCCCAGGGAAGATGCTGAGGCCTGAACTGGATGTGTTGCTATGTGATAGGCCAGAGTGAGGGGAACAGTGAGCAAAGTTCCAGATAGTCTCCTATTGGGATACGTTCTGCCTACCCATTTCAGCAAGAAGAGATTTCCTCTCCCGAGACACAAATATCTAGTAATGTCATCATGGGGTCCTTTCTCTCCTAGGAGACTCTCGGCTAAACCATGTCAATATGAAAGCCCCTTCTCTTCAACACTGAACCAGGAAATGATTGCCTCAGAATATCCGTTTGCCATACAGACTCCTTAGGAGAAAACATGAAGATCATCAAACCACAAATGCTGGAGTGCAGAGGCATGCATGTGAGTCTTTATTCTCATTGCCACAATCACGTTCATCTCTGAAACTCAGCATTTTTGAAACCATAACAGATTACATGATTAATCAGCATTGCAGCAAACACTTACAGTGTGGGGGTGTCAAGTTTTCTTTAAGCTACTACAGAAGCCAGGCTCGCTGTGCCACAGGCCTATAACCCTAGCTATTCACAAGGCTGAGGCAGGAGGATTGAAAGTTCAAAGCAAGCAAGGATAACATATAGAGACCCTTCTCAAAATGAAAAGCACAAAAGAGTATTAAGTTGTGTGGCTATATTCTCACTGAGCATGTGCGATGTCTGTGCTCAACCCCAGGACAGAAAACCAACAAACAAAAAAGCAACATAAATGAAAACAAGACAAAAAACTAAAATAGAGTCTCTGGCCTGTCCTGTATTATTTCTTCTTCAGTGTGTTTTCAAGATGACATACCTTCATTTTCACTAGGGTCTTTCAAGTGGCTATTTTACATGAAATGACAGTTGACAGATCTCACCAAGATAATCATGAAGCAGAAACAAAAACAAGGCATCTCCATGACAGGCTGAGCTGCAGCTTGTCTCTATGAACTGACAGGATGCCATAGCTAGTCAGGAACAGCACTGGAGAGAGTGTGTGTGTACATGCACACATGTGCGTGCGTGCATGTGTACGTGTGTGTGTTTGTGTATGTAATGAGTATGCATGTGGGGGGAGTGTGCATATATAGGTGTATTGTGTGATATCTGTTTGTATTCCATATGTGTATGTATATATGTGTATATGTGTGCATAAGCACAGGTGTACATATGTGCACACTCCTTGTCCTATTTCATGGAGACTACAGAGAGCAAAGAAGTTGCTTCCTGCATGCAACAACATACCATGCATCAGAATTATTCCCCAAAGCAGCAAACATTTTTAAGACACCAGAAGTCACCGTGAGAGGAGACACAAGATGGGAAAACTGGTCACTGTGTCCAGCTGGCCTTTCCAGGATAAGAACATAGGGCAAGAAGCCAACTTCAACACTGCTGGCAGTGGATAAACTAACTTATCTCCCGCAGATTGAGCTGGCCTGGCACTTCTAGACACCCAGTATAGACCCAAAAGTTATTTCCATAGGAACACCTATTTCTGCATAGCACATAGATTCTCAATAGAAACGGCGAGTTCAAAGCCAGTGATACAACATTACTCTTGCCACATTTGAAAGGACCAACAGAACAGAAACCGAGGCTTCTGCTTGCATCCCAGTTCCAGGATATTAGCACACCTGTATCACTGAAGTGTCTCAGGGACACAATACTCAACCTGATTTTTAAAAGCAGAAATAACATCACAATTTTCCCATAAAAGTGTGCACAGTACAAATAATTAATGTCCCTTAATTATCCAGTTCTTCAATAAGTATGGGAAGTGGACCACCATATACTAGCGGGTATGTTAACCCCACCACATGCATGCCACCAGGCTTATTTATGAGAGGGAGCCAACCAAGGCAGGCTCACCCTTTGATATAATCAACCAAGGAATTCTTCCTTCTATCGCGCACAAATGCAGGCCCAATTCCTACCTCTGAAGCAGCCTCAAGACAGGCGATACTGCTCAGCCTACCTGAGACAAGTGAGACCGTGTCTTTCTCCCATGAGACGACAGTGACGTACGCCTCCACCGAGGAGGGGATAATGCACTTGAACACCGCGACATTGCCTCTCATGGTTTTCTGGTCCTCCACACGGACTGTATAGGGCTCCCGTAAAACTGGAAGGCAGAGAGAGGATCCTTGTTAAGATGCATAGACAACGAGTCCATTCCAGCCAAGAAGATGCCGTTCTAAGGCAAAGGGCGTGGCACACCCTTTTGTGCCAACTGCATAGCACAGGCAGTGGAAAAATATCAGCAAATGTATTCATCTGTCTTTCATCACCAGGCCAAACATCCATTTCATTAGCAATCTGCTGCACTCTGCACCTCCTAAAGGAGTCTAGCCGGAGACATTGAACTGGGCCCCTATGGAGAGCCTCAGAAGGCATGGGGGGACATGGGCTTCCTGGAGGAGGAGGGGCAGATTCTAGGGATTAGCGTCTCTTAGTCTTCTGAAGACCCAGGTGTAACGGTAATTAGGAAATGAATACAAGACTCAAGAAATGCTTGCTGTTCAAGTGTAAAGATCTGAGTTCAAATACCCCGAACCCACGTACAGCTAGCGAAAATAGTGCACGGCTATAATCCCAGTGCTCCTAAGGTCCGACTGGTGGTGGAGATAAAAGGATCCCCCAGAAGCACACAGGCCAGAGAGACTGATCTGAACAGTAACAAAACACCAAAGAGACTCATCTCAAGCAAGGTAGACAGTAAGGACTAACACTAAGGGTGCTCTCTGACCATTCACATACATGCCTGCACTCACACATTCTCCTCTCTCTCTCTCTCTCTCCCTCTCTCCCTCTCTCTCCTCTCTCCTCTCCCTCTCCCTCTCTCTCTCTCTCTCTCTCTCTCTCTCTCTCTCTCTTGCATGCACGCATGCACACGCACACGCTCACGCACACACACAAGGAAGGAGCTAGAAAGAGAGAAAAAGAGAGATCCTTGAAAACAATAAAACAAGGAAAATAATTCCTCAGACATAAACTCTTCAAAGATGTTTAGAACCTATGTGGGAAACCATCATTGTTCTGGGAACTGTTCAAATACTCTGAATAACAGGAATATTCCAAAAAGTGTCCAAAGGGTCTTCTCTGCATATTTGCCACATTAGGGCTCATGGGGTCTTCGGTGCTCATCCAGCGTGCCCAACTGCCTGGGTTCAAATCCTTATCCTACCCAACATTACCTGCAAGGCAGAAGAAAGCCACCAGCTCCACCTGCACCAACAGGTGATGATGGGAGACCTCCTGCCTGGGGCTATGGAGGTAGCCACTGAGGCAGCTTTGTGTCTCCTCCGCAGGCTGGGTAAACCACCTGCCCAACAGCTGGGGATGGAACCGGTCTTTGTGCCAGGCTTAATGAGATAATGTTGAACCTTGCTTGGATTATTTTTCTGTTCCAACTTTATTCACCCAATTTTAAATCAGGCACCGTGGAAAGGGCATCTTCAAGGCGTCCATTCCAAGTCTGAAATTTTCTAGATTGGCAATGAAATACCTCATCATTCAATCAGCTTCCTCGATGAATGTCACTTCAGTGGACAAATATGGATCAAGAAAACTGGCCATGAAACTAATTTTTAGAGAGGCCGATAACCCAGGAAAGAGAGGAAATGCCCACAATGGAGTGTCCAGGGTGCTGAGGGGATGTCTCTAAAAAGGTACTGACTTGCTGAAGGAAGCCAGCAGTGACACGCTGAGTGCCTTCATAGAGGACACAGCATTGATGAAACTGTTGCCTCTCAACCAGTTTACTCTTTGTTCTTCGACAATACAAACATATCAGTGCATTGCCTTACTCTCTGGCATACTCTCCTTTATCCCCCTCCTACCCCCATTAACCCTGGAACACATCACTGGTCCCCTTCCCACATCAATATTTTATCTTGTTACCCACTGTTCTTTTTTAACTCTCATATTGGGTCACTTTTTTTTTTCTCAGCTTGGAGAATTTCTTTATTCCTATCTCAACCAGAAATATCCTTCCAACTCGAAGACTCTTTTGAGATCCTTCACTTCCTCTGAGTATGGCGTGACCTGAAGCTCTGGGTAACATGTAAAAGCATTCCTACTACAAGAGGTCCATGGGGCACAAGTGGGTGAGCCAAATGCTTGTTTTCAGAAACATCATTGTGACCACGTGATGGGAAGACTTTGTATAAGCAAATGCCTAGAGCCTAGGAAGAGTTGAGGTTTCCTTTTCAACTTGGAAAGGGGCTAAGAGTGAAGAGATATAATTCTGTAATGATTGAAAACTCAGGCATCAGGGAGAGCAGCAGACAGAGGAGATGATGGAGTCAGGATGGGAGAGAATGTGGATGGACAAGAAGGGGAGAGAGACTGGAGCTCGTGGGAGCCTGATAAGTATCCTAGTCTCATATTTTGCCGTGCTTTGCCTCAGACCTCCAGGACATTCAGCTTCACATATAATACATCACACATCACAAATGGAAATGTTTACTAGAAATCAAGTCAAGGGACCTAATTGCATGTCAATCAGAAAGAGATAATGCTACCATGGAGACACAGACAGCATCTTCACATCCTGCGTGGCTTGGCTGTTGCTCTGACGGAGCACCATGACAACAGAAACTCTGGGGAAAAGGGTTAATTGGGCTTACACTTCCACATCACTGTCCCTCACTGAAGAAAGTCAGGACAGGAGTTCAAGCAGGGCAGAGTTCTGGAGGCAAGAGCTGATGCAGAGGCCATGGAGGAATGCTCTTTACTGGACTGTTCATCATGGTGTGCTTAGCCTGATTTCTTATAGAACCCAGGACCACCAGCCAGAGATGGCACCAGCCAAAATGGGATGGATCCTCCCAAACCCATAACTAAATAATAAAAAAAACTCTACAGAATTGCCTACATCCCAATCTTATGAAGGGCATTTTCTCAGTTGGGGTTTCCTTCTCTCAGATGACCATAGTTTGTGTCAAGTTACATAAATCTAGCCAGCAAAACTGACCCCTTGTCAACCTGACACACAAACACATAACATAACAGTTATGCCACAACCTTTCCTTTCCTGTTGATTAATAGTAATACTAATAAAACGTAATATAAAACATTTTACAGTCTGAAATTGTCCCACAGCCTTACAAATTCAAATACTTCAAAATTTTTCTCATTTAAAATCTAAAGTCTATAAAAGACAAAAGTCTCATTTTTAAAAGTTTAAAGTTTCTCACCTATAAAATAAAAAACAAATTATATATTTTCTTACTTCATGAAGGAAGAACCAGGGCATAGTTACAATTAAACCAAAACAATGCCACCTCAACTGTGTAAATAACTCAGTGCCCAATGTCTGGGATTCATTCATGATCTTCCGTGCTCCTCCACATGGTTTGGGTCAAGTGTCTGGTTCTACCTGCTGCAGCACATACAGCTTGTCTTCTGAAGCTCTGTCAGGCTCTACTCCACTGCTAACTGCCGTTCTTGGCAGCTGTTCCATGGTACCAGTATCTCTGAACTGCTGGGGTCTTCTCTTGCAACTAGGATGCACTTTTACACCGATGGCCTCTCCTGGGTCTCTCTTCATGGTGCCCCAACTCAGCTTCTCTGTGTGACCCCTTTGATTCTGGGCTTTCAAATGTTACTGAGGCTGAACCTTCACCAACAGCCTCTCCTGGCTTCTGACAGTGCCAAGCCTCTGTTGTGCTCTGTGACCCCATTTGTGCCTTCAAAACCAGCACCGTCTGTTGGCTAGCATGAGGGACAACCTTGGCTACCTCTAAACACAGCTTGCATGTGCTGACTCTGAGGAAGATTTCATCTCAATGGTGCTGGTTTCTTCTTAATCACTGCTAATTTCTCAGCTTCAGCTGATGAGCATCTATTGTCCCAGTAATGAACTGGTTTCTCTTCAACGGTTCTGGTATCTTGTTAAGCACAGCTGACTCTTCAGGCCCAGGTAACCGGAACCACAGATTCCTAACTCAAACTATGCAATGGCCTTGATAGTCTTTAAAAGACTCACACTTCCTTCTGGAACTTCACAAGCAAGACCTCCATCCTCTGAATTTCTCTCAACATTCTTATCTTCCATTCTCCCATAGAATACCTCATCAAGGTTTGAATGCTCATTGGCTTTTCTAGCCTAAAGTTCCAAATCCTTCTACGAACACTCCCCAAAATACATGGTTAGGTCTGTCATAGCAATACCCCCAAATCCTTGTCCCAAGTCTTAGTTAGGGTTACTAATGCTGCATGACCAAAGCAACTTTGGGGAAAATGGTTCATTTGGCTCATACTTCCACATTGTAGTTCATCACTGAAGGGAGCCGGAAACTGGAGGCAGGAGCAGATGTAGAAGACATTGGGTGGGGAGTGGGTCTCTGCTTATTGCTTGTTCATCATAGCTTGCACATCCTGCTTTGCTATAGAACCCAGGACCACCAGCCCAGGGATGATACCACCCACAACAGGCCCTCATCAATCGCTAATTAAGGAAATGCTTTGCAGGGATGCCTAAAGTTGATCTCATCCAGGCGTTTCCTCAAGGTCCCCTCCTCTCAAATGACTACAGTTTGTGTCGCGTTGACATAAATCTACCATCACACTGTCCAAGACTGTTCCTTAGGCCTGAGCTTCAGGACCACGGGCTACAAGGTAAACAACTGAAGCCTATTTCATGTGACCCTTTCAGTCAAGGCTCAGCTCCTGGGAGACCTGCACATATACTGTGGAGCGACTTTTCTTCTTTAGCCACCTACTGGCTTCTCTAGTGCAAAAGCTACCTTGAAAGTCATGATTTTAAGCCTCTGTGACTCTTGTTTCTCTCCCCTATTAAGTTCACCTCTAGGTCCTAAGTCAGCGATGTCACTTGGTTTACTAAATACCTTGTATCCAAATACCTACCCATATCATTCATTCTCAAGACCAACAATGGAGCGATCCACAGGGGCTGGGGAGGTGGCTCTATCAGTAAAGTGTTGACTGGTAAACCAGAGGACCTGAGGTAGAATCTCCAGCACCCATACAGAGATAGGAACAAGGAAACAGGAAGATGCCCAGAGCACACTAGCAGCCAGCCTAACAGAGTAGGTTCAGAGAGAGACTCTGTCTCAAAAAATAAGTTAGAAAACAATTAAGACACCTAACATCCATCTGCTCTCCACCTGCAAAGCATACATGTGCATTTACCCTGATGAACACACACACAGAGAGAGAGAGATAGATAGAGAGAGAGAGAGAGAGAGAGAGAGAGAGAGATTTCTGACACAGGCACATAGCAAATGCTCGGTAAATACTGTTGTCACTCCTTACCTACAACCCTGCATCGGCTCCAGTGACTTCCTGAGAAGTCAAGTCTGTGAATGACCAAATGTACTAAGTTGGGTTCTCCCTAGAAGGAGCTCAGAGCAATGTAGGGCTAAAGATATGACCCCAGAGATGCTGTGAGAGAGAGAGGACACGGGGACTTCAGAGAAAGCAAGTGTATAATGTTGGCTTGCAATGGAGTTCCTCCACCCACCCCCTTTGCAGCCCAGAACCCCTCCCATATCTGGGCAGACTAAATTCCAGCAATGCATCGCTGGCTCAGTGCTGGGCCCACAATATGATCTCAAGACAGCACAGTCTTGTTTGTGTGCCATGGTGCTAATCACCAAGCACTCCAGAGGCTTCAGGTCCAAACTCAGAGTAACTAATGCAGATGCTACAGATCTTGACCAAGGGCTGCCACACCTCCAGGCCTCCACTGCAGTCAGTATATCTTCCACTAGACAAATGAGGTGTGGAGTTAGGTATCAGAAGAAAGAGACTGTAGTGATTACCTAAGGACAAGCCAAAACTACTTGCTGAACAAGAGGATTGGAAAGGACGCATCTCTCTCTCCCTTGTGGACATATGTCTCTAATAGGCAGCACCCCTTTAAAACATGATTTTAAAATAACCCATTTTACTCCGAGAATTGATTTAATTCAAAGCTGATCAAGGTTAACGATACAATTTCTGGGGCCAAGAAAAAAGAAATTTGGGGTTTCAGTTAAAATGTATTAAGATATAAATTTAAAGAGATGGCTTAGCAGTTGAGAGCACTGACTGCTCTTCTAGAGGACTTGGGTTCAGTGCCCAGCACTCACAAGGCAGCTCACACTTGTAGCCCCAGTTCTAGAGAATCTGATGCCCTCTTCTGGACTCCAATGGCACCTGTGTACAATGCATATACATACAGACTCATATAAGCAAGTGAATAAAAGTAAAATAAATATTTTTAAAATATAAAGATATTAAAATGTACAATTTTCTTTCTTTTGTGTTCTTTCTGTCACCTGTCTTTATTTGTTACTTGATGTCATACTCCTGAGGATACAGGGACAATGACAAGGTAAAGCCGGACTCTCAAAAGAGCTCAGAGACCTCATCCCGCAGTGATCACTTGGCACACCAGTGGTGAGGATACCCATCCTGACAGCCACGAGCTGCTGGCATAATTGTCTATGTCCAGTTCCTGCTAGGAAAGTTGATCTATTAAGGTTATGTAACAGGTAAAGTCACATCTAAAAATGTCTTTCACACAAGACTTCAGGTAGCTCCTGCCATCTCTACTCAGTGATTTTCATAAGTGATGCTTGGTGTTTAGATCCAGGAATCACTTAGCGGATTTGAGCATATGTTTGAGGCCTGCGTCAAACCTTAACTTTTAATGTATGGATACACAAGTGTATCAGCCTCATTTATCAAGACAATGGAGCGTTATCCGCTGGAGTACCTGGGCATCTTTGTCCATATTTCTGTCCTACTTTTCATTCATAATCATTTACCCTTACAGTAAGTATTAAAATAAATGTTGTTGGCTTTCCTGAGCAATTATTCACTGCCAAGATCGTTTAGACCATTCTATATCCTTTATGTTTCTATATGTGTTTTGGAATCAACTTGATTTTTATTTCTCAAAAGCCTGGGCCACTTGAAACTTCTCTTGAATTCATAGGCATTTTGGAAAGAGGTGATATCTTAAAAACAAATCCCCAGCTCATGAAAAAAAATTTATTTCTCCTTTTATTTCTGTCTCCTTTAGTTGCTGCAAGCTTTTGGAATTATATGTAATGTTCTTCCTAGTTTAGGGTGAGATATTTTCCTAAGTATTGCTTGGTTTTGATTCTATTGTAAATAGTACTTATAAATTGTCTAATGATTGTTTGTGTGTTGATCTCAATACCATGGTTTTGACAGACCTACTTATTAGTCCCAGTAGTTTTTTTAATGGATCATATTAGATTTTTCCACATTCATGATTATGCTGATAAAGAAGTATGAGTAATTTTTTAATTGGGGGGAGGAAGTAAGGTGTATTGTGTGTGTGTGTGTGTGTGTGTGTGTGTGTGTGGTTGTTTGATATATATTCATGTTCATGTGTGTGCACAGACATGTGGATGCCTGACTGAGGTTGACATCTGGAATGTTTCTCAATCTCCCACTGTCTGATTAATCAAGGAAGGGTCCCTACATGAGCCCAGAGCTCACTGGCTAAGCCTGCTGCGGAGATTCCAGTTCACCTTCCCAGTTGAATTACAAGTTGTCGCCAGACCCACTGGGCATGCCAGGGCTATCCCAACATCTGTCTTCATTCTTGCACAGCAAACTTTGCTCACTGAGTCCAGTCCCCTTCCAAAACTTCAGTCTTTGCAACATTTTGTTGCTTTTCTTGTTACACTGCTCTGGCTACAACTTCCAAAGAAGAGATGGTCAAAACAGAACCTGGTGTTGTTCCTGATCTATGGGGAAGCATTTCCTGTTTGACCATCATTTCTGACGTTAAGCAGACCTGGGCTTCTGCCTCTGTTAGAATGAAAAAACTCTCACCTACTCCAACTCCTCTGCGACTTCTGCTTGCTAATCATGAGATTCGGAACTTTAAAATAATTTTCTGTGTCGCATGGAATGATCTACTTGTTTTCATTTTTAATATGGCAATAGAGTGGATCCACTCATCAATGTTCAAGTCTGAAGCCATCCTTGACTTCTGGAGATTATATATATATATATATATATATATATATATATATATATATATATATATATATAGAGAGAGAGAGAGAGAGAGAGAGAGAGAGAGAATAGGTGGAGTCAAGAAGCCACCATGGAGCTGCCAGAAGAGAAAGATGCAAGATGCCAGCTGGAACCTTGCTGGAAGGCCACAAACCTCATTGTAAAATATAAAATAACAGAAATGGGTCAATTTAAGAGATAAGAGTGAGCTAGAGATAAGCATGAGCTAATAGGTTAAGCAGTATATTTAATATAGTTTCTGCTTGATTATTTTGGTTCTGGACAGTTGGGAACAAACAAATGGCCTCCCTAAAACAGTCCAGGAGAGCTAGAAAGTGGCATTCCAGGGCACTTGGCCCCTTCTCCAGCTCCCCTACTCCCTGCCTTTTTAACTTTCTCTGGTATCTGAGATTGATACAAATTTCTATTATTTTGCAAACTTTAAGTTTTCGTCTGTGTTTTTTGAAACACAGATAATTGTTTATTATTATTTATGTGTGCCATGTGTCTAAGAATTTGAATGTGGGTACCCATAGAATTCAGAAATGGCTGTTGGATCCCTGAAGTTGGAGTTACAGGTCGTTATGAAACACCTGACATGGGTGTTGGGAACCAAACGACAGTTCTCTGAAAGAGCAGGAAGCACTCTAGACCCTTGAGTTATTTATCCACCCTCAGACACACATCATTTAGAAGTATATTTTATACCCACATATTTGGTCATTTCACAGAGATTTGTAATTAATTTCTAATTAAATTACACTTTGATCAAATAGCATGCATTATATGACTTAAGGGTCATTTGAAATTTATTTTACTGCACAGGATGTTATAGCAAATGTGTGTGTATTCCAGAAGAGAATGTATGTATGTGTTAGACAGACCATTCTTTATTTAAATATGAGCTGACCAAGTTGATCAGTAATCTCACTCAAGGGCTCTTTATTCCTATTTTGGTACAGGAGAATTGTCTGTATTCTGTCAATCATGTTTTAAATAAATGCTGATTGGCCAGGCAGGAAGTATAGGTGGGTCAACCAGACAGGAAGTAGAGGCAGGGCGATGAGAGCAGGAGTATTCTGGGAAGCAGAAACCTTCCTCCAGCACTCCTGCCCAGACCACCTAGAAGCAAGATGTAACCTACCTGGCTGAGAAAGGTATCAAGCCATGTGGCTAACATAGATAAGAATAAAGGGTTAATATAAGCCACAAGAGCTAATAAGTAGCCTGAGCTAATGGGCAAATCAGTTTATAATCTTATGGAGATCTCTGTATGATTTTCTTTGGGGCTTGCTGGTTGTAGGGAACTGAGCAGGACATGAAACCCAATGAGCAGGCCCTCATGTTACACTATTTGGTCTGTTTTTGCTTCTATTGTTCTGTTATCAGATGCAAAAAAAAACTTACGATAGTCATACCATCTTAGTTATCTTCTTATCTTATGAAATGACCTCCTTAACTGTGTGTTATTCTTAGACAGAAAACATACTTGCTGGACAATAAACATGAAATCTGCACTTTCTGGCAGTGGTTTACCTGGTTTTGACTGGATGACCATGGTATTTCTCCTACCGTTTTATTTTGAACTTATTTTCTGTAACTTGGACACGACATAAGTGTTCCCACTGAAGGTCCATGTTCCAGCAGCCTCTCCCCACTGTGATGGTGTCAGACATTAGAAGCTTAATGAGATGTCACATAGTGGAGGATGGTTGGGTTATCAGTAGGGTAGCCTCTAGAAGGGATTCAAGTGCTTCTTGTGGGAGCCCAGTCAGTTCCCAAGAGACCAAACCACTATGATAATAAACCTGGCCCTGACATGTAAACTCCTTGCTTGTGCACGCAGTAGTGCCCCTTTGATTTCCTGCCACGGTTGTGACCAGGTTAAGTGGTCCTCACCAGGTACGGCCATCGTAACTTGGACTTGCAGCCTTCAAAAGTGTGAGCTAAATAAACCTTTTTGAGAAATAGTCTGTGACCCCAGGTACTTAGTTAAGCAGCAGGCAAAAGATAAACTCTCCGTGTCCTTGTTTCAAGGGAATTTCTCTTACACAGTGCTGAATACAGTCTTGCAATCTCTGGCTTGTGACTGAATCACCTGTGACCTTGGCATTGAATATCCTTATGTTTTATTTCATTGTTGGGCTCTCTAATTCCTTTATGATTACTTATACATGTTTTCTTTTTCCTATCTTCTTCCTTTTAAAATATTGTTTATATTTGCTTATTTTTAAATGCATGGGTGTTTTCAATGTACTTACAATATGTAACAAGTGTGTGCTGTGACCACAGAGTCCAGAAGAGGGCATCAGATCCTCTGGAACAGGAGTTATTATAGTTGGTTGTGAGCTCCCATGTGGATGCTGAGAACAGAACTCAGGTCCTCTGTAAGAACAGTGTTTTACCTGCTGAGCCATCTCTTCAATCTCAAGTTTTACACTGCATTTTTTTAAAATAAACTACCATTCCCCTTCTTAGTTGCCTTGTTATCTATAACTCTCTAGTTATTTTAATATTTCTTTAGATTTAATACTATATATCTTTAACTCATCACCATCCCTAGTAGGGTGGTATTATGCCATGACACACTTAGGAAAATTATTGTATTATTAGATTTTCCAGACTCTATGCTAGGTTTTAATGTTCTGGCTGTCAGACATTTCCCTTCTACATACCACATAAGACATGAGTATCATCTTTGCTTAAATGTTCAATTATATTTTAAATGATATAAAATTAGTACAAAGAGGCATCAAAGGTAGGCAAATTCTTCTTGAACTAGCATAGTACTAGTCTTGCTAACAGACACACCAAAAATGTATACATTAAGTGTAGCAAGAGTAGCGGTGATCAGGAACTTGATCAAATATCCGGGAATGGTTTAGAAGGGTTCCTGCTGAAACTAGACTCTAGGACAATAGATATGGGATGCCATGGTAGAGTCTGGTTTAGAAGGCAGGACTCAGAAGAGCCCAGCTAACCATTAATACAGAAGAGACTCTTCATTGCTCTCTGTCCCCTTGAAGGACCAGAGCTCCCACCACAGCTCTTGTTTGCACACCTGTGAGTATCTACCTGTGTGTTTCTGTGTCCTCCATCAGGAAATATGGGATATTACAGAAGCCAATCCCAGGCTGGTTGATTCTCGCTCCTGCAGGACCCAGAATGAGGAATTGTGGGCTTCTATATTTGTACCTTCCAGGTGTTTGCTTTGTTGTTGGTTCAGATAAAAGGCTCCTGCCACTTCACCTGGGCCATAAGTTAATGCCATTAGCCACAGTTTGCTCAGGAAGAAGCATGAGATTGACATGTTTGACCTTCCTGAGCTTTCCACCACTCACACTATTTACTAATTGACACACAGATGT